>NW_028258344.1:25435000-26685000 GCF_053883595.1 Heterocephalus glaber | reverse complement strand
TCCTGCCTCTTTGCTGAATTTGTTTATTGTATTTTTATTTTTGGTGTTATGTTCCTGACTGTTTTTTTTTTTTTTCAGGTTAATGTTGGCCTCATAGAATGATTTTGGAAGAATTCCTCCCTCCCAGTGTTTTAGAAACTCTTGAGATTTACATTAGTTTTTTAGAAAGGTTTGGTAATGTTCAATATCAACCTATTTGTTCTCTTATTTATTCAGAGACTTTTATTATGTATTAAATCACATTACTCATTATTATTATTTTTAGGTTCTCTAGATCATCATAGTTCAATTTTGGTGGATTATATATGTCAAGAAAATGATTCATTTCTTCTAGCTGTTACAATATGTTGTAGAGTTGTTTATAATACTCCTTAGTGATCCTTTACATCTGTTTTATCAATTGTACTTAGTAAAACTCTTAGCAAATTAAGTATGGAAAGAATGTATTACAACATAATAAACATAACATCATAACATAGCACAACATAACAAACCCATAGCTACATCATGTTGAATGGAGAAAAGCCAAAATCGTATCCTCTAAGATATAAAATAAGAAAGGGTTGTTCACTCTCAATATTCCAATGCAATATAGTGCTAGAAATATTAACTACATTAATTATTCTAGAGATAGGCATAAAACACATGAAATTGCAGAAAAGAAATCAAATTATTCTCATTTGCATATTGCTTGATTTCAGAAATTACAATTTCAGAAATTACAATTTCAGAAATTATTGAATGATTTCAGAAATTAATGGAAAAAACCACTAAGATTATTAGAACTAATAAATAAATTCAGCAAAATTATCACATGAAATCAATGTTATAGTCTCTAGAATTTTTATATGCCAATAATAGGCTTGCTGAGGAAGAAATCATGAAAGCAATCTCATGTATTATAGATGCAAAGAATTTTATTAACCCACAAATAAATTTACCTCATGAATGATCTCTACAATAAAAATTACAAAACATGATAAAAAATTGACACAGCCAAAAAATTATAAACAGGCATCACACGTAGATAAGTTGTAAGAAATACTGTAAAAATATTCACTCTACCAAAAGCAATTTATAAGTTCAATACAATCCCCCATTAAAATAACAATGAAATTAGCCATAGAAGAAGAAAAGGTAATTCTAAAACTTATATGGGATTGTAAAAGACCTCAAATAAGGCATTCTTGAACAATATTAACAAAACTAGATGCATCCATAATGTCAGAGGCATAAAATACAGAAAAATAGGCCCATATAACAAGATAGAGAAGCCAGAAATAAATCTACTTGTACATATTCTACTTATTTTCTACAAAAGTAAGAAAAACATACATTGGAGAAAGGACAGCATCTTCAATAAACAGTGCTCAGAAAATTGGATATCCATGCACAGAAGAATGAAACTGGAGCCCTATCACTCATTACATAAAGAAGAATCAAAATAATTCAAAGATTTAAATGCAAGAACCAGGGCCAGGGATGTAGCTAAACTGCACAGTGCCTACCTGGCAAGCATGAGGGATTGAGTTCAATTCCAGGTACAAAAAAAAAAAAAGCAAGAACCAAAACTATGTAAGTAGAAGTCAATCAGGGAAACACTTTTTATAGGTAATGAATGAGGCCTTAAAAGAACAACCAACAAAAACAAAACTAGACAAATGTAATTATATCAAACTAAGAAACTATCGCTTATCAAAGGAAACAACAGGGTGAAGAGACAACCTGAACAATTGGAGAAAATATTCACAAAGTCTTCACCCAATAAGAGATTAAAATCCAGAATGTGTAAATAACCTTGAAAATTAAAAACTAATTATAATAATTGTTTTAAATAAAGATAAACATAATAAATATAAAAATAAATCTGACCTAAAAATTGACAAGTGAATAAATAGAAATTTCTCAAAGGAAGACAAATACCCAAAAGGTATATGAAAATATTCTCAAAATCATTGATCATCAAGAAAATGAAAATCAGAGTGACCATAAGATATCATCTCACTTCTCTTAGAATGGTTATTATCCAAAAGACATAAAAATTTAACAATTGCTTTCAATGATGCAGAGAAAAGGGAATTCTTACACATCATTATTGTCAATGTAAATTAGTACAACCATAAGGGAAATTAGAATGTATGTAGTTCTTTAAGAATAAAATATAATTAATACATGTGCTAGCTACTTGACATATACTGTATACAAAGGAAATGAAATCAGTATATCAAAAAGATAATTTCCTTTTGTACTACTTTTGAGAAGTGTCCTGAAATACATCAGGCACACAGTTTAAATATTCCATACTTTCTGTTGTATGAGAAATCCCAACTATAATTAAACAACAAAATAAAATGTAGATAATAATGAGTAGGGAGATAGTGCTTTCTCAAATGAGAAAGGAATCAAGAGACAGATGGAAAAGGGGGGACATGAGGGGTTGAAAAACAACTGAGATGTCTTATATACATGTGCCAAATCCTCACAAGGAATATAGTCATTATGAATGGAAAATATGTACTAATAAAAACCTTCCAAGGCATGGAATCAACTAACATATCCATCAGTAGAAGAACAGATAAAGAAAATATGTATAGATACAAATAAATATTTTTGAAAAAAAAATGAAATTTCATCATATGTTGCAAAATGGATTAGTCTGAAGAACATTCTGTTAAGTCAAATTAACTAGAATGGGAAAAACCAATACGATGTATTCTCATTCATATGGAAGCTAAAAGCTGATCTCAAAGAAAAAGATTACAATAGTGAAGAGAAGAGAGGAAGTGGATAGAGAGAGCTTGGGTATAGGCACCAAAATAGAATTAGCTAGGAGGAATTAGTTGTAGTGTTCTACGGCATTATAGGATGACTACAGTTTACAATTTCTTATATTTATTATAAGGAATTAACAGAGATTTTGAAAACTCCCAAAACAGAAAAACTTTAAATATTCAAGGATGCAGTGCCAAATTATCACACTGTGCTTTATAAATATGTGGTAATTTTTTTAAAGAGGGAAATAAATAGCCACTTATTTAAATCCCTATTGGTTAGGATAGCTGGATTTTGCACTCAGGAAAATTATCAACAAATAAAAAATTGCTTAGTCTAAAAGAGAGTATCTGAACCCAAATCTTTATATTAACCAGTATTTAGAAAAGAAGTTTTGTAGCTGATATCACTTAATTCTAAAGGATGCTATAATTCTTTACCACTCGATCATTACTTCTTTCTACATTAAGAGAAAATGATATGCAAATCACATTGCTTCAAAAGACCAGATATGGTAAAGAATAGAAAGTATCCCAAAGCAAATGATCAATGCCCTGAACTTTATAGAACTCCCAACAAACATTTTGAATCTATAGGATGATTCAATAAATCTGTGATTACTCAATTTTGTCAACTTTAAAGCACCTCTACTATTCAAAACTCATTCCTTCAACAAATATCTGTGCTCCTGCAGAAAGTGCTATCTAACCAATAACTCTGATTATCTATAACTAGTCCACTTACAAGTATTGGCATCTAATAATTAGAAACAGCTCATATATTATAACTTATTTTGAGTACTTGACAGACAAAAGGGCCATTATGTCATTAACTATCTTTTAACTCTAATTTTATTCCTCTGAATTTGATATATTGAAGGTGAATCAGAACTAGTCTCAGGATTCAATATTGAATACGCTGCGGGACCCTTCGCTCTATTTTTCAAGGCAGAATACATCAATATCATTATAATAAATGCCCTTACCACTATTATCTTCATTAATGCCTTCCCATCTCCACTAATCCAGAAACCTTCACGATGAGTTTCACAATCAAGACGCTTATCTTAACTTCAATATTCCTGTGAATCCGAGCCTCATATCCTCGCTTCCGATATGAACAAATCTAAAGAAAAGAAAATTTTTTTACCTGCATTTCCCTGTCTAAACTTTTCTACATACTCAATTTTTTCCCTACTCTGCTTTTTATTCTAGACACTTAACTTGGCTGGTTTAAATTTAAATACAAATATCTCATAGGAAAGTAATTTATTTGAGACTTTCTACACTCTTCAGACTAAAACAAACAAATAAGCAATCAAACAGACAAATAAGCAAACAAACCCCTAATCTCCTTTGTTTTATTCTTGTGTGGATAGTGGAATACCACTTATGAGTACAGATCTCCTTACAAAACCGAATAATCTAGCACAAGTAATTTCCGTTTACTAGTTTTACCAATAACTTTAAGAATTTTAAACACAATTTAAACATATTGTGCTTTGTTTCTTTGGCAAAATTTTTATCCTTTCATCACACAAACTCTCCTTTCTCTCTTCACAAATAAATACCTATTAAAAATAGTGTTCAACTTAGTCATAGTTTCGCCTGAGTGTAACAATTTATCGACTTAAATAGCATGGCTCTTTTTTTTTTTTTTTGGTTAGTTGTTTTCACCAAGTTTAGATTCCATAATGACTATGAGGAAATTGATAGCTAAAAATCAACAGTTTGCTTTTTATGCATTTTTTTCTTTCATAAAATTGCTGCCAGGGATTTAGCTCAGTCGTTCCACCACCTGCCCTGCAGGCACAAGGACCGGAGTTCAAGCCCCAGCACCAAAAAAAAAAAGAATAAAGTACAATTGCCTCTGTCTATATCTTTTAATCACCTAACTATTTATTAAATTTCTACCTCTAATTTTGAAATAATAAAATTTGAATATTATAGAAAACCTAATTCTAATAACTTTTGTTGCAATGTATATGTAATCATTTATTTTATTATAAACATTTGTTTTAATTTTGTCAGAAAAAAATTATTTTCTTTTTGTTAAGCATTCTTCGATGTAGTTTGACTCCTCTTCAATTTGTGGGAAATAAATTGTAATAGTTTTTCTTTCCATTTGTGTTGTCTCTTTTGGTTCCTTAGCTTTTCTTAAGCTTCTTTTGGATTTATACCATGAATATCTCTTAACCTGCTGACAGAGGAGACTATCAAGAGGTATTTTATCTATCCTTATATGATTTCATGTATTATGTGCTATAATATAGCCACAGTAATTTGCTCATGCGTCAACTTTGTGCTGAATGAAATAAAAAAGATTCAAACCTGTAGAAATATTTCAACATTCCATTTCATTATGTAGTGAAGGCATTAAATATAAAAATTCCACATTGTTTAAGATACATTACACAGATGGAGCAGAATGCAATTTTACCCTAGTAAGATCTTCATGTGAGAAATGTCCCTGTTTCTTTCAAAAATATTTTAATTATACTTCACAAACTGAATTTTAATAAGCTTTTAAGGAGAATTTTCCAGCCCTACACAAATAGAGTTTAATGCTATGAAAATTCTAGATTTTATAATTAGAAATATTTATTTTACAAGTACTTGTTATAATAGTCTTGTTAGCAGATAAAATGTCAATGCCTATGATCAATAGCTGTGGATTTCAGACACTGGCATTTATATATGAAATATAAAGTAAAATGTTTATTAATGTATTATGATATATTAATTATTCATTAAATAGTCATTTCTTTGAAAATAGACATATGGCTTCTGAATCTGTAACTTGAACTAAGATTCAATAAATCTGTACAAGGAAAGTTGATAGATGCAAATGTGGAATTAGTCAGGGAACATTGAGATTTTCAAGAGTCACATTGTTTTCTTCTTTTAAATATATTTATATGTATAATAACTTGAAATGAGTTTATATATTTAAATATCATTAAAGAACTGTATATTTATTCTGACCCTCAACAGACATATTCCCCTATGTGAAAATCTTAATATATGTGTGCGCATTATTTTTTCAGGAGAATAGTCATTGATTTGAAGAAACTCTTCCTTTTGAATACAGAAGTAGCCAGCTATTAACTTCTGGATCAGTTGATTGTGAAATTGACTGTATCAAGAGGCTCCCAGAGATGTGACTGGATTATGAGAACTCTATAGCCTTCAGTGGATTAGTCCACTGAAGTTCATAGCAAAATATGGTATTACAAGGTGAAGACCAGTTTGAGGTGAGTCACTGGGACATGCCTTGAAAGGATGTATTTCTTAATAGTGCTCTCTCCCTAGGCTCTATTTCCTTTTTACCAGGAAGTGAATGGCTTTGCTTCGCCATGCCAACCATGGGCTGAAACCTCTGAAACCAGGAGCCAAATTAGAGTTCTCCTTTTTTAAATGGCAGGTTTCAAGTACTTGGTCAAAACAACAAAGCTGACAAATACAGCTTTAATTGAACAACTACTTATAGCTGTATCCCATCAGCTTTGCTTTGAGTTTGAATGATGTGATTTCATAGTCATTAATCACCAAGTATATATTCCTTTCTCTTTTGATTTTATTTTGACATAAAGGTTTTTATATGACAATAGTTGTTGAAAATAGCTTTTTTTTTCTTTTTTAAAAATTTTCTTTCAGAGAGAGCATATTTTCTTAGTGCCTTTTTTTTCTCCAATTGTTTGGGTTGGAATATCTGTCAAAATTTAAGTGAGACTAAGATTTAGGTGAAGTAAGCTGCAATTGCTTTCATCAGAGCTGGAGTACATCTTGCAGCAAAGCCTCAATCAGCATGATCAGGTATCTGCTTTCATCTCCAACACTTCTCAAAAGAAAGACAATAAATAAATAAATAAAATTCTCATCTACCGAGGAGAAACAAGTCAGATATAGCAATACAACAAAACCAATTAAAATTTATGACAACACAAATAACAATAAAAAGAGGCAAAGCTATTATATAATATATTAAACAGTTAAAATTCAGAAAATCAAATAAAAAGGGAGCAAAATTAAAGTATAAAAATAAATTTTTAAAAACTTAAAAAAATTAAAGAAGAAAAAGTGAGTAAGATATTCAATTTAAAAGACAATGGAAGTAACTGGAACTTTAAAATGGTTCACTGTATGAAAAAATAATGAAAAGTAAAATTAATTTTAAAATATAAAGTTGATAAAGGATAGAACATATAAAAAATAAGAAAGAAAAAAACAAAAACATAAATGCAACAAAACACTGGATGAAAAATTCTCGTGTTTAAGGAATTTGATTTGGAGAAGCAGAGTCTGCCAAGTATGGGGTGTACAATGAGAAGCTGCTGAGGTCTGTTTTGCTTTCTTTAAGTTTGCATGAATGGAGTTAGATCAGATTTCATGCTACAGAGCATGTTTCTTGCTGGGAAGTTTGAGTATGTTTTGTCTGTGCCCAGGATGTAGCCCTGTGCAGGATATCTGTATACCCATTTGAGGCACGGCACATGACTGAATTGTAGACAGAAGCCCTTCTCATGACCTAACCTCTGCAGCTCGGGACTGCAAGATGGTCGCATGACCATTCCATGAGTGTGGCAAGAGGTAGGGCCACTCCCAGGAGCCCTTCCCACCACTCTAGCCTTACTGGCATTTATACTGTGGAGAGCGGGTGCTCACCTTTTCTCAAGGACCTCAATCTGTGCAAGATAGCAGCAAACTCTCTTCAGTGAATGCAACTCAGTAACATCTGGACAGCTCCATTTGGGCATAACCTCAGCAGATAAAGAAAGCAGAAATGGGGCACAAGATTATACTCTCCCCACTCACACCTTCAGTGACTCACTTCCAACCAAATCCTACCTCCTAACAGCAAGTTGGCTATTGTGTTCATGATCCAATCACCATCCAAATGCATGAGGCTTTTGGCAGAACTTTTAGATTGAACCCACAACACCTACCAACCCTACAGAGAATATATAGGGACACTGAATGGAAGTCACTCTGAGACTTCCAATTCTCAGAAGAATTTAGTCCCTAATAGTTGAACTAGTCTTTTTATCTCTCTCTTAGAGTTTGCTAAGTGCCATAATGAACTTCTTCTCCACTGCCAGAGTGTTATACAAGTAGAGTGACACTCTGACAAAATCTCTGAACTAGATTAAAAGCTTATATGAACTGTGAATTGTAAGTTACCTTTTAATATCAGAGGGCTTGTAACATCCACTTACACTTGTGGGGTTTGGGTTCTCTGACCCCCAGACAGAGAGCTGTAGTTCAAGTTACATATTCCTCTGTATAGACCTCTGAGTTGCTTTTCCAAATTTTCATGCTGTTTAATTTTCTACTGACTTTTCTTTTTTTTCCCCCAGGGCTCTTCCTCAATTTCTTTGAATGAGACATAGTTTGTCCTTTGTGAGGCTCACTTTTAATTCCAGAGTCAAACAGAGCCTACTTCTTCTAGTCCGCCATCTTCCTACCTCTCCTCTATTTTTCCAATTTCCTTTATAATCTCTTGTCACTTGTTTCATTAATAGGCTATTGAACACCTCAATTAATATTTTTAAATTTTCCCTTTTCTCTTTTCAGAATGTTCCTTTCCTTTTTTGATGTTGGCTTTTACTAGTTGGTTTCATTTTTTTATCTCTTGATATTACTATTTAATCGGACAGGATTCTTATTGTAATATTTTCCTTTTATCCTTTAGGGAAAGTCTGCTTTATTTTTTGACTATACAGTATGTGTAATGAATGACTTAAATTCGTTTTACTCCCTTAAATTCTTTTATTGGTACATTTTAGGAATACAATATGTTTACATTTATCATTGGGTGCTTGTACCTGTACATGATGTATCTTGGTTCTTATTTTTTCCCTATTACCTGAGGGGAAGGGGAAAGGAAAGAAGGGAAAGGAAAAAGTATGAGAAAACAAAAAATGGAAACAAACAATGACTTAAATTCTTTTCTAGTAAATCTAACATCTAAACTCCCTCAAGAACAGTTTCTATTGATGGCTTTCTTGCCTGTGTAAGAGCCTTACTTTCCAGTTTCTTTTTCTCTTTAATATTTGTTGAAAAACTGGACAGATTGAATAATATGTCAGCTCTAAAATCACATTTCCTTTTCTTTATGGTTTTATTTGTTTATGGTTACCATAGGTGATTATTTGTTAAGAGGATTTAATTACGTATAATTTGTATTATTTCTCACATGAGATCACTGAGGACTCAACTCAGTTAGCAGAGTGAGTAAGGACCTAGGAGAGATTTCTCTACTTCATTGGCCCAAAGGTGCAAAGCTCTGGTTTTCAGAGCTGAGAAGAGGGAGATATTAACTACTTAAGTTGTTTTTTTTTTAATAACACCCACAAAGATTACTTTTCTTATACAGATTCAGCTATTTTCTTGACAAATCATCCTTGAATTGCCAAGAAAGTGATGAGCTTCTAGAGCCATTAAAAAGTTGATTTTTGAAAATCACTGCCAATATTTTTGTTTGCTTTTTTTTGCAGGAGCAACTTTCTAGATGTATTTCTGCTCAGTTAATTTCTGAATGGTTTGCAAAAAAACAAACACTGGAGGAAGTAGTTTAAAAATGATGCTGGAACAATTGGACATTCATATGCATGGAAATGCATCTCCAATTAAACAGGACACCAATTAAAGTTATTTTACCCAATTTACAGAATCACTTAGTACATAAATATTTTTGGTAGTTGTGATGGTAAAAAAAAATCTAATCTCTGAAATGCAAGGACTGTGAACTTCCTTCTTTTAATATTTCCTTAGATTTTCAAAACTTTGAAGTTCAGTTGAAAGTATTGACAAAAGGTAATAACATAATAATTCACACACATTGCATGTCTTCCATCTATGAAACACTATACCATGCACTTTACATACTTAATTTTCAAACTAAGATATTCTTATTAAATAGAGAGCGTCAGTTTTCTTACATTTTAATGTGAATTTAGAAGGGAAAATAAATAATCTAAGTTCACATAGCTACTCAGCTACTTCAGTTTAAAAGAAATGATATTTAAACTTGATCCAAATTTGAAGCTCTTAAAAACCATGATATGTGGTTTCTCACAAGCTTAATATTAAAATGGATATTTTTAAGTTTCTAAGATAAAGATTATTCTGCTAATTTCTATTGCTTTGCTAAGAGAGATTTGGTCAAGCCTCTCTTTTGAAGTAAGGGTCAACTTTAAAATGATTTTATCTTTTTTTACCATAATGATCTATAAAGCATAAACTGCCTTATAAACTCTATAGGCACTTCATACCTTTATAATCAAACTGCTTTGTGCATAACAAATCAAGTGGAAAGTTTTCTAGCTAGGTGATAGTGATAAGAAATTTATCCTATTTTTTATAAGAATTTGTAATCATAGTACCAGAGAGCATCATTCTTCTCTTGTAAAACATGAACTTATTACAGGTATTTTAAAAAACATAATCTGGAATATCACTCTAGAATTTCCAAGGGAGATATATAAGGTGTTGCCTGAGGTTTTATTACTGCCTTTGAATAGAATTCACTAACTGAACTTGTTATATTGGAAGTGAAATGTATAGAAAATGGTATCTGAAATAGAAAAAGAGATTTCCCTAGACTTGATTAGAAGCATGCAATGGGCAAATCAACCAATTCATACTCCATTTTTTATGGGAGAAAATAAATGCCAACATTGATTGACTGACTCACTATCCCTTTTATTCTTCAGGAACTTGTAGTAATGTGTTTCTGAAGGGTTCATTTCCTATAAGTCAAAACCTTTTTTTAATCTGTAACAGCTCTGTTTTTATCATCATGGTAGCAAGAAATCAATAAATGACATCTAATAAGAGACTATACATTTTAGCTTCATTTTGAGATCATTAAATTGGCTAGCAAACTTGCTACATTTTAATGTAAGGGTCAATTATAAGGTCATTTTATTTTTTTTAATTATGATGATCAAATAATCTATTCCTTTATTTAAGAGAGCATAGATAAGCACATTTAATTATAGATTTAATTTTTATCTCTTCTGTAGTGATAGTTCCTTTAATCTTTTTGTAGTCAATTTCAATTTCATGGACTTTTTCTCTCATTTTCAAATTCTGTAATTATGGACATTTTGTAACACATTTTAATCTTGTGTTATATATAATGCTTTATATCCTTAAATATGTGATATTTTTACCAAATCAAATCAATTTTTAACTTAACTTTCTTTCCTTTGAAATTTTTAATATTCCAATCCTGATACTTTCTTCACCTAATTTTATTTTAAAGCTTTAGATTATATATATATAATATATTATAATGCTTTAATTTATTTAAATACTATGCATGTTTTTGTTTAAAAATGTAACATATATAATAAGATAACTTAATAAATTGTACATATATACCTATATACAGATATATATATATACACATGTATATCTTTATATACATGTATATACAGTAGATAGTACTAGGGAGAATATACCCTGTCTTGCACACATGTGTCTGATAGAGACAATAATAAAATGCCAGTGAAAAGAATATGAATTTATAAACATGACATGATTTTAATGAATTAACTGATCATTTAATGAAATTATATCACTAAGGCTTTATAATATTAGCTTCTGAAAATTTTCAAACAATGAAATTATCATGTGCAATCCAGAAATTAATAAAATATTTTCCAGTACTATCGTAAAGTCTTAAAACTGGATAAGTACTTCTAAGAGTTGTATTTTGGTCCAAGGATGGCCTTATTTAACCTGGGAATGGCCAAGTAGTTGATTCAGTGTAGCTTCATCAGTGTATCTTGAAGATTTGCTCATAAACCAATGGATTTCACATTATATTTGAAATAAATAGTTCTTGTCACTTAGTGAACCTTATGACTGCATATTGTGTGCTGTTGAAAAAAATTCTAATGTCTTACCTGGGTTTATTTGGTTATATATTAATTAATGTTTTGAGCACAGGAGAAGTCAAAGGCAGTTCAGATATCACATATTTAGGAGTACAATTGTCAGATGAATTATATCAGAAAACAACACTAGGTAATATTTCATAAACAAATGACTTCAAAATAATTCACATAAGAGCAATTACAGTCTCTTTTCTATTTGACAACCCATATGAAATATCATATAGACGTTTCTCTGTGTGTGAAAAGATGTTTGGTCACTTCACTAAAATAAGCCTGCTAATTAACATATTCCGTTTTTCCCTGTACAGAAAACCATGTTTAAACGATAAAGTTCTTAACCATATTTCTTTTATTCACTAGTAGAATATATAAAAAGAAAATGCTTATCTAGCTCTTAGATTAAAAGTAGTTTTGTTTTGTTTTGTTTTGTTTTTTCACAGAAATGTCATCTTTAAAACTAGGTTAGTTAGAATATAAAATCATATCACTTACTTATGGAAAAATAGTATCACATGAAAATCCAAACCTACCATTCTAAAGGAGAAGTATATATCCTGATCTGCCGCATTCCAAAGTATTTATATAACTGGACAAAAATTGTATTGGATCTCAAATCCCCTGGATGTCAACTTTGAGATAGTTCAGTATTAGTGCTCCACCATTTTACTCATTTAGCTCATGAAAATTCATCATTGAAGAGAATACAACCTAGAATAAAATGTAAAAAACAAATGTTAAAGTCTATTCCGGAGTTTTAACTTTAATAAATCAGATGATATAATCTAGTCTTGCTGTTTATTAGCCTATTTGACATATCACTATTTACAAATAAAGAAGAGAGCTTACTAGATGAAAGTTTTTCTTTTCTAAAATTTCTTAGTCATTATTGTCAAGTTTCCTTTCAAAAAAGTGCCTCAGTGAATAAGAAAATTAAAAGATAGTCTCTATGGGGACTACTATCTGTCAGAGCAGTTAATATGTTTTTCTAAAAATTTAAGGACATAAGATGTATAATAACATAAGTTATTATATTTTTATTCATTTAGACTTTCTGCTTTTATCTTATTATTGCACAGGTATTCTTTTATGTCAGTCCTGTGTTTATTTCATGTGGTTTTCCAAACTCTCCAGGAAACAAATGTCCTATTTAGGAAGGTAGTGAATGCTAAAATATCAAGAATGTTTGTTGCTAGATTAAAATATAATGATAGTAAAGATTTCACAATATGAAAGTTTCCTAAATCTGGATTTTGGTCCACAATTTACAAAAAGAAAAAGACCCTGAACAACAATGAGGGAATATGGTACTACTCATTCTTTTGGCATAATGATGATGAATGGAATATTAAAATTTCAAATTATCTGTGAGTAGGAATATAGATCCAAATACAGTAGAGCTAATTCCAGGAACTTGGGATACACCACAATGGTGGACACTCTTCAGTAAACAGAAGGCTAAAATTTCAGATGACCATGTTGGGAGACAACTGTTTCCTGAAAAAGTGAAGAAAATATGGAAATGAAAGGCATCGGATGGAGATTGCAGAGCAAAAGGGAAAAAAAGAAGAAAATTAAGATTCCAATAATTCATATCTCAATCAAATAAGTATTGATTGATTATAGCAACAGACCAGAAATACTTCAACTAACCACTGTAGTTGTTAAGTAAATTTGAAAAACTGCTCTTGAGAATCTAGGAACATATACTTCCAAAAAAAAAAAAAAAAAAAAAAAAAAAGACATATACAAGACTTGCCTATTGAAAAAATAAGAAACTAACCTAAAATATTTCTATGGTAAAAATTCAAACTAAACATAAAACAAAATTTTTACACAATATCCTAACATAATTAAATGTCCTTTAAAAATAGTTTACAGAGATGCAGTTTCTCAAATTAGAAGTGCAAAAACTCAAAGCAAAAGCGAGCAAAATTTGAGTAAAAAAATAACAAACATTACATTTTATAAATGAGAAAATAATGACTTAACCAAATTATGCAAGCTAACATCACCAGTAATAACTCAAGTCAATATTATTTAACCTTTCATATAATGTGATGAAAAGGGCTCTCTCATTTTATTCTCATAAATCTCTAGCACTAAACTGATCAGGAGAAAAATATCAGGTAAAACCAAATTAAGAGACATTGTCATAAAACACCTGACTAATAAGCTTCAAAATGTTAAGGTCATGAAAAACAAGAAAAAAGTAAGAAACTGTACAGGATTAAAGGAGACAGAAGAATAATCCTGCAATGGTTATTGAAATAGAAATAAAAGACAATGAAAAAGCTAAATAAATCCAATAATATCTGCAATTTAGTAAACGGTTTTGTACAACATTCATTCTTTCAATGAAATGCACTATTAGCAAGATTAAAATGTTAATGTTAGAAGAAGTTGGGTGAAGAACATACAGAAATTCTTTCCATTATTTTTACATCTCTTCTGTAAATCTGTTTCAAAATGAAAATTTAAAAAGAAAACAATATACTTTAGCAAAGAAATTGAGATTTAAAAAATTGTCTGAAAATAAAGTCACCACAAGACATATAAAGGCAACTGAAAAAATAAATTAGGCATAATAAATAAAAGGATGAAAACCATCATGAGAATAAAAATAAAATATTAAATATGAGAGAGTGTGGATAATGTGAAAAATAGAGAAAATAGACATTGGAAAATTTGTAGTCCTTTGAGTTGAATAATTAAATTTTAAATATAAATGCCCAGGAATGAATAGAACTGAATGTACTTATTAAATGGGCCAAAATCTAAGATTTATTAACAAAATGTTAGCTAAAAAGTAAAGGAAAACATACCACAAAATCTCCACTTAAAGAGACAAAGTCATGTGCAAATGAAAGAAAGACTTTTCAAAAGCCAGATACAAAGCAAATAACATTAATACATTTTCAGAAAAATCAAGGAAAGAAAACTTGAAAATATAGTTTGTATATAGCCAAAATTTTCCACATATGTCAAAACTAGTAAAGCAATTTGAAAAAAATAGCTCAGGTAATTCAGCGCTTCATTTATCTGTGCTTGAGAAAGATTCAATAAATACATTGATGGTGACTTCAAAATCAGAATATATAAATTTGGGCAATAAAAAATAAAAATACATTCTAACATTGCTGAGCCATTATAATCTAAAATGTCACAACTTTGGAATAGTGTAGCAGGTTCTCTAAAAAAGTTAAATACACAACTACGTTACTTAGCCATTACATTTCTATGTTTTCACCCAAGAGAAATGAAAGCATAAGCCCACATAAAGAGTGTTTGTATCAACTTTGCTTGACACAGCCAGAATCTGGAAATGACTCAAGTGCTCATCAATAGATTAATGGATAAAATTTGTAGTACTGCTGTAAAAGAGAGTAATATTAAGCAATAAAAAATGGATTTACTCGATACATGAAACAATATGATTCTCCAAACATTTCTCAAATTAAGAAATTAACCATAAAACATATACCATATGATTCTATTTATAACATATTTTAAATTAATCTGGACTGAGAAAAAGAAGATATACGTTTGCCCAAGGATGAAATAATGAAACATAAAAAGAAAAATGAGTACAGCATTATCAAAGAGCAGTGGAAAAATTCTCTAGCTGATAAATATATTCATTCTATTGATTATACTAGTAGTTCTACACAAATCTGTAAATTGGCACTTTTAATATGTACTCTTAAGTGTGTGTTAGTTAAAACAAAAGGTGTTAAGAAGTATACCAAGAGGTGATAGATTTCTATTTGTTTAGAAAAATTGCATGGGCTTTTATGACTGTATGCTTAGAAATATAAAGTCACTTTTGGGAACTCATGATATAATCAAGTCATAGGTGACTTGTATTGATTTAAATTAAAATGTGTTGATCTTGCAATACCATTGTTAATGCCACATATTTTCAATAAGTATGAAAACTGAAAATCAGAACATCAGAATGCTAATTAGATATGTAAACAACTCTTTCTTCTTATTAACCATTGTTTTAGTGGGACCCAAATGCTTATTATGTTGGTCAATTTAAAAATTTCATACTGATTTCAGTGTATAATAATGGCCTGATCTTTTAAGAATTAATATATAAAATGTGTGAGAAACTCAAGAATAAAAGATATAAATAATTACCACCCAGTAAGATGTATCTCAATCATAATAAGTGTGAAAAAGAAGTTGATGATGGGGTTAATGTAATTATAAATTCCCCAAATTTGCATTTCTTGATACCAGGAGGTAAGTGAAAATGGATACAGTATGGGACAACTATGTATTATATATTTTAAGCAGATATAACTTTTTAAAATTTTTTGTTTAGCATTGTTTTGTTTTAAAAGGACATTAAGCCATTCCCAATAAAATCAAACACAATCTCAAAATAAAAGGTAAACCTTAGTATTGACCTATGCAAATGTAACATGTAACAGGTATCACATATAACTTTTGAGGAGTGCTTGCCTACTAAATGTATCTCCCAGGGGGCTATGATCTTAATAAAGCTAGGAATTTGTTTGTTTCATTCACCATTTTATAATTAAGCTAGTAAGTTTGGTATAGAATAGTCAGTAAGTTATTGTTGATTTTAAAATAATGATACAATGGATAAAGAATAATAAAATAATAAAATTCACTATAATAAATTGACTACCAGATATAATTTAGATTTTACATTTAAAAAATTTTTATGAACAGGTTGAGTTCTATAAGACATTAAAATCTTTAATAGAGAAGTTTAGAGAAAATTTTTTTTTAAATTAAGTTAAAATAAACTAAGAATTTCTAAGTATTTATTACATTTTTAAATTGTTTTATGTTCTGCTGAATGTAGTAAAAATCAATTGACCAAAGTCTTTTAAACGATAATGAATAGTCTCCGGCTACTTTAATTTTTATCAATATCATTAATTAATGAAACACATTTCACTGACCATTAATGGAAATAAATGTGATATTTTTGGTATTATATTTGAGTACTCTGATCTCCACTAAATCATTATTCCCAGGTGTAACTTCCAAGGCAGTGATTAACAACACACTAATAAAACCATTTTGACAGTCTGAAACTAAAATGTCACTTTTATGAGTAAAAATAGTTTTCCATTAAGTAGAGCTTTCTGTCAAATGAGATGCTTCCTTGCTGAAGTTAAACATTTTAAAATATTTAAACCTCACTCCAGCCCTAACCCTAAACCTAACCCCCCAAAAAAGTAGTATATATTGGAGTTAGTTAGGGGACAACTGTAAAATATTTTCTAAGTTTTTAGACATTTACATTTAATTATATTTATTACTACTTGTTTATTTATTAATTTATCACCTAAGCCTTATCTAACCCTTGTTTCAAATTTTGTTAAACACCAACAATAATCATATTTTACATTGTCAGAGGGTAATCAAATAGTTTTGAACATGTGTATCTCATATCTATTTCCCTATTTCTCTTTTCTTATTTTTCCTTTAAATATCACCATAATTCATATTTCCTAGTAGATACTTTCAACCTAATGAACTGCAGATATATTTATTGACATCAGTGACAGGCAATTTAATTGAAATCATTTTATTTGAAATTTTTTATATATAAAAAACTACAGAATATTTAATATTGAAATAACATGCTCTTTTTGAAAAGTAAATATATGTATCATTAGTTATTATATAGAAAGTCTAGTTTATAATAAATATTAAATATATTATGCACTATAAAATGAAGATTGATGCCTATCATTTGTTACATAGGAAGTCTAGTTTATAATAAGTGTTAAAAATTTTATATACATTAAAAGTTAGAATTATAAAATGCATATTTATTTGTGATTTGTTTAATTTGAATTGATAAATTTAAAAAATTCTGGACATCTAGTGCTAGTGATTGTCATTTTTTTCCTGTATTTGTTTTATGTATGTGTACTTTTACAATCCAAGCAACATTGGCCTATCAGTGTTTAACATGAGACTCGGTACATTGTTGTGGCAAGATTACCTTCAGTTGTTCTGCAACTATTCTAATACATTTTCCAGTATGTAGAGTTAATTAGCAAAGTAAATTAGTCAAACTGCCTTGTTAATTATTGGTTTCTTCAAATTTTATCTTCACCATAAAATGTAACTTAATTTAGTAACATAACCACTAGTTTCTGACAAAGACCCTTCCATCTTTTATAGGAAATCTCTTTAAAAATAAAAAATTATAAAGAAAACATGAGAAACTGAGACAATTAGCTTAACTTAAAAGTATGAAATTATCTGATGGCTACTAGAACTGGTGATATTCAATCGAAAAAAAATGATTTACTTACATTATCTTAAAACTCTAAAATGGAGCGATCTTATCAGGAACCAGGTGGAAATTATTTTGTCTTCCTCATTATGAATTTTCTGTACAAAAATACAGTGTCTAAAGTAACTCAACTCCATGTTGCAACGTTTTTACTGCCAAGGGAAGTAAACCATTCCACTTCAGCTTTCTAGAAACACTCTTAGAAACACAGAATACAGATTCTAGGAGTAGCATGCACTATTTGGGGAATTGTGTTAATCAGAAAACAAAGAAGCAATATAAAGAATTAATAATATCTGAAATGTTTCTAATTTAACAACTGAACTTAGATTGGAAAAGTATTACATATAATATTTATACATTTAAAAGAGTCATCATAGAACTAAAAAATCAAGAATAATGGTTTTTGTTTGTTTGTTTTTTTGGTACCAGGAATCGAACTTGGGTAATTGCACTTGTGCAGCAGGCGGCGAAACCACTGATCTAAATCCCTGGCAAGAATAACGTTTTTAAATTACTATGATAAGAAACATAAAGTCAAAGACATATGTGATATTTATGTCATCAGAAGTAAGGGGTAAAAGAACACACTGGAGTAATTAGTTCAAATTGTTGAAAAAGAACCAGATAACTTAAATTTTATGCCTGGCTAAAACATTATTTAAAAATGAGGACATTGACAGGCATCTCTGCACTAAGTCTTTCCTACACTGCCTTTCTCTTAGAACTCTATTACATGGCTTTTTAGACAAAAAACAATTGAATAAACAGAAAGATGTGAGATTTATAGAACAGTTCAAAACACGCACATTAATAAATATGCCACCTAAATTATATAGTTAATATTATTAAAATTAATTTATATATGCTTAAAATAATTCCCCATTACTTGCGAAAAATAATTGTCATTGGGTAGGATGTAGTGAGGAAGGAAATTGGAGCCTTGTTCAAAATTAATTAAAATATACTGCATTTATTTTCATGTTTGGAAGAATCAAAATTGAAAGAAAAAGTGAGCATTTTTTAGTTAAATTCACAGTTCTCTACATAAGTCATTATCTTAAGGAAAAAATCATCAACAGAATAACTATATAGTTTGTATCCTCAAAAAACAGTAGCAACCAAAACGTGTTCATTAAAGCCAAATCATACTAAAAAATCACATAAGAGAAAAATAAATGAAGAGAAAAATAATAATACAAAGACATGCAAAGTAACTTCACAGAAAATAACCTAGAGGCTTTGATAGTCAATACATAAATTAGTTAGATTAGCTTATAAATTTAAAGCCTATATATCTCCTACATATTTTCAAATATTACAATTAAATTACAAATAGTACAATTAAATACTCCGATATTTTTCAGAAAACTAGAAATTAAAACATGTGTATAAATACTGATCTAAGGAAACTTGTATAAATTAGTCTATTATTATAAAAATGATATAACTTCAAAATGCTGTGAGAAAAACCTGACACAACATTATATTGAAAATAAATATTAAAAAAATGTTCAACATCACCAATCATTTGAGAGACACAAATTAAAACAATGCTTGAGATTCCATCTCACTCCACAAAGGATGGCTATCATCAAGAAATCAACCAATAAAAAATTTTGGCAAAGCTGTGGGGAAAAAGGAACACTTGTCCACTGTTGGTGGGAGTGTAGACTGGTGCAACCACTGTAGAGGTCAGTGTGGAGAGTCCTCAAAAAACTAGTACTAGAAGTTCCATTTGACCTCGGTTTCCCCCTTCTTGATATCTTTCTGAAGGAATTAAAAGCAGCATACCACAGTGATATATGCACACACATGTTCATAGCAGCACAATTTGAAATAGCTAAATCTTGGAAATAGGCCAAATTCCCATAACCCAGTGAATGGGTAAAGAAGATGTGGGCTTTTATTTTAATATAATGGAATACTTTTTAGGCAACCCTCCTTGAGCAGAAGTCTCTTTATGTCCTTGAGACTATGATGAATGGAGTCTTTGTGCTTTCTGAGATTTTTCTCAACTCATCTTCTTCTACCTATACAAAGTACTTGGTTTCTTTTAATGGTATTAATCTCTTCAGCAGGCTCACCTTAAAGTCAGCATAGCCCTTAAAGTCAGCATCATCCAACTTCAGGACATGGTAAAAAATGTAGACAAAAGTTTTGCTAGAATGTAATATGAATGGCTTTTCCTACAATACCCCAAAACATCTCTTATTCTCAACTGAAAGCTAATGAGCATGGCCTTTTCTGTCCATATTCCTGTCACGATTCTTGTTTTCTGACCTCTGACAAGAATTATCCATCAAGCTGTGCTTACAATATTCTAGGATGTTTCTAGTGTGAATATCCTAACTTATGGTGTCAAGTTCCATCCTTTTCCCTATAAGTAATATAAATTAATTCTTAATGGCTGAATAGCTACATGAAATAAGGCAGACATCAAAAAAGAATATTTCATAGTTTCTTTTAATAAGAACCCTAAAATATAAACAAATGAGTAAAATAAAGAGAGATGGTAGGAAACAAGAAGTCAGACTTTTTGGAGATGGGCAATATATCAAGGTTGAGAGGTAAGGAAGTGAGGAGTACAAAGATCAAAAAATGATCAAGACACATATTTGCACAGTTCCCTAAAGCAAACATCACTATTATGCATTTCAAACGTACACTAAGAGAAGAAAAAACAAATACTTAGATGGCTTCATGGCAAAATTGAAATATTTTGTTAAAATATTAAAATATATTTAAATAAATGGACTGTATCAATTAGATTTTGTCAGAAATCTTTTTTAAAAAGCAAGAAGTATAAAACTATAAAAAATACTAAGTACTGCTGTAGTACAAAAACTTTAAATGATTTCATAGCATTATTTCACTATTAAACTTAATAATTTTGTGAAATGTAATTATTTATACCTAATATGAGTGCATCTTAGGTACTTTTTATTATTTAAAAATTAAAAACAAGGAAGTAAAAATCATAAAAACAATCATATTGAGGCAAAAGAAAAAGATAAAGAAAATCATATTTAAAATTTTTGCTTTATTAGTGATTTAATAACTTGAAATAATTGAATAAAAGAAAGGAATTTCATAAACTTCTATAACCTTTATCTTAAATTGATTCTCACTCAATTTCACACTGTGAAATGAGGGCAATATCTAATAATTACAATTGCAAAGTAATGGCTGGGCTAGCTGGAGAAGATTCTGTTTTTGATTTTTAACTCATTTTTCATTAATATATTTTGTAGTATAAAATGTTTACATTCCTTGTGTGTAGTTGGTACATGTATATAATACATCTTAATTATTTTCTTATCCAATTTCCCTTTCTTCCTTCTCCCTTCACCCATCATTTGATCCCCTTCCTGTATTTTTTGTATATATTTGGAGAATTCTTTAGAAATAGAGTTTCAGGTTTAATAACCCAAAATTTACATCCATTGTTCTGAGTTGGGACAAATATATTGTGTATCTTTTCATCTACATACTGGGCCTTCATATGCTCATTTAAAAGTGGTTCTCATAAAACACTATTGTTCTTGCCTTAAATATTTTTTCAGATATTGGCTACTATCGTTTACCTTTTATTCCTCATTCTCCAAATAGAAATATTTTCATGAAAAACATTCTAGACTGCCATGCATTATGTTACATATATAAGTTTCTGTAGCAAGAGATCTGGGCCATTTCCCCAGAATCCATGACTTCATTAGGTTCAGCAAGGAAACAATTGCATTTCATACTTCAGGAATCTTCAAGGAGCATCTTTGTCCTCCAAAGAGCTGTTTCTATCTTGAAATTGATCCATATATTATTCTAGGATCTTTCACTGACTGCTTGCTCCCTGTCTGTTCTAATCAAGTAGACAGATTGTGCTTTTTCTACAGTTCAAACCAGTTCAGTTTGGTTTAAATAAATAATAGACATTTTAAATCCAATCATACTTAAGGAAGAGTTATTTCTTGAATATTATCCATCTTGTGATGATCCTCTACTTGGACCAATACTTTTCATACAATTAGTTTTACCTAATATATTTTTGGAAGCATAAATTTGTTTTTAAGAAACGTATAATTAAAATTGGCAAACAATTACCAACTCTCCAAGTCATTCAATAGGACTTAAATATTGTCCTGTTGCTAATACTTTTAAAGAAATAAATTACTGCACACACTGGCTTTCTTGAAAATATGATTTTGTGAATTCTTTGCATTATTCCTGCACTATCAATAACGATACCCCTTGAATCTTGTCCTAGATCTCAATTATTACCATCATTTTTTAGTGTCCATAATTTAAACATCAGTAATAATATTCAGTATCATGACTTGAGGCTTTATTATTATAGAGTATGTGCTCAAGTGTATTGTTCTAATTTGCTGCTATATTCAGAACAATATAATCTAGTTGACAGAAATTACATTACTGATGCCCTAGAAATCTGTCTCAACTCATTTCTGATAAGATTGAAAATTTCTTGCTTCTTAATATCAGTTTAATATACTTACCACATCTATGATTTTTCTTAGAAGAAAATAAAATTGTTCTTTCAACTCTGCTATAAAAGGTTTGAAGTCATGCTTAATTCTCTTCATCCTTGGAACAACTATAAGCACTACATAAAATATTTATGAAAATTTATTCAGAAAAGTCTTGAGAGAAATTAGAAATTTTTAGAAAATATCTCAATGAGTTATCCATTTCCTTACTATATTAATATAAAAATCTGATTTTGAATTGTATATTTGATAAATTATTGCCCTGGGTAAAAATACTTATATTCATAGTTTAGTACATTTATTTATCTAATACATTCAAAATAAAGTGGTTATGACTATTTTATATATGTATGAACCATGTTTGATAATTAATTATATACTACTTTAATTTTTTCAAACTTGTATGTTTCCTAACCACAAGAGGGATTTAAAATATCTCCATTTTAATATACTCATACTTCATATATTTCCTGGAAATCAGATATAATTGATCACTCCATTTTGTGTACCATTTTAACATTTTTTTCTCTTGGCTTCGAGGGAACCAGACTCTTCTTATAACCTACTGTGTGCTCCTTTCAGACTCTGTCTTATCTTATTTTTTTTTTCTTTCTAACATTTAATCTTTGGAATCTCTTGAGGTGTGATTTAATCTTTCCTTCTTCTTTTGCTATCTATATCCATTTCTTTGGTGCTATTATTAAGTGTAGTAATAACATTGGCGTTCAACAGTGGTTAACCGCTCATTTAATGCCACCATCTAGGATTCATCTCTAAACTCTAACCTATCAGCCAGTTAATTTAAAATCTCTATGTGAATGTCTTAACATATCCAAACAACAAACCCTGGGAAGCTCAAACTCTCAAAATGCCCAGGATGTCACACAGTGTTCCTATAACCATAAAAGGAAACTCTCTTCTTCCAATTACTTATACAAACATTTTGAAGTTATGCTTGTCTTTGTCTGTTCTCTGCTTCTTATCCCAAAATAATTTGTCAATAAATGATGTCATGTCTGCTTTCAAATTATAACCTGTCAGAATCTATTCACTTCTCACTGCTTTCTGGTTACATCAGTGATCCTGGCCACTATCACATCTGGATTGATAGTGTCACAAGAGCCTCCTAATTCCTTTACTACTTCTCTACCCTTTTACTACTCTCAACAAAGCAGCTACAGTGTTCTAGTTTTTCTGCAGGTCACATATTCAACCACTACTCAAAGCCCTTCAGTGGCTTCCAATCATTTCTTGCAAAGCCAAAATCCTTACATTAATTATCAGTTTGCTTGCCTTTCTGACTCTAAAATTTAAGAAGGCTAGCTTTCTGATTCTTTCTCAATATTCAAGTCTGGCTGCTCTTTCAATTCAGTTCTTTCAATTCTGGGTTTTTTAATTTTCCTTCTTTGGAATAGTCTTTCCTCAGATGGTCAAATAAGAAACCTCTCAACCTTTTCATCCCATTTACATCTTGGCTATAACAGCACTTTGATAGTGAAGCTTTCAATGGCCTTTATTTTTTAAATTACACCATCTGAAGTAACTCATTATGTATTTTCTCCATCTGTCTTCAATTGTATTGAAGTTCCATTAAGACAGTAATTTTTATATGGCTGTCTTTACTTATGAATTGCATATGACTAGAATAAAGGTTATTGCATAATACTTTCAATAAATATTTGCTGAATACATTTTTAACATATCCTTAAATCATTGAAGGACTTTATTTACTAAGTTGTTCCTTATTTTCTTCAAACTATAAATTTTATTTTTCCATGTACTTTGATGTCACTGTTTAACAATTTTATTCCTTTTTTTCTGGATGCTTTTTGACAAAGCTTCAAAAATATGGCTTAGAAAACTGGCAAGATCTTTATGTATTCTAGATAGTATACCTATGTCTGAGGAACATCTGGTAAAAAAATGTTCCCACATTGTGAGTTGTCTCTTCACTCTGTTGGTGGTTTCTCTTGCTGTACAGAAACTTTTTAATAGTATGAGATCCCAGTGGATTCTTTGTGCTAGTTCCCATGCTACTGAGGTTTTGTTCATAAAATCTTTTCCTTCACCAATGTCTTCAAGAGTTCTACCTAACCTCTCTTCCACCCAGTTTAGTGTTTCTGTTTTAATGTTTAGATATTCAATCCATTTAAATTTTAGTTTACTTCATGGTGAGAGATATAGGTCTAGTTTTAATCTTTTGTGAGTTGAAATGTAATTTTTCCAGCACCATTTATTAAAGAGGGTATCTTTCCTCCAGTGAGGGTATTTGACTTCTTGTGAAACATGAGGTGGGTATGTCTGAAGTTGTTTCTGCATCTTCTAATCTGTTCTACTGATCCTCAAGCCTGTTTCTTTGCCAATACCATGCTGTTTTCACCATTGTAGCTTTGTGGTATAGTTTCAAGTTGGGGATTGTGATACCCCCTACCTTGTCTTTTTTGCCTATAATGGTTTTTGCTATTCAAAGTCTTTTCTTCTTTCAAATAAATTTTTGAATTGTTTTCTCAAGTTCTGTGAAGTATGCTGTTGGAATTTGAATTGGTATTGCATTAAATCGATATAGCAGTTTTAGAAGTATGGCCATTTTCACTGTATTTGTTCTTCTTGGCCAGGAGCAAGGGATGTTTTTCCAATTTTTGATATTCTACTAGATCTCTTTTTTCAGAGTGCTGTGGTTTTGAGGGTAGAGGTCTTTGATTTCTTTTGTTAGATTGATTCCTAGGTACTTCATTTTTTGGATGCTACTGTGAAAGAAGCTGTTTCTCCAGTTCCTCTATCAGTGAGTCTATTGTTCATGTATATAAAAATGTTGTTTTCAGTTCTTTTATTGGTACATTTTAGGTATAAAATTCATTTACATTTATCATTGGAAGTTTGTACCTGCACAAGATATATCTTCATTCTTCTTTTTTCCCCATTACCTGTGCACCATTCACCCTCTCCACCCTTCCCTATTTACATAGACATCATT
This sequence comes from Heterocephalus glaber, assembly GCF_053883595.1. NCBI lineage: Eukaryota > Metazoa > Chordata > Mammalia > Rodentia > Bathyergidae > Heterocephalus > Heterocephalus glaber. The sequence goes on along the minus strand of NW_028258344.1, from coordinate 26,659,552 downwards.
TCCATATTTTTTCTTTTCTCATAGTTTTTCCTTTCCCTCTTTTCCGTTCCCCTTCACCCCTTCATCTTTGGACCTTTTTTTCCTATTTCAAATTAACAATTAGTCATTTTAATCATTTTAAAACTTGTTTACACTATCAGTTTCTCACACTAGAGAAACTATTCAGTATTTACAAGTGTGTCCTATTTATTTCACTTAACAGTATGGCCTCAATATGCATCCATTTAGCTATAAATGATTCTAGTTTTTTGTTCTTTATGGATGAGTAGTACTCTGTTTTATTAAAAAACCACATTTTCTTTATCCAGTTTCCAGTTGATGGGCACTTGGGCTGCTTCCAAGCTTTAGCTATTACAAACTCTCCCGCTATAAAGATGGGTACACATATATCACTGTGATATGATTCTTTTATTCTTTGGGGCAGATACCCAGAAGGGGAATAGCTAGGTCAAATGGGACCTGTAGTCCTAATTCTTTGAGGTATCTCCATACTGATTTCCACAGTGGTTGCACCAGTCTGAACTCCCACCAACAATGGAGAATGGTTCCTTTCTCATCTCCTCCAGCATATGTTATTGGGTGATTTCTTGATAGCAGCCATTCTTTCTGGGGTGAGGTGGAATCTCAGTGTTGTTTTCATCTGCATCTCTTGAATGACCAGTGATATTGAACATTTTTTTCATATATTTGTTTACTGCTTTTGCTTCTTTGAGAAATGTCTGTTCATTCAGATGCCCATTTTTGAATTGGGTCTTTGAATTTGGAGGTCTGATTTTTTTAAATTCTTGATGTATTCTAGATAGTTGTCCTTTGACTGAGGTACAGATGCTAAAAATTTTTTTCCCACATTGCAGTTTGTTTGTTAGCTCTCTTGGTGTTTTCTTTTCCAGTGCAGAAGCTTTTTAATAAGATGAGGTCCCAGTTGTTGATTCTTTCTGTTAGTTCCCATGCTGCTGAGGTTTTGTTCATGAAGTCTTTTCCTATGCCAATGTCTTCAAGAGTTCTGCCTAACTTATCACCCAGCAAGTTTAGTGTTTCTATCTTAATATTTAGATCTTTAATCCACTTCGACCTTAGTTTAGTGCATGGTGATAGGTATGGGTCTAGTTTCAATCTTTGGCAGGTTGAAATCCAATTTTTCTAACACCATTTATTAAATATGCTATCTTTCCTCCAATGAGGGTGGTTGACCTCTTTGTCAAAGATGACATGGCTGAGTATGTTTGGAGTTGTTTCTGCATCTTCTAATCTATTCCAGTGATCCTCAGGTCTGTTCCTTGGGCAATACCATGGTGTTTTATCACAGTAGCTTTGTAGTATAGTTTCAAGGGGGGATTGTGATACCCCCAGCCATGTCTCTGTTGCTTAGAATTGCTTTAGCTATTCTAGGTCTTTTATGATTCCAAATGAATATTTGGATGGTTTTCTCTAGTTCTGTGAAGTATATTATTGGAATTTCAATTGGCATTGCATTGAAACTATATAGTAGTTTTGGCAGTATGGCCGTTTTCACTATACTCATTCTTCCTACCCAGGAGCAAGGGATGTCTTTCCATTTTCTTGTATCCTCTTCAATCTCTATTTTCAGAGTGCTGTAGTTTTCAGTGTAGAGGTCTTTTACTTCCTTTGTTAGACTGATTCCTAGATATTTCATTTTTTTGGATGCTATTGTAAAAGAAATTGTTTCCCTGATTTCTCTCTCAGTGAGTCTGTTATTTGTGTACAAGAAGGCTATTGTTTTTTGAGTGTTGACCTTGTATCCAGCTACTCTTCTAAATCTGTCAATTAAGTCTAGAAGTCTTTTGGTGGAGTTTTTTGGGTCTTCTATGTAAAGTATCATATCCATATCATCAGCAAATAATGACAGTTTAACTTCTTCCTTTCCTATCTTTATTCTTTTTATTTCTTTCTCTTTTTTAATTGCGTGGCTAATGTTTCCATAACTATATTGAACAGGAGTGGTGATAGTGGACATCCTTGTCTTGTTCCTGATTTTAGTGTGAAAGTTTTCAGTTTTTGACCATTTAGTATGATGTTGGCTGCTGGTTTTTCATAGATAGCCTTAATCAGGTTGAGATAAAGATCTTCTATTCCAATTTTCTGTAGTGTTTTTTTATCATGAATGAGTGTTGGATTTTGTCCAATGCTTGTTACACATCTATTGAGATGATCATAGGTTTTTTGTTCTTGACTCTGTTAATATAGTGTATTACATTTTTTGATTTATGAACGTTGACCATCCTTGCATCCCTGGGATAAATCTGACTTGATCAGGGCGTGTGATCTTCTTTATGACCCTCTGTATTCTGTTTGCCAGTATCTTGTTGAGGATTTTTGCATCTATGTTCATTAGGGAGATTGGCCTGTGGTTCTCTTTGGGTTGGGTCTTTCCCTGGTTTTGAATCAAAGTAACACTTGCTTCCAGGAATGAATTTGAAAGAATTGCTTCCCTTTCAATTTCCTTGATGAATTTAAAGAGTAAGGGCAATAGTTCTTCTTTAAATGTCTTGTAGAATTCAGCAGTGAAGCCATACAGACCTGGGCTTTTCTTTGTTGGTAAATATTTTATTACACTTTCAATTTCACTCATTGTCATTGGGGTGTTTGGAATTTCTATATCTTCTTCATTTAACTTTGGCAATTCATATGTATCTAGGAATCTGTCCATTTCTTCTGTGTTTTCCCTTTTATTGGAGTACAGGTTCTCAAAGTAGGTATTGATGATCCTCTGGATTTCTGCTGGATCTGTTGTGACTTCACCTTTTTCATTCTTAATTGCATGTATTTGTGCCTTTTCTTTTCTTTTTTTGATAAGGTTGGCTAAAGGTTTATCAATTTTATTTATTCTTTCGAAAAACCAACTCTTTGATTCATTGATTTTTTTGTACTGTTTTCTTAGTCTCCATTTCATTGATTTCTGCTCTGATCTTTATAATTTCCTCTCTTGTATGAGTTTTGGATTCATTATGCTCTTCTTTTTCTAGCAGCTTGAGGCTCTGCATTAGGATATTTATCTGAGTTTTCTCTGTTTTCCTAATATGGGCTTTCACTGCTATGAATTTCCCATGTAGAAGTGCTTTAATTGTGTCCCATAGATTCCTGTATGTTGTACTGGCATTTTCATTTACTTGTAGAAACTGTTTAATTTCTTCTTTAATTACTTCTGTGACCCATTGGTTGTTCAAGAGGGTGTTATTCAGTTTCCATATGTTTGTGGGGGTGTTGTGGTTTCTTATGTTACTGATCTCTGATTTTATTGCACTATGGTCTGATAATATACAGGGGGTAACTTCAATTCTTTTACATTTATTAGACATATCCTATGAGTTAGCATGTGACCTATTCTGGAGAATGACCCATATGCAGCTGAAAAGAATGTGTATTCTGATTTTGTGGGGTGGAACACTCTGTAAACATCTATTAAGTCCATTTGTTCAATAACTTGGTTCATTTCTAGAATTTCCTTGTTAACTTTTTGTCTAGATGATCTGTCTATTTGTGATGGTGGGGTATTGAGTTCCCCCATGACAACTGTGTTAATGTTTATTTGGTTTTTCATGTCCGCTAATATTTGTTTTGTATAGTTGGGGCATTCGTATTTTGTGTATATATATTTAGGACTGTCATCTCTTCTTCTTGGATTGTTTGCTTCACAAGGATGTAGTGACCATCTTTGTCTCTCTTAATTAGTTTTGGTTTGAAATCTACTTTTTCTGCAAATAAGATTGCTACCACCTGCTTTCTTCTGGGTTCCTGTGGCATGGAGAACTGTTTTCATCCTTTTACTTTCAGTCTATGAGTTTCTTTTTGAGTTCAGTGTGTTTCTTGTATACAGCATATTGTTGGATTTTGCTTCTTAATCCATTCTGCTAGTCTTTTTCTTTTGATTGGTGATTTGAGGCCATTTACATTGATGGTTATAATTGATAGATATTGATTTATCCTTGTCATGATGTTTTACTTTTGTTAGCTCATTTATTTCTTATTTTTCCCCCTTTCCCTTTAGTGTCTTACCTTGCCTGGTGGCTTCCCTCTGTTGGTCCTCCTGGAGTTGTGACCTTCATTGCTTTTTTCTAGAATATTGTTTAGAATTGCTTGTAGTGCTGCTTTGGGATTCATGAAATTTCTCAGGTGTTCTTTGTCGTGTTAGTATATAATTTCCCTATCAATTTTGAAAGATAATTTTGCAGGATACAACAGTCTAGGTTGGAAGTTATTTTCTTTTAGGGCTTGAAATACTTCACTCCAGGCTCTCCTTGGCTTGAGGGTTTGTGTTGAGAAGTCTGCTGTGATTCTGATAGTCATTCCTTTTAGGTGATTTTCTTCTTTAGGTGATTTGCTTATAGAATTTTGTTTTTCTGTTGGGTTTCTGGATCTTGACTATTATATGTCTAAATGTAGATTTTTTTTGATCATGGCTAGTTGGAGTTCTATATTCCTCACTTGTGTGTATATCCAATTCTCTACCGCTGTCTGGGAAGTTTTCCACTATTACTTCTGTGAACAGTGTTTTTATGTCAATTGTGATTTCTCCTGTTTTTTCATGGACTCCTATCAGTCTTATATTTGCATCATCTAGCAGTGGTTGGATTGATTCCCTTATGCTAGGAAGGTTCTCTGACTAGATCAATAACAACACTGTAGCCCAAGTGATACAATCAGCAACACCATTGCATCAAGTACATCTTCAAAAATGACATTTTGTGGTATTTATTAATCTGTCACCTTTAGCTGTGTGAATTAAATCAAGATCCAGGACCAACCCAACATATAGTGAATAAACTCTTCAATATAACAACTTTACCCTTTGGGATGGGGAGTTAGAAGGGGTTGGGGAGGGAGGGATAGATAGAAGGATAGGGGAAGGTTAGCAGTGAGACCAGAGGACACAGGCTAGAAGGAAAAAGAGAATAATAGGAAAATAATGAAGAACTCCAAATGAGGGTCAGAACAGGGACAAAAAGGGAAGATGAACAATGTGGGAGAGCAAGAGAGTGAGTATAAGAGAGAGAGAAAGAAAAGAGAAAAGAAAGAAGAAAAGAAAAGAAAAAATAAAAAATAGAGGAAAAAAATATTTGCAAAGAGTAGGAAAAATTTAAAGATAAGAGAAGAAAAAGAAAAGAAAAAAACCAAACTAATAATACTAATTTTGGAATAAAAAATAAAAATGAAGATGAAGGGCATCTTTCAGGGTATATCTCTGTTGTCACAATAGACAACGTGAGTAGCAGTGTGGAAGTATAAGTCAATTAGTCTCAGCAAGCCCGTCACAGATCTGTGAGATTCAGGGAGATTTCTGACTGCAAGTCCCAAGTTGAGCTCCTTGTCCTCCTTGTAGGTTTTAACTCTGTAGGGTTGTATTGTAGGTTCCAGCTGTCCTTGCCCTGAAGATAGTCTCGGTCCTGATGGGAGGTGATGATGACTCCAACTTACCCAGTACAGTGGTCTGGTGATCTGGTGTCCTCTGCGTCTTTGTAGTGTGGAACCAGGTGGCAGTACAGAGAAAGAGGCCAGAGGAGCGGGGGTTGGTGCGGGTCCAGTGGATTGCTGCCAGGGTGTGGGCTGGATCGGTGTGTTCCGTGTGACTCACAACCTTGCTACAGCATCTGCAGACCTGCTGTCTGAGTATAAAATTTTTTTAAAAATTCAGACCTCCCAAACTTAAAGACCCAATCCAAAAATAGGCATCTAAAATGAACAGACATTTCTCAGACTAAGAAGTAGAAACATCAAATAAACATATGAAAAAATTGTTCTACATCACTGTTCATTGAAGAGATGCAAATGAAAACAATGCTGAGATTCCACCTCACTCCAGGAAGAATGACTGCTATCAAGAAATCAACCAATAACAAATGTTGGCAGGACTGTGGGGAAAAAGGAACCCTTCTCCACTGCTGGTGGGAGTGTAGACTTGTGCAACCACTGTCAAAATCAGTATGGAGATACTTCAAAGAACTAGGATTGGAAGTCCCATTTGACCCAGTAATTCCCTTGGTGGGTATCTTTCCAAAATAATTAAAAGAATCAAACCACAGCAACATATGTTCACCCATGTTCATAGTGGCACAGTTTGTAATACCTAATACTTGGAAATAGCTCAATTGCCCATCAACTGGAGACTGGATAAAAATGTGGTTTTTTTAAAAAATGGAGTACTATTCAGCCTTAAAGAATGATAAACTAGAGCAATTTATAGCTAAATCAATGCACATTGAGGATGGATGCACTCTTAAGTGAAATAAATAGGACATATATGTGTAAATACCAAATAGTTTCTCTGGTGTGAGAAACTGAAAGTGTAAATAAGGATCAAAATGCATAATATATAATGTGAAACAGGAACAAAAGGTGCAAAGGCAAGGGGGAAGTTGGAGGGATGGAGGAAAGGAATTGTAGTGGATTAAATAATGGTCAACTTGTAATGCCCAGCTATAGTGAATCAACGTCAACTGGGCATGGAGAATCCACCTGAGGATTGTTACCAATAGCTATAAAAATATAACTGGAGGGAAGATCTGACCTACTGATTTTCTAGGAGAAACTTATTGTGGATGGTTTTCCTGATGCAAATAGGCTGTTCTCATCAGAGGAAGAGCTTGGGGCTTCACTATTGCTGGGAATGACTGCTGTTTTCCTCAGGGGAGCTCTGAACTTCACTGTGAGCATCACTGTCTAGCTTCAGTGTGTATCCTCAGCTTGGTGGCACAAAACTTTCACCTCACTGGCTTAAGTTTTCTGGCTTCCACCACTGGCCTTTGGGCCTTCCAGGTTCAGATTCTCAATATGGAGAAGTCTGAGACATTGCTTTGAGCTCTAGGCCACTGGCTGGAGTCGTGGAGGACAATGCCCTGGACTCTAAGACTTGTGTGGGTCATTGCTGGGATTCAGGCCCTCAGCTGGATTCTTTGGGCCCCTAGTGTGCAGTTCATCTCTTGCACTCCTTTGTATTTGACTTTTTGGTTAATTATCATAAAATAATTTTATAAACTATGTGTTCTGTAGTAAATGTATTCCCTTGCCAAAACCCTGACTACAACAAGAATAAATATGAGAAAAGGAAAAAATAGAAACAAAGGGAGGGTTGGAAGGGTTGAAGAGAGGGCAGAGGAATGGGGAAAAATAAGAACCAAGATATATTATATAAAGGTACACAAATTCCCCAATGATGAATATCATCATATTGTATACCTAAAATCTACCAATAACTAATAAAAAATTTTAAGAAAAGAAGGAAATGAGTAAGAGGAAAATGAATACTATTCTCTCTTCTGTCTGCATTTAAGCTCATAATTTAGTCATGGAAAACTAGGGGCCAATTTTTAAAAGCTGGTGTTCTATATTATGATATTTTACAAAGCTATTTAAATACATAATATCCTTCACCAATTCCCTGAGAAGGCTGAGTTTCCTTGAGTGCCTTTAGATAAATTGATAGGAATGTATACTATAATATATAAAAGCAATGTGAGATAGAGTATAATATAAAATTTTCAATGTAAGGAATATTCATAAAGCACCACACATATTTATGAAGATCAGTTTTTCAGACACATTATTCAAAAGATAAATATTAAAATGGATATATAATCTTTATAAATTTGAAGTTAATCAGGGAATAAGAGAGAAGACACTAAGCATAATAGTCCCTCACTGCCTCAGCAACATTATATAGAAATGTCATCCCTGCATCTCCCTGGTTTCTTTTGTCTCATCTACAAAAAGAGATTTAAAAATTACATGAGACAGTATGTAATAAGTTTCAACAAATTTTTTGTGTACCTTTATGTTGCATGCATTTTAAAAATGTGAGATATACAAGTCAAAGTGACCTCTCGTTAGAGAACTAAGCCATAAAAAAATTGAAAGCTATGTATAAGTCATCAGGAATTAATTTCATCTAAATAATTTCAGAATCAACATATGGTTAAATGATTTTTGAAATTATATAAAGGCCAAATTTTTAGAAAGTGTATGAGGACCTGCAGTAGCTCTTAGAGAATTTTTCCCTTTAGAAAAGTTCATGGAATATGTTCTTCATCTCCAGTTTTGTGGTACTGAGGGACACAGATTTTATTCCAAAATTTTAGTAATTTAGTTTTGTTTTTCGATATTAGGATTGGTTTTTCTTGAATATATATATATGTTCTCTTTTAAAATTCTTTTTAATATATCTACTCTTGAAGAATATCAAATTTGCTGCTATTATCATATCTACATGTTATTTTAGAGATGCACAATGTGATTTTTCTGAAATTAAAGAATTCTATAATTAAAAACAGAAACATATTGTGTCATTTGCATTTAATTATTCTACACCTTAAATTTCATTCAATTATGACTAGCTTTTCTGTATAGGTGGAAGCAGACTACATTATCAATTTTTTTCTCCACATTGTCCTTTTATATTTCAACTTTTCCAAAATAGACATTTTAAGTTTATTTATACAATCATAAGAACTAATGTGCTTGCATTACTTTTACTTGCAGTTTTTTGTAACACGTAATTGCTACTTATTCATTTTAACAAATTACACATTTTAAATCAAGTATTACCAGGTTTTACTCAAAATGTCAATAATCTGTCCTACACAGACTCCCAAATTATTTCTCTGAGTTAAGATGAATTAACATTTTAACTTATGGATTCTATTCCAAAATTTTTTGTTCAAATTTTAAAATGTAAAAATGTGTAAGGCATATAAATACTTTTTGCGAAGAATAAGATTATAATCTATATATTATCTGCAACTACACACACACACACACAGACACACACACAAGCATTTCAGGAGAGTTTTTTATACCAAATACGTTTTTATTACAACTATATAATTTAACTTATCTTCACATAATAGATTTTTAGAATATAACTATATACAATCCTAGCTCATAGTATTCATGAGTACATAATAAAGTCTATGCTGGAAATATCATTAATAATTTAATAATTCTCCATTTGATTATATATTTATCTGTCTCTACATATAGTGGTACAATAAATGGTGTTGTACACATGTCCATAACAGTGAGTATTTATTTATAGGAATATCTTAATTAAAATGGTATTGAAAGGTCATTACAGTTTTTATGTAAATTTTTGCAGGAATTTGTACATTGTCTTAAAAATTCCTGAGCATTTTCATATTCACACAAGAAATGTGTGCAAAAATCTCCAACTAAGCATGCAAAGCATTAGCTGCTAAGGACTTTTCAAAAATTTATCTTTTATTTTAGTATTCATTTCTATAAATTGTCTTTTTATATTGTTATCTTTAACTTCATAATAATTTCTTCTTTATGTTTTACTTTGCTTTAGTTTGGCAGCCTCTTCTGTTCCCTGAAATAAATGATTTTCAATATTTTAAAAGAATAATTACACTAAAAATGAATGAATGATTGAATACTACAAATCATCTTCTGATTAGAGTTTTAAATCATATTCACCAGATTTTTGTTAGTATTGTCATTGGATATCAAGGTAGGTAATTTCTAATTAGTTTTAGAGACAGTTGTTACATAGAATACAATCAAGTAATTTCAAAAAACTAAAATTTATTTTAATATTTTTCCTTTAAATTATTATCAGAGAATTAGATAAGTGTCTAATTTATCTCATTCAATTATATACATAATCTTTTTGTTACCATTTTTCTGAACTTATTATAAATACATATTCTTATAGACAATGTGAATCAACTGCAGTTGCCATAAATTACTGCAGGGATGTAAAACCACTGAAATTATTTTGGAACTTTCTTGTAAACCTAAGTATATACATAACTTAGTAATCAGTGATTTTATTGCTATATATTTTATACAATGAAACAAGCAAAAAATATGAATCATATATGTACTTTTATATCAGCCTATTAATCATAACTCCAAACCATAAACAAAGTAATATTCAAACATGAGAGAATGATATATTTGTTTAATTGAATAATATAATACTAGTTAATAATAAAACAAACTTTCAAAAAGTGAAACACAAAAATTGATTCATTTGGTTAATCTGAAAAATTTATGTCGAAAGAATGAAAACAGACCAAGAGTATATGCAATATTTATTGTATTATTCTATTTATATGAAATTTTAAATTTGCCAAGTCTAATCCAGGGTATGTTATGCAATGGAAACTGAAGAGGGAAGTGGCAGAAAAATAAACTTTAAAGAAACAATAAAGCCCTCAAGGAGGCTGGAACATAAGAGGCATGAATTACACTTGTGATATAGCTATTTTCACATTTCAAAATAAATATTCTGGGATTTGCTGATATTGGTGTCCTGACCCTGCAGCCTGACTCTGCGGCCATCAGGTCTGGTCTCTTGCCCCTCTAGAATTATCCAATTAACAAAGAAATGATGGCGAGGCCAGAATGGAATTTATTCTCACTTTGACCAAAAGGGAAGACAGCAAGACCTGAAAACTGTTTTCTGGGTACTTACAATATCTTGAGAACTGTAAAGGAAGAGGTAAACAGAGAGCCAAGAATCACGCATAGCACTTTTGGTCAGGTTGTTCTGTCCTGCTGAGCCTAGATACATGCATATATAGATTGCAAGTCTGATTTTGTAGTTTCTGCTGGAACTAGGGCTTATAGGAGAGCTTCTATTCCCAACATGAGATGAGTTTGGGAAGGGAAAAACAAAAAAAAGAGCACAGGTTAGAAAAATGGAGTCAGTCAAGACAGTGTCTGGGTGCTTCTTTAAATCTCCCAATTTTAGAGGAGGTGCCACTACAATGTTAGATAACAGGAGTTATTAATAGAGGATAAGAAAACACTAGAGCCACAGCCATAAAATGCATTTAAATGAAGTATACAAACTAATAATGAGGACATTATTTAATTTATTGTAGAAGTCTCAATGTACATAGATTTATAAAAACACAGTATGTTTCTACTCCTACTAGTTTCTTGTGGTACTAGTAGAGAGTGTCTAACTATGTTGAAGCCAGATCTTTATCTCCTAGAAGTTATGTTCCTTAAACTCTCACAGAAAAACTACTTTATGAGAGATGACTAAACACCCTTGTAAAATATTTAGGCAAAAAGATCTCATAAGCTATGCAGAAAATAGTCTACATTGAAAACTAGATTATAACAGGAAAAAGTTTATGGACTGTTTTGTGAAATGAACATAAATGACAAAAGAAAAATACCATTATAACTCACAGCCTGAGATTCCGTGATGAATTGCTGTTACGATCATAGGATCCCCAGAAAGAAGAACAGCAGCACCAGCTACACTAGATGACTAAGCCACTTCATGATACTGAATCACCATACAGGACAGTCTTCAAAATCATCTTTGACACAGGATAATGTATATTTAGCATCATATTTTGTTTATTCACCAAATCACACAAAAGTAAGATATGTGCTTATTCATATAAAATTCATGCTTTGTTTTTCCCATTAGATGATTTCTACCTCCCATTTCAAGTCAATATTTTAAGATTGTATGAGTTTAATAATTACTAATTACGTCTGTATTTTAGGATCTTAAGAGTTTAACAATCACTAGTTAGGTCTAAAACATACTACTGAAGCCAATTAAGACAAAGTTAATTTATTAGGAAGTAGTCACTAGAAATTGATGTGAAGGAAAAGGCCCATCTGGGAAAGAGCTGCACAGATGCACAAGGAATAGCCAGAGGCTCATCCAGGTACCATCCATAATTGTGTGCAGATTCCAGTGAGAAGCCTTCATGGACCAGAGCTGTGTTGTTGTGGGCAGGTCCCAGTCAGAGCCCTGCCCTAACCCCAACAGCTTGGAGCCACAGGCCCAAGCCAAAGGCCCATCTGGAAAACAGCTACCCAGGCACACATGCAAAAGCCAGAGGCCTGTCCAAATGCCATTGGTAAGTGCCTACAGACCCCAGCCAGAAGCCTGCTCAGACACCAGCAATTGGGGTGCACAACTCTCAGCCAAAATCCTTCCCAGACAACAGCTATGTAGGGAGGGCAGGTCCTAGCCAGAGGCATGCCCACATACAATCCCAAATGTGCAGAAGCCTCAGTCAGAACGCCACCCAGAAAACAGGGCAGCTTAGGGATCCAGAAGGCCACCATTCGGAATTCAGGAATTGGTGCAGCTGAGAAAAGGCCTCTTGGTGGCTTGCTGAGAATTGAAGACCACTGGGTGAGCAAAAAGTCACCTTAACAAAGGTGCAGCAGGACTGCATCTGTTGAAATGAGAAGACACCTAAACATGTCTCAAATCTAGACTCCCAGATCACCTAAGGCAATCCCAAAGGGCACCAAGATGGAACAATCTGATACTCAATCTGAATTTCCTAAACTGGCAATGAAAGAGGATCTGGAAAAAATGAAATCAGAAATAATTCTCACATAACAACAGAGATTATGTCCATAGTAAAAGACATGATTAATAAATCTAGAGCAGACACAAATTTTAAAAAATAGAGGAACTGAGGAAAATGATGGAATCTGAACATAGGAAACATATGGATTCCATAAAACAGATGCAAACAGATATCCAGGAGATTAAAACTTCCATTGAAAGTTTATGCAGCAGAATGAGCCAATGTGAGGACAGAATTTCAGATATAGAAGAGAAGATTGCAATTAGTGACCAGGAAAAGAAAAATTGCTTTTAAATAGTAACAAACTACAAGAAATCAATCTAGCAGCTGCTAGATGATGCAAAGAAGAATGACATAAGACTGATTGGAGTCAGTGAAGAAACAGGAGAGAGTGCAAATGACATAAAACATGTTCACAGAAGTAATGGCAGAAAACTTCTCAAACAGGGGAAAAGAGCTTGACATATAGATATGTGAGGTATGTTGGACTCCAACTAGCCATGGTCAAAAAAAAGTCTACACCTAGGAATATAACAGTTAAGATTCTAGAAACCCAACAGAAGAACAAAATTCTACAAGCAATTGGAGATAAGAAACAAATAAAGGAAAGTCCATCAGAATCACAGCAGACATCTCAATACAAACCCTCAAGGCAGGAGTGATATATTTCAGGCCCACAAAGAAAAACAACCACCAACCCAGAATGATGTACCCTGCGAAACTATCTTTCCAAATTGATGGGGAAATAAGATAATTTCCTGACAAAAGGTCAAAGAGGAACTACATGAATACCAAACCATCAATCCAAAATATTTTTTAAACAATATCCTACGAAAAGACTTTGAGGGTCACACCCAAAAGAAGTCCAGTAAAATGAATCCATCAGACACGACAAAAAATTAAATGCAAAGTAGGAGAATTCAGCAAAAAGAAAAGATTGTGGCAAGGATAAGTCAATACATGTAAGTTATAACCATTGATGTTAATGTTCTCTCAGTTCACCAATCAAAAGAAATACATTGGCAGAATAGGGCAAGAACCAAAATCCAACAGTATGCTGTGTATAAGAAACACACTTAATTCAAAAAGAAACTCATAGACTGAAAGTTAAAGGGTCGAAAACAATACTTCAAATGAGAGAAATCCACCAAAAAAGCAGAAGCAGGTATTGTCTTTTCAGATCAAATGGATTTCAAACCAACACTGATTGAGAGAGACAAAGAAGGATACTACATCCTTGTAAAGGGAGGAATCCAAAAGTAAGAGATGACAAACATAAATATATATGCACCAAACACTAGTTCATCCAACCATATAAAAGAAATACTAATGGACATGGAAAATGAAATAAGCACTAATACAATTTAGTGGGGATGTCAACATGCCACTGTCACAAATAGATAGATCAACTAGACAAAAAATGAACAATGAAATACTAGAACTCAATCAAACTCTTGAACAAATGAACTTAACATGTTTACAGAGTGTTCCACCCCACAAAATAACAATAAACATTCTTTGCAACTACACACAAGTCCTTCTCCAAAATAGACCACATAATTGCTCACAGAACATGTTTAAGTAATTGCAAAGGAATTGAAATTATCCCCTATATATTGTCACACTATATTGCAATGAAATTGGAAATAACAAAAGAAATCACAAGAATTTCATAAATGCATGGAAATTGAACAACACACATCTGAATAACCAGTGGGTTTCAGAGGAAATTAAAGAAGAAATCAGATAGTTTCTGCAATTAAATGACAATATCAATTTAACATATTGGAATCTATGGGTCACAAGGAAAGCAGTCTTATGAGGTAAATTCATAGCAGCAAATATTCATATTAGGAAAACAGCGAGCTCAATTACACAACTTGATGCTGAGCCTCAAGCTTCTAGAAAAAGAATAGTAGGGCAAACCCAAAGCCCACAGAAAGGAGGAAATTGTAAAGATCAGAGCAGAAAGCAATGCAATGGAGACTAAGGGAACCATACAAAAACGTCAATGAAGCCAAGAGTTGGTGCTTAGGAAGAATAAACAAAATTGACAAACTCTTAGCCAACTTTATCAAAAAAGGAAAGAAGAGGCCCAAATGCATACAATTAGGAATGAAAGGGGTGAATTTGCAACAGACCCAGCAGAAATCCAGAGGATCATCAATAACTACTTCGAAAACCTATATGCGAATAAGATGGAAAACACAGAAGAAATGTACAGATTCCTAGATAAGTATGAATTACCAAAGTTGAATGAAGAAGATCTAAAAATTCAAAACATCCCAATATCAATCAATGAAATGGAAAACATAGTTAAAAACTTACCAACTAAGAAAAGGCCGGGTCCTGATGATGGCTTCACTGCTGAACTCTACAAGACATTTAGAAAAGAGCTATTACCACTACTGTTTAAATTGTTCAGTGAAATTGATAGGAAAGCAATACTCCCAAATTCATTGCTGGATGCAAGCATCAACTTGATAACAAAAGCAGAGAAAGACTCAACTGAAAAATAGAACTATAGGTCAATTTCACTAATGAACATAGATGCAAAAATCCTTAATAAGATACTAGCAAATAGAATGCAGAAGATTGTGAAGAAGATCATACACCCTGACAAAGTGGGATTCACCCCAGGGATGCAGGGATGGTTCAACATTAACAAATCAATATACTATATTAATAGAGCCAAGGACAAAAACCATATAATCACCTCAATAGATGTAGAAAAACATTCGACAAAATCCAATACACATTCATAATTAAAACCTCAATCTGATAAAAGCCATTTATGAAAAATCAGCCAATATCATAGTTAATGGTCAAAAACTGAAATCCTTCACATTAAAATCAGTAAACAGACATGGATGTCCACTATCACCATGCCTGTTCAATATACTTTTGGAAACCTTAGCCACAGCAATTAGACAAGAGAAAGAAATAAAAGGAATAAACATAGGAAATGAAGAAGTTAAACTGTCATTATTTGCAGACAACATGATACTCTATACAGAAGACCCCAAGAACTCCACCAAAAGTCTTCTAGACTTAATAAACAAATTCAATAGATTTGAATTTAGTGTTG
The DNA here is from genome assembly GCF_053883595.1 of Heterocephalus glaber. Taxonomy (NCBI): domain Eukaryota; kingdom Metazoa; phylum Chordata; class Mammalia; order Rodentia; family Bathyergidae; genus Heterocephalus; species Heterocephalus glaber. The sequence goes on along the minus strand of NW_028258344.1, from coordinate 26,644,132 downwards.
ACCTGGATACAAGGTCAACACATAAAAATCAATAGCTTTCCTGTACACAAACAACAGACTCACTGAAAGATGAACTGGAAAAAAACTGCCTTCAAAATGACATCCAAAAAAAATGAAATACCTAGGAATCAATCTAACAAAAGAAATCAAAGACCTCTACTCTGAAAACTACAGCACTCTGAAAAAAGACATCAAAGAGGATATCCAAAAATGGAAAGACATCTTGGCTCCTGGGTAGGAAGAACTATTACAGAGAAAATGGCTATACTGCCAAAACTGCTATATAGATTTAATGCAATCCCAATTGAAATTCCAGCACCATACTGAGAAAACAATCCAAAAATTCATTTGAGGGCTGGGGATTTAGCTCAGTGATTCTGTTGCCTGCCTTGCAGGCACAAGGACCTGAGTTTGATCTCCGGAAAGAAAAAAAAAATTCATTTGAAAAAGAAGAGACCTAGAATAGCAAAAGCAATTCTAGGCAACAAAGGCAAGTAGGGGGTATCACAATCCCCAACTTGAGACTACACTAAAAACTACTGTGATAAAAACAGCACAGTACTGGCAAAGAAACAGACCTGAGGACCAACGGAACAGACTAGAAGATGCAGAAACAACTCCAGACACACTCAGCCACCTCATCTTTGACAAAGGAACCAAACACCCTCATTGGAGAAAAGATAGCCTCTTTAATAAAAGGTTCTGGAAAAATTGGGTTTCAACTTGCCAAAGATTAAAACTAGACCTATATGTCTCACCATGCACTAAACTAAAATTGAAATGGATTAAAGATCTAAATATTAAAACAGAAACACTAAACCACCTGGAAGAGAGGTTAGGTAGAACCCTTGAAGACATCGGCATAGGAAAACATGTTATGAACAAAACCTCATTGGAACATGAAGTAGGACAAAAAAAAAAATCATACAGTGGGATCTCTTCTAATTGAAAAGCAAGAGAAATCACCAACAGAGTGAAGAGACAACCCACATGTGGAAAAAAATTTTCAGGTGATGTTCCTCAGACAAAGGTTAACTATCTAGAATATATGAGGAACTTAAAAAAAATCAGACCTCCCAAATTTAAATATGGAATCCAAAAATGGGCATCTGAAATAAACAGACATTTCTCACACAAAGAAGTAGAAACAGCAAATAAACATATGAAAAAATGTTTAATATCACTGGTCATTTGAGAGTTGCAAAAGAAAAGAATGCTTGAGATTCCACCTCACCCCAGAAAGAATAGCTGCTATCATGAAATCAACCAATAACAAATGCTGGCGAGGCTGTGGGGAAAGAGGAACCCTGTTCCACTGCTGGTGGGAGTGTAGACTGATGCAACCACTGTGGAAATCAGTATGGAGATACCTCAAAGAACTAGGACTGGAAGTCCCATTTGACCCTGCTATTCCACTACTGGGTATCTTCCCCAAAGAATTAAAAGAATTATACCACAGTGATATATGTGCACTCATGTTCATAGCAGTACAGTTTGTAATAGCTAAAACTTGGAAACAGCCTAAATGCCCATCAACTGGAGACTGGATAAAGAAAATGTGTTTCTTTTTTTAAAATAAAATGGAGTACTACTCAGCCATAAAAGTGAAAAATTAGAGACATTTATTGCTAAATGGATGCACATTGAGGTAATAGTCTTAAGCGAAATAAATAGGACACACGTGTAAATACTGAATAGTTTCTATGGTGTGAGAAACTGAAAGTATAAATAAGGATCAAAATGTGTAATAGATAATGTGAAATAGGAAGAAAAGGTGCAAATGGAAAGGGGAAGTGGGAGGGGTAGGGGAAAAGAAAGGAACGAAGGGAATAAAATTAATATGAGAAAATGAAAAAATAGAAACAAAGTCTTTGTAAATAGGGAGGGGTGGAGGTGTTGAAGGGAGAGCAGGGGAATGGGGAAAAATAAGAATCAAGAAATTGGTGTAAAGAAATCACAAGTTGATTTTAGCCCATTTATTATTAAGTAAAAATATCCATTGTAAAGTCACTGTGTAAATTGGTTGAAATTGTACTGAGACCTACCATTCCTAAATAAAAGACTGATTTAAAAAATATTTTGTAACAAACCTATAGTCATCTAAATTCCAAAACACCTTATCCTTTTGGTGATTATTTTTAAATTTACTAAGGATGGTATCTTCAAAAAAAATTTTAGGTGCCACTCACTAGTTTTTCAAAATTACACATTATTTTAGTCAATGTTAAGAAAATGAAGTAATGTTCATTTTGAACATTTGAAGTAATGAAGGTTTTAAAATTGTGCTTTGAAAATTGTATTACTTGAACATACTCAATATAAAAATAATCTTTGAAATGCATATAGTAACTGAGTGAAAGCCTAAATGACCTTTCCTATTTGACTGTAGCTTTCGTTTAAGAGGAAAACTAGGACTCCATGAGTTGCAGCAAATGAAGGGGTGCCTCACTTTCTATCTGTTTCCTTCCTTCAGCTGTTAATTAACATGCAAAACACAAAAGAAAGTGCACTCAACTTTCTACATGTTATTACTCAAGCTCACTCCCCTGAAATTCTAGTAATCAGTGTATCAGCTACATCTTGGATATATGATATTTAATTAGATTTGAATATTTTTCTACCTGCTACTTATAGAGGAATCTACAGTTGGAAAATTTCCAAATTAAGTACTGTATGAGTCATTATCGTTATCTTGTGTGATATTAGAGTCTCTTTTCATTTGTATATATAACTGGGAAAAGCTTTTTCAATTTTTCCTTTGCTAAATGCAGTTTTTGGGTAAAAAATTATGACTGCAGATACTTTTTTCCTCTGAAGAGTGTTTGAAGTACCTAAATGAAAAGACACTGAAAAATCAAATGATTTGAAGTTTTTTTCCTCTGCCTTGTTCAAGTATTTCCTCAGATGCCTGTGTGTAAAATTGTTATTTTAAACAGCTGAAAATATATGTGAATACATGTTTATATATTCAAAACCTTTTTTAAATCAGAAAATAACTTATAGATTCCAGTACTCAACTTACATAAACTGTCACTCAAAATATTGAGGTTATTGAGTGTATGGTTCTAGTCTCTTCTGTGACCTTAGGCCAAGGAGTGTATATACTAAAGAAACAAAGAAAATATTTTAACTTTCAGACCTCATAGTCTAATGGGGAACTCTAATGAAATGTGATAAATGCTGTAACTCTATGTAAACCATTATGCAGGACTTGTTGTGATTGAATCATAATAATAAATAGATCAGTGTCACATCTTCTCTATTTTCTTTTGTCATTGGAATATTTGAAATAATGAATCATGGGGTATACCAGCCATGCATGCTCTAGGAACCATTTATTCAAATCCCTATCAGTTTTTTACCTTCGTGAACCCATTAAAGGCACCTTTTATCTTTACCCATAAAGTTTGCAAACCTTTTCTAGGCAACACCTCTAAGTATGAATTTTGTTTGCTGAAACGTTTATCATTCACATAGAAAACATCCTGTATGCTCCATAGTTTGAATAAAACTATTCAGTTCTGTAGAAGATGATGGAAAAATATCTACATGTTAATTTTCTAAACGTTGCTATTTTTAACTCCATTGTAAAATTTTTTTTCTGGGAGTGTGTGTGTGTGTGTGTGTGTGTGTGTGTGTGTGTGTGTGTGTGTTGGAAAGGAGCCGGGTCACCATTATAGTTGCTAAGATCTCAAGCAACTCCTGTCATCTTTCTGGTTCTCATTTTCCTCATCTACAAAATGGGGATTTAAATAATTGCCTCTTTCAGATTTCTGAGGACAGATTCTTTGCAAGGATGGCTGTGACAGTCTTTTTTATTTTTTTTCTGTTCATTCATTTATTTATTTTATCCTTTTATTGGTACATTTTAGGTGTACAATATAATGACATTCATCATTGGAGATATGCACCTTTACATACTCTCTTTTTTCTTATTTTTCCCCCTCCCCCTGCCCTCCCTTCAACCCCTCCATCCCTACCTATTTACAAAGACTTTGTTTCCTTTTTTTCATTTTCTCATATTAATTCCATTCCCTTCTTTCCTTTCCCTTACCCCTCCCACTTCCCCTTCCCCTTTGCCCCTTTTCTTCCTATTTCACATTATCTATTATACCTTTCAGTCCTTATTTACACTTTCAGTTTCTCACACTAGAGAAACTATTCCTATTTATGTCCTATTTGTGTCCTATATATTTCACTTAAGAGTATCACCTCAATGTGCATCCATTTAGCAATAAATGTCTCTAATTTCTCATTTTTGATGGCTGAGTAGTACTCCATTTTATTTTTTAAAAAAACACATTTTCTTGATCCAGTCTCCAGTTGATGGGCATTTGGGCTGTTTCCAAGTTTTGGCTATTACTAACTGTGCTGCTATGAACATGGGTGCACATATATCACTGTGGTATGATTTTTTTTTAATTTTGGGGGGAAGATACCCAGCACAGGAATAGCTGGATCAAATGGGACTTCCAGTCCTAGTTCTTTGAGGTATCTCCATACTGATTTCCACAGTGGTTGCACCAGTCTACACTCTCAGCAGCAGTGGAGCAGGGTTCCTCTTTCCCCACAGCCCCACCAGCATTTGTTATTGGTTGATTTCATGATAGCAGCCATTCTTTCTGGGGTGAGGTGGAATCTCAATGTTGTTTTCATTTGCATCTCTGGAATGACCAGTGATGTTGAACATTTTTTCATATGTTTATTTGCTGTTTCTACTTCTTTGTGTGAGAAATGTCTGTTCATTTCAGATGCCCATTTTTGGATTGGGTCTTTAAATTTGGGAGGTCTTCCATTGTAAATTTAATAGCCAAAAATTACTATATTACCCTCTCCCTCTGCTCTGGCTAAAATGGAAGAGTAAAAGAACAGATGAGCCTGGCACAGTGGTGCACATCTCTGGACTCAGCTACTCAAGAAACTTAAGGAAAAGATTATTTGAAACCAGGGCTCCAAGGTCAGTCTGGGTGACAATAGCAAGACTCTATCTCAAAAACCCAAACCAAACCAAGCAAAAATATGACATATAAGAATAGATGAAAAGGGAAGTGGAAATCTACCCTTTAGATTATCTCCACAGAGTTTCCATACAAAATTTGTGAGCCTAACAGTTGAATTATCGATAATTCATTTGAATTATTGATACAATCTAAATTTCTTTAGAAAATTACAATGAATGAATAAAGAGATAAAAATGTCTCTTAAACCAGCTACTGCTGTGTGTGGGGGAAGCCAGAGCTATTGTTTCACCTTGCATGATTCCTATGTAACTGAATGAACTGTTTTTTCTTCTGGAAACATCAACATTTATGAGTTCATGACAACATGCTACTTTATTAAAAAGATCAACAAGCTGTAATACTACTTTATCAGAAGGTACATAAATTGTGCACTGATTGTAGGTATAGTCTAATATTAATTAGCAGTTGCTAATAGTTGCACCTGCAATAATTACACAATTATTTTGAAGTTTCATATGAATCTGACTGTATATCAATACAATGCAAATACTGTAATGAAAATGTTATTTTTGTGGGTGATTTAATGCCTAGTAATGCTGTGAACTGCCACAATTAGCTTTTCTGGGATATTTTCTTCCAAACCACTGAAAGTATTCAATCACGGATGGAAGATAGGCCACCAACTATGAGGAAAAGACTCAAATAAATATAGTTATAATTATACTAAGAAGATATTTAAATGCCATGGCAACTCTAGTATATATGTTTTTTCAGTTGTGGATGAGCATTGGGCCTTGCACATGATAAAACAGACTACGACAAAATGATCCTAGTCACCTGTATTTTTAAAACACGTATAGGTCGATATAGGTACTACTGATGAGTTTCCATTAAAATTCAAATTATTACACTACTGTAAGCATTGAGATACAGTTTAAGTAAAAATCTATCTTTGCTTATCAGATGGATGGCTGAAATATTAATCAGAGAACAGAAGAATTAGCCTGAGAACTTCCCTGAGTGTTTAAGATAAATTGAAAATATTGGTCAGAGCCTAATTGCAACAGGGAAAAATACTGGCAAGCACAGGTGAATTTGATGAATACAGAAGCTGAAATTTAGCAATTAGGCTCTGATTTAAGAATAGTATTCAAGAGTACATAAAATTAGCAATAATTTCCTTCAATTATCTCAGACAAAAATCAATAGAAACTAAGTTTGGAGAAAAAGCTAATGAGAAAAAGCTGCAAAATTTTAATTACCTCAAAATGATAAATGATTTTCATTGTAAATTACCACCTGCAACATTTTTTTCTTTCTTCCAGCAAATTGTTTTTAGTGTTGCTAAAATAACTAGGTTAAAAGTGAAAATTTTAGACACAATACTTCTTTGGCAAAAAAACTTAAAAAAACAAAAATGTTTGCGCTTAAGCATAATCACATGCTTAATATACTTAATACAATTTTTTGGCCATTCTTAAATCACATCCAGTCAATCAAAGCATTAATAATGTTTTAATCATTTGTCCTAAGTCCTCTTAAAGAACTGTGGAAAATTGAAAACTATATGATATGTTTCTTGCCCTTGTAAAAACTCATAATTTAAAAGTATCAATTATGTAAAATAACAAAATTGTTAGATTTTAAGTAGCATATTATTCACTTTAATTATTATTTTAAAACATTACATATACCGCCACAAATATGGTGACACATATGATGTGGTATGTGTAATGTGAAGCACTGTGGACCTGGAAAACAGAAGCATTTAGGTTCTGTTTATGGGTGTTCCATTTGTTGAGATCTGTTTCATCATAGTTTTACTGCCTCTAAGCTTAAATTTCCCAACCATAAAATAATGTTGCTAACTCCTATCTTAGTTGTTGTCACATTGACTGTTATATAAAAAGTGTCTATCATGCAAATATGTTTATTTCTTTATACCAAGAAATAAAATCTTGACACAAAGAAAATTAATTTTATTTTTCTAAATACAAGTCAAATTGCATGAGTTACTAAAAAGTAGTTGCAATGGTTAGTCCATATGCTCCAGAAGAATACACTGGAAAACAAATTGTAAGAAGAAAGTTTATTATATAACATCAAATTAGGACCAAGGAAAGGAATTTGATTGTCTGCAATATTAAATTGAAATAGTCTGATTCACCATTGTTATTTATATATCTAAAATAGGAAGAGGGTATTTTCCAAAGTCCCTTTGAGATACTTTCTAATTTTGGTAATTCTGGAGAAAGAAAGAATAACTTGCTAGTGATTATTATCTCTTCTTCCAAAATGTTCCTTTTCTAGAAATTGTTTATCCTATTAAGAATGCTTTAGTCAACCTAATTCCTTCCTTGTGGCTTTCCAGTACCATTAATAGGATGTGAAATATCTTCAGAATCATTGGCCACCATATGTTGTTTTGGGAGAGCTGATTAATGTTTGGCACTTATGCTTTCTTAATTTCTTTTTTCCAAAATAAACAATTCTGAGTTCTGTTTGAATCTGTTTTGCCTATGAAGAATCTTTTAAAAAACAATTCTCAAATGCTGTAATTTTTAATTTCAAACAAAAAAATTAAAGTTTATTTCAGCAAATTTCACAGTAGCAATTTATTTACGATGATTATCTGTGAAAAATGTTTACTTAAGAGTTATAAAGTCTCACATAATTTATTTTTTCTTAGAGATGATATTTGCTGTATTTGTTCAATAGAAGTTCCAAATTACAATGACTTTCCCAAAGCATCTCACTTCCTCCTGAAACAAATGACTTAAATGAACAAAACAATTATTTGGTAATCAAAATGTTGATTAGCGACAAAATTTTCCCTTGGTTCTCTTTTTTTCTTTTCTTTGTTTTCTTCATTTTCCTCTTCATCCTTCTCTTTTTACTTCCTTTTACATCTTTGAGTTTCTTACTTTACTCTTCATACTTTGTTTTAATAAATGGAATTCTAGCAGTTGTTACACAGTTCTCTAATTCCTTCATCCTTTTTTCAAGAAATCTGAGAAACCTACCCATTAAGCAAAACAATTGTTTTATTTTTTCCATTCTCTATGTTATACAGTACTTCTATACAAAGGATTAACTATGAGAATAAAGTAATTGGAGATTGAATATTTCAGATATTTTATCATACATTGTCACATAATCTTTTAGGCAAATTTGAGTACTTTTTCACAAATCTATAGATTTTTAATGTCTATTATTAAAGTTTACATACAGAAACACTGTGGTAATACCAGATCATCTACTTTTTGCATAAAAGTTACTGCTTGTTTTACATAAAAAGATATATAAAATGTCTGACTCATGGATGAAATGTTGACACTTAAAAACAAAGATTGACTTGAGTTCATTTTTCCTTTGTAGGAGGGAAAAAACCAAGGAAATAAGAACATCCAATTTTTCAATGATTAAAGTTTTATCTTTCTATTTAACAACACAAGGCTTCCATTAAACACCAATTTTTTTTTTTTTACAAAATTCTTTACAAAATGAAGACTAATTATTTTCTCCCTCATCTGTCTCAACTCACTAGAGTGCTTAGGTAATTGGATGCACTCAGTCACTTTAATGCTTCTAGTTAACTCTGATTTAACTAATTTAAAAAGTAAAATTATTATGTTAGACATTTTGAAGGGAGAGAGATATTGGCTTCATTTCTGTGACTTCAAATGCCATAAATGACACTTTGTTAAATGTCCTCATTTATGTGATGTGAATGCATGTCATTTTAAACAGAAAATTCTTCTATGTATTTATGTGAATGCATGTTAAACTTCTATTGCAAACCAAATGTAAATAATTACAGGATATGAAGTCACACCAAAGTTCCAAGAAAATATGTTGGTTTCCAGAATCATATTTTGAATGAAACAAACAAAATACATTAATATATATTGAAATTAAAATATGCTGAGATTGAAATATGCTTTTAAATATGGAATTATGAAGTGGCCCATAAAGCAAAAACCTGATATTGAGCATTTGTAATTATCCCCAAGCCTCCATTCCTTATCTTACTACAAAAGTAATACCTTACTAGTGTCCTTTTTCAGTAGTTCTTATCATTCATACAAGCCATGATCAACGTTAGACAAATGTTTCATGAGACAGCACAAAAATTCAACTAAATTATTTCATGCATCAGAAGATTTTCAGTGCAAATTGCTATGGCTAACTAGCTTTCACTTTATTAAGATATAAAACTTGGTATACATCATTTTACAAGATAAATTATTATCCACACTTAATGAAAATTTATCTGCAAAAGTTAAAGTTTACTTCATGAACACATTCTAAAATTATGAAAAATATGATGTTGATGCTGAGGATTCATTCCAAAGGTACTAATTCAGTTTTTACAAATAATGTAAAATATACATTCCAGGAACATTGTTAAGAAAATAAGTTGATAAAAGTGATTGAATAAGCACTGATGGTCATGATAAGCTCTCAGTATAGTATATTTTTTTAAAATGTGTTATCTTAGAATAACCATCACATCTAAATACTGTGCAAGATATGAAAAATGTTCTATGAAAGATGATATATAACAGAAAATCACTTAATATACTTTTAATAATAAGAATATATTTTAACAGAAAGATAAGCTTCTAAATCTTGAGATAATTTAGGTAATTGACCCAAGAAACCCCGAAAAATGAAAAGAAGAAAGGACTATGTATGCTTAGAATAGCTTGTGGTATAGACACTAAGTCACCTTGTCCTTACATTGCTAAAGTAATCTCAATATTTTTCAGATACCACTCAAACAACAAAATGCATGAAAACATGCACAGAGAAGTCACTCTCTTTCTCTAATCCTCATAGAATTGTTTGTTTTTACCCACTGTTATCAAAAATGCTTTTACTCATTAGCAAGATGTTAAAGCAATTAATTGGATAATGACTGGTATTGAGCAAAGTTGGGTAAAATGGGATAATAAATTGATATCCAGAACATTTGTATATATAGTGTACCAAAATATAAAAGAATCTCTCAGATGTATCAGTAATATTAAAATAATGAAACCCTTGATTAATAGTACATTTTCTTCTGATGTTTTTGATAAAAATTTCACTAAATGCTCCAGTTAACCCTGTTTCAGTAATTCTGGTCTTCATTGAACATGACTTATCTACATGTGGGTATATGGTGAGTCATAGGGAGAAATATATCTACTAGGAAAGGTTATTTTTCCTTACAAAATGAGAGAATGCTCTTACAGTGTTTCTGCTCTTTTTTTCTTCCAATATGGGATAATTTTCATGGAGCTGTACTGATTCTATTACCTCTACAACCAACCAAGATGAAGGAAAAAAATGGATGATAAAATATGAAGCAGATAGCACCTGGGTCATTGTTGATATTGCTGAACTACTATACTGAGCTTGGAATTATCTGTCTCAAAATTCTCATTATGAGAGATAATTAAGTCTAGCATTGAAACTACATTTGGCTGTCATTCTGGTTCCTGTAGCCAAACACGATGTAACTGACGCACCATGAGAGTGCATCGGTTTTCCAAAGAAAAACAAATGATTTTTCTGAGATATAAAAATTAGAGTCAATATGGGTTTTACACGGAATAATAGGAGTTAAGTTCTTCTGTGTGTGGAGGAAGAATTAGTAAAGATTTGAATTTGTGATCAAAGAAAGAATGTCAAAAGTAATCTATGAAAGAATTGAGAATCAAATTTAATGAAACAATATGGAGTTAGAAACAACTTGGGGAAAATTTGGAAAGGTAATTGATGAAAACAAATATACTCCTAGAATATCTACTTGTTTTCTAGATAGATTTGAACATTTTTAATATATGAGAAATGGATATGACCTAAGAAATTCTTGTAAAATTTCTAAATGGATATTTGTAGATGTCTGAATAATGGATTAAATATCAGAAGAGAGCTTTCAAGTAGTAAAGCAAGAATACAAGAATCATAAACACATTGTAATACATTCAACTCAGGTGCTTTCATTTATTTTGCAAGTACTTATTATCTAATGTATGCCAAGATGCATTCATATGTGCATAAAATATAGTAGTATAAAAAAAAAGAAGCCAAATATCCTTCCTTGGTTGTGCTTACATTTTTAGAATGCAAACAAAAATGAAAAATGAATTTGATAAATATGTAAAAAATGCACTGTTTACTAAAATTTGGTAAATGGTATGGAAGAGAGAGAGGGAGAATAAAAGAGAGTTTCTCTGAATGGAAGTCCACGTATATATGTCTTGTAGGACTAGGGTAGTCAGGGTAGACTTAATTATGACTTCTACCATTTGAGCAAAGATCAGAAGGAAGTCAGGAGCACAGTTCTGCTAGGAAAAGTATGCTATCAGATGCTAAAAAGAGATCAAGCCTCAGATGGAACATTCTTGTTTTGTTTCTAGATGAGTGAGTGTGAAAGACAGAGATTTAGAACAATTTGAAAAGGTAGGGAAGATAGAATATGCCAGAGAGTTAAAAGGTTTGCAAGTTGGGAACAAGACCTTTGTTACATATTGAAGTCTTTGGAAAGGGAATAATAAGATGGAAATTAGAGATAGATGCTTATTAGAACGTGTTATCAGTATAAATATCTGTACATTTTAAGGGACAAAATCAGATAAATGCTTATTAGAAAGTGTTATAAGTATAAATATCTGTACATTTTAAGGGACAAAATCAGAATTAGGAAGAATTGAATTGTGGTGAATTTTCTAACATGGATCAGCCAACCCATTGTGGAGCAGGAGAGCTTAGATGGTCCTTCAGACTACTGTGTGTTGCAGGGAAGACTCACTTTATCTCTTCTCATCAGCCAGTCATTGCATGCTGACTGTCCTTGAAATGCTTATCTTTAGATGAAATGATTCTCTTTAATTGAGCACGTCCTGAAGAGGACTAACATATGAAACTTAGACAAAAGTTTTCCCAACAACTGAGAAAGTTCTTCTATCTTGACAAGGAAATCTAGGCTGTGAAGCTCAGTATCTGTAATAGAGCAGGTTTCATGCTATTCAGGTCTTACTCATACAGTCCAGGAGCACTTCCTTTGGTTCTCTGTTGGAAACTGTCTTCTGTATAAAAATTGTAAGTTTAGTTAGTGGAGCTTCAGCCCATTTTACTGCAGCTACACATGAGGCTCCACAGATGCATTTCATCTCTGCTTTCTGTTAATCATTTTAGCTTGACCTCAGGGTCTGTGAATGGACTATTGCTCAGATGGCATTCATGCTAGGGTGATTCAGAGACTATTCCTAAGGGTGCTTTTTTTTTCTCTTACTCTACCTGAAACACAGCCCCTACTGATTTGCATTTACCACCAAATTTGAGGAGGGAATTCTGAGACATATCCAGTTGAATCATTTGAGGTTGTATTATATTCTTCCATGCTCCACTGTAACAGCAGCATTATCTGCTCCTGATTATTAGAATCATTTACTTTTGCATAGGTGACATATTTTTCTTCTTGACTGCTAATCCATTTGTCCTAAGAGACAAATATATCCATGGATGATATATAATATAAAATAAAATAATGTGATATAATATAATATGTGTGTATCAGGATGGAAAGGAATGCATTTACCATATTAATGGTCATTATGTAGCCAAAGACATCTTAACCTTTTGGAAGTTGCAGCTGATCTGAGAGATACAAAAGAGTTCTTTCTACATATTGTTAAGCGTAACACCTGTGCATCTTTCCAGATTTTAAGATAGCATTGTGTCAGTTAATCTGAAGTGTCACCTTGCTGAGTTGGAATTCCTGGAGAGGACATAGGATCATGGAGTTCCCATATTCATTAATGAATTAATTCACTGAAGTGCACAGCTGAATGTGCTGTTAGGTGGGTTCCAGGTGAAAGCAGGTGACTGTGTGCATACTGTTGAATAGTATATTTCTCACTAGTGTTCTTCCCCTGTGTTTTTCTTCCCAGCTGCAATGATGTGAAGAGCTTTGTTCCATCCCATCCTTACATAATATCTCTGTCCCAGTAGGCATCTGATCAAGGACTGAAACCTCTAAAATTATGAGCCAAATTAAACTTCTCTTCCCATAAATTGTAAGTGTTGGGTATTTTGTCCCAGCAACAGGAAAGCTGACTAATACACATTGATTTGCCATTTCCCCTCAAATACAATAATTTGGCCAAGAGAGCAGTTTCATATCCTTCCCTGGGCATTTCTCATTATAACTTTTCTTACCTCACAGAAGGGTGTCAATGTGGAAATTTGGTCAACTTCCAATGTGTTTATTCCAATTACAATCACCAAGTGACAAATGTTGACACAGTGGACCCCCTGTGAGCTGATATCACTTTTATCTAAGTAAGTAAGCCTCTCTCCCTATATCAATAAGCCCAAACATGCTTTGGGACTTCTGTCAGGTCTGCTCTTTGTCCTGTTCTAATTGCTTCTGAGTACATGTACCCTAGCACATGTTCACAGTTTTCCTATTCCTGTTTTTAACTGGGGGCTTGGGGGATTCTTCTTCAGTGTCTTTTTTCTGCTTACTCTAGTAAAGATATGGATGCTCTCTCATTTTGTCTGTATCATGCACCTACTAGTATTCTCTTAATTTCTCCTCATCGAGATCTCCTTGTTTTTAATAACTCTTCTTGTGTAAAACTCTTAGTTATCCATGTACTGTTTCAAATAAGCCAGTCCTTTCACCAAGAAATGTAGAGCTTTTCATCTTTTTGATCTGATATTTTTGTTTGTTTTCAACAGGCTAGAATCCCTATAACACTGTATCAGAACTAGAGGTAGTGCCTATTTTTCTCTGTATTATTAACCTAGTATATGTAGGAGCAGTGGATGAAGCCCTATTGTCTTGCCCTTCCTGATGGGAAACCATCACCCTACATACAAGTTGGTATAACATGAACATATCTTCATTATCCTCAGTTTGAAACACCTGGAGTACAGCCTCTATCCTATGAGTGGAAGCTGGGAGAGACCAAATCTACCTGGAATCATTCTACAACATGAAAAAGGGGAAGGGAATGGCAATACTGTTGAGATCCTGCCCCCACTTCTACAGTGAAAGCAGAGCCAGGACTGTTTGGATGAAGAATTTGTCTTCCTCATTGTGTCACCTGTAATACAATTTCAATAACAGGAAACTAGGATGAGAAATAAAGAACCTGGCCATGACTCAAGTGCTGCAGACTCTTTTTTTAATTGTATATAGTAGTATTCATTCTGGAATGAATGCTCCACATGATGCATTTTCTAAGGACAATTTCCAGATATTTTAAAAGATTTCTTTTTTAAAAAGTCTCCATTTAATTGCTATTTTGCCAGAGAATGTGTAAACAAAGCTCTTTATCTACCATTCCAGAAACCTGCTCAAATTTCTTTTAGAATTACCCCCCTTTTAATTATTTTTCTAATTTTGGGGGAAAATGAATTTATTACATAGCATAATAAGTCTCAGTATGCTTGGATCTCCAGAAGTCAGTTTAACTTTTATTTTCTTATGGCACATGCATAGAAGCTAAGTCTTAAGTGTCATCTGGCCTCTGACTTCAGGGTAATATCATGTCATTGCTGTCAAACCAGTCCTGAGATACAGGCTGCAGCCAGTTGTAAATCATCACAGAGATTCTTTGTTATATTGTTTTCTGTCTCTCCAAGATATAATTCAATGATATCTTCAATAATTTATTTCCAGGTTTCCCAAAACATAAGCTGTATTTGCCACACTTAGACATTATATCTACATTCCTAAGCCTTGTGTTTCCATTGCCATTGTCCTCTATAGAAGGTCTGGATTTTGTTCCATACTTAGTGACAGTGATCATTTTAACAGTAATTTTAGGAGTTTGTTAGCATTTATTCCTTTATTTCTTGTCACAACAATAAACTTTATATTTAAGGAGACCTCTCCTATACTGTTAAATATTTCCTTATTCAATTTTGAGATGTGCCCCTTTTGGTGCAGAATCCTGAGCATTCAGCCTTTACATACTTCTCACTTCTACTAGTCCTGCATTTCCTTGTTTATGTGGTCCCTTTCTTCTGCAGCATGGCTAGCAGTTATATTATATTGACTCAACTTAGGGATAAATAGGATGGCAATGGGAGGAATATTCTCAGGGGGCATATGTTGTATACAACAAAGGCTTCTGATTATAAATAAATAGAAGTATTAGTTTCTTCACAGAAAGAAGCAGATTGTTCATGCAATCCAACTTTGGCAATACAAATATGCCTTTGCTATAGTCTAAGGTCCACTTGGGCCGGGGATTTAGCTCAGTGGTTCCGTCGCCTGCCTCGTAAGCACAAGGACCCAAGTTCGATCCCTGGTACCAAAAAAAACCCCAAAAAACAACAACAACAAAAAATGAAAAGAAATCTCACTGTGACATGAAATGTGCAAATCAGAAGAAATGTCAAAGAAACATTTGGGCTGGGGACTTCGCTCAGTGGATCCGCCCCCTGCCTGACTACCACAAGGACCTGAGTTCGATCCCCGGTACCAAAAAACAAAAATTCTAAGGTCCAGTGTTTTCTAAGTCAAAGAGCTTAGCATAGGATATCTTTCTAGGTTAGGAATTAATCTCTGAATCTCTACTATTCTTATAATTAAGTTCTCTGCCCAGCTCTAAGTTCCTTTGCTCTTACATCCAGGAAAGTAGTGTCTCTCTCTCTCTCTCTAAAGATTTCTAGCTTCCACTCTTACTTTTCAAATAATTATTAATGATTTTCAGTTTCTTAAGTATCACATTTTGCCTGGAAACCACTACTTATGTTTATAACTTATATTTACTCCATATTTAATAATACTTAAAATATTTCACTGGTACATTTCCATCTACTTACAAAATATTCTAGTTTAATAAATTTGAAAATGAATTAATATTTCAGTAATACTTTATTTCAGGGGCCATATATATTGTGTATACTACAATCAGTAGGAGTCATCATTGTAGATAATTTAACTCAAAAATTCT
This sequence comes from Heterocephalus glaber, assembly GCF_053883595.1. Classification (NCBI taxonomy): domain Eukaryota; kingdom Metazoa; phylum Chordata; class Mammalia; order Rodentia; family Bathyergidae; genus Heterocephalus; species Heterocephalus glaber. The sequence continues at coordinate 26,628,207 of NW_028258344.1, read as the reverse complement.
AATTAAGCATGAACTTTTACTACAATCCCAGTACCAATGTATCAGATTAAGTTTCCTGGAAAGCGGTCTATGAAATGTTGGTTTGCATGCACAAATTCAGTAATATTTGTTCTCTAGAAAGAAAAATGTGAGATGACCAAGAGACAAGGTAAGACATAGAGGAAATTGGGGAAGAGAAGTTGAAAGTGAGGTGGCCCTACAGAGATGTTCTTCCCTGGGTAGAAGATGGGATGGTTTATTCTACTGTTCACCTGGATGGCCCTCATTGGTCTGCAGTCCAGCAGTTTCCTGGAAAGATGAGGGAGCTGAAAACAGCAGAGGGAGGACTGATCCTTTAGTCTGAGAACTACTTGAATTATAGCATTCATGGTCACTAGAGGGACTTTGTTTTTTACTCAATAAAACGCTGAATTTTAAGCAGAAGAGTAAAAATAGAGAAAACTCTGAACAGGAGTTTGGGAATGGTTATGTTTTAAATTTTGTGTGAAAGTAATAAATCTCATCAAAATTACCTAATAAGAAATGAATAGGAATAATGTCACCATTTGGGGGGGGGTGAGTACTGAGGATTGAACTCAGGACCTTGGACTTGCAAGGCAGGTGTGGTGACACTGACCTAAATCCTCAGCCCCAATGTCACCATTTAAAAAAAAACAAACAAAAATAGAACCTTAGTAAGAAAGTAATTGAGAGTATCAATAAAATCCAAAGGCAAGAGAAGATAAGTAGTTGTATAATTGTATGAAATTTAATGAAGGGTTATGGGACGGGGTGTCCACTGAGGAGTAAATAAAAGTGAGGGAATTTAAGGATAAATTTTTTTCAAAATATTTGAGAATGAAGGGAATCAAAGAGGTAACTAGAGCAGCTATGAAATATAAAACATTTAATTGGCTTGTTTTGATATTTTGGAAGAGGCTTTAGTAAACTTATATGCTGCAAAGCATAAACAATAAAGAGTAGAAAGTTGAAAATGAGGAAAAAGAATAATGGCCAAGTGGCATAAAAAGGCTGAGATCCAAACTTGCCTTTAGCCAAAATGTTCTTAACTTGAAGAAATGGAGAGAAAGGAAATGAAGAAAATGGAGCAATAAAATAGAAGGTAAAATGAAAGGCCATTGTACTTGATGCTCACAATGAAAACAAATAAAAACAGAGAGTGAAGAACAAACATGAATACTGGGTCAGGATGAAGGGTATTGAGATTCAAGAGTTAGAATATTTCTGAGTAAGAAAGCATTGTGCAAGTTATTTGGAAATGATTTTGTAGTAGTTGAATGAAAAATCAGAAAAGATGCCATGCTTTAGGGGATGACAGACATTTCTGGGTGGCCTTCTAGATGCACAGACCAGAAAACAATTGTCTCCAGAGTTACCTTTCAAACAACTACAGAAAAGTCCAGAGTGTCAGATAATAAAACTGAGGAAAGACAGAATGATACTATAGATTTAGATGCAGACCTCAACCTCAAACCAGAAAAATTTATAAAAACAATGGAATAGTCTGAGACTGGCAGTCTGAGTCAAAAGAATACCAATTCTATTTTTCTGTGTGTGTGTGTGTGTGTGTGTGTGTGTGTGTGTAGATGTACGAGAGAAAAGCACTTTGCTCTGAGTACAAGGCAAAACACAAATGTCTTTCCTAAAGTGTGAGTTGGGCTTCAGTGAGCAAAAGAAGAATCAGAAACATCTTGGAGTACTAAACATTTGGAGTACACGATAGAGCACTATTTTTCCATAAAGAAGGATATGCATGAGTCAAGTGCAACTTTGATGAAAAGAAGGATAAAGTTGAGTCATTTAGTAAGAAAATGAATGTACCTTGAGACCATAATGTGAAGTGAACTAAATCAAAAGCACAAGTTTAAATATCACGTGGTTTCTCTTGTACTGTATGAGGAATCCAAAATATAAATAAATCAAACAGAAAAATAAAAGAGGAATAAGACACAGGAAGATAGCTCTTTGGCAAAAGGGATGGTAAGAGATTGGAGAGAGAGGAAGGAGAAGATGATGAAAAAATAATTAAGATGTGTTATGAGCACATGGAAAATCCCACTATAATGGAGTCATTATGTGTTGCAAAAATGTATGAGTGAAAATTAGAAAAAAACAATTTAGAGAATCTAGGTAAAGATAAGTAAAGAAGAAAGAAAAACAACGCTTATAGATTGAGTGGTTGTGCAATTGAAACCTGGCTGCTGTTGCAAGGATTTGGTACTGCAACTATGCAAAAACAAGTTCAGTATCAGGACACTGGGGTGCACAGTCACTCTAGACATAAACGATACAGTTGCAATATTGTGAAGAAATATCCATGGCAAAAGATAAGTGCCAGAGAAGAAGACCTGCGTATGAAAGGGGCTTGGGAAGAGGAAGGTATAGATTACTGATTAGAGACAAAGACAGAGAGATTTTACATGAATATTTCAAAATTTGAAAAAAAAAAAATTTCCGGTATGAAAGTTATTTTTCTCACAACTGTTAAAAGCCATTCATGAATTCAGTCAGTTATATCCATATGAAAGCAAACTAGCCAGAGTATGTCAGAAAAATTCTTACTCAAACCCACCATTCTGACATAAGGGAATAAAACAGAAGGATTTAAATATGTATGCAATGTTTCATAGCCTTCTGTTAAAGGAGAATAAGATTATTTATGTTTACTACACTAGATTTTTAAAAAATTAATATTCAGAAGTATAGCTCATAGCAAAATATTTCATAAATCATATGTTTATGTTTTAAAATATTTTTTACATATTTAACAGAAAAATAGATACATCCATTTCATGAGGTAATTCACATAATAGGTTTTATTGAAACCATTTGTGACATTTTCTACTAAGTGTTTCTTGAAATAAGTGATATTCTATGGTACCACAAAGTGTTTATGGAATGGATGAACCTTATTATTATTTTATATTGGTATGTATATCGGTATTTACAAATTCATCTCTATCTTTACCTATTGTTAGCCAAATTTCTAGGTCTAACCTTATGTCTATGTCTGTGTTACCTATCCATAACTACACTATTTCCTTTCGTTCTTTTTTCTTCCTTTTTTTTCTTTCTTTAATTCTTTCTTTCATTCTTTCTTTCTTTCTCTCTTTCAGACACATTTAGCAACTTGATTCTCATTAGAATTATGCCTGATATCTCATATACTCAGTAGTCTAAACAAGATTGCTTGCTTTGAGCCGGTCCCAGCACCCAGAAGGAAGCTCCCTGCCTCCATCCCAGGCTCCTAGGGCAGAGAAGCTCAGCCGGTCCCAGAACCTAGAAGGAAGCTACCCCACTGCTATCCCAAGCTCCTAGGGCAGAGAAGGTGAGCTGTGTGGGTGCCAGAAGCACCCCCTCCCATGGCAATGAGAAGACACGTAAACAAGTCTCAAAAGCAGACTTCTGGATCACCTACAGCAACCCCAAAGGGAAATGAGATGGAACAATCTGATACTCAGCCACCTGGACTCTCTGAACTAGCAAAAAAAGAGGATCTGGGAAAAATGAAATCAGAAATAATTACTCAGATAACAGCAAAGATTGTGCTTATGGTGCAAGACATGATTAATAAATCTAGAGAGGACACAGATAAAAAAATAGAGGATCTAAGGAACATGATGGAATCTCAACATAGGAAACAAATGGAATCCATAAAACAGATACAAACCGATTTCTAAGAGATTAAAAACTCCATCAAAAGTCTGTGCTGCAGAATGAACCAATGTGAGGATAGAATTTCACTTACAGAGGATAAGATTGCAATTAGTGACCAGGAAAAGAAAAATTGCTTTAAAATTCAAAGGGAAAATGAGAAATTAATCCAGCAGCTGCTAGACGATGCAAAGAAGAATAACATAAGACTGATTGGAGTCAATGAAGAAAGAGGAGAGAGTGCAGATGACATAAAAAAACTGTTCACAGAAGTGATTGCAGAAAACTTCCCAAGGAGGGGGAAAGAACTTGACATACAGATAAGTGAGACATATAGGACTCCAGCTAGCCTTAATCAAAAAAAATCTACACATAAGCATATAATAGTTAGGATTCCAGAAATCCAACAGAAGAATAAAATTCTACAAGCAGTGAGAGAAAAGAAACAAATCACATACAAAGGAAAGCCCATCAGAATCACAGCAGACTTCTCAATGCAAACCCTCAAGGCAAGAAGAGCTTGGAGTGATGTATTTCAAACCCTAAAGGAAAACAGCCTCCAACCCAGATTGATGTACCCTGCAAAACTATCTTTCAAAATTGATGGAGAAATAAGATACTTTCATGATAAAGAGCACCTCAGGAACTTCATGAATACCAAACTGGCACTCCAAAAATTTTAGCCAATATCCTAGGAAAAGACAATGAGGATCACAACACCAGGAAACCCAGCAGAATGAATCTATTGGGCATGACAAATTCAACGCAAAGGGGGAGAATCCAACAAAAAGAAAAAGTCATGACAAGGCTTTTAAAACTTTGAACTTCATCTCCCTAATGAGTGTACAATTCAATCTTATCATTGTACTGATTAGTATTTTTCTGATTCTAGAGTTGCACAACATTCCTTGTGCTATACTGGCTATCATCTTCCTACATCTATATTTTAATTGGGTTGTCTATTAATGAGCTCTAAGAATTCGTTATATATTCTGATCATAGGTTATATGTATTGTAAATATGGTCTGTTTAAGGACTACTTTTCACTTTAATGATGCCATTTAAAGTTCTAAATTTTGATGGAATCTCATTTATTATTTTTTTTCTTTTATACATCATGTTTTTTGTATCCTAGGTAATTCTTGCCTACCCTGAATTCATAAATATTTTCCCTTATAATTTCTTCTTAAAGTTTTATACTTTTAGGCTTTCTTATTTAGGTTCATAGATCCTTTCAAGTTATTTTCATGTATGGAAAAAAAGGGTTGAGGTTAATTTTTAATATACAGACACCAGGTGTTCTAGTGCCGTTTGCTGAAAACACTATCTCTTCCTCGGCTCTTGAATTGAGTTTATGTTCTATAAAATGCTAATGTTAAATAATCTTTCAAAACTCAGTGGCCCATATATGTGTGGTTCTATTTGTAGATCCTCTGTTTTATTCCAATGATCTATATGTCTTTCCTTACACCAACACTGCCTTGATTACTGTAGCTTTAGAAGAAGTCTTAAAATTAGGTACTAAATGTCTTCCAACACTGTTTTTGTTTCCGTTTTTGTTTTTGTTTTTAACTTTTCTAGGTCCCTTGTACTCCTACATAACTTTTAAATTTCAATATCCAATTCTTCATTTATAGCAAGTATACACAGACCTGAAGTTTTATATATACCTTGTTTTTTCTAATCCTGCTAAATTCAAGTACAAGTTCTAGGGGCTCCTAGAGATTTCTTAGTATTTTCTCTGCAGATGATCATTTCATCTACATATAAAGATTTTGCTTCTGCCTTGCCAATCCTATCCTAGTTGTGTCTTTTTATTGCCAGACTATTTTGGTGGGTACTAGGCTTCAAATTTTAATGGACAGATAAAGAGTAAGCATATCTGCCCTTGTTCCCAACCTCAAGGAGAAAGCATTGTATCTTCTCCATTTATTCAGGGCATTCTCACTGGAAGTATGGAGTACATGTCTTTAATCTGTTGAGAAGTTTCTGTTCTACTTCTAGTCTTCTGATAGCTTTTACTGTGAACAGCTGTAGAATTTAGCCCAATACTTTTTCTCCAACTAGTGGCAGGATCATATGGCTTTTTCCTTTCCTCTGTTAAAACAGTGACTTTTGGGGGTGGATCTTCCAATGCTGAACCAACACTGCCATCCCTATAAAAAAACCACTTTCTACATCTTGCCAGATCTGACTTCCAATAGTTTGTTTTGTTAAACAAATTTCTATCTATGTTCATGCTTTTTTCTTCTATTATCTTTATCCAGTTTTAGGGTTAACACAATGTTGATTTCCTAAAATGAGGGGAAAAGTGTTGCTTCTTTTTTCTACTTTAAATGTTTGCTATAATTTATCAGTTAAAATGTTTATGAGCCTGCTGTTGTCATATAGGTAGGTTTTCAAGCTAGGAATATACTTTCTTTAATAGGTGCTATTCCAATTTTATATTTCCTCCAGAGTTAATTTCATTAATTTGTCTTCCAAGTTACTTCTTAGAAGTTGTCAAATTTATTTCAAAAAAGATTTTTGAAATATGCTTTCTATATCCTTTTAAATTCTGTAAAATCTGTGGTAATGTCTCCTAGATCTTAATATTGTAATTTTAAAAATGTATAACTGATATTGTGTAACAGGAAAAAAAGGTCTAAAAGAGCAGGGGAATTGTGAAAGGTAGGGGAAGGGAAAAAAGGGAAAGGAAAAAATATGAGAAGAGGAAAAAGAATGGAAACAAGGTCTTTGCAAATAGGGAGGGCAAGGGAAGGGGGAAAAAAGTAAGAACCAAGATACTCATGTAAAGGTACAAGATCCCAATGATGAATGTAAGTGTATTTTATACCGAGAATGTACCAATAAACTTATAATTGGACAATGGGGAAAAAGAAGAAAACAGTGGGAATTAATATTCAATTTTTGCTTAATTGCCACAAAAAAGCTAAAAAAGAAAAAGACTGCTTGCTTTAACAATTTCCAGATTTACATGTCCCTGGCTCTTCATAAATTTTACTCCAGCACTATTTTTCTAAAAATTTAACTATAATCAATTAAAATATTAAATAATTAGCCTTTTTGCAAAAAAGCTGGTTTTAATAGAATCCATTACTTTAAATATTGTTTTCACATTAAATCAGAAGAAAACAAATATAAATTAGTAAATCATTAGTTACCCAACAAAAAACACCTGATTGAATTTTGTCAGCTCCAGTAGTACAGAGCTTTAAATATTACCTTAAGTGATTTAAATGTAGTAAGGAGGCACAAGTATGACTGGCTACCTATAAAGAGGTCACATCTCCACCCCCTGTGCCACCCAACTCTGGCTTGCTGTGCCCATAGACCAAGCCCCAGGTGTGACTTTTGGGAGGTGAACAGGCAGAGGCAGCCTCATTGCCAATCCCTGGTGAATGCAGCACCAGGGCCTCACTGGACTCAAAACCAGAGTCCCGCTGTCAGAAGTGCCCCTGGGTCTGGCCCTGTCCCAGACGTTGGGGCATCACTGGTCTCTTGTCATCTCCTTGTCTGGCTGCCAGCTTCCCCTCTGGCCTTGGTCCCTTGGCAGGGCTGGAGTGTGTGTGTTCCTTTTCCTATAAGAGCTACCACTGCAAGAGCCTGCCCAGAGGGAAGCTGCACTGGCACTTGGGCTCCCACCAGAGGACTGCCATTCCATCTCTAAGTGTGGGCAGATCCTGGGGAGCAGCTCTGTGGCCCGGACCACCATGAATGAAGGCAGATCCCAGCCAGGGCTCTGCTCCACCTGGAGGCTCGGGCACACCCACCCAAGCCAAAGGCCCACCCAGAAAGGGGCTGCAGGGACACATGGGCTTCAGCCAGAGGCTCTCCATACCATAGCCAGGGACCCACCTGGAGAAGAGCTATAAAGGCACACAAGCAATACCCAGAGGCTTGCCCTGGTACCATTGATAAGTGTGAGGAGATGCTAGCCAAAGCCTGTGCAGACAACAGAAATTGGGGTGCACAGCCCCAACCAAAGTCCCTCCCAGACAACAGCTGCATAGGGGCCCCGGGAAGAGGCACACCTAGATACCATCCCAAATGTGCTCAGGCCCCAGCCAGAAGCCTGCCCAGGCAACAGGTCAGCTCAGGGATCCAGAAGGCCACCACTCTGAGCCCAGGAATTGGTGTACTGCTGAGCAGCAGAATACAAGCTGTTCAGTAGCTTGCTAAGAATTCAAGAACACTGGAAGAACAAAAAGAAACCTCAACAAAGACACAGCAGTCTGCATCTGTTGAAATGAGAAGACACATAAATAAGTCCCAAAACCAGACTTCCAGATCACCTAAGGGAGGCAAAATGGGCAAGGAGATGGAACAATCTCATACTCAACCACCTGGACTCCCTGAATAGGCAACGAAAGGAGACCTGGAAAAAATGAATTCAGTAATAATTTCTAGATAACAGTAGAGATTGTGTCTATAGTGCAAGACATGATTAACTAATCTAGAGGGAACACAGATTTAAAAAATAGAGGAGCTGAGGAACATGATGGAATCCAAACATAGGAAAAAAATGGAATCCATAAAATGGATGCAAATAGATTTCCAGGAGATTAAAAACTCCATTGAAAGTTTAGGCATCATAATGAGCCAATGAAAGGATAGAATTTCAGTTATAGAATATAGGATTGTGATTAGTGATCAGGAAAAGAAAGATGTCTTAAAAATAGCAAGAGACCACAAAATATTAATCCAGCAGCTGCTAGACAACGCAAAGAAGAATGACAAGACTGGAGTCAAGGAAGAAACAAGAGAGAGTGAAGATGACATTAAAAATCTGTTCACAGAAGTGATGGCAGAAAACTTCCCAAGCAGGGGAAAAGAACTTGACATACCGATAAGTGAGGCATATAGGACTCCAACTAGTCTTGATCAAAAAAAATCTACACATAGGCATATAATAGTTAAGATTCCAGAAACTCAACAGAAGAACAAAATTCAACAACCAGTTAGAGAAAAGAAACAAATCACATACAAAGAAAAGCCCTTCAGAATCACAGCAGACTTCTCAACACAAACCCACAAGGCAAGAAAAGCATGGGACAATGTATTTCAAGCCCTAAAGGAAAACAACCTCCAACCCAGATTGATGTACCCTGAAAAAATATCTTTCAAAATTGATGAAAAAATAAGATACTTTCATGACAAAGAGCACCTTAGGAACTTCACAAATACAAAATCAGCACTCCAAAAAATTGTAAACAATATCCTAGGAAAATACAACAAGGATCACAACCCTAGGAAGCCCAGCAGAATGAATCCATCAGGCACGACAATAAATTAAATGCAAAGGGGGAGAATCCAACAAAACGAAAAAGTCATGAAAAGGATAAGTCAATGCATATCAATTATAAGCATCAATGTTAATGGTCTCAATTCACCAGTCAAAACAAATAGACTGGCAGAATGGGTGAAGTAGCAAGATCCAACAATATGATACATACAAGAAACACACTTAATTCAAAAAGAAACTCATAGACTGAAAGCTATAGGGTGGAAAACAATACTCCATGCAGCAGGAACCTGAAAAAAAACAGGAGTAAGTATCCTCTTTGCATCTTAAGTGGATTTCAAAACAACACTGATTAAGAGACATAAAGAAGGACTGTACATCCTTATAAAAGGAACAATCCAAGAAGAAGAGATGACAATCATTAATATGTATGCTCCAAACCGTAGTGCACCCAACTATATAAAATACTAATGGACATGAAAATTCAAATAATCACTAATATGATAGTAGTGGGGGACCTCAATACCCCACTGTCACAAATAGATAGATCAACTAGACAAAAAAGAAGCAACAAAATACTAGAACTCAATCAAACTCTTAAACAAATGAACTTAACAGATGTTTACAGAGTGTTCCATGCAACAAAAAAGAATACACATTCTTTTGAGCTGCACACGGGTCATTCTCCAAAATAGACCACATATTCACTTGTAGATCATGTTTGAGTAAGTGCAAAGGAATTTAAGTTATCCTCTGTATATTATCAGACCACAGTGCAGTGCAATTGGAGATCTATATAAAAAAAAACTGCAAAAATTTTATAAAAACATGGTAACTGCACAATACACATCCAAATAACCAATGGGTGTCAAAGGAAATTAAAGAAGAAATCAGATAATTTCTACAATTAAATGTCAATGTCATTTCAACATATTGGAATCTATGAGACACAAGTAAAGCAGTAATATGAGGGAAATTCATAGCAGAATATTCATATTAGGGAAACAGAGTGAGCTCAATTACACAACCTGGTGCTGATCTGAACCTGACACTTCTAGAAAAAGAAAAGCAGGACAAACCCAAAGCTCATACAAATGAGGAAATTATAAAGATCAGAGCAGAAAGCAATGCAATGGAGACTAAGAAAATGATGCAAAAAAATAAATGAAGACAAGAGTTGGTTCTTCGAAAGAATAAACAAAATTGACAAAACCTTAGGCAACTTTATCAAAAAAGGAAAGAAAAGGCCAAAAGCCATGCAATTAGGAATGAAAAGGGTGAAATTACAATGGACCCAGTAGAGGTGGGAGTGTAGACTGGTGCAACCACTGTGGAAATCAGTATGGAGATACCTCAAAGAACTAGGACTGGAAGTCCCATTTGACCCTGCTATTCCACTACTGGGGATCTTACCCAAAGAATTAAAAGAATCATACCACAGTGATATATGTGCATCCATGTTCATAGCAGCACAGTTTGTGATAGCTAAAACTTGGAAATAGCCCAAATATCCATCAACTGGAGACTGAATAAAGAAAATGTGTGGGTTTTTTAAAAAAATGGAGTACTACTCAGCCATCAAAAATGAGAAATTAGAGACATTTATAGCTAAATGGATGCACACTGAGGCAATACTCTTAAGTGAAATAAATAGGACACACATGTGTAAAAACTGAATAGTTTCTCTAGTGTGAGAAACTGAAAGTGTAAACAAGGACTAAAATGTATAATAGGTAATGTGAAATGGGAAGAAAAGGGTCAAAGGGGAAGGAAGTGGGAGGGGTGGGGGAAAGGAAAGAAGGGAATGGGATTAATATGAGAAAATGGAAAAATAGGAACAAAATCTTTGTAAATAAGGAGGAATGGAGGGGCTGAAGGGAGGGGTGGGCAGGGGTGAAAAATAACCAAGAGAGATTATGTAAGGGTGCAAAATTCCAATGATGAATGCCATTATATTGTATACCTACAATGTACCAATGATTAGAATGAGTAATCAATAATGCAAAATAGGAAGAAAAGGTCCAAAGGGGTAGGGGTAGTGGGAGGAGCAGAGGAAAGGAAAGAAGGGAAAGGACAAATGATGAGAAATGGAAAAAATAGAAATAAAGTCTTTGTAAGTAGGGAAGGGTGGAGGGGGTGAAGGGAGGGCTAGGAATGGGGAAAAAATAAGAACCTAGATGCATCATGTAAAGGTACAAGTTCCCAGTGAGAAATGTACATGTGTTGTATACCTAAAATGTACCAATAAAAGAATTCAAGAAAAAAAAAAAACAATGGACCCAGCAGAAATCCAGAGGATCATCAATAACTACCTTGAGATGGAAAAACAAGGTGGAAAACACAGAAGAAATGGACAGATTCCTAGATACCTATGCATTACCAAAGTTGGACGAAGAAAACCTAAATATTCAAAACATCCCAATATAGGTCAATGTAATTGAAAACTTAATTAAAAACTTACCAACTAAGGAAAGGTCAGGTTCTGATGGCTTCACTGCTGAATTCTACAAGACATTTAGAGAGGAACTACTGCCACTACTGTTTAAGCATTTCAATGAAATTGACAGGGAAGCAATACTCTTAAATTCATTCCTGGAAGCAAACATCACCTTGATCACCAAAGCAGAGAAAGACCCAACCGAAAAGGAGAACTATAGGCCAATCTCACTAATGAACATAGTTGCAAAATCCCTTAATAAGATACTGGCAAACAGAATGCAGAAGACATTAAGAAGATCATACACCCTGATCAAATGGGATTCATCCCAAGGATGCAGGGATGGCTCAACATATGAAAATCAACAAATGTAATACACTATAATAACAGAGCCAAGGACAAAAACCATATGATCATCTCAATTGATGCAGAAAAAGCCTTAGACAAAATCCAACATGCATTTCAGATAAAAACCCTACAAAAAATTGGAATAGATGGTCTCTACATCTATCAAATAAAAGCCATCTATGAAAAACCAATAGCCAATATCACATTAAATGGTCAACAACTGAAATCCTTCACACTAAAATCAGGAACAAGACAAAGATGTGCACCATCACCACTCCTGTTCAATAAGATTTTGGAAACATTATCGACAGCAATTAAACAAGAGAAAGAAATAAAAGCAATAAAGATAAGAAATGAAGAAGTCAAATTGTCATTATTTGCATATGACATGATATTCTATAAAGAAGACCCTAAAAACGCCACCAAACGACTTCTAGACTTAATAACCAAATTCAATAAAGTAGCTGGATAAAAGGTCAACACACAAAAATCAATAACTTTCCTCTACACAAACAAGAGACTCATTGAGAGAGAAACAGGGCAAAAAATTCCTTTTGCAATAGCATCCAAAAACTGAAATACCGAGGAATCAAACTAACCAAAGAAATCAAAGACCTCTACTATGAAAACTGTAGCACTCTGGAAAAAAGAGATTGAAGAGGATATCAGAAAATGGAAAGACATCCTTTGCTCCTGGGTAGGAAGTATCAACACAGTGAAAATGGCCATACTTCCAAAACTGCTATATAAATTCAATCCAATCCCAATTGAAATCCCACCAACATACTACACAGACCTTGAGAAAACAATCCAAGAATTTATTTGGAACAAGAAGAGACCTAGAATAGGAAAAGTGATACAAGGCAATGAAGACAAGCTAGGAAGTATCACAATCCCCAACTTGAAACTATGCCACAAGGCTACTGTGATAAAAAAACCAGCATGGTACTAGCAAAGAAACAAACCTGAGGACCAGTGGAACAGATTAGAAGATCAAGAAACTACTCCAGACACACTCAGCCATCTCATCTTCAACAAAGGAGCCAAACTCCCTCACTGGAGGAAAGGTAGCCTCTTTAATAAATGCTGCTGGAAAAATTGGGTTTCAAGTTGCCAAAGACTAAAACTAGACCTATATGTCTCACCATACACTAAACTATAATTGAAATGGATTAAAGATCTAAATATTAAAATAGGAACACTAAACCACCTGGAAGAGAGGTTAGGAAGAACTCTTGAAGACATTGGTATAGGAAAAGATTTTATGAACAAGACCTCAGTTGCCCATGATCAGGCATAATCAACAAGTGGGATCTCTTCTTACTAAAAAGCTTCTGCACTGCAAGAGAAACTACCAGCAGTGTGAAGAGACAACCTACAATGTGGAAACAAATTTTCACCAGCTGTCCCTCAGACAAAGGTCTACTAACTAGAATATATAAACAACTTTAAAAAATCAGACCTCCCCAATTTAAGGACCCAATCTGAAAAATGGAAATCTGAACTGAAAAGACATTTCTCAGACAAAGAAATAGAAAGAGCAAATAAACATATGAAAAATGTTCAACATCATTGGTCATTCGAGAGATGCAAATGAAAACAACATTGAAATTCCACCTCACCCCAGAAAGAATGGCTGCTATCAAGAAATCAACCAATAACAAATGCTGATGAGGCTGTTGGGAAAAAGGAACCCTACTCCACTGCTGGTGGGAGTGTAAACTGGTGCAACCACTGTGGAAATCAGTATGGAGATACCTCAAAGAACTAGGACTGGAAGTCCCATTTGACCCAGCTACTCCACTGCTGGGTTTTAATTCCCCAAAGAATTAAAAGAATCACACCACAGTGGCATATGTGCACCCATGTTCATAGCAGCACAATTCGTGAAAGCTAAAATATAGAAACAACCCAATTGCCGACCAACTGGAGATTGGATAAAGAAAATGTGTTTTTTTAAATAAAATGAAGTATTAGCTATAAAGAATGAGAAACTAAAGACATTTATAGCTAATTGGATGCTCATTGAGGTGATATTCTTAAGTGAAATAAATAGGACACACGTGTAAATACTGAATAGTTTCTCTAGTGTGAGAAACTAAAAGTGTAAATAAGGACTAAAAGGTGTAATAGAAAATGTGAAATAGGAAGAAAATGAGCAAAGGGGAATGGGGAGGGGTAGTGGAAGAGAAAGAAGGGAATGGAATTAATTAGAGAAAAAGAAAAAAATGGAAACAAAGTCTTTGTAGACAGAGAGGGGTGGAATTGTTGAAGGGAGCGTAGGGGAATGGGGAAAAAAATCAGAACCAAGGTGGATTACATAAAGGTGCAAATTTCCAATGATGAATGTCATTATACTGTATAACTTAAATGTACCAATATAATTAATTTTTTAAAAAGAGAAACGTAGTAAAGAAAAAAAAAGTTCCTGTTGACTTTAGACTGTACAGATATTTTTCTCAGCAATGTGTTCTAAAGGACCCTACTTTGTAAATAGATCAAACAGTATTTTCAGCATATGTGTGTTGCTGTATATGAGAGGGAGGGCAGGGGAGAGAGAGAGAGAGAGAGAGAGAGAGAGAGGCAGAGAAACAGAGAGGAGAGAGAGACCTGTGTGGTGTGTTTGTGAGTTATAGAATTATGAATTGTGATCTCTGTTATAGACAATAACATAAGGTATAAAATAGACAATTTCTCAAGGCATTATAAAATATGAGGAAAGAAAATTTTGTTACTCTCACACACGTCCTTTGCCTTTTTGATGCATTTTGGCACTGGAAAAGAAGGAAAGAACTACAAGTCTAAGAATATCTTTCTATATTGAATTGGAAATTAATCTATGAACACATACTCAGTTGTAAACAGAGGTAATTGGCTTATGTTGATCCCTTCCTTTTATTCTTAATTTATATAGTTAATATATTGAGAATGCCTGATTTTTTTCCTTTTTTCAATATCATAATATTATGAAGCTGTGAATCAAATTTATTTCAATTGATTATTTTGGTAGAGTAATATTATTCTGTTTCTGTGGATACTTTATATACTTTTAGTTTATTTATTGTTTATCTCCTTAAGGGATTTAAGAACAATTATTTTAAATGATTTATTTATTTTTATTTTAGTACATGTTTATATTTATCTTGGAGAGACATAATACAGCTTGTGTCAATTTTTTATCCCCTTCACCTTCCCAACCAACCCCCTCACTTAACCTCTAAATCATTCTTGTTATAATTATTCTTAACTCATGTTTATGACATGTGTTTACCTTCATTGGTGTTATTAAGTCCCTGTACATGGCATATGTTACTTCTACCTATTTCTGCTTGCCCTCCCCTTCTCTTTTCATCCTTGGTCTGCTGGATCTCTTCCCATTTGCAAGAGACCTCTCCTCTCTTTTCCCTCTATCCATCCTTTATTAGGTTCTTTGTTCTCTGTCATACTTAAATAAGAGCTATCATTTAGTATTTAAGTATGTGTGTCTGATTTATTTCACTCAATATTATATTTTTCAGATGCATTCTTTTTCTTTATAAATGTTTCATATTTAAACTTCTTTATAGCCAAGTAATTTTTCATTGTGTATAGATACCACATGTTCTTTATCTATTCATCTGTTGATGGAATACAAGCTGCTTCCAGGATTTAGCTATTATGAATTGTGTTGCTATAAACATTGGCATGCATGTATTGCTACAGTATGATTTTTTTTTAGCTATTTGGGGAGGATATCTAGAAGGAGAATTCCCAGTTCATATGGAATTTTTCATTTTAATTATTTGAGAAATCTCCATAGTTATTTCCAAAATGGTTATGCTAGTTTACATCCCCACCAACAATGTAGGAGGTTCTTCACTGCAAATCATGCCAGAATTTGTTATTCTCTTACTTCTTAGTGATTGCCATTCTTGCTGGTGTGACATTGAATCCTAGTGCTGTTTTAATTTGTATTTCTCTAATGGTCAAAGATGAATTTTTTAAATATATTTGATAGCTATTTGTCCTTCTATTGAGAAGTGTCTGTTTATTTCACTTGCTTGTTTTTTCTTAATTGAGGCTTTTATTTTAGGTGGTGTGATTTTTTTTGAGTTTTTTTATATATTGTAGATATTAATCCTCTGAAGACTTGCTGGCAAAAAAAATATTTCCCATTTTGCAGGTTGTTTCTTCACTCTGATAATTCATGGATAAGTTTGTTGTGTAGAAGGTTTTTTATTTCATATAAACCCATTTATTGATTCTTGTTATGTCTTGTGTAATTGTGTTTCTGTTTAGAAAATCTTTTTTCTATTCCCATGACTTCAAGTGTTATGTATTTTGTCTTCCAGAAGGTTCAGTTATCCTGTTTTAATTTTTATATATTTGATCCATTTTTATTTTAGGTTAGTACATGTTGAGTGATGTATGGTAAATGATATGGATCCTGCTTCAATCTTCTACAAAAAAAAAATCTACTTTTCTTGGTACCATTTGTTGAGCAGACTATCTTTCTTCAAACGTATGCTTTTTACCCCTTTGTAAAGATCAAATAGCTGAATGTGTTTGAGTTTGTTTCTGCATCTTCTGTTCTTTTCCATTGATCCACCTGTTTTCATGCCAACACCATGCCATTTTTATCACTGTTGCTTTTTTTTTTTTTTTTTTTTGGTACTGGGGATGGTACTGGGGATCGAACTTGGGACCTTGTGCTTGTGAGGTGCAGGAAACTGTTGCTTTTTTAGTATAGCTTGAAGTCAAAATTGCAAACCCTCCTGCTTTGATTTTCTTGTCCAAGATTTCTTTTGCTATTCTGGGTCTCTTCTGGTTCCATATGAATTTAGGGTTGTTTAGTTTAAGTCTGTGAAGTATGGCTTTGATATTTTCAGTGGGATTTCATTGAATTTGATTCACTACTGTGGTTTTCTTTGTAGAGATCCTTCATTTCCTTGGTTAGGTTATGTCCTAGGTATTTAATTTTCTTGATGCTACTGTTAATGGTATTGTTTTCATAATTTCCTTCTCACCAAATTCATTATTGTTGTACACAAATGTATTAATGCTACATTGCTGAGGTTGGTTATTAATGCTAAGACTTTTTGGTGGAATTCTTTGCCATACTCAGTGAGAGCTATCATTCAGTGTTTAAGCTTGTGTGTCTGATTTATTTCACTCAACATTATATTTTCCAGATGCAGTGGCACATCATGTCATCTGAAAATAATGATAATTTGAATTCTTCATTTCCTATGGATATCCTTTTTATTTCTTTCTCTTACCTGATTGGTCTGGCTAATATTTTCAGTCTTATGTTGAATAGAAGTGGTATTATGGTTTGGGTCTAGATGTCCCCCCAAAGCCTCATGCAGTCATAGGTGGCTGAATCTACAGTGTGTGATGCTGGGATTAAGGGTTTGTGATTACTAAACAAGTACACTGATTGCTTTGGCACTGCCCTAATCCCAATAGTCTGGATAAAATGGGCAGAAGACACTGGTAAGGTTCTTTTGTTGCTTTTGCTACCTGTGGCTGCTATGAACTGTTCTCTGTGACACCCCTGTGCCAAGCCAGACTTGGAGTCAGAAATTATGGACTGAAGCCTCTACAAACTGTGAGCTAAATAAACCTTTCCTTCTTTAACTTTGGGTGTTGGGTATTTTGTCTCAGCAACAAGAAAATTAACTATCACAAGTGATGATAGAGGGCCTCCTTGCTGTATTCCTAAATTTAGATGGTATGCTTTCAGTTTTTCCCCATTTACTATGATGGAGCCATTGGTTTCTTATAAACAGTTTCTATCAAATTCAGATATGGTCCTTCTATACCTTTATTATGAGGGTTCTTACTATGAAGAGTTTTGGATTTTGTCAAAAGCTTTTTCTCCATCTATTGATATGATCATGTGGTTTTTGTCCTTGCTTCTGTATATGTGGTGCATTGCATT
Organism: Heterocephalus glaber; assembly: GCF_053883595.1. Taxonomy (NCBI): domain Eukaryota; kingdom Metazoa; phylum Chordata; class Mammalia; order Rodentia; family Bathyergidae; genus Heterocephalus; species Heterocephalus glaber. Next base: position 26,610,600 of record NW_028258344.1, on the reverse strand, counting down.
TATCGATTTACATATGTTGAACCATCCTTGAATCTTGGGGATGAAACCTACTTGGTCTTAATGTATGATCCTTTGGTTGATATGTTGGATTCTATTTGCTAATATCATACTGAGGATATTTGCATCTATGTTCATTAAAGAGATTTTTTTTAAGTTCAGTCCTTATCTGGTTTTGGGATCAGAGTGATGCTAGCTTCCATAAATGAATTTGGAAGCACTCCTTTAAATACATTATTTTAAGTAAGCTCTTTTTAATATCTAACCAAAAATTCATGTCTCTTTACATGGTGAGTTTTGATATTTTGCAGTTCTTTTGTAGTAAATGCTGCTGGGTTTAATATTGGATTTTGGCAGTTACTTATAGCAGCTCTCTTTATTCACTGTTCTCCCCCTGTGATCCACTCTATTGCCTCTGCTGTAGGTAAGCCATATATATGTAATTCAGAATTGGATAACTGACTGACAGAAAATAAATACAAATAGAGAGTACTTTCCCAAAGGGTTATTAAATCAATTTTATCCTATTAAAATCATTTTTGCAATGGAAAAATAGGAACAAAATCTTTCTAAATAGGGAGGACTGGAGGGGTTGAAGGGAGGGCTGGGCAAGGGTGAAAAATAAGAACCAAGAGAGATTATGTAAAGGTGCAAATTTCCAATGATGAATGTCATTATATTGTATACCTAAAATGTACCAATGATTAGAATGAATAATCGATAATGTAAAATAGGAAGAAAAGGTCCAAAGAGGTAGGGGTAGTGGGAGGGGCAGGGTAAAGGAAAGAAGGGAAAGGAAAAATGATGAGAAATGGAAAAAATGGAAATAAAGTCTTTGTAAATAGGGAAGGGTGGAGGGCGTGAAGGGAGGGCTGGGAATGGGGAAAAAAATAAGCACCAAGATGCATTATGTAAAGCTACAATTCCCAATGAGAAATGTAATCGTGTTGTATACCTACAATGTACCAATAAAAGAATTTAATACCAAAAAAATCATTTTTGCATACCTACATCATGTCAGGTGTTGGGCTAAATGCTAGGAAAACCAGTAAATATATGTTCTAATTGCTCTTCCAAAAACCTATAACTTAATATGGTAGATATAAAGGAATAATTTCAGTGTAATTATGACTATTTAACAAAGTGCTTAAAATGAGTGAATGAAAACATTCTTACAAGCAGGTATTATTTCTGTATTTTTTACAATCATACATAGAGTCCTATGCATATGCTACATCTAGTTGTATATTTATTGATCTTATATCTATTGAGTAAAATCCTAAATGAATGAGTCAATACATTAAGTTTGAAACTAAGTCTAACTTAGGTAGCAAGGAAGCTGTAATTGACATGCATGAACAAATCAAAGAACCGGTAGTAAAAGAAATGATTAAGTTCAATGTTTCAAGAGAATTAAAAAGTGACTAGCCTGATTAATAAAGGACATGAAAATTCCAAGGGTCAACATTAGCAAAATCTCAGCAATAAGAGATAAAATTCTCATTCCAGAATGGTGAGTACATTTACCTGGCCATGGGATAGTGGGAAAAATAAGAACTAAAACTGAATTGTTTGACAGAGAAATGTCAGTCACACATCTACATTAAATCATATCAGAGTTTCCTGGTCTGTTCTGTGTGACGGATGCCATCACAAAGCAAAAGTGATATATTTCTTCTATTTGTCCTGTCTGAAGCCTCAGAATTCTTCTCATCACATTACGGCAAATAGACACTAACAATATTTTTGAGTAGTCAAATGGGAAGATGCTTAATGGCTGGTTGTAGCATATCACATCTTTAAAGCATATTAAAGTAGTACATAAAATGATGGCCTTAGCATTTTGGAAAGATTCCCTTGGGGCATACTGGAGCATTAACTAGAAGGTGCAGATGATAGGTAATAGTTCTTTTTGTGTTTTAGATTTTGTCAGCCCAACATTTACCTGCTTATTAAGAAAATGTTCCGAGTATTGAGAAGCTTGTATTTTTTCATGAGTACATTTAAGTAGCAGAGGGAAAATAATTAGGTGCATTTACTACTTACTACTGCTAAATTGCCAAAAGGTACATTTTAAATATCTTTAAATTAGATTTCTGTATATCCTTCCCATGAAAACATTGCATTTTTAAACCCCAGGAGTAGAAAGAGAAAAAAAATTTTAACATCTCTTTAATTTATCTTTATCTAGTTTTCTAATCCCTGTCAGGCTGGTCCCTCCTTGTAAATGCAACCATACTACAGGGACATGGATGTTTGTGTATCACAGTAATTATGAAAATCACCTCTAAAGGACCAAATATACCTGAGGAAAATCAGGCCTTAATTTTAAGAATCTTAATGAAATGAACTCATACTCCTTACTTTACCAGCTAAGTTGTTATTTTGCCTTCTTAATTGTAATTCTGTCAGAAAATAATTGTGAATATAAGAATGTTATCACTTTATTTCATTGGCATTAGGAAGATTCAATAATTCATAAGTGATGAGAGGAGTGTACTCTCATTGTGAATTGTGGCTGAGGGTCAAATGCCATAATTAGTGCCCTTTCTAGTTTGTTATTCAATGAATACTAAATCTGAATGAAGATATATGAACAGTACATTTGCATTCAACATGAGACCTACTAATTAGTTTATTGTTAGTTTACATTGTATTAAGATAAGCTTCACATATAGATTAATATATTAGTAAGGGGCTAAGAGAGTAGCCCAGTGGTAGAGTGCTTGCTATGTATGTTCCAAGATTGGAGTTTGATTTCCAGCACCAAACATAAGTATAAAGTATATTTCATGTTCTTAATGCAGAATCTACTCATGTACTCATAAATAATATATATTTTAATGACAATATACATGAACCATAAATTAGCAGATGATTAATTTATTTAGTTCACACAGATTTTCCTAATACTATAAATTGAAGTTTATGGCAAATACATACGATAGGGTTCTAAACCAAGAGAGTAGAATTTGGAGTTGGTTTCTAGTGGTATATAGCTCATGTAAGCTCCAAACTTTCCTTTGCTTTGCTTTAAAACTATAATTATAGAGGTGTTCTTAAAATCAAATAAGAAATTCTGGTGATATTATTTCCTAATATTCATGATAATTGTGAATATCACAAGTGCTATTGCCACTGGTTAGTGTAGAGGCCAGTTAAAAATCAATTCATTGGGCTGGGAATTTAGTTCAGTGGTGCCACTGCCTGCCTTGCAAGCACAAGGTCCCGAGTTCAATTACCGGTACCCCCCCCCCCCAAAAAAATCAATCCATTGAAAGATTTTTGTTTTTAGTTCTACCACATATTTATTTAATCTTCATGCTTGAGTCACTCTACAAGTGTTCTGAAATTAAAAATAGAACATTGGTATTAGTGTCATAAATATTTGCCATTTCAACTTTCTATGAAAAATTGAGAAAACTCATGGCATGTAGTATGTACATCTTACGTATAAAATTGTTATTTTTCTTGAACTCACATTTAAATTATGGACTTTTAGATTGGTCTCATCTATAGCCTTCAAGAGTAAAGAGTCACATTAGAAGACACATCTCTAAATTTTAATCTAAGTTCTTCTGGAAGCAAGAGTTGCAAACAATGACACACATGAAGGTTGTATATTTTCAAAATGATCCCAGATATTAAGTGTAGGGGATATGGTGAGGCTTGGGGTGAAAAACTAGTGGCAAACTTATGGCACGTTTGCCACAGCAAGCTGTTTGTCAACACTGAAAGCTCTAAAAGGTTTGCCATCACTGAACTAGGGATTAGGGAATAGATACAGATGGATATCAATATGAATGTTGCTATAAAATTAGGTATTGTTACAGGAACCTGAAGCTTGACCCTTGTGAGATCTTTAAAGAAATCTTTGAGATGTCATTTCATCTTTCTATACCCAGCAATAAGACAGGGAGCATTTGTGTGTTGAATCCTGTCTGCATTGGTTAAGAGTTGCTTGGTGGATATTAACTGTGCAGAAACTACAGGTCATGTGTGTGTCTGAGACCTGTATGTGTGAGTGTATCCATAGGCATTTTTTTGTTGTTGTAATATCAAAGAAGCCCAAGTAAGAAGCAAGCATAATGCAAAATAGGTCATAAGGGAGTCATTGTCAGTATACAACTTCATGAAGCTGATAGAAGGCTTTGTGGAACTGGTTGTGAAGTGAAGAAGCAGGAAGTCTCCAATGATTTTGAAGTGGTGTACAAGACGTGCCCAATAGTTCTGTAACAGGAGTTATTTCCTACTCCTGGTCTATCTGTTAAAAATGAGCATCTAACATGCATAGCAGCCATTACTTTGATTAGAGTAACTTCTATAATATATCAATTTTTATTTATTCATTCTAGTTCTACAGAGTAATGGGTTTTGGTTTGGCATATTTGTACATGTATATAATACATTTTGATCATTTCCATGTCCTATTACCCCCTTCCCTTCACCTCTCTCCCTTCCTGATTTCTTTTTCTTCTCCAAAGCTTACTTCTTTACTTCTACTTTCAACTTCTCTCTCTCTCTCTGTCTGTCTCTCTTGTTTTAAAAAGTTAATCTTCAATGTTTTGATTTGATGTTTGTATTCCTCCAAAATTCAGTTGTTACCATGTGATGGTATGAAGATTAGGCAAGAGAGTTCCTTGCCCACAAGTGGAAATAAAGCCTCACAAAAGCAACTTCCTACAGCGTTCAGCTTGTTTGTTGCCTTGTTATCAGCCTTTTCCAGACTTAGTGACTGTACCTGATTGTGGACTTCCCAGTCTCCATTATAATGAGTTCTTCGTTTTAAAATTACCCAGTCTTCAATATTTTATTGTAGCAGAATATTGACATTAAATATAATTTAATATCAGTCACCTTAATAAATAGTTACTGAATGATTTAGTTATGGCTTTATTTTTAGGAGACAATTAAGACTTAATGGTTAAGAATGAGGAATCACACTTGAAACTTAATTATTTTTGTGTACTATTTGTAAATGTTGAATATTAATTTGAGTTTGCAGAATTTAGGTTTCTTGTCTCTCTAGGAGAGATCCAATGAAATTGACCCTAATACTCCCTTCAGTTATACAATTTTATGAACCATTTTGACATGGATCCACTTAAAAGTTTACCACCCTGTGCACATCTCTGTTTTGTAAGGATTTTTCCTGTATTCCATATGGCACATACCTTTAGAAACATCTTCCCAAGCATATGTAATGTGGAGCTTTGTAGGTATATAAGTGACTGTGCTTCTGTAACTATTAGTAGCATCACTGGCTTTTCTACCTGATATTCTACTGTTCAAAAAAATTCTGTTTGAATCAGATTCAAAAATTCATTCAAAGTATTTCACAATCTTTCTTAAAAGCATATGTAAATGACACTGACTTTCTTGAGCTTGTCAGTATAAATGTTGACCAGATCAAAATGCTTTATAGGTTTTCATTTTATATTCAGCCAAAGTCAATTAAAACTATTGGTTTATATCATTTATTTGACTCAAGGAATAGTTATCCTTTAAAAATGTTCCATTTAAATTGTGGAAGTAAAACATTATACAGCTTCTTATTGCTTGCTGTCATTTTGAGAGACGTAGTTTTATAAAATATTGAATTAAGTTCAGAAATAGCATTAACAAAGCAGTTTTTCAATGCATGGATGACAGCTAGTAGAGAATTTACTTGTGCTTAAAGACTGTTCCATGTGTTGTCAAGTTTATTGTTTAATATTAACTGTTACTATGCTTGCAACTGAACTATGATAATGTCATTCTCATAGAAATTCAGTGCTCGAAAAATTGCAGGTTTTTTGTTTTGTTTTGTTTTCTTAAAACTGAAATCTTTTAAATTATTAGGCAAGTATGACACTGAGAAAGAAGAAACAAGCAAAGAGTTGCCAGGTTATGATTAAATATGGTACAACACTGTGATCACAGCATTTTATGCACAACTTTCAAGGTTCAACAAAACTATTGAGTGCTTTGATAATCGTATCATCATGGTTGTATTTTCTTTTGGCAGTTGTTGTCATTATTGGCTTGTTGTGATGACAAAGATTCCGTGGATGCTCCATTTAGTTGATCTGTTCTTGGCTTATCTTTCTTCAAAACCAATGAGAGCCAGAGCAGTGACCTGGGATCAAGCCAGGGTAGAATTTGTCTGGCTTTTTTGTGGAATGAAGGCTTGATAATACTTACATTTTAAATTCATATAAAATTGTAGACCTGATATTCATTTTAATTGCTTTTACTAAATTTATAGAAGAAAATACACTGGTGTTCAGCCTGTAAAATAAACAAAGTAGCCTAGGTTAAATCTCAATTTTCCTATTGACATTTTGTCCTTTAGTCTCAGATTCAGTTTCTTCATCTAAAAATGAGAATAAGAATATTTGACTTTCCAAGATTTGTATGTTGTAAGAGTCAACTATTGTAAAGTGGACATTTTTTTGTAAACTGAACATTTTCATAAGCCTGTTCAGTTTTATTCTCAATATTGGTCAAGCCTGTCATATATATATATATATATATATATATATATATATATATATATATGCCTGTCATTCATATATTTATATATGTATACACACACATATATATATATGCTGGTCCTATATATATGCATATATATATATGCACCTATATGTCCTACATATATATATATATATGTGTATATATATATATATGCTGTTAAGAAATAAATCTGATATTTCAAGTTACAGAGTATTAGCTTATTGAGTTAAACAAAATTATCCAATATTTGTCAACACTTTGAAGTTGCAATATAAAGTACCCATGGGACATCTAAAATGAAACTAGCAAGGTCTTTAATGTCAATTTAATGTATGTTTTTAGAAATTGAGATATTCCACAGGCATGAAAGTAAGTGACTGCTACTAAAATAGATAACTTTGAGGTCAAATCTTTCAACCCTAAAATTCTTTTTATTCACATTCATTTAACAGTGGCCAATATCCAGTTTTCTTGAGAAGGGTTATTAATCAGAACCCCAATGGGAAGTACACTTATCTTCTTCATGTGCTGAACAAAATTTTGAAAGCTGTCTTTGCTTCATGAATGTCCATTAGAAGAGCTGGTGAATCAGTAGAAGTCTACATAAATGTCACTGAAGTTTTCATAATCTTGGCTTCTACATAACTATTTGAGCTAAATAGCTTTCTAAGAGGAGTAACGAAATGCAAAGCATTAACAAAAGTAACATAATTAATATTACATTTTTTGTTTCCTTTTTCTGTGGGTATTGTTAAAGATAGTTTTAGTATTTTATTTTATATTTTCCATTGACAGACAAAACTGTTTTTACTATATACATCATGTGTGAAATATGCTTACACTGTAAAAGGACTAAATATGGCTAGTTAATATATATATTGCACCACATGCTTATTATTTTGTGAAAAAGCTTTAAATATAGCAGTTATCACATATCAAAAACATAAGGCATTAACCAGAGTCACCAAATTGTACAGTAGATTTCTTGAGTTTATTTCCCTAATCTAACTAAAATTTTGCATACTTTGAACAATATCTTTCAACGACCATTAACTTATTCTCCAGTAACCACCATTTTACTCTTTACTTCTATAAAAGCAACTTTTTAGATTCCATATATAAATGAGATTATGAGTTATTGGCTTTTCGTGCCTGGCTTATTTTAATTAATATAATATCCTCCAGCTTTATCAATGTTGTTGCAACTGACAAGACTTCCTTCCATAGGCTGAAGTATTCCATTATGTACATATAATATGGTTCCTTTTTTCACTAATGGATACTTAGATTTATTATTTATCTTGGCTGTTGTGAATAATACTTTGATTAACATGGGAAGGCAGATATCTTTTTGATATACTGAATTCATTGTTTTGGCTGTATATCCAGAATTAAGATTCCTGGATCATTGTTAATTCTAGTTATATTCTGAGGAACTTGCATGCTGTTTTCCATAATAGTTTCACTAATTTTCATTCCCAACAACAGTTGACAAGAGTTTCCTTTTCTCCATACCTTCCCAAATATTTATTTTCTTCATTATTTTTAATAATATTTATTCAAAATCATGTGAGATGTTATCTAATAGTATTGATTTGCAACTCTCTGATGATTAGTGATGTTAAGGCTCTCCTGATATACCCACTGGTTATTTGTATATCTTCTTTTAAGAAATATCTGTCCATATCCAGATCCTTTACCTAATTTTAATAAGGTACTCTGTTATTTTTATTTCATTTCATTTTGACTATTGTGTTCAGTTCCTTATATATGTTGTGTATTAGTCCCTTAACTGATGTACTGTTTGCAAAGTTTTTCTCCCTTTCCATAGAGAGGAAATGTTAGTAGTTTTCTCACTATTAATTGTTTTCTTTGTAGTGAAAAGATTTTTATTGTGATGAAAAATCCTATGTCCATTTTCATTGCAGTGTGTGATTGTGGCTGCATAGAGGATGAAAATGATTGCCTGGAGACAAGATTTAATTCAATTATTGTGAATTCAGAGGGGCTGCTTCTTGTGCATAACAGAGCCTCAGGGAAACAGCTACCAACGAGAGCTCACAACTATTTACTTGTAACTGAAGGACATGAGAACAAAGATGTAGAAGAAAAGCATTTTGTAACATATGTATTGGAGATTTTGGTCAGGGGATAGGGCCGGAATGGACATGTCAACTTAGTTTAACTAATCTTATCAGGGCAGAGGGAATATATTGACCAAATCAAACATCTCTGAAAGTAATTTTTTCTTAATTCTGCTGACTGTTATCCTACAGATTCTGCCCTGAATGCTAACCATGCATTCCAGGAACATGGAAACTGTTTTAGCCAAGGTCCCTTCCTTAGTCCATGCAGGTTCAATCACTCCTTTAGCCAGCATCTCCCCACACACCTTTACTTTTGTTGTCTATGTGTTGGGCTTACATCTGAAAGTTCATTGCCAAAATCATTATCATTGCCTAAATCATTCTCGGTAGACTCATAGTTTGGGTCTTATATTTAAATAAGTTAATCACTTATGATCTGATTTTTCATATATGATGTGAGATGAGGGTTTAACTTCCTTGTTCAGGTAGGGTTAGGGCTAGGGTAAGGGTTATGGTCAGGGTGATAGATAGCATTGAATTTGAAAGGCCTGGGTCTTCCAGTGGGTTGGAAAGTTAGAATTAGCGTAAGTTCATGGAGAGTTTGAGGGAAAATGTTGACTGTCAATTACCTGGGTATTGGGATTTGGTCCTGCGCATTAGGGTTAGGGTTAGGGTTAGGAGTAGGTTTAGGTTGAGGGTTCACATTCATGTACCTGACGTTTGGAGTGTGGGTATGATTGTTAGGGTTAGGGTTCTTCTTTTCATTAAGGTCATGGATAGAGCGGAAATAGTGGTACCTGAGAATGACTTAGGGTTCAGCTAGGGTTAAGGCTAGGGTTAGGGTTAGGGTCAGGGTGATAGATAGCATTAAAATTGAAATGCCTGGGTCTTCCAAAGTGGGTTGGAAAGTTAGTATTAGCGTAATTTCATGGGGAGGGGGAGGGATAATGTCAAATGTCAAGCACCTGGGTATTGTGATTTGGTCCTGTGGCTTAGGGTTAGGGTTAGGGATAGGAGTAGGTTTAGGTTTAGGGTTCCAATTCATGTACCTGATATTTCTAGTGTGGGTATGATTGTTAGGGGTAGGGTTCTTCTATTCGTTATGGTCATGTAGAGTGCGGAAATCGCGGTACCTGGAAATGACTTAGGGTTCAACTAGGGTTAGGGCTAGGATTAGGGTTAGGGTCAGGTTGATAGATAGCGTTAAAATTGAAATGACTTTGTCTTCCAAAGTGGGTTGGAAAGTTAGTATTAGCATACGTTCATGGGGATGGGGAGGGATAATGTCAAATGTCAAGCACCCGGGTATTGTGATTTGGCCCTGCTGCTTAGGGTTAGGGTTTGGGTTAGGAGTAGGTTTAGATTTAGGGTTGTAATTCATGTACCTGACATTTGGAGTATGGGTATGATTGTTGGGTATAGGATTCTTCTTTTCATAAGGGCCATGGTTATCCAGTACAGAACCCAAACCCTAATCCTAACCCTAACTCTAACACTAACCCTAACCCTAACCGTGAGAAACCTCACCCTAACAATCATACTCAAACTCAAAACATCAGGTACATGAATTGGAACACTAAACCGAAACCTACTCCTAACACTAGCCCTCACCCTAAGCCGCAGGACCAAATCCCAATACCCAGGTACTTGACATTTAACATTATCCCTCACCATCTTCACGAACTTCCGCTAATACTAACTTTCCAACCCACACTGGAAGAAACGGGCATATCAACTTCAATGCTATCTATCACCCTGACCGCAACCGTAACCCTAGCACTAAACATACCCGAACCCTAAATCATTCTCAGGTACTGCTATTTCCACACTATACATGACGCTTATGAAAAGAAGAACCCTAATTCTAACAATCATACCCACACTCCAAACCTCAGGTACATGAATTGGAATGACAAACCTAAACCTACTCCTAACCCTAACCCTAATCCTAAGCTGTAAGAACAAATCGAATAGCCACCTACTTGACATTTGACATTATCCCTCACCCTCTCCACGAACTTACGCTAATACTAAATTTTCAACCAACACTGCAAGACACTGGCATTTCAATTTCAATGGTATCTGTCACCCTGACACTAACCCTAACCCTAGCCGTAACCCTACCTGAACCATAAGTCATTCTCAGGTACTGTTATTTCCACACTATCAATGACATTTATGGAAATAAGAACCCTAAACCTAACAATCATACGCATACTGCAAACATCAGGTACATGAATTGAAACCACAAACCTAAATCTACTCCTAACCCTAACCCTAACCCTAAGCCGCAGGACCAAATCACAATACCCAGGTGCTTGACATTTGACACTATCCCTCCCCCTCCCCACGAATTTAAGCTAATACTTTCCAACCCACTTTGAAAGACCCAAGCATTTTAATTTTAATGCTATCACCCTGACCCTTACCGTAACCCTAGCCCTAACCCTACCCGAAACCTGAGACATTCTCATGGACCACTATTTCTGCACTATCCATGACCCTTACGAAAAGAAGAACTCTAACCCTAACAATCATACCCACATTCGAAATGTCAGGTATATGAATTGGAACCCTAAACATAAACCTACAGCTAACCCTAACCCTAACCCTAAGCTGCAGGACCAAATCCCAAAACACATGTACTTGTCATTTTATATTATCCCTCAGCCTCTCCATGAACTGATGCTAATACTAACTTTCCACCCCACTGTGGAAGACACAGCCATTTCTATTTTAATGCTATCTATCACCCTGACCCTAACCCTAACCCTAGCAATAACCGTACCCGAACCCTACGTCATTGTCAGATACCACTATTTCCACACTATACATGACCATAATGAAAAGAAGAACCCTAACCCTAACAATCAAACCCACACTCGAAATGTCAGGTACATGAATTGGAATCCTAAACCTAAACCTACTCCTAACACTAACCCTAACCCTAAGCCGCAGGACCAAATCACAATACCCAGGTGCTTGACATTTGACATTATCCCTCCCCCTCCCCACGAAATTACGCTAATACTAACTTTCCAATCCACTTTGGAAGACCCAGGCATTTCAATTTCAATGCTATCTATCACCCTGACCCTAACCCTAACCCTAGCCCTAACCCTAGCTGAATCCTAAGTCATTCTCAGGTTCCACTATTTCCGCACTATCCATGACCATAACAAAAAGAAGAACCCTAACCCTAACAATCATACCCACACTAGAAATATCAGGTACATGAATGTGAACCCTCAACCTAAACCTACTCCTCACCCTATCCCTAACCCTTAGCCACAGGACCAAGTCCCAATACCCAGGTACTGGACATTTAACATTATCCCTCACCATCTCCATGAACTTCCGCTAATACTAAATGTCCAACCCACCCTGGAAGACACAGGCATTTCAGTTTCAATGCTATCTATCACCCTGACCCTAACCCTATCCGAAGCCTAATTCATCCTCACGTATCGCTATTTCCACACTATCTGAATATCCAGTGTTCCAAAAAATTACATAATGTCAAAAAATCTGTTTTTCTCTTTGTGTAGCCATGGTTCCTTGATTAAAAAATCAGTTGTAATGAATATATGACTTTATTTCTCAGCTCTGTTTTCTGATCCATTGGTCTATGTGTCTGTTTTTATGTCAGTACTTGTCTGTTTTTGTTTTTATAGACTTGTGATATATTTTGAAGTTGTATAGTTCATTTTCTTCTACTTTGTTCTTTTCCTTCAAAACTTCTTTGGTTGCTTGAATTTTTGGTGGTTCCATATGACTTTTTAAATTATCTTTATTTCTGTGAACATTACCATTGGGAATTTGACTCTATAAATTACCTTAGGTAGCAAGGATATTTTTACAATATTGACCATTTGGATCCATAAACATCTTTTCACTCATTTGTGTCTTCCTTAATTTTTTCATTAATATTTTATAGTTTTCAGGGTAGAGAACTTTCAGCTCTTTGGTTAAGCTTATCCCTAAACATTTTACTTTGGGTAGTTATTGTTAATGGTACATTTTTCCTGATTTCATTTTCAGATGTTTTATTGCTAATGTATAGAAATGATGCAGATATGTTATATGGATTGTATAAAACATTACTTTTATATAAAATTTACAAATGATGTATAAATTCCATTTATTACAATATTTTTCCTGTCATTAACAGTATAGAGGACTTGACTAAAAAACAACAAATTTGCAAGTTTTTCAGAATAAATTGAGATATTCTTTTGAATTATATAATGCTATATTATAAAATGCATGTACGTACATACATATACATATATGTATTTTTATATAATTCAATTTTCTCACACTTAAAATATGGGAGTGAAACATATACATATTATTATATATTCTCTACATTTTGCAAATGTATACATTGGAGAGTTTAAGCGTTTATGGTTTGTTAGGACTTTAAATAATAAGGGAGAACTATTATAAGATTTTAGGTTCCTTAGATATCTGTAGACACTCAAAAATATTCTAGTGACACCTAGATGCCTGAGTTACATTCCTAAGGTAAATCATTACTATATTATGAAACCTTCATATTCCGTTCTGCTTGTCAATAGGAAAGTCTGAGCACTCTGTCCACAATAAGTACTGGGTTGTGATTTAAAAGCATATCCATAATGCCCTTATATGATTTGTCACCTAGGAAATTCTACCTTTAGTCAGAATTTACACTTTACAAGCCATGAAAAACAGAGTGAGTAATTTTAAAGGATTCTAAGGTACAGGAACTACAATTTTTGAGTTACATTTTTTTCTATATCAGTATTCACATTTTATAACTAGATTAGCAATGCAAAAATAATATTTTATATGCAGAATTTGGTCACCCTCTTATGATAGTATTTATCAAAATTTCTTCTGTTCAATTCTCCACAAACTTTCTTTCAGCTAATATGGAGAGAAATACCTAGGAAGAGAACAAAACTCACTATTCAGGATCAAAATATAGACATGTAGATAAAATATATGCAAAGCTAATATTATCAAGAGTTAGGTTCTAAAATAGATGTTCAAAAGGTGTCATTGTGGGGTGAGGGACATAGCTATGATAGTCCCTGATAATCTAAAATTTGACAATAAGTAAAGAGTTTGCTTATTTTGCCCTAGAGTATCCTTAGGTACCTCAGAGTTTAAAGCATTAGTTATGATTGGCATGGAAGGAGATATGTGAGCTGATGTTCAAGCCTTTGATACACACACACACACACACACACACACACAAACACAAAAACTACAACAACCCAATTTTAGTTTGTGTTTAATAAAAACACCCACTCAAAAATCAGCTGGATTAGTTTGAAACCACAATGACACTTAGAGGTCAACCAATGTGTCTTGCAGACTTGTAGCTGGCAGTTACTGGGACTACTTTACTTTCTGATTGATGTGTTTGCATGCAAAAAGCTCAGTTATGATGAACAAAAATGCCTACTACGTAGTCAGAAATGATGGTGATGTGTTAAAATTATACCTTTCTGTGCACTTTCTTCAAGAGAAGTGAGCATTAGGCTGGTAGAGCCTGAATGAATGTCTCCTTTTAATGTATGATGCCCTTGTCAAGCTATTGACAAAAAGGCAGCAGGTAAGTTTATTGTGCATGGGTCACCAAGCTTTAGGTTTGTCAAAAACACAATCCACTGCTGTGTCTACCTTATTTCTCAGCAGGAGCCTGTCTGAAGTTGTAGCACAACAAAGTGCACAAAAATTTGGAAAAAATAAAGAGTAGACAAAAAAACTTTCTATTTACTATCTTAATGCTTAATTAACCCATACTAAGGGTCATTATAAACATTTGTACGCAGATACTTACTAGAGATGTTGCTGAATCACAGTGAGAGATTTGAGCTTCCCTGCTTATCATCAGAAATTATCAGATTTATTTCTATTTAACTTTTTATGTGGTGTTTTCCTTAGTATTACACTACTCTAAATCACTTCTATAAATATTATAAGTTAGATGCTTTTGCATTTTCCTTCTTCACTAATATCACATAAGCTAATCCAACATTAATAAAATAAATAAGTTCCATATAATGTCAATTTTAAATTTTGATTATTAGTTTGCTTCATGGTTAAAATTAGTTTTGCTATCTCATAGGTTTATCAAGAGTTCATGAGGATTTTATATCGGAAATACTGTAATGGTTGCTGAACTGTGCTATCTAAATGCTCCTTCAGTTCCTAAAGTGCATTTTCTTTTCTGTTAGGGTCTTGCCAGACTGTCTTCCACCTACCAGTTTAGGAATAGTTTGCCTGAAGATACTCCCCACATCTATGGCCCATCCCACTTGCAAGGCAATGTACATCAAATTACCAGTTGTTATAGGTACATAAAGGCCTTATTTCTGACCTGGGACAAACCAAAATGTCCTGATAGAGTTTTCTTAGGTATTTGTTGAAACTGCTCTGCAGCCTATTTGCTCCTCCCTGTTCAATTCTGCTTTCTTCCTTTCCATTCACAGGTGTTGATCCCACCTGATAAAATTCTAGCAGCCTCGTTTTTCCTGAGTCTTCTTGTTCAGAAATCCAACATAGAGCAAACTCTATGAAATTACATGTTATTATTATTATGCTAAGAGATATTAGTGAACAAAATTTTCCAAGCCAATTGTAAGAATGTATTTTTATATTGGAACTACTGCTGGAAGAATAATATGAGCTTCTACTTACTCTCAAAAGATTTGAGGAAATAAATTTAAAATGAATTTGAAAACCTTGAAACTCTTCATTTTTCACTTATCACTATTATACTTTTCCTATCTACTTCACAGCATTGTAATAAAGACAAGATCAAAGGGAGAGAGGGTATGCTTAGACCTCTGTAACTAGAAAGACATAATAGGTTGGAGAGGTGTCCATTGCCTTGTACTATTATGATACTAAGTATAATCCAAGTTGGAGAAAAAACTTTTCCCTTCTTTCTTTTAAAATATAACACATTATTTTCTTGAAGAAAAGTTGAAACATTGTTATCATAATCTAGACAATGCTGAGTTAATTAAATCGAGAATGAATTGAATGATATATATCAGTGTACTTCTGAAGTAAAATATTGCACTTCAGAATACTTGAGCTTGGGCCAGGGATTTAGCTCAGTTGTTCCGTCACCCGCCTTGCAAGAGTGAGGTCTCGAGTTCGATCTCTGGTACCATCAAAAGATACTTGAGCTTAAGTTACTTACTATTTTACTTCCTATTTTATTATTAAAATACTTGCAAAACTAAAGTTTATGAGAATTATTATTTTGTTACTAAAAAGTACATATATATACACCTTTGAATGTCAAAAACATTATGTATAAAATGTATGAAGATAGGTATATTGTGGTATTGTGTATATCATGGCTGAAGAAAAGATTAAATGGTATTGCTACCAAGAGGAAGAACTGAATAAATTCTTAAATCCAAATCACCTAATAGGTTTTTTTATGTGGGGTTATTTATTGGCTTTACATAACAAGATGTATATTAAGTCAAGTTTCTATGGTCTATTTTCAGAAATGGAACATATGTATCTAACACATATTTGAAATTAAAGCTCATATTTTGCTAATCAGGCTTTTAAATTATGATAAATTTTAATAAGATTTACCATTTTAACCATTTAAATTATACAGTTTACTGGCATTGAATACATTCCTATTGTTATACAACAATCATCATTATCTACCTTCACAAATTTTTCATCGTCCTAAACTGAAACTTTGTATTCATCAGACAATAACCTTCCTTTCCAGACACCAGCTCCTGGTAACCACTATTTTACTTTTGTGTCAAAGAAGTTGACCAGTCTAACTATAACATATAGGCAAAATAATACTTTTATTTGTGTCAGGCTTGTTTCACTTAGCATGATGTCAATAAATCTTATCCATGTTGGAATATGTATCAGAATTTTCTTTTAAAGTATGAATACGTTCTACTTTGTATATAAGCATGTTCCAAAAAATACAGTAACCCTGATCCTGAGTGCCTTGCAACAGAAAGGCAGGCTCATAAAAAACATTATGTTGTGTCCTCTGCCGCCTTACTCATCAGATCTGGCACTGTGTAACTTCTGGGTCTTTCCCAAAATCAAAATGACCACAAATGATAAATATTTTGAATCAATCAGGACATCCTGGCAGGCACACCAGCTCAACTAAAAAAATTCCCAAAAGATGACTCTCAAGAACTCTTTCAGAAATGGCAAGATCAATGAGATGTATGTTCAAGGAAGAGCGAATGTTTTGATAGGGATTAACAACAATATGTCTTTTACTTCTATGATTTTTTGAATTTAAATATTCACTGTATTTTTTAATCATACCATGTGTGCATTTTGTTTATTCATTCATTTTACTGTTGACATTTGAGTTGTTTTTGCTCCTTAGCTATTGTGAATAATGTTCTTATGAACATTTATGTACAAATTTCAGTTTGAGTCCTTGCTTGCTGCTTTCAATTATGGGATGTATTTATACACAGAAGTATAGATGCTGGATCTTATGGCCATTCCATTAAATTTTTTGAGGAACTGCCATACTATTTTCTACAGTAGAGGCATCATTTTATATTTGATGAACAAATATTTCAATTAATTTCTCCACATCATCACTACCCTCTTATTTGTTTTTGTTTGTTTTCTGTTAATAATAGCCACTCTAACTGTTAAAATGTTATGCAGTATCTCATTTGCACATAGCTGAGATTTGCATCTCCTAATGCTTAATGATACTCAACATATTTCCATCTCTTCACCATTTGTATATCTTCTGTGAAAAATCATCTATTCTAATCCTTTCCATGATTTTTAAAGATTAGTTTTGTTGTTCTTAAAATTGAAAAGTACTTTTACATTTTAGATATTAATCTTTTTCAGCTATATAATTTGGAAATATTTTTTCACATTTTGTTGATTCTTTTTTTCAGTTTGTTGATTGTGTTCTTTAAAGCATCAAACTTTTAATTTTAAGTATGTTTAATTTAATTTGAAGTATAATTTATCTATTTGATTAGTAGCTTGAAAGATTTCCTTCAGAGATAAAATACTAAAATTGGAAGGAGAAAAGAAATTAGATGCTCTTTGTTTTGTGGCAAAATTATTTTATGCTACATAAACCAATGTTCTCTCTCCTTCGTTAGAAATTTCTACATAGCATTCATAAGAAGCTGCTTTCATTATAACTGTGTGATAGGTATTTTCATACAAGGATAGAATTCCTTTTTGGTCTACAATTAGACAGCCTTGAGGAAAATCATGTCTTTTTCTGGATATATGCTTCTCCATTCAGTGGCTATCTAACTTTGTAAATGGATTAAGCCATCTGAGACTTATTGGCTGAGTCTGAAAAATGTGACTGTCCCTACCTCATAGGACTGTTGTAAATATTAAATGATGCAACAGACTTTGTTTAAAAAAAAGACAGTGGGCAGGTAGAGTGTAGCTCTATGATGGCACGCTTGCCTAGCATGCAAAAAGGCTTAGGTTCCCACCCCAGCACCGCAAACAACAACAAGAATTGTGAGAATTTACAAAATAAAATGTTATGGATGGTTATTTAACCTCTACAATTTTATTGTGAGGTGATAGATTTATTAATTCCAGTTGTGTGATAAGAAAACAAAAGCTCAAGTAGATATATGATAAGTTCAATCTAACAGATTTAATGTATAGCAGAACTGAAAATTTAACTCAAATCAATTTCCCAAATACTATGTTTTCACCAGAATGGTAAGATGATAGCTAATATATATAACATATACCATAAGTAAAGTTGGTGAAGTTATCTGGAGTGACAGAGGGTTAACAACACAAAAATAAGGAAAAGAGTAAGTAGTTCAACTAATGCCTTAGACCAGAATACTAGAAAAAAAAATAATTCTAAGAATAGATATGTTTTTAAATTTGTTTTTCATGCCCTCAATATTTCCTCCCAACAGTTCTTCCTTATTCACTGAAGTTTCTTTTAATTCCACACTATTCTGTGTATCCTCTCATTTGTTGTCAGTTCTATCCAAATAATGGGTAAAGGCAGCTGATAAAATGAAAAAAATATGAATATACACATGAACACACACACATAGTCAAATTTTTGTATTTATTGTCCCAAATATGTGAACCTGAAGCCTTAAGAATTAATTGATTGCCGTAAGTGGGTCACTGAATGTCACCACTGGAAAGGTTAACAGAATAATCATGAAATTTAAGAACTCAAAATATCTGTTAATACTGTCATCATCAACAATTATTTTATTCATATATTACTGGCAGTGTCCATATTTCCTAATAGTCTGATGACTCTGGACAAGATATGCTCTCATTAGTACCATTGGTACTTATACTAATTAATTGCAGAGCATAATTTTCTTATCTTTGAAATAACTTCATGATTTTGAGCCTAAGGGCTGATTTTAACTAGTGGCAAAAAGCATTTGGAATAATAATAGAATATAGGTAATACTAATTTTATGGCATAATATACCCAAAACACCCAAACCATTTTCCTGAACTAGAATTTCAATGTAAAATTATCACAATTAATTAAATTAGATCTACCATACAATGTAACTTTTTACAACAATGCAGTTAATCCTAATTGATTATCTTTACAAAATACTAAAGCAAAGACAGTTAATTAAATTCTGGGAAAGATCATCTCATATATGAATTTTCATAGGAAATCTGGATGAGACAGAAACATAGTAGTAAGCTAAAAATCTTGATATTTTATATAACTGTTCACTGTTCCTTTATATTTAACCAGTATTTAGCACCTGAAATTACTTCATAGTCCAGGAAGAAGTAAAGAAAAAATTGAAAAAAGTCCTATAATTTTCAACTTCTTTCCCATTCCATCAGTAATTTTCACAAACACAGTCTTAATGATTGGGAAGCAAATACACTATATAACGATAAAGAGAAAGGTTACCTGGCTTATTTATTCATTAAAACAAACTAAAAATATGTAATTTTGAATCACTAAAAATTTCTATCCAAAAAGCAACAGCAACAAAATTCATAGAAAAGAATAACATAACCCTGATTACAGCCCTACATTTCAGATATTTACACAGGTGTAATGGTTAATTTTATGTGTTATTTCAAAAGGTCACAGTGTGCTCAGATTAAACCTTATTTCTGGTTATGTCTGTGCGGGTGTTTCCAGATGAGATTAGCATTTGAATCAGTGGATTTAGTAAAGTAGATTTTGGTCCACAATGTGATTGGACATCATTCAATTTTCTTAGACATAAATACAGAAAAAGGAAAAAGAAGGAAGATTTCTTCCTTTTGGTTTCTGCTTGCCTATCTGAAATGGATATCTCATTTTTTAAACCATTCATTCTTCTGGTTCTGAGGCCTTGGGACTTGGACTAAATTGTTCCACCAGCTTTCCTGGGTTACTAGCTTGAAAATCACATGAGCTAATTTCTCATAGGAAATTTTATACATATTATATATACATATTTTCCACTTTTTTATTTCACTCATATAGGTGAGTAAATTTTCTATATCTATGTCATGGTTTATATCTAGATATCCCCCCAAAGTATCATGAACTCATAGATGAGGCTTTTGGTAGATAGATGGTTCATAGATGCATGATAACTGGTTCAATCTACTGATTTTATTAGCATAATTGTGGATGATAGAATTACTGAAGATGGGAAGTTCTGGGTGTGGGTGTCACCAACAAATAGGCTTGTACCCTGTATACCATGAACTGTTTCTTCTCTGCAATGTCCCTCTGCCATGCCTCAATCCCTAGAAGCCACTTGATTATAGGCTGAAACCTCCAAAAAATATGAGCTAAAATAAACCTTTCCTTCTTTAGCTTGTGGTATTGGGTATTTTGTCCCAGCAACTAGGAAGTACCTAAAACAATCTATACTCATCAATTTCAATCTGAAAACATAAGCATTAATTGAATATACTGTCTGTGTATCTATTTCTCTATCTATCTATCTATCTATCTGTATGTAAAACTCTGTATAACCTTCAGTGATA
The DNA here is from genome assembly GCF_053883595.1 of Heterocephalus glaber. NCBI lineage: Eukaryota > Metazoa > Chordata > Mammalia > Rodentia > Bathyergidae > Heterocephalus > Heterocephalus glaber. Next base: position 26,590,006 of record NW_028258344.1, on the reverse strand, counting down.
TTGAAATTCTTTACTTTGGTCCACCCCTGATTAAGATACTAAAAACCAGTAGATGATTGGACTCAGACATTACCTAGCTGAGGAAGTAAAGTACATTATAGCTGAAAAAGTAAAATTTTAAGAATAAATTTAACCAGTGAAGTGAAAAATCTGTGCCATGAAAACTATAAAACAGTGATGAAGGAAACTGAGGAAAGCACACGTAAATGGAAACTTACCTATATTCATGGATTGCAAAAATGCATATTGATATAATGTCTGTACTACCTAAAGAATTGTATAGATTCAACATAATTCTTATCATAATTTCAGTGACAAATTTCAGAAAAATAAAAAAAAAAAATCTTAAAATTTGTATGGAACCACACAGAAGATCAGAGGAATCTGAACAGAGATGGAAGTATCATACTGCTTGATTTCAAAATATACTCCAAAGCTATATTAAACAGTACAGTACTGGCTTAAAAATAGACATAAAGAGCAATGGGAAAAGAATAAACCACCCAGAAATAAATTCAGAAGTATACGGGTAATTTCTCTTCTGCAGAGTTGTCAAGACTACACAATGGGGAAAGGAAACACTATTCAATAAAGATTGTGGAGAAAATAGAATATCCCCATGCATAATAATAAAAATGGATGCTTAAATAATAAACAAAAATCAACTCAAAATAGGTTAAAGATTTAAACATGAGGCCTAAAATTCTAAAACTCCTAGAAGAAGAGCATAAAGAAAAAGCTTTATCACACTGGTCTGGAAAAAATCTATAGCTACAACCCAAAAATCACAAGTAAGTGTACCAAAAACAGACATATGAGATGGTGTTATATTAAAAAGCTTCTGCATAGCAAAGGAAGCAATCAAAAATTGACTAAAGAGAACACCTGCAGAATACATCTGATAAGGACTAATATTCAAACTATATAAGAAACTCAAAGAACTCAATAGCAAAAAAACTATCCACCTGAATATAGATGGACAAAGGACAAAAATAGACATTTTTCAAAATAATACAAAGGGCCATCAAGCTTATAAAAAATGTAAAATCAAGTATGAAGAGTAAACTCAACCACAAGGAGATGCAAACATAACTTTATAATGGCTATCATCAAAATGACAATAGATAACTGGTGTAATCTACAGAAGAGAAAACCCCTGGACACTGTGGGTGAGAATATAAATTGGTACATACATTGTGTAAAACAGTTTGAAGATTATTTAGAACTACCATAAGATCCAACAATCCTACTTATGGTCTAAATCTGTGGGAAATGAGATCACAATGTCTAAGAGACATCTGTACTTTCATATTCATTGCAGTATCACCCATAATAGACAAGACATGGAGTCAACCTAAGTATTTGTCAATGTATAAAAGGACAAAGAACATACAGTATATATCAGATTTTGTATGTATGTTATAAAATAACATAATGGAATATTATTCTGCCTTAAAAGAAAAAGATACCCTGATATTTCCAAAACAATATGACCCTGGAAGGCAATATACTGAGTTCAATAAGCCAGGCACAGGAAGAAAATTGTGCATGATCTCCTTTATATGTGGAAACCAAAATATTTGGACTCACAGAATCAGACAATGCAGATGGTAGAATGATGGTTACCAAAGGTTGGGAGTGGAGGGAGGGGAATGGGAAAATATTGATCAAAGACTAGAAAGCTTCAGTTATGAAAGATGAATAATTTCTGGAGATTCAATGTATAGCACAGGCACTGTAGTTATTAATAATATATTGTGTACCTGAAAATTACTGATGGTAGATTTTAAATGTCCTCACCACAAAAATGTAGCTACGTGAGGTGATAGATATGCTAATTATGTGATTTGATCATTCATACATATTCACATATATTAAACATCACATTGAACACTCTAAATATATAATATTTTGGTCTATTCTGTGTTTTAAAAAGGAAGAGAATGAAGAGAAAGAGAACAAAGAAAGTAGAAGAATAAAATGGAAGACAGAGGTGAAGAGGAGAGGAATAGAAAGTCAGAAAGGAAGATGGAATGAAAACATTCACATGCAACAGTTGAGACCAGAAGATCAAAAACAATGCTAAATAAAGATAAAATGGGAAGACAAAAATATGGCTGGAATCTAAATTCTGTAGATGAAGAGAGCCTATGCTGATGTGTCTTAGAAAATTTCTTACAAACAGAAACCATATATACTTTTAAATGTGTCTTGCTGCTGAACAGAGAAAAAACTGTTAGTACACAAAAGTATAACAATTAGCATGCTAGAACCATGCTGAAATGTTAATTTAGAAAAAGAAATGCATCTCATCTATCTGAATTGCCTACCTCAACAAAGGAATGGCAGTTCTCTATGCTCTAATAGCTTCCAGAACCCTTTTGCAGAGATGATTATGAAGATTCTAGAAATTACAGCACACCATTATGACAAGTTGGAACAACCTTGACTTCTGATAGGTCCCCACCTCTGTGGATGAATCACTAGTTGATTGTAGTAAATACGCTGAAGTATGTTATCTTGGTTCTCTTTCAGTCTTCAATTCACATAACTAAAATGACAAACCATTTTAACCTCACTGTGTCATTCTTTAAAAAAGAAGCAAATAAGATTGTAAAAGAAACAGATTGTTCTGTAAGAATACTATCCTCACTCTTGAGTGACTGACTTCCATGAAAGAGGGTAGTATTTAGTTTTTTGGAAGCAATAATTTATCAAATGGCGCCCTCAGCATCCTAATTTGCATATAGTTGATAAGCACTTTACCCTAGAAAAACTTGCTTGCCTTGTTCGGCATTTGTCAGAGTGACATTTGTTTTTGACAATGAAATCTTATTCACATAATATAATGTCCTCTTCAGGGTCATGCTATACAGATCAGCATGGCATGTCTCTTCCAAGGTTTTTGAATTAATTTGTATTAATTTGGCTTGTGACGGATACCCACTACTTAGTCTTTATTACAGTGAATGGATCATCTAATTCACATGGACAGGTTTCAATGAGAGCTTTATTTTAAATCTTATTTTATTGGTACATTTTAGGTATACAATATAATGACATTCATCATTGGAAATTTGCACCTTCACATAATCTCTCTTGGTTCTTATTTTTCCCCCTTCCCCTGCTCTCCCTTCAACCCTTCCATCCCTTCCTATTTACAAAGATTTTGTTTCCATTTTTTCATGTACTCATATTAATTCCTTTCCCTTCTTTCCTTTCCCCTACCCCTCCCATTTCCCCTTCCTCTTTGTCCCTTTTCTTCCTATTTCACATTATCAATTATACCTTTTAGTCCTTATTTACACTTTTGGGTTCTCACACTAGAGAAACTATTCGGTATTTACACGTGTGTCCTATTTATTTCACTTAAGAGTATGACCTCAATGTTCATCCATTTATGTATAAATGTCTCTAATTTCTCTTTTTTATGGCTGAGTAGTACTCCATTTAATAAAAAAAAAAACACACATTTGCTTTATCCAGTCTCCAGTTGATGTGCAATTGGGCTGCTTCCAAGTTTTAGCTATTACAAATTATGCTGCTATGAACATGGGTGCACATATATCGCTGTGGTATGATTCTTTTAATTCTTTGGGGAAGATACCCAGCAAGGGAATAGCTGGATTAAATGGGACTTCCAGTCCTAGTTCTTTGAGGTATCTCCATACTGATTTCAACAATGGTTGCACCAGTCTGAACTCGCATCAGCAGTGGAGCAGGGTTCCTCTTTCCCCACAGCCCCTCCAGCATTTGTTATTCCTTGATTTCATGATAGCAGCCATTCTTTCTGGAGTGGGGTGGAATCTCAGCATTGTTTTCATTTGCTTCTCAAGAATGACCAGTGATATTGAATATTTTTTCATATATTCATTTGCTAGTTCTACTTCTTTGTCTGAGATTTGTCTTCATTTCAGATGCCCATTTTGGATTGGGTCTTTAAATTTGGGAAGTCTGATCTTTTTAGGTTCTTTATAGATTCTACATACAAGACCTTTGTCTGAGGAACGGCAGGTGAAGATTTTTTCACACTGCTGGTGGTTTCTCCTGATGTGCAGAAGCTTTTTAATAAGACCAGATCCCCCTTGCTGATTGTTTATGCTAGGTCACAGGCAACTGAGATTTTGTTCATAAAATATTTTCCTACACCAATGTCTTCAGGAGTACTAACTAACCTCTGTTCAAGCTGATTCAGTGTTTCTATTTTAAGATTTAGATCTTTAAGTGCTGGGGATTTAGCTCAGTGGTTTCGCCACCTGCGGCACAAGTGCAAGGACCCCAGTTTGATCCCTGGTACAAATAAACAAACAAACAAATAAATAAATAAATAAATATTTAGATTTTTAATCCATTTCGATTTTAGTTTAGTGCATGGTGAGTGATATAGTTCTAGTTTTAATCTGTGACAAGTTGAAACCCAATTTTTCCAGCACCGTTTATTAAAGAGGCTATCTTTTCTCCAGTGAGGGTGTTTGGCTCCTTTATTGAAGATGAGATGGCTGAGTATGTCTGGAGTTTTTTCTCATCTTCTAATCTGTTTCAAGGATCCTCAGGTCTGTTTCTTTGCCAGTACTGTGCTATTTTATTGTTTTTTGTTTTTTTATCACAATAGCTTTGTAGTTTAGTTTCACATTGGGGATTGTGATACCCCCTGCCATGTCTGTTACCTAGAATTGCTTTTGCTGTTCTGGGTTTCTTCTTATTCCAAATGAATTTTTGGATTATTTTCTCAAGGTCTGTGAAATATGCTGCTGAAATTTCAATTGGGATTGCATTGAATCTATATAGCAATTAAAGAAGTATGGCCATTTTCACTATGTTGAGCATCTGTTGTTCGTTTAGAGGAAAGCTATTGATTTTTGTGTGTTGACCTTGTATCCAGCTACTCTACTGAATTTGCTTATTAAGTCTAGAAGACTTTTGGTGGCATTCTTCAGGTCTTCTATATAGAGTATCATGTCATTTCAAATAATGACAATTTGACTTCTTCATTTCCTATCTTTATTCCTTTTCTTTCTCTTTATTAATTGTTGTGGCTAATGTTTCCAAAACTATATAGAACGGAGTGGTGATAGTGGACATCCTTGTCTTGTTCCTGATTTTAGTGAGAAGGATTTCAGATTTTGACCATTTAGGATGATATTGGCTGTTGGTTTTTCATAGATGGCTTTTATCAGATTGAAGTAGAGAGCATATATTCCAATTTTTTGTAGGTTTTTTTTTTATCATAAATGCATGTTGAATTTTGTCAAATGCTTTTTCTGCATCTATTGAGATGATCAAATGGTTTTTGTCCTTGTTTCTATTGATATAGTGTATTACATTGATTGATTTGCACATGTTGAACCATCCCTGCGTCCCTGGGATGAATCCCACTTGGTCAGGGTGTATGATCTTCTTGATGATCTTCTGCATTCTATTAGCCAGTATCTTATTAAGGATTTTTGCATCTATGTTCACTAGTGAGATTGGCCTGTAGTTCTCTTTTTCAGTTGGGTCTTTCTCTGCTTTGGGGATCAAGGTGATGCTTGCTTGTAGGAATGAATTCAGGAGTATTGCTTCCCTTTGAATTTCATTGAAGTGTTTAAACCATAGTGGGAGTAGTACCTCTCTAAATGTCTTGTAGAATTCAGTAGTGAAGACATCAGGACTCGTGCTTTTCTTAGTTCATAAGTTTTTAATTACATTTTCAATTTCATCAATCAATATTGGGTTGTTTAGAATTTTTAGGTCTTCTTCATTCAACTTTGGTAATTCATATGTATGTAGGAATCTGTCCATTTCTTCAGTGTTTTCCATCTTATTGACATATAGGATCTGGAAGTAGGTATTTATGAACCTCTGGATTTCTGCTGGGTCTGTTGTAATTTCACCCTTTTCATTCCTAATTGTATGGATTTAGGACATTTCTTTCCTTTTTCTGATAAGGTTGGCTAAGGGTTTTTCAATTTTGTTTATTCTTTTGAAGAACCAACTCTTGGCTTCATCAATTTTTTGTATCGTTCTCTTAGTCTCCATTGAATTCATTTCTGCTCTGATCTTTATAATTTCCTCCCTTTTATAAGCTTTGGGTTTGTCCTGCTCTTCTTTCTCTAGAAGCTTGAGGTTCAGCATCAGGTTGTTTAATTGGGCTTGTTCTTTTTTCCTAATCTGTGTATTCACTGCTATGAATTTCCCTCATAAGACTGCTTTCATTGTGTCCCATAGTTTCCAATGTGTTGTATTGTCATTGTCATTTAATTGAAGGATCTGTCTGATTTCTTCTTTAATTTCCTCTGTGACCCATGGGCTATTCAGAAGTGTGTTGTTCAATTTCCATGTGTTTATGAAATTTTTGTGGTTTCTTTTAATATTAATCTCCAATTTCAACACATTATGGTCTGATAATATACAGGGGATAGCTTCAATTACTTTGCACTTACTTAAACATGTTCTATGAGTGAGTATGTGGTTTATTTTGTGGAACAACCCACGTGCAGCTGAGAAGAATGTGTATTCGGATTTTGTGAGGTGGAATATTCTGTAAACAAGTTCATTTGTTCAAGAGTTCAATTGAGTTCTAACATTTCATTCCTTATTTTTTGTCTAGTTCATCTATCTATTTGTGACAGTGGGGTATTGAGCTCCCCCACTACTACTGTATTAATGATTATTTGATTTTTTACATCCATTAGTATTTGTCTTACATGTTGGTTGCACTAGCGTTTGGTGCATATATATTTAAGATTGTCATCTATTCCTCTTGGATTGTTCCTTTACAAGGATGCAGTGTCCTTCTTTGTCTCTCTTAATCAGTGTTACTTTGAAATCCACTTGATCTGCAAAGAGGATAGCTACTCCTCCTTTGTTTCAGTTCCAGGCACTTGAAGTATAGTTTTAAACCCTTTAACTTTCAGTCTATGAGTTACTTTTTGAATTAAGTGTGTTTCTTTTATGCAGCATATTGTTGGATTTTGCTTCTTGACCCATTCTACCAGTCTGTTTCTTTTGATTGGTGAATTGAGACCATTAACGTTGATGGTTATAACTAATACAGATTGAGTTATCATTGTCATGACTTTTTCTTTTTGTTGGATTCTCTCCCTTTACATTTAATTTTTTGTTGTGCTCAATGGATTTATTCTTCTGTGCTTCATGGACTTGTGATCCTTCTTGTATTTTCCTAGGATACTGTCTAAACGTTTTTGGAGGGCTGGTTTAGTATTCATGAAGTTTTTCAGGTGTTCTTTATCATGAAAGTATCTTATTTCTCCATCAATTTTGAAAGATAGTTTTGCAGGATACATAAATCTGGGTTGGAGGCTATTTTTCTTTAGGGCTTTGAATACATCACTCCAAGCTCCTTTTGCCATGATGGTTTGCATTGAGAAGTCTGCTGTGATTCTGATGGGCTTTCCCTTGTATGTGATTTGTTTCTTTTCTCTAACTTCTTATAGAACTTTGTTCTTCTATTGGGTTTCTGGAATCTTAACAATTACATGCCTATGTGTAGATTTATTTTGATGAAGGCTATTTGGAGTCCTATATGTCTCACTTACCTGTATGTCAAGTTCTTTTCCCTTGCTTGGGAAGTTTTCTGCCATCACTACTGTGAACAGTTATTTTTTATGTCATCTGCACTCTCTCCTGTTTCTTCATTGACTCCAATCAGTCTTATGTTATTCTTCTTTGCATCATCTAACAGCTGCTGGATTGATTTCCCACGGTTCCTTACAATTTTGAAGCAATTTTTCTTTTCCTGGTCACTAATTTCAATCTTATCTTCTATATCTGAGATTCTCTCCTCACATTGGCTCATTCTGCTGTGTAGACTTTTAATGGAGGTTTTAATGTCCTGGAAATCTGTTTGCATCTGTTTTATGGATTCCATTTGTTTCCTATGTTGGGATTCCATCATGTTCCTCAGCTTCTCTCTAGATTTATTAATCATGTCTTGCACTTTGAGCACAATCTCTGCTGTTATCTGAGAAATTATTTCTCATTTCATTTTTTCCAGATCCTCTTTTGTTGCCAGTTCAGGGAGTCCAGGTGGTTGAGCATCAGAGCGTTCCATCTCATTTCCCTTTGGGGTTGCTGTAGATGATCTGGAAGCCTGGTTTTTAGACTTGTTTATGTGTCTTCTCATTTTGACCAGGGGCGAGGAGGCAGGGGGGTGTGTGCTCTTGGCACCTGCGCAGCTCACCTCCTCTGCACTTTGATTGATGGTACGGTGGCCTAGAAGCCCCTTCCTCTGTTCTAGGAGTGGTGGTATGGCAGCCCAGAAGCCCCTACCTCTACCTTAAATGATAGCTTTTAAAATTCCTTCTTTTTATCATATCCAGATGCTCAACTATCACACAGTTTACCAAGTAAACCCTAGAAAAAAGCGTTTGTTCTTCTGTATTCAGAGTTTGAATGTCATCCATTGCTTTCTGGCTGCTTTTAAATGAGGTTTGCTTCTGATCTGTAAAACCTCAGACAGGCCATCTGCTCTCGTGGCAGGGCCTAGCAGCTCAAGTTTACTCCACTGCTACTTGGATGAAATGACAGATAATTTGGAAGTTTTAAAATGTTATCATAATTAGAGGATAGAATTAAAACTTTCTTTTCATTTTTATTATTCATGTTGGGAAATTGGTATGCAGATTCAACATATCTTCATTGTTTCCAATTCCATTAACTGCATTTCCTTTTCTTCCTCCTTCCCATGATCTCCTTTCCTATCTCCAAAAGTACATACCTCTTCATTTTCTGTCCTTGCAGCTTTATTTTATTTGTTTATATTTTAGGTTTTTCCTATAAGGAACCCTTCTATTTTTTTTGTTTTTTGAATGTAAACTAGCTCAACCACAATAAAAATCAGTATGGTGATTCTAAAAACATCAAATGTAGAAATACCATTTGATCCAGCAATATCATTTCTAAACATACATTTTTTTTTTGTACCAGGGATCAAACTCGGGACCTTGTGCTTGCAAGGCATGAGCTGGAACTACTGAGCTAAATTCTCAGCTCTCCTGAATATACTTTTAAAAGAATTAACAATAGCATATTATAGTGAAAAAAAAAATTTTTTTGGTGTTTGTTTTTTTTTTGAGACAAGGTCTCACTTTGTACTTCAAATTGGCCTTGAACTCATTGAGGCCAGGATGGTCTCAAATTTACGGCAATTTTCCTGCCTCAGCCCCCCAAGTGCAGGGATTACAGGTCTGCACAACCAGGCCTGGTAAAAAAATCTTTAAGCATAATATTTTAAATACATTATTGGCTCGGACTCATGCAATTTGCAATTAAAAACTGTTTTCCTTTGTCATTAATTTTCCTCTGATATGAATGTATTTAGAAAGTGTTGCTTTTGGATATGATCATTGTATATAGGTTACTATAGAAATTAATAATATATATTAACTCTCTGGTCAAAAAAGTATGCCTATGATTTATTAACTAGAGATTTTGTCAGCATCATGATCAAAAAACAACTGTTGCTAGAGAATGCACATTATTACAATGTTGATTCCTTTAATTCTCTCTAGTTACTTCTACTGAGGAAATGTTGTTGATTTACATTTTTTTCATAAATTACTTTGAATCCCAACTTGACATTTTATGCACTCTCACCCTTGGTGAGTCTATCTGTAAAATATAAATATAAATGCAAAATGTATATATGAAATAAACAAGTTATATTATAGTACTTATATTTCTACATATATATATTTCTATATATAGGCATTTATGGAAGTATTAATCATTTTATTAAAATTTTCTGGACACAGTTTTCATCAAATATATAATAGATTTAGTTATTTGGCTTTAAGAAACAATGTATAAATAAAACTTTCTATTGAAATTTTACTAATTTTTTTCAACACAGGTTTCCCAAACGAAGGCGAATTTCTCAACTTCAAGTGGTTAGAAGTGCTATAATGCTTACTTTCTTGGTCCTTATACCAAACACAGAATTCCTTGCAGGAAACTCAGTGTCCTCACCATCACTGTAGGCCCAACACCTATCAAAAAGCCCTATACATGGACTTAATACAGGCTCAGTGAACAAGATTAAACAAACAGAAAGTTCGGTTAGATCCTCTGTTGAACTGTATACAAACACAATTAAATTGTTGATTTGGGATCAACAGGATTTAGTTTGAGCTCTAAATATATCAAGAATCAAACAAAGGAAGGCATCCCAAACTTTGGTATGCATTCAAATCACCTGAGGGATCTTTTGAAAATTCTCATTCAGATTCAAGATGTATGAAGAAGAACCTGAGCTTCCCTATTTCTAACAATATCCAAAGTGAGACAGCAGGTGAATCATACTGTGTATAGCATACAACTAGACTATATATGTATCTTAATAATATTTACCTAGCTGAAACATTTAGTATATCAAAAAAGGACCTGAGCCAGTTTGTACCTTGAAGAATATTAATTTTATTTTTTCTCAGAGGTTAAAGCTTTATGTTCTTCTATTAACAAAATCCTCATGTATAACCAAGCACCATGTAGATATAGATGAAGGAAAATATGAAAGCATTTGAAGTTTATGGTCAGTTCCAGTAAGCTGTGTTTTGAACTGCTTTTGTGTCTGTTGTGTTTATGATGTTACAAAGATAGAGCTGCCCATTTTCCAAGATGAAATTGTCAGAAATTGAGCCAGCTTTCAAACAGTCGAAAATGATACACCAGGTCATAACCTAGGGTGTGTTTATGAATCCCATAAAAATAATTCAGTGAAGGTTAGGATAAATATTTGTGTGTTTATTCTAAATAAAGTAATGAGATAAAAATGTAAATGAATTTGTTTGTATTGAGATTATATTTTAGCTTGAGAAATCCATTCTATGAAATGTGAACAGCAATTTAGAGCAAAATCAATCTGCTTAAGAGACATCTATTCATCTTAATCACCACAAACCCCACACTTGAGTCAATACTCCATTTAATAATGCCACAATATAATTAGATGTTCATTTGTGACCAGATATGTAAACACATGGGAAATAAAATGAAATGCAGTGACATTTATTTTTGTAAAATAAAATAGTCTAAAGTTTTAAGGAAATTGAGATGATTAATAATTTTGTCATTTTATAAGAAAAATTGACTTATTTACTATTAGTACAGAAAAAAGAGATATATATGAAAGGCCTTTTTTGAGGAGTCATGGTTCACCTCATATGGTAGGCAAGGTTCCTGGAAGGCATTCACTACACTTAACTGAAAGGTATCATTTTGGGTATTTCTAAATTTTTACATGTTCTACTTTTATGTTTATATTTGAACATAAATAACAAGTTGAATCCAGTAAGCATCTCATTTAAGCTTCACTGTCAGTGCTTTCAACATGATTATTGATTTTTATTTTATTTTAATTATAGTATCATGAATACAGACATTCTTCAAGTAATAAGTTTGCATAAGAGTAGTAATATATAATATTCAAGCATTTAGTTAAAAAAGTCACACTTATACCATTGGAAAAACAATACTGATAAAATCTGAACTATGGTTTGTGTGAGAAGCATGCAGACTATCTTAGCACCAGCTGTCACATGAAACTCATATTGAGCACAGGGAGAAATTCAGTGTTGTCCTCAGAGTCCATTTGCATATTTGCATTTCACCAAATTTATTATTTGAAATGTAAAGATCATATCTAAGTATTTATAAAACCTGAATACATTCTCTACAGTTAAATAAATATTCCTAATTGGTTTTAAATGAGCCAAAAGTAGGTTAATTTTTTTTCTTACCATCCACCAATGTAATCTTATGTTATATCATTCTAATTAGACAGTCATTGAAACTTTATTTAACTAATAACAGCTGCTTCAAATTTTGCTCGTTTTGAATAAATTATAATCTGCAAATTGGAACAAGACTATAAATTTATATAAAAATATGGTTTTCATGGTTGAGTAATACATTTATAATATACAATGTCTTTAGCCCAATGCCACAGAAATATGATGATTCTTTTCAAATTATCAAAGTAAATATACTGAAATTTTAAAATAAGAAAGAAAAGTATTATAATTGACTTTAAATTTGTCTAGTACATTTTCTGGCTTTTGCGTTGATTCCCTTCTAAAAAAAAAAGAATAGAAAAAAAGTTTTTTTCAAAACACAAAGCAAAAACAAACAAAAAATAAAAACTTCAAGGGAAGTCACAGTTAACACTAACTGGAATACAATGGGCTGCCTTGAATGGATTGGAAATGGTTTTAAATTGAGGAAAAAATCAGGCAAGTTTGCTATGTGTACATAAGTGTGTGTATATTTTACCATAAATTAGATTGTATATTCAGTAAAACTTAATATAAAAAATTCTGAAAAAAAGAAGAAAAAAGAGGAAAATGAATTCTCAGTATTTAGGACACAAACAACAAGCCCTAGATTTACTCTTATAAGAACTGTATTGAATCCCAGTTAGGAGAAAATAGAGGTTAGTAAAGGTTAAACTGCTAGTGAATTTAAAAACTTGCTGAGCAGTTGCAGATGGAGAGTTTCCAGATAAGAGAACAGGAAACAGTTGCCCACACAAGGACCTGATAGAGTGCACATTAAGGCTATAAGAATCTGCTGATTTTTTGAAAAGGCACTATGAGCCAATCACTGTGAAGGAGCTGAACAGTAAAATTATGACTTGGATAAACCAGGAGCTTGGGCAGCTAAGTGGCTTTTGAAATTCAATGTAGGGAAATGAAAGCTAATGAAGCTAGGACATAAAAAGAATGCAAAAGAAGGAAACCTCATTCAATGACAACCCATTTAGAAAATCAAATGACATAGGAAACAGACCAGGAAGCACAGTCTAATCTCACAGGGTACATGTATTGTTTTGTGCTTTCCTCCTCATACTTGCTTTCCCTTCAGGCCCTCTCTGTCCTTACCCTGAGTACTTCCTGAATTTAGAAATGTATATTGAAAGTCTGAGATGTGCTTACCCTGATGTCATATTACACAATGTATACATGTGTCAAATCATCACATGGTACCCAATAAATATGCACAATTTTTACATATTATTAAAAAATAAAAATAAATTGTAAATATTTTAACTTAAATTGAATAAAGTATAAGTAATGAAACAAATTTAAAGAATACTATAGTCTAGAGACATTTATAGCTAAATGGATGCATATTGAGGCCGTACTCTTAAGTGAAATAAATAGGACACACGTGTAAATACAGAATAGTTTCTCTAGTGTGAGAAACTGAAAGTGTAAATAAGAATTAAAATGATTAAGACAAATAATTGATAATTTGAAATATTAAAAGGTCCAAAGGTGTTGGGGTGGTGGGAGGGGAAAGGGAAAGGAAAGAAGGGAAAGGAAAAATTATGAGAAAAGAAAAAAAATGGAAACGAAATCTATGTAAATAGGGAAGGGTGGAGGGGGTGAAGGGCCCACAGATAACGGGGAAAAAAATAAGAACCATGATACATTATGTACAAGTACAAGCACCCAATGATAAATGTCAACATACTGTATACCTAAAATGTACCTATAAATGAATTTTTTAAAAAAGAATACTATAGTCAGCTGTCAGGAATATCTATCAATGTATTGACAAATATTTGGCAAGCTTGTATTCGAACAGTGTTTAATAAGAGAGATGTCAGGGTCATGGACATAAAGTTAAATTAGGGCAATCATTTGACTGAACATTTGTTTTATTCAAACTGATTAATGTGGATGAATTCATTGTTTCAATTTGTTTTGTTTTCATGGATTGTTTCAATATTCAAATCGATAGCATTCAGAATTTTAAAAGTATTTTGAACTTCAAGTAATGAACTCTTTTAGTTTCTTTTCTTTGGTACCAGGGATCCAACTTGGGACCTTGTGATTGTGAGGCAGGCGCTGGAACCACTGAGCTAAATCCCTGGCCCAAGTAATGAACTCAAAATCAATCACAGTAGTATTTTTATACTAGTGTGTTATGTTAAAAGAATTTTTGAAGTAAATTCAAAGGTATCTATAATTATTTGCTGTTAGAAAGAAATAAAAATAGGTGGTAAGGTGATATATTTCCATGGTAGAACTAAAGTATTCTCTAATGTATATTAATTAATGAGAGTTATATTATAAAAGTGGCCACACATCCAGACTAAATCTATTGTTTTACTGTTATCAAAGTAGCAATTAGGAATCACAATCCAACTGCCTTATTGATAAGTCAAATTTAATGCTCTCAAGGATTTAAGACAGTATTTCTTAAAAGTAAGCAAAACTGAACTTACAACTCAACTTTCAGTTTCTTCTTTTACTTGTTTTCATTGAATGATTTTTTTGTATTTACAAATGGAGGCAAATATGTGTCTGACAAATCTCTCATTCAAAGTCATTACAAGTGATTTATATAGACTCTGAAGGGGCAAGGGGATGTTGATCTCCTAAGTTTGTTCTGCACATAGTGACCTTCTTCCAAATTAGAAAATGCTCAGCTTTCAGTCTTTTTTATGCACTGTATTTTTCCTCATTAACCCAATGTATCAAATTCATTCCCAGTATTAGAAATTATACTCAACTCTATATCAGTTTCTGTTGACTGTTACTAAAATACCAGCACTAAGCGGAAGTCAATTAGGACCATCTTATGCAACTTTCCAGGTTCTCCTAATTGTCACACTCTTCAGCCTTATGGCTTGGCACTTCTCACAAGCTTCCCTGACCAAATTTTATATTTATTTCTTCCAGAAAGATTTTTCTAATTAAAAACATGACTTACGGACTTATTTAATCCTCATTCACTAGCATTCAACTATTACATTTGCTAGTTGTTCTTCCATTAATGTATGTCATTTACTCACTGTAGTTTTCAAACTACATGTAGGGTAAGGAATGAGGGCTTTTTTTTCAAACTTTATTTTATTTAATTTTTCTCTACTGTGGGAATTCACACCATGATTCTTTTCCATAGTAATTAGTAGGAATTTATAATATTTTAAATGAAATTAACTGACAGATTTTATCAGAGATAACAAGGTTCTGATGTATAGACATATTAATATTAATACTCAATTTTTATTGATTTGATGCACCTTAATTATATATTTTCACTTACAGTTGCCAAAATAATAATTTTTCAAGAAATTATAGTAAAATCTAGCTTAGACTATTTCTTATAAATTTATCTTAGGAAACCCATGATATGAACAGCAAAAATTAACACAAGTTACCAGTACAACACACCTGCATCTATCTGTGTTTATTGACATCTTTTTTGAGATCATTTCGCATATGTATGCATGTATCTTATTTCTTCATTCTGTCCTTGGTAGGATTTTTTTCCAAGTATTAGCATATTTAGTAAAGATTAGTTCACTGTAAATTGCCTTTGTTCTCATCTTTTTTTATACAATATTTGTTTTGGAAATTTGTAGACTTGAATACAGAATAGTTTGCTACAAATTGCCTTTGGTTCTTTATTTTCATTATACTTATTTATTTTCAAAGTGTGCTTGCAGATTATATTATTGTGAATTTAATTGCAGGGTAGGGGATATGGAATTTACAAAACATGTCATTTAAAAATAGTGTGTTAGCATTATCAAGATTGAAAACCAATATTTTCCAATAAATCAACACAACTAGATTCTGGAGCCAATTTGCAATAAGAGAATGAAGCCAGATTTTCAGTCCATGTGGGGACCAATGGTATACTGCAACAAAATATTGAATTTCTTTGAATTTATCAATGATGATTTTAAAAGACATTCAAATATCAAATTTTCAAGGTAAAGTAAAAATCTAAGCAGCAGCAGGAAAGGGTATTATTTTAGATAGATTACCAAGTCATCATTTCAGAGAAAATCCAAAGAGTTTCTCAGAATATTTATAAAAATTAAAAAAGATTGTGTCAGGTTGCAGCCTTCCATTTATTCTCTGAGATAAGTCAAATGCCTCCTCAAGTGCAATCCCCTTTTTCCACCCTCAAAAATAGAGTACATGATTTAGTGAAAAATCTTACATAAATAAGTTGTCAGAAGGATTAAAGTAGAAAGTAATTAGAAAGATATAAGCTGTGCAAATTAACTTAAAATTAAAATAACATAGGCTATCAAGTCTTAAACCCTTCTCATTTTTTGTACTTACATCTACATTTTTATACACAAGTATGCAAGATATTCAGATAAAATAAGCATGGACATAATTTCTCTTGACATTCGTGAATACACTGTAGAAACAATATGTTTCACACTAAATATTTGAAAGTATTTAGGTGTTTTTCTTATACTTTGATTTCTTAAAGTGATTCCATTTCAACAATATTTCATCAAAATAATTTGATTTATGTCACACTAGTATAATTACTAGATTTCATGCAAACTAATATTTTATTTCCTTCATTTCAAAACACACAATTGATGCTTATTTAATTGAAATTCCAATTCATTAACATGCTTCTTATATTTTTAATTAATTAGGCACAGTATTATTAATTTATTCTAGCTTCTGCTATGAAAATAAACTACAGTATTTCTCTGGATTTTAAGATTAGCAAACATATTAATCTCAGCTTCAGGTGACAGCCAATGTTTTATAAATTTCATATTAAGATTTTGAAATTAAAGAGTTTGAAATTAAATGTAAAAGATCTTTTTATAGACCAGGATTTTATCACAGAACAGTATTTTTGAATCAATAAATGCCCATTCCAATCTCTATCTATTTTGGAAGTTGTATTAATCAGTGCTTACTAAAGAAACAGAATTAATGCAAGATATAAAAATACATAAGAATTTACAAGATGGGCTTACAATGGCCACCCTCAGAGTCAGGTGTAGAAGAGTGCAAAAGATCTGAACTGGAGATCTGAGTAGCCCAATCAAAGGCCTGGAGCTCAGTGTACTGTCCAATGGGAGTCTGCATCAGGAGGCCCTAAGGGTCTGTGACAGAAGGGTGAAAGGTCTGTGCTAGAAGCCAGGAGATGACATCCAAGATGAAAGAAAAATGAGCTCCTCCAAAGACACAGATGCAACCTGTTCTTCTTCATTTCTCTTTTATAGCATTCTAGTGACAATCCCCCTTAGGGTAGATTTCCATACCTAGAGCTCTGCTGAGCCAATTTGGTTGAACATTTCTTACTCAATTTGACACAGTTAACTATTGCATAATTATATTAATAGAACAAATTAATTTGGGATGGACAATGGCATTTCAGATGCTGTGTCCTGAAATTTTGTTTTTTTAAGAGTAGGAAAAATTTATTGGGAGAAGGAAAGCTTCTCCCTAAGAGAGAGAGAAGGGGGACTGGATAGTGGGTTACCCACCCACCCCACGTTTCAAAGATGTTTTATACAGCAATCCATGTGGTGAGGTGGGTACTGTTGTGCCCAGATCGCGAATTCCCAAAGACCACCAGGAGGCCGATTCTGATGTAAGCACACAAGGGTCTTTTATTCAAGCTCGAGCAGGGACTCTCAACCGTCACCGATGGAGCGGATCAGAATTGAGAGTCCGGAGTTTCAAATTATTGGGGTTTTTATAGAAGTTACAGCAAGGTTAAGGGTTTTCTACCTAGCAACTATAGGATTGGCTAACATTTGGCAAGCATGAAGTGTATACTTTTGATTGGCTAGGTCTATTGGGGGTCGAGGAGGATTACGTATAGGTTTTGTAAGGGAGAAGGGGGCAAGGGTTAATGGCCGACTGTCACATACTGATGGTTAGCAGACCTACTGACTAATGGTCGCATCTATCTTGTGTGGATAGTCGGTACATTAACCGCTTATCTTATAGATAGTGTGCCTGGAACACTCTTCTCTAGGTAGACAGATGGCTGGGTAATAAACTTAGGAATTTGGCCCTGTTTTAGCTTGTGCCTTTTTGCCCCTGAGCAAGCATCCCCCCTTTAACACTAGAGACCAGGAAAATGGTGAATTTTAGCAAAATGGAGTCACTTTGGTCTCACAGGTACAAAATGGGACAAAACTATAAAACCCAGGGGAAATTTACAAGGTGGGCATGAGGTGAGACAACACCGTGACCAATCAATAAGATTACAAGTACAGTCACCCAGGTAATATTGATTAAATGGGGGCCAAATGAGGGAGCAAGTCACATAGCAAGCTTACAAGGATTTTCAGTAATGGCTGGGGTCAAGGATATTTCCTGAAGCTGGTGTGTTAAGCCCTTGACCCCTCACCCAGGTAATTGATACCTATTTAGAATATCAATCACTGCTATTTATCCTCAAGGGAAGCACAAGGGTGTGTAGTTTTTCTCCTTTTACAATTCTGGCCTTCAGTGAATGTGTCTTGATTGTCCTCCCTGTTGGCTACTCCTGGGCCTGAAATTTTAATTACTGGAATGGATTATACATTTATTTGAGAATTGCAATCTATTAATCTTCATATGAAAGTCATCTCTTTTGACCAAGAGTATTGAAGAGAAAAAAAGGATAATTTTTAAACTTTTGATTTTGAATAAAAATAGAGAAAGAGAGAAGACAGAGAGAAATAGAATATACCATAAAAGCCTCTTAAATTATAATTGCAAAGTAGTCTAAACTTGCTTTGCAAAAAATTATATCAAACTTAAAAATATTCTATTACTGTGAAAATTGCCATAGGCGTTATCAAATATCTTCTTAAAATATTTATCAGGCAACCATAGCAATGAGATTTGTTATTATTATTGCATCATGCCTTTGTTCAATATATTTTATCTCTGAGTAAGGGAAATAAGTAATCATATTTCAGTAAAGATAATGTCTTGATTTGCTATGTAAAAGAATGTTTTGTAAAAGAGATCTATCTTATATCTTATCGGCCCAGATGTTTTACTATTTGAAAATGGCACACATCTATGAATGTAGCTCCAGGAAGAATTTTAAGATCAATAGCAGACAATAAAGTAATTTTCACAAGTTTTACTGTTATTTATTTTTTCTTTTAACAAGGTAAGATGTGACTCTTGACTTGTCTTTCATTGTTAATTTGAACCTACCTTTTTAGAAAATATCAGTAAACTGCTTTTACAAAAATACACAAATTTGAAAATAAAAATTTATACTTGTAATAGAATAAAATTGATTTTGATAAAAACATGTTAATACATGAAGCAGAGAATTTTAAACAACTTTACTATCTGTGGAAACAAAAGATACTTAATGAACTAACCAGTATTGCTAGTACTCATGTTTTTTTGCTTTTTTCCATTAAGTTTATTGGTACATTTTAGGTATACATTATGATCACATTCAACATCAGGAATTTGTACCCGTACATGATATATCTTGGTTTTTGGTTTTTCCCCATTCCCCTTCCTTCCATTCCATCCCTTCACCCCTCCCTATTTATAAAAATTGTCTGTTTTTTTCCTTCTTTTCTCATATTTTTTCTTTCCCTTTTTTTCCTTTCTCCCACCCCTCCCTCTCTATTTGGTCCTTTTTTTCCTATTTTACATTGTCTATTCTACATTTTGGTCCTCATTTACACTTTCAGTTTCTCACACAAGAGAAACTATTCAGTATTTACACATATGTGTCCTATTTATTTCACTTAAGAGTATGGGCTCAAGGTCCATCCATTTAACTATAAATGTCTCTAGTTTATCATTCTTTATGGCTGAGTAGTACTCCATTTTTTAGAAAAACCACATTTTCTTCATCTAGTCACCAGTTGATGGACATTTGGGCTGTTTCCAAGAATTAGCTATTACAACCTATGCTGCTATAAACATGGGTGTGCATATATCACTGCGGTATGATGCTTTTAATTCTTTTGGGAAGATACCCAGCAGGGAAATAGCTAGGTCAAATGGGACCTCTAATCCTAATTCTCTGAGGAATCTCCATACTGATTTCCAAAGTGGTTGCACCAGTCTACATCTCCACCAACAGTGGAAAAGGGTTTCTTTCTCCCCACAGCCCCACCTGCATTTGTTATTGGTTGATTTCTTAATAGCAGCCATTCTTTCTGGAGTGAGGTGGAATGTAAGCATTGTTTTCATTTGCATCTTTCATGTTATTTTGGGTCTTCATAAAATCTTTATAATTTTTAAGAGTAGCTATAAATATTATTTGGATTTCATTTTTTCCTACTGTTTTATAGTTTCTAATTTATTTTCAACAAAATGCTTAAATACAACATTCATTTTAAGCATTCCATCTTTAAAAAATGGGGTAAAGGTATCATAAATTCATTAAAACTCACTGTATAATATATGAGAAATTTTGAACTGATAAAGTTAAGAATAGAATATTCTCTAAAAAGGCTATGATTGAACTAATAAATTATTGAAATTCTTGAATTTACCAACTTAAAATATGAGTTCAGATATACCCAAAGGGCATTTATTATTGTTTATTTCTAGATGTTCTGCAAGAGCCTCAAGCATTCATAGTGGGGCTTTTGAAGAGCGATTGGATTATGGGAGTTTATACCTGAATGACTGTTAAGAGTTGGGATGTGGTTGGAAGAGGTGGTTCACTGGGAGCATGGGCTGGAAGGGCTCACTTGCCTTTCCAGCTCCTCCTTTACCTCTATGCTTTTTGGATACCATGATGTGAACAGCTATTCTTGTACCATGGACTTTGCAATCCTGTGCTGCATTGGAGTCAGCCAATAATGGACTGAAACATGAGTAAAAATTAGTTTCTCTTCCATTAATTTATGGGTGTTTGGTATTTTGTCTCAGCGATGAGAAGTGACTAAGACAACCGATTTTTGGTTTGTTTGTTTTTTGGTACCCGGGATTGAACTCAGGACCTTGGGCTTGCAAGACAGGTGGTGGAACCACTGAGCTAAATCCCCAGCCCTAAGTCAACTTTTAATATGTTAACTTACATCTTTTTTCAAATAACTATTTTAGTCATGTATTGTGAGTTTTGTTTAGTGTCAATCCATCTCTCCAATTGTTCAAGCCCTAACTTGGGCTTATTGACTGGTTCTTTTTCTCATAATAAAGCAGAAATGAGAACAATCACCTATGAAACAATAAAAAGTTCTCCTTTAAAATTGTATCAGAACTATCACAAAAATATTTTCTTATTCTATTATTCCATATTCTTTCTAGGAAATTCTATGTAAGGTGTTTCCCTAGATGTCTATAACCATCATTTTCCTAATCTTCCTAATCTTCATTTTCTTTTATTTGTTTTTTACATATTTTAAACAATGTTTATTTATTTTCTTTACACAGTTTTTATTTAACACATGCAAAAGTCATATATATCCTTCCATTTATTTCATGAACTTTTCCCAATACACGTTACATACTCTTGTCTCAAATACTCTTTTTTTATCGAACTTATTTTATGCTACTCTTTTCAATAGGCAATGACTTTGATATACTCACCTGGTGTTTAATTTATGGAAGACTTTTTTCATGATTTTAAATGTTATATGGCAGAAATAAGTAAATTATGGCTTAAACATAGATCTCATATCATGCCTGTTTGTGTACAGTTGTAAGTTATTTTAAATCTTTAGATGATTGTAAAACCATACAAAATATCATTTCAAGGCATATGGAAATTTGCAACAGAGAAAATATAGCTTTTAAAATTAAATTATTTGCTCTTTTTTTAGAGAAAAAATATTGCATACCCCTGTTTTATGTCGTTTCTTTTTCTTTCTTTCTTTTTCTTTCTTTCCTTCTTTCTCTTTTTCTTTCTTTCTGTCTTAATTTCATGTATTTTATCAGCCATTTATTTACTTTTACTGTTACCAAACACTGTTTAAAAGTGCTGATTTCTTTACAGTGTCTTTTTCTGATATTTGAGTTTCATTAGCCATGCAACAACACTGCAT
Source organism: Heterocephalus glaber (assembly GCF_053883595.1). Taxonomy (NCBI): domain Eukaryota; kingdom Metazoa; phylum Chordata; class Mammalia; order Rodentia; family Bathyergidae; genus Heterocephalus; species Heterocephalus glaber. The sequence continues at coordinate 26,568,258 of NW_028258344.1, read as the reverse complement.
GAATGTTATTAGCATTTATTTTCTCCTCAATGTTTGCTATAAAATACAGAGTAAAGATAAATTTCTCTTGATCAGTTTCTTCTCTAGCATTTTTTGCTCTAATTGTCATACATTTTTTCCTTGATTATTGTTTGAGTTTTTAAATTTCTCTAAATTTCTTTGAATTTTGGGGACTATTTTCTAAATTTGCTCACTGTTTGAGGATTTTATTATTTGGAAAGTTCTGAGATACAAAGAGAGAAATCTCAACTTTATAGTAGTATCTTCAAATTGGAAGCCTTATACAGAGCATTTCATCCATCTGAAGTAGAATGTACATTCTTCTTAGTTGCATATAGAATATTCTCCAAGATAAATCATGTTAGGCCACAAAACAAGTCCTAAAGTTTAAGATTGAAATTATCTCAGGTTTATTTTCTGATCATAGTGGTATGAAACTAAGAATTAATAATAGAATTTCAAAAATATGCAGATATTAAACAACATGTTCTTAAAAATGGATTGAATAAAAATTTTAAATGAAATAAAAATATCTTGAGACAAATAAAAATAAAAACACAACATACCAAAATTTATGGAATGGACCAAAAGCAATTATAAGCAGTAGTTTAAGACAGGTTTCATGGTAAATGCCTGTCATTCCAGCATTCTGGGAGGTGGAGGTAAAAGGATTGTAAATTTAAGCCAGGACTTGGCAATTTAGTGACAGAAAAACCCTGTCTCAAAATATAAAAGGCCTAAGCACATAATTCAATGAAAAGTGCCTGGGTTCTATCCCCAGTAACCTCCCTCCAAAAAAGGAAATTTATAACAATAAGCAAATAAACTAAAACAGAAGAAAAATTCCTAATAAAACCCTGAAACTGTAAGCTCCAGAAGAAATACTCTAGAGGAAAGCTAGTTCAAAAGTTCTATAGCTCTGTAACTTTGGTCTAGGCAAAGATATTTTGGATGAACTCTAAAAGTACATGCAACAAAAGCAAAAATGGACAAATGAAATTGTATCAAACTCAAAATGAAACAAACAAAAATCTTCTATAGAGCAAAATAAAGCAATCAGCAGAGTACAAAGTCATTCTACAAAATGAGACTGTATTTCCAAATCATATATCTGATAAAGGGAATTTCTAAAATATTTAAGGAACTCAAACAACTCAATAGCAAGAAAACAAACTGTCCAAATAAAAAATGGACAAAGGATCTGAATAACCATTTCCTCAAAATGTACAAATGGCCAATAGTTATATGAAAAAGTACTCAATTTACTAATCATTAGGGAAATACCAATCAAAATCATAATGAAGTATACCATATGATTCAACAATCTTATTAAATGGATATATCTCTAAAGGATACCAAATCACAATGTCTAGAAGATATTTGAACTCAAATAGTCATTGCAATAGAAGTTACAATAGTGAAGATACAGAAGTAACCTAAATATCCATCAATAGAGAATTATATTTAATAACTGTGCTATACACCCTGTGAGAGTAGATTGTAAGTGTTCTCATCACAAAAAAAGTGAAGAAAGATATAAAAATTTGATCTCTCCATTTCACAATATATGGATATATGAAAACCTTATGCTGTATATTGCAGATATATGCATTTTTACTTTTTAACTAGAATAAATATTAGAATTAAAACAATTATACATGTGATCATGTCTACATAGTTTCTCGAGTACCTAACTCTTAAAAATAAAAAAATTTTATCATAACTATAATAAATCAAACAACATAAGTATCTTTCAAACTTCTTTTATTGTTAGAGTACTCAATTAGGAAACTAGGTTTAACAAAAAAGCATAAAATTTATGAAAATTGACAATTTTTTGCAAGAAAATATAAGATTTTTAATTCTCACAGTCTTCAATTTATATTCTAACCATCTTCAAGTTTTACATTTAAAGGAACAACAAAAACCTACTTAGGGGCCAGGGATTTAGCTCAGTGGCTTCACCACCTGCTGCGCAAGCTCAAGGACCCAAGTTCGATCCCCAGTACCAAAAAAAAAAAAAAAAAAAAACCTACTTAGATTTCCTACTCTGAATTAATTACTTAGTCATCATCATCTATTGTTCTTAAATCAGGAAACACAGCAAGGAGGAACTAAAGTCAGAATAATGACTGCCTTCTGAAATTACAGCTCTATACTAAAGTCAGCAGTTATTTTTATGCAAGGTCATTATCAGAGTGAGTGAAGTTTAAAAAACATAAGCTGAAGAAGACATTCAGCCTCATTTTAAGAGGTTTAAAATCAAAACTGACTTTGGAAATTTAAATTCAACATCTCAATCAATCCATTTTAGATTTCTTCTTGGAAAAAACAAACTAAACAAAATCATTCTTTTTACTAGTATATCTGTGTTGACTAAAAGATTTAGGAATTTTCTTGTGAATATTTTTAGTCAAAATCTTCTCTAACTTTTTATTTGTCTTTTATTTTTATGCAATCACAATATTGGAGTGATAAAGAGTGCATTAAACAAAACAAACCAGAAATATACAGTGAGAATTTCTATAGATAAAATTTTCCTATTATAAAGTTATCATAATTTTATTGCATCATTAACTTAATTACAGTATTTTATAAAGACTTCAAGTAAACACTTCTAAACTAAATACAAAGTAATTATATTTCAAATCTACAAGGTTAAAATTTGAAAATGCACATATGTTATACAGAAAAATGTTAATTCACTTTAGACTTGAGACATTGCTTTTAGTCATGCCAGTTTTAAATGACTAAATTTTTCAAATTCTTGTCTATGCCTTCACTCAGATCACTGACATGATTTTGAAGCATTTATTGGGAAAATAAGTTGAGAGGATTAGTAGAATCTAAATTTTTAATTCAAAGTAACAAGAAAAATTAAATACAAAAGGATGTTTTCTTAAAGGATATTGCTAATTTTTTAAAAAGTCAAATCTTCTGAAAGGGGAAAACAATCAAATCTAGATAGAGCACAGAGAAAAAATTTTCTAAGAGTGCTGCCGCCATTGAGAACAGGCATTCACTCACTCAGCAATGCCAATAATAACAGCTCTGGATATTACCCCAATGGCAGGTTTTATTGCTGACTATAGAAAAGGGCTGAAGATGACACTGCTCTCATTACCAACATCAGAATAGATTCCATTGTCCTTGTATCCTTTGTGTACATATTCAAGATTTATAATTTGAATTATTCCACTGAATTTCAGACATTGTCCCATGTATTGGAATTCAAATAAAACCAAGACATCAAGGATTGGACACTTTTTTTTGCAATAAAATGAATCATAGTGGGTGGGACACTCGCGACAGTCCACACCACAGGGCAAATAATGAAGCTTATATACACTGGACTTTGGGTCAATAGAGGTATGGAAATGCTTTAAACAAGAAATGAAAAAATTACATTTTCAAAATAGCTAATGGTGGCAAAGAAGCAATTTTGTTGTATCCCATAAAATCATGAGGCAATTACAGTGGTTTTCCTTCATCATAATTATTCAGAGATACATTTTTCTCCCATATCTCTTTTAAACAGTGTTCTAGGATATTTCTTTTTTTTTTTTTTTTGGTACTGGGGATCGAACTCAGGAACTTGTGCTTGTGAGGCAGGCACCAGAACCACTGAGCTAAATCCCCAGCCCTCTAGGATATTTCTTTAAATGTATGGAATAGTAGATGACATTCAGTGCTGCTTTGGCTGTTTCTTTTTTGGAGGTACCTAATTTTTCCATTTGAGTGTCAGTCAAGAAAGATTCTTTATCTTAGAAATGTCACCACCATATGTCTAAGTTACTGTGTGAATTCTATATTCATTTCCCTGATTAGTTCCATAATTTTTAAATTTAGAAATATTTTTAGACTTCTAGAAAACAAATTAGCAGGGGCTAAGGTGAGGAATAAAGGGTGAAGTAAATTGTGCAACATTTCATTTACACAAAGAAATTAAGTTCTGGAGATCTACTATACCACATAATATCTGTAGTTTTCAATACTACAGTGAAAACGTAGAAGTTTATTAAGCAAATAGATTTTAAGTGGTCTCACTTCATATTCCAAAAATTAGCAATAATAATAATAAAGACTGGGAAGAAACACTGGGAAACAATGGCTATGTTTATGATACTAAGCAATAGTGTCACTTGTCCCAAACTCATGAAAATGTATACATTAAATATAAATAACTTTTTATATATAATTCATATCTCAGTGAGGTGTTTCTTTTTCACAGTTACAAAAACAATGTTGTGAGTTCCTATATAATACACTTCACTCACTTTCTCTAGTGTTACTATCTTACGTGGAGATATTATAATTTTGGGAATCAAGACATTAAGAGTGATGCCACTGTTACAACACTTTTAAGTAATATATACACCTTATTTGAATTTTGCCAGTTTCATTCATGATGTTTTGGGGATTTTGTGGGGATTCTGTGATCCAAGCCAGGATTTCACATTGTATTTTGCTATCAGATCTTTGATATTATTTAATGTAAGGTATATCCTTTACCTTTTATTCTTTTATAATTTTTACAACTCTGAAACTTCAAAAGTAGTTATTTTGTAGAACATTCTTCAATTAGTGTTTGGATGGTAAGTTCTTATAATTAGGTTGAGGCTGTGCATTTTGATAAAAAGAACTGGTGTGTGCTTTCATTAGTAAATCATTTGAAGCAAATCCTGTACATTTATTTTACTATTTGTAATATTAATTTTTCAGATTTTATTTCTAATGTGGTCTGCCCCATTCTTATCCATTGTGAAGTAATTATTCTCCCTTTGCATTTAGCCTACAAAATTCATCAAAGGTACCCAGGCATTAATTCCACATTAGCTCTTATTTCCCTCCTTGCTTGCCTTATGTACATATTTCTTTGACAATTTCTGGGGGTTTTTGGTACCAGGGATCGAGCTCGGGACCTTGCACTTGCGAGGCAGGAGGCGGAACCACTAAGCTAAATCCCCGGCCCTCTTTGACAATTGCATTAACGTTTTTAAATAAAGATAGGTAAATATGGGCACAAATAGCCCTTAATTAGCATTATTTAGAAGGCTGTCATGAACCAAGCATAAAAATAGATAAGAAATACAAAATCTCTGAAGCTATAAGGAACATAATTTCCACTGAGAGTGACATAAAGAAAAGTTATGCTTGGGTTATTCAAATCTTAATACTAATATAAAAAATAAAACTGTGTATATTAAATGAAGAATAAAGATTTAATTTCATATACAGAAAATATTTACATAGAAAATTTATTGTTGATAATTCACTTCTATTGTTTTTTGTTTTTTGGTTTTTTTGGTGCCAGGGATCGAACTCGGGTCCTTGTGCTTGCACAGCAGGCACTGAAACCACTGAGCTAAATCCAGGCCCTCACTTCTATTGTTGATAATTAACATCTACCAGAAGATCTATTTATTCAAACCTTTTACTGAGTGTGCAAGATTGCCTAACCACAAGCGGGGAACTTGGGATGCATTGCAGAATCAGGAAAACATAGCTTCTGTTTACAAGGAAAATCAAGCAAGTTAAAGAAGTTGGAAAATAAAGGGTGACAATTGCAATGGCAATATATGAAGTAGTTAACATTTTAAAATGACTGCCTATTCCCATATGATGCCATGAATTATTAATTAAAAGAAAAAACTGAAGCAAGTGGCTACAAGGTGTTGTTCAAGCCATGAGGTTTATCAATACTTTCCAATTCAACTGCACTTCAGTGTTCTAAGACTAACAAATTGTGTTTGTGTGAGTGTGCATTTGTGAGTGTGTGTATGCACATTTTATATGTATTTTCTTTGTCCTGGGCATCTTTTCATACTGGAGAAGCTTTGCCCAAAAGAGGCTATTAGTAATTTGCTATAAGTAGTACAATAAATAGTGGTGTTGATAAAAATAAAAAATGAACCACAAATCTTTTATTTGTTAACACCATCTAGTTGTATAACAAATTAACAGACAATCATTGGCTTAAAACAATGACAATTATAACGGTGTTGTAGGTCAGATGTTAGGATGAAATTTGGCTGCCCCCCACCCCTACCCCCAGGTTCTCATAAACTTGGGATTAAGACGTCTCCTGAGACAGCAAGTTCACCTAACGATAGGAGTTTTCTCCCAAACTGACATTTTTGGCTGCAGAATGCCTTACTTTGCAATTATATAACTCTTAGAGGCTTCATTTTCAAAGACAGCAGTAAAAATATCTTGCTTTTAAAAACTCACCTGATTAGCTCAGGATCACCAAAAATAATACGTTTTGATTAATTTAAAATCAGTTGTTTCATAACTTAATCTTGAGATCAATATCACATTACATTTTCAGGTTTTCCCACACTCAAAGACAAATACACAGGGTACATCTAGTAATCTTGATGGTCATCTGAAAATTCTGGCAACCACACATCACATGCTGCATGTTTTTCCTCACAAGTTCTACATAATCAGCCATTACTTTAGGATAAAACTATTACTGACTTTCAATATTGAAAAAGTATTGAATCTGAGTATTTATTTGTAAAGTTGATTAGCAATAACAATATTTGTTGATATATAATATGATAATTTAAAATTACTTTCTAATTTTTAAATGCCATATAAGTTAACATACTAGAAAATGAACCCAATTTACATAATTGAGGAGGATCCATGGAAATATGTATAAAAATTTTTCAAATTCTTGGTTTCTGTGAATGACACTGTTGACTAGGATCTGGAATTATTTTATGGTACAGTTACGGTTTGCTTTTTGTGTAAACAGAAAATCCTACAATTTTCACCATACTTCTTAGGCCATCAGAGAAAAGATAGGAAGATCAGAGAGGACTAACAGTTTGGCAACATTCTAATTAGTTTACTACTGAGTTGAACTCAAATTATTTCTCTTCTAGAAAGAACAGGATTACTAAAATCATGTTTACTAGTTGCTTTTGTTGTTGTTACAGTGAGTTTATGTGTGCATATCTGAATGTGTGTTTGAACGTACATATGTTTTAGTCTCAAATTTTTACCTCAAAACTCCTGCTAAATTTTGAGTCATTTGTCTACTCTTTCATTGATAATATTTCCAAAATTTTATTCAAATACATAATAGTTTTGTAATTATATTATTACATCTTTTGTGTAGTTATTTTGAATGTATTTTAAAGCCAAATAGTGAACATAAAATACTAGTGATGTATTATATAGATGATGTAGATGTACTTAAAAAAAAAGTTAAAAGCTAGATATTGAATCTGACACTTTTATTTAATTGATTTTTTTCCATCAAAGCCTAACAAATTTTTACTCTTTTTTTTCTCTTTGTAACTTCAGGGCACAAAGCTTTGTAAATCTTAGGAGTTTCTGGAAGACCAGAAGGAAATGGAACTGAGCAATAAAAAACTGAGTAGACTGATGTCCATTCATATCTCTCAATGTTTTTATATAAATAAACTCAACTTTTACTTAACGGTTAAATTTATAGTCAAACTTATTTAAAATAAAATTAGATTTTAAAATTAACTCTTGCATGCATGACCTATTAAGGGAAAAAAAGATATATTGTAAATTGAATAATCACAATATGCAAAATAAAAAGCTTTCCTTAACAACACCCAAAGAATTCAATGATTCAAGGACAAACAAAATGTGAGTTAGACTGCTAATAAGGGTAATTGTAGTGATTCTGGCATTAGGTCATTTTAATCAGCTTGCTTTCCAACCAATATTTGACAATTAGAAAAACCTAGAAGATATCGAGGAAAATAATTTCCAGTTAATATAGTTTTGAGTTAATTTTAATAGGCTCTATAAACATCTAAAATCCCTTAAGTACTTTCTTCAATCAGTTTTGTACTCAGAGAAATGAGGATAAAAATATATAGCATAGTGTTCTCCAATGTTCTTTTAAAAAGAATATCATGATATGGTAAAGCTTGTTTTCCAATTTAGAAGAAAATGACACAATTACCTCTGCAATCTCAAAAATAATCAGGGGATAACTGGTTCATCTAGCATAGTCATTTACATAAGGCAGACAGAAATTCATTACTTTTAAAAATTAGTTGCAATGAATAAGCAAGTAAGGTACAAGACCTTTATTGAATAGATGTTAACAAGATCTTTGAAACAGCAAAATGAAGATGTGATAATCTGATATGTTTCAGGAAATTCTATTAAACAACATTTAGTGTTTCAGATGTCCTGAATTATATACCTATTACTTCTTATATTGATTTTTATCTTTTAATTTCCTACTCTTTTCAGTGAAATGTTGTTTAATATCTCATAAAAATGTGGATAAAAACACTTCTAATTCTAGCAGAAGCCAGATTTCTATTGGAACCGAAGACATTCCATTACCTTTTAAACATATAGAAATATGGTCACTTTCATTATGAAATAAAATTAACTGAAAAAGAAAGGTAGGTATGCTAAAGAAAAGGTAAGGTTCCCATGTATTAAGTGTGATTCTCATTCCAACAGTTTGTCATTTTGAGTAACACTAGAAGTAGCAGAAATGAAATCTTAAGGTCAGTCTTCGAAAATGCTCACTATAATTATTTAATTTCAGAATATATTCCTTTTGAAAAGAATATAGCACATTTAATTAGATTTAAACTATCGTTTTTACCATTATTAGTTGAATGCAATAAAAATTATAGCAATTTAGATTCCATTTTCAATCTCTTAAAATGGAGTAATGTATTTCTCTTCATTATATTTAGCCAATATCTTAAGTTAATTTTGCACTTTTTGTTAAGCTTCATTTATGCTTTTAGTTTAATTTTTAATTTTTTCACAGACATATAATATAGAAGCCACTCATAATAGTTCAGTTCATAATGGCTCTCTAGCTGATTCTCTTTGGTAATTTTTATGACCCAAATTATAACAAGATGTTTAATGGTATAAATATCATAAAAATAAAGATTTTTCTCATCAATATAAATACTCTTATCCTAACAATCAAATTACTAAACCAAAGAGGAATTATCTACATTTACTTCACAATATGAAACAAAGCTAAATCCCAGTCAAAAGCAGAGCATAGCTAGAAAGCACACATGTAGTAAACTTCCTGTCCCTTAATATTCTGTATAGGTTGAAATTTTTAAAAAATTAATATATCATCCATGCTAGAGCTGCTGCTTGCAAAAGAAAAAATTATTTTCAGGAATACTCAAGTCTTGTCACGTGCCACTAAAGTATTACTATGTAGCTTCTGATTGGAGGACTTGTATCCCTGGGCGTACTTGACTAATTTCCCCAAGGGACTTTTAGGCAACCAATATTTTTAAAGTAATCAGTGCCCATATCATTAACTTCTGCATGAACTCTTTTTATAATTGATCTGCCTGAAATTATGCCTTTGAGGAATCCTACAAATTCTTCTTTTCCTTTTTTTTTTTATTTTCTTCCTACATTAAAAACAAAGTCATGACCTTCACCAACTCTGAATTTGGAATCATGCATTGCCCCAGAGAACAAAGACATTAGTGGACACAAAGGAGATTATTGTAATATTTGTTCTGGGGACCTCTCCTTAATGAATGGCTGGTTGCTGCAAAGTGTGCTGGGATCAACCATGCACACTGTGAAGCCAGATGACCTGGATGAATTCCTTGGCACAACCTTTTGTAGGAGACAAGCAAGTAGTTGTATTCTGCTGCACTTTAATTTCGCCAGATGTAAACTGAAAATAGAGTATTTGCTTCATAGGGCTGATACAAAGATTAAAATTTCAGTAATATTAAAAGTTCTTAATTGCAAGCCCAATAAATGCTGTTTCAACATTTATGTAAATATCAAGGCATCTTACATTCTCCAAAGCCCAGTGGATTTTTAAAATCTTTTCTACCTCTCTGTGAAGAGGAAAGCATGGCACTGGACATGTGTAAGTGTAAACTGTTGAAGACTGTCAGTGTTTCCAAATTCCATCACGTAGAAGACATGAAGATTTGTAGAAAAGTCTTAGGAAAGCCAAGATAGTATCAAATATATTAGTAAATATACTTCAGATATTGAAGCCATCTTTTCCAAACCTACCCAACTACTTAGATTTAAGTATTATCTCTTACATTCTCAGAATAAATCTCTAGGACATGTCATTTTCTGGAAAGGACATTCCATTTAACAGAACTGGGAAGCCATGCAAGTAAATGAGATGATTCTTTAAATTAAAACTTTGACATATTTTATGATTTCTAAACCTCTCAAAATTTGTTGTATACAACTAATTAATAAAAATGCTCACATTTCCTACACACACACACACACACACACACACACACACACATACTCACTCAAACATACAAAGACTTATTTATTTTGGGTCATGGTTAAAGTCTTCTTTTGGCTGGCTCCAAGGCAGAAATGGCAAGGGGCTGGGCACAAAAGCTGCTCACGTTATAGTGGCCAAGAAGCAGGAAGAAAATGGAGAAACCCTGGGAGGGAGATAGACCCTTTCAGGTCACACACATAGTGACCAACCACCAAGCAGGCCCTACCTAACAGCATTATTAACACATCCAGTACAGCATCCCAATCAACTAATCACCATCCAAATACATGAGACTGGTGAGGTACACCCCAGGTGAATAAAATATATTCATTTCTCTTATTAGTGCATACCTAGTGTGTGCATAATAACATGCATAGTGTTTATATTCTTGAAGGGAGTTATTACATAATACATCTTAATTCCTTTACTATCTTCTTTTCCCAACCTCCCTTCCGCCTCCATCTCTTGATGTTTTTTGTACTTTTTGGGAGTACATAATATTTATATTCTTTATGTGTAGTCAGTACATATACATGATATATCTTAATTCTTATTCATCCCTTGTCCCTCCCCTATCATATTTTCTAACATCTAATTTATATATACATATATCTATATATTCATATTATATATATGAATCCTGTGATAAACTTTCAAGGAATTGACAAGGTAAATTTCTCCATTAACATTTAGCATTCAGATAAAATTTTCTTGAGTCAAGGTACATGTGGGTATTATAAGATAATCATTCTCTTCCCTGGAAATGTTTTTCTTAGCCTGTCTTTGGGTGATACTTGACCAACCCTTCAAGTTACAATACTGAGAAGGCCAAGATATAGTATTAAAAGAAAACAAAGTCAGCCTTAGATTTTATATTAGCCCATACATGCAAAGGAGTATTTGAGGTTCATATACAGTGCATCTTAATTAAGCAGGATAAATTTGCAAATATATTCTAGAATTCATCTTAATGATTTATGTTGACATATGTACGAAAAATACCATCATCATAGTAAGAAAACTAAAATTTTAAATTTTGGTAATCTGCCAGTTGCACCTAGTGGATTTCATTTGGATTACGTTGACAGGTACTTAAAGTGGAAGAGTAAGAAATGTCTTCTGAATAAAAGTTGATAACTTTAAACTCAATTGTAAGTTGGTTGTTACCAAGAATATTGAAATCAATGATTATAAAAGAATATGAGATATATACATACATATATATATATTTTTTTCCAAAATAAAAAATACTAAAACAAAACCTAAACACCATCTCTCTGGTACTAAAACATAATAGTAAAGTAATTTTTATTTTAAAAATAGAGAACTGGAGCCAGGGATTTAACTCAGTGGGTCTGCTGCTTACCTTGCAAGCTCAAGGTCCTGAGTTCAATCCCTGGTACTAAAGAAAAAGAGAACCACTAATTGTAAGTTTAATTTTCTATAAAATATGCATCACTATAGCATGCAATAGTATATATTTTCACATGTGATAAATTTGAACTTAATAAATACAATACTGTTGCTGTGGTAGTTGTATCTTTCAAGTTTACTGATAAGCAAACATAAATAATAGTTAAGTTTTTCACATATGTTCATTTTTTATCTATATGAGAGTTATAATTTTACTTTACAAAATCAGAAACTTTCATCTGATTTGAAGGTCTTCCAATAAGATTCCCAGTGAGTTTGTCGAGAGAAATGGGGTTCCTTTCTTTCCTGAAGGAGTTCTTCTGAGTTGTTTATGTATCAGCATGCTCTTTCTTGTCTCCAAGTGATTTATCCCAGTGGAAATAGAGCCTACTCTTTTTCTAATGTAAAATTTTCTTTCTATGTATATATATATTGCTTTTGTTTTGATACTTTACATCTGATAATTTATTCCTCATTGGTGGCAGCAATGATTGGAATCTGATTTTCTGCTTAGAATATCTGTTCAGATGATTAATGATTTATAAATATCCATTCATTCTCTGTTGGGTGAGAGGGAGTGGATTATCTGCTATGCTTTTGATAGAGATTTTTGTTTGTTTATCTTCATTTAAGCTTAAAGCACTTAAGAATTTTATGCCCACTGGCAAGAGGAATCACTCTGTGATATCAGGACTGATAGGTCTTCCACTACCTCAGCAGCCATTATGTATAGTAGCTGCCCTCTTCCTAGGGTGCCTTGCCCCCTCCCCTGTGTGACGTCATGCCAAGATGGTTGCTCCCACCAAAGAACAAACCCTTCTTCCCAGCATGCCCCTGGTCCCACCTAGAGAGTAACCTAATACTCGCTCACCTCCTACCGTCTAGTAACGTCATCGGCTCCTCCACTCTCTGATCACTACCTCACTCAACCCCACCTCAGGCCCTACAAACCCCACCCCTGTCTCTATAAAAGACTCTCCCTGCCCCGGCCATGTGGCTTTTGTCTCTCCTTCCTTCAGAGACAGCCGGCAGATCTATTTCCCTAATAAAGGTTTGTTGTGGCCTGGTCTGGTCTTGGTCTTCCGCCCTTTTACCAGACAAGGACCAATGATGATTTTGTTGTTGTACAACCCGTGATCCATGATAGACATTATGGAATTAATATTGCAATCACTCTCAGGGTCTATTTGTGTCTGTTATTCTGAAAGGCATTTGTCTTTCAGGTGTTGTTGTGCACCCTCTTCATTACCCCAGAGATATGAATAACATAGATTGCAAAGGTTCTAAAATTAAAAAGATTCAGTTTGGGGCCTGGGATTTAGCTCAGTGGTTTTGCCGCTTGCTGTGCAAGCGCAAGGACCTGAGTTCGATCCCCGGTACCAAAAAAAAAGATTCAGTTTGGATTGAATTATGGAAGTAAATCCACGCTTATAGAAATTGAATAATCTTAAAATTCTCAGAAATATAAGTAAACAAATTCTCTAAAACTTTAAATGTATTTTACATATATTTAATTTTTTAGAAATACTAATTTATAAATATCTTATGAATTTTGGTTTGTAGAAATTAGATAAAACTTTGACAAACAGTAACACTTAAAGAAAACTAACTAAATAATTTTAATTTAATATTTTTTGAATTTAATTTAAATTTAAAAACAGCTATATCTACTCTTATTTATCAATGTTAAATACAAATGTACATTTGTATTCCATTTGGCATGTTTTTCCTAAGTGTATTTAAGTTTAATGCTTAAATTAGTTAATATTTCACATGTAATATGTAAAGTTATGAAAAATGCAAGTTTATTTTTAACTAAACTGAATAATTGTTCTACCAGATTTGTTAAATGTCAATAGTAATTATATTTTGTAATACACTTGCTGGAAGATAGTTTCCAAGATGTTTAGATGACTTAAACCTTGGATTTACATTGACTTAATAATGATTAATAGATAATAAAATATATTTCAATATATATGCTAATTTGTTTCATTTGTACTGCTGGGTGCTCTTAGTTCATTAAAAAGAAAGTTGTGTGCTATTATCTGTTTCTTTTTTTTAAGATTCTTGTTTGTTTTTGGCTTGTACTCTAACATTTTGACCATTCTTTTAAATTATGGTACACAGTGTATTAACTAATGTTATTCATTAATTTGTTCTGAAATTTTGCTTTATTTTTTCATAGAATTAAGAAGACTGTTCTTTAAAAAATATTTTCTTTATTAATATATAGTTGTATTACATTGAAATAAAAATTTTAAAAATAGATAATCATTGGATACTGAAATCTTTTGAAGTGAAAGGGAATGTTAAAAATTGATTTTCAAGTTAATTCTAAGTTATGTGATTTTGTCTTTTATTGTTTGCATGCTTAAAGAGGTTATTTCATTGGATTATGTTAATGAGGGTGTTAGCTATTACCACATTGAAAAGTTGTAGGGAAATCATTCATAGTTAAAGAAGTTGGTATTATGTACATTATTCATACATAAGTTTTTCAAGTCTGCTAATCTGTTGGTGTTCAGCAGACAGTTCTTAACTCCGTACTCTTTCTCTAGTTTTGTCTAGGACTGAGAGCTTTCTTTGAGCTGTAAGATTTTCAGTGTTAAATCATAAAAAAAAATTCATTAATCCATCACACTAATTGTGAGTTACTTTGATAATAAATTATAATCAATATAAGTAATTGTTTATACTTCAGAGCAATCATGGTATAGAAACAAAACTGTGTACTCATTTCCTGCCTTTGTTTGTTTCTGTCTCTGTGTGTGCATGTGCACAGGTTTTTTACCTAAAATCCCTTTATAAACTGAAGATTTTTGTTGACCTTCTAAATTTTTGGCTTGGTGGGAAAAACTATCAACATTTACTCCAAGTAAATTTAAACTGAATATTTTAAAAAATGTTACTGATTGAGTCCTTTGAATATAGCAACCAAGAATGCATAAATAAGGTTTGGTAATATGAAATAAGTCTAAGCTTACAGACCCATAATATAGATTATAAAGTAACTTATCAGGTTGTTACAGGTTATGAATGAGTAGAATGAAAGACAAAACCAGAAGAGTGAATTTTATTTGCCCTTGTTTATAATATTTAAGTTTGAAAATTTATAAAACATTAAAATTTACCAAGTTTACCCAACTTTTGCACTTATGTGTTAAGGCAGCTTTTTGCCACTATAAAAAAATACATGACAAAAAATGCTTGCAAAAGAAATTTATTTACCTCAGAGTTGTGGAGATTGAAGGGCCTGTCACAGGAATAGGCTCAACTCTTAACTGTATGGCATCATGGCAAATAGCAATGGCAGCAGAAATTCAGGATCAAGATGAGTGATTATGGCTCTGTAGCCCTGAGAAGAGAGAAAGACTATGAGAAGAAGCAGGCTTCCTTCTTCTTTCACAACCCTCTGTTGAAAATTACCAAAGGTATTGCAGAAGAAATTCATGCCCCCAGTGACACCATGACATTTCATTCCACTACTGCCCAACAGTGAACTAAAATTTGGACTACCATAGACCCTTGAGGGACACTCAAATCATCCCTATTATAGACTAATAATAGAGTCCCAAGCCACAGTGTCTAGTTCCCACGGTGTGTTTATTGCCTTCACATTATATAGGAATATTCTTTTTTTCCCCTTAAATCTATCTAACTTTTGCTTTTACCAGAGAAATATTCTGTTCTTTCTCTAACTTTACCATACCTTTAGTTATTTAAAAACAAAAGATAAAAGTGTCTTACTTGTCAAAGAGCTAAAGTTCTTTACAATTATATATTTCATAAATTTTTATTACATGTTTTATTGTTATTTACATAAAATAAGTAATCACATATTATTTCTAAGGTACCCATAATTATTCTATAAAATTATATTCTAACATTTTTAGAAATCAGATCTAATATTTACTTTCTTCCCTGAAATGAGACATTATAATTTAAGACTTCTTTGCCTAAAATGCTGTCTGAAGTGTCTTACTTAGCATGTCACAGAAATTACAAAGTTTTCTTGTCAGTTATGCTATTCTTAACATGAACTTTCTTCAGAATTTTAAATTTGAACATTACCCATAATAAATTAATCACATTAACTTAAATCTCTGCCACCTACAGATATGTTTTAATTTACTTCAATGATAGTAAGAACTTTCTGCAATCAACTACAGAGCAGAATGTGTTTCTTGAACAAAGCATAAATATTACAGAAACACATAGAAAGTGCTATATTAGATGCTTTAACATAGTGACACTTCAAAGAAAAATTTTTGAAAAGGGATACTTTTGGCATCCTTGGTAAAACTTTCAGGCTGTTTCAGTAGATTCTCAGGATTTTTCAGAACTTTTTATTTGAGAAGAAAACAAAATTATTAGAATGCTCACTCAAGAAATAATTGCCACAATAATTTTATTAAGTTGAAGGAACTGATAAGTATGATCATATTCACTTACCTGAATGTTGAGGATGCTATTTAATGTGGTGTTTTCTAAATATATAAGAAATTTCATTGTTTCATAGGCTATTGGGAAATGGTAATGATTTAGTGTCTCAGTTTTTACAAAGTACAATGAAAGAATTTTAAATGATGTCCTCTTTTAACTTCCATCTCTTTTCAAATCACACATTTACCTTGATTTTTCTTTTTTCCATGGAAATGTATTTTCCAAGATGCAATAAGCATCTCTCCTCTTATTGGAATGTAATGGGAAAAATTCATTAGGCAACTAAGGCCTTGATTTAAGGAACTAAGGTATAATGGGGCTAATACTTACAAATCTTTCAGATAACCTGGTCTGCCATCCAAGGTCCTAAGTTTATATATGCTGAGGAGGATAACTTCCAAATAGGTGGAATAAAGGTTTAGTCTGGCTCACAATTTTGCAGCAATCACTCCATGATCCATTGGCTGTACCACTTTTTGGTCTGTAGTGGTGTATCATGGTGGTAGCACATGCTGGAGCCAACTTCTTACTGTTATAGCAGTTTTATTTATTGTTGGAGCAGAAAACATGAGTGGAACTCCAGAGAAGTGAAAGAAACCAATCTTTATTAAGTTGGCTAGCCCAGAAGAGTTAAACACCCCAAGTTCTGAACCCTAAAATCCTAAAAGAGCAGGGTTTTATACACTTGTTTGAGTTGGGGTAGAATTTTAAAGAAGCAGAAACTTTGCAGGTGGTATTATCTTTTGAAATCAGAGGATTTGAGGTAAGTGTTGTAAACTTATCTATAAAAGCTGAAAGAACATTGTAGTTAAGAAACACTATCTACTTGGAGGGTGCTGACAAATGAGATACCTGGATGTGATTAACTGTCAGGGTCAAGCAGTGAGATCTGGCAAAAACAGAAAAAGAAAAAGGTTTATGTTATTTTCTGCATTATTTTACCCCCTTTGATTACATTGTATAGGCATAGCTTCAAACGGCATCACTAGTTGCCACAGGACAGTAGTCTGGGTAAGTTCTCACCAGTAGTTGCCATACTGTTTGGTAAGAGCTTGAACCTGGTTTTGGAGAAACTCTGTGAGTAACCTAAGCAGACATGAGCCAAGCAGTAACAGGAGGGAGATACAACTTAGTGGCCTGATTAAGGGGATAGCCATGATGTCCACCTACCCCAAGAGAAAGGCTAGAAATCACCTCTTTAGGACAGTTCTTGCAGTCTGTTAGCTCACTGTAACAATACCAGTGAAGCAGCCTGTACAGATGATATAGCTGATGGTCAACAGTGCCCTTTGGATAGGGTCCAATCAGTTGGTCCTGGCTGTAGCAAGGCCAACAGCAAAAATCAGGGTAAGTATCCCAAGAAAGCCCAAAAACCAGAGATAACAGTACATGGGGTCATTTTAGGGCATCTAGTAAACAGCATCCTCAGGCTTTGGCCATGTGTAAACTTCCAGGGGGGAAGCTTTCAGTGTGACTAGAACAGGGTAGTTGTCTGTCAATGGTGCCTTTGGAGCTGGGTTAGGCTTATGTGTCTCCAATTGAAGTAAAGTTCTGAGCAGGTTCTGGGGTCAGGGTGAGAAGTCCAGGTGGTTGGAAGGTCTTGAGGATTTGCCCGTCTGAATCTGGTATGATGTATCCAAGGGGTAATGTCTGCAACTTTAATAGCAGTTGGGGTAGCAAATGCAACAATATGGGGTACCACCCATTTAGGTTGGAGGGGCTCTTTTTTTCTAATCTTTTACCCAAACTGAATCTCCTGGCAGAAAGGGGTGTGCTGGCATACCAAAAGGGATGGGTATATTTCTAACATAGTTTTGTTGATCTGAGAGAAAAACCTTTCCTAGACCCTATTAATTAGGTGTCTTCCAGTTGTCTACCATCTCCCTGAAAGGTTTTGATCATGGGAGGAAGTCTTTTAAACAAGATCTCATAAGGCAAATAGCCAGAAGGTCTAGGTGTACACCTAATCTGAAGCAGAGCCAGTGGTAACATATCTAACAGATGGTCCCTGTATCCTGACATAACTTAACTAGGTGGTCTTAAGGGTCCAGATTTGTACATTCAACTTTCCCTGAACTCTGAGGTCTATAGGTTGTGTGAAGATTCCATCTTATCTTGAGCAAATCCATCAGGCCTTGGATGACCTCAGCCACAAAGGCTCATATATTGCCATTTCCTATGGACAAGGAGAGTCCATATCAGGAAATAACTTCTCTCAATAGAACCTGGACTACATCTCATGCCTTTTCTGTTCTGGTGAGTTTTGCCTCTACACAACCCCAAAAAGGACAGACTGTAACTACTAAATACCTATACCCACAGAAAGGTTTAATTTCTGTAAAGTCTATCTGCAGGTCTTCAAAAGGGGAGGTTCTAGTGTGTTGTATTTCTGGTGCTGGTTTTGATTTTTGCCATGGGATTTTTCATGCACAGGTCTGGAATCTCTGGTAAATTGTGCAACATAGGAAAGAAAGTCTGGGAACATAAAAGTACCAGCCCAGCAGGGTCTCTAAAGCAGTTTTTGTTAAATGTGTCTTTTGGTAGCCTTCTTGTACAAAGGAGTAAACAAAGTGTTTGGGAATGAACACCCTACAGTCAGGCAGGGTCCACCATCCCCACCCATTCCTAGAGGCCTTTTGTTCTTGTTCCCACAGGTTTTCTTGTGAGGAAACCCCCCCAGGTTTTCATCTGTGGGATCTGGGCCCAGCAACTCCTTATCTAGCTACAGTCAGGGCAGTCACCCATGGTCCTTTTCATATTTTTACAGGTCTTCAAACAAAGGAAGAGTTTCAGGGCCACAGGGGCAGTCATCTTTTAGGGGCAGACGGAGTGGACATTCCCACCTGTTGGGCCTGTTGGGTGGCCTCCTTGGCTGTTTGATCTCTGCCAATTGATTTCCCATGGCAATAAGATATACTCCATTTTGATGTCTCTGAAAGTACATGATGGCCCCCTTTTTGGGTTTCCAGATTGCTTTAAGAGTTGAAGTATTTTCTTTTAATTTTTAATTTTTTTCCTCTTGCCATCAGGAGTTCTCTTATATATTGCCCCATGGACATGAACAATGACAAAGGCATATTTTGAGTCAGTGTAAATGTTAACAGTCTTCCCTCTGGCCTATTAGAGGGCTCAGATGAGGTCCTAGAGCTCTATTCTCACTGATGACCATCTTTTAGGAATGGGACTGGCCTCAGTGACTTGGCCTGTGGTTATGACTGCATACCCCGCCAGTCCTTCTCCATCTTGGATGAAGCTGCTGCCATCTGTAAACAGGGTAGTATCAGCCCAGGGATTCAGCTCTTCAGTGAGGTAAGGTCATCTGGAGAATAGCTCAGTGGTAACTACTTCACAGTCACAGTCTGGTGGGACCCCCCAGTTGGCAGAAAGATACTGGGTTTAAAGTCTATATAGTCTGCAGAGTGACCCTGGGGTTTTCACACAGTAGCCTCTGATATTGGGCCATTCTGGCATTTGAGAGCCATTTATGTCCTTGATTGTTCATCAGAGTCATAACTGAGTGGAGGACTTTTACCCAAAGGTTTGTCCCAAGGTCAATTTGTCTGCCTCCTTAATGAGAGTGACAGTTGCTGGCAGAGTGCAAAGGCAGGGTCCATCCAGCCCCATTGTGTCTAATTGTTTGGATAGGTAGGCCACTGGTCTCTGCCAGGCCCCCACAGTCTGAGTCAGGACTCCCAAGGCCACATGGTCTTTTTCATGAACAAAGAGATTAAATTCTCAGCTTATGTCTGGTAGCCCCAGTGTGCACAGGTGCTGATGAGTAGCCGTCTGATCTCTTTGAAGATTGATTTCTGTTGAGCTTCCCATTTTAAAAGCTGGTTTTCTGGTACAGTGAGAGTGGCATAGAGGGGCTTATCTTTTTCCACAAACCTTGGAGGCCAGATCCTGCAGAACCCAGGCACTCAAACACTCCCAGAAAATTGTGGAGTTTCTTTTCGTTTTTTGGCCTCAGGAGGGAGAAGACTGCTTTTTCCCCTCTATGCCCAAGGAGTGATGTCCCTTAGTTAGCATGAACTCCAGATAGTAAACAGAAGGCCAACATATCTGTGCCTTTTTCCAGGATACCTTATAGCCAGTGTCCATGAGCAGCTGTAAGAGGGCTTGTGTTCCCTTCCAACAGTCCTGTTTGTTCTCACTTGCCAGTAGGAGGTAATCTACATATTTAAACAATGTGATGGTTAGTTTGTCCCCTGAGAAAGCAGTCAGGTCAGAAGCCAGAGCCTCACTGAACAAAGTGGGGGAGTTTTTTGAAGACTTGAGGGCATTTCATCCAAGTTAATTGTGTCTTTTGTCCAGTGTCAGGGTCCTCCCATTTGAAGGCAAAAAGAAATTGATTCTCGGAGTGTAGCCAAAGGCAGAATAAAGTGTCTTTGAGGACCAGGCAGGTAAATCATGTTGTTCCAGCCAGAAGTAAGCTCAGCAGAGTATTAGGATTAGGTAAAAACAGATATAAGGTAATGGTGGCATTGTTGATGGCTCAGAGGTCCTGAACTGGCCAATACCCATTTCCTCTGGGATCTTGACAGACAGCTGAGGGTTATTCCAAGGGGACTGATATTCTTTGAGGATTCTGTTTCTTACAGCCAGTTGATGTTTTCTTGGATTTTAATTCGTGCCATTCTAGGAATAGCATATTGCCTTAGTCTGACAGGCATTGCCTCTGGTTTGAGGTCCATTATAATTGGGGCCCAGTTTTTGGTCAGTCCTGGTGGAGACTTTTTGGCCCAGACTTCTGAAAAACCCTCATCAAGTCCAGAGGATTTAATTCTTCTTGGTCAGTGATGTGCAGTCTCCATTCTTCTTCCCTGGGGATCATCACTGACAGGGCCAGGCTTTCTTGACCACTGAGGGTCAAACTAGCAGGTGCCCCAGGTGTGGAGACTATCTGAGCTCTATATTAGGTCAAGTCCTTTCTCAGGAGGGATAGAGGACATTCAGGCAAGTAAAAGAACTCATGGATCACCAAGTGACCTACCAGCCAGTAGGACTATGGTTGGCTGAATGGGCAAGGTATTTGAACTCCAGTGGCCCCTGCAATGGTGGCTTCTCTTTAGTTGAAAGACACTGGAGTGGTCACAACGGAATGTTCCATTATTGGGTCCACCATGAAAGTCACAGGTTGGCTCCCAGTCACTTTGACTGTGGGCTTCTGGTCTGTCCTAGTGTAAGTCAATCCCTGCCAGTCCAGTCATGTCTGGCATTGTTGGTTCTGGTTGGTAATGGGTGCTGGAGAAACTGGGGACCTTTTGATTTGGGCACTTATTTTTCCAGTGTCCAGTCTCCTAGCAATAGGTGCATTGGTCTGGGTATAAGGGGATTCATTTTTGTGTCCCCCCTTTGCATGGTGGTCCTGGTCTCTGGACAGGATCTGGACTCCTGAGTGCTGCTCCTGAGTGAGACCTTTTGTTTCATACATTTCCCTGCTTTGAGTTGGACCTTTCCATCCCAGTTAGCAAAGACTTTGGTGGCAACCTCTAAGAGCTGGGTGGCACTTGCCTGTGAATCCTTCAAGTTTCTGGAGTTTGTGGCAGATGTTGGGGCTGATTTATCTACAAAGGCCATGTTGACCATCCATTGATCCTTGGGAGGCTTGGGATTGAAAGGTGTGAAGATTCAGAATGCCTCACAGAGCTGCTCATAGAAGTCTCCAGGAGACTCATTTGACTTCTGAGACACCAGGGCAGTCTTTGATATGTTTGTTGGCTTTTTGCCTCCCATTTGGACTCCTCTTAGAATAGCCTCTAGGTATCACTTGCCCATATGGAGGCTTTCCCATAAGGAGTGTGAAAGTCCCGTCTTGGTTTGGTGTGAGGGGTGGCTTCTTTTGCCCAGTCTTCAGGGTCTCAGTCTCTGGGGTCCAGTCCCTGAAGATATTTTCTGGTCTCAGTGAGAATTCTGCATTATTATTCAGTGTTGAAGAGGATGAGGAGCAGATGACTACAATCATCGTAGGAAGGAAGGTAGGTAGGTCTGGAAGATGGACTGCATGAGATCAATGCCGGCCTGAGGCTTCTCTGACTAACACTGTGTATGTTGTTTCCAGTTCAGAATGCCAGTGATAGTGAAGGGTTGGCTATATTTTGGCTTCTTGGTGCCATCTTCCAAGATGTGGGCTGAACCTTGGGTCTCATGGATAGGCACTTGAATGTCTGGGGGATGAGCTGACCATAAATATCTGGCCAGGGGTTCATCTTGGGGAGAGTCTCACTGTCACTTGGGATGGTGGCTGGGCTGGAACCAGTGGGGATTGATGGCAGGGGAGGGAAAGAGCTGGCTAGAAGTGTTGGTGAAGGTGGATCTGAAGGTGGTGGGCTGTCTGGGAGGAGAAGTGGAGGGGGTCATGGAAGGGACTCAAAATCATAAGGTGAAGGCTGAAGGTCTTCTTCTGGAGCATGCTGATGAACAATCTTCTGACATCTTCAGTCTCGGTCTCAGATGACAAAAACCTGACTCTCTCCTTTTCTGTTGAGGCAGAATTAGACCAAGGGTGAGAAAGTCTGAGCAATCTCTATCCAGGAATCAATATAAAGGTACTAGTAAGGGTGGTCTGGCTTGTCAATGACAACTCTGTAGACTGCATGCACAGTCTGGATATTCAAAGTTCCTTCAGAGGGCCACCCTACATTGAACTGGGGCCAATCTATTTCACAGAGGGTATACAATCTTGAAGGTTTCAGTTTGACACCATATTCTCCACTAAATCCCTTCTTAAAATTCTTGATCATATGGTCTAATACAGTGGATTAACTTAGTGTATTTCCCATCGTGTATGTGGTGTCCCTTGACCAACGGTCCAACAGACAAAGGAGCGGAGTCTGCAGAAGAGATCGTACAGATGCCTGCCTGGCCACATCCTTGCAGAAACTTAGGCATGTCTTGGCTAAGGTGCACCCATAATCCTGGACCTGGTCAATCTCCTATGATGGGAGGTGAGTCACTGTTATTCTGTATGATGGAAATGCAGGTTAGAGCCCACTCTGACTCTGTAGCCAAAACTGTAGAGCCACAGAACCAAACTGTGACAAGCCACATTCAGGTACACAGTCACTCACACAACCATCTAGAGTTTAAACATTCTTTTCCCCCTCAGTAAATTCCTGACTGAGGTCTCTGCTCTGAGACCTTGGGAGTTGATCAAGCTCCCCTTCCATTCCTGGGGACATGCCTGACTGGAACTGGGCTCTGGGGCCCGACCTTGTGTTGAAGTTCTGACAGAGAACTTGTCCACCTCTACTCTAAATCCGGTGTGGCTTGGAAGAATTAAGCACTCTAAATTCTGAGCACTGAGGGTTGTATACACTTGTTTTGGTTGGGTTGAGCTGAAAGCAAGTTGAGAGGAATTTTACAGAAGGAGGAGTTTTCCAAATGGTATTATCTTTTGAAATCAGGGGGTTTTAGGTGGGTGCTGTAAGCTTGTCTATAAAAGCTGAAAGAACATTGTGGTTAAGAAACAAGAATATTATCTACTTGGGAGTGGGGCTGTGGAGTGAGACACCTGGATGTGGTTAACTGTCAGGTTCAAGGAGGCAAAAACAGAAAAAGAAAAGGTGGGGGGGTTGATGCTATTTTCTGCATTATTACCTCATGGCTGCAAAAGGAAAGAGACAAAGATCCTGGGGTCCTACAGTCCTTTTTAAGAGCATGTATCCATGGACCTAAAGGACTCTCACTAGAAAGTCTTTGTTTTTCTTTTCTTTTTTCTTTTTTTCAGTTCTGGAGCTTTGACTTAGGACCTTTACACTTAGCTACATCCACAGCCCTTTTCAAAATGTACTTGCTTTGAGGCAGGGATTTGCTAAGGCATTGCCTAGGCTGGGTTCAAACTTGTGATCCTCCTGCTGTGGCCTCCAGAGTTCTGAGATTACAAGTGTGTATCACCACAGCTGGTTAGACCCCACCTCTTAAGTTTCCACCAGCTCCCAACATAGTGCCACTATGAGAAATTAACTTTTAACACATTGACCTTTGAGGGACATTTAAGATACAAACTATAGCAGTCTCACAGATAAATCTGGTGGAGAGATTTTCATGTTCGTGAACTT
Source organism: Heterocephalus glaber (assembly GCF_053883595.1). Lineage (NCBI taxonomy): Eukaryota > Metazoa > Chordata > Mammalia > Rodentia > Bathyergidae > Heterocephalus > Heterocephalus glaber. The sequence continues at coordinate 26,544,069 of NW_028258344.1, read as the reverse complement.
CTAGGATCCAGATAGCAAATAATAGTGGATTTTATAAATTTAACCTGTTCTTCATTAAAATTTTTAGTAATTATTGTTGAGCACAAATTTAGGCTGCTATCATTAGGTTTGTTCAACAATAATTATTAAGATGTTTTTAAAAAAAAGAAGAGGCATAACAAAAATTTGAATAAGAAAAAAATAGAAAAAGAAAAAGGAAAAATTATTTCTCTTATGGAAAAACTGTGTCCTTTAGAATATACCTTTATGGATTATTCTATTATTTCTCTACTATTCAGCTGTTTGGCAACTCTTCATTGTGTATGTAACTTATGAAAATGTAAAATAATTATCATCTATTGACATACAAATAAATTATTTTGATAGAATCTCAATTGTCATTACTTCTCAGTATAGTGGAAGCTTATTTCTTGACTCTTCTTCCATGATTTCAACTTTCCTTTATTACCTATAAATCTATACTTTCAAATTTCTCCTTTAAACCCATCGTATCATCTGCCTAATATTAAGTTAAATACAACTTTTAACACATGAAAGATACACGATAATTATGTTTTATAAGTTCTCTGTATATGTGAGAAAATAAAATAGGTAAATATTCAAATGAGTCAAATATCAACATCTTTATTCTTCTTTAGTATAGCACAAATTCCTCAAAATTCAGTGAGTGTAATATTTTTTAAATATTCTTTCTTTTTGATAATACTAAATCAGATTTTATATCCTCCTAAGCTTATGTGTATATTCTATACTACATATTATCATATGCCTGATGCTGTTCACTTGCTTACCTGGGTCTTTTGGCTGCATGGAGATTTCTAAAGTGAGAAATTTTAAGCCTTTGTAAGCAAGGAAATATTGAGGTTAGTAAGATTCTGCTACCAGGTTATCAAGTCCCAAATTCAAAAAAGAATAGGCCTTTGTCTGGGTGAAATTATAACAGTAACAATAGTAATGTTAGCAGAACCTAACATATGTAAGGCAACAGTGTTACTAAATACTATTATATATGTGGAAATGAGATAACACGCCATTAGCTTAAATATAGATTGTGAAATATATGTGAAGACTTTCTTATCAGAAGCAAGATTACCTTCTTGTTTTTAATAGTAATACTCAATGTATAGTAATTCTCATTATATTTTAGTTTGGCAGAAAATTCTTATTACAGTAACAAAGTATGTTCAACAATAGAAAGCACATTCTCAAGTGACTTTGTGAGCATACAAATCTTGTCAGATTAGGTTTTCTTATTTTACTGATTTAAATAACTTAAAATTTCCTCTGTCTGTAAAAAAACCTTTTTTTCCCATATATATATGCTAAATAAGCTTATTTAATACTCATGTCTTCTGAATACTGCTATATCTAGCTTTTTCTTGAAGTGTTCTTCAAATGTTGTTTTAACCTGAAAATGATGAGTACAATTTTATGGGATATTCTGAATAACTATACCTCAGCTAGCCCTAATTCCCTTTTAGAATTTTGCATTGTTTTTAATGCATATTTTAAATGACTAATTTCTTGAACTTCTGTTCAATAATTTCTGCAGGATCACACACAGTTAGGTTCTTGGTGTTCCAATGACTTTTTCCTCAACAGTTTTAAATTTCCCATAATTTGTAGGAAAAAAGTTTAATTTGAATTGATATGCAACTTTAAACAGAAAAGTTGTAGCTTATGTCTTTGTATTGCAAGCAAAGCATATTTTAACTCTATTTTTGGCCAAGGAAGCACTCTTATGTCTTCAGAAAATAACAACAGTCAAGAAAGCATCTATCAATTTGTAAATTGTCGAGGGATTTCAGTCACTGGAGTGTGAAGGTGGGCAGAAGGAGGAAGGATGATTGCTGGTTATATTGTAGTCAAACACTGTTTTAATATTGAGAATCACAGATGAAATAAAAGTCAGTTAACACACTGAACTTAACTCTGGCATTTGGGTCCAATAGTGCAGATGGAGTTGTTAAATGTGTGCATTGATTTTAAGGTTTTAATTAAGAGTTGGGATAATTTTTGAGATTCCCTGATTAAGAAGTGGTGGCCTGAGTCAAAGCTAATCTGGTTGGTATTTTTCCTTCATAATTCTATAGCCTGAGCCAATATTGAAACCACCATTGTTTTGTTTAACTATTAAACAAAGCTAGAAAATAATAATTAGTTCCTTGTCTTAGAGTACATGATGTTTGCTTTCACTTAAGAATCAATGTGTTCACTATAATTATATTATCTGTCTTAGATACTTCATCAGTGCCATGAGGAAAAAATTTAAAAATCTATGTATTAAGATTTAATGGTTGATTTTCCAATTGGTGATATTCTTTGCTTGGTGATGAGAGGATCAGAAAATAGTAATTATAAAAATTATAGTTGGTAAAATGATGCTTATTATAAAGATATCTGTAAATATTTCTGTACAGAATAAGGTGAACTCTCACAGTTTAAGGGCAGTGTCATCTAAAGTCTGCCCTAATTAGACATGAATCATAAATTTGGGGGCACCCAGGGCCATCATCACTTTTAACCAACTGAATACTTATCAAATTTGGATATTGTCATTACCCACTTAGTTTTGATAACTTACTAGGAGTGACTCACATAACAGAGAAAAGTACTATATTTACATTTAGTTTTATTTTAGCAAAAGGGTAGAAATAGAAGCTAGGAAAAAGAAGAAGTATATAGTGCAAAATGTGGGTGGGGCTAAACATAAAGATTCCATCGCTTTCTTCCTGTGGAATGAGAATATGTCTTGACAAATGGATATGTGAAAATGTGCAGATTATGCCAACCAGAGAAACTCTTCAAAGCCTCAATGTTTAGAGATATTTTTGGAGTTTGATTACACAGACATGCTTGTTTGACTCCTCAGTCACACAGATTAATTCTACCCCCCACCATCCCTCCCTTCTCTGCAAGACAAGCTAATATCACTTATGTCAAAGCCTCAACCATCGTATCGCATGGTTGAACTTTTTTGGCGCAGCCAGAATTTTCGGCATGGCTAACCCCAAGCTTGAATTATTTGTGGTATAAACTTAAGCCACTGGCTATCAGTTACCTCTCTAGCACACACCACTGTGAATAAGGGAAATATTTCTACCCTTCGGGAAATTCCAAAGATCAAGCACCTACCTCCCAGAAACCACAGATAAAGGCTGATCAAATGGTTTATTGCATGAGAATAATTAATTTGTTATAAGTAGGGGAGATTTATAATGCTTTGGAGCTAATGACATCAATATTCTCTCTCAGGTATTTAAGGTAACAGTGTCTATTTCATAATATAATTTGAAGACTGCAAGAAGTTACAATCACTAAATTCAGATTTTGACATGAAATTTTAAAAAAGAAGATTGCTTCTCTTTCCAAATGAAATGACAAACAATTACATAATGAGTAGTTGTCCATTGCTTTTCCTGGCAATGGGTTCACTATAAAATAACCTGTTTGTATCTTCCTCTGTTCCATACTAAAATCTGTTATTCATATGGTAGAAACAATATGGCTTCAATGTAACTGGCCCTTCACCCCTGAACAGCCTTCCAGGGGAGTTTTGTTGTTCCTATAAAATCAGCATCATATTTTATTTTGTGCTGATCATGTTGTCATTATATTTTTTGTGTGACAACTCTTTGGATATATTCATTTTTCTTCTCATTTTTATGGAAAAGCTTTTTCTGTTCATATGTTCTTAAACTCTGAAGTGTTCTTCATAGTGTGCCATTAAAATGGTGCTTTCTCCTTCACCTCTACCTTATAGCATTTCTTAAATACCTCAATATATATCTTATTAACATATGATCTTATCACTCTAAGCTCAATTCAATTTAAGCAAGCATTTGAAAATATATTATACATAGCTATTTTTATGTAAGGATATCTTTTTCAGTAATATCATCAATTATTTAATAACTGAATAGATATTTGAATTCAGTAGATCATAGAAGAATAAAGCAAAACACATAGACGGAACTATATAAATATGTTTTTATATTTCCAGGTTATTAGCGTTGGTTTATCTAATTTTTTCACTTAAAATATTTCATAGTATCTATTTTAGTGTTCTGAGAGGCCCTTACAAAATACCTTCTGGTCAGTAACATTCATGTTTGTAATATTATATGGATCATATGCATAGTTCACTAGAAAATTCCTCTTGAGAATATAAGAAAAAGTTATCTGCTTCTATGCTGCTTTGGATGAATCAAGGGAGATCTATAGACACTTTCTGTATGCTGTATGTGATTCTTTAGGAAAGATTGGAAGACAGAACGATTTGTCTGGGAAAAGCTATAATACTTCCTAGATTCTGCATGTTTAACATTACTAATTTCCAGAAAAGGACACATCTAGAGTACAAAAGGAGTAAAATTCTATGGTCAAGAAGAGGACTGGAAAAACTACTGAGCTGCAAACATGTGCTACTTTCATGAGAAGAAAACAGAGATGAGCAAAACAAACAAACAAACAAACAAACAAACAAAAAACAGTAGGACCCAGATCACAGAAGAAAGAACACAAAGCAATAGATAATTATTCTTGAACATTAAAAACAATAGAGAAATTGCCACTACTCTTACACGTGAATTTTGGGAGGAGATAAACTACCTTTGTCCAACTTTCATTTCCCTCACCCGTTTGAGACAAAATGTGTCTGTTTGTTACCTATTTCTAGCCTATATCTGTGCCCACACTGTAGGCTGAGTGTGTTTAGTACTAACAACTTGGCACTTTAGTTTCTTAGGTCTGGAGGTGGACATATCATGTGCTGAGGATGTGTACTTAACAGATTATACCAACTTATGTGGCAAATAGGTATTTTGTCTTCATAAGCATTCACCATGATTTTAGTAATTATATTTTAAATACTGTTAATACATATTTAATAGCATATACTTCTGAAAATGCCATACCAGTGACACACAAAAATACAACAGGGATGGCAGTACTGGGAGGTGGTTAAGATCTCATAGCCCAGGTTGATATGTCCTTGAATGTTCACTTGGGTTTCACAGGGACAGAGACCAAACTTAAAATTGGCTTTTTTTTAAAGATAGCAATCTCTTTCTTGGAAAAATTACTATAGATATCATAATATCTGCAGTATTTTTTTTGTTTCCAGTAATTGGTAAGTATATCTAGGTCATTAATAATAAGACCATTTCAACAGTAAGAATGATATCAGTTGAATTTCATAGTTTATTTGGAGTATAACTGAAGCTTGAAATTAAATCAGAATTTTAAGACCTTTATTCCTCTTGAATAGGCAGGATGCTTCTACAAATATCTTATGAATAGAAGAAGTCAAGGTTCACATAGCTCAATTATTAAACTCTTGGCAAAATTTATCAACAAATTTAAATTCATGCTGTTAGATTTCTGTACTTCACATGTACAGGCCTATACTCTAGTTTCAGAAAAAAAAATTGACTAATTTTCAATATCCTTAAATCAGTTATCAGGAGAAGGGAAATCATAAAGATCAGAATGGAAATTAAAGAAACTGAGACCAAAAATACAATGGAATGAATCAATGAATCTAAGAGCTGATTCTTTGAAAGAATAAATAACATAAATAAGGACTTAGCCAAACTTACTAAAAGAAAAAGAGGAGACTCACATCAATGCAATTGGAAATGAATAAGAAAAAATTACAATGAACACAGTTGAAGTCCAGAATGCAGTTTTTAAGTACTGTGAAAAATCATATTCCAATATTTTGGAAAATCTTGAAATGGACATATTCCTAAATGCACACAAGTAACCAAAACTAAGTTAAAAGGATATAAAAGTTTAGAATAATCCAATAGATAACAATGAAATTGTGGTAGTAATAAAAACCTACCTATTAAAACAAACAAACAAAAATATAGAACCTGATGGATTTACTGCTTAATTCTACAAATTCTGTAAGGATGCTATATCACCAATATTCCTCAAACTCTTCCATGAAGTTGAAGGAGAAAGATTGTTTTCAAACTCATTTCATGAAGTGAGCATTACTCTGATCCCCAAACCAAAGACCCAACTAAAAAAGACTACAGGCCAATCTTTATGAACATAGATGCAAAAGTCCTCAAGATACTGACAAATAGAATGGAACACATTATCAAAAAATTGCACATCATAGACAAGTAGATTTCATTCCAGACTTGCAAGAATTGTTCCACATACACAAATCAATAAATGTAATACACCACATAAACAGAAGCAAGAACATAAGACACATGATCATATCGTTAGATGCTTAAAAAGATTTGACAAGGGCTGGCAATGTAGCTCACTGGTGCCATGCCTGCCTGGCAAACACAAGGTCCTGAGTTTGATTCCTTGTACTACAAAAAAAACCCTCAACAAAATCCAACATACTTTCATGTTTAAAACACATTTGTAAATCAATAAATGTAATACACCATATTAACAGAGTCAAGAACGAAAACCATATGATCATCTCAATAGATGCAGAAAAGGCATTGGACAAAATCCAGCACCCATTCATGATAAAAGCCCTACAGAAAATTGGAATAGAAGGTCTTTATCTTAACCTGATTAAGGCTATCTATGAAAAACCAACAGCCAACATCATACTAAATGGTCAAAAACTGAAAACTTTCATGCTAAAATCAGGAACAAGACAAGGATGCCCACTATCACCACTCCTGTTCAATATAGTTATGGAAATATTAGCCACAGCAATTAGAAAAGAGAAAGAAATAAAAGGAGAAAAGATAGGAAAAGAAGAAGTTAAACTGTCATTATTTGCTGATGATATGATACTTTACATAGAGGATCCAAAAAACTCTGCCAGAAGACTTCTAGACTTAATTGATAGATTCAGTAGAGTAGCTGGATACAAGGTCAACACTCAAAAAACAATAGCCTTCTTGTATAAAAATAACAGACTCACTGAGAGAGAAATTAGGGAAACAATTCCTTTTACAATAGCATCTATAAAAATGAAATATCTAGGAATCAATCTAACAAAGGAAGCAAAAAATCTCTACACTGAAAACTACAGCACTCTGGAAAAAGCGATCGAAGAGGATACAAGAAAATGGAAAGACATCCCTTGCTCCTGGGTAGGAAGAACCAATATAGTGAAAATGGCCATACTTCCAAAACTACTACATAGATTCAATGCAATGCCAATTGAAATTCCAACAATATACTTCACAGAACTAGAGAAAACAATCCAAAAATTCATTTGGAACCAGAAGAGACCTAGAATAGCTAAAGGAATTCTAAGCAACAGAGACATGGCTGGGGTTATCACAATCCCCAACTTGAAACTGTACTACAAAGCTACTATGATAAAATTAGCATAGTACTGGCAAAAGAACAGACCTGAGGATCAGTGGAGTAGATTAGAAGATCCAGAAACAGCTCCAGACATGCTCAGTCACCTCAACTTTGACAAAGGAGGCAAACACCATCATTGGAGGAAAGATAGCCTATTTAATAAATGGTGTTGGAAAAACTGGATCTCAACCTACCAAAGATTAAAACTAGACCCATACCTGTCACCATGCACTAAACTAAGATCAAAGTGGATTAAAGATCTAAATATTAAGACAGAAACACTAAACTTGCTGGATGATAAGTTAGGTAGAACTCTTGAAGACATTGACATAGGAAAAGACTTCATGAACAAAACCTCAGCAGCACGGGAACTAACAGAAAGAATCAACAACTGGGATCTCATCTTATTAAAATGCTTCTGCACTGCAAAAGAAAACACCAAGAGAGCTAACAAACAACCTACAGTGTTGAAAAAAAATTTTAGCAGCTGTACCCCAGTCAAAAGACTACTATCTAGAATATATAAAGAATTGAAAAAAATCAATCCCCCCAAGTTCAAAGACCCAATTCAAAAATGGGCATCTGAAATGAATAGACTTTTCTCAGACAAAGAAGTAAAAACAGCAAGTAAATACATGAAAAAATGTTCAACATCACTGGTCATTCAAGAGATGCAGATGAAAACAAGCCTGAGATTCCACCTCAGCCCAGAAAGAATCATTGGTATCAAGAAATCCACAAATAACAAATGCTGGCGGGGTTGTGGGGAGGAAGGAACCCTTCTTCACTGCTGATGGGAGTGCAGATTGGGGCAACCACTGTGGAGATCAATATGGAGATACCTCAGAGAACTAGGATTGGAAATCCCATTTGACTCACCTATTCCTCTACTGGGTATCTTCCCAAAAGAATTAAAAGAATCATACCACAGTGATATATGTGCACCCATGTTCATAGTGACACAGTTTGTAATAGCTAAAGCTTGGAAGCAGCCCAAGTGCCTATCAACTGGAAACTGGATAAAGAAAATGTGGATTTTTTTATAAAATGGAGTACTTCTCAGCCATGAAGAATGAAAAACTAGTCATTTATAGCTAAATGGATGCATATTGAGACCATACTCTCAAGTGAAATAAATAGGACACACATGTGTAAATAGCAAATAGTTTCACTAGTGTGTGAAACTGATAGTGTAAAGAAGGCTTAAAATGATTAAAATGAATAATTGATAATTTGAAATAGGAAAAAAGGTCTGAAGATGAAAGAATGAAGGGAGGGGAAGGGGAAAGGAAAAGAGGGAAAGGAAAAATTATGAGAAAAGAAAAAAAATGGAAATGAAATCTGTAAATAGGTAAGGGTGGAGGGTGTGAAAGGTGCACAGGTAATGGGGAAAAAAATAAGAACCAATCATGTACAGGTACAAACACCCAATGATAAATGTAAATGAATCGTACACCTAAAATGTACCAATGAAATGTAACAATAAAATTAATTCTTAAAAAATAAAGAAAATAGGTATAGAAGGCTCTTGCCTGAATTTGACAGAAGTCATTTGTGACCGTCAATTAACTGATGTCATATTAAATGGGGAAAAAACTGAAATTTTTACCTCTAAGTTCAGGAATAAGACAAGGATACCCACAATCACCACTTTTGTTAAACATAGTACATGTACTAGATAAATTAGCCAGAACAACCAGGAAAGAGAGAGGAATGGAAGGAATACGTATAGGAAAGGAAGAAGTCATATTATCATTATTTGCAGATGATATGATACTCTACAAAGAAGGTTCAAAGAATTCCATTAAAAAGTCTTAGAATAACCAATTACAGCAATGTATCAATATACAAAATCAACACACAAAAATCTATAGTAGTCCTATACACCAATAATGAACTCACTGAGAAAGGTATTAAGAAAATAAAACCATTCACAAGGATGAAGACAAATTCAATATTCAGGAACTAACCTCACCAAGAAAGTAAAAGATGTCTACAACAAAAATGTTAGTATTCCGAAAAAGGAGATCAAACAAGACATCAGAAGATGGAAAGATGTCCTCTATTCTTGGATTGGCAGAACCAATACTATTGTCAAAATGGCAATACTTCCAAAAATGACATACAGATTTAATGCAATCCATATCAAAATCCAAACAACACTTCTCACAGAACTAGAAAATTCATATGGAACTGGAAGAGACAGATTACCAAAAGCATTCCTGGGCAACAACAGCAAAGCAGAAGGCTTCCCAGCATCTCACTTCAAGTTATACTACAAAGCAACAGTGACTTTTAAAAATGGTGTGAGATTGACAGAAAAATAGATATGTTGATCAATGGAACACAATAGAGAGCACAGAAACATCCCAATACTTGATTTTTTTTTTTTTTTTTGGTACCGGGGATTGAACTTGGGACCTGGACCTTGCGAGGTAGGCGCCGGAACCACTGAGCTAAATCCCCGGCCCCAAAATACTTGATTTTTGACAAAGGGCCAACAGAATACTTCGAAGGAAAGAGCCTGTTTAACAAATGGTATTTTGAAAACTGATTATGTATATGCAGAATGTTTAAGCTGGGCCTATATCTCTCACCATGTACAGCACTAAACTAAAATTAAAATGGATCAAAGATCTAAATGTTAAAACACAAATAGTGAACCTACTGAAAGATAAAATAGGTAAAACACTTGAAGTCATAGGTGTACACATGGACTTTTTCAACAGAACTCTAATTGCACAAGAATCAACAAATGGGATTATATCAAATAAAAAAGCTTCTGCAAAACAGAAGAAACTATCATGAGTGAAAACACAATCAACAGAATGGCAAAAAAACCATTTTGTCAGCTGTTCCTCTTTATATCTAGAAAATACAAGGAATTCAAAATAACCACCCCAAATAAAAGACCCAATCAAAAAAAATCAAATGAATAATACTTCTCAAAAGAAGAAACATAAATGGCCAATAAACATATGTTCAGCATCACTTGTCATTAGAGAAATGCAAATTAAAACAACACTATGATTTCATCTTACAACAGAAAAAAATCACAATCATCAAGAAACCCAATAATAAATGCTGGCATGGATGTGCTGATAAAGGAACACTTCTATATTTTTGGTGAGAATATAAAGTAGTGCAACCATTATTTAAATCAATATGGAGATTTCTCAAAGAACTAAAATTAGAAATTGCATTTGTCTCAGCTATTCCATGCTTAGGTATCTTCCCCAAAGAGCTAAAGACATCATGTTATACTAATATATACACACCAATGTTTATGACAGCACAATTCATAATAGCTAAATCCTGGAAGCAGTCTGTATGTCCATTAATAAATGAATGGATAAAGAAAATGTAGTATTTATGCAAAATGGAATACTACATGGCTATAAAGAAGGAAAACTTTGAGACATGTGTAGGAAAATTCATATACTTTGGAGATACAATATTAAGTGAAACAAATCAGGGACACAAGTTTAAATATATGGTATCTCTCATTTGAGTAAGGCAAAGTAGAAATAAAGAAAAAATAAAGGATTGATACAAGAAAATGGAGATAGATCTTTTGCAAATGGGGAGAGGGGGAGGGGAAGGAGAAATTTTAAAAAGATTTAAAATACATCATGTATATGTACCAAATACCCACAAGGAATGTAAACATTATATGGCACAAACATGAACTAAAATAATAATAATAATAAATGGGGAAACAGGATCTAGTGAAGGGAGGAAGGTGGATGGGGAAGGAAAGAGGAATAAAAAGGAATCAGGATGTGTTATTTACATGTACCTTCTCCCTAGAATAAATGTAAACTTCATGTATTGCAAACATGTAGTACTAAAATAATTTTTAAAAAGAAATGCTAAACATTTCAAAAGTTACATGTTTAACCTTATTCAAACATTAGGCAATATATAAATGTATCCTAACATCATGTGTCATCACATTAATGTGTATAATTTTATGTTTTTATGGACCAGTTAAAAGATATTTAATTTAAATAAAAATTATAAAAGGGAAAAAGAACTTTTGGAACCCTTGAAGCTTTAGGAAAATTATTAAAAATTTTCAAGGGGCCTAGATATTATCACATAGAAATAATAACCAAAATGTTGTTCTTATATTCAATGTATTTAGAAAGAAAATATAACTTTCATTTGATTGTGAAAGTCTTTAATGACTCTCACTTCTTTACTTCACATTATATTCTTTTATAAACATTAAATAAGGATTTTGTTTTTCATACAAAAAGAATGCATATTATAGAGCATAAAATATCACATGGCAGAGATTGAAAATAAAATTTGTATTTTCTCAGTACTTAATTCTTTCTTTGTGACCCAATCTTAAGTTTAAAAATGACTGCATTATAAAACATAAATTGTTTATTTTTCTGGAAACTTTTTATATGATATCTTAGCATCTTGACACTGGTATATTTTTAGCTGGAAATGCAAAAATAGGTGAAAAGATATTAAAAAGCAATAAACATTCCATGAAGTGTTGCTAATATATTCACATGACACTTGCCACTGTCCTCAAAAGTAAAGTAACCACGGTGTTTAATGTTGACTCATAGACGTTGGGCTTCTGTTTATTTCTGGCAATATCCACTGTGTTTGCTATAAATTAGATTTTAAAAATGCAATGGACTAAAATTCAATAAAAAAGAAAAGGTAAAATTAACACAATAGTACTAAGAAATAGTATTTCAAAAATGAATAAAACAAGAAAAACTCATAAGATTCTCAGAATCTTTTCTGAGATTATATTTCCTACATAATTTTCAAATAATATGTTGAACATCAAAGTTTTTCATGTATGTACTATAGTATTTCTCAAGATTCTTCATGATGTTTCCTTTGTATAGCTCTTTATCATTTTAAATCCATAATTTACATATATATATTAGAATATATATATATTAGAAGGACAGAGTTATGGCATGGATTTTACCCTCCATCATTTTTCTTTTCCTACTTTTCTCTCCCTGAAATGCAGATATGATGCTCAATATACAGCCATCTTTTTAAGACTGTAAGCATGGTCATGAAGTAAATGCATCAAATATAGTGAAGCAGAAATATGACACGCATTTGTACAATTAAATGCTTAACTGCATCCTGACATTTCAGACTACCATTAGATATTTTGGTTTTGATACTTTTCAGCCAAAATCAATCAAAACTGATATTGAAGTATATACAAGGCTTTTTGTTTGTTTAATTGCTTGTTTGTTTTCTTTTTTTTAATCAAGAAGATTTCTAAGAACCTGGATTGAGAATTTCATACCAGAACATTCCCAGTGATGTGGTGTAAAAATATTCTATTTTCCAAAGATTTCCCATATTTTAATGAGTCTCTCCTTTGTGTCAGAAAATTTTCAAGAAGCTGTGCATAGCATTGTCCTTCCAATGAGAAAATCTAAGATCTAGCCTTAGAGATTTACATGTTAGATTTCGTCCTAGGCCAACGAAGGCAAACCTTTTAGAGATGAGTACCGACCATTGCAATTAAACCTAAATACTGAGGTTTTAGTTTAGATAAAACAACTCATACGTTAACATCTTTTGTCTTAAAAGAAAAACAGATAATACATGTGCTATAGGTCCTCCACCACTGACCTAGACCAAGTTCCATAATCACCCATGCAATCTACGGCAAATTTTATTTCACTGAAATATATTGTTGTCTTTAATGTTCAAGGATTTGAAGGAACATAATTTAGAAAACAAGGGTACAAATTTAAATCCAGAGTTATCATCCATTAATGTGCCTCAAATTATCATATTTTGAAAGTAAAGTTGAGGTGCTGGTGTAATGTTACAGTTTCACTGAATGCCAAACTTGTATAAGAAATTCATTTATGGGCCAGAGATTTAGCTCCGTGGTTCTGCCAGCTGCCTCGCAAGCACAAAGACCCTAGTTCGATTCATTTATGCATACTTCCTCTGATCTAATTCCATATATGCTATTATGGCAATGATAATGGAAATAGAACAATATAACATTGTTTATTGATATGATTTATGTAAATACAATCCATAGTGGATCCCATTAGGATTGATGTCCACACTGAATTTTCAAAGTAAATAAGAATACAGTGTTTTGATTTTCAGCAGACAATTTTGATAGTTTTCAAAAAAAGTTTCAAAATAGGAAATTTTTAGTTCACTATGATATATATTTATATTTATGGACAGAAATACATGAATAAAATGAGAAAAATTAAATTTCATTGCTCATAGATTAAGTATGTGATTTGAATTAAGTTCAAAATAGATAATATGTTAATGTTGCATATTATGAATGTTCTAATAGCAAATTAAAATGTATTAGCAAAAGTACTCAGTAACATTAAGAGTTCTTTCAAAAACTATTGCCTTTATTCTGGCAGAATCAAAATCTACTTTTAAATAGTTTGGCATTTCATATCAACCCTGAGGGTTGTCTCTTTAATAGTCTGACATGATCACATTAAAATAAATAGTATATATACATATATATATATATAAATATGTAGATGCTACATGTGTTTGTACTTATTTATGCATTTATGGTTTCACAGGTTAGTATTGTCAAGATAATTTTCCTCAAATTAACTTTGCTAAAGTCTGGGTAAAAATAAAAATAAATAAATGGATGCATGTTCTATTTTTCACAAGGTTGCATTTGTGGGAAGTGTTTAAACATACCAAGAGCTCAGTAATGCTAGTTCTTATTTTATTATCTAAAACATAATTTGGTTCATGTTTCATTATTTATTTGTCAAGCATTTCTCAAAGTATAAGGATTAAGATCATGCTGCTGTGTTTGGAGAAATAACCCAACACTGAATTCCTAATTCAAGAATCCAAAATACTTCTTTCTTCATTTGTATGACCTATATACATAATTTTAGAAATTCATTGTTGCTGTACCTCATCCCTCAGAAAAACCTTTCAAAAAGTTCTATTTTCCCTTACAGAAGCTCAATTTAAGAAAGTAAATTGTTCTATCAAAAACTCCCTGTCTTGCTATTGTTGCCTCTAAATTGTAGTTGTAGTTAAAATTTTTATTCCTGTCTGTTTTCTATAGCTAAGTTCAAACCTCAATGGCACTCATGCACTTGCATCCTTCTGAGCTTTATTGCAAATTATATATATATATTCTTTCATTCTAAATTACATACTTCCTTGAAAAGGATCATGATATATTTTTATTGCTAGCTTTACCAGTTGAGCCGTTCACAATATCTAAAGATCTCAAAATGTTGGATTCCCTCCTTCCATATTTTTCCTACTCAAACTTGTTTTGTGTTTCAAAGCACTGGGTAGAAAATAAAGCTTTTCTACTACATCTATACCTTTCTTATATATTTCAGTTATGTGTTTCGCCCAGTGAGAGAAATAACTTCTACAGATTAAAGCCACCTTTAAAAAAGGAGCTTCTAACCACACCTGCCTTACATGTGCAAGGAAATGAATTTGATCCCCAGTAACAACAACAACAACAAAAAATAGGAGCTACTAGATGGCATTATATACCTGAAGACAAATCAGGAAACAGTTGTAAAATGATTAACAAAACAAGTTCTTTTTTATATAAAGGAGTTAGCAGAAAAAAAGAATAAAGATGTATGTTACATAGAGGAAAAAAAAGCCATCTAAAACTAAGGAGGAATAACCATAAAGAAAAAAATTGTTGAAGGTATTTCGTGATTAGATCTGGAATAAGAATGTAATATAATTTATATGCTAATATAAATATTAAGGTTTAAAACATCTTAGTTGGTCCCGAGTCATGTGGAACACGGCAAATCAGCCCACTCCAGAAAGGCAACCACCTGGTTCCACACTACAAAGAAAAAGAGAAAGAAATAAAAGGAATAAAGATAAGAAATGAAGAAGTCAAATTGTCATTATTTGCAGATGACATGATACTCTATATAGAAGACCCCAAGAACTCCACCAAAAGTCTTTTAGACTTAATAACCAAATTCAGTAAAGGAGCTGGTTACAAGGTCAACACACAAAAATCAATAGCTTTCCTCTACACAAATGGTAGACTCACGGCGAGAGAAATAGGGCAAATAATTCCTTTCAAAATAGCATCCAAAAAACTGAAATACCTAGGAATCAACCTAACAAAAGAAATCAAAGACCTCTTCTCTGAAAACTATGGCACTCTGAAAAGAGAGATAGAAGATGATATCAGAAAATGGACAGACATCCCCTGCTCCTGGGTAGGAAGGATTAATATAGTGAAAATAGCCATACCTCCAAAACTGCTATATAGATTTAATCTAATTCCAATTGAGATCCCAGCAGCATACTTCATGGACCTTGAGAAAACAATCCAAAAATTCATTTGGAACAAGAAGAGACCCAGAATAGCAAAAGCAATTCTAGGTAACAGAGACATGGCAAGGGGTATCACAATCCCCAACCTGCAACTCTACTACAAAGTTACTGTGATAAAAACAGCATGGTACTGGCAAAGAAACAGATCTGAGGACCAGTGGAACAAATTAGAAGATGCAGAAACAATGCCAGACACACTCAGCCATCTCATCTTCGATAAAGGAGCCAAACACCCTCACTGGAGGAAAGATAGCCTCTTTAATAAATGGTGCTGGAAAAATTGGGCTTCAACTTGCCAAAGATTAAAACTAGACCTGTATCTCTCACCATGCACTAAACTAAAATCAAAATGGATTAAAGACCTAAATACTAAAACAGAAACTCTGAACCAGTTGGAACAGAGGTTAGGTAGAACCCTTGAAGACATCGGTGTAGGAAAAGATTTTATGAACAAAACCTCAGTTGCCCATGAACTGGCACAAACAATCAACAAGTGGGATCTCTTCTTATTAAAAGGCTTCTGCACAGCAAGAGAAACCACCAGCAGTGTGAAGAGACAACCCACAATGTGGGAAAAAATCTTCACCTGCTCTTCCTCAGACAAAGGTCTACTATCTCGAATCTATAAAGAACTTAAAAAGATCAGACCTCCAAAATTCAAAGGCCCAATCCAAAAATGGGCATCTGAAATGAACAGACATTTCTCAGACAAAGAAGGAGAAATAGCAAATAAATACATGAAAAAATGTTCAACATCACTGGTCATTCAAGAGATGCAAATGAAAGGAATGCTGAGATTCTACTTCACTCCAGAAAGAATGGCTGCTATCATGAAATCGACCAAAAACAAATGCTGGCGGGGCTGTGGGGAAAGAGGAACCCTGCTGCACTGCTGGTGGGAGTGTAGACTGGTGCAACCACTGTGGAAATCAGTAAGGAGATACCTCAAAGAACTAGGACTGGAAGTCCCATTTGACCCTGCTATTCCACTGCTGGGGATCTTCCCCAAAGAATTAAAAGAATCATACCACAGTGATATATGTGCACCTATGTTCATAGCAGCACAGTTTGTGATAGCTAAAACTTGGGAACAGCCCAAATGTCCATCAACTGGAGACTGGATAAAGAAAATGTGTTGTTTTTTTTTAATATAAAATGGAGTACTACTCAGCCATAAAAAATGAGAAATTAGAGACATTTATAGCTAAGTGGATGCACACTGATGTGATACTCTTAAGTGAAATAAATAGGACACACATGTATAAATACTGAATAGCTTCTCTGGTTTGAGAAACTGAAAGTGTAAATAAGGACTAAATGTATAATAGGTCATGTGAAATAGGAAGAAAAGGGGCAAAGGGGAAGGAAGTGGGAGGACTAGGGGAAAGGATAGAAGGGAATGGGATTAATATGCGAAAATGGAAAAATAGGAACAAAATCTTTGTAAATAGGGAGGAATGGAGGGGTTGAAGGGAGGGCTGGGCAAGGGTGAAAAATAAGAACCAAGAGAGACCATGTAAAGGTGCAAATTTCCAAGATGAATGTCATTATATTGTATATCTAAAATGTACCGATGATTGGAATGAATAATCAATAATGCAAAATAGGAAGAAAAGGTCCAAAGGGGTAGGGGTAGTGGGAGGGGCAGGGGAAAGGAAAGACGGGAAAGGAAAAATGATGAGAAATGGAAAAAATGGAAATAAAGTCTTTGTGAATAGGGAAGGGTGGAGGGCATGAAGGGAGGGCTAGGAATGGGGAAAAAATGAGAGCCAAGATGCATTATGTAAAGGTACAATTCCCAATGAGAAATGTAATTGTGTTGTATACCTACAATGTGCCAATAAAAGAATTTAATGAAGTGCAAACAAAAAACAAAAAAAAAAAATCTTAGTTGATGAAACACCTGTCCAAAAATTATTTTGTGAAATAAATGTCCACATAACTTTATACTTATTCTAAAGTTTTAAACATATTTTTATTAAATATTTAAATACAGGATGTTTAATGAGGGTGGGAAAGAAAGATGAATGAAGAAGTTAGGATATAAGTAAGGGGTCATTCTCTCTTACATATATTATTTAATATTATTGCATGTTTGTCAAAAGAAGTATACTCTCAGGATGTGTTATACTTGGATCTAGAATGTCCCCAAAAGGCTCAGATGTTGAAAGCTTCATTCCGAATGCAATGATGTTCCTGGCTGGGGCCTGGAAATGTGACTGGATCATGAAAGTTCATATCTGAATGGGCTTTTGGAAAGTGGTACCTGCTGGGCAGAAGTAGGTCACTGCAGGCCTTTTTGAGCCTTGTATCTGGTCCTTGCCTCCTCCCTCCTTCTTTTCTCTTTCTCTGCCTGTTGCTCACCCTGCAGTGAGTTATTTTGATTCACCTTATACTCCTGCCCTGATATTTCATCTCACTATAGGCCCAAACTCAACAGAGCCAGGTGATCATGGAGTAAAATCTCTGAAACCATAAGCCCAAATCAACTTTTCCTACTTTAAATTAGGTATTTTGTCACAGAGCTAAAAAAAAAAAAAAAGTTGACTAAAACTGAGGGATATAAGTTAACATTTAATTAATATTCATATTAATAAGCATATAAAATGCTTTTGAATTTACTGAAGTAAATGTTAATATTGGTTTACCTTTCATTCCAAAATAGCTTGTGTGGACAGATACATCCTGACACTTTTTCCTATTTTTATAATGAGAGCAAAGGATGATGGCTAAAAGTAATGACTTTACTTAGTTAAAATGCCTCGATTCAAACTCTAATTACATATTTACTATTAGTATGACCTTGGGAAAATTATTGATCTTTTCAGCACCTAAATTTATGGAATTGTATGTACATAATGTGAATAACATAGAATTGCTTGATATATTGCAACTAATAATAAGCTGATAAGCTTCTGGAAAGGCAAATAAAGAAAACTAGAGATAAACATCACTATCATTATCAGGAATGAAAAGAAGGTATTAGTTTGACTCCTACAGACATTGAAAAGTTAATGAGTGTGTTATGAAGGATCATATACCTAGAAATTTAAAGTAGTAGATGATATGAAACATGTTTGAAAAACTAATACAAAATATACAAAAATGTTCAATAGAAAAAGCATAAAATCTGAAAATGAATAGAATCCCTTTTGGGATATAAGACTTCCATGCAAAGAAATCTTCAGGACCAAGATGGCCTCATTGGTGAAATTTTTCAGATAAAAATACAGCTAGCTTACACAAAATTTTCTAGAGATTTTTAAAAAACACAAATTGTAATGCTATAGAATCCACCATAATGATACAAAAAGTTAAATGAACGTGGTAGGAATAGTTCAAGCCATCCTCCCTTAGATAAAAATATATACAGTGTTCTAAGAATATCTTAACTTCTATGAAAATAAAAATTGAAAAATAAAGTATAGAAACTTCTCATGCTTTGCAAAATATACCAAGTTACAGATTATTAAGGTTAATAAACCCAAAGAAGACAACTATATCTAGCATATTTTAGAGAAACTGCTGAAAATCAAAGTTAATTAGAAATTTTGAAAGCAGCTAAAAAGAGAAAAGAACAGTTTACTACACATTACAATGATTTAAATGAACATAGATTTCGCATCAGAAACCATTAAGGCAATGACAGGGGGACAATACCAACATGGTGCTGAAATAAAACAAAATAATGGGAATCCCAAAATCTATATTCAGTGGAATTATCTGTCAAACACTAAGGTCAAATTAAAATCTTTTTCTGATAAAATCAAACTAGGACAACTTTTTATCCATAGATGTAAAAGTTAAAAAGTAGTAAAGGAATGGCTACAGGGTAAAGGGCAGTAGTATCAGATGAAAATTCATACCTTCAAGGGGAATGAAGTACACTGAATATGATTTGTATCAGAATAAATATTAAGACTATTTTCTTCTGAATTCTTTTAAATTTAAATCAATGTTTAAAGGAAAAAAATGTAACATGTTCACATAAGATGGTTAAGGTTATGAAGATTTAATACCTTTGACAGTTCAAGCATAAAATTATGTTGAGATGCATGACTAAGTGCACCTATATTGTTTTGAGCTTCTATTTTATATACTTTGGTTTAATCTTACTTTTGAGGAGGAAGTTAAAAGTTAAGAAATTATACTTTCTCAGAGAACAACTCTATTTCAGGTAAAGAAGGAAATTTCAAAATTTTAACAGGAAGCAACAAATGAGTATTTTTAAAAATTCGTATAATCCAGGAGGGAACAGGAAAAATCTTTTTATTATTATTTTTGTGTTCAGACACAGAACCATATTTGAAGATAATGGTAACTTGCTCCCCATTTTCTGATAATAATATTTTTATAATTTATTTGCTGAAGATATTTCCAGAAATATCAAAAAATGTGGCAAAAGTATCTTTAATTCTGAGTAGAGATTTTAGTATCATTTTTCAAAATATTCCTTCTTTGATTCATGTATATATATGAAATAATTTCAATAATTTTAATAGTCATTTAAATGTTAAATTTTATTAGCTACCTCTATAAGTGGATCAGGTTGAATACAAAATATATTTAATTTATTGCACTAATATGATTAATGATAGAATAAATTTGGAAATTGTCCAACAGCTTACATTCCTAGAGTAACATTCACATGGACATCAACTATCACTATTTTTGCATTTGTTCTATTTTAAAAAATATTATCAGATAGTTATGTTTTGTTTTTAATATGTTATGTTCTTATAAAAGAATGCCAAATGTATTATTTAATATTTTTTGCACTCCTGAATTTTTTCTATAGACTTTGAAGTTGGTATGTTTTAATTCCTTTTACTTCTTGAGAAAATATTTATTCACTGCTCTTTATATTTTGCAATTCAGCTGGTTTTTGATACAATATTTTTTATTTTTACTCTTCTATCTTTTTATGTAGAATGCATTTTGTTTTTCAGTTGTTGCTTTATTTGCTGTGGTTATGATACAGTTGATATTGTGCTTCCTTTATTCTCATTAGTAATTACTGAATAATGGCCATGTTTCTTTGTATGGATTTTTTTCTAAGATTCATTTAGAGACTTCCCTCAGCTGCTTCAGCAAAGAACTGCTAAGAAAAAGTCCATTATTTTAATGCTCTTTCTCACCACATTATGCTCTGAAGACAACTACACTTCGGGCTGCTGTCCTTCTGCTTCATAACATAGCTCCTTTGTCAAAAGACCTGTCTGCAGAACTACAATCAACAGCTACAAAGAGAATTTTGACTCCATTTCTCCTCCTCTTTTTATACATGGCTATAGTTAAACTGAGGGGTCTAACAAATACAGGGGTTGGGGTATGGGAGACCCCTGCTCAAGATCCCAGTCTCCTGCTTGGTGCTATACCACATAGTGAGAAGAGAGACTCAGAGTCAGAATTAAAGTGAGAGAAATGGAGAACTAGGATGACCAGTGCTTGAGCAAGCAAAGGCCCTGAACAGCCAGAACAGTAGATATTTATTGTTAAATTGGGGTAAAGGGACTACCTGTGGTTGCTAGGGGTACACTGCTGATGTAGGCAAAGCTTGTAAAAGAAGAGACAG
Organism: Heterocephalus glaber; assembly: GCF_053883595.1. Lineage (NCBI taxonomy): Eukaryota > Metazoa > Chordata > Mammalia > Rodentia > Bathyergidae > Heterocephalus > Heterocephalus glaber. The sequence goes on along the minus strand of NW_028258344.1, from coordinate 26,522,840 downwards.
AGCATTCTTGTGTTAATAACACAATAGATCAGATATAGGTTGTGGTTAATAAATAACCTTGTGTTTTTAGTTAAGAAGATTTTAATTCTGGGAACAGAATTTGGGTAAGAGTCACACTGACCTTGGCTGCTGTGTTATCTCATATTGAGCCTCATAGGTTCATGGGCCATCTCTCTGTCCTCTGCTGTGGCCATTGGTAGAAAGGTTGTTCTAACCTGTACATCATCCACAGTGCTCCTATGAGTCACATAGGCTTCAGTCAAACTAGCTACTTTAAACAAACCAATTATGGGGTTAACTCTTTACAGCCTGCCCTAACAGCTTGTTTTGGGCATAAGCAACAGGATGGTCTGCCACATTGGGGTCCAGTACAAAGTTTGTTTCTGTTATTTGAGTGTTTTGCCTATTAGGGAGAAGTCTGGCCACTGTAGGTAATCTACAGAAAAATGTATTTGTGCTCAACTTTGTTCTTTGACTTTATTCAAATAATAATGAAAAAATAAATAAATAAATAAAAAGAAACACAAATAATAATGAAGTTGAAAGCTAGTTTAAATAGTTCATAATTTGAAAATATAGCTTTTTTAGAAAAAAAACCTGAAATTTTCTTCATTTTTAATCTCTCCATTTATTATTTTCTTGATATTTACTATATTACATATAGTAAACTAGCTTATATTCTGTAAATTTCAGCTACACTTTTTTCCTTAGAGTGTATGCAAGTGCATAGGTATGCATTAATGTCCCATCCTGTATATGTTTATACATATACTCAAAAATATGACAAAATATTAGCAACAGTGGCACTCTTTTCTTAAAATTTGCTGAGGAAACATAATTATTTTATGTACTTTATATATCCAGGAATATAAAATTAAAGTTTTGCTATTTAAAAATAAACAAGTAAATTAATGGACTAGTTTTCCAACTCACTTAACTTGAAGGTCAGTCATGTCATTTCATTAAATGTCATCAGAATTCATGGGGGACAGAGATGGTCTTATTATAGTTATTATCTTTAATTTTAAATCATAATTTTAAAAAAGGCCCTCATGGTAGTGAAACATCTAAGAACATCTTATCATCTGATAAATCCTCTAAATGGCTCTTGAATTTTAGTGCAATAATTGATATCAAAATTCAGTACAGCCAGATCTTGACAAATATAAGAATATCAAGACACAAGTCTGTGGAGCTCAGACTGGTATTTTAAAATGCATCCTAAAATAGTTTATTATTCCCTAAGATTTCATTTTTGGTATCTCTGCCCCGTAATATGGAATCCTATTTTGATACATAGTTATGGCTTTGTTGTTTACATAAAATTCTTACATTTATCCATTCTTTTAAAATATTTATAGAATGCGTCTATATATTAAATACTGTTCTAGACAAAGTGAAGAAAATAAATTCCTTCTTTAATAATCATATGTCAGAAATTATAAAGCATTCTATTTTCGAGAATATTCTTTATTCAGTGAAATAAGGTTCTTTAATAAAGTAACATTTGAACAAAGATCTGAAGAAAACTGAAGGTCTGGGTCATGAGGATATATAGGCATGATCATTAAAGTTAAAGGCAATAGTAGTAAAAAGCACTTGATTATATAGCATATTTAGAAATATCAAGACATCTATATGACTGGTGTGGAATAAGTAAGCAAATTAGATAGGGTATAGAAGGAGATAATATCAGTAGTATCATGGACCCAGCACATAGTTAGTACCTTGGATTTTATTTGGAGACAGATGCAAAAACATTACAGATTTTAGAATTTTTGATATGGTATGCCAGTATACATTCTCATTACCATTGTATTTGAGGCATAGAAAATTTGTGTGTGTGTATGTGTGCAATGTGCACGTGTGTGTAGGGGTACACAGGAAAGTTGAAAGCCATCACAATAGCTCAGCAAAAATGTTGGTAGCTTGAAATATGGTGGAGTGAGAAGACGTCAGGTTCTAGATATATTCTGAAAATTGATGTATTATAATTTGTTGATGGTTTCTTTCTGGGAGATAAAGTGTAGTCAAAGATGCTTATATCTTTTTTGAAGTAAACAACTGAAATAACAGCTTTCTATGAATGTGAAAGCTTGGAGAGGAGCAAATATAAAAGGTGGAAATCAAGGTGTTTATGCAAGTATAGAGGCATAGGAGCTGCGAGTTTGGGGGAAGTTCTAAAATAAATAAACAGTATTTATCAATCATTTCCATTGCATTTATAATTGTAAGAATGAATTAAATATCTTTAAAAGTGTATAAATATAAAGGAAATTGGTGGTCTACTGTGGATTTTCAGTGTAGCAAACTTAGAAGCAGGAACCATGAACAGAGTATGCAAAGGAGCCTGAGTGCAGTGAGGTAGGAAGATAAGCCAGACAGAATTAATTTTCTCACACTGGAATCTTCCTAAAACAATGCAAAGAGAGACAATAGAATGAGTGTTTACACTCTATATACTCATTTTTTCACCTAAAATTTTACAAGAGGGGTTTTACTTTAAAAAGAGCTGAGGAGTGACAGAATACCTAAAATAGATGGGGATCACATGAGGTTTTTCTGTTTTGATTTAAAAAAAAATAACAAAGGACGGATCACTTGGAAATGGAAAGAGGTCAAAGAGATCAAGATGAAAAGGTGAGGCAGAGGAGAAAGGGAAATAAGTAGAATAAAGATATGCCATGTACAGGAACCTAATAACTTCAAAGAAAGAGGAACTAAGATTAATAATATAGACAAGAATGAAAATAGGGAAAGGGGAATTAGATGATGAGAGAGGAATTGGGAAGGGAATAGAAAAGGGGTTTAAAAAAGTAAGTTGTACCCAATCCCAAAGATGATTGTAAACTGCATGTACAGCAAACATGTACTAATTAGTAAAAATAAAAACTCAGAACAGGTAGAGTAAAGCAAATTGTGATACAGAAGAAACTAGGCAATTGAAAGTTCAAAGTCTAAATAGAACGAAGTGGGTAGGATCTAAATTACATATATTGACGGCAAAAAACAGCCTTGGTTGTTCACAGAAAAAGTCAGAGCTAGGAGCCAGATCCAGACATGTTCGTATAACTTGGAGATAGGGAATGTGGAAGTTCATTTTGTATCTGCATCTCCACATCTCCACATACCTGGAAACAGTCCTATTCACTATGGCTGAGAAGTGGAAAGATACAGAAGACATTTGAAGAGAGTAGAAACATTGTGAGACAATATTCTTTCCAGAAATAGGAAATTTAATTGACTAAGTATTACATTGTCCATTTGGCACCAAGTGTCCTCTTAAGGTTTCTGTGTATGAACTTACTATGAACTAAAAGCAGTAAACATGGTTGTTTTTGTTCTCTGCCCACATTCTGCTACTTGAAAGATGGCTCAAAAATTATGGTTATGGAGGGATGGACAGACAAGCAGACACCAACGATAGAAATAAATAAAAATTATCTGGCCATGATTCTCAAATAAACTAATACTTTTCTCTTTCCTTAATGTTCTATGAAATTCTGCTCTACATTAAGAACATCTCCCCATCTCCCTTATTTTCCAGATATTTTCAAAAAAATTTTCAACACAGATTTTCTTTTATTCTCACATAGTTTCTACATAGACTGGCAAAGGCTTTGCAGATCAAAGACAACTAATTCTGGAATAATTCTAGAATTCCTATCATAGGTCTTTTCCATCTTTCAGTACAAAACAACTTTTTACCTCATGTATATCTTTCATTCAGATCACTTAAATAAAGTGGGCCGGGGATTTAGCTCAGTGGTTCTGGCATCTGCCTCCCAAGCGCAAGGTCCTGAGTTCAATCCCCAGTACAAAAAAAAAAAGCTATCTGTTAAATAAAAATATTATTCATTAAAAGCAAATTTATTTAAGAGATTTGTTTTTATGTTTTAAACCAAGATTTTATATCAGAGGGATACCTTATTTAGAATTAATAAATATATTAATAATATTAATACACAGTTCTTAACACTTACATTAGAAAATTGACTCATGTATTCAAATTTAGGAAGGCTGCTACACAAGAAGAACATTTTCAAGATCATATAATTTATACTAGTGATTACTTCTAATTACATAACATTCTAATTTTTAAGATCTTTTTATAATTGGAACAATTATATTTTAATTCAAATCAGTAAATGGAAAACAATTTAGATTTTAAAAAAATATTAATTATCATCTAAGGCAAATGTGTCTGAATGTCTTTTCAATTTAGTTAAATTATACATTCAAAAATAAATTATTAGCACTATGAGCAAATAATATAATGAGTACATTTTCCTCCATAAAATGGCTATCAGTGAAATATGAAATTAATGTTATTATTTCTGCTAATAAATCTTGGGAGCTAGAGATACTTTATAAAATACCTATTACAGCAGTCTCTATACTTACGGGTGCTTTCAACTCAATTTCAAAAATAAAACTAGAACAAAATTTCTTTTAGAGGCTGCAGCAGTGTCTGACATTATAGATTGAGGGATCAAAATAAAGAATATTTTCATTTGTTTGGTTTTTATTTTAATAATGTGTTAATCTGTACCATCTCATATTTTTAATCATCAAATTTGTGAATAGTTGGATATTTTCCTTATGATAGTATCTAATTCATTGAGAACCAGCCAATCTTCAGCTATTATAATTGCTAGAAATAGATGTTTAAAATATAGAAAATATGTGAGGAGGAATGCAATGGGTGTATCTCTTAAGTGCATGTTTTTTGCATGAGAACAAAAACTAAAGACCAAATTTCAATTCTTTTGAGAGCTAATTACAAAATTAGAAAAGTAATAAAATATGAGGTCTTCTCTTTGTTACTCATATATGACTTTCTATACAGTCCATTATGTCACCCACCTTTATCATAGCAAGTGCATTAGAAAATGAGTTTTATAATGTGATATAAAATTTTGACTTCTTTGTGTAAGATATGTCATATTATTTCTGAATAATACTGTGATTTTAAATGCTTTAAAATAATTAATGTGCTATGAATAGAACCTTACTCTATCTTTTGATTTTATCATTTTAGCCAAAAATTAAAGTATTTTCTAGATTTTAATTAATTCACTCTTACCAAAGAAGGTAATTTTCAAATTCTAGTTTTATCCCATTTTGATATTTGAAATAATTATATAAGTATAGTTCCAGGCCAAATATAGTTTTTCAGTTTGGAAGAAATGAAATTTTTTTTGTGTCTATATATAGATCATTTTACAATCAAATTTAATTAATTTTGGTTGATATACAGATGTACATATAATTGAAATAATCCTGGGCCTTAGATTGTATTCACTCTGGAGAAAGGGAGTTGTGGCTGTACACACCTTGCTACTGTCTTCCCCCAAGAAGTGCTCACTCTATCCAACTGGGAAAGAATTCACCTTCCAATGCTGGTCATACCTAATTTTGAAGCTATGTCCATTCCTTGAGCATGTAACTTGGAGAGGCAAGTTAAGTGTTCCAAAAATGAAAAAATAAAGAAAATGTGCTTTATTATACAACTGAGTGATATTCATTCTAAAATTTTACCATTTTCAACAACATGGACTATTTCAGCAGAAATGCACCGAAATGGAAAGAGACCCCATGATTTCACTCTTGTGTGGGGTGTAAAAATATATTAAAATGGCATAAATTTCTATAAATGGATTGGGAATAAATGTTTAAAGAGAATGTTTAACATTTTGAATATAAATTCAAATATTTTAACACATCATAGTTGTATTCGTTCATTATTTTATATAGAATGCAATATTATTTTAAAAGTAAATTTTAGCATTATGTCAGATGCTGTATTTTGGCAATAATATGAACTTTTTTTTTTGCACCATGTTGGGGATTGAACCCAAGGCCTCATACACGCTAAACAAACTTTGCCACAGAACTGTTCCCTGAGCCCTGCAATAATATAAACTTTTGATGATTGAGAGTTTCAATTTTTTTCTTATAGTATTAAAGAAACATTTAAAACAACTGGGTATTAATTTAATCAGCCATCTACTTTAGTAAATTAAAAATAAGTCTGAATTGATTTTTAAATAAGAGATTAATTTCAAGTCCTAAGAAATAAAACAAATTTCACTTTGAAGAAACCATCTATAAAGCAAAGTGTAAGTAGAGCAGCGATGGTTAATATTCACTGATGTCTGTATGTTCTCTCCTTCCAGGGCTTGAAGTTTTATGAGGCCCATTTGACTAGTTTCTAACCTATGAATTGTGACTATTACTTCTGTTCTGAGACATGAACTAGATTGCTTTTTCCATTTTTATTTTCCTCTATTCAGTGACATGGGGGGATTTGTTAAAAATGACATAACTTCATACTGGAGGAGACCCTACAAGCAACATCAAAATTTATTTGTATGAGAAATAATGCTCATAGTATTAAGCAACTTTGATTTTAGGGTGTCCAGTGCAATGGTATGCATTATTCTGATACCTATAGTGGTAATTTTAGAAAACACTGACTTAATATGTTTGGGTACTGAAAAGCAAGGAAAATGTTGTCATACCCTGGAAAGATGAAAATCTATATTATTGATGTTAAAATATTTGATAAATGCATATTTTATCATAACTTTAAAGGCTTATGTAGAGAGTGAGAAAATGAGAAGAGTTTAAATAAACAGATACCACTTGAAGAAAAAGAGTTCTTCTGGGTCTGGAGAATATGTAATAACTCAATTTGGGATATATTAAGTTCAGGGTGCTATTTAAATATACAGATAAATAGATCAAGGAGACACTTGATATGAGTCCAGTTATCAAAGGCTTTACTTGGTTGAAAGATAAATTTGAAATTATCACAAATAAATAAAATTTAAAATATAAAATTCATTAAACTTGCCAGAAGAGTAGTAGTGTAACTAAAATAGTTGAAGGAATAACCTATAGAGACTTCAAATATTCACAGGGTGGCATATGAAAAAGAAAATATTAAGACAGGGTAGTCAGTATGAGAAAGAGAGAGAGAGACAGAGAGACAGAGACAGAGAGAGAGAGAGAGAGAGAGAGAGAGAGAGAGAGATTGACTACGAATATGAGATATGAGATCCTGGATGCTAAGTGAAGAGAAAAAACATAAGCTCTACTTTGAGAAGTGCTGTTGGTGATTGGCTAAATGTGAGAATCATAAGTAACCAGTAGAGTTTACATGGTAACATTAAGTAGATATTTTTCCCTTTGGTTAAATGACAGCAGCAAAAGTATTGGAATGTGTACAAAAAGGGGAAATAGTAGACAGTGTTACATATCCACATTTTAAAGGAGTTTTTGCTAAATAAGAAATAAAGGCCCTATTTTAAGTGGGAAGTGGGAGGACAAAGAAGTCCACATATATTAATGCAAAAGAAGTAGCAGTTTTTTTATGGCTCATGGGAACATTCCACTAGAGAAAATTGTAGGCATGTTCTAGAGCAATTCCTAGCATAGCTTAAAGTCTAAAGTGTTAGGACTCCCATTAACTAGGCAATTAGGAAGTTTACAGTAACAATAGAGGATATAATGGGCAAATAATGATCAGAAATTGTAGACGTTATACCATGGCCTTCAAAATTAATTTTAGTTTTGAGCTTAACAATACTGTAAATCCTTAAATATTTGACTCTATGATATTTGTAAGTATTCTAATACATATTTTCCCCATGGGGAAATCAATTAATACAATTCACTGAGGCTGAGGCCAAATTACTATAATTCAATGGGCAAAATTAGGAGCAAAGAATAGAAATTATATCTAAGAAAATTTCACATAACCATGAAAAAGAATATTATAATAATTAAAATTGATATAGAATGCAATAGCCTTGGTAATACGTTAAAAATGTACTTTTAAAAGATAGTCGTGCTTAATGATCTCTTTAATTCCTTCCTGAGCAATAAACTTTTACCGTGATTTTTTATATTTAATACTTTGAATATGTTACCAGTGGTTTGTCTTTGGTGATTCCTGAGTGCTCCACCAAGCCTTCTGGTTCCCTTAACCCAGAAGTCATTTTGTGAATTTTTCATGAGTGATTCTTGGTTGGAACATTTGGTTGTGCCAAGTGTTTTCACTCAGGCTCCATACACTTACATACTTTATCTCCTAATGTTAAAAAGTCATCTGGTCTTTCATTCTTTTAAAAATAGATATGATTGAGCTCTTTAAATGCTTATGTTAGATTAGTGCTAACAATTAAGATTCTACTCACATAGTCTTCAACTTTAGTTCATAACTTTCCCCTGATAAATTTTATTGAACAAATTTGAAGCAAAGGTTTAGTTGCAATATATCTTCTGGTTTAAACCAAAAGAGCCACAGAGACAGTATTTTCTATTTAAGTCATTTAGAAAATTACCCAGAAATAGTACCATAAATATACAATAACAATGACAGAATAAAGATATTTTTGTGTTTTTACAGATATTTGGGGGCTAGGATACTGTGCTTTAATTATAATAATAAAAGAAAACAACTAAAACAAATTTTAAAATTTCAAGTCCAACAACAGTTTGGTAGAAATATATAGACTCTGTACAGTGAGGAAAAATAAGAATAGATAATCTTTAGGAAAAGTAATTATGATTCAACTGCTCCCAGGGCAGAGGAGGTGAGCCAATCCCAGTGCCCAGGATGAGGCTTCCCAGCCACCATTCCACTGCTCCTAGGGCAGAGGAGGTGAGCAGCAGGGGTGCCAGCAGCAATCACCCCCCCACTGCCCCAAGAAATGAGAAGACATGTAAACAAGCCTCAAAAACAGACTTCCAGATCACCTACAGCAACCCCAAAGGGAAACAAGATGGAGCACTCTGATACTCAACCACCTGGACTCACTGAACTGGCAACAAAAGAAGATCTGGAAAAAATGAAATCAGAAATAATTTCTCAGATAATAGCAGAGATTGTGCCCATAGTGCAGGAAAAGTAATTGCAAGGAAGTTGGAGAAAAAGTAGGTTGACAAAGAAAAATAACAAAGTAATATAATAGAGAGTAGAAGGTAATGAATAATTCTGAGCTAAACCATATATCAAGGTCAACAAACCCTACAATGAAAAGGCTAAATTGAAAAAAATGAGTGTTTTACAGCATGAGCTTGTAAACAATTTCCTAAATCTCCAACAACCTAGCCAAAAACACCTTGGGTAATCCCTTCTGGAATGAATAATAGCAGTCTGAATATTGCTTTAAAAAAGAATGATTAAACCAAGAGAGGGACAAAACAACAGGAACTTTGACCTTCAGAATTATGAACTAAATTATCACCTCCCACTGAAAATAGGGTTATAAGGCAATAATTAAATAAATATTTATATCCCATAAGACATAACAAATTAGATTTATTCATAATTGGCTTAGGAAAATTGACTATGTTTTATCTATATTACATAATTCTGAAAATGCTACCTTATGTATATTTCCAGTGAAAAAATTATAACAGTAGAGGCAGCTGTGTATTGTGTGTGGGCTTTAACTTTTGCTTGCTGTCCTAGTGCTCAGGATACAGTTCTTCATTATAAGGGATAATTCTAATAGAAATCTATGTTACCTACCAAGTTCAGAGAAAGATAGTCATAGACTATCTAATTACTTTACAGGTGGAGGAAAGGTCAATTTGGAGTCCTTGATGTAAAAAGAGTATCCCTATACTGTATCTCAGTAAACACTAAATTAAACCCATTTGTCACACAGTACTATTTAATCTAAAAGCATAATGTAGCTGATGGTGAGTTTGATATAGTTAATAAAGTCCATTTTCCTTACATATTTAGTAATATGTAGATTTATTTTAATTAAAACTAAAATATAGAATTCTCACTATATGTTTTGATATTATATGGGACATGGATTCATGTGTCTCATTAAAAAAGGAACTGATTTATGATAAAATTTTACTTTTATATAATTATAGTTTATAAAACTTTTAGGACTGCAATACAATGAAATATAAAGCAATGTAAATATTTAACCAATTTTATCACCCTGATATGAAATTGTAATAGGCAAATCAAAATTAAATATGAAACATATTCCTTAAATTGTGTTAAATTGTACATGTAATATAATTTAAAGTAAGGTTATCATAAACAAATACATTAGAAAATATAGAGGTGACACAATTATTATCCTCTTCCTTCAATATCTTAATGATATTGAAAAATGCAAACCACCATGCACTTCATCTGAGAAAAAACACATAAAATTCTAATAAAATTTATTTAAAGATTGTAGAACAAAAAAGTAAAAATATTCATGAAACTTTAGAGCTGATCGAAAAAACAAACAAATGAAAATCTCAGAACAAAACTAACAAAACACCTGGGCAAATGTTACACATTGGTAGACTCATTCAAGCATTTTTAAATAATGTATCTCCCTTTAGTAATATTTTCTGAGATGAGGACATCTTTCCAAACAGTCACATGAGATAATAGCCTACACTTCACATGCTTCAATTTATGCTTCAATTTTTTTCCCGTTCAGATCAGCCTATCTGCTAATGTGACTACTTAACTGTTAAAATGTGAGTAAAAGTCATACTTACCCATCAAAACCTTTAAGATTTATATATAGTTTTAGGGATATTAGTTAAGAGGACTTCACTTTTAAGAGAAGGCTTCAGCCAACCTTTGGGTAAAGAATGTTTCTGAGTCTTGAAGACTTGCACCCATGACCTGAACATTGGATAATTCTGTAATGAAATGGCAACATAGGAGAATTCTTAGAAATCAGTCAGTCCCCTCTCTTAGAGTCACTCACTTTGGCATCCTTTCAACTTGAGTGATTCCACATTTAACCAGTTTCTGAAAATCACAAAAAGGATGATTTTTATTTTCTTAGTACTATTTGCCTAGTTTGTCTACTCATTTGTTTTCTATGTTTTTCTGTTCTGTTGTTTTCCCACTCATTCTGAATACCCATTTCTTGTAAGAAAGAAAACCTAGAATTTTGAATAGATGCATTCTGTGACATGAGTTGGTTAGCTTTGTATTTCATACAAAATTTTGGAGGTATTTTATAATACAAAAGAATAAATTGTTTCTAATCTTTATTGGATTCACAATTGACTAACTGCTGTTTCTTCCTGATAGCTTCTTCAAAAATCTTATTTCTACAGAGATAGCTAACTAATCTGTTAACAACAAATACTATATGTTAGGAAATTTTAAGGCATACTTTTGCTTCATGGAAAGAAATTCTTCTGCTCCATTAAATTATCCTTCAATAAGGAGTAGTGTTTTACTTTAATGCTAAATCAAAATTAAATATGTTTAATTCTATCTCCCAAAGCTAGCAACATTGATCAGAATATATTAAAAAACAATAAGAAAACTATTTATCCCTAATATGTAAAATCAATTTACTTTCATTCTTCAGTTTTCTCTAAAGTTCACTTGAAAAAACTTAAAGCATTTAAAATACAACTAATTAAATAGCATTAGATCACATAGAATGGTAATATCGACATATTTAGGGAATTACACATAGGTATTTATTTTCTTTCATTCTCTTTGAAATTCCTTTGAGAATATTTTACTATGGTATGAATATCATATTTTAAATTTGCAGATTTGATAGTAGAAATGCATTGAATTTTTAAAATTTGATTAAAGGTTTCATTGAAACCTGGGTTCTGGAATAAAAGGATAGTTATCCTCCCAAGAAAAGCCTTTTTTCAGTAACCTTAAAGCTATCAAGATTTGTAGCTATCACCATATCCTGAGCATAATCATCTGACCATAAAATACCCAAGAATCCCCTATACTGTTTCATCAATACTGGAAAGTTATGCTTCAGTTTTATTCTGCAGTATTTTTCACCTAGATTGATATGTAGATTATGTGGATTAAAAAAATAAAGTAAAAGAGCAAAGAAATACAAAGCCCTTTTATCTCCTTTCCTGGCTCCTCCCCTCACTCTCTGTCTCACCCTCTCTCTGCTTTCTGGATACCATGATAGGAGCAGCCTTTCTTCTCCCAGGCCTTTCCACATCAATTTCCTGCCTCAGAGCTAGCCAAATATGGACCAAAAACATGAGCTGAAATAAACCTCTCCTCGTTTAATTTTTGGGTGTCAGGTATTGTGTCCTAGAGATGAGAAAAGTGACTGTGACAGAGCCATATGGTTTTCCTATAACTATGGAGAAATTTGTCACCAAAACAATTTTTCTTTCTTCGGGCTGATTGGATGGTCAGTCAACCCACTGCAATAATAGAAATGGTCAAGCAACATACATATGTTGGGGGTGGAGGCTCTGAGACAGGGATCTGCCCACTCGGCAACCTTGCCATGAGGGGTGGGTCCTGCAAAACAGTAGCAGTAGGTAGACTTCTCTCCATCCAGGTGGAGAGGTGAGCAGGAAGAGGCTCAGGAACCAATCTAACTTCTAGGCCAAGTACACATTTAGGCAGAGAAGGTGAGCCAGTCCCAACACTAGGAGGAGTCTCCCCCACCTCAATTCCATGCTCCTAGGGCAGAGAAGGTGAGCTGCGTGGGCACCAGAAGCACTCTCCCCTCCATGAAAATGAGAAAACACTTAAGCCTCAAAAACAGACTTCCAGATCACCTATGGCAACCCCAAAGGGAAACAAGATGAAACAATCTGATACCCAACAACCTGGACTCTCTGAACTGTCAACAAAAGAGAATCTGGGAAAAATGAAATCAGAAATAATTACTCAGATAACAGCAAAGATTGTGCTCATAGTGCAAGACATGATTAATAAATCTAAAGATAAAAAATTAGAGGATCTGAGGAACATGATGGAATCCCAACATAGGAAACAAAGGGAATCCGTAAAGTAGATGCAAACAGATTTCCAGGAGATTAAAAACTCCATCGAAAGTCTACACAGCAGAAAGAACCAATGTGAGGATAGAATTTCAGATATAGAAGATAAGATTGCAATTAGTGACCAGGAAAAGAAAAATTGCTTCAAAATTGAAAGGCAACATGAGAAATCAATCCAGCAGCTGCTAGATGATGCAAAGAAGAATAACATAAGACTGATTGGAGTCAACGAAGAAAGAGGAGAGAGTGCAGATGACATTAAAAAAATGTTCACAGAAGTGATGGCAGAAAACTTCCCAAGGAGGGGAAAAGAAGTTGACATACAGATAAGTGAGGCATATAGGACTCCAGATAGCCTTAATCAAAAAAAATCTACACATAGGCATATAATAGGATTCCAGAAATCCAACAGAAGAACAAAATTCTACAAGCAGTGAGAGAAAAGAAACAAGTCACATACAAAGGAAAGCCCATCAGAATCACAGCAGACTTCTCAATGCAAACCCTCAAGGCAAGAAGAGCTTGGAGTGATGTATTTCAAGCCCAAAAGGAAACTAGCCTCCAACCCAGATTGATGTACTCTGAAAAACTATCTTTCAAAATTGATGGAGAAATAAGATACTTTCATGATAAAGAGCACCTTAGGAACTTCATGAATACCAAACTGGCACTCCAAAAACTTTTAGACAATATCCTAGGAAAAGACAATGAGGATCACAACCCCAGGAAGCACAGCAGAATGAATCCATTGGACGTGACAAATTAAACTCAAAGGGGGAGAAACCAACAAAAAGAAAAAGTCATGTCAAGGCTTTTAAAACATTTAACTTCATCTCCCTAATGAGTATATAATTCAATCTTGTTAATGTACTGATTAGTATTTTTCTGATTCTAGAGTTGCACACCTTTCCTTGTGCTATACTGGCTATTTATCATCTTCTTGTGTCTACTTTTTAATTGGTTTCTATATTAATGAGCTGTAAGAGTTCTTTATATATTCTGGTCATAGGTTATATGCATTGTAAATATGGTCTGTTTAAGGACTACTTTTCATTTTAATGATGTCATTTAAAGTTCTAAATTTTGATGGAATCTCATTTATCAATTTTTTTTCTTTTATACTTCATGGTTTTTGTATCCTAGGTAGTTCTTGCCTACCCTAAATTCATGAACATTTTCCCTTATAATTTCTTCTTAAAGTTTTATACTTTGGGGCTTTCTTATTTAGGTTCATAGATACCTTTAAGTTACTTTTATGTATGGAAAAAAAGAGTTGAAGTTAATTTTTTATATATGGATACCAAGTGTTCTAGTGCCGTTTGCTGAAAACACTATCTTTTCCTCAGCTCTTGAATTGAGTTTATATTCTATAAAATGTTAATGTTAAATAGTCTTTCAAAACTCGGTGGACCATATATGTGTACTTCTATTTCTAGATTCTCTGTTTTATTCCAATGATCTATATGTTTTTCCTTACACCAACACTGCCTTGATTACTGTAGCTTTAGAAGAAGTCTTAAAATTAGGTACTAAATGTCTTCCAACATTGTTTTTTTTCTTTTTCTTTTTCATTTTACTTTTCTAGGTCCTTTGTACTCCTACATAACTTTTAAATTTCAATATCCAATTCAATATCCAATTCTTCATTTATAGCAAGTATATATAGATCTGAATTTTTATATATACCTTGTGTTTTCTAATCCTGCTTAATTCAAATACAAATTCTAGGGACTCCTAGGATTTCTTAGTATTTTCTCTGTAGATGATCATTTCATCTAACCATAAAGCTTTTGCTTCTACCTTGCCAATCCTATCCTAATTGTGTCATTTTATTGCCAGACTATTTTGGTTTGGGCCTAGGTTTCAAAGTTTAATGGAGAGATGAAGAGTAAACATATCTGCCCTTGTTCCCCACCTTAAGGAGAAAGCATTGTATCTTTTCCATTCATATAAGGCATTCTTGCTGAAAGTATGGAGTACATGTCTTTAATCTGTTGAGAAGTATCTGTTCTACTTCTAGTCTCCTGATAGCTCTTACAATGAACAGCTGTCATATTTAGTCCAATACTTTTTTTCCAACTAGTGACAGGATCATATGGCTTTTTCCTTTCCTCTGTTAAAATGATGACTTTTGGGGGTGGATCTTCCAATGCTGAACCAACACTGCCATCCCTATAATAAAACCACTTTCTACATACTGCCAGATCTGACTTCTAATAGTTTGTTTTGTTAAACAAATTTCTATCTATGTTCATACTTTTTCTTCTATTATCTTTATCCAGTTTTAGGATTAGCATAAAATTTATTTCCTAAAATGAGGGGAGAAGTGTTCCTTTATTTTTCTGCTTTAAATGTTTTATATAATTTATCAGTTAAAATGTATATGGGCCTGCTGTTGTCATATAGGTAGGTTTTCAAGCTAGGAATATACTTTCTTTAATAGGTGCTATGCAAATTTTATATTTCCTCCAGAGTCCATTTCATTAATTTGTCTTCCAAGGTACTTCATAGAAGTTGTCAAATTTGTTTCAAAACAGATTTCTGTAATATGCTTTCTATATCATTTTAAATTCTGTAAAACCTGTAATAACGTCTCCTACATCTTGATATTGTAATATTTAAAGTGTATAATTGATATTGTGTAATAGGAAGTAAAGGTATAAAGGAGCAGGGGAAGTGGGAGGGGTAGGGGAAAGGCAAAAAGGGAAAAGAAAAAATATGAGAGTAGGAAAAAAGTGGAAACAAAGTCTTTGCAAAAAGGAAGGGTGGAAGGGGTGAAGGGAGGCCAGGGGAAGGGGAAAAAAATAAGAACCAAGATACTCATGTAATGGTACAAGATCCCAATGATGAATGTAACTGTATTTTATACCTAAAATGTACCAATAAACTTAATGGGGAAAAACAAACAAACAAACATACATATGTTGTTATAATTCTACATACATATGTGCATATATTATAATTCAAATCATTATGGGCCGGGGATTTAGCTCAGTGGTTTCGCCACCTACTATGCAAATGCAAAGACCCGAGTTCGATCCCTGGTAGCAAAAAAAAGAGAATAAAATAATAATAATAATAATAATAATAATAATTCAAAACATTAAAATTTTTTAATTCTGTTGCCCTACTAGTTTAGTTCTCTGGGAATAAGTTATCTTTTTTTTTAAATGTGCTTTCAGTTCTTTAAATGTAACAAGATAGAGCATGTTTGTACCCAGAACATATAGTGAGTTTCTTTGAAATCATCAAATCAGCTTCAATGCAGTCTACTCTGTGTTCATTACAAGATTAGTAAATAAGTAAAATTTATAATAAAATATAAAAGGGATGTGGGACACAGTTTATTAAGTGAGTCTGTCCCTGTTAAGCTTTATACACTGTGGCATTTGTTTGAATGGTTGAATTTGGAATTGCATTCAAGAACTCTGTACCCTTGCTGTAGCTTTTTTTCCTCCCTTGTATATTTTTCATCATTCTGGCCTTGTTGTATTGAAAAATTAGTGGTTTCTCCACTGTCACTAAAGAGATGTTATACAAAGCAAAGGAAATAGTTGATGTAATAATTAAGGGTATAACATAGACAACTGAATTTTCATATTATCTTTAAATTATTTAATAGTTTAATAATTGAGAATTTTAATTGTTGTTATTATTTACTAAGGAAAAATGATTTGAACAAGAATGTGAGATATTAGTGAAGATGGCTTGTGGTTCTTAAGTGTTAAAAACATGTTCCCAAATGATGATGGGGCTGAAAGAAAATAAGAATAATATTGAGTATTTCAGTTTATGAAAAAAAGATATTCTAGGAATCCAGTTAAAAGGGCTTTTATTGGCAGTGGAGATTTCAAGCAATTTGTGAAGAAAAGAAGATAGTTTTTAAGCTAGAAAGGTGAACAATTTAAAAAAGATTCATAGTCTATATTATGTCCTCAAGCATTTAGCTGAATATTTTTACACAATCACTAGTGTTTCACAACTACAGTCTCAGGATCGTCTCCTCTCCATGTCTACTTGGTTTCATCTCCACTATTAATTGTGAAACTCCCTCTTCTCATATTTCTATAATTCAAATTTTGGAGTCAATTATACTGGATTATTTAAAATTACTATCCCTGTTTGGAAAAGTTTTCTGCCAAGGAAGCCATAGGCCACTGCCAAGACCACAGGTTCATTATCTTGGGTTGATTGTCTATTTCAGATTCAGTCAGCTGTTACCACTGTGGCCATTTCATTTGATTAAAAACATGGCCATCTGTTACCAGAGAACCCTGGAACCATCCCCTAAGTCAAAGCTATGTTTCAAAAATTTTCTTACATGAGGGCTATACTGTCATGGCCTTCCCTAAATATAGTCTGATTCTTAATGAGATAGTCAAACAAGCTATCAAGAAAACTGGAAAAAATTACCATTGGCATTATTGATAGCTGAAATTAGGAACTTATAACCTATATAATCTTTCATCCTAAATGGCTATCTTGGTCTTCAAGATATGGTTGATGTGTAACGTTATTAAATAGGTACCTGATTATTGAAAGATAAACGAGAGTTATGAGCAATTATACATAGTCATGCTTCTCCATGTCTAAGAAAATTTCTTTCTTAATGTAATTAATTTTTTCCATAAATATTTTTATCTTATAATATAATGCTATTTAAAAGACTTGCTATGTTAAATAACTTGACCACAGATTCTTTCTTTCTGAATTCATATAAAGGTTTACCTTTTGTGTGTGCGTGTGTGTGTGTGTGTGTGTGTGTGTGTGTGTGTGGTTCATCTTTGATTGCTACAGACCTGGAGTTTGCCCAAAGCCTTTACTCTGCAATAATCCTGTTCCTTTCTGATTGCTGATCGCCCCAGCTGGGTGGCCTTCTCTATCATTTACCAGTAGGCTGTAAGCTCTGACACAGTATAATGCTGTAGTTGTGCCTCAGTGTATTCTTAAGAGTTTGTCTTTCTGCCTGTCCTGTCGGTGATCACTCTGTTACTGAACTGAATAGTAACTCCTGACATTGAACATGTATAATTTCTATCCAAGATTGCTATTGTAATAAAATAATGCAATCAGTCAACATATAGTGTATGCTACATCTAGTTTCTAAAGATTTTATTGAAATTTCAGGGATTTCTTTTCAAAGACATTGTAAAGTTAGGAATTGAAGGTCAAAATAGTTTTTATTCTGAGCATCAATCTTTTAAAACCCTGTTATCAGCAAGGTCTTTTCTAAAGCATGTATTATATATAAATGTTTCAATCATGGTTCATTTTAAAAAATAAAGATGGAAGGTCAAAAATGTTTTATCTGATTGCCCTTGGAAATATAGAACTGTATATGAGATTAGGAAATTGTCTCCTATTCCATTGCAGTTTGCTACACTTGTCGTCTCTTAAGGCCTGTTTCTGCAGATAGAAATGGCCATTGCTTCAAGGCCATTCAAACAATATTTAGTCTTTGATAATGAAAACAAAAGAAATATACACAAAGACAGAAACATATTTCAAAATAATGATGCAATCCTATTCAACTACTGTATCAGGGAGCAAATTACATTTATTGTTGACAAAGTTAATATAAAAAAACTTCTTCACACTTTCATAGGTCTTTCACACAGTGTTCTTACAATATATGAACTGAAGCATTTTCATTTTCCCTCTGTGTTTAGTTAAGAATATTGATTATTGGAAATGTTACTAAAATTTTATGCCATCCTTATTTTAACTCTACAATTTAACTTCTGACTATCTGTACAATTAAGAATGGTAGAAGACCATGAATATTTACACAAAACCAGCCTTTTACATATTGGTTAGCATACTCATAATTGAATAGTTTTTATTGCATGATGTAAGCTCAGTATAAATAAAATTATTTTAAGAGGCAAATTGGATTTTAATCAAAGAAATTTCATTGCCAAGTTTTTAAATTTGTACAGTAATGTTTTACAAAAAGTATCCACAAAGAGATTGTCTTAAATTACTCATTTTGATCTGAGCCCTTAATAGTAGATTATTTAAAGTGTATAAATTACATGAAGAAAAGTTCGTAAAAGACCAAAAGGCTATGTCTTAGATAGAATTCCAGATCTGAAAATTCTTCATCTTATTTTTCTACCATGCTCAATTGATTTTGTCTAACTCAAAATAATACAATAAATAATCTAAAATTAGCCCATTTATGGATATCTAACTGTATTCACCTGCTTTAAAAATTGTCTAATTCACTCAACCAATTTTTCCTCAAAAAAGGCTTATTTCATATTAGTACAAACATATTTTGAGATTTTTAGTGACGTACTGTGCTTGGAGATGTTGAGTACTACATAAGAAGATACTGAATTTAAATTGTGAAGTAGGTTATAGAAATATTCTTATTACTCATTCATTTACTAAATCATCTAAATTTACTGGATTTCTTTCCTCTGCTAATCAGTGTTTTTGTAAGGGAAAGACTATAAATAAAAATTTTCTGTCCTGAAAGTTTATAATCTAATAAAATATATATATGTGTGTACTTATAAATATGCATCTATAATATAAATACATGTATATATACTTAACATACTCATAAATAAGCATGTATGTTATACAATTATATATATATACTTACAAATAGGAATATATATATATGCATAGATGTATATATATGAAATAAATAGAAGTCATTCAGTATGGTAACTTTTTGTGCTACTCAGCTTTATGTCACTATAACAAATCTAAAATAGTCAATTTCTAAAGAGAAAAAGCTTGTTTTGAGATATAATTTTGGAAGTTCCAATTCTTGGTTGTTTAACCCTCTGACTTGGGCCTCTGGAAAGGTACCTGTTCCAGCCAGGAGCATGTAGTGGAACCTTCCTGTCCAATCATGTCTTAAAGAATCACTTCCCTATTATGCTGGTAAATTTCAACACAAGCTTTGGGCAAGACATTCAAAGCAAAGCAGTAAATATTACAACAGCAAGCTTTGGCTCATGTTAACGAATCATTCAAAATATTCCATTCATATAAATTATAATGTTTTAAGTCATACATAGTCTACATTACAAATCAGATAAACACATACATAAATAAAATATGTAAATGCATACATTTAATTTATATTTCATTAGGTCAAATTCACAAAAGAAATAATCAGATTTGTTCAGAGTAACCAAAATGATGATCCTTCTGTTCTCACGTGGGCCATTAGTTATAAAGTAAAAATCAAGTAAGTAAGCACTGTTTCATTAAAATCTGAAAGACAATGTGACTAAGGAGCACTGCTTTAGAAGTTTCAGAGAGCCACTGAATAAAGTGGTTTTAGTGTATACATCTCATAAACAAACAGGAAATGTATGTGCTCATTGACATTCAAAAAAATCTAAATAAAATAAAAAGTGTCACTGTCATTTGGATCCAACTCTTTTGTACACACTGTGAAGGCCTAGAAATATAAACACATTGAAGAGGAAACAAGGCCTGTACTAGTACATAAGAACAAGAGCCAGTAATTTTTGAAAATTACTGTTAAGCTAATTTTTACTCACAAACTAGTAAGGCCTAGAGAAATTGGATTAGACATATGGTTATCTAATCTCACAAGAATATTTTGAAAGACTCATCATTGTAGGAAACATTGATTAAATATCTACCTATAAAAATTAAGCTGGCTCTTAATATTATTACAGAAAAAATAATTTATACCATAATAGGTTTATACAGAAAGCATTTTCAATTCACTAATCCCTATTGCATCGAATACAGACAATAAGCTTCCCAAGTTTCTTCTAATTCTCAGCAATGCAATTATTTAATTTTCAAAATATGCAGAAATTATCTATTATCATCTAACCAGAGGAATTTAAGAATACCTCATGAATTCCTCAAATAACATCACAGATTGTAATCTAACATGTATTCTAATCCAGCCCAATATTTCTTTTTCTTCTTCTTTTTATTTTTATTGGTACATGCTTGTAGTACATAATGATTACATTTATCACAGGGATTGGTACATCTGCATAATATATTTTAATTCTTTTTAGTTTCCTTTCCCCTCCCTTCTCTACGCCCTTCTTCCATCCCTTGGTCACTCAATGTTCTAATCTTCCCTTAACCTCTAACCATTTAGCATGCAGTCTTTTGGGTTTCATGTAGTAACAACATTGTTTTTCAACTTTGTAGATCCATCATGTTGGAGTTATTCACAATTTCTTTCCTACTACTATTCATTGCGAAAGAAAATTCTGTTGGCTAAATATTCTTAAATCTTAACGAGTCTCTATGATACTAATATTTATTCCTTAAAATCTATTCCTAACATAGGACCTACCTGGATCCTGTCAAAATGTGAGTCGGTACCATTATCAAAATTTTCCAAGGGCTTCTCATCTCTTTGCAAATCAAAATCAAACATACCATTTCCTACAAACCCTTTCACAATACTATCATATCCATTTGGTCTTCCTCTACTTACTAAAATAGATATTTATTTCCTTTCCATTTTGTAGTTAACTGATCCTTTTGCTTAGTATTTCTTTTCTACACTTGATCCACCTTGCTCACTCACTTCTTTGTAGTCTTCACTTATATGTAAGTCTTTATTTGAGGCCTTTGTGATTATTTTATTTATTTATTTTTCCAATAAGTTTATTGGGACATTTTAGGTATACAATATGCTTACATCTATCACTGGGTACTTATACCAGTACATGATGTATATTGGTTATTTTTTCCCCTTCCCCTGCCCTCCCTTCATCCCCTCCACCCTTCCCTATTTGCAAAGAAATGGTTTCTATTTTTTTTCCTTTTTGAATATTTTTTTCTTTTCCCTTCTTTTCTTTCCGATACACCTCCCACTTCCCCTACTCCTTTAGACCTTTTCTTATTATTATACAATATCAATTATACATTTTTAAAATTACAATATCAAGATCTCGGAGACATTACCACAGATTTTACAGAATTTAAAAGGATATAGAAAGCATATTACAAAAATCTTTTTTGAAATAAATTTGATAACTTCTAAGAAGTACCTTGGAAGACAAATTAATGAAACTAACTCTGGAGGAAATATAAAATTTGAATAGCACCTATTAAAGAAAGTATATTCCTAGCTTGAGAATCTACCTATATGACAACAGCAGGCTCATATAAATTTTAACTGATAAATTATATCAAATATTTAAAACAGAAAAAAGAAGCAACACGTCTCCCCTCATTTTAGGAAATCAACTCTATGCTAATCCTAAAACTGTATAAAGATAATAGAAGAAAAATGTATGAACATAGATAGAAATTTGTTTAACAAAACAAACTATTAAAAGTCAGATCTGGCAGTATGTAGAAAGTGGTTTTATTATAGGGATGGCAGTGTTGGTTCAGCATTGGAAGATCCACTGCAAAAAGTCATCATTTTAACAGAGGAAAGAAAACAGTCACGTGATCCTGTCACTAGTTGGAGAAAATGTATTGGACTAAATTCTACAGCTGTTCATGGTAAAAGCTATCAGGAGACTAGAAATAGAACAGAGCCTTCTCAACAGATCAAAGATGTGTACTCCATACTTCCAGCAAAAATGCCTTATATGAATGGAAAAGATACAATGCTTTCTCCCTAAGGTGGGGAACAAGGGCAGATCTGCTTACTCTTCATCTGTCCATTTAGCTTTGAAACCTAGGCCCAAATCAAAATAGTCTGGCAATAAGGTGACACAATTAGGATAGGATTGGAAAGGTAGAAGAAAAATATTTATATGTAGGTGAAATAATCATCTACAGAGAAAATACTAAGAAATCTCTAGGAGCCACTAGAACTTGTATTTGAATTTAGTAGGACTAGAAAACACAAGGTATATACAAAAATTCAGGTCTGTGTATACTTGCTATAAATGAAGAATTGGATATTGAAATTTAAAAGTTATGTAGGAGTACAAAGGATCTAGTAAAGTAAACAAAAAAAGAAAAATTTAACTGTTGGAAGACGTTTAGTACCTAATTTTAAGACTTCCTCTAAAGCTGTAGTAATCAAGGCAGTGTTGGTGTAAGGAAAGACATATAGATCATTGGAATAAAACAGAATCTAGGAATAGGACCACACATGTATGGTCCACTGAATTTTGAAAGATTATTTAACAGCAACATTTTATAGAACATAAACTCAATTCAAGAGCAGAATAGTGTTTTCAGCAAACGGCACTACAACACTTGGTATCCGTATATAAAAAATTAACCTCAATCCTTTATTTCCATACATAAAAATAACTTGAAGGGATCTATGAACCTAAATATGAAAACCTAAAAGTATAAAATTTTAAGAAGAAATTATAAGGGAAAATGTTTATGAATTTAGGATAGGCAAGAATTTCCTAGGATATAAAACACATGATGTATAAAAGAAAAAAAATATTGACAAATGAGATTCCATCAAAATTAAAACGTTGTATTGAATAAAAATTAGGATAATGATGAAAATAATTTAGTAATCCAAGAAAAGAAAAGCAATGAAACTAGGTTTAGATAAATATTGTACTGACATGATCCAAATATTATAAGCTAGTTTTCTTTGGAAAGAGAACAATAACAATAGAGTTATGATACTGTATTATCATACTGTATGATAATACTCAATTACAAATATATCCTTACTTAGACACATTAGTATAAGGGAACATAGTAAAGAGTTAATTTTTTTCTGCATGGTGAGTACATTGGTTTGTTTACAGGTTCTGTTTTGTATATTTTCCAAAATTTATATGGAAGACAAGAGTAAAATATAAATTAAATTTTAAAGTGTGGAGGCAGAATGCTGTTTAAAATAAAAGAATACAAAGCTGAAAATTAAAGACGGTTCTGCCTTTAGCTAAGTGAAACCACAGCCAACTAAGTTGACATCTTTCAATGATTTAAAACTTCTGAGTTGCAATTGCTTCATGCACATAATATGTCAGTTATATTGAAGATTATTGATGAAAATCAACATGAATAACATTAATTAGCAATTTAGTGCCTAATATAAGGGATTAGATTGAAAACTGTACACCAAAACATTTAAAAAGATTGAATTCTTAAATCTTAAAATATGTAAAAACGCCAATGCAGCATCCTCCTAATTGGTGTTTTATAAATTATCGATTTTACTATTAATATTCCCAGTAAGATTATTTCTATTATGACCACTACTATTATAATTACTTTTTTTTCCCATTTCCCAGTCCTCCTTCAACCCCTCTACCCATTGTTATTTACATGATCTTTGTTTTCATTTTTTCCTTCTTTTTAATAACTTTTGATCCTCCCTATATCCACACTACTACCATTAATATGCCTAATCTGACTACAATTGATAATTATATATAAAATATCGATAATTAAATAAATGTAAACAAAAATATATGAATAAAATAAATAATAAGTGTTGACTGCTTAGGTTTCAGATTAAAATTTTCGGAATTTGGTTAACAGATATTTTTATTACTAACCTGTGTTTAAGAGAAAAATATTACAGGTAGTAATAGTTAAGAATTCAGGCTGAATAAGCTTATGTAGGAATCCAGAACCTTGGAAGTACTTTTACATTTTCTGTACTTTAATTTCTTTATATGTAAAAGAACATCATAAGTGTGCTTTCTTCCTAAAATTATCACATTGATTAAATTTTGTATGTTAAAGAATGTAGAGTTCTTTGGAAAGTGAGTAGTTCGAATTATTAATCAATTATGTTTTGGGATAATTGCATGGGGTCTTTAATAATGTACATCTTATATAGTGCTGTCTTACAATTTTTGATAAAAATTCTTAGTATACAAAATTTAAGAGAGATCAATTATCATTTCAAAAGGTCCAATGTGAAAGAAATATATTATTTCATCTGTGTATTTTTCATTTATTTATTTTTCTTAAATTCTTTTATTGGTACATTTTAGGTATAAAATATGTTTACATTTATCATTGGGTGCTTGTAACTGTACATGATGTATCTTGGTTCTTATTTTTTTCCCTATTACCTGTGCACCCTTCACCCCCTCCACCCTTCCCTATTTACATAGACTTTGTTTCCATTTTTTTTCTTTTCTCATAATTATTCCTTTCCCTTCTTTCCTTTCCTTTCCCTGACCACCACCCCTATCCCTTTGGACCTTTTCCTATTTCAAATTATCAGTTATTTGTTTGAATCATTTTAATCCTTATTTTCATTTATTTTAATCTACCATGAAATTAATATTTGTATTTGCTACTAATATAAGAAAATCAAACAGTACTTTAATATATTTTGGTAATTATGTAAAATATGTTTTTATAAAAATTAATCATTATCATGTAGGAAAAATGACATGTTAGAAAAGTTAAAATAATGTGAACCATTTCTAAAAATATATTTTCCACTTGGAAAGATTACACTCATTTTTTGGAATACCTATTATTTTTTCTTTCCCAGAATTGTTTATTTTAGGAATCAGCCCTCTGTTTTCTTTATAATTATGGTAGAATCTTCACCTGTGGAGAAGCACAGACTCAATCCCTTCACTGCAAATGCAGATGAGTGAGCATGTTGTCTTGGCCAAAATTGTTAGGAACTGTGCCACCTAGGCATGAAACATAGTTAGAGCTAGGATTTGTTCTCCCAGACAATATTGGGATACCAGTGTCCTTGGGAAAATGTCTTCAAGTTGTTTCTTCTTATATCTCTGGAGTTTTCTTAATTTCTATTTATTTAAATTCCTGTTTATTCCTACAATGTTGATTTTCTTGCTTCAATCAATGCCAGTTTCAGGAATGTATAAAAGATTTATTTGAAGAAAGCTTACACAAATTTTATGATTCCTGTAGGTGAATACAAAATAAATTGTCCAAACACTTTTAATTCAATAATGTAATATACATTGAAGTATATATTTGAAAAATATTTTTCTTCTTCTAAAAGAAAATATTGTATTTTAGAATTTTAATTATTTTACTGAAACATTGTGCTGATACTCTTAACATAGCCCTAGTGTGTTTTTTAAAATTTCTTATAAATTATATCTGAAATTGAGAAGTCTATTAATTGGCAAATAAAAAGAGGGAGAAGGAAGAGTAGTAGGCAGAAGTAGGAAATGAGAAACTTTTCACATTATTTTCAAGGAATATTATCTGGCCAAAGTTCTTCATATTATTTATTTGAAAATTTGCCTTCATAATCTTAGGATCACTTTCAACTCCACCATCTTTAAATTGTGATTATTACTTAAAACAGATATCTTGTGTCTGCTTATTTTCTGTTGACTGATCTAACTCCTGGTGATTTGACTTCTCATGTAGATCTACATGTACAGAGGTGTGGTAGTTGGGCAACAAGACCTGATATAAATTTCATTGTTAAAAGTTATGTTTTAATTTAAAGAAATTAAATTTAGTATGGTAAAATATTTCTAAAAATAATGCCACCACATAAAAGTGCACCAGACTGGATTACCTAAGTCTTTATAGCCTTGTATTTTAACTGTTCTATTCTATAAACATAAATAAATGATAAGACACTTTACCTAGGCAACAGCAGTGTTATATCAGTCTATGTTTAGGCAATAATCCGATAGCACACTGAGATTAGTAATTTAAGAGACTATTTACAAAGCCATAAACAGGGTTTGGTGTAACCAGCAAATGAAAGTGCGAAATAGTGCAGAGTTAGCAATACCTTAAAACTGTTTTCACTTTAAAGATCAAAAGGCAAGAGGAGATAGCAATTTCTGAAGCCCAATAGGGTGATGCATTGAGTCAGATAAGTGCTTTGGCCTTCAGGAGGAGATGCAGTCATCCAACATGAATTTACAGTGAGAAAGTCAGGGACATATACCATGACCTCATCCTCTTCTTGCTTGCTTGATCTACTGCTGTTTTCCCCCCATTGATTAAACTGGTTGCAAGAAAGAGGTCAGAGGACTTTATGTAATCTTTAGGAGTCCCTCTCCAGGGTACAGAGAAGGATAAAGAAGAGAAAGGGCTTACCATAAAGGAAAACTGAATGCAAAAGAAAATGGGAATGGATAGACTACAAAAAGAGTTTTCATGTTTCCCATGGAACTTTTTATATTAATCTAGGAGACTGATTTCTTTGTCTTAATCTATTTAAATTACTGTTTCCCCAATATTTTCTAAAATACATAATTTATTTGAGGTGAATTGTTAACTAACCTTCTATCTTCCTTATCTTCCCAAATCTTCAAATAACTATTTGTTGAAACCATTTTTAACTTGTTTTGTTGGTATAATTTACATATACTGAACATTTTGCTTCATATGAAAACATAAGAGGTCTTTAAGAGGTTACTAAATTTTACAATAAAGACAAGGATATTAATTTAATAAAGTAGGTAAAATAAAATGTGTTTTTAAGCTCTGATTATGTTATTTTTTATTTCTTCAAATGAACAATAATTGATTTGGTAATTGCTTTATAATTTCATATTCTAACTTACCCTGACAGAGCATATTATCTCTTCAGGAAAAATAAAAAAAACCAAATTGCTCCAAGATAAGTTGTAAAAAATATTTTGAGGAGATACTGTAACAAAAACTGTCATTGATTTTCTTTGTGTGTTTGCTCTTTACTTAAAATTTGATTAGAGTGAAGAAATAAAAAAGACAGATTGCAACTGTATATATTTTTATCTACTAGTACATTTTTACAATGTAATATGAAATTATTTGAAGTGACTTTGCCATAACAAAAGATCTTTAGGGAAAAAAATTAATGGATAAGTATAAATAACTAAACCATACAATGCTTAATCTATAAACCAAAGGGAAATGGTCTCCAAATTATGGAGTAAGAAATTGCCACAATTCTCCTGCCCCAGCCTCCCAGTACTGGACTGACAGGAATATGCTATCATACCTGGCTGCTCATGCCATTTAATATAAGGAACCTGAGTACTCATGGACTTTGGTATGTTAGGGGGGTTCCGTTGGATACTGAGAGATGACTCGCAATTTTGATATCTACATTTAGCTGGCTGACTTGATTCCCCAACAGGGCGTGAAAAATGTCCCCAGCAATAGAAGAATGCTATACACTGAAAAGTCAAAACAATAAAGACAGGTCTCTTACAAATGCAGGAACCTGAGGGTTTGGGGTTTTTTTTAATAACCAGACAGGTCCTCAAATTTTACTCTTCTATTCTAATTACATAGCCAATATTTTCTAGTAGAATGTCTTATGATCTTATATGTTTCATATAAAATTACTTATTGATATACAATAGACCCTCAAGCTACAACTGACCTGACATATGAACAACATAGGATACAATCGGAATTTGTTTCAACTTACAAACAAAGTCTTGAGTTATGACCGGAATGTCGGCTGCTTGTGCTTCCAGGTGTTCTCAAATACAGATTTAACTTTAAAGAGCTCTGGATGGAACATTACAACATTCTTTCCTATATGGAGTTAATTGAGAAATCCCAAGCCAATGTCTCTCTAAGGACACTGAGATCTGCCTGAATAAAGGAGAGAAACTTTAAAGGCTGAAAAGAGGTGCCTGAGCCTTCAATTGACCAACTTGAATTCCAACCAGCCCTCAAAAACAAATTGAGTTTGTAAGTCAAGGGTCTACTGTATAAAAGTAATATACAAGATTATATATGTATTTTAACATACACATTCTTTAATAAAAATATTATTTTAATTTCAAGAAGCTATAACTTTATATAACAATTCAGAATCTACTAATTGCCTCAAAAGTGTTAGATTTTATCTCATTTTAATAATTATAAAGAATACATATGTTGACTGTGCTGCTAGGAAGTAAATTCACACAAAATTAATTTAATTTTCTCATTTATTTTATATGAGAAAATAACATGCAAAATCCTAACCCACTCAGGTTACTTAGCTATTGTTTTCTACCAGACTTGTCATGATACAACTTCCATGTACTAGATTTATATAAACCAAAAAGAAACAACATGTTTAAATCTATGCTTTATATTTTGTTGAAATTTCAAGTATAGGGAGAAGAAAGAGGAGCTGCAAGATAAGAGTGTATGTCACTTTGCATACACATACTCCATTCAAATTTTTAAATCTAATTACATAACAAAAAATCCAATAAAGTTTATGTGGTTTACAAGAGAGTGGATGAAAGTTATGTCAGTAACGCCATCTTTACATTAATAAATCAATGCTGAGGAGCAAATCTATGACCTGAAGTAGACAATGTCTTTTTTCTTTTTCAGTACTGGAGATTGAACTCAGGACCTTGTGCTTGCAAGGCAGGCAGAGGAACCACTGAGCTAAATCCCCAACCTAAAGTAGACAATGTCTTTTAATAAACATGTATGGAGGCAGGTTACCAGTGTTAATTCAGAAATACACGAGATTTTAATACCCATACTTAAAATATAATATAAATTTCCATTTATAGGGAGAAAAACAATGTGAGAAGGTTGATGTCCACTAAAAGAAAAACTTGGTATGTTAAAATCTTCTGACAATGATTGGGTCAGTTAAACAAAAATAACTCGTATGAAATGATGGCTCAAGAATTCAAGGTGGTTATAAAACTAAAGTACTGTACTAACTTCATTGCCAAAACTACAAACTTATCCAAGCATAGAGGTAGTGAAGAAAACATCTAGGACTTCTAATGAGTAGGTATTAGTCTTACACATTCTTCTGCCACCTTACTATTTCTGCTCAAGAAAAACATTGTTTCAGACTCAAAGGCAACTATGTGGATGTTTTCATATTATAATAACTAATATTCATGATTTTTAGCATCACTGAATTTACAATGATTAAAGAAAAAAATAAGAAAAGCTCATTTAAATAGTGTAATCTACAAATACCCTATAATAATTATACTAGATTGTTTCTTGATCTGTGTTAGAGCTCATTCATTAATGCATGAATTATCCATTCATTAAATCAACAAATTTTATGATGTAGCAGAGATGCAAACAATAGATAAGATACTGCATCTGCTTTAAGGAACATATAGTTCATTGAAGAATAATTACATTCTAGTAATCAATGGGGAGTGTAGAGGAAAAATCCCATAAACTATTAGTGAGATTTTACTTTATAATATTTGCCACTTATGAGCATATATGTACTCTTATTTATATAACTCATAAAAATTGACTTCCAATTAAAGATTACTTGTCTGGAAAAATAACAACCATGATGGCAAGGGAAAATAACTAAAGTGCATTATCGTTCTCTAATACAGATAGATTTAAATACATAACTTAATTTTTTAAACTTTGGTAACATATAAAATTTCTTGGTGACCCAGATTTTAGATAGCTCTAGACTGAAGATGAAGAAACTCATCCAGGTGAAAATGATGGTCAGAGTTATACTGAAAATGAGAATAGAATGATAATTCAGGCACAAATTTGGAGACAAAATCTGTAGTCAATCAAGCAAGAGTTAGTTTGATAAAAGACTAAATGTGAAAAATTATGTTTTGATAGAAAAACTACAAGATGATAGGTATGGCTTTTACTTTCCTTTGGTGACTTTATGCTCATCAAATATGGAACTTGTCTTTAAATTCAGCGGCCCATCATTTCAACCCACATTCTTCTGTAAACATGAAGCTATTCGGTCTCTCATGGAGAAATCATTTCCTGGGCTTCAGACAGGAACTGATTCTGGGATCTCTACAATGAGTGTGGATTGATGACACAGGCCTTAAAAATAACATTTGTGAATCTTCCTGACCAAGAGCCAACCAGAGATACAAAATGGAACTAAACCATATCAAGGCCACTGTTTTACATTGATGTAAAATTATGTACTGACTTTTTCTGGCAAATTCCTCTCCTCTCATTACATACAAGTGTTGTTGTTTTTAGCACAAATGCTTTAAAATATTTTAAATGTTGATTCATATGTTGCTATAAAAAAGAAGGGATCATTTCAGCTAGTATTAGGGTAAATATACAAAATATGTGATATTCTTCAATATAGTGGTTATACGGGATGGCTGATAATTGGACAGGTAAATTACTCCAAGCTGAAATAATGGCTAAGGTCGTTAACATACAATTTAATACACTGCATTATACCTTGATATAATTCTGTACTGGTCAACAAACTAGGTAGAGTGGGATATGTTAAAAGAACTATATTTTTTGTGTTAAATTCTTTATAGGTACATTTTAGGTATACAACACAATTACATTTCTCTTTGGGAATTGCACCTTTATGTAATGCATCTTGGTTCTTATTTTTTCCCCATTCCTAGCCCTCCCTTCACCCCCTCGACCCTTCCCTATTTACAAAGACTTTATTTCCATTTTTTCCATTTCTCATCATTTTTCCTTTCCCTTCTTTCCTTTCCCCTGCCCCTCCCACTACCCCTACCCCTTTGGACCTTTTCTTCCGATTTTGCATTATCGATTATTCATTCTAATCATTGGTACATTTTAGGTATACAATATAATGACATTCATCATTGGAAATTTGCAACTTTACATCATCTCTCTTGGTTCTTATTTTTCACCCTTGCTCAGTCCTCCCTTCAACCCCTCCATTCCTCCCTATTTACAAAGATTTTGTTCCTATTTTTTCACCTTCTCATATTAGTCTCATTGCTTTCTATCCTTTCCCCTATCCCTCCCACTTCCTTCCCCTTCACCCTTTTTCTTCCTATTTCACATTACCTATTATACATTTTAGTCCAGAGGAAATTAAAGAAGAAATCAGACAGTTCCTTCAATTAAATGACAATGACAATACAACATATTGGAATCTATGAGACATAATGAAAGCAGTCTTATGAGGGAAATTCAAAGCAGTGAATACGCATATTGTGAAAACAAAATGATCCCAATTAAACAATCTGATGCTGTACCTCAAGCTTCTAGAAAAAGAAGAGCAGGACAACCCCAGAGCCCATACAAGGGAGGAAATTATAAAGATCAGAGGAGAAATCAATGCAATAGAGACTAAGAGAATGATACAAAAAAATCAATGAAGCCAAGTTGGTTCTTTGAAAGAATCAACAAAATTGACAAACCCTTAGCCAACCTTATCAGAAAAGGGAAAGAAAAGGCCCAAATCCATGCAATTAGGAATGAAAAGGATGAAATTACAACAGACCTAGCAGAAATCCAGAGGATCATCAATCTCTACTTCGAGAACCTATATGCCAATAAGATGGACAACACAGAAGAAATGGACAGATTTCTAGATACATATGAATTACCAAAGTTGAACGAAGAAGACCTAAAAATTCTGAACAACCCAATATCAACCATGAAATTGAAAACGTAAATAAAAACTTATCAACTAAGAAAAGCCCGGGCCCTGATGGCTTCACTGCTGAATTCTACAAGACATTTAGAAAGGAACTGCTGCCACTACTGTTTAAACTCTTCAGTGAAATTGAAAGGGAAGCAATACTCCCAAATTCATTCCTGGAAGCAAGCATCACCTTGATGCCCAAAGCAAAGAAAGACCCAACCCAAAAAGAGAACTATAGGCCAATCTCACTAATGATCATAGATGCAAAAATCCTTAATAAGATACTGGTGAACAGAATGCAGATCATTAAGAAGATCATACACCCTCATCAAGTGGGATTCATCCCAGGGATGCAGGGATGGTTCAATATACTCAAATCAATCAGTGTAATACACTATATCAATAGAGTCAAGGACAAAAACCATATGATTGTCTCCATAGATGGAGGAAAAGCATTTGACAAAATCCAACAAGCATTTATGATAAAAACCCTACAAAAAATTGGAATAGATGGTCTCTACCTCACACTGATAGAAGCCATCTATGAAAAACCAACAGCCAATATCATACTAAATGGTCAAAAACTGAAATCCTTCACACTAAAATCAGGAACAAGACAAGGATGTCCACTATCACCACTCTTATTCAATATAGTTCTGGAAACATTAGCCATGGGAATTAGGAGAAAGAAAGGGCCAGGGATTTAGCTTGGTGGTTTTGCCACCTGCTGTGCAAGCGCAAGGACCTGAGTTTAATCCCTGGTACCAAAAAAAAAAAAAAAAGAGAGAGAAAGAAATAAAAAGAATAAAGATAGGAAATGGAGAAATCAAATTGTCATTATTTGCAGATGACATGATACTCTATATAGAAGACCCCAAGAACTCCACCAAAAGTCTTCTAGACTTAATAACCAAATTTAGTCAAGTAGCTGGTTACAAGGTCAACACACAAAAATCAATAGCTTTCCTCTACACCAATGACAGACTCACTGAAAGAGAAATAGGGCAAATAATTCCTTTCACAATGCCATCCAAAAAACTGAAATACCTAGGAATCAACCTAACAAAAAAAATCAGACTTCTTCTCTGAAAACTATGGCACTCTGAAAAGAGAGATTGAAGATGATATCAGAAAATAGACAGACATCCCCTGCTCCTGGGTAGGAAGGATTAATATAGTGAAAATGATCATACTTCTAAAACTGCTATATAGACTTAATGCAATTCCAATTGAGATCCCAGCAGCATACTTCATGGACTTTGAGAAACCAATCCAAAAATTCATTTGGAGCAAGAAGAGACCCAGAATAGCAAAAGGAATTCTAGGTAACAGAGACATGGCAGGGAGTATCACAATCCCCAACCTGCAACTATACTACAAAGCTACTGTGATTAAAAACAGCATGGTACTAGCAAAGAAAAAGACCTGAGGACCAGTGGTACAGATGAGAAGATGCAGAAACAATGCCAGACACACTCAGCCATCTCATTTTCAATAAAGGAGCCAAACACCCATACTAGAGGAAAGATAGACTCTTTAATAAATGGTGCTGGAAAAATTGGGCTTCAATTTGCCAAAGATTAAAACTAGACCCATATCTCTTGCCATGCGCTAAACTAAAATCAAAATGGATTAAAGATATAAAAATTAAAATAGAAACTCTGAACCAGTTGGAACAGAGGTTAGGTAGAACCCTTGAAGACATCGGTGTAGGAAAAGATTTTATGAACAAAACCTCAGTTGCCCATGAACTAGCAAAACAATCAACAAATGGGATCTCTTATTAAAAAGCTTCTGCACAGCAAGAGAAACCACCAGCAGTGTGAAGAGACAACCCACAATGTGGGAAAAAATCTTCACCTGCTCTTCCTCAGACAAAAGTCTACTATCTCGAATCTATAAAGAACTTAAAAAGATCAGACCTCCCAAATTTAAAGATCCAATCTGAAAATGGGCATTTGAAATGAAGAGACATTTCTCAGACAAAGAAGTAGAAATAGCAAATAAATACATGAAAAAATGTTCAACATGACTGGTCATTCGAGAGACACAAATGAAAATAAGGCTGAGATTCCACTTCACTCCAGAAAGAATGGCTGCTATCATGAAATCAACCAATAACAAATGCTGGTGGGGCTGTGGGGAAACAGGAACCCTGTTCCACTGCTGGTGGGAGTGTAGACTGGTGCAACCACTGTGGAAATCAGTATGGAGATACCTCAAAAAACTAGGAATGGAAGTCCCATTTGACCCCGCTATTCCACTGCTGGATATCTTCCCCAAAGAATTGAAAGAATCATACCACAGTGATATATGTGCACCCATGTTCATAGCGGCACAGTTTGTGATAGCTAAAACTTGGAAACAGCCCAAATGTCCATCAACTGGAGACTGGATAAAGAAAATGTGCTTTTTTTAATGAAATGGAGTACTACTCAGCCATAAAAAATGAGAAATTAGAGACATTTATAGCTAAGTGGATGCACATTGAGGCAATACTCCTAAGTGAAATAAATAAGACCCACATGTATAAATACCGAATAGTTTCTCTGGTGTGAGAAACTGAAAGTGTAAAAGAACTATATTATAAATTCTAGAAAAGCCTCAAAAACTAGTGCAAAGAAGTATATCTCAATTTCAATGAAACAGATTTACCAAAAGGAAGCAGAAAACTGAGAACACAGTAACCACAACAGAGACAAATGATACAAATAAAAAACAAATATCAAGATGATAGACTTCCAATCGTAACACTTATTGCTTTACATTTAGTATATACAATATATATGTCATAATAAGTGATATCTATAAACCTCTTCACTAAAGACAAACCTTTAATACAATATATGTTCTTTTATATCATAAATAAATGAATATAATGCAAGATGACTCATCCATTTACTTTTCCTTCCACAAATTCTTATGAGATGAGAGTTTATTACATAGGGGAGAGGGAGAGAGAGGGAAAGAATGACAGAGACAGAGAGAGAGAATATTCATTTATTATCTGAGAAACTTAAAAGCTTCAATAAGAAATAAAATCTACAAGATCATATGCTTATATTAAATAAAAGAAAGTAAAGTAAATTATAAAGTAAATACAATATGACACATATTCAAGGTTGCTTTATAAGGCAGTCATAATTTGAAAAATTGAAAACTAACATATTTCATACTAGAAAAATAATAAAATAAGTTAGAATATTGTATAATCTTACTATAAACCATTAAAATAATGTCCTCCCATAATATTAATGCAAAAGAACAAGGGAATGAAAATAACATTCAAAGAGCAAAGTATGATATCATATAAAGCACAATTTTGCTGAAATAGGAAAAACAACTATGATTTTTAGAAAGTAAATATAAAAACATGGGTTTGTTTTCTGCAATTTTTAAAAATATTTTTCTATATTCCCTATGTTTTCACAAAGTACTCATTCCATGTCTATGATAAATTAAACATTTATAGTTTCTTATACAGGACAGTGTGCTGAAACTGAACAGATGTGATAAAATACTTTATGGTAAAATGTTGGTAGTATGGTTACAGACAGCCATTAAATTAGGGTTGCATTTGTTTCTGCTAGAGACAAGAAAATCATCTGTTGGCTATTTGGTCTACTTACCAAATGTATAATGTAGATAATTGAAAGAGACCAAATATTTAATGATATTCTAACATGACTCTAGGAAGAATATGAAACTAATCGATGTGAAATAATAAATAAACGAAAAAGCTTCTATCTTCCCAAGATAGACTCTTGATTTTTTTCTCCATCTTAAAGTATGCTCACTTATATTGTTCAACATTGGATTTAATAATCTAATTTGAGATACATAGTAAATTAATCATGATTGACTACTGATAAAATTCTAGCCTTGTAAAAAGGGTCTAGGTTTAAATGGAATCCACTGGATCCAATTATTTAGTCATGCATGATTATGTTACTAAATTAAATCTACTTGTTATTTTAAAGTAATCAAATACTAACATATAAAAAGTCTGTCACCTAGGAAATATATTGTTAAGGGAAATAAATCAGATACACAAGCATAAATACTGCAAGGTGTCTCTCATTTGAGTCAGGCAAAGTGTAAAGAGCAAAATGAAGACTGAATGGAAGGAAACAAGGAGATAAGTCTCTTGTAAACAGGAAGGGGTCCAAGAGACTGAGAGTGAGGGGAAGGAGGAAAGAGAAGAGGCTATAAAAAGATTTAACATGCATCATACATATGTAGTAAACACCCACAATGAATATAAACATTACATGTTGCATAAATAAACTATAAATAATAACAACAGTAATAATAATGAAAATGAGGAAAAGGATCTAGAAATGGAGGGAGCGAAATAGAAAGGGAAAGGAAAGGTAATAAAAAGAATCACGATGTATTATATACATATATTTACAAACAATTGCAAACACTTACAAATAAAAAAGATCCCATTCTAATTTTTATTTTTAATGGCCAAATCTTAATTATATATATTTTTTTCGGGGGGGAGGTTATTGTGATATTTTTATATATGTATGTAAGGTGGAAAAATTAAATCAAACTAATCAATATTAGTACCATATCATTTACCTATATTTTTATAAGTTATTTGAAACTTACCCTCATTGTTATCTTAAAATATCCATTTTTATTAACTTTGATCATTCTTCAGTTAAGTAGATCTCAATAGCTGCTATTCTTGTCCATGTGAAGCTGTTTACTTTATGATAAACAACTCCCCCTTTCCTTCCCTTTGTCACCCACACTTAGCCTCTGGTAACCATCATTTTATTCTCCACTTCCGTAAGTTAACATGGTTTTTTTTTTTACCCCACATGTGAGATCATGTGGTCTTTGTTTTTCTTGTGTGTGGCTAACTTATTACCCTTAGCATAATATCCTCCGGATTCATTCATGTCACTGCAAATGACAAGATTTCTGTTTTTAATACTGTTCCCTGTGTACATACACCACATTTTCATTACCTATTCATCCACTAATAAACTTTTAGTTTCAATCCACAACTTAGCTTTTGTTCATAGTGATTCAATTAATGTGGGAATGCATAAATCACTTTCTTATGCATACTGGTTTTATTTCCTTTAGATATACTGTATACCCAGTAGTGGAGTTGTTAAATTTTTGGTGATTCTATTTTTAAGTATTTTTAATAGTGTTTTCTATAATGACTTCTAATTTACATTTCCACTCACAGTGTAGTACAGTATTTCAGTTTTCTCCATATCTTCACTAATACCTCTTTTAGTCACTATTTTACTTTTGGGACAAAGTACCTGACACCCACAATTAAGAGATGTGAAATTTATTTTAGCTCACAATTTATAGAGGTTTCAGTCCATAGCTGAAGGAAGAGCAGCACGGCAGAGAGGCATCGCAAAGGAGAAACATTCCATGGCATGGCAGGCAGGAAGTAGGAAGCCTTTCTCTTCTTTCCTTTTCTAGTCCATCCAGGCTGTAAGCTTATTGGTTTGTGCCACTCACACCCAGGGTGGGGGTCTTCCCCCTTCAATAAGACTATCATCCACAACAATCAGTGGACTAATCCAGTATAACACATCCATGATCCAGTCACCTTCCAAAAGCCCCACCTATGAGAATGTGAGGCTTTGGGGCAGCTATGGCTAGATATAAGCCATAACAATTTCCTTCTTTCATTTTTATGATAAAAGCCATCCTAACAGGCATGAAGTGATGTAGCATTGTGATTTTGATTTTCTTTTTTCCTAATAATTAGAGATGATGAGCATTTTAGACTGATGTGTGTTTTATACTGACACCATGTTTTTGATTACTATAGCTTTGTAGTAGATTTAAAATAAGAGAGTGCAATGCCTTCAGTTCTTTTTGTTCAAGATTGCTTTGTCTGTTCCATGGTTTTTGTGGTTCCATACAAATTTTAATATTTTTTCCTATTTCTGTGAAAAATATCATTAGAATTGGTATAGAGATTGCACTGATTGTGTAGAGAGCTTTTGGTATGTGGAGATTTTGAGGATATTAATTTTAGTATTTTCAGTGAATCAACACAGGTATTTTTCCATTTATTTCTATCTTCTTCAGTGTGTTTCATAAGTAATTTATAGTTTAATGTATACAGATATGCTACCTCCTCAGTGAAATTTATTACTAATTTTTTTTATTTTATCATGCATTAGATATTCAGAGACCGGGAGGGATAATCAATTTTTTTTTGAGCAGCAGCAACCTGCTTAAAAGATTGGTCCAATTTTTAATGATAATAACTGTCCAGGCACTTTTCCCTTAGAAGTGTACTTATGCCTCATCCTTCCCTGTTAATTCTTCCTGCCTCCTGTTGCATTAACATTTCTGTGGGAAACAACAATATGAGAGTCATCTAATCCAGAAGAAGTATCATTTCTTTGAATCTTTGTTAGACTGTTGTATTTTTGTCACTACCTAAACATATCACTGCAAAGGCTTAATATATTTTATGCCTTCACCTGTACTCTAAATCTTAACTTGAAAACACAAGGATATAAGTATTTTCAGAGAAATAAATAGACATTTCTTTTGCTTTTAGAAGGAAAGTCAAGTAAAAAAGTAAAATGTCAGAAGAATTTTTTATGTGTGGGTAAAAGGTTCAAGAATTCCTTCACTTTTTGCACTTGCCTTTAATGTATTCAGAAAACATATAACTAAACATGAAGAGGCATATAACTTATCTAAGACAAAACAGTATTAACAACAATTTTCAATTATATGTTGTTAATAAAATTTTAAATATTATAGTAAATATATTGATTAATATAAAATAATACTGTAGAATTCAGCTTCTGGTTTGTATATGGCAGGTATACTGCTGAGTATATTTAATGCATTATTTCACTCACTGCACAACTTTTCTATGAAATTTGACAGATAAGGAAACATAATGAAATTAAAACTGATTTATGCTTATTTATTTATTTATTTATTTATTTTTGGTAACGGGAATCTAACTCAGGACCTTGCCCTTGTGAGGCAGGCACCAGAACTACTGAGCTAAATCCCTGGCCCCATGCTTAGTTATTTTTGTTAACCAGTTTATTATCTCTTTGAAAACTGGAATCATCTTTTACATTTGTTGATTTTCCCCATCATGTCTATATACTTCAATAAGCATGTGAAACGACATATGCTTATTAAATGAAACATGAAGTTTTATGCACTGGATTGGTTCTATTAAATAGCTATTAGATATCTACATGGGTTATTGTATATACATAGAAAAAATGAATTTTTGTTTAACGACAAGATAATTTTTGTTAAAGAATGCAACTGTCTTTATATATTCCAGTTTTTCTGTGCTTCTATAGAAATAACTAATAAAATGTGTTTATTGAGTTAATAATAATTTTAGTAATTGGAAAATACAGAGAATAAAAGGTTGAAATAGAGTCCTCCAACTCTATCTTTGCTTTAGACACAAATGGAACAGAAGACATGTAATTTATTCATAGTGCTCTAGGCATGTTGAAAGCACAATTCAAAACATCTACTACTGTATACTGGCCTGCACTTTAAAAACTGATGATTTCCTTGGTTTGTTATTTAGGTTTCATTTGGTCTATACAAATAATCACTCACACATAAGATTTACAATCTGCTTTAATCCATCTATTTTTAAAATATAAAACAACTGACAAAGTTTTAAACTTCTCGTGATTACAAGTGAAATCTATGAACTCTTACACAATATTTTATTTCAAGTATCTCTTAAGGGTAAATATTTTGACAAAATTTCCATTATACTGTGGCTTATAGTTTTATGTAATCTTCATTTTTTAAAAATTAAAATATAGGGTATATCTGTGTGTTCAGTATTCCTCACATAGAGACAAAAACCATATATGATTCTAAAATCTCAAAGCATTTTCATTTTCTACTTTCCCATATACCATTACTTTAATTTTAAAATGAATTGACAACTTAATATTAACACTACTTTTATTCTTATAGGTAGCAGATTGTATCTTAGATTCATACTGTAAATTATCCTATTATTTTTACCATTTTTTTGAACTACTAATACAAATTTAAACAATTAGACATCAATAAAATTAAGTTATGGTTCATCTTTCATTGTTCTTAAATATATAATGCTCTGAAATACACACACACACACACACACACACACACATACACACTTTCTCTCACAGGCTGTGGATTTACTCTCAAAACTTTACACTAAAAGAGTTTCTCTCAGTGAGGTTTTCAGGTCACCTTGTAAGGGAGAGTAAGTTTATGGAATATCTCCATTTGATACTCCCCAAAGTCCTTTACATTACTAGAATTTCCTGGTAGACACATGCCATAAATCTATGGAATTTGTATTTACAAACTGTAAAAAACTTTAAAGCAGGAACTTTATGCTAAGGAAATCTATAAATGCATATCTTCTAGAAAATATTAATTTACAAGGATTTAGATGTGAGCCATCTTTCTTTATCTATGGATACTTTCCATTCCTATGGTCAAGAGAGAAATGATCAGAGAATCCCAGCTCTAATGTCTGCCTCCATACTTTGACCTCATTCTACATGTCTTTGCCACATATTCTTCAAGTATATTTTCATAATTTGCCTTGAAACATGTTAGGTTAATGAATGAGTATGTGCAGATGCAGTACGCTTTCACCAGTCTATATCACAAAGAGTAGATATGCACTCTGTAGAGACATTATTTGTTCCACCTTATTTCCAAACAATTTCAAGATGTTTAATCATTCTTTACCTCAGTTCAATTACCCTCTTTCCCCTCCACAGTCTATAATTATGTTACTCTTCATACATGTTGGTTAAGACAATTAACTGAGTATCTCATTTTTGTCAGGCTAAACTCTTGTTTTTCCAGTCAACTTCCCTAAGAACTATACCAAAAGAATCTCCCATTCCTCTTCATGAAATAATTTTCCATCCTGGCTCACTCATTCTTTGGAGATTACATTTCAGTAAATTGAAGAAGAAAATAAGTAAATAAGTAAGTAAAGGTAATTTATTATTGTATTGTGATAGTGTTAGGAAAACAAATGGTAACATGATATATATAGTGGCCAAGTGGAAGGTTTTTCTAAGCCAATTTATATGCTAGAACTCATTTGGTAGAATTATAAGTGTGCCAGACTGTGAGAGAAAAAATTTCTAAGAAAGAAAGCAACCAAAAGAGCACAACCTATGGCATTTGGTGTAGATAACAAAAGGAAAGGTAATTAAGTGAAGTGAACCCAGTGGAAAAAAATCACTATATCAGAGAAGTAAAGAAGGGTTGTGTCTAAAAATTTGGCTTGGGGTTTGGCTGAACGAAGGTGGGAAGGCTTTGAAAATTTCTTGAAGTTTGAGGATTCATAAAATCTAGTATTTTGAGGGAAACTCTGGGATATCTTTTCATTACACAATAGATGAAGAGTAGAAAGTAAACAAGTTTTTAAAAGTAAGCATATTTCAAAACAGAAAAAGTTAAATCAAAATCATAATATGTTTGTATTTTGGTAAATTTTTTGACATGAATATTATAGGCACAGAAATGATTGAATGTCAAAAGCAGAATATCAACACTAAAACATAAGTTGTCCTTTTTTTACACACTAAAAATATTTTTTTAGATATTTTGGTTATGCCTGTGCACTGAATTATTTCTTATTTAAAATACTAGATTTGCAACATATATTATCTTAGATACAGATTTTCCCTTTTCCCTTAGATTTTCCCTTTTCCTATGGAATCCCTTTCAAGTTTTTTAACCACCTAAATTGTCCTTTTATGTACCAAGAAATTTTTTTCAAAGGAATTAAATATATTATTGGTTTTCCCTGATGAACAACTCATTCACAGAATTCAGTATCAGAAAAGCTTCTGCTTAATTCTTGCTTTTTTCCTTGTTGCTAAGCTCCATAAGCCATTTTCTAAGTTGAGTTTAATGAAAACGAATAGCTGTATTATGTTCCATTCACAGGATAGCACAATTGGAATCCCTTTGATTGAAGAGAAGAAAATAAGGAAAGCTAACAAATACAAATATAATGCTATTTTGGAAAAGAATAAGTACATAGTCACTGTAACTGTTTTCACACTGTGACATAGCAATTACTTAGAGATTGCATCTTTTGGCATCACCTTCTTCATACATCCTTTGAAAAGTCAATTGCTCATTTCTATACCTGCAGTTCACTGGAGAAACAAACTCTAATGAACACAACACCATATGAGCTGTTTTATTTACTCCTATTTGTCTGTAATGGTCTTAGAGATGGGAGAAAATATTTCAGTATGAGAGTCTTTATTTCCCCGCTCTGGCTGATTCTTCAAGTTGTAGAGGAGTAACTGGTATGGAACAGTCAGTGTGAAAGGTCCCTTGTGAATACACATGGGTGCCAGAGCATCTAATTTCCCAGCACCCAACAACACTCTTGCAAGGATAGAACTGGTTAATTCTTGAAAACGTAATATATTAGATTCATGGGAAAGGCTAAGAATAACATTTCACTCGATTCACAAGAATAATACATTTTTCTACTTTTTTCTTTATCTCTATCTCCACAACAGCTAATTGTTATTAGTTTAAGGAAAATAGAGGAGGAAAATTCTTCAAATGATTATCTAAATAAGTTTAATTTTGAATAATCAATGAGAATAATTTTGACATAAAAGGTCTGCCTCTATTCAACCTTTAAATAAATTTCAAAATTAATTTATAAAATCATTAATAATAAACAGATATAAGAAAACTATATCCGGGCTGGGGATTTAGCTCAGTGGTTCTGCCACCTGTCTTGCAAGCGCAAGGTCTCGAGTTTGATCCTCAGTACCAAAAAAAAAAATTTAAAAAAAATAAAACTATATCAAAGAAGAATATGAGCAACCCATAGCTTCTTCTTACAAAGTTAGTGTGCCTGATAACACTCTGTGCTACTAAGGGAGTAGTTTTTATTTTTATTTTTTCATGTTAGTAAAAAGAATGATCATACCTATGAATTTTTAGTGCTTATGTGATTTATGGGTCATTGAGAACTAACTATGCAAAATAAGAGGAAAAATTTGGAACAAGGAACTAAAAAATGTATTGAAGAAAACCAAGAAAGAAATAGCAAATTGCTCTAAACTGAATATGATATGATGGAGCAGACTGGTCTGTGAGAGATCTACAGGGGTAGGAATTTAACAAGTATTTTTCAACAACAGAAAATATCCACCTCCTGTAAGTCATTTGTATTTAGATATGTTTTAAAGATTCGGCTACAACAGAAATAAATAGAAAATTAAATTGGAAGTAAAGGAGATTGGATCTGATATTTGGAAAAATCCCAGATAGAAATAAAAGACAAGCAGAAGAAATAATTCAGAAAATTCAAGGATAAGAGCGCTCTAGGATTCTGCAGAAGTAATTTTAAGGTAATTAACACTGAATGATATTTGTGTTACACTTCTAAGTATTGAAGGCTAAAAATTAGGATAATCAATTAAATTTTATCTATCTGCCATCCAGTGAAGAAATGAATTTGT
The DNA here is from genome assembly GCF_053883595.1 of Heterocephalus glaber. Lineage (NCBI taxonomy): Eukaryota > Metazoa > Chordata > Mammalia > Rodentia > Bathyergidae > Heterocephalus > Heterocephalus glaber. The sequence goes on along the minus strand of NW_028258344.1, from coordinate 26,479,319 downwards.
ATTATTTTATTGGTAAACCATGAAAACATAATAAGTAACATAATTTACTTACAAAGATTATAAGGCAAAGTATGCTAAAGACATATACAAATTAAGAGTCAAATAACAGAAATATATGCTATGAAAATACAGGTTAAAAAATAAAACTGAAGTAATTATGAGAAAAGTATGCTTCAAAAAAAGGATATTACCAGAAATAAACAGGGTAGCATATAATGATGGATAATTTAATTTTCAAGGAATTAGAACTTATAAAGAATGATGGACTTAAAAATAGCATTAGAGGAAGAAAAAATTAATAGACTCCAAAAAAGAAATAAATAAGTGCTTCAATACACTTTTCCCAGGAATGGATACCATAAAAATACAGGAAATGAGTAAGAATATAAATCTGAATATTAGTATCAAAGTAATTGACATATTATACAGCACTAAAGCTATTTTTTCTAAAAGCAAACATGGCATATTCATCAAGATATAACATATTCTGTGGTTTAAAGCCCAATTTAACAAATTTTTAAAAATTCATGAAGAATGTCCTTGAATGAACAACTACAGAACTAAAGTAAAAATTACTATCAGGTAGATATTCTAAAAATACGAAATATTTGAAAAGTTAAAAAATTAGCCATCTATATGGAGAGGTTATAATTTGCTCTTGGCCCGTATTCCATGAATTTTTATCTAAAGTATGCCTTTTATCAATATACTTTTTCTAAACTTTATATGGAAATGCAGAAAATTAAGTTTCCAAAGAAAATTGAATAGTCAACATAATATTAATAGAAGGCTCACCCTACTCCAAATGGAAACATGATTAAAGTAATCAGGGCAGGTGATATTAATGAAATGATAAACATACAGGTCAATGCAACAGAAAATTTCCAGCAATAGATCTACATAAATAGAGTCAACAAATTTTACAGCAGAGTCACAAAAGAATACGGGGATAAAAATATTTTTTTAACAACAAATGATGGTGGAACATAGCTGTTCATATGCAAAAACCTAACCCTTGACCTAAAACCATAAACCTAAACCCCACAACTTGCTCAAAATTACTTCAAGGTGAATCATAATTCTAATTATAGAATTTTTAATTTTGGAAATAAGTAGCATAGAAAAATTTTTCAAACAAACTAAACAGATAAGTTTAGGTACAATATCAAAGTAATATTCATAAAAGAAAAACATAAATAGGACTTCAGTATTAAAACTCTTGATATGACAAAACACACAGGTTAAAGAATGAAAATATTTGCAATCATATTATTAAAAAAGAACTCGTATCTAGAATAGATCAGCAACTGTCAAAACAACAATAAAAGTATAACCTCATAACTACTTGGGTAAAAATTTAAGTAGAAATTGCAACAAAGATAATATCTGAATAACAAATGAGCATATGAAAATTTTGTCAACTTCATTCAGACTTACAAAAATGCAAATTAAAATTTCAATCAGATGTCACCAGTTAATTAAAATATCACTTCCCATCAAAAATTAATAATGCAAATAAATAACTGATAACATCAACTTCTGGAGAGGATGCAAAGCAACTAGAATTCTTTTACACTTCTGTTTAGATGGCAGACTGGGAAAGCCATTTTGGACAGTTATTAGCATTTTTCTGAATTAGATAATACTTGATAAAAATATTGTACTCCTAAAAATTTACCTTAAAAGAATGAAAATTTATGTTCAAACAAAATTTATACTGATATAATATCTTTACTGATAACCAAGAAAAACTGAAAACAATCCACATATTCATAAATTGACCCTCTCACATGTGCATATGTTGTAAAAGTTGGAGCGCTATTTAGCAAAAAAAGGAGCATATTTTATTACATAAAATTTACATATGGATCTCGAATGCATTTTTAAGTGAAAGAAGTCAGATGTGAAATGCCACATATTGTTCTATTTTAATTACATTACAGCTGGAAAAATTACACACTAAAATACAAAGTAGGGTCAGAGTTGATTACAAAGAAGCAGTAGAGGAAAACTCTAAACTGATCGAACTGTTTTATATCATCACTGGCGATCGATATATGTGAATCTATGTCCTTACCAAAATTCAAAAAGCATACACACAAAAATCTAACTTATACTTTTATAAATAAAAAAATAGTCCTGTATACTACTGGATGTGTTTCACAAATAGTATTTTTCTACCACTCAAGAGAATACAAAGATTGGTAAAATAGATTTTTATTCTCTACATCACATAGTTAATTTTAGATTTGGCAATTGAACTCAGATCTTTTGGTTCTGAATCCACTGTAGTCTTTATTATACTAAGTTAAACTATTTATATCATTAAAGAAACTATATCGTATGGTGTAATTCTTATTTTATAAAATTTCCTGTGAATTTTTCAATGATTTAAAGTACATTTGTGTTTGTCTACTTGACAAATGTTTGATGCATTCCCAAATATTTTTCAGAGTAGGAGAAACAGTTTATGTAATGTTGACTCCCAAATGGCTTAAAATTTTAACATCTTATTTAGCATGCACCGCACATATTTTTAGGTAAGTATCATTAAATTATTTATGAGGGTGTAGTAGTCAAATAGCTTTTACCATATTACTAAAAGCAGACTTGTGACATGATGATGTTACATTTAATCATTTAGAAGGGGAAGCTGATGAAATCAATTTTTCTTTCCATAAAAATTAATTATTTAATGCAATATTACATTAAAAACAAATCATTGCTTCTTTCACTTTAACTTAACAATTAATGTTACATAAGTTAAATACTGTGTTCCATACCTAATTTGAAAGTGATAGTCTTTGTATTATTTTATCCACTGTTTTTAACATGTCTTAACATATGCCACCAAGTCATATGTTTTTTGCTCTGTGAAAAGCCACAGTGATATTTGCATAATTTCAGTTAAAGTCAAGTAAGTAGAAAAAAATTTCTTTTAAACTCAGTCCAGCCTCTTGTACTTCAAAATAACTCATTCTTCCAATCACTTTGATTATTATTTTCACTGTTTCTAAGGTATCAGTCATTTTTTTATGCCTACCCACGATGAATAGTGGATGTGTGTGTGTTGTGTATATGTAAAATTTGGAGTTCAAAATGATAAGGTGAAAGAATTTAATGAGTTGTGTACATGTAAAATTGGGAGTTCAGAATGATAAGGTGAAATAATTTAATGAGCTTAAAACTCACATTTTGTTAGCTCATCTTTGCTAACACTAGAAAAAAAATTAAACAATGAATATAGCAAATGGAATGGAATTCTGAAAGAATGCTAACTTACACATAAGAAAACTGATTTTGTAGATTGTAAATACAGAAAGAAAATTGACTCAGTTTCTTTGAGTATTAAAGAAAAACAAGTAATAATTGACAAGAAATTTGGTATTTGGTTTTGCTCAATAGTTAACATTCTTCAGTTTTTATGATTAGAATTAGAAATAAAAATGATGGTATGCTGATAATTTATACAGGAAATGGATACAGTTTTACTGAAAATTGCCAAGCTCAGGCTCATTAAATATACTGAGAGTTATAGAAATATACAAAAAAAAAAAATCTTTAACATAAATTCTTCTTCATACTAATAAAGACATCCTAAATATGTTTTCTCTCTTTCAGGGTAGTCATTACCGATGAACTTTAATAATAGCATTATCAAGACATTGTTGTTGACATTTCTTGAAATTAACCTAGACAAGGGAAGGACAAATGATACGTTTTTCCTTTACTGGCAAGTATGGAGGGTTTGGAGCAGTGCTCCTATGAATATTAACAGTGCTGATTACAGATCCAGTGAATGGTGATGGCTCCTTCTTAGCATCAGAAAGTCATATTTAGGGACCATGCCATTGTAAGTTATAGTTCTTGCATACCTTTCAGATTGCAGATTCTTGACACAAAAGACAGTTACAGTGTATTTATAGTGTTTAAAGTCAGTGATCATTGATATGATGGACTGTTATGTTTCCAGAACCCACTGGTTATTGGAACTACTGGTCTATTAAAAGAATCTTTCCTTCGCTACCACACATATAGTGGAGTCTATCTGCCCAATACTCTTATAAAAGAATTGCTAAGTTTTCTTTTCTACATACTCATGCTGAAGTAATTTCAGTTGATACAGTGATGGTTTTGTGGTTCTATCACTGTTACACCTGAATGTCCTTGAGTCAGCACCATCCTTATTAATGATCAGCAATATTTTAGTTAATTATATTGTAATAAGCTACTATGGCTATACTTATAAATTTGTGTGTTTTATTTTAGGCTCTCAAACAATATTTATGTCTGTTCATTTCACTTTATTATCTTTTTAAAAAGTTTAACTTTTTTTATTAAATTCTTTTATTGGTACATTGTAGGTATACAACACAATTACATTTCTCATTGGGAATTGTACCTTTACATGATGCATCTTGGTTCTTATTTTTTCCCCATTCCTAGCCCTCCCTTCACCCCCTCCACCCTTCCCTATTTACAAAGACTTTATTTCCATTTTTTCCATTTCTCGTCATTTTTCCTTTCCCTTCTTTCCTTTCCCCTGCCCCTCCCACTACCCCTACCCCTTTGGACCTTTTCTTCCTATTTTGCATTATTGATTATTCATTCTAATCATTGGTACATTTCAGGCATTTTTTATAAAAAACATTTTGAAAAAATAAAAGACAAGTTTGAAGAAAGTTTTGTTCAGCTTTTTCAGAGTAATTGGTGTTGATGTTGTGTTGTTTTAAATCATTATTTTCCTTACTGCTGCCTTTTAACCATTTCTTTTTATGTTTGAAATAATTGAGGGCTTGTAGAAAAGGTACAAAAATGGTGCAAAGAGTTTCTATTCTTCCAGATTCTACTTGGATCAGTATTTTACATGAAATACAACATTTATAAAATTTAAGAAGCTAACATTGGCACAAAATTATTTACTAAAGGAAGGATAGCCTAAGGTTTCACTTTTCACACAATGTTTTATCCTCTTTTCTTTTTTATTAATAAATTTTATTTTATTTTATCCTATTCTCCCCCTCAAGCTCCCTCTCCTCCCTATGTACAAAACTTTGTTTTTATTTTTTAATTCTCTTTTCACTTTTTCTTTTTCCTCTTTTGTGATCCAACTCAGGATCCTACATACTCTTAGTTGTCATGTGTTCTTTGTTTCCTTTAATCATCACACTTCTTTAGTGTTTTCTTGTCTTTCAGGACTTTAACCCTCCCATACTTATTAGTTATATTTTTATGATTCTCTTAATTTTAGCTTATCTAGTAACTTTTTTCCAAAATTAAGTTGGGGTAATTCATTTATGTTAAAAATATTACAGGTATGATATACCTTTCTTAGTACATTATTTCAGGGCTTTCCTGATGTGTGTTCATGTTCCTGATAAAGATGACCTTACTCATGGGGCTTCTAATGGTGTCTATAAAAATTACCTGGTGTATTATTCTTACCATTAATTCCATCATAACTTTAAAGAATTAGTTTGATATTATGCAAGTATTCAGTTTTAGTTTGAACTTGCATCTACTCAATTTCACATCCACTGGAAGATATTCCATGTAACAATTATGGTTATGTTAACATAAAAGTAGATTTCCTTTTGCTTCATTCCTAACTTTATGAACTGAAATTCACTCATAAGGAAGAGTTTTTACTTCTCCCTTATATAGTCATTATTCTCCAGTTCTTAATGTCAGTATAGACTTAAACATATTTTGGGGGATTATGATGTTACATACTCATTTTATTTTCAGATTACTCTGATTTTAGTTACTGGGAACTTCAAGGTCATTTCTTGTACAATTTTGATGTGTCCATATTTTTTATACACTCATTTATTCATTCAATTGATATTCATTTAAAACTCTACCCTCAAACTCTAGAAAACACATCTGTTTTAAATGTACAAGGGATTGTCAACAACCAGAACTTCATTTAAGCCTAAAAATGATTCCCAATGAATATAAAATATTTATAATCTTGCAAAGCACATTAACCTCACAAAATTAAAGTAGTAATCATAACATATAGTTGTCAAAACGCCTCAAATATTAGTAATTTAAATTTACATATAAACATTAAACAGTTACAAAATCAGAACATACATTAGAAAATATTTTAATTGAATGAAAATATATACAAAGCATATCAAAATTTGTGAAATCTGCATTTAATAATTACATTACTACTTATATTAGAAAAGAATTATTTTCAAATTATTGATCTAGATTCAACTTTAAGAAAGTAGAAAAATAAATTTTAACTCAAAATATGAAGAAAGAAAAAACTAATGCATAAGAATGAACATCTCTGATTTCTATTTTTGAAGTTTAGATTCAGAAAAAAAAATAGTCAAATTCAGAAACCTGTTATAAGAGAATAAAATACCTCTCTCTATATATACATTTTATATATATATATATATATACATCTTTTATCTACAGATCATATTAATATTGAAAGACTGAATTCTTTATATAACCAGAAACTAACTCTCAGCAAATCTATCAGCATTGAAATCTCTGTCCTGGAGGTGCCACATCTTCTCAGACACAATTGTTCTTCTATGATCTGCTAAATTAAAATTAAAATTACTGAACATTAACAAACAACAATGGAGGGAAACACAAATGGTAACTGCTGTGGACACTTACCTAACAAAAACAACTGTTGTGACTGTCCTATAGGATATCTGAAATTAATGTGGCACATGTAATATTTGGAATGATAACAGCTTTCTGAGAATAACTTATATGATTCTTGCTCAAAACTCTTCTTTAAAATACTATTTTATTGGTGCATTTTAGGTATACAATATAATGACATTCATCATTGGAAATTTGCACCTTTACATAATCTCTGTTGGTTCTTATTTTTCCCCCTTCCCCTGCCCTCCCTTCAACCCCTCCATCCCTCCCCATTTACAAAGACATTGTTCCCATTTTTCATTTTCTTATATTAATTCCATTCCCTTCTTTCCTTTCAGTACCCAACCTACATCCCCTTCCCCTTTGCCCCTTTTCTTCCTATTTCACATTATCTATTATATGTTTTAGTCCTTATTTACGCTTTCAGTTTCTCACACTAGAGAAACTATTCAGTATTTACACATGTGTGTCCTATTTATTTCACTTAAGAGTATTGTCTCTATGTGTATCCATTTAGCTACAGATGTTTCTAATTTCTCATTTTTTATGGCTGAGTAGTACTCCTTTTAATAAAAAAAAACAACATTTTCTTTATCCAGTCTCCACTTGATGGACAATTGTGCTACTTACAAGTTTTAGATATTACAAACTGTGCTGCTATGAACATGGGTTCACATACATCACTGTGGTATTATTCTTTTAGTTTTGGGGGGAAGACACCCAGGAGGGGAATAGCTGGGTCAAATGGGAGTTCTAGTTTTAGTTCTTTGAGGTATCTCCATACAGATTTCCACAGTGGTTGCACCAGTCTACACTCCCACCAAAAGTGGAGCAGGGTTCCTATTTCCCCATAGCCACACCACCATTTGTTATCGGTTGATTTAATGATAGCAGCCATTCTTTCTAGAGTGAGGTGGAATCTCAGCTTTGTTTTCATTTGCATCTCATGAATGACCAGTGATATTGAACATTTTTTCATATGTTTATTTCCTATTTCTTCTTTGTCTGAGAAATGTCTGTTCATTACAGATGCCCATTTTTAGATGGGTTCTTTAAATTTGGGAGGTCTGATTTTGTTAAGTTCTTTATAGATTCGAGATAGTAGACCTTTGTCTGAGGGACCGCTGGTGAAAATTTTTTCCCACATTGTGGGTTGCTTCTTCACACTGCTGATGGTTTCTCTTGCTGTGCAGAAGCTTTTTAATAAGAAGAGATCCCACTTGTTGATTGTGCTAGTTCACGAGCAACTGAGGTTCTGTTCATAAAATCTTTTCCTACACCAATGTCTTCAAGAGTTCTACCTAACCTCTGATCCAGGCGATTCAGCATTTCTGTTTTAATATTTAGATCTTTAAGCTATTTTGATTGTAGTTTAGTGCACGGTGAGAGATATAGGTCTACGTTTAATCTTTGATAAGTTGAAACCCAATTTTTCCAGCACCATTTTTAAAGAGGCTGACTTTTCTCCAGTGAGGGCGTTTGGCTCCTTTATGGAAGATGAGATGGCTGAGTGTGTTTGGAGTTGTTTAGGCATCTACTAATCTGTTCCCCCGGTTCTCATATCTGTTTGTTTGTCAGTACCATGCTATTTTTATCACAGTAGTTTTGTAGTATAGTTTGAAGTTGGGGATTGTGATACGCCCTGCCATATCTCTGTTACCTAGAATTCCTTTTGCTATTCTGGGTCACTTCTTGTTCCAAATAATTTTTTGTATTGATTCCTCAAGGTGCATGAAGTTTGTTGCTGGGATTTCAATTGGGACTACATTGAATCTATGTAGAAGTTTTGGAAGTATGGCCATTTTCACTATATTGATCCTTCCTACCCAGGAGCAGGGGATGTCTTTCCATTTTCTGATATCATCTTCAAGCTCTGCTTTCAGAGTGCTATAATTTTCAGAGAAGAGGTCTTTGATTTCTTTATTTAGGTTGATTCCTAGGTATTTCAATTATTGGGATGCTATTGCAAAAGAAATTGTTTGCCCTATTTCCCTCTCAGTGAGACTGTTGCTCATGTAGAAGAAAGTTATTGATTTTTGTGTGTTAACCTGGTATCCAGCTACGCTACTGAATTTGGTTATTAAGTTTAGGAGACTTTTGGTGGAGTTCTTGGGTCTTCTATATAGAGTATCATGTCAACTGCAAATAATGACAGTTTGATTTCTTCATTTCCTATCTTTATTCCTTATATTTCTTTCTCTTGCCTAATTGCCACAACTAATGTTTCCAAAACTATATTAAATAGGAGTGGTGATAATGAGCATCCTTGTCTTGTTCCTAATTTTAGTGTGAAGGATTTCAGTTTTTGACCATTTAGTATGATATTGGCTGTTGGTTTTTCATAGATGCCTTTTATCAGATTGATGTAGAGACCATCTATTCCAACTTTTTGCAGGGTTTTTACCATAAATATCTGTTGGATTTTGTCAAATGCTTTTACTGCATCTATTGAGATGATCATATGGTTTTTGTCCTTGGCTCTATTGATATAGTGTATTACATTGATTAATTTTTATATGTTGAACCATCCCTTCATACCTGGCATGAATCCTATTTAGTCAGGGTGTATGATCTTCTTGATGATCTTCTGCATTCTATTTGCCAATATCTTATTAAGGATTTTTGCATCTATATTCATTTGTGAGATTAGCGTATAGTTCTCTTTTTCAGTTGGGTCTTTCTCTGCTTTGGGGGTCAATGTGATGCTTGCTTTCAGTAATAAATTCAGGAGTATTGCTTCCCTTTCAATATCATTAAAAGTTTAAATAGTAGTGGCAGTAGTTCCTCTCTAAATATCTTGTGGAATTCAGCAGTGAAGCCATCAGGACCTAGCCTTTTCTCAGTTGATAAGTTTTTAATTACATTTTTAATTTTATTGATTGATATTGGGTTGTTCAGAATTTTTAAGTCTTATTCATTCAACTTTTTAAATTCATACATATTGCAGACAGAAAGGCCTGCGGATGCCGTACCGTGATCGCGAGTTTTGCAAAACATGCCTAATCAGCCCGCTGCAGACAGACAGACACCTGGTTAAACACTACAAAGATGCAGAGGAAACCGGACCACCAGACCACGGTACTGAGTTCCCCCACTCCTGGCCCAGAGGTAGGGGCTTCTGAGCTGCTGTCCCACTGCTCCAGGTCCAGAGGAAGGGGCTTCCTGGCCACCATCCCTCCCACTGCTCCCAGCCCACAGGAAAGGGCTTTTGGGCCACCATCCCTACTGCTGCTCCTGGCCCTTGTCCCACCTCTCCCAGCTAAGAGGAGGTAATCTGTACAGGTGCCAACAGCCCTCCCCGCAATTGAAATGAGAAAACACATAAATAAGTCTCAAAATCAGACTTCCAGATCACCTACAGCAACCCCAAAGGGAAATGAGATGGAACAGTATGATACGCAACCACCTGGACCCACTGAACTGGCAACAAAAGGGGAACTGGAAAAAATGAAAAAAGAAATAATTTCTCAGATAAAAGGGGAAATTGTTCTCCTAGTGCAAGACATAATTAATAAATCCAGAGAGGAACTGAGGAACATGACGGAATCCCAAAATAGGAAACAAATGGAATCCATAAAACAGATGCAAATAGATTTCAAGGAGATGAAAAACTCATTTGAAAGTTTACACAACAGAATGAGCAAATGTGAGGACAGAATTTCAGATATAGAAGATAAGATTCCAATTAATGACCAGGAAAAGAAAAATTGCTTCAAAATGATAAGGAAACATGAGAAATCAATCCAGTAGCTGCTAGGTGATGCAAAGAAGAATAACATAAGACTGATTGGAGTCAATGAAGAAACAGGAGAGAATGCAGATGACATAAAAAAATTCTTCACAGAAATAATGGCAGAAAATTTCCCAAGCAGGGGAAAAGAGCTTGATATACAGATAAGTGAGGCATATAGACCTCCAAATAGCCTTGATCAAAATAATCTACACATAGACATATAATTGTTAAGATTCCAGAAACTGAACAGAAGAACAAAGTTCCACAAGCATTTAGAGAAAAGAAACAAATCACATACAAAGGAAATTCCATCAGAATCACAGCAGACTTCTCAACACAAACCATCAAGGCAAGAAGAGCTGGGAGTGACATGTTCCAAGCCCTAAAAGAAAATAGCCTCCAACCCAGATTGATGTACCCGGCAAAACTATCTTTCAAAATTGATGGAGAAATAAGATACTTTCATGACAAAGAGCACCTTAGGAACTTCGTGAATACCAAACCAGTACTCCAAAGAAGTTTACACAATATCCTAGGAGCACAACCCCAGGAAGCAAAGCAGAATGAACCCATCTGGCATGACAAGAAATTAAATGTAAAGGGGGAGAACCCAACAAAAAGAAAAAGTCATGGCAATGATAAGTCAATACGTTTCAGTTATAACCATCAATGTTAAGGGTCTCAATTCACCAATCAATAGAAATAGACTGGCAGAATGGCAGAATGGGTCAAGAAGCAAAATCCAACAATATGCTGCATACAAGAAACACACTTCATTGCAAAGTAAACTCATAGACTGAAAGTTAACGGGTGGAAAATAATACTCCATGCAACAGGAACCAGGAAAAAAGAAGGAGTACCTATCCTCTTTGCAGATCAAGTAGATTTCAAACCAATACTAATTAAGAGAGATGAAGAAGGACACTACATCCTTGTACAGGGAAGAATCGAAGAGGAAGAGATGACAATCATAAATATCTATGAACCAAACACTAGTGTGCCCAACTATATAAAACAAATACTAACAGACATGAAAAGTTATATATGCACTAATAAAATTGTAGTGGGGGACCTCAACACCCCACTGTCACAAATAGATAGATCAACTAGACAAAAAATAAGTAATGAAATACTAGAACTCAATACTAGAATACTAGAATACTAGAACTCTTGAACAAATGAACTTAAGATACGTTTACAGAGTATTCCACCCCACAAAATCAGAATACACATTCTTCTCAGCTGCACATGGGTCATTCTCCAAAATAGACCACATACTCACACATAGAAAATGTTTAAATCAGTGCAAAAGAATTGAAGTTATCCCTTGTACATTATCAGAGCATAGTGCAATGAAATTGGAGATCTATAGCAAAAGAAACTGGAAAAATTTCATAAACATGTGGAAATTGAACAACACACTTCTGAAAAACCAATGATTCACAGAGGAAATTAAAGAAGAAATCAGACAGTTCTTTCAATTAAATGACAATGACAATACAACATATTGGAATCTATGGGACACAATGAAAGCAGTCTTATGAGGCAAATTCATAGCAGTGAATATGCACATTAGGAAAACAGAACAACCCCAATTAAGCAATCTGATGCTACACCTCAAGCTTTTAGAAAAAGAAGGACAGGACAACCCCAGAGCTCATACAAGGCAAGAAATTATAAAGATCAGAGGAGAAATCAATGCAATGGAGACTAAGAGAACGATAAAAAAAGTAAAAGAAGCCGAGTTGGTTCTTCGAAAGAATCAACAAAATTGACAAACGCTTTGCCAACCTTATCAGAAAAAGGAAAGAAAAGGTCCAAATCCATGCAATTAGGAATGAAAAGGATGAAATTACAACAGACCCAGAAGAAATACAGAGGATCATCAATATCTACTTCCAGAATGAATACGCCAATAAGATGGAAAACACAGAAGAAATGGACAGATTCCTATATACATATGAATTATCAAAGTTGAACGAAGAAAACCTAAAAATACTGAACAACCCAATATCAACCAATCCAATTGAAAATTTAATTCAAAACTTATCAACTAAGAAAAGCCCAGGCCCTGATGGCTTCACTGCTGAATTCTACAAGACATTTAGAGAGGAACTACTGCCACTACTGTTTAAACTCTTCAATGAAATTGGAAAGGAAGCAATACTCCCAAATTCATTCCTGGAAGCAAGCATCACCTTGATCCCCAAAGCAGAGAAAGACCCAACCTAAAAGGAGAACTATAGGCCAATCTCACTAATGATCATAGATGCAAAAATCCTTAATAAGATACTGGCAAATAGAATGCAGATCATCAAGAGGATCATACAACCTGATCAAGTGGGGTTGATCCCAGGGATGCAGGGATGGTTCAATATACTCAAATCAATCAGTGTAATACACTATATCAATAGAGTCAAGGACAACAACCATATGATTGTCTCCATAGATGGAAGAAAAGCATTTGACAAAATCCAACAAGCATTTATGATAAAAACCCTACAAAAAATTGGAATAGATGGTCTCTACCTCAAACTGATCAAAGCCATCTATGAAAACCCAACAGCCAATATCATACTAAATGGTCAAAAACTCAAATCCTTCACACTAAAATCAGGAACAAGACAAGGATGTCTAATATCACCACTCTTGTTCAATATAGTTCTGGAAACATTAGCCATGGCAATTAGACAAGAGAAAGAAATAAAAGGAATAAAGATAAGAAATGAAGAAGTCAAACTGTCATTGTTTGCAGATGACATGATACTCTATATAGAAGACCCCAAGAACTCCACCAAAAGTATTCTAAACTTAATAACCAAATTCAGTCAAGTAGCTGGTTACAAGGTCAACACACAAAAATCAATAGCTTTCCTCTATAAAAATGACAGACTCACTGAGAGAGAAATAGGGCAAATAATTCCTTTCCCAATAGCATTCAATAAACTGAAATACCTAGGAATCAATCTAACAAAAGAAATCAAAGACCTCTTCTCTGAAAACTATGGCACTCTGAAAAGAGATATTGAAGATGATATCAGAAAATGGACAGACATCCCCTGCTCCTGGGTAGGAAGGATTAACACAGTGAAAATGGCCATACTTCCAAAACTTCTATATAGATTTAATGCAATTCCAATTGAGATCCCAGCAGCATACTTCATGGACCTTGAGAAAACTATCCAAAAAATCATTTGGAAGAAGAAGAGACCCAGAATAGCAAAAGCAATTCTAGGTAACAGAGACATGGCAGAGGGTATCACAATCCCCAACCTGCAACTATACTACAAAGCTACTGTGTTAAAAACAGCATGGTACTGGCAAAGAAACCAACCTGAAGACCAGTGGAACAAATTAGAAGATGCAGAAACAATGCCAGACACACTTAGCCATCTCATCTTCAATAAAGGAGCCAAACACCCTCACTGGAGGAAAGATAGCCTCTTTAATAATTGGTGCTGGAAAAATTGGGCTTCAATTTGCCAAAGATTAAAACTAGACCTGTATCTCTCACCATGCATTAAACTAAAATTGAAATGGATTAAAGATCTAAATATTAGAATAGAAACTCTGATCCAGCTGGAACAGAGGTTAGGTAGAATTCTTGAAGACATCAGTGTAGGAAAAGATTTTATGAACAAAACCTCAGTTGCCCATGAACTAGCACAAACAATCAACAAGTGGGATCTCTTCTTTTTAAAAAGCTTCTGCACAGCAAGAGAAACCACCAGCAGTGTGAAGAGACAACCTACAATGTGGGAAAAAATCTTCACGTGCTCTTCCTCAGACAAAGTCTACTATCTTGAATCTATAAAGAACTTAAAAAGATCAGACCTCCCAAATTTAAAGACCCAATCTGAAAATGGGCATCTGGAATGAACAGACATTTCTCAGACAAAGAAGTAGTAATAGCAAATAAATACATGAAAAAATGTTCAACATCACTGGTCATTTGAGAGATGCAAATGAAAACAATGCTGAGATTCCACTTCACTCTAGAAAGAATGGCTGCTATCATGCAATCAGCCAAAAACAAATGCTGGTGGGGCTGTGGGGAAAGAGGAACCCTGCTCCACTACTGGTGGGAGTGTAGACTGGTGCAAGCACTGCCTAAATCAGTATGCAGATACCTCAGAGAACTAGGACTGGAAGGCCCATTTGACCCCGCTATTCCATTGCTGGGGATTTTCCCCAAAGAATTAAAAGAATCATACCACAGTGATAGATGTGTGGCCATGTTATAGAAGCACAGTTCTTGATAGCTAAAACTTGGAAACAGCCCAAGTGCCCATCAACTGGAGAGTGGATAAAGAAAACGTGGTGTTTTTTCATAAAATGTAGTACTACTCAGCCATAAAAAATGAGAAATTAGAGACATTTATAGCTAAGTGGATGCACATTGAGGTGATACTCTTAAATGAAATAAATAGGACACACATGTATAAATACTGAATAGTTTCTCTGATGTGAGAAACTGAAAGTGTAAATAAGGACTAAAATGTATAAAAGGTAATGTGAAGTAGGAAGAAAAGAGGCAAAGGGGAAGGAAGTGGGAGGGTAGGGGCAAGGATAGAAGTGAATGAGATTAACATGAGAAAATGGAAAAATAGGAACAAAGTCTTTGTAAATGGGGAGGACTGGAGGGATTGAAGGGAGGGCTGGGCAAGGGTGAAAAATAAGAACCAAGGCAGACTATGTAAAGGTGCAAATTTCCAATGATGAATGACATTATATTGTATACCTAAAATGTACCAATGATTAGAATGAATAATTGATAATGCAAAATAGGAAGAAAAGGTCCAAAGGAGTAGGGGTAGTGGGAGGGGCAGGGGAAAAGAAAGAAAGGAAAGGAAAAATGCTGAGAAATGGAAAAAATGGAAATAAGGTCTTTGTAAATAGGGAAGGGTGGAGGACGTGAAGGGAGGGCTAGGAATGGGGAAAAAATAAGAACCAAGATGCATTATGTAAAGGTACAATTCCCAAAGAGAAATGTAATTGTGTTGTATACCTAAAATGTACCAATAAAGAATTTTTTAAAAAATTTAAAAAAGTAAATTCATACGTATCTGGAAATCTGTCCATATCTTCTTTGTTTTCCATCTTATTGGTGTATAGGTTCTCAAAGTTAGGTATTGATCATCCTCTGGAATTCTTCTGGGTCCATTGTAATTTTACCCTTTTTATTCTTAATTGCATAGATTTGGGCCTTTCTTTCCTTTTTCTAATAAGGTTGTCTAAAAGTCAATTTTGTTTATTCTTTTGAAGAAACAACTCTTGGCTTCATTAATTTTTTGTATCATTCTCTTAGTCTCCATTGAATTGATTTCTGCTCTGATCTTTACAATTTCCTCCCTTGTATGAGCTTTGGGTTTGTCCTGCTCTTCTTGTTCTAGAAGCTTGAGGTTCAGCATTAGGTTGCTTAATTGGACTCACTCTCTTTTCCTAATATGTGTACTCACTTCTATGAATTTCCCTCATTAAGACTGCTTTCATTGTTTCCCATAGATTCCGACATGTTGTATTGTCATTGTCATTTAATTGAAGGAACTGTGTGATTTCTTCCTTAATTTCCTCTGTGACCCATTGGTTATTCAGAAGTGTATTGTTCAATTTCCATGTGTTTATGAAATTTGGGGGTTTCTTTTGCTATTGATCTCCAATTTCATCGCACTATGGTCTGATAATATACAGGGGATAACTTCAATTCCTTTGCACTTACTTAACTATGTTCTATGTTGCTCAACACTCTCTACTCTAGGTTTAACCAAATAATTCTCCTCTCTTTTTGATAAAAAATAAGATCTTTTTAAAAGATTGACTTTTTAACCCCCAAAATGCAGTAATTTAAAGATTATTATTAATTATCTACTGCCTCTGTCCTTCCTTGGATTCTACAAGTTCTACAAAAGCTTAGTGTGACTTTTCTTAAATAATGTAGAATCCATTCCATTAGAAGCCATACATCTACAATTTTTGTCAGAATTCATTTACTACCTTACACTTTCTATGAGACTACTAAAGGACAAAGCACTGGAAAATTTTAGAACCTTTGAATTTTTACCCAAAATGTCTTCAAAGTAAACCCTTGAAGGGCCTTTTGTCTGTTGGAAAGGGTCTATTCATTATTACTTCAAATTTTTTAAAGATCAAAGCAGTTTTATAGGTAACCTTTGGCTTCCTCTTTATCTGAACAATATTTCATCTAGAATATCTATAATCTCCACTTTAACCTAAGGTCCTTTCCAAATTAGAGAAATTTCTACTGGTAGAAAGTTAAGATGATACATGCCTTTATTTTTAAACCCAGCCAACTTTGTTCTTTTAGATTATTTTGCTGACCAAATGAATAAGTCTTCCTTTAGCAAATCTCGTTTTGTATCATAGAAAATTCATCTAAAATATTTATACTTTCTACATGGTGGCAATAATCTTGTCAGACCCATTTATTCTATAGATATACTTTTTATTTTTTACATTAGCACTGGTGAAAATATTTTTAAACTCTGTGCCCCTATATAATATTCTTTTTTAAATTATTTTTGTCTTCAGCTTCCAAATGGTTTTTTCACTTTTTTTTGAGCTTTCAATGACATACACCTTGAAACTAATTTTCCAAATTCCTCCTCTAGACCCTACTATCTTATCAACTACTCACTCTGAATGCTAGTATCACATATTTTAATCTTTAGCTACAAGAATGCCTCACTGTTAGTACCAAACTACTTTAATTCTATCCACTGCTGCATAACCAACTATTCCAAAACTCAAAACCATTTTTATTTTTATTAGTAGATTCTGAGTTAGGGATATTGCATGAACTGAGTTGAGTGCTTATTTTTCTCTTCATGGAGTTGTCAGGTAACAGATACCCAGTCTGAGAGGCAAGATATCATTGTATCAAACATGTTCTCAAGAGATGGTTGGAAGACTGCAATTATTTGGAAATGCCAACTGAAACTCTAATATTTGAGGCCTCTACAGCTTAATAATCATAAAGTTAATTGAGCTTTGGTATAATTTCATGTCAATGCATAATTTTAAAATCTGCTCACAATATGGTAGGCATAGGTAATGTACTTCTTCTCCAAGCGAGAAGCTGCTATTTGATCCATCTTCAAAGGAAAAAAACCCTAAAAGGTTGAAATAAAACAAATATTTCACTCAGCAATTTCATGAAAGTGAAGAGGTTTGTGTTTAAAAAATAAAAAATGATTAAAATAAAATATAAATTAATAAAATATTAAACAAATATTCCTGTCATCCCAGCACTTGGAAGTCTGTCAGGAGAATCACTGTGAGTTTGAGACTAATCTGGGCTACATAGTGAGTTTTAGGCAACCCTGAACTACATAGAAAGATACTGTCTCAAAAAAGTAAAAAATATAATAAAATGAACAATAATTCGTGGAGGCTTAAATGAAAAATAATCTTTGAATGTGAAAATAAAAATATACTTTATGATATAATAAAGAAAAAACAGATCTTGAAAACAAAACATGAATTACAATGGGAAAAGACCATGTACAAATATGTATTTGAAACATAACTATTTTTTGAATAGTTATACATCAATAAATTTGAAAATCTAGATTAAAATATATTTCTGGAAATGCATTAATTGTCAAAATACTCTAAGAAATAAAAACATGATTAGGAAAAATAATTTATTGTTTTAGTCAGTTTTCTCATTGCAGTGACACAATATCTTACACCCACAATTTAAAGAAGAAGTTTAATTGGGCTCATGATTTCAGGGAATTCAGTCCATGATTGGCCAATTGAAAGGCAGAAACTTCACATTGGCTGGTGTGGTGGAACAAAGCTATTTACTTTGTGGTTGGCAGGAAGCATAACAGATAATAGTCCCAGGGAGAAAGGTTCCAGGGGCCATATATACTACCTATGGCTATACCACCATTATACACAAAAACCCTCTCAGATGTGTGCTTTGTCTACCCCCAGAGCATATCTCAATGTCAATCAAATTAGCACTCCACCCTAATTACCACATTAGTAAAATGTGAATATAAATTAAATTTCCTTTTCATGTGTTTAATAATTTTAATCAAGTTTTGCAAAATTTCAAGAACCCAAAGTTTCACTTATCCATTTTTATCATTAAATAGAAAAAGATAATATCTACTTATTTTACTTTTTAATATCAATTAAAGTATTGGTTTTAAAAACGCATATAGTGACTATATGAAATAAAATGTTAAAAATCCATTTCATACCTAAAATAAAACATGATGTGTACAATTAGTTAATATATGCATTAAGTATAATTAGCTTATTATATAATTATAATCCATTTATATACTGGTAATTACAATTTAGAGAAGAGTCAGGAAGAATTGAATCAGAAATGCAAAGATAGATGCAGTATGGAAACTCTGTGGATATACAGAATTTGATAAAGATAAAGTCATCAATTATCAAGTCATAAAATCTCATCAAAGGAATTAAGAGGAGTAAAGCCTGAGTGGGAAAATGTTGCAAATGTAGTCAAGAATCATAAACTCTCTCATCGAAGAAAAGAAAAAAGAGTAGCGATTAGATGGGAAAATGCTATGAAATTAGCTATCTGTAGAGTGGATAAAATTTCAGAATAAATAAGAAAATCTTCAAGGCTGTTAGATATAAGACTATTTTTCTCTACCTCAGTGCAGTAGAAAATATGTTAGAAAATATGGAAATGTTTATGTTTGTGATAAAATATATAAAATGTTTAATATATTATTTTTGCTTTAATCTTGTACAACCTATTTGAAAAAAAATAAATCTCTTAACAAAGTTAAATGGACTGAGTACATGTTAAAGAATAAAAGAGTAAAATTAGAAACAAAACAAAAACTGTATTTCGGGCCTACTGGATGCCAAATGTACCTTTGCAGTTGTGGTAAACACACTGCATGAAATGCACGATTGACTATGTTCATGGACATAATTGGCTATGTTCATGGACATGATTATACAACATTACCTAAATTTCAATTCTCCAGAAATAATTTATTCATAAAAACCAACCAAATCTAAATGCTTCTGGATCAATAGAATATATAAAACCATATGCTATAGTTTATATAAAAATATATTGTATTTAATAAGTAATTTTTGAAGGAAAAGTGAAAAGTCATTGTTTTGGTCAAGCTTGATTTAACTGACTCTTCTTAACTCTTACCCATTAATTACACAAATTAGTAAATTCTGAGTAGTCCCACATAAGTCATGCTTGAAGCATGCTAGCATTCTTCGACATGTCTCTAATTTCTGAGAGTCATTGGGAATTCTTTTCATATGTAGAAACATTAAGTTTGGGTGCATGAAAAGGACTGTCTTATCTTAGGCTGAGTAAAACAGTTTCATAGACCTGATAGGTATAGATGGAGTTTTAGTTAAAAATTGTATGTGTAGTAAGGAAAGGGTGACTTTTAATTTTATCATTCTGATCAATATAGCTTTTTTTTCTAAATTAGCTAATGAGTCAAAATGAAACTTGTCAACTTGAATTCATTTATTGAACTTGTTACTTGTTTTGTTAGAAATGTTATGTAATAAATGCCAATGAGGAAGATAATAAAAAAAAATAGATGTTTGTTTTTCATAGAGGATGGAGGCCTATGATCAAGATGTCAGGATAATCAGTTTCTAGGAAGGACTGTCTTCCTGGCTTTTAGATGGCTTCCTTCTCACTTTGTCCTCATAATGCAGACAAAGTGGGAGGTCACTTTTCTTCTTCTTTCTATAAAGTCACTAATCTCATCATGAAAGTCCCATCCTAATGACTTCATCTAAATGAAATTATCTCATAAGAGCCTCATCTCCAAAACCCACCAAACTGAGAGTTAGAGATTCACCACTGAACTATAGGGAGAGTATAATTCAGATCATAATAACCAGCAAGATTAAAGATAGACAAGGCAAGGAAAGTGTTCTTTCCCTACCTCTTCATTCAAAGGGTTTTGATTTTCCTGCTATTGATTTCTACAATCAGGGCTTACATGGAAATGCCCTACTTGAAGGAATTATACTCTAAAAATTCATAAAAAGAAAAGTCTATCTAAATTGAATTATATATTGCACCATTACTCACCAAATAACACATTAGTCTCCATTTTAACATAGTCTATGAGATTATGAAATTATGAGTAGATAATTAAGATATAAATTAGTAGATAATTAAGAAATAAATTCTAAAAGACCAGTTAGTGTTTAGGCTGTCTTTCATACTCAAATATATTTTAATAAAATTAGTTAAGAAAGCCCACTGTTAACCTATATATCTCTTGGTTTTATTCTAGAAAATAAGGTATTTAGTTATTTGCATTTATATCATATTGCCAAGAGACTCAAATATGTTTTCCTCTTTCAAATTTTCTAGGATAATGCTTTAAATAATACTTCTTTTCTTATATTATTTTTTCTTTCCTCAATTCAGTTAGTATCTATATACTTTTCAGTGCTGCCAAATTACTTTATATTAACTCAATAGTTTATTTATATCATTTGTCAACTTTCCTACTGTGATTTTACTTTTTTTCTTTGCCATTTATGGGGCTTTTGTTTGCATTTGTATTAATTATGCACTAATCACATTAAGTATTCCATTGCTGGAAGGACTCAGAGAACTAGAGTTTTGTTGTTGTTTTTTTTTAACCTACAAAAAAGCTTCATTATAGGAATTTTTTAATTATAAGAAACAGCGATAAAGGAACATTCATTGAAAATGGATTGGAAATAGAATATACGGATTGCACAGGACATACCTGTCTCTGGGTATTGGAACACCTTATGATCAACAAACCCAAAGTTATATCATGGTACTTTCTTGTAGTAAGTTTCCAGAGCTACATGGACCAGTCTTAACAGTGCAAACTCTTCCACCTCAACCAAAACCAAACAAAAATTTATATATCATCAAACAATACCCTCACATTGATGCATCCTGCATCTAATTTCTGAGATTCATGATTGCAGAGGATCATTTATTTCTAGTTGATATGTTCTGTAGCCAGGAGCATTATCATACTTTAGGTCAGTCTCAAAATGAGTTTGTAGAAAACCTATGCACCTCAAAATTACCCTTGCTATAGTTATCAAGTGCAATACCTTAAAAATCAGTTGCTTGTATTTCTTTTATTTAATCAAACTATTATAGGTTTTGTAGTCATTTTTCTTTTGAATTTATTCCACAGATTTCAGGAAATGTTTATAATATATAAGAATTTATATCTATAAAAACAAACTTTTGAGAAATTGATGGACCATATACTAAGATCAAAAATAGGAAATAAATAAATGGAGTGATTTAATTGCACAGATAACAAATCTGTAGATCTGCGTGGCTGAACTTGTCAAAAAGGCAATAGTAGTATTTCTGAGGAGAACAAGAACAAGAACAGATCATTTAATTCAGTATAATGTATTTTTTCCATTTATGATATTGAAATACTACTACATAGCTAATTGTATTGAAATAGTTATATTGAATTAGTGCCACATAACTAGACTCTCCATTATAACTGTGGATTTAAATCTAAGGAATGAGAAGGTAATTTTCAGTTTTCAAGGCAATACTGAGCTAATTTCACACCGTTCTGTGGTCACTTACCAGAAGATCCTAATTCCATGTCTTGCTATTTGTCTAAATATTTGAACCTCTCCAGAAATTCATGTGTTGAAACCTAGTTATTAGAGTGATGGCATTTGGAAGTGGAACCTTACGAAGGTGATTAAATCATAAAAATTCATTCCTCATGAATTTGATTACTGGCCCAACATAACTTCAGTCTCCAACTAGAAGGCTCCATCCATGAACCTCATCCTATACCAGCTGCCAACTTGCAAGCCTCTAGATGTGTGAAAAATAAATTTCTGTTGTCTCTTGGCTGCACAGTTGGTGGTACTTTGTTATGGCTGACCAGATGGCAACCATCTAAGATATGTATCTTAAGATGAAAAAAAGGCATACCTTACCAATCACAATATACCCTAGGAGTTATTTTACCTTGATATCTCAGTATTTCTTTTCTTTTGTCTGTCTGTCTTACTCTCTATTTGTGTCTTACTCTCTATTTGTCTTGTTGATTATATTCCTCTTACTTCTATTCTCTTTACTATGTTTTCCTTTTGTAAAATAAGACAAACATATGTGTACTACTAGAAAATATAGTATGTTATCTATTGCAAAACCCAAATATATAGACATAAGGATATTTAGTCCTTCTCTTTAAAAAAAATCAAACATGTTTTCTTCTAGAAACGGAATTATTTTTCTCTCTTGATTGGAAGTCTCCTCACCACTCACATTCACAGTATGAGGCCTAGTACTTTAAATTAAAAGCAATATGAAAATTAACCATGGTATATATTGATAGAATGATTTTTAAGATAGTTTAGAAAAAAATAGCAGAAAATATTTTTAAAAGCCCTTTTCTTTATTTGGAAGCATAAGAGTAACTGTCCATTTCTTTGGTGAAACAAGAGTTCACATTCTTCTGATTATGTCTCTGTAATATGAGATTTAAGGGCAGTGGTGAATACCCACTTTCAAACTTTAAGAAATGCAGGTGAAAATGGTAGCTCCAAAGGTCACCAGCCTCTTCAATAAGACAAACTAAGTCTTCAAGGATTAACAATTCACTTTAATCTTTTCCATATCCTTATTTAAGAATCCAATCAATGACTCAATCAAAAGTATTAAAGATCTATTATGTGTATAGCATTATTTTTTGCAACTATAGGAATATACATCTTAAAACATGTCTACATTAGCAACCAAAACATTTTCAGTTGCACAGAAATAAAATATATATCAATAATAACTAAATAAATAACAGTACTGAGTGAAATTCAAATTAAACTTTTCTATGAAAAATGGAGTATCAGATTGTAAATATAAAGTTAGCTGATGAGTATAAACTTTCAACTATTTTGTGCCATCTCATGGGAATATTTTCCTCAAATTACCCCAAAATGCAATCATTTTTCTATCACACATATGGAAAATTTTCAAATAGCTTAAAAAAAGACTGTGATATTTTAACAGCTTATAACATAAACATTCTTAAACTGTGAAATAAATGTTGTTTATCAAAAGAGCACATCATTTTTAAATTACTTTATAAATTCTATACATGCTTCAACTAATGTTAAATATAATATTTAAATATCCCTATGCTGAAACCATTTTCTCCCAATCTTAAATTAGCACTGTATTTTAAATAAACGAAGAAAAATTTAAAAAACATTTCTAATGATTCAACTAGTAACATATACACTTCCTCCACCATTCTGTGATGCCTTCATATTTTTAAAAAGACTCTCATTGTGAGCCAGGCCTGGTGGTGCAGGCCCATCACTTCAGGCTCTGGAAGGCTGAAGCAGAAGAATCCAAAGTTAATGATCAGCCAGTGCAATTTGAAGCTTAGGGAGACCATGTCTCAAAACAAAAACTGCGCTGGTGTTGCATCGCAATATATATGTGTCATTGTGTATTTAACCAATTTACACAATTACTTACCTGTTATTCATTTGGCATTTCCCACTACAAAACTGGAGTTGGGACTTTCACTGTTGCTACAGTTCTGTGGTTTCTCTAGTGGGCACTGAGTTAGCAATTTTTGTGCAGAGTGCAATCTATCAGCTGCTTTACTATATCACACCACAATTCAGCTTCTATTTTGTTGCTTTTGTAACAGAATTGTGAATTCTGCTGGAGGATGTGATATCTCAAGACAATTCTATACTTTTCCAAGTTACCTTGCTGCTTTCAAAGTGTTGTCAGAGTGAGTATTATTTGGAGTAGTCAGGCTGAATTATGCTGCTGCAAATCTATACTGCACGGCTAACACAAATTGATTCACCAGGAAGCTGGCTGCATTCCTAAGACATACAACCACTGAGCAGTTTAGAGAAATCATTGCTTCCAAATGATATACTCCAATACAGCACAAGGAACTCTCAAAATAAAATCCTAATAACACTCCAGTACATTTAAGATGTATTTTTATTGCTAATTTAGAAGGAAATAAACTTTTAAGTATTGGGTGATATTAAAACTCATAAGCTATTTATAGCAATCTTTAAGGCAGTGAGAGAGAACAAGTATTCTAAGAGATATATGGCTCTTTGGAAAAGTAAAGATCAAACCAAGAGTATTTTCTATCAAGAAACAATAGTAAGTTTGACAATACAGAATTTCATATATATATATATATATACATATATATATGTATATATATATGTATGTATAGTTATATTGTTTAATTCTGTAGTTCCCTTGTATAGTCTTAAATCTAGGAATATCTTCATAAAACTCTTTAAAACACAGTAACATTGTGTTGCTGATGCATTGTGCAATCACAAAATGCATTACACACAGGTGAATTTGGTGTCCTGCTTGCCTGGTCTTTTTGCTACTGGAAAGAGGTGGTAGGTATGCATGTGTTAAATGCAGAGGGTAATGCTGATCATTTATTAGAAGATTCTGTATTGATCTTTAATACCCTATTCATGTTATTTTTCTTTTTTTTTTGTTTGGTTTGGGCTTGCTTTTCCTCAATAAAGGAGTTGCAACATGTAATGGAATTAGAAAAAGATACTCAACAATTGTTTGATTGTATTTTAGTGTTATTCTTAAGCATTACTATTTTAAGTAAATGTTTAAAAATAGGATTTCCAAAATAAATGAATAAATAATGGTTTTAATTCTCTCATTTGTAATATTTACCAATTTTCATGGCATAACCAGTACACCATGGCAGTTTCAAGTTATTGCCTCAGTTATCAATGAACGTGTTTCTAACAGAATACAGGACACAGTGGGTCCTTAGGTAAAATTGAGGAGATGCTCATTATCACATGGTCCAGGTTGGCTAATAGATGATAGGGGGTAGGTTACAAAACGTTATCATTGGGTAACATGGTAAAATTGAATTAATATGGATCACGAAATAGATCCTTGTGTGTTAATAAAGAGATTCAGTTGCTTAAATATCCAAGAGAATGTCCATAGTAGTATATGATGAAAGACAATTCTTTATTGTGTAGCCCTATCTCACTCTTTAATGATCACTGAATTTTCATAAATACTTCAATCAAAAGAAAAGTCTACTTTATATTTTTTAAATTTTTCATGAAATTTACATAATACACATGAAATTATCATTGGAGGTCATTATTAATGACACTTAAGGTTTCTATAAAATTGTACATTGCTCAGCCATGAGCCAAGCCCTCTCCCATAAACTCCTCTCCATAATACACTATGTGAAACCTGCATTTTATTCTCAATCCTACCAAGAATGCACTCTCCTCATTTAAGTCCTCATCTCCATGTTCTATGAAAAAGCAAAGGAAAATAATCACCATTTGTAATATTCCATTCCTGCTTAAGACTACTGATTTTTTTAAATGAGCTTCATTTTTTTTAACTGAACAGAAAAATTGACCAGAATGTATAGAATGATTGGTGATGCTTTACTCTCAGTTTTCCCTTTTATGACTATGTTGCATTGGTGTAGTACCTATGTTAAAATTGATGAATCAATATTATATATTTAAAATGTAAAATCTGCACCTTACATATAAGTTCATTTTGTGTTGTATGGTTCAATGTGTTTTTATAAATAAATAATGTCATATATCCAGCACTACAGTATTATATGGAACATTTCTATTGTCTTAAAACTCTTTCATGATTCTCCTATACATATCTGTCCTTCTTTCCTCTTATCCCCTGTCAACTAGTTATTTTTTTTCATTGTCTTTGCAGCTTGGTCTTTTCTAAAATATAGACAGAATCACATAGCATTTAATCTTTATGTCTGGCTAATTTCATTTAGAAAAAGGCATTTAAACAAAAATGTAATCAATATGTTATACTTTCATTTCTTTATAAGGTTTGATAGCTCCTTTATTTTTCTCACTTAATAAATCTCCAGTGTTTGGATGTACCACAGCATTTTATTCTGCCTTGGGCTCTCTGTAGTAAGTACTATACTTTGTAATATTTCAATTTCTTGAATATTTCTGTTTGTTCTAAGCATCCTTGTTTCATGCCCGCTATTTTCTTCTAAATCCAACTCAATCTTACCTTTAATCATTGTCCAAAGTAAATCATGTATTCTGGTTTAAGTATCTGCACTCTGAACCTTTATAGCATAGGCATTTTGAGAAATCAGTTTATTTTTTATTTCTATATGAGAATCTGATTGCATCTTATATTTGCATCCATGGCATCTAGAACAGTGACTAGAACAACATGTATATGCAATGTGTCTTTTTTAAATTAATTTCATTTTTAATGAGAGTTAATGAAATGGGAGCAGTACTTTTGGATTATTCTTTTCTTTTGGGAAGCTTAGCTGTGCAAAATGGAAAGATACACTTATCTGAGAGGGATTCTAAGTAGAAATATAATTCATCTTTGTAAATGAACATATATTGAATATATATGAGGCAAAGGAATAAGCCAAGGAAAAAGAGCTTGGAATATTTAAAAGGTTTGTCATCATAACTAACAATGTGAGGCTTCTGAGGAGACAAACAGAGCACAATCTAAAGACAGCGAGAACAGATCCCTCTACTACTGGAGGAACAATGGAAATGTGGTTATAGATCTGCTTGCAGGCGGAAAATGATAAGAGATTGAGGAAGATGAGAGCAGTGATGCTGCTGGAAAGGAGAAGATAGTGGAATATTCTGAAAGCAAAATTACTTTTGTTATTTTAAGTCTAGATTTATAGAAAGGAAGCAATAGTTATAGAAGATTGGACACTCATCATTATCAAACATACTAATTATTCTAGGTACTCCAAACCAGCATTATATACAAGTACCTTGACTTAGAAATATTGCCATTAGAAAATATTCCAGTCTTCAACTACTTCAACTCAAATTTATTCCACCTCACCTCACCAACCTATACACTACACACACACACACACACACACACACATGCACACACGCACAAACACATTGATATAGTCTTTAAGCTCCCATATCATACTTATTTTGGAAATAGTTCAACATAGCACATCTACTGAAACCTAATGCCATTGTATCTTACATTATAACTTATTTACCAAGTAGATCTTCCAACATTTTTCCCCATCTCAAATGAACCATATGTTATTTTTTTTATCTTATTCCTATAGCTATTGACAGTACCAGGATAGTACTCTGATTATAGTACTTTCTAAAATAATTTTCTTGGTAAAATATTCTTATTTATTTATGAAGAACATGCATATTATATAGATTAAGGCCTTCCTCCTGTCCTTAATTCTTAACACTGTACATGATGAAAAACAGGTGTTATATTTCTACCTGTTAAGAGAGTAAGACTGTGACTAGAATTTTATTTGTTTTGAGTTCATACTATTAAGATGTAAAGAGCTATTAGCTCTTTGCCCCTATCAACAATTAGTCCCATTTGACCCTGCTATTCCACTGCTGGGGATCTTCCCCAAAGAATTAAAAGAATCATACCACAGTGATAGATGTGCACCCATGTTCATAGCAGGGCAGTTTGTAATAGCTAAAACTTGGAAACAGCCCAAATGCCCATCAACTGGTGACTGGATAAAGAAAATGTGGTTTATTTAATAAAATGGAGTACTACTCAGTCATCAAAAATGAGAAATTAGAGACATTTATAGCTAAGTGGATGCACATTGAGGTGATACTCTTAAGTGAAATAAATAGGACACACACGTGTAAATACTGAATAGTTTCTCTGATGTGAGAAACTGAAAGTGTAAATAAGGACTAAATGTATAATAGGTCATGTGAAATAGGAAGAAAAGGGGCAAAGGGGAAGGAAGTGGGAGGACTAGGGGAAAGGATAGAAAGGAATGGGATTAATATGAGAAAATGGAAAAATAGGAACAAAATCTTTGTAAATAGAGAGGAATGGAGGTGTTGAAGGGAGGGTTGGGCAAGGGTGAAAAATAAGAACCAAGAGAGACTATGTGAAGGTGCAAATTTCCAATGATGAATGTCATTATATTGTATACCTAAAATGTACCAATGATTAGAATGAATAATCGATAATGTAAAATAGGAAGAAAAGGTCCAAAGGAGTAGGGGTAATGGGAGGGGCAGGGGAAAGGAAAGAAGGGAAAGGAAAAATGATGAGAAATGGAAAAAATGGAAATAAAGTCTTTGTGAATAGGGAAGGGTGGAGGGCATGAAGGGAGGGCTAGGAATGGGGAAAAAATAAGAACCAAGATGCATTATGTAAAGGTACAATTCCCAATGAGAAATGTAATTGTGTTGTATACCTACAATGTACCAATAAAAGAATTTAATACAAAAAAAACATAAACAATAACATTTCACTAACGAAGGCAAAAGTAATCTTCATTTTAATAAGATTGAGAAGTACTGTAAATTTCAAAATATGATTCTATCTAGATTTATACAAGAAGAAAACTAATGTTAAGAATTAATGAATAGCAAGCACAGAAGCATCAGCTAAGGATGGCAAATACACAATTTTTGAATGTTGTCAAAGATATTTTATGTAGCTTTATGTATGAAATGATGCTTTAACAGCATTATCTGATTCAAACGTAGTTCCTTTGATTAAGAAAAAAGGATAGGATAAACAAAACCTTACTTGAGTGAAGTAGGATTTAATAGAAGTCTTCTATAAGAAATAAGAAAAAGTTTAAATAAACTACTAAATCTCAGAAAAAACAGAACATATGCAAATTTCTCCTTGGTATAAACAATTTCTTCTTTCTAAGGAGAGATCAAAGGATTTGCACAGAAAATCTCACTATGACTTAGTTAATATTACTCATATATATGAGAGTTTTCCTAGGGAAAATGTGTATTTTTTCCTTTTTCAAATCTATCCTATACAATTTTGTACGGAGTTTAAAGTGATAATGTAAAGTATATATCACTTATTAATTCATGCTTTTACATACATAAAATAACTGAAATTATTATTTTCATTAAGACTGGAAAATTTTGTTAATATATATTTATGTTAAAATCATACCTCAGGTACTTTTAATCTGAAACTTTGAGAAGGCTTGTGATTTTTAGTCTATAAGATTAAAATAATTGTGCAGTTTAGAACAGTATTTTGTTCTTACTTGGCCAGAGAGAGTATTGATTAATGTTCTTTGCCCTCTTTCCTTTATCAAAAGTATCAGAGGATTAATATAGACAAGCATAACTCAGTTGCTAATCAAGGAATCAACATGATATTTTGAGATAGCACTATACAAGTATCTATAATGACCTATACAATGATTTCATTACTACAAAGTTACTCATGCTTAAAAAATACATTATGGAAATTTTCCAACATCTAATAGAAGTATATAAAATCTGAAAAGAAACCCAGTGCCAGTCTGTCACCTTCAACTATGATGAGACTGAGGCAATATGCTTTGCATCTGTGTGCCCACTCATTTCTCTCATTCCCAAATTATTTTAAAATAAATTCCAAATATTATGAAAATTTCATTAAATATGTTAACTGTTCCATATAAAAAGTAGAGTCTATATTAAAAGCATAAAGACAATTTTGTTCCCTTGCCAAAAATATGTATTCCTTTGTGTATTTAATTTGAGATTCATTTATTTAAATCTATTTTCAGATGTTTTATGATTATAATTAATATGTATTTTAAATATATTTAAAAATTTAGGAACAATGGATTGATTTATGAATGTATGAAGTAAAATGAAATCATTATAACTAAGCATTATAATGAATTTTGACAATTATTTTCACCAATTATTACCACCTAATTAGATAAAGATATCTCTTCCAAAATATATTATCATGACTTTTTCATTAATTACATTAGTGGATTCACATATGCACTGTTCATTTTTTGATCAATATAATTTAGTTTTTTCTATTCTAACCTTCGTGGAATCATGATTATACAATTGAACACAATTGAATATAACCTTTTAGATTCAAAATATTTTTGAGATTCCTTTTTCTTGAGACATTCATGTGAGATTTATTTTGTTTTTATTATGGACTAGTATTTAATTATATGAATATATGAACTTTTTATTCTATTTATATGTTGATATGCATTTGGCTTGTTTTCAATTTAAGGGTAGTATGAATATGCATTTTTGTACATTTAGTTTCAACTGATATTGAGGCAAACCTTAGTCTCTAGTTCCTGGATCCTTTATAAGATATTGCCAAACTACATCTTTTAAACACTATATCATTTTATACCCAGAATAAAAATACATGTTTTTTAGTTGCTCTATATCCTTGTTTCATTTTGTATTTATTGACAATTTTTTAACTGCACCAACTCCAATGAATTCAGTGGACTTTCATTGTACTTCTCATAAGTTATTGAAAATTAATATTAAAAATTATTTTTTATTTTCAAATAAATAATTTTAAAATTAAAGTACAACCTTCTTAAATTCATTCTTTGATACAATAGTTTTTGAGTTTATATATTTTTAAATATTTGGCCATCATTACATCTAAAATTTAAAAAGACATTTCCAGTACCTGAAAGTTTTTCCCAAGCCCCTGTGAAGTTAATCTCTATACTCCTTATTTAGTGAGCCCCCAGCTAAATTGGGGTTCCAGTATATTTACCATATCCCTCTGAAGTTAATCTCCCTATGCCTTGTTTAGTGAGTTCCCAGCTAAATTGGGTTTCAAGATCCTTATGGATGCTAGTAACACCACCAAAACCAGAAATAAGCACAACTGGACTTGGGAGGTTTTAATGTGCCTCTTGGGATGCTACTTTTATAAGAAAAATGGCTTAGTGGTTATTTATCAGACCAGCTATTTGGGGTTTCCTCACACAGGTATCTTTTTTACACTGGCAGAGAGTGCATTGTCTTCTAAAAGATTTACATATCATAATCCTCAGGACCCATGAATATGTTACCTTACGTTAAATACAGGGCTTTGCAGTTGTGAGTAAGACCATAGAACCAAAATTGGGAGATTACATTAGGTTACCTGAGTGAGCCCAGTCTAATCACATGAGATCTAGAACAGAAAGCATTTCCCAAGTGGGTCAAGAGATTCGGTCTGAGAAGGGCTTTGCAGATGGAGGAAGGGGTACATAAGTCATGATTGCTTCTTACAGCTGGAAAATATTTGTAGCCAGCTAGAAAATGTGGATATTTCTCCCATAATCACAGGGAACTGAATTGTACCAACAACAAAACAAGTAGGAAATCTATTTCTCTCAGAATTTTTTATACCCAAGAAATGATGAAGAGTAGGTTTAGAGCTAGGTGTGGTGGCACACACCTAATTGCCACAAGTTCAAGGCCAACCTGGGATACCTAGTGCGTTCAAGGCCAGTTTGAACCACATAGCAAGACCTTGTCTCAAAAAAAACCCCAAACAATCAAACAAACAAAAAGTAGAGTTTAATCACAAGATTACAATAGATAAATAAATAAAAATAATACAATTGCAGCAACTTCATTTTTATCGTTGACAATATGTATCACATATCAATTAAAACTAACATCAAAAAAGAGATAATGGATCTTTTAATTGAAGAATTTTATATTGCTAATAGAGTAGTCTTACAAAAATAAAAGTATAAAAATTTGCTTATGATTATCAACTAATGATTCATCAAAAATGTAGTGTAATGTCTTGTAGAAATTGACATGAAAGTACTAAAGTTTATTTGGAATATAACCATCAAATTCACCAAGACAAGAACAAATTTAAGAACTTGCAATTTTGTCCCTTCTCATGGGTTGAACTTTATAACTGATTTTGAAAGATAAAACAATAAAATTTATTTACAGAATAACACAAAATATTCTAAAAGTATATTTTCATGGCTTTGCTGTGAGAAGTATTTCTTAAGAAAAATAGAAAGCACATATCATAAGAAAAGTTTACATTATATATGAATAAAATTAAAATTTAAAAATTGAGTTAATCAATAAAAATTTTCAAAAAGTGAAAAAGCCAGCCATAGATAGAAAATGTTTCTGTTAAATATACCAGACTCAAATAGAGAAATACTTTAAGTTATCAAAACAGCACAAACAATACTTAAAGACTTTCATAGCTATTTCCCAAAAGATGATTCCAAATTTGTAAAACAGATATGAAAAATCTCAACAGAGCCTATTATTCACCAGGGAAATGCAAATTAAAACCACCATGAGCTATCACTCTATATCAACCAGAAGACTGAAAAAAAAAGCCTGGAATTTGGAAATAGTAAATAAGGAACAGACGCAAATAAAAATCTGGCTTGTTAAAGTATAATTTATTAAAACCACTTTCGAAAGCTATTGGGTATTATTAACTAAGTTAAACATCAAAAGGCCTAATGACTTCAGTGGGAACCCTCTTACTATATATATATATATATATATATATATATATATATACACACACACACATACATGATTAAATGTAGCAACTGAATTTCATATATATGGTTCATACAGATGATTAAATACTTAATATATAGAACTGAAATATATAGCATATATTTATCATATATAAAATTATATATATGCAAATAATTACAAGGACATTGTTTGCAATTTTCACAAAGGGAAATAATCCAGAACTGATCAAACTTAGGTGAGATCAATAATTTATTTTATATTCATACTGGATGGTGGTAGGATCTCTAAGAACTGGGACTCAGTGAGAGCTCTTGCATTCATGTGAGATATGCTCTTGAAGAAGACAGTGGAATTCAACCTCTTCATTTTCCTCTTTTGCTTCCTGGCCATGAGGTGAGCAGTTCTGTTGCACCATGGACTCCAGTCATAATGTTCTACCTTATCAGAGGGCCAAAGCACCTGGGCCTGTGGATCAAGATTGAAACCTCAAATCCTGTAAGCCAAAATAAATAAACCTTCTTTACTTATAAGTTGATTTTCTCAAGTATTTGTAGCAGTAACACAGGGGGTAGGAAATATTTTACAGTGAAAACAATTGTGACTCAAGTGATTTAGCAACCTATATAAAGTTACTGACTGAGACAGGTAGACTGTGAACCTGACCCATATTCTAAATATTAATATGCTACAACCTATGTGAAAATGCATCTAGCCCTTTTCCTTTATAACTCCAAATCTTCTAAAAAATACCTCATAGTGTATCATAAATAAAGATTGTCCTATAAGTACTTGCTACATTAAAGATATTGTATCATTTCATATCACTTTAAAATTAAGAGGTAAGTACAGTAAAAGGAAATTTTTGTACTCATCACTACAATGTAGAATACTAGATTTTACATGTACAAATATTGTATGTTAATAATTTTCCATCATGCACTATGAATAGTCTTGACATTCTGCATTTTAAATTTATATTACTGAGCCCTAATTACTGATCATAAATCAATACTCAGGTAACACAAAATTCATTAAATGGCTCTGAGTGACTATGTTGAATTCTTAAGATGCAGTACTTTGTACATTTGAAAATCACCTCACTTGAAATAATACTAATTGTAGGTATCATTTTTGAAACTTCAAATTCTCCCACAGCTACTGATTTGCATTATATTCCTAAAGACCTCCTGACTTAAAACATTCAAAGAATATGTTAAACAATGAAAGCACTGTCACAGTGATTTTTCTTTTTACTCTGAATTGTCATATTCTACTTTTCTTCATTTTCTTTAATCTCTCTCTGTCTCCTAAAGTGCTGAATGTTTCCTTCTACTTCAGAAGAAACTCACTAAAATATATCTGTGCAAATATTATTTACAAAATCCCCAAGGAGACTATAGGTTACCAAGACACAATTCATTGTCACTTTCATTTCTTCCTCCTATACAGAGTCATGTACATTATATAGACCTAAATTGACCAAAGGGTTGAATGTATACCAAGATCTGTCTGTACAATGTGCAGTTTTTATCCTTTTTTGTTGCTTCTATTAAATAAACAAATTTTTCTCATGTGTAGAGGTGCACAAGAAAATGAAACATATTTCCCTGTCTCTTTTATGGCTTTGTGACTAACTTTGAAGATACTCAGGTTTAAAATTTTGCTGTGTATTATTACCAGGTTGGTGTTTTAATTATCTGACATGAGAGTATATGAAGTTTTGGCCTACAGAAATATGTGTTAATTTAGATATAAAAATTAACTTCAATTAAATAGCACATTGGTTCAAATTAAAACTTTAAAAATCAAAAAGAGACTTTTAAATAGTAATGTTTTGAGTACAATTAGCTCATAAATAAAAAGACAAAGAGATTTCTAATGAAGTACAACTTTGTGTCTCAACATTTTAGTAAAGATCAAGTACATCTCTTAATCATTAGGAGCACGAAAAACTAAAACAATTTTTAACTTCTGATAATATTAGCTGGATTATTAGCATGTTTACTATGTGTTCAACATAGTACTTGGACTTTTCTACAATTAGCTATTGCTGCATAACAAATAAATCCTGAACTTTGTGCCATAAGAAATTTGAGTAGAAAGTCATACTACTCAATTGAAAAATTGAAATAAAATAAGTTGTGTAGGGTCCGGGATTTAGCTCAGAGGTTTCACCGTCTGCTGCACAAGCACAAGGACCTGAGTTCGATACCTGGTACCAAAAAAAAACCCCAAAAAACTAAGCTGTGTACTTCTTTTTGTCTTCGCTTTTCTGGGGAAGGGGATGCAACCCACAGTCCAAAGCAGATGTGCTCTACTGTCACCTTGTGATCCATCTGGGAAATCACAGATTGAAGATGACAATATGTCTTCTCGTTGGTTGAGTGTTAGCTGCACTGAGCAACATTCTTATTAACTGGTAAACTAGGCTGGTTTTGTGTTCCTGATAGGTGGGTAAATTTTAAGAGAAAAATATATGGAAGACTTCTTCAAGTATAACCTCAAAATTATAATTCCCTTCTGCTACTCAGTATTAACCAAAACAAGGAGAAAGGGAGAAATATCATTGCCCGTGAGAAGATTTTTAAAGTGCACACTACCATGATGTAATCATCACTCAGTGTATACATAAATCAAAGTGTCACATTGGACTGCAAAATATCTACAATTATCCATCTAAAATGTTTAAAATATATAATAACATTGCTGTCATATTCAGCATACAAGATAGGGTGAAAACCAATTTTGCACTCTTTCACACATGTACTATTTAATTCTGCAATTAACTTTCAATTTTTATGTTATTAACTCCCCTTTCCAAGTGGGAAAATATAACTTTAAAAAAGAATAATTTGAGTGAAGATGCAGTCCCAGGAAATACAAAGCCTGAATTTTAGTATTCTTCTGGCTTAATCTTGATGAAGTACTGTTGTCAACAATGGTTTCATATTCTCCAAAATAAATCTACAAATGATACGAGAGCTTTTCATCTAACATTTGTATCTGCAAGTGCCTATTAGGAAAGAGTAATTGATAACAAACTGCAAAATACTTCTGTTTGTTCTTAGTAAATTTATCTCATTATTAATTTTATTTAGATTATCTAACTCTCTAAATGTATGGATTTTTACTTCCAAACCAATAAATAGGAGTTGATTTTACAATGGTAAAGAAAAAGAAGAAAAAGTATTTTAACTCAGAAAAAATATAGACAAAAACAAGCTTAGAGCCATTGTTAAAAATATTCATATTTTATGTACAGAATTCTCAAGGTCTATTCCTTATAAGTTTTACTATAATATCCTTCACTATGACCTGCTCTCTTTGAAAGACCATCACTTTTCTTCTCTATTTTTGAAGGACTCTAATAATATAACTGTATATTTTATTCTTGAGCTTCCTTTCTTTGTCATATTGATTATTGTCTAAAGCATTCCTTTCCTTCAGGCAGCGATTATCCTCTGTGTTTTTTTGACATTATCTTGCATCAGGGTAGTGTACTAGAAAACATGCTTCAAAGAGCCAGGGGACACTGCAGTTTGCTTAACTTTTAATATGATATATCCTATAAATCTCACTATTATGATCATAACTAAATCACATATATTGTAAGTAGAGGAAAATTTACAACATAGAACTAGAGACTGTTTTCTGTTAAAGATCATAGCAGTGCAAGAGAAAGAGTGAAAATGAGACATAAGGCAAACTAAAGACATGTAAGTCATTATTATATACACCTTCTGATGAGTACATTAATTAGCAGATTTAAGGCGTAATCATTTCTATGAAAGAGCAGGTAGCAACTTTGCATGAAAGCATACAAATAATAGAAAAATATTGAAGTCAGAATAAAATTGGAAATAAATGTTACAAAAATTGTATTGTTTTAAAACTCTTCAGCTGGAATGGTCAAGGTCTTTTTTTATTTTTAATCCAATTGAATTTTACATTGATTTACTAAATGATTTCTAAAATTCCCTTCACTGTGTAAACTTTGGCTATGCTGATTGAAGGCAAAATATTAGGAAGTCTAAAGAGGATTTTAAATTGGGAATACATTATTCATCTTCAAATAAACAGATTTGCAGTATCTGTAAACCTCATAGCTCTTCTCTGTTTAAAATGTTGCATAAAGGGCCAGAAGAAACCACAAGCCATGCACAAATGGATCCAATTGGGAGGGAGTCCTTGACATACTTGTGCTTTCTCTTCCCCTTCATCCAAGGACTAATGAAATCCTTTATGTGGGGAATTTAAAATAAGAGGCAAAATATTAACTAGCTGGAGGATAGCAATGTTATTTCAGGGCACACAGGTCATGGGTACATAAGGAGAGAAAGACATAATTTGTTCTTTGAAATCAGGTCATCTTATCTACAACATAGCTCATTGAGTAGAGGTAAAGCCATCCAAATAGGATCTGAACTTCACAAAAATTACTTCTCAATTTCTGGTACACATCACAGCATTTGAAGAAATGTGAAAAATTGTATTTTGTCTGACTTTGTCTTTGAGAAAATAAAGATATGCACTTTTGTATATATTTATAAACATAATATAATGTTTATATATAAACATGTAATTGTGCAGAAGATTCAGGAGGAAAAGTATATCAGGACTTTGATTTAATGTTGCAATCTAAAGCATGAATATTGTTTTAAATGATTCATCAAGGTATCACATACCAAGAAATTTACATTTCATAAATGTGAAATTCACCAATTTTTAATAAACTTAAAATTGTTCAACTATCAATACAATTTGATTTTATAAAAATAATTAAAAACTAGAAATATGAAAAATAATGTATTATACCATTAAAAAGAAATAACTTACATTTTTTCAAAAACATGTGGTTCTTATTTTGCCTTTAAAAACATATTTTTCTGATAGATTTGCCCTTTAGGATTTTTTAAATGAAACCAGATTGCACAAATTAAAGCATTTATATAGACAAATATTGCCTTATGCACAAAATTTAAAATTCCAAGACAGTATGTAAATGAGATAAAATGAAAGAGTAGAAGAAATAAATCTAGGACTAAATCTAATATAAAATAAGTCTAATAAGTCTAGGATTGGGAAAACTGAGTGAACTAAACTCAGCAGATGAGGTTTCTCACATGATAGTGAAGCTAAATGTTTGTAGTCAACCTAATTGATGATGCTTCTGAACTTTTAAAAGCTCCTATTCTCAGAAAGGATGAAGGCCAAAAGAATTATGTCATGTATTACAGCAGGTAATACCCTTCCCTAGCAACAGACTAAGGGATCTTCATTATAGAGTTTGTCTTTTAGTAGGGAGGTAGGCAAAAATCAATTAATGAATCATGAATAATATCAAATTGCAATCTTTTTAAAAGTATACAGAAGAATAAATAATGCTTGGGAGAAACACATACAGGAATTATTTCAGACAGAGTGGTTAACAAAGTTATCCTGGAAGAGATTATAGGGACAGGGGCCTGGTAGGTAGGAAAAAGATAGGATGAAGGACTCCTTGAGCTTTGTGAGAAGTTAATGGAGAGACTTACTAAGGGCAGAGACTCTGCCTCCAGCAATCAGAAAGACAAAGGCAAAGAAATTAAGGTCAGGGAGGTAGGTCCCAAGTAATGTGATCAACATCAGCCCCTTTACTTAATACTTAACCTTAAACTACATGTCCCTAAACCCCTCAGCCATAATCCTAACCTCCACCAAGAAACAGGGAAAGTCATATGACTGCATAGGAAGGGAAGAAATCCAGGCGGAGGACCAAAGACAGCCATGAAGCCAATCAGATTCCAGGAGCACACACAGGAAGAAGAAGCCAAATTAAAGCAGTAGACCAAGTTCAATCTCCGGTACCAAAAAAAAAAAAAAAAAAAAAGCTGCAGAGAAGAGCCTGTGAGAGTATTTCGATTTCCAATGCTCCTTACACCTGGAGTAGCATCCTCTCTTTCTTTCCCCTTTTATTCACCTTCAAATGAACTGTCTTCTCTTAAACTCAGCTTCTTTGATTCTTTACTGACACTGGGAGCTGTGTTTTCCAGCAAAGCAGTGGCTTACAGTCCACATCCAGACATAACAAGATAATACTGGAATTGAGGCTCCAAGAAAATACAGGAATGGGCCCTATCAATATCTGAGAAAATAGCATGCAGGCAGGGGAAGTACAAAGAGGAAAGACCCTGGGCTATAAAGTGCTTGAAGACCTGAAAGACAAACAATAGAACCCTGGTAAAGGATCAGATTAACTAGTACCAGATCATGTTAGACTTTTTAAACCAGCAAAAGAATGTGAGGTTTAGAGTCACTCATAGATTTGGTCAGAAAAGTCATAAAATCAAATGCATCAGGCCAAATGGATAAACATACGTGAGTATGAGTATCTCTGCTTAAACCGTAAGCCTTGCTGTTCCAGGATATATTTCACTTAAGAAATAAGTTATCAGTGTTATGGCCTGAAGGAGTAAGCTTGGAACAGTTAACTACCTAGGCCACAGAAGGCTGATTAAGAGGAAAACATGATAAAGATGAGATTAAGTCAGTTTCTTGGCATTGGAATTGGTGATTTTTTTGTGTGTGTATGTCTGGTCAAAATGAAGTTAACATTGATGAGTAGTAGGATTTGCAAAGAAGAGACTATTGACTAAATATAAAAGTTTTAAAGCCAGTAAGAAAAGTATAATCAGAGTATAGTATAATATAGTATAATCAGATTTTACTACTAATTTGATGGTGTTACTAAAAGTATATTTCTCCACAGCACTTGTATGCAGTCAAGAAACTATGCTGAGCACATACCAAATTATTTCAATTAAAACAAGATAATTGTACATGTTCTGAAAACAAGCTGGTATTTTGCAATAATCTACAATTAAAACATCTTTAATCTACTGTTTAAAGTTTTCCATAGTTATATTAATTATTTGGGGAAAAAACAAATAACATAGTATTAAAAAAAAAAACTTTGAGTATAGTACTGTTATCCTTCAATGTCTTTGCAAATTCTTATTCCTTTGATTTAGATCTCCTCTATCTTTGCTTAGTTCCTACTGATCTTTGAATACTTAGCCTAATAATACTTCTTGGAAGTGTTTTGTGTTTGTTTATGTTTTGATCTGTCATATGAATTAACCATACAACTAAGTAACAAATATTTGTTGATAGTGAACCATGCTTAGAGCTTTTCTAGGAAATGAAGACAGAGTGAAAAATAAGGCAGAGAATACTTAATCAATGAGCTATGCACTCCTAACTTCAGAGCCTTTGAGGCTTTTATACTCTAGTGTGAAGGGCCAGGATGCTAACACAGCATTTCATGACTACTTTAATTCTAATTTCCAAGCCTGACAAGAAGTAAGATAAAATAATCTGAGGAGAGTGACTTCTAGGGGGTGAATGTTACAAAGCAGAAGAAAGAGCAAATTTAAAAAATCCCAATATGGGAATAGGCTTGGTATGCTTACAGACAGAAAGAACTCTGTGAGAGTAGTTAAAATTGATGTTGACATGCTGACCAAAATGAGAAAAGGAAGCAAAAGTAGGCTAGATAGAGGATCATGGCAGTGGCATAGGTAAGAAGTGTTAGTATTTTGGAATTGGATTTTAACTGTGAAAATATTAAGAAGTATTTGGATCCTAGGTATATAAATAGATGCAGAGAATTCAGAGTTAACAATGTATTGAACAAAAAATGGAAGGGAAAGAAAAATTGAAACTAAGTCCTAATTTTTAGCCTAAGTGACTGCATCAATCATGTTTGCTAAGTTCTGAGATGGAGTAGGAGTGAAAGGAAGCATTTTATGGTAAGCCAACAGTGCTCATATTGGCCATAATAGATTTGAGAGGAATGTTAGTTACTGAACATGTAGTTCTGAGGAATTTTCAAATCATACTTTTAAAACTGTAGCTTCAGGACATAATCCAAGTTATCCAAGATTATCCATATCCATAACCAAATTAATTTTCAGAGTTTGCTAGTGTTGCACCCAATGAGAAAGAACCAACCAGAGACCAATATTAAATCCACACAGGAGTTTATTACTGGCTGGGACCCAAGCTGAGCATTGGACTCCAGCCCTGACTGGGGGAAGATTAACATATTTTATACACCTTTGAGACCAACAGTTTCTAGGCCCCCTTATGGGA
The DNA here is from genome assembly GCF_053883595.1 of Heterocephalus glaber. Taxonomy (NCBI): domain Eukaryota; kingdom Metazoa; phylum Chordata; class Mammalia; order Rodentia; family Bathyergidae; genus Heterocephalus; species Heterocephalus glaber. The sequence goes on along the minus strand of NW_028258344.1, from coordinate 26,438,455 downwards.
TAGAACTAGCAAAGCAAGCAAAAGGCACAGAAGTGGAAAGTCCTGTCTTTAGAACATTTGTAAAACAATAGTTGATTAATTGTTGTTTCTAAGAGACTCTCTAAGGGGAGGAGGTTTCTAAGATTCCTCCTTTTGCATTCATCTAAAGGGCAGGCAGGTGGTTCATTCAGCAGGAATATGGAGTCTGTCTTGCTAACTATGGTCTTTCATTCCCCAATAGTTCTTGTAATTTAATCAAATCTTTGATTTCTGTATTTATTCTTTGGATTCTTCCTCTAAAACATCTTCTAAAATCTCATAATTTTGTCTCAACACAATCAGTTTAACTGCATCGACCCTCTGTCTAAAATATTTAGTCAGAGCATTTATAATACAAGGTCCCACAAGCAAAAGCAGAAGTAAGATAACTAAGGGGCCTGCTACAGCAGAAAGTAGGGTAGTTAACCATGGGGACCAGTCAAATAGATTTTGAAACCAATTTTGATCTTTTTGTTGAGCATATTTAGTCTTTAAATTTTCCCTGACCATAGCCAAGGTATCTCTAATGACACCAAACTGATTAGCATAGAAGCAACAGGTTTCTCCTAGGGCTACACATAACCCTCCCTGTTTCATGAACAGGAAGTCAAGTCCCCTTCGATTTTGTAGGACCATCTCAGCTAGGGAATCAACCTGGTTCTCTAATCTGGAGATCTAGTCTTCCAGGTGACCCAAATCTCTGGCTGCTTGGTGGCTTTGGGCTTTAAAATTTGTGTCCTGAAGGATCAGGGAGTAAGTTCCAAAAAGCCACTGACCTGGCTATTCCTAATCCTACCAGAATGGGCACTAAAATGGGAGCAGCCCATTTACTCCTATAGTGTTCAGTGGTTAATCCCAGATGTTCACAGCCCCCTTTTCCATTATAATATAAGACTTGTGGAACAACATACAGGGTGACACAAAATAAAGTGGAAGATTGGGTAGCCAAGACTTATTTGGGAATACATTTAGTCAAGCCCTCGGTGCAAACAAACCAAGCATCTTCTGGAGCCTTGTAATAATGGGGGCCTGAGGCATGGTGACTATTATAACTATCATTACATAGATCTCTATAAGGTGATGTATCCAAACTGTAATTTGTTCCTATTAGGCAGGTTCCTTTTCCTTGGATGTCCCCCAAGGTGAGTCGAGGGTGGCTCCAATCACAACCAGGAGTACTAGTCCTCGTTTCCCAATTTTAACTTTAAGTCTCCTGGAGTGCTTAGGATCTTCCATCGTGCTGGCTCTGGGCTCTCTGCTAGTGCTGATTTGACCTGGGTGTGATGAATCCAAGCTGTGACCCCAGCTACTTTGACTGCAGAGGGGGTTACCAAAATAACAGGGTATAGCCCCTTCCAACACAGCTTGAGGCTCTTAGTCTGATGTCTGTGTATCAGGACCAGGTCTCCTGGCTTGAAACCATGGGACTGGAACATCATAAAGGGTTTTTCTTGAGCCTATTGTATTGCAGGCTGGATCTCACTCTGAAGAATCTGTAAGGCTTGAAGAGACTGAAGTAAAGAGACACAAGAACTCTGTTATCTGTTCAAGGTTTAATTTAGGGAGGAGTGGCAGCAGCCACCCATACAAGATTTCAAAAGGGGTACATTTGTCAACATATGGGGTACATATAACTCTTAACAAGGCTAGAGGAAGCAGATCAGGCCACCTACCACCAGTTTCTAGAACATATTTAGTCAGGGTTTCTTTCAGGGTCCTAGTCATCCTTTCCACTTGCCCTGAACTTTGTGGGCAATAGGCACAGTGTAACTTCCAATCGATATGTAGTGCCCTTGCCAATAATTTGGATTTCTGTGCCGTGAAGGCAGGCCCATTGTCAGACCCCAGGTAATGAGGGATGCCAAATTGGGGAACTATCTCCTGGAGGAAAACCTTAGTCACTATGTTGGCTGATTCTCCATGAGTGGGGAAAGCTTCTGCCCAACCTGAGTAGGTATCAACCAATACCAGTAAATATTTGAACCTATTGCTGGATTTTATTTCAGTGAAATCAAGTTCCCAATGTTCCCTTGGCTCTCTTTCCCATAGTCAATTACTTTTGCTCCTTGGTCCTCACCTTGGAGTTTACCTGTGCACACACTTGACACCTGGAACTGATGTCCTGGACCATAGAGGTCAGTCCTGGGATTGAACACTTAGAGCTCATTAGTCTTTTTAACTTTGATTCTCCTGGGTGAGTTAAGTGATGTAACTGATGAACAAGTTGTTGCCCCAGGGCCCAGGGCAGACAAATTCATTCATTTGTCCCTTTCCAACAGCCTGAGTCCAATTTTGTACCCCCTTGCTTTGGATTTTTCCTCTTCCACTTCTGGGATATATGTGGGCCTTTCTGGCAAGTAGCCAAAGGGTCAGGTGGGCAGAATGTCTATTGGCCCCACTGGTTCTCTAGCCACTCATTGGGCCAAATCATCAGCCTCTCTGTTACTGCAGGCCTCTAAGCTGTCTCTTTTTTGGTGGCTTTTGCAATGAATAATGGCCAATGCCTTGGGTTCTCAAATTAAGGCCAAAATTTCTTCTTTATTTTTAATAGTTTTCCCTTCTGATGTCAATAGCTCTGTCTGCCTGTAGATGCCACCATGCACATGGGCAGTGGCAAATGCATACTGGCTGTCAGTGTAGATGTTTACAGCCTTGTCTCAACCTAACCTCAGGGCTTGAGTTAAAGCTATTAGTTCAGCCCTCTGTGCTGATGCCCCCCAGTTTAATGCCTGTGCCCAGTGCACCTGTCCTCCTGGACTGACTACAGCCACCCCCACATACCTAACTCCATCTTCCATGAAGCTGCTTCCATTGGTGAAGAAGGTCTCATCAGGGTGTTGCAGGGGAATGTCAGTCAGGTCTGGCCATTGGTGGTAGAAGTTTTCAGAGTGTCCAGACAGTCGTGGAGGGGCATGTGCAGGTCAGAGTCTGGGAGTAAGGTAGCTGGATTAAGGGCCATCTCTCAGGTGAATGTGATGCGTGTCACATCCAGCAACAGGGCCTGGTGCTGAGTCAGGTAAGCATTGGAGAGCCATCATTCTGGGGCTCCTCTCAACAATGCTTCCACCTCATGGGGTGTGGTGATGATCAGGTCCTGTCCCAGGCTGAGCTTATCTGCCTCTTTGACCAGGAGGGTGGTGGCTGCAACTGTCCTCAAACAGGTAGGCCATCAACTTGCCACAGGACCAAGTCTTTTAGACAGGTAGGCCACAGGTCTGTTTCAAGGCCCTAATGCCTGAGCAAGCACTCCTTTGTCTATGCCCCTTTGTTCAGCCACAAACAACCGAAAGGGCTTGGTGACATCAGGTAGGCCCAGGGCTGGTGCTGACACGAAGGCTTCCTTTAAAGTCAAAAAGGTGTTTTTTTCCTTTTCTGTCCACACTAGAGTAGCCCCCCCCCAATGTGGTGGCTGAGTAAAGTGGTATGGCAATCTCTGCAAAACCCAGAATCCACAGCCTACAATATCCCACTGTCCCTAAAAATTCTCAAATTTGTCTCTTAGTGGTGGGCCACAGGATTTGTAGGACAGCTTGTATCCTCTGAGGAGAAAGCAATCTGTTTCCTTTAGTGAGCTGGTAGCCTAAGTATGTGGCCTTAGTTACACATAATTGGGGCTTCTTGGCTGAGACCCAGTAGCCTAGTTGTTCCAACAACTTTAAAAGGTCTCAGGTAGCTTTTTGACACATGTCCATGTCTTTTGCTGCAGTCAATGGGTCATCTACATACTGTAGTAGAGTCATCTCTGGGTGGGTGGCTTAAAACGGGGACAAGTCTCTGTTCAGGTGTTCATCAAAGAGAGTTGGGGAGTTCTTAAAACCCTGTGGTAATCTAGTCAAAGTCAATTGACCAGAGTAGCCACTGTCTGGGTCCACCTATTCAAAGGCAAATAAGGGCTGGCTTACCTTGGCCAACGGGATACTGAGGAAGGTGTCCTTGAGATCCAGAATGGTGTAGACCTGTCTCTCTGGGGGAATTAAACTCAGCAATGTGTAATGATTTGGGACCATGGGGTGAATGGTTTCCACTCTCTTGTTGACTTCTCTCAAGTCCTGGACTGGTCAGAAGTCATCTGTGCGTGGTTTCTGGACTGGAAGGAGAGGGGTATTCCAGGGGGACTTACATGGCATGAGGATTCCAGTAGCCAGAAGCCTCTCAATGTGAATCTGGATTTTCTCTTTGGGCTTTTGTCTGATTGGATATTGTTTTACTGCAATTGGAGTTGCGGTGGCATGTAGAGTGACCACTACTGGGGGTTGATGGGTGGCTAGTCCTGGGGTGTTAGTCTTTGTCCATACTCTAGGACACAAAGTGGTCAATTCCTGAAGAAATTGAGAGTCTTGGGTTTTTGAGTCCATAGGTATAATATCAGAGAGAAACAGATATTCTTCTGATAGGGGGCAAGTAACAAGAATTTTGGCAGGTTTGTTACCAATTGAAAGACTAGCATGCTGGCCCTCAAAGGATATTGTAGCTCTTAACTTTTTGAGTAAGTCCCTTTCCCAGCAATAGGTATGGGCTATCTGGGATTACAAGGAATGAGTGTGTCACCCTGTGGTGCCCAAAGTCCACTGTCCTTTCTATAGTCCAAGGGAAGCCTGTAGTAGCAGTCCTAGTGGCTCCCTGAACAAAAGTTTTTCTTTTGGATATTACCCCTAGTGGTTGGGTCAAAACCAAATGTGCTGCTCTTGTATCGACCAGGAAATTTATAATTTTGCCCCCTACTTTGGCCTTTAGCCTGGGCTCCCAGGGGCTTAACAGATAAGAGCCCTGACCCCGCCTAGTCCTCTTCTTCCTGTATCACCAAAATTTCTGGTTTGTCCTTCTTGGAGGGGGCTCCTTTCTCCCCATAGAGACACTCATTTTTCCAATGTCCAATCCTCTTGCATCTAACACATTGGTTCTTCCCCAAGTGGGGATGGTATGAGTCCCCAAGGGTCTTCCCCTTCCTTATGTTTGGAGGAACTGTATCTTGTGTCTGGAATGCAGCAATAGTGACTTTCCCCAGTTTCTTGGCTAGGGCTTCCTAGGGGCATCATGGTTATCATAAACTTTCTGGGCTATGCTCAGGAGTTCAGTCCTATTCTTTCCCTCAAATCCCTCCAATTTTTGTAATATTTTTCTAATGTCTGGGACCAACTGGGAAACAAAGGCCAGATTTAAAGATGCTGCATTTTTGGGAGCCTCTGGGACAATAGGAGTGAAAACTCTATAGGCTTCCAAGAGTCTCTCTAAAAACACAGCCAGAGACTCCATTTTTCCCTGGTGAACCTCACTTACCTTACTCAAATTAGTGGGCTATCTGGCAGCTGACTGGAGTCCCCCTAATAAGTGCTGCCAGTAGGTCTCCAGCCTCTGCCTACTGTCATCATCATTGGGGTCCCATTTGGGGCATTGCAACGGAACTACTATTTCAGCCCTGGAAGAATACCCTGGAGTTCCAGGTGTAACACTGGGGTTTGGCCCCAGGGCCCCTTTGACTGTCTGTTGATAAATGCATCTTACTCCTCAGTGGTGAACAGGATCTGCAAAAGCTGCTGGCAGCCATCCCAAGTTGGCTGACGTGTATTGAAAACAGACTCAAGAAGAGAAATTAATGCCTGAGGTTTTTCAGAGAAGGGGGGATTTTGATGTTTCCAATTGTAAAGATCACTAATTGTAAAAGGGACATAAATCAATCCTCCCCAGGGCTCTGTCTGTTTTAAAGGAAAAAGGGAGGAGAAAGACCGGGCTGATGGACCATAGCTCTGTCCAGATCGAGTATGGGGAGGTGAGTAGATCTGGTCCAAGGAGGATTCCGGAACCAGAGGGCCTGCAGTGGGAGATTCAGGGCCCCTCCCCCAGGTGCTGACTCCACCTGCATGATAAGGGGAAGGTCAGTGCAAATCATCCTCAGGGTCAGATTGGAGAACACCTTTAGTGGTTGACACAACCATCAGATAGGGGTTCTTTTCCAGTAGGTTTCAATTTCCCCTCTCCTCCAATTCAGGGTTGCCAAAGGTTGATCAGGACCTGTACATTGTATAAAATATTTAGGGGGTTTTTTCCAACATATTGATCCAAATGTCGATATATGGGAATTGATCTGGATGCCATGGGGCCTTGACTCCCGTGACCACATTCCAAACCTTATGAGCAATGTGCATAGAATAAATTCCCACCATGGGCCAACCAACTCCAAAACTTGGCCATTCTGATTGACACAGAGTTTGTAATTTGCCTTTAGAAAATTTTATGCCATATTCATCTTCTCTGTCTGTGGAATAAATTTTTTTGAAGTTATTCAAGATACAATAAGTGAAGTTTTTTCCATGGACTGTGAGGAGCCCATAATTTTAGCCTGTGAAAATGCAAAAGGTACACAAAGCAAGCAGACAGACAGACAACAATAAACAGACAAAAACAAACTTTGGCCAAGTGAACCTCTGGGGCCAAATGGATTCAGACCCCACCCAGGGAGTCGCTCTTCTGAGGACTCTGACCCAGTGAATCTGCTTGCTATTTTGAAGAGACTCTAGGTAAGGGAACCTGTGCTGCATCTGGCTTCCTCTTACCTACCCACAGTGCACTAAGAATCATTCAATTCTTACCTCTAGAGGCTTTCCTGATAAACTCCTTCAGGATGGTTGATCCTCGATTGGGCCTACCTGGGACCAGCCTACCCATTGCCCCAGAATACCATCAGGGTGGCCTCTCCTTCTGCAGACCAGTGTCCAGAGGGGCCAAACACTGCCAATGTCCAATTCTGGTCTCTCCTAAAAAGAAACAATGGCTCCAGGATAATAAGTTCCAGAGCAGCTGGCTATCTCACTGGGCCCTCCAAGAATGTTGCACCCAGTGAGAGAGAACCAACCAGAGACCAATATTAAATCCACACAAGAGTTTATTACTGGCCGGACCTGAGCTGAGCATCGGACTTGATCCCCAACTTGGGGAAGATTAACATGTTTTATACACCTTTGAGGCCAACAGTTTCTAGGCCCCCCTATGGGATAGAACTAGGAAAGCAAGCAAAAGGTACAGAAGCAGAAAGTCCTGTCTTTAAAACATTTGTAAAACTATAGTTGATTAATTGTTGTTTCTAAGAGATTCTCTAAGGGGAGGAGGTTTCTAAGCTTCCTCCTTTTGAGTTCATCTAAAGGGCAGGCAGGTGGGTCGTTCAGCAGCAATATGGAGTCTGTCTTGCTAACTAGGGTTAGCATCAGTATTATTCAAAGCATCCAATTCCAGACTCCTCTTTAGCAATGCCTAGAAGTCTTCAGACCTACCATTATGTCAGAGTCCAGGAGAAGCAAGTCACCCAAACCAAACCTGTGAATCAGTCAATCCCTCCTAAGCAATGATATGGTAACCAAATTGCTCCTCAAGCCACAAGGATTCTGAAACTATGAATCCAGACCAGAATAATTACTAATCAGACTCCAGCCTACCACAACAACCCATAAACCTGACCTTGTCTCCTTTTCAGCAGACCATTCTGAAATTTGTTTATCAAACTGAGCCCCTCCAGTAATTTTAGCTGAGTCTTTTCCAATCTCTCTATCTAACTCTGTTTGATAAACTTTTCTATCCCTTACACTGAGATGTCCTGAAATTACATTTTGTGACAGTAGTCAGTGAATCTACTCCCTCTTTGAAAGAGGAGGCCTTATCTTCTCCTGGAGGACCCCCACAAAATATGTCCTGTGATACTTGGATGTATTTATCTTGAAGTATAGAGAAAAGTGAAAGGTTGGCTTATCAGTGAATACATGGTACTTGTAGCCATGTGTGTAAGATAGTTAACACTACCACTTAAAAACAAAAGAAGCTAGTAAACAAAAGGAATCTAAAGGCATCATCTTTGGGAGTCAGGACTTTGCACCTGTGAAATGTCTGAAAAAGAGAAGTCAGGAAGATAGAAGAAAACCTGGTAAAGACAACTTTACAGATAGAAGTGAATTCTCTCCTTTTGTAAATGTTATAAAAAGTCAAATAATGTTAAGTAGACCTCAGTTCATATCTGTAGTGAGTGCTTTATAAGTTTTAGTGAAATGAGTGGTTACAGTAGTGTGATTGGAACAAAAATCACTCTAGAGAAGGATGAAGAAAGAATGAAAAAGTGGAGATTCCAAATATATACAAACCTGAGTAGTGTGATTTTGAGATGAAGGGAAACAGAGAGATCTGGCAATAGAGGAAAACACTGCACCCAAAGTAATTTTTTTTCCATTTTTAAAGTGCTTGAAATTTTTGTGTCATTTGGGATCACCTCCAAAATGTAGAGGATTTATTATTCTGTAGAAAAATAAAGGGACAATTATAAGAATGATGTCCATAAAAACCTGGAATCCAGAGCTGCAAATGCTTAAGAGTGGGCTTAAGGTGGATTTTGATAAAATTAATTTGTACAAAAAGAGAAAAATGTATTTCATTCATTCAGATTCAAAAATTCAAAGGAGTTGAGGGACTAAAAGAAAAATTAGTAATCATTTCATGCAAACATCAGTGTACTTACACAATAGATATTACACAAGTGTCTGAAAATGGTATGTGATTACTGGAGATTTGTGGTCAATTAAATTGTTAAGCAGGCTTCTTACCAGGTTTATTATTCAATGTATACCTTCACCTTACAGATCAAGGTCCATAGTTTTGAAGCAAGGATTTTTACTGATGGAATCATGGGGAGTTTTGGAAAAATGAAAACCATGAACATTGTGAATTGACACAAAAGTGCCAGGACATCTTACCTCTACATAGGTTAATAATCTGACGTGGGCTAGCCAAAAGGGGAAGGAGAGGAGGAGCCAGCATAGATTTTCAGCACTTTTACTACACCATGGTTTCTTTTTTGGGAATCCAACTGGGTTTCATGGAATTTCTTGATGCTACAGTTAGATATATTTTTATCAATTTGAGGAAATTGTAGCCATTATCACATTATATGCAGTGTGAGAGAAAATACAGTGAATGGTGCTGCTGAGTGCCATCCAATGGAAAGGCAAGAATCTTCAGTAGGTGAAGCAGCATGTTCAACCTTAGTAACAGAGTGCAAAAATTTCCTACTTGTTCAGTACACTGTGTGAGCTGTGACTGAGAGAAGGTGAGTTTCAAATTGTGCTTCAAAGCATGGATCACAAACACATTTCACTGGAGTTGTGTGATCTTATCAATTCAGATTCAAGCTTTTTAAGAAATGTTATCATGGGAGATATAACTTTGGTTTATGTTTATGATCCAACACCAAGAGGATGTGGATTTTTTTACCTTGATGGAAATATGGAAGCTGAGTTTTTACTGAGAAACATTAATGTGAATGAACTCTGAATATTATTAGGGCTAACTAGAGAATTTTTAAATGATATATACACAAACTAGCCTGAGAAATGGGCAAACAGTTTTTATCATGACAACAATGCATGTAACATATCATTCTGGTACAGCAGAGTTTATTCAATAAAATTATTATAGTGAGTCTTCATCTATCTTATTCACCATGCAACTTCTGGGTCTTCCTCAAAGTCAAAGTAAAAGTGACCATGAAAGGTAAATGTTTTGAATTGATTCTGGACATCAAAACAGGCATGGCAGTGCAACCAACTAAAGACACTCACAAACAAGGACTTCCAGAACTGATTGAGAAAGTGGCAGGACTGATAGATAAGTATTTAAAACAAGTAAGAATATATTGTGGAAGATTAACAGCAATGTGTCTCTTACAGTAATACATTTTTAAATTTAAAAATTCATTGCACTTTGTGATTATTACTGATATGTTATTTCTCCCCATATGCTCATTTCATTGTTTGGAGAAGCCTATATTATATACATTAGAACTTACCTTGTCTCATGTCTCTTTTTATATTCTGAGTATTCTTTTCTCTAAGTAGTGTATATTGAATATTTCCTGTTAATGTTTTCCAATTAGTGAATTCTTATTTCACTATGGCTAATGTGCTGCTAAAACCATCTATTGCATTTTTATTTCTTATTGTGTTTTGTTTGAGTTCTGAGAGTTCAATTTTACTATGCATTTCAGTTTTATTTTTGAAATTTTCCCTTTAGTAATTGATTATCTATAATTCAAATTCCTGGACCATGTATGAGTCTATTCATTTTGTTTATTTGATCTTCTGTTTTCATTTCCTGTTATGACTAGTACTTTCATTCAGTGCAAAGCATACTATGTGGGAATTACAGAAAGTGTAAAGTGGTTCTATACTTTTTCTAATCAGGACTCAATACAACCTCTGGTGTACAGAATGTATGGAAGACCAGAATTTAACCCAGAAGTGAGCTGATTAAGTTGAAGTAGGAGTTTGTTAAATCTTGATGCCATTTGATGCATTGCTTGCTCTTTTCCTAGATTGGTAGGTACTCTTTTTGAGGTGCAACTAACTTGAGGATTTTATGGAGCCCATCCTTCTTGTTGTATAATAAACCCCAAATTTTGTCACTCTCTGATTTTGTCTCCAAAGAAAACTTTCTCCTGCTTTTCAGCAACTTTGTTAAGAGTCTCTAATCTTTTGTTCTTGGTAGCACAAAAATTGTGAAAATGATTTTAGAAGAAAAGTACAGAGCTTTGAGCCCACCGTTCTACTCTTCTCTTTCTTCAGAAAGTGTGAATCTTTATGCCCTACCAGCTGCCTTGGTACCTTGAAATTCTGTTTCTTGTCTGCTTAATATCACGAGATTATTGAAATTAATTCCTGCTGTACTGTCCCCTTCCCAAAGCTCTCTTGTTCATTTCTCATTGCTACCATTGTTCTTGAAATCATACTTCAAGTTATGAAGTGTTAGAATTTTCTAAATTGTGAAATACAGCTTTGTCTTTGGCAGGAGTATATGCCAAGAATATCTTGTGACAGATACTCATCTTCTAGCTCTGTTCTTCCACTCTCATTTTCCTGTATATAACCAAATATATATGTTACAAGTCTGAGACCACAAACTATTGGTCACCCAGTAATTCAATTTAAAATCCCAGTATTTTATATTAATTGATTATCTTAAGTATTTGGCTGCAAATGAGCTCCAATGAACTTTGCAGAGAACAATGTTTTTCCCTGTGAATGAGTCTGAGAGAATCTGCCTTAGTTTATTAACACATTCCTCTTAATAGTATATTAGAGAAAAAACAGTTAAAACCTTGAATTTTAGTTGTATAGATCAGTGCTTCTCACATTTTACTATGCCTCAATGTCTCTTTGAAGGCTAATTGAATCAAATGTTGTTGTCTTCCATTATAAATGTATTTGATTCAATAGACTTGAAGTGACAATTGTAATTATTTGCAGGTAACGTAGATACCCTGATCCCAGGGCTATGGTTTTAGAATCACTGGTATAGACAAAAATCCTAAAAGCTTAGGATATATGACAACTGCAGAGAGAGAGAGAGAGAGAGAGAGAGACAGAAGACCAAGAGGAAGAGTCTGCCGTATTTTCACATATTTAAAGGTAAATAGAATTTTAAGTCACATAGACTGATTTATTATTTTGTATGCTAGAAATATAAGGTTGCATGATTGTTCCAAAGTAAGACTGTTGCAGCTGTCTCAGAAAAAAAAAAAAATCACGCCACAAAAATGTCCAAATTAAAGGAGTCTTTCACACCAGAAAAACTATTTGGAGTCTTTTTAATAGCTGGGGACCAAGGGCGAGCTCACACTCCCATCTTCCTTGGTACCAATCAAGCAGGAAAGCCCAGTTTTTAAGGGAAAAACCATATAATACAATGTCATGGTCTCATCTTTGAGCAAGCACAGGGGTACGAAGCAGATTGCAAGTTAGATTAAAGTCCAATTTTTGGGATCCAGCAGGAAATCCCTATCTTTATGATTAGGGCCACAGTATAACATGTTCTGTCCTTTGTTCTTAACCACAAGGTAAGCTAGGTGCTGGTTAACTTACCACTTTGAACATGTAGTCCAGGGAGGAAAAGGAGTAAAGTTCAGAAGCAGGCTACTGGGGGGTTTCTAGTTAACTCACTTACTTCAAAGAGGGTTATAAATGGAGAACTGTACCTACAGTCTGATCTGATTGATTTTAATATAATAGCAGTATTTTTTCTGCTCTGTTATAATAAAAAAAATCACATAGAGTGTGTCTGTGTGATACTGGGGACTGAATCCAGGACCCTCACACTGAGCTACATTACCAGCCCATTTTAAACTTTTTTATTTTGAGATAGATTTTCACTAAGCTGCCCATCAGGGCTCAAATTCATGGCCCTCTTGCTTCAGCTTCTCAGAATGCTGGGGTTACAGAGTGCATGAGCCACTATGTCCAGCCAGAGTGACATTTTTGGTCTCTCAACAGTTTTCACAATTAGAAATTGATAATGGGAGATATTGATTGATTTTAAAATATAAATTTATTAGTTGTGGTATGCCTAGGTTCAATAGAAAGCAAGATGCTTTTAAAGATATTTCAATTTCAAGGTATCACAAAAATAAGAAGTTGTTAAAATTAATGTTATAATTAGTCAAAGATAATTGATTACTTCCAAAAAAGGAAACACTTTTAGACTTATTCTCTTTAGCTATAGAATAGTAACCAAAATGTTTCATTGTTTTGGGTGCTATTTTATTAATATTTGTCAATTAGCTTCTCAAAATTATCTTTGAGACATTTTTAAGTGAATGAATACAGAAAATTTATAATATAAATCCAGGTATTTTTCCTCATTTTTTTGATTCCATGTTGCTGTTTTTATATCTAAAAAGAGGAATAATGAGGTGCTGCTATGAGTCTCATCTTGAAATACACCCAAATCCAGTGACCCATCTACTAATGGTAGAAAACTGCTTTGATTTCTGTCTCTATCTTTTTGGACTTCTGTAAGAATGCATTATAAAGTATGCATAGCTTATAAACAATAGAAATACCACCTACTACAACTATCAGTTTGGTGATTAGGTTTCAACATGAATTTAGGGTAAACACAAACATTCAGGGCATAACAGTTAAGAAATTCCCTCCTTGAGCCTAGAACACTTATTGAGCAAAACAGTCATTTGTTAACTGGCAAAAGTGTCAGTTTTACAGTATAATATAATTTAGAAGTTTTTAGTTTATCATTCTAGTACTGACAGATATTACAATAAATAATCCAATAGCTACTATTAAAAACATCCTAATCTGTTTTTTTAATAACATTTTAATTTATTTTTATAATTAAATAACTAGCCATTATATCCAATAAAATGTGTTACATACAGGACACAGGTTTCTAACAAAACCTAGAACCCTTTTATGAATGTTATGATAGAAGAGAAACAAATCACTGTACTACAAGAAAGCAAAATATTGTACTACAAGAAATGGAAAGTATTATTAGTTAATGGATTAAACAAGCATTTTAAAACTCTAGAGCCTTTATTTGGGTAGGTGTTTAGTGGTCCTGGATTCTAAATTTATCACTATTGAGCCTCCTGTTAGATGATAATTAAAAGACTTTTTAAATTCTAACTGCAAAATGGAATGAGTTTGGGGAAGGTAGAAAGAAAGCAGATAAAATAGTAGTAACTGATGTTACAGAACAGAGAAAGTCAAATCCAAGCCAGTGAGAGGAAAGAACTGAGAAGCAACACAAGTTGCATGCTCAGGAATTAGATGTATGAGTTTGTCCCTCAGCAGGGAATGAAAGGGACAGAATCACAAAGCAAAATATCTGAAAGTAGTTAGATCTTCAGATTACTTTGTTCACTCCCTCTTCCTTGGAAACTGTCTCTCCCTCTCTCTAACAGGAGACTGGAGATTTATCAGAGATGGCAAAACAGAAAGCAACTCCCACATACAGACAGCCCAGGTGAGGGTAAGGCAGTGTTCAAGCAAAAACTGGAGGATAAGTGTCACACACCAAAGATGAATATTAAGATCCCACCCTCCACAATGTTCCAGCAGAATTTTTATTTTATTTTATTAGTGGATATTAGGTATATAGAATAATAGGTTTCATTTTGTTATATTTATACATAGAGATATAATAGAATATTATCAGCCATAAATAAGTGCAATCATGTTATTTAAAGAAAATAGACTGAGATACAGAATTGAGTACATAATAATTTCAGAATTTAAAATATCTAATAATGATGGGAAATTCTATCTTAATCAATTGATCAATTCAAAAACATTGTTTCTGGAGTGACAACTATGTATAAGAAACACAGCAGAAAAGAATGACAAATTTGAGATATTTATAGCAAAAAGGATGCACCTAGAAAACATAATATTGAGGGAAATAAATCAGGCACACTTAATAAATCAGACAAGCTTAAATACTGTATGGTATCTCTCATCTGACTGATGCATGGTACAAACAAAGAAAATGATATAGGATGGATAGAAAGGGACAAAGAGATGAATCTCCTCCAATAGGGAAGCAGTCCAAGGGGACTAGGATAAGGGATGAGAGGAGAAGGGGAAATATGAATAAAGATATGCCATGTAAGAGGCCGGGGATTTAGCTCAGTGGTTCTGCTGCCTGCCTCACAGGTGCAAGGTACTGAGTTCGATCCCTGGTGCTAAAAAAGAAAAATGCCATGTACTGGAACCTAATAATCCCAATTAATGTAAATACTATATATCATAACATGAGCTAAGACAAATAATATCAACAAGCATGAAAAAGGGGATAGGGAAAGCAGTGGGGGAGAGAGGGGCAAAGAAGGGGAATGAGATTAAAAAACTAAATAGGCTGTAATATGTACGTGTAACCACTCCCAAGATGATTGTAAACTGCATGAATTGCAAATATGTACTAATAAAATTTTTAAAAAGAAACATGGCAGAACATAGTTTTGAATAATTACATTTGATAAATTTCTTAGCTTTATCATTTAATGAATACCTCAACTAATGTAATTATTTTGTGTGCCACAAAACATATCTGCCCACATTCATTCAAAATATTCATCAGGTATATAGAACTTGCAATTCAGAGTGTGGGAGTCTGAAATTATCTTATGCAAGATTTCCATTAAAACTTATTTTATTAAGTGCTATCTTCTATAATACATTACTTTATTAGGTACCTAGAACTTCAGTTGTTTTAAAAGTTAACCTAGGATAACTTTATTGTATCTGCTGAAAGACAACTTGAAAAAATGTAAAAATATATATTTGAGTCTTATTGGCAGATATGTTGTCAAATCACATTTTTCATTTAATAGATAAAATCATGAAGGCTTTGGATGTTAAGTGACTTTTTCAACATTATACATCTAGTTGTGCTAAACTCTGTGGGGGAGATCTGGTTAACTGTTTCATTTTCCATCTCTAAAAAGTTTCTTTCCAGGATATC
The DNA here is from genome assembly GCF_053883595.1 of Heterocephalus glaber. Taxonomy (NCBI): domain Eukaryota; kingdom Metazoa; phylum Chordata; class Mammalia; order Rodentia; family Bathyergidae; genus Heterocephalus; species Heterocephalus glaber. The sequence goes on along the minus strand of NW_028258344.1, from coordinate 26,423,149 downwards.
ACAGCAACCTACAATTGTTTTGATGGTATATCCTCAGCTGCTTCCTTCCCTTCTTCCTCTCTCTCTCTCTATCTATCTATCTATCTCTCTCTCTTTCTCCCCCTCTCAGATAATTTCAGTTTTAATATATGTATATCTTAAGATACACACTCTGTCACTCCTCATCAGGAAATTATTCTGACAATTCTGAATTTAGACGTGCCAGGTATATTGAGTGCAGATTACTTGCAGAGAGGTAAAATGGTATATTAAGTGGCAATTCCATTTGGGATCAGAGGTAATCCCTAAAGATTTTTAACTTTTCTGACTTGACTATATTACACAAGATAACAGATATATACCAAGTCTGGACCATAACTTGGCATAACATTTTAATTTTAAATCTTGTGGATATTGGATTTCATATATGTTAAGCAGATAATCTGTATTGCAAAATGGACCCTGATTTCGAACATTGTGTCTCCTTGCCATTATGAATGATGGATGTCTTATAAAAATTTATTTACCTATATTTAAACAGGTTATCTTTTACAATAGGAGAAATTTTGAATATAGTTTATAAAATTTACTTACCAATGTTTTCTATGCTATGAATTTGGAGTTTACTTTTATCCGATACTACTAAACAACAAGCAACCAATTTTCATTGCATATAAGAATTTTACAGATCCTTTACCTCATATCCCTCTAAAGAAAGATTTGGACACTAAAAGCCTATAATATGCCTCAGAGGGAAAAAATGTTATGGCTATAAATGAACACTAACATCTAAAATAATAAGTCATTTAGACAGCCAGATTCATAACCTGAAAGTGAATTGGGAGGGAAAAATACCTCTTGGAGAAAAATCTGGACATGAGGGAGGCCACAATCAGAAAGTATACTTCCTAAGTACATTGATATTCTTTTGTTCACTTTGTATAGCCAGGATCTAGAAAAGTGTCCTGAATATAACTGGTTTCTGATAACTAATGATAAATAATTAGTGAGATGAATGAGTAAATGAGCATGACAAAATAGGAAAGGAATATTTAAAAAGTTAAGGATCATATTTTCCTCACTGAGAAGAAGACTTCTAGTTGTTAATATTTTTTTATGAAACACATTTCTCTATTTTATTAATATATGTTATATATTATTAACTTCATTTTACTTTTAAGAAAAAGCCAATTTAATTTTAATAGGACCCAAGGATGATGCTGTTAATATTTTAGCTGAAATTGAGTTCAAATTGCAACTTGGTAAATGAATTTCTCGACTTTTAATCAGGTGTAATACATTACTTTCTAACCTCTACTAACATTTTAAAAAAGAAAAACCTTAGTAAAAAATTGTAAATAAGGCCATATTTTGTGACATAATGCAAAATAAGCACGTGCTTATTAACAAGTGAGACCAACAAATGACCCATTTAAAAGCTAAAATTCTCACTGGCTCCTGAAAAATAATGAAGAAAAATGAATAGGGCATATTTATTTTAGACAGCATGAGCTATTTAAGCATAAGCTAGGCTAAGGTAGACATTCTGATTAGATGGTGACATGAATACAGATATTTGACATCCTTGTTTTACTAACCAAAACAGTGTAAAAATAAGAGAAAGAAAACAGTACACACACTATAAACTAGGAAATAATTCCATTCAATTGCTAGACATTTCAAAACACTTTGAGTAAATTCTCTGAGGATGAGATGAATTTGTAGAAGTCTCTTCTAATTCAGTAACTAACTACAGGCAGCAATGTGCTTAATGAGAAATGAACAACTTTAATGTTATTACTTACAATGTGCCAGGAACTCTTGTATAAACTTTGTATTCATTAACTCACTTGTCCTTTCAATCCTTCAAAGGAGGTATTATTATAAGAACAGAGATTTTAATTTACTTATCCTAAGCATTCACATTATTACTAATTTTCAGATTTAGGATTAAATCCCAGGTAATCAGGTACTACAGCCAACATCCCTAGCTACAAGCTGCCTTGGCTCATAAATTAATGGATAAATAGCTTGTGATAAATTTATGCACTTGATTCTACATGATCATTAAAATTATAATTTGGAAGAATATTTAATGACAGATTTAGACATTCCTAACTCATGGCTAACCTGGAAAAATATCTAAATTTATATATATATGAATGAACACAAATATACTGTGTAGTTAAGAATGTCAACAACTATACCTATTTGTGAGGAAGTTCATGAATGTTTTCTTCTCCACATCATTGCATACATGAGAACATTTTACGATTTCTTTCATGAATGTATAAAAATTGGATCCCCTTATAATAATGTAGTCAAATGCCCTTATTTTTCAAAAGAAGAAAGTCAGTATTTGAAAAGACTACTAGTAAACTTGAGGCCAGTGAAACATGGAGAAACTAGAACTGTTCAAGTAAACTTGAAGGCAAAAATACAAGAAATATTGTTTTAAATGTTAGTATAACTATATTCTGTACAAGTCCAGATTAAAGAAATATAGGCTAGTTACTGAAGGAGTAGAATTCAAGAGCAGGCAAAATCATTCTGGCAGATATTACTTATAGAACTTTTAAAGAGTTCCTCATTGGATAAATATATGTAGTATTTAATCAATTTACATGTTCAGATAATTATTAGTAGAATTATAATGAAATGCTTAACATTCAAATTAAAAACCAAGCACTCTGAAGAGAGGTACTCAAAAGAAATACTGAATAAAAAAGAAAGATACTGCTTAAAATAAATTTGGCTAGTAAGAATGTTAAAAATGTATAATATTGGAACAATAAGGTAGGACTTCAAAGAAGTAAAGCCAGTAATTGAGACTATAAAGACCATGGATTTCAGTACAGAATCGGGAGACATTTTTTACTTTTGGGAAATGGATGCTTGTAAGAGTGAAGATTAAGACATGTAGAATCAGCAACGTCCTTGAGTCTGTCACAATGATGGTTTCTGTCCCTCACAAAGAGGCAAAAGCAAGAGGAAATAGCGGTAAGCTCTGCAATCTGGGCATATGCTTGAGCTGCAGGTATAATATCAAAGCAGATTCATCTCCTCTTGGAGTCATCTTAATTCTGAGTGCTAAGTTCCATTGCATACTGAAAGAAGAAAAGCAAATACTCTCTAGAGAAAGATAATATAATTCCAGAACTGACATTAGTCTTAAAAAACAATCTGGAAAATACAATGTATATTGTTTTCTGTGTAAGAAAAAGCATCTGGAAACATTTCCCAGGTGTGACAGGTGAGAACATTGGCAAAGCCTTTCTCCAAAAAGTAAATATGATGAAGAAAAATGATAATGAAATTAGTTTAGTTGTCTAGAACATCCCAAATGTTTTCCAACCCTACCCTTCATCTTCATTAATACAGAGATTTTATCAGAGCAGGGAAGGTCAGAGAAGTGATAGGATTTTGCTGTTTGGAGAGAGACTCACTTGAATAAAGCAGCTGATCACACTAACTCTTGTATGCATTGTTGATGGAACTTTGAGACAGCAGAGAGAGAAGGACCAATGGCTATCCCTATGAAAAGTGTCATGATCGCAAGAAGCCTATGCCAGACTCAGACTGTATGCATATACAACAAAGAAGAAGACTAATTGAGCCTCATATTCCTGGCTAGTCCTGAGAATTTATAAATGTGAATAAGAGATACAAGAGGGCCCAAGGAAGTAAAACCTGGTAAGATTTTAAAATGGCCAAAACTTTCTAATGTGTTTCCTTACTCAAAATCAGATGTGTAAATATTTAAATTGAGATAGCTAAGTGTTTTTAGCAGAGCATTAATTTTCAAACACACAGGTATGACACCTATGAAGACAAATGTAAAAATAAAATCAAGAATATTTATTTAAATCATCTAGAAGATATCTACAGTAATCCTATTCCAAAAGAGAATGGTCTAAGGAATTTAGTTTGTCAGTTTACTAAAGAAATAAAAAAATGAACATGCAAACAACAACCAAAAACTACCTTGCAAGGAAATAAGTACATTATTACTACATTTATCTAAAATATCAAAATATTCAGTTTTCAAAGAAACAGGAAAGTGTAACATGATAGAAAAAACATTCTGCATAATCAGTTACTGTTTTATCTGTTGGGTTTAATAGCAACAGGCATTTGAAACATTTTCCACAAATATGTTGAAGTAAAGGAAATCAGGTTTGAGGAGTTTTTGAAAAGTATGAGAATAATGATGGATATAGAAACCATGAAAAAATAACCAAATGTAATTTATTAAGTTAAAAAGACAATGACATTAATGAAAACTTACTGAAGAAACTCATTTTAAATTTCCAGAGAAAAGTATCAGTGAACCTGAAGTTTAAAAAATTGAAATTATATAATCAGAAGAAGAGAGACACAAAGAATTTCAAAAATAAGCCTCAGACATGTGTGGAACAAAAATTATATGCGTGTATTTACACAATATATATGTGTAAATACCAAATAGTTTCTCTAGTGTGAGAAACTGAAAGTGTACATAAAGACTAAAAGGTATATTAGATAATGTGAAATAGGAAGAAATGGAGCAAAGGGGAAGGGGAAATGGGAGGGATAGGAGACAGGAAAGAAGGGAATGGAATTAATATGAGAAAATGCAAAAATGGAAACAAAGTCTTTGTAAATAGGGAGGGATGGAGGGGTTGAAGGGAGGGCAGGGGAAGAGGAAAAATAAAAACCAAGATGGATTATGTAAAGGTGCAAATTTCTAATGATGAATCTCATTATATTGTATACCTAAAATGTACCAATAAAATTTAAAATATATATATGTGTGTGTAATAGAAATTAAAGGAAAGGAAATATAGGAGAGCATGAGAGAAGATATTTAAAGGAACAATTGCTAAAGACTTCCGAAATTTGATGAAAAGCAACATATATACAGTACAATAAGTGGTAGATTAATTAATGGTCTACTTGAATGGGAACACCTAGCTGAAGTGAATCAGCCCAGTGCTAGATGTGGAAGACAACCTGTGGATTGTTATTGAAATGGTACAAAAGGAGAAGGGGAGAGAAGGATTTCATGCTGAAGAATCTTGGATGTTTTCTTTCCTCGAGGGAGCTTCAGCTGTTCTTGTCCTAGGAGCTCAGGGCCTCGCTGTTGCCAAGGATGGCTGCTGTGCTCTTTCATGTGCTCTGGTCTTTGTTTTCCCCTTGAGCATGAGCATCATCTTCTGGCTTCAGAACAGACTCCTCGCCAGTCCTTGGCTTTCCATCATAGACCTTTCAGTCTTCCCTCTCAGATTCCTTGGCCTCCTGATATGAACTTGCACGGGACATTGCCGTGGGATTCAGGCCCTCAGTTGGATTCTTTGGATCTCTAGCACAGGTACAGATTCTTTGCACTCTTCTACATTTGACTGTGTTGGTGAATATTGTAAGATAATCTTATAGATTTATGTGTCCTGCGTTAAATCTGTTCTGTTGCAAACACTAATATACTATATAAATGTGTGTATATATATCCATATATATATATATACACATACATATATATACACACATAACTGTACATCAGTGCATGATAGTCAACTATTGAAGACCAAAAGATATTGAAAGCAGCAAGAAAGACATGGACTGATTATGTGTAGGAATGCTACAGTTAAGTGGCCCAAAAGTAGTCCAAGTTTTCATGTGCAAGGAAAGAAATGCCAAGCATACACCTCATAGTATATGGTAAATTTATTGAGAATCACAGAACAGGAGCAGAAACAGCAGAAAGGTGAAGCCGAGGGAAAAAGACACTGGATAACTCAGGATTTCAGTATTTATTAGATCAGACACTTATAACCCGAGGTGTCTCCCCCTGTGTATTGATGTCAGTAATCTGTAACCTCGGCTATTCCAACCTCCTAAACTTAATCCTGGATGATAATAAGGGTGGTCCTAAATATAAGCCTGGATAATCATTAGTTTGCTTTTAAATTTAAGCCTGGACAATCATCAAGGTGGTGTGGCATTTAAGGCCTGAACAAGGGAAAGGGGTGACTCACCTCCTTTGTTTCTAACTGTACCAAAAAGAGGTCAATAAAATTAATAACCCACTTTTCTAAATAACTGGAGACTAGGGGCAGTGGAATGGTTCACTCAAAATGGTAAAAAGAGGAAAAAATAAAACTGTGAGCCAAACCAGTAGAATATGAAATATAAGATATGTGATAGGTATATAGATATTCCCAACAAAAGATATATGCTTCAGAATTGATGGTGAAATAAAAGTATTTGCAGATACATATAGCTTAAAATAATTTATTTCTAAGAGATCTCCTTATGAGAAACACCAAAGGAAATTGTGTAAAATGAGACAGTGATTCAACTTTAAATGGAAATATGAAGTGTATCCAAAATAGCAAAACACTGTGCTAATATGAAAGACAGTATAAGTGTTTTAAAAAATAATTTATTTTCTTGAAGCTTGAAGATGGTACATCATAATAATAATAACACTGTATTTTTGGGTTCACACTATATATGGAAATAATAGCAAAAAGTAGAAGACAATGGAGCTATATTTGAACAGTTTCTGTTTTTACCAGAATTTATTATTAAGCTGATGTAGTATGATATCACTTAAGATGCCTCTAATTACTTCTCAATCAGAAAACAATCCAAAAATGTATAAAGTATCTAATAAAATGATTATAGTGCTTCCTTAAAAATAAGGAAAAAAAATAAAACAAGAACAGGAGAACAAAAAGGGACATATATAAACATTTGTCTTATGTGTATATATAAAACATACAGCAAATTAGCACATATAAAAACAATGATATCATTAATTACAGTAAATAAATGTGAATAGATACTTCAATCAAAAGGTAATGCTTGTTACACTGGATTAAAATAAAAACTTAACTACTTACTGTATGAAAATGTACACCTTGGATTTAATGATAAAGTAGATTTTAAAAATGAAAAATATGATGTAAACCATAAACATGAGAGTTTGAGTGATCATATTAATATTAAATAAAGTTTAAGACAAGTCTTTCTAACAACAAAAAGAAGTACTATATTTCACAATGTTAAAATGGTATTTGTATCAGGAGCTCTGATAGTTACTTTTCTCTTGCTGCTGAGACAAAATATCTGACTCCCGAAGTTAAAGGGGGAAAGCTCTATTTAGCTCACAGTTTCTGGAGGTTTCAATCTGCAAATGGCTGGCTCCAAGGCAGGGATGGCAAACAGTCATCACAGAGGAGAAACAACATGGTGTGCACAAAGTAGCAAAAGCAACAAGGGGCAACCATTCATGGCGGTGGAAGGCAGCAAAAGCAACAAGGGACGTTAACAGCATCTTTCTGCACCTTTTATTTTATTCAGACTACTTAGGGTGCGTAGCATTCATGCCCTTAATCCTAGTGCCCTCAGGCCTAGCCCCACCATCAATCAGTCACACACTCTAGATTCAGCCACCTCTGAAAAATCAGGAGGTTTTGAGAAGACATCTAATCACAAGCCATAACAGGAGCATAGGACAATCATAAAAGTACACAAGAAAAGAATTGAAATACATAAAACAAAAACCTGGAAATGAAAAGAAACGTAGGCAATCCCACAATATTTGTTGAGATTTTAATCCAGAAATCCAGAAGACACAGACAACTGAAACAGCATTGTCGATCAGCTGAACCTAATGAACTTTTATAGGATACTCCAAACTATAGAATATCTATTCTTAATTGCACATGGACCAGTCTACAAAATCAAATATATACTAGGCCATAAAATAGTGTAATGAATTTTTATCAATTTAAATTTCAATCATTTGATATACATGTGTCTATAGACCATGCAATAGATAAATTGCTGACATAAATTGCTGATATATTGCTGATATAGATCAGCAATAATAAGTGAAAGAAAACTCAAATGTTTAGAAATTTAAATAAGCTACATACTTTATGAATCAGAGAAGAATTTACAAGGGGAACTAGAAAAATTTAAGGCTTGAAGTAAAATTCAAATCATAATCGACACAATGAATAATGGATATTTATATAACAACAGGGTAAAATCTAGTAAAGTCATAAGACTCATAAATATTTGTACCTAAACAACCTATCAGGAAAAATCATGGAGAATAACTAGTCATACACAATTAATTGACAGCTATAAAAAGATGGCAGAATATTTTTAGACTTTGGAAAGCACAAGTAAATTAATATTCATATTCAAATTGTCCCCCAATAATATCATTCAGGTTATGATTTTTCCACTTAACAATCACGTGAGGAAAATATGCATTCAACAGAAAACACGTTTTATTTTTCAAATTTTGATCTTTTCTCAGACAAGACATATGTAGTGCAATATTCTTTAGCAAAGTTGGACTATTGCATCAAGTTGGATTTTGTGAGGGAAAATAATTCACACTCCATAGTGTACCATGGTACTATGCACATTAGGTACATTAAATGCATTTTTACTTATGATTTTTTCAATTTCTGATGGGATTATCAGGGTGTAATCTCATTGCAAATCAAAAAGCGTCTGTATTGACCTATTTACCCCATTTACAGCTATGCTGTTCAAAGTTTTCCATCACCCATGTATGCTGCTTAAGTATGGCTACTTAAAATGAAGAAAAGCCAAATTGAGCTGTGCTTGACTAATAATTACACAGCTTTGAACTTCCAAGACTTAATACAATATCTCATACTAATTTGATGTTGAAACAATATTTTTAAAATATTCTCAAATATTTCTAGATGGTGAATAATGGGTATTTTTTACCAAATGCTTCACTTTCTGTTCAAGTTGACTATAATGAATATGGCTTTTTTGACAGGAAGAAAATAGGGATATTGGAAATAAAATAACCTGAATGATCATGAAGAGTGAATAATTATAACATCTTAAATGTCACAGTCTTATTTAGCCTCTCTATACATGAATACATACATAACTTTTCTTACCCTTGAAAACCAATATGATATTATTATAACCTTTTTATAGTGTGTGACTTCTCAATACTAATTCATTGATATTTTCTTTCCCTTGTTAGGTTGTAAATATATTACATCAAAGTTTATGCCTTATTTCCTTTTGATTACTGTATACTAATTCTATAGTGGGCAATGAATCCCACTTCATGAAGACTTTGAATCATTTAAGGGCAAAATAACATTTCAGAGCTAAATAATTTTGGTTTATGATCACTGAGCTCATATGTATTTCTTTTGATAGATGAATATTGACTATGTATCACACCTATAAAGCCTAATCTTTCAATTATTCAATTTCTGAATGTTTATTGAAAGGAGATTTTGTGTTTACTGATATACAAAACACTAAGTTCCATGAAATATTTGAAGAGTTAACAATATACTTCTTTTCTTTTTTAAAGTAAGATTGTACTAATTATTAGTGGATACACAAACAATGAGAAAAAAATGTATTTTCTTTAATTAAAAACTTAGAACAAGCTTCATTTTTTATGAGTAAGAAGCACATGAACCATTCTCTAAGCAACACCAAAACAAATACAGACTAAACCATACAATCACAGAACCTTATATTTAATATGTGCTTTATAAATATCTACTAAATGTTAGTAAATTTATATTAAGTATTTATACTAAATGATAGTAAATTATGTGTTATTGTCAACATTGATTTTATTACTATTGAAATACTTATATTTGAATGATGAAATTTGCTTTGTTAATGTGTGGATGGGGAAAAGCAGAAAGAAGAATTTCCCTCCAGTAAAGACTGCGGGGTCTGTCATTTGCTGTAAATAAAAAATACATATATGAGAATGGAAATAAAAAACATAAAAATGAGCCTCATATATTTTCTCAAATGCATATTTTTAGTATGAACAAAAACAATGTGCAAGGAAAGTATAAGGTCATATATTTTGAAAAAGAAGGCAGTTTGATGTAAAATGAAGAACTCACTATCCTTAATCCATAGAAGTACACAGAAATTTGAATAAATGCACACTTCCACACTAACAGTAGCACTTGTTCTACAATCTAGACAAATCCAGAGGTTCTGGGGAACATCAAGTTGAGAGATTGTTTTAAAATATTTATCTCAAAGTAAGTTAAGAAAATGTTAATTTCAACTAAGAAAGCCAGTTAAGGTATTTTAGGATTTTTCATCTAAATTTTTTTTGTGCAAAAGAATGGGAAGGAGGAATAAGAAGAGAACATATATTAAGAAATTAATGACTGGGAAAATTCTTTATTCAGAGTATGTTTCTTGTGAAGGAAAAAGAAGCTTCAAGAATTACATGAGTTGAATTCAAGCCTAAGATATCCAAGAAGGGGTTTAAAGATAGAATAGAGAATTCAGGAATGATACTGACATATATTGTTTTCTTCACATACTTTATTATCTTCCTACTATATTTTAATCAAAAAATAATTTTGTTACTATGAAAGACATAAGCTTTGATATTCAAAAACATATTTTTACTTTATTTTTGAGTAAAGAAATCTGTCAAGAGAATAAGGCTCATTTTTTGAGATAGTAAATGGAACACAATTTAGGGACACAAGGTATTTAAAGGGTTCCAAATGCAATTTCTAAAATATAGTTATTTGTCTAATTGACAGTTTTATACCTATGGTGGTTTAATTTAGAAGTAAGGAAAGATAATTACACTTTTAATTTTCTCATTTTCTATCAAGTAGAATGTTCCTGACAATAATTTTCCTGCTTTTTGAAGGAAAATTGCTTTGGTAGAGATGCTACTTTGAATATCATGAAGTTTTAAATAGAATTTTATTATATAAGATGCATATTTAATTATTGTAGTTATAATTTCAAATCACATGGAAAAAGAAATTGATGTGATAGATTATAGAATAAAGGAAAAATAAGAATGTATTAATTTAAATCCACTTAATTCTCTGGTTTTCTATACATATAATGTAATTTTAATTCAGTTTTTGTGCTCCTCTAAGTCATCTGTAATAGAAAAAAATGAGCAAATAGATCAACAGTAAAATTGTTTTCTTAGACAGAGATTCGATTTTTCCTACCATTTTCTCAGTATACTCTCCTTTAAAACAGACCTTATAATTTCTCTGAAGCCTGTTTTCTGATTGTCACAAATTATTTCCCCTCAACAAGTAACCACAAGTCAAGCCAGGAAATTATTAAGTTAACAGTTTGAAAATGGTGCTCTGTGCCCATCTTCTGCTCCCGCCCACTACTATCCGAGGAATCATTGCTAAAGGGAAGTTCAGTGCACCATTTTCATGTCTGTGTCCCCACAGTGCCCCCAAACCTGATTTAAACTACAATTTTAATGTATTATACTACTTGTTTTGGTGTGTGCCAAATCAGGTAATCAGTTTGTGGTTTTTTACATCTTTTCTCACCTGCATTTTTAATTTTCATATTAAAATGCAGAGATAAGAAGTGTATTTCAATGTAATAAATGAAGTACTTATTACCTGCCTCCAAGGAACTCATAACAGGATTAGAATCTGTGAAGGGTACAGAAGGAAAAGCTGGACAGCTATCTTGCAGATAAGGGGCAGAGTCTTATTGACTAGAGAGCAGTGCATGAGTGCAAGAAACTGAAGAGTTTCATAAAGCAATCATGAGCTGAATGAAACCATGACAAAACTCATTGCAAATTAAGGAATGATTTATTCTTTAAATATGTCATATGGGTTATCTTATGGTTTAGTGGAAATATTTGTTTGAACTCTACTGATAATCAAATTGCCCTGAAATCCATGTACTTTTATGCCATTGCTAATCTGTAGCTCATGGAGAAGTAAGACCCTCTTGTGTATTTATTTGACTAATATTCAACTCTATTTCTTGCTAGAAATAAATCAAAACAAAGATAGTACAGTCCTGTGGAGCTTAGAGAGGCATGTATTTCAAAGAATGATGCTATAAATTTAATTTAATATTTGCAAGAGCTAGGCAAAGATAAGGAAATAAGTAATATGTAATTTATTCTAGTTATGGAGAACAGAACGAATTTAGAAAATATCCCTAAGAAAATGATGCTTGACTTAAACTTTGGATGTATAAAAAATAAAAATGAATAAATAATAGAATCAAAAATATTATCTGTATATGGTGGGGAATGGTATTTAATGTACAGATCTGAGACTAGGAGAGTGTAAGGTAAGAAAATTACAGGAGCTAAAATTCAGATGCAATTGAGAGATATGATGTCTTAGAATCCTGGAGAAATATAGAAGGGTCAAATCATGTGAAGTCCTATTTGTATGCATTATTCTATTTTAATTAAAAATACAGAAAGTCCTTGACAGATGTTAGAATAAAAGGTATAATTGGGCTTTAAGGAGACCTATGTTTCATGAAGATTGGAAGAGTGTGTTCATTTCACAGCTTTATTTGTACAGCTCACCTTTGCCTTAATCAAAACTCATTGCTTTGTTTGGGGGGAAAAATATGGTATTAATACCTACTTTGTTTTCTAAATCTAATGAAAGCCACCACAAAAAGCAAACGTTCTTTAAGATTGGCTATTAAATTTATCATCAAATTATTTATAACAATATCTTAAAGTTTTAAAATACAGTACATGATTGTTTTCACATACTGCTCAGTAATTATTTTCAGATTGTCTTCTGTCATCACTGCCCACAACCAAGTGACCATTTTTCAACCCCTTCTGTGACAGAGTAAAGACTGGCTGACATGCAGAATCCCCTCATAATCATGTATCTTTATGTAGGCTCCCTGAGTACTGTCAGGAACTTAGAGAAATGTCCATGACTATGCTGCTATTTTTAAAGGAATTAATTTTTCATAAGATTCTACCTCTGTGACTTTCATTAAAAAATAATGAATTGAATTATGCCTGACAGCTGTTTTCCATTTGTGTTACTTCTTCCTCACACAAGAAAATAATAATAACTCACATTGCTTTAGTAACATGAACTCTACTTGACAGCCATCAAATTTGCTGGCAGTAGGCTTGGAGAATGGAAGATGATTTATGATGGATTAATTAAATTTAAAAACCAAGCAAATATCAGTACAATTATAGCATTTTAGCCATTCACATTTTAATTTTTATTCACATGCAATACACATATATTCTGCAACATCGAGGAAATACACATCAGGCTGTTATTTAAAAGTTGAAATATTGAAACTTTTTTATTAGTTTGGTCTCCGAAATGGAATTAGAATTCAGCTAATATTTAAAAAATATCCTGGGAGAAATTTTATATAAGAAAGAAACGTAATGAACTGTTTTTCCAAGGAAATATATTCTTAGACGTTTTTCATTTTAATTTTACTTTTGATATAATTAATAGAACTGTTCAATGTTAAGCACATACTTATTGTTTCAAGTTTCTGTATTACTATCAAACCTGAAAGTTTTCTGTCAATCACATTTCATTGTCAAGTATCACACTGACTTTACATACTTCAAAATCTTCCACTAAATAAAAGCAGAACTCCTTTTAATTTTTAGTCATACATTTATTTTAGGAAAAATAAAGCAATTTTAAAAACAAATATATTTGCCTCATTATCATTCATAAAGAAATAATTCAACATTTGTGAAATGTGCCACAATGCATAATTTTGACTGAAGTCAATCACATTACAAAATACATGAATAAAAGTCCCTCATATACTCTTTCTGTAACACCTTTAAGTCCCTAGAACTCCTTGAAGCCTCTGACCAAGTTAGAGTAAATAGGATAGGATTTGATATATATTTTTCTTGATATATATATATATATACATAACATATATATATATAAATTTATATGTTATATATAATCTTTATATATGTATAAACTTTTCATATATATATTATATGTAAAATGTACATGCTAAATAATAGGAAATTAAAATGTATAAAACAATTGTTTCCATTTGTTGGAAGATAGACATTACAGGACTCTGATACATGGAAGATGAGAATACATAAGGAAAACCCCATATTTGTTTCAACTTTCTACCTAAAGGCACAGTCCAGACTGTGATGCAGAGATATGGAAGAGCAGAGGAGAAGAGTAGATGGTCTTTCTGAGCCAAAGACTAATATGAGAGATTGGGAGTAATGTAGTCCCTGGAATACGAGAAGTAGAAAGCTGCAGAGAAACAAACTGAGCAGACAAATGGCACCAAAAGTCTACATGAGGGTTTCCTGAAAGTTCTTGGCTGACAACAAGATGTACAAGTGCAGAGAAGATTTTATGAGTCCTAGAGTATGGGCTCATGTGAGATGAAAGGCAAAGAAGAGAAAGATTGCATAGTTTGAGAAGGTTTGCTAATTCTCTTCATTTAGAAGAGAGAGACCTTGCTGTAGCACTCAGAAATGACATCTCTAGAAACATCTCAGCAGAAAGGGAAACACACTAGGACCAAAAATCAAAAACTAAGCTGCACTAACAAAAATATGAAACCAAGGAAGAGAGAAACATCTGGACTTTCAAGTAATATAACTGCCTGCTAAAAACTAAAATAAATAAAAAGACAACATGACCAAACTCAATAAAATATATCGTACTCATTGTCCATAATTCAATCAAGATTACTAACTATGAAAAAAATTAGAATATGTTACACATGGTCAATAAAAGTTCAGTAAATAGAAACAGATTCCAAAATGTCAAGGATGTGGAAATAACCATAGAAGGACTTTTAAACCTCTATTATGAATGGTTTCTTAGTCTTTTTTTTTAAAGGACATAACTAGTGAGATAGGAAATTTCAGTACAGTAATATAAATTTTAAAAAAGCAATGAAAAACTAGAACTTGATAAAAATGGTAGATTAGAGGGATCCCACACTCGCTTCTTCATGAGATTGGAGAAAAACAACAGATGTGTTGCTTCATGTTAAGGAGTGGGGTGGCATAGGAAAGGGCTGGAGAATCAGTAGAGAGTCATTTTCAGGTGAAATCCATAAATATTGGGTTTTAGAATGGTAAGAAAAACAGTACACCCAATATGAAGTGCTATGGCTTGGCAGAGTAGAAGTAACCCCTAGGGAGGTGAGTATAGGCAAAAGAGATTTCTGATAACTTCCCCAAGTGTGGAATTGGGCTCCTTGCAAACAGAAGGTCTAGGAGAGATTTGGGATCTACACAATGACCTGCCACTGGAAAAAGGTTCTCTGTACTTCCCACCATATTCATAGTCCCATAACTGAGAACCATCATAAGAAAGATCCTACCATTTGAGCTTATTGGTTCAAGGATCAGAAAGCCATATATTTTTTATATCTCCAAGACCCAAAACTTCTCCTCTTCAATGGCTTTACAGATGGCCATTCTGAAAGACAATTTGGGATCAAGAAAATGACTGACAAAAATCCACTGATAACAATGTGGTGGGATGTGTGGTATGTTATTTGAGGAGAAGTGGAAGGCATTTCCATACCAAATTAATAGTTCTACACCCGTGAAGAGGAGGAGCATGGTCAGTTGTTTGTGGACCTAAGTGGGGACTGGGTCTGAAACTGCTGTGGACAAAGCTGACCAATAACTCAATTCTCACATTGCCTTGGTAACTTCCTGGATACTCAGAGACATTGTGAGCATATGCAACTATGGCTTACAGGTTTGCCACACCTCAAGATGTGCTGACGTCTTGGGAATGAAGAGTCACTGAACTGATTGATCCACAGGCTTGCTCAGCACCGTCTTAGTTACTTTTCTCCTAACTGAGACAAAAATACCCAACACCCAAAGTTAAAGAAGGTTTGTTTCTGTTCACAGTTTACAGAGGTTTCAGTCCATAGTCAGCTGGCTCCAAGGCAGGGTGGCATGGCACAGGGGCATCACAGAGCAGGCAGAAGACAGTAGTGACAGTAAGCAGAAGCAGCATTAGCAGCAGCAGAAGCAGCATTAGTAGCAGCAGCAGCAAGCAACCAAGGCTGCCTTTACATTTCATCCAGGATCCCTGCCTTTCTGGGTGGAGCACTATTAATCCCAGCACCACAACACTAATCCCAGCATAACATCCTAGATCTAGCCAGCTCTAAAATGCCTCACCTAGGAGTGCATGAGGCTTTGGGGAGACATCTAGATACAAACCATAACAAGCACTTTGGTTCTTGCAAAACTTCTGTCACTGTGTCCTCAGATATACATAAAGGTTTCTGGATTGAATGTACTCCTGAAAGAGACAACTTTTCCTTAATCGAGACTTTGGACAAGGTAAGGCATGACTCAGTCCTCATACTGCCCTGTCTGGTTTTGTCTGTTGAGCTGGAGCTGAGAAGAAACACATCTGACTCCATCTTGGAACCCACTATTGCCCTACACTTCAAGCTTTTAAGTAGTTTTTGCTACAGTTCATTATTTTCTCCTCTCAAAGTGGTGGTGAGAATAAGCTCAGCACTCTGAACATGTTGCATGAGAGCTTTGCTGCTGAGACATACTTTGAGTTCAATAGAGGGAAACTGCATATTATTCTGTCCACAACCTAGACCTCATCAATCTTTGGTAGATACCACAGCTTAAAGAATAGGAGAGACAAAACCACTCAACTCATAATTCTGCTCCATGTAGACACAAATTGGGGAGGGTCATGAAAGCCCATTGCTGAATTCACTTTATTAATAATGACCAAGAGTAATAACCCATTGGCTGTGTTTATCCCAAGAGCAGACCTACCATGAGCCTCTGTTATCCCCTTTCACACCACACAGTTCTGACGAGTCTGGAAGAGTGACAGCCAAAAGTGTACCTCATATATTCTGCTGGCTATATCATACCTGCCTGAATGACTGGAACCATACTCACATAAATCCAGCAAGGAAGTTAGATTGCTCAGGCTCAAGATAAAATCCACTAGAGCCCAAGGAGTCACAAGAACACTGCAACATGAAGTCCATTGGAAATTGCTCTAGTAAAGTTTTCCTTCAGAATTGAAGGAGAAATAATGACTTTACAGAAAGAGCATAAACTAAAAGAATTAATGATTACTAAACCAGAATAATAGAAAATACACAAAGGAATGCCACACTAAGGTGAGGAAGCAAGATAAATGCAACCACAAAGTCATGGGAAAAATAAATCTTTGTAGAAGGGTAACTAAGCAAGTAAGAACTAAAAATGAATCAAACATTATTATCTCAGTAAATCATGAAAATTCTAAAATGAAGAAGAGAGAAAGAAGCAAACATGGAATATTCAAATATATCAAAATAAAATCAACAAAATCATAGGAACTAATGCATTTCTTTTAGTGACAACCATGAATGTAATTAGTCTGAATTATTCAGTTAAAAGTCGCAGATTAGCAGATTTGATTAAGAAACAAGAACCAACTCTTTACTGTCTTCCAGAAACTTACCTCAGCAACAAAAATATACAAAGACTGAAGGTGAAAAGATGGAAAATGATTTCAATAAAATGAAATGAAAAGGAAACAACATATCTGTTAAAAAATACTCAAAAGTCAAAATTGGTTAGAATAGACAAAAAAAAAAAAACCCCTACATATTACTAAAGAGAAAAGTCCACCAAGAAGATATAATTATTGTAAATATACGTATATTAAATGTCAGAACATTTTTTTTCATAAAATAAACACTACAGGAAATAAAGGAAGAGAAAGGCCCCAATAGTAATCATGGGGGGATTTAATATTACATTCATATCAACAGATAGATCTTCTAAACACAAAACCAACAAAGAAATATCAGAGTTAATTTAAGGTATAAACAAAAATCTATTTATGAGTGCATTGAACACCTACTGAGAACCCAATCTTTTCATCAGCTTATGAAAAGTTCTCTAGTGGGTTATTGACAAATAAAAAAGAGAATTGGAAATTGGTAGAATGATATGAAATTGGAGACAAAGCCTATTACAAAGTTATGAGAAACAGTGAAAGCAGTGATGAGGCAAGTTTATAGCTACATTGCCAATATTAGAAAAATAGGGAGATCTCAAATTGGAAATGTGCATCAAGGCCTCAAAATAAAAGAAACAACCAATTTATATCAACAGAAAGAAAAAACAATAAATCAGAATAGAAATAAGGAAACTGAGACTGAAAGAACAACACAAAAGATACATGAAACAAGAGATTGTTTCCTTAAAATGAAGCAAAATAGACAAAATCTTAGCTGAACCAACCGAAAGAAAGAGAAGACCAAAATGAAGAATAATAGAGATGAAGAAAAGGGCCATCACTTTTCTACTGAAATCTAGAAAATACTTTGGCAATATTTTGAAAACTATATACCAAATAAATTGAAAAATCTAAAAGAAAAGGACAAATGACTTACAAATTTAAACCAAGAACATATTTTTAAAATTTTAAATAGATCAATAGCAAGTGACAAAATTGAAATAGTTATAAAGTGTCTCCCCCAACAAAGCTCAAAACTGGAGAGATTCATTGTTAAATATTAACAGAATTTCTAAAAATAATATCAGTGACCCTCAAAATACTATATAATATAGAAACAAGGCATTTTTCCTAATTAATTTCTTGGAGCCAGAATAAATCTGATGTCAAAATTTGAAAGAATATATGAAAGAAATATAGACCAATGTATTTGATGAACATAGGCAAAAATATCCCAGTAACATACTTGGAAATCTAACTCAGCCTCACTTGAAAAAGATAATACACCATTATCATGTTGCACTCATGCCAAGGAAGCTAGTTTGGTTCAACATATACAAATCAATAAATGTAACAGAGCACATAAAAAGAATAAAGGCTAAAAATCACATCATCGTTTCAACAGATGCAGAAAGTAACTTTGATAAAATTCATCATCAGTACAAAGTAGAAACATTGAGTAAATTAAGTACAGAAGAATGGGAAAAGACTGAAATCATTCCCTCTAAATTTAGGAATTTTACAACTGTGCTCTCACTCACCACTCTTACTCAGTTTTTGTTTTTTTGTTTTTCTTCTGGAAACTTTAGCTAGATTAATCAGGAAGGAGAACAAAACAAAGAAACACATAGGAAAAGAGGAAATCTAGTTATCCCACTTTACAGATAAGATTGTATACTAGAAAGCCCTAGAATCTAGCAAAAGTATCTTAGAAATGATAATCAAATTCAACAAAGTAACACAATACAAAATCAACATAAAAATTTTAGTGGAATTCCAATACACCAGTGATGAATTTACTGAGAAAGAAATCATGAAAACAATCCATTCACAATAGCCTTCTTAAAGACCTAATAAAACTCTAACCAATGAGGAGAAAGATTGTTGTAATGGACACTATAAAACACTGGAGAAAAAAATTGAAACAGACAGTAGAAAATTGGAAGGAGTACACATTTATCAGTTGGGAGAGTAAATATGGTTAAAATGACCATGATATCGAAAACAATCTAGAGATTCAATGAAATCCCAATTGAAATGCCAATGACATTCTTCACAGAGCTATACATTTAATCCTGTAATTCACATGGAAATATAAAAAACTCAAAGAGCCAAAGAAATCTTGGGCAAAAAGAACAATGCTGGAGATAACACAATACTCAATTTGAAAATATACTATCAAGTTATTCCAACAGCAAAATGTGGTATGACTATATAAAAAACACAAAGGGCAATGGGATCAAATGAAACACTTAGATAAATCCACACAGCTACAGCTACCTGTTTGTTCTTTTTTGTTTGTTTGTTTGCTTGGTTGGTTTGTTTTTGGGTAGTAGGGATCAAACTCAGGACCTTGCACTTTCAAGGCAGCCGGTGGCACCACTGAGCTAAATCTCCGGCCCCTACCTGATTCTTGACAAACCAGCCAAAAATATGGTAGAGAAAGTGCAGTCTCTTCAGCAAATGGTGCTGGGAATACAACATCCACCTGTAAAAGATTGAAGCTAGATCCCCATCTCTCACCCTGTACTAAAGTCCAATCAAAATGGATCAATGACCTTAGTGTAAGCCCAGAAACTTTGAAACTACTAAAGAAAATGACAGTGAAAACACTTCAAGATATTGGTACAGGCAATGAATTCCCAAACAAGGCTTCAGTGGCTCAGAAAATAAAAAGCAAAACTTGACAAATAGGATTATATTTAATTCAAAATTTCTGAATGGCAAAGGAAACAATCAACAGAATGAAGAAACAGCCTACTCAGTGGAATTAAATCTTTGCTAGTTGTTCATCTGACAGAAGATTAACATTCAGAATTTGTAAAAATCTCAAAACAATTGAATGTTGAATGAAGAAGTACTCCAGGGCAAATTATCTAAACAGATGCTTCTCAAAAATGAAGTATGAATGACCAATAAATGTATGAAAAATGTTCAATATCTTTAGCCAACAGAGAAATGCAAATCAACACTACAAAGAAGTTCCTCTCAGCCCCTTATCAAGAAAACAAACAAATAGAAAAAAAAAAAAAAAGAGAGAGACAAATGCCAGCAAGAATTGAGGGTATAGGAACCCTTACACAGTACAGTATTGATAGGACAGTAAATTAGTGCAGTCCCTATGGAAAACAGTATAGAAGATCCTGTTACTAAAAAGAAAAGTTATATCACTATGATCTAGTTATACTACTCTTTGTACATACCTAAAAGAAATGAAGTCAGCATGCAATGTACATAACTGCATGTGTTTCTCAGTACCCAAGTTATGAAATCAGCCTAAATGCTCATCAATCAAAGAACAGATTTTAAGCATGTGGCAAATACTGACAGTGGAATATTATTTTGCCAGAAAGAAGAACAAAATTATGTTAATTGCAGGAAAATGGATGAAACTTCATATCAGAATATTAAGTGAAGTCAAACTCAGAAAAACAAATACTTCATATTTTCTCTCATGTGGGAACTCATGGGTATAAAAAGGCAATATGAAAGAAGAGACAGAATATTAAGGAAGAGGAAGGCAACTGAGAGAAGGAGGGGAGACACAGAGGTTAATGGGGAAGGTGACTATAATCAAAGCATGTTTTACACATGTAGGAATATTTGACCATGAAATACATTACTTTGTATAATTAGTATGTACTAATAATTATAAAAAAAGAAAGAAAATGATAGTTTCACCATCATTCTGACATGTTTAATTTGTAGCATACAAAAATTTTCTAAAACTGAAATTTGAACTAAATTTCTAGATCTGAAATTTAAAAATTCAAATATTATAATAGGCACAACAGAAGAAATTTCAATAAATTCAAGATGTCTCAATAAAAATTATCCAATCTGATGATCCAATTCAAAGTTCACAACAAAATTTCACAATAACAAATGAACTACTAACAACCATGATATCATTAATACTTGGAAACAGTAGAATGAAGTGTGGCAGAAAAATATGTTAATGCATAATGGTAGATAATGTCTTAATATTTTTGTTGAGAACATTATTATACAGATTTAAGAGGATAGGAACATATATTCATGCTATTAATTCATCTCCAAAAGATAAAGAAAAGGAAAATAACAATAAGGCACATAAAAGCCAAATTTCTAAGGGCAATAGTAAAATAAAATTTTCAAAAACAAAGAAAAAATACAGAATAATTGGAAGATTGCATGACTATATAATGTAGGAAATGAGTCCACAAAATTTTTCCTTTTGATCTTTTGGCAGAAACAAAACAGACCAAAACCAGAAGGTATAGAAAAATCAAATTTGATTGTTGAAAAATAAAAATTAAGAACTATAAGAATTTTCCAACCAGAGAGGAATGCCTTTCAAAAAATGACACAGAGGACAGTGTGTTAGCCAGCTTTTCACCACTATCACAATTATCCAAAACAAATCAACCCTTAAGAGAAAAGGCTTAATTTGCCCCATAGTTTGAAGTTTAACTCTATGATTAATTCACCCTATATTGTTCTGGTGTGGTGAGGGAGTACATCATGGCCGAAACACATGGTGAAGCAAAATCATTCACCTCACAGCCTGAAAGAAAAAAGGGAGGAACAAAGAAGGGAATGGAATTTACATGAGAAAATGAAAAAAATGGAAACAAAGTCTATGTAAATAGGGAGGGGTGGAGGGGTTGAAAGGAGGGGAGGGGAATGGGGAAAAAATAAGAACCAAGATAGATCACATAAAGGTTCAAATTCCCAGTGATCAATGTCATTATATTGTGTACCTAAAATATACCAATAAAATTAATTTTCAAAAAGGGAGGAACAGACTTGTGTTCCACAATCCCCTTGGGGGCACACTCCATTGATCTGAAGACCTCCACTCTGTCCAGCTCTTAAGGACTTTGCTACCTACAACCATTACTTTGCAAAGGACAAAGACTCTGTCACATGGACCACTGCCAGAAATTTAAGATCCAAAGCCTAGACATTATACAATTTATGCTGAAAAAAATAAAAACATTGTCAGAAGAACTACAAAACTATGCAACAAGCTAATCTGAAGAAATAATAATACCAAAATGGAAATTCAGATCTATAGGAAAGAATAAGAAGCCATCAAGAATTGAAAATATGCATATGCACAACCTCTCCCTATATATATACATATATATGTATACACATATATATATATTTCATATTTCCTTTAAAAACCAATGATGCATTTCAGGTAATGCATGAATGAATAAATATCATATATTCTATAACATGTAGAAATAGAATGCGTGGCAAGTATAATGTAGCTTGTGTGAAATAAATATAAATAAGTTCTTATAATTTCTCTTATTTTCATTGAGTTATATGATAAAACCAGGTAGATTGTGATAGTATAAAGATGCATTTATGCATATATAGTGCAAAAACTGTAAAATACTTGTAAAATTTACAATTATAATATTATTAGAAAATTTAAACTGAGATAGTAAAAATGTTTGTCTCAGGTGAAGGTAGGAAACAGGAATAAGAAAAAAAAGCAACAGCAATTAGCAAAAAAAAAAAAAGAAAACATGAAGTCGAATTGAGTATAAATAGAAAACTAACTGCATTAAATGATAATTCAACAGAAATTCAAACTTAATATAAATATATTTATAAAAGATCAGAATAAAAAAATCAAAACCATATGATTTCCATGAGATGCATCTTAAATCTAAAGACAGATACATTGGATATAAAAGGACAGGGAAGAGATAGAACATGCAGTGTTATTAGAAGAAACACATTTGACAGACATGAAAATGATTTTATATTAATAAAAGCATTAATTCAATATGAATTGTAGAATTCCTACATATGCATGTCTCAATCGACAAATTTAAAGTATATGAAGATAAAAGTAATGGAACTGTTAAATTAAAAACAATCATGATCGGAAAATTTAATGTTTCTTCTTCTTAAAAAATGTATCAAAAAGAAAATGAGAGGGCTGGAGATTTAGCTCAGTGGTGCTGCAGCTTGCCTTGCAAGTGCAAGATCCTGAGTTCGATCCCCAGACCTGCAGAAAAGAGAAAGAGAGAGAGGGAGGAAGGAAGGAAAGAAGGAAGGAAGGAAGAGAAAGAAAGAAAGAAAGAAAGAGAGAGAGAGAAAGAAAGAAAGAAAGAAAGAAAACAGGAAAGATTTTGTAGTGAAGATATTCAATATTCAATTGTAACTGCTATTAACAATCTTGAATTTAAAAAAAATTTTTGAATTTTGGTAAATTTATCTTTCTGTTTAACTATTTAATAATAGATCATTTAAAAATTTATCGTATTAAATTACATATTAAACTTCTTCTTTTAATACTCGTACCAGTAAAAATTTACTGCTGGAAAAAATATTACAATAACAGACTGCCTTAATTTGTTTGATAAACATAATTACTCTGATTATATATTAAAATAATCCTTCTTTGCTAGACTTTCTGGCCATCAAGAGAACAATTAGAACAATACAGAAAATAGACAATTTGCATAATATTCAAAATAATAATGGGGCAAATTGTGATGCAATAATTGATAGAAAAGGGAAAAGATGTTTGCCCACAGGGTTTAAAGTTGCTTTTACTCAAATGGCTATATAGTACTAAAGCAGTTTCCCTCAAACTTCAGAATATTCAAAATTCTTTACAACTGAATAAAGAAAACAAGCTTATAGCTTGAATTGAAATAGGTCAGTTATCGTCTTTGATAGATTATTCTTCTGCCATGTTTGTTCATGAGTACAGAAAGATACCAATTGACTTAAAATTATTGTATCTTTTACTTACAGGAACAGAGTGAAATTCTGTGGCATTTGCATTTACATATGCATAACTTTAAAAGCTATTACCAGTTCAGCCATAGTCAATTTCACATGTATCTTTTGATAATAGTAATGATAATCTTTAACCTCTAAAGTATCTAGAAACCCAAGTATGAGATTGCTTCAAAATATAAAGTATTACTTTAATAAGATAAAAAACATTGACTCTTGAGAGTCTTGATATTTCATTTTAGGAGATTTCATGTTAATGTGTTTCTAGCTAATTTTTCTGGCCTAAAATAAATGGCTTTTTTCTCTGAGAAGAGACATCCTGATTCTTTTTCTGTGCTCTACAATTTGTGTTATTGAAAATGTAAATCTTTTAGAAAAGAGATCCAGCAATGACTTTGCCAAATCTTTCAAAATATCTATCTGCAATATTTGAAATTATTTGAACTTTCCAAAGTCAAAGTTGTATTTCATTTATCTACAAACGTGTTTATAAAATTTACCAGTTTAGTGAATCTTAATGTGACTTTTTAATTTTTTATTAAACTATTTCCCTGACTCCACTATTTAATATGCTTTTATACTTTGAATTCAAAAAGTCCTAGGAACAAAAGAGGAGTAGAAGTTCTCTTCTGAGTGCTACTTAAGATAATGCAGCTCCACACACTTTCATGTTATTTTGACAATGTATGGAAACTCAACTTGAGAGACAACATATAAAATTAAACTTAAGGAAACTAGATATTCAGAAATGACTTGAAAATTTTAATGGAGATGGCAGACAAAAGAGCAGGACTCTCAGGACTCTCACAGGTTTCTCTGAAACATTCACCCAGGTCAGAGTTCATGAATCTGCATGGGGTGGTAGGGAGTCCAACTACTGGAACACAACTTGAGATACATATCACATAGGTGAAATCCAGAGATAGAGGTGCTGGAATAAGAAGCAAAGCATTATTGGACCCTGGCACTACTTGCAGGGCAAGTGTGTAGAGTGCACTGTTAATACAGTCTGCCAAGGGGAGAAGCTGATAGGGACACCCATTGTTTCGCATACAGGATACCCTATTCCTCTCAGTCTGGTCCAGAGGAACAGTTCTTTTGCTAGGACTTGAGTCCTGGAATCTGAAATATTTGCCCAGGAAAGCTTCCCAGGAGCTAGACACTTAAGGACCAGAAAGACAAAGACTCATATGGTGGCAGCAGTGGGACTAGAAACTCCAAGCACTATGGGTAGACAAAGACAGAAGGTTAGGCACAGGAAGAGAAAAACTCAGTGGGTTCTAGTGAAGTTTGAAGCAATAAACACAGGGGGAAGAGTGAGACAGACTGGTTGATTCTGCCTCTGACCAGTGACTTTCCAGCACCAGGCATGATGAGAACCATAATGGAGATACTTGGAGGGTCTTAACAGCTGAAAACCATAGTTCCCTAGGGGCCTTATTAGGATTTGTCTTTATGTATATGTACATGCGGGGAAAAATATTGTGAAATAGTTTTCTTTTCTTGCTTCTACAATATGCAAACTAAAACTGGTCAGAAGAGACAAAGAATGTCAGTACATATTGATAAAGCAAAAAAGAAAAAATCACAAAGAAGAGGTAGCAATTGTAAATATTGATGCACTAAATACCAGTACACCCAATTGCAAGAAACAAATTTCAATTAACGTAAAAGGGCAGGTGGACTCAAATACAATCAGTGGGGGATTTTAATACCACACTCTCACAAATAGGTCATCCAGACAAAAAAAGTCAACAAAGAAATATCAGAGTTAAACTACACTACAATAGATTCAACAGATATCTACAAAATCACTCATCCAACAACAAAATGAGCATTCCTCTTAGAAGTTTATAGAATTTTTCTGAAATAGACCAAATCTTAGGTTATAAAGCAAGCCTCAATAAATACAAAAGGATTGAACTATTATCATGTGTCCTACTAGATCACAAGGGAATGAAACAAGAAAGCACTACAAAAGAAACCACAAATTCTGTATAAACATTTAAAGATTGTACAGTATGCACTTGAATGATCAATGGGTCACAGAAAAATTTACAGGAGAAATTTAAAATTTCCTAGAAACAAATAATAATGGAAACATAGTATATCATAATCCATGGGACACAATGAAACAGCTTTAAGAAGAAAATTTAACTGTGAGTGCCTACATTAGGAAAACTGAGCAAGTTCAAATAAATAACCTAATGTGCATCTCAAGATATACAATAATAATAACACAAACACAAACTCAAATGAAGGGAATATATAATAATGATCAGACCAGAAATTAATGTAATTCAGACTAAAGAGTATCAAAGAGTTGGTTTATGAAAAAGATAAATAAGACTGATTATTAATTAAACTTACCCAAAGGAAGAGAGGAAAGGCCTACACTAATAAAATTAGAAATAAAGAACTTAAAATTACAAATGACATTACAGAAATCCACAGAATTAGTAGAAATTGTCTGGAAACATATTAAAATTATCTGGGAATCTAGAAAATATAAATAAATTCCTAGAAATATAATTTAATCAAGAAATATAAAAATTTAATCAAGCAGTCCCACTGCTCCAGGCCCAGAGGTAGGGACTTCTGAGCCTCCATCCCACTGCTCCCAGCCCAGAGGAAAGGGCTTTTGGGCCACTTTCTGTCCCACTGCTCCTGGACCAGAGGAAGGGGCCTCCTGGCCACCATCCCTACTGCTGTTCCCTGCCCCTGCTCCACCTCTCCCAGCTCAGAGGAGGTAATCTGTGGAGGCGCCAACAGCGGCCCCCCCCAGTAGAAATGAGAATACATGTAAATAAGTCCCAAAACCAGACTTCCAGATTACCAACAGCAACCCCAAAGGGAAATGAGATGGAACACTCTGATACTCAACCACCTGGACCCACTGAACTGGCAACAAAAGGGGATCTGGAAAAAATGAAATCAGAAATAATTTCTCAGATAACAGGAGAAATTGTGCTCCTAGTGCAAGACATGATTAATAAATCTAGAGAGGAGCTCAGGAATATGATGGAATCCCAAAATAGGAAACAAATGGAATCCATAAAACAGATGCAAATAGATTTCCAGGAGATGAAAAACCCCATTGAAAGTCTACACAGCAGAAAGAGCCAATCTGAGGACAGAATTTCAGATATAGAAGATAAGATTGAAATTAGTGACCAGGAAAAAAAAATTGCTTCAAAATTATAAGGGAACATGAGAAATCAATCCAGCAGCTGCTAGATGATGCAAAGAAGAATAACATAAGACTGATTAGAGTCAATGAAGAAACAGGAGAGAATGCAGATGACATAAAAAATCTCTTCACAGAAATAATGGCAGAAAATTTCCCAAGCAGGGGGAAAGAGCTTGACATACAAGTAAGTGAGGCATATAGGACTCCAAATAGCCTTGATTAAAAAAAAATCTACACATAGGCATATAATTGTTAAGATCCCAGAAACTCAACAGAAGAACAAAGTTCTACAAGCAGTTAGAGAAAAGAAACAAATCACATACAAAGGAAAGCCCATCAGAATCACAGCAGACTTCTCAACACAAACCATCAAGGCAAGAAGAGCTGGGAGTGACATATTCCAAGCCCTAAAAGAAAACAGCCTCCAACCCAGATTGATGTACCCTACAAAACTATCTTTCAAAATTGATGGAGAAATAAGATACTTTCATTGAAAAGGAGCACCTTAGGAACTTCATGAATACCAAACCAGAACTCCAAAGAATTTTACACAATATCCCAGGAACAGACATTGAGGATCACAACCCCAGGAAGCAAAGCAGAATGAACCCATCTGGCATG
The DNA here is from genome assembly GCF_053883595.1 of Heterocephalus glaber. NCBI lineage: Eukaryota > Metazoa > Chordata > Mammalia > Rodentia > Bathyergidae > Heterocephalus > Heterocephalus glaber. Next base: position 26,395,309 of record NW_028258344.1, on the reverse strand, counting down.
ACAAGAAATTAAATGAAAAGGGGGAGAACCCAACAAAAAGGAAAGGTCATGGCAATGACAAGTCAATACGTTTCAGTTATAACCATCAATGTTAAGGGTCTCAATTCACCAATCAATAGAAATAGACTGGCAGAATGGGTCAAGAAGCAAAATCCAACAATATGCTACATACAAGAAACACATTTAATTCAGAAGGAAACTCATAGACTGAAAGTTAAAGGGTGCAAAACAATACTCCATGTGACAGGAACCCGAATAAAAGCAGGAGTAGCTATCCTCTTTGCAGATCAAGTAGATTTCAAACCAACACTGATTAAGAGAGATGAAGAAGGACACTACATCCTTGTAAAGGGAAGAATCCAAGAGGAAGAGATGACAATCATAAATATCTATGCACCAAACACTAGTGCACCCAACTATATAAAACAAATACTAACGGACATGAAAAGTCATTTATGCACTAATACAATTGTCCTGGGGACCTCAACACCCCACTCTCACAAATAGATAGATCAACCAGACAAAAAATAAGTAATGAAATACTAGAACTCAATCGAACTCTTGAACAAATGAACTTAACAGATGTTTACAGAGTCTTCCACCCCACAAAATCAGAATACACATTCTTCTCAGCTGCACATAGGTCACTCTCCAAAATAGACCACATACTCACACATAGAAAATGTTTAAGTCAGTGAAAAGGAATTGAAGTTATCATGTGTATATTATCAGACCATAGTGCAATGAAATTGGAGATCCATAGCAAAAGAAACTGGAAAAATTTCATAAACATGTGGAAATTGAACAACACACTTCTGAATAACCAATGGGTCACAGAGGAAATTAAAGAAGAAATCAGACAGTTCCTTCAATTACATAACAATGACAATACAACATATCGGAATCTATGGGAAACAATGAAAGCAGTCTTATGAGGGAAATTCAGAGTGGTGAATATGCATATTAGGAAAACAGAACGAGCCCAATTAAACAACCTGATGCTGAACCTCAAGCTTCTAGAAAAAGAAGAGCAGAACAACTCCAAAGCTCATACAAGGGAGGAAATTATAAAGATCAGAGGAGAAATTAATGGAATGGAGACTAAGAGAACGATACAAAAAAATCAATGAAGCTAAGAGTTGGTTATTTGAAAGAATCAATAAAATTGATAAACCCTTAGCCAACCTTGTCAGCAAAAGGAAAGAAAAGGCCCAAATCCATAGAATTAGGAATGAAAAGGGTGAAATTACAACAGACATAGCAGAAATCCAGAGGATCATAAATACCACTTCCAGAACCTATACACCAATAAGATGGACAACACAGAAGAAATGGGCAGATTCCTCGATATGTATGAATTACCAAAGTTGAACAAGGAAGACCTAAAAATTCTGAACAACCCAATATCAACCAATCCAATTGAAAATTTAATTCAAAACTTATCAACTAAGAAAAGCCCAGGCCCTGATGGTTTCAGTGCTGAATTCTACAAGACATTTAGAGAGGAACTGCTGCCACTACTGTTTAAACTCTTCAATGAAATTGAAAGGGAATAAATACTCCCAAAATCATTCCTGGAAGCAAGCATCACCTTGATCCCCAAAGCAGAGAAAGACCCAACCCAAAAGGAGAACTATAGGCTAATCTCACTAATGAACATAGATGCAAAAATGCTTAATAAGATAATGGCAAACAGAATGCAGAAGATCATCAAGAAGATCATAAAACCTGATCAAGTGGGAATGATCCCAGGGATGCAGGGATGGTTCAATATATGCAAATCAATCAATGTAATACACTATATCAATAGAGCCAAGGACAAAAATCATATGATTATCTCCATAGATGCAGAAAAAGCATTTGACAAAATCCAACATGCATTTATGATAAAAACCCTACAAAAAATTAGAATAGATGGTCTCTACCTCAAACTGATCAAAGCCATCTATGAAAAACCAACAGCCCATATCATACTAAATGGTCAAAAACTGAAATCCTTCACACTAAAATCAGGAACAAGACAAGGATGTCCATTATCACCACTCTTGTTCAATATAGTTTTGGAAACATTAGCCACGACAATTAGACAAGAGAAAGAAATAAAAGGAATAAAGATAGGAAATGAAGAAGTCAAATTGTCATTATTTGCAGATGACTTGATACTCTATAAAGAAGACCCCAAGAACTCCACCAAAAGTCTTCTAGACTTAATAACCAAATTCAGTCAAGTAGCTGGTTACAAGGTCAACACACAAAAATCAATAGCTTTCCTGTACACAAATGACAGACTCACTGAGAGAGAAATAGGGCAAATAATTCCTTTCACAATAGCATCCAAAAAACTGAAATACCTAGGAATCAACCTAATGAAAAAATCAAAGACCTCTTCTCTGAAAACTATGGCACTCTGAAAAGAGATATTGAAGATGATATCAGAAAATGGACAGATATCCCCTGCTCCTGGGTAGGAAGGATTAGCACAATGAAAATGGCCATACTTCCAAAACTGCTATATAGATTTAATTCAATTCCAATTGAGATCCCAGCAGCATACTTCATGGTCCTTGGGAAAACAATCCAAAATTTCTTTTGGTACAAGAAAAGACCCAGAATAGCAAAAGCAATTCTAAGTAACAGAGACATGGCAGGGGGTAACACAATCCCCAACCTGCAACTATACTACAAAGCTACTGTGATAAAAACAGCATGGTACTTGGCAAAGAAACAGACCTGAGGACCAGTGGAACAGATTAGAAGATGGAGAAACAATGCCAGACACATTCAGCCATCTCATCTTCGACAAAGGAGCCAAACATCCTCACTGGAGGAAAGATAGCCTCTTTAATAAATGGTGCTGGAAAAATTGGGTTTCAACTTGCCAAAGATTAAAACTAGAACTATATCTCTCACCATGCACTAAACTAAAATCAAAATGGATTAAAGATCTAAAAATTAAAATAGAAACTCTGAACCAGTTGGAACAGAGGTTAGGTAGAACCCTTGAAGACATCGGTGTAGGAAAAGATTTTATGAACAAAACCTCAGTTGTCCATGAACTAGCACAAACAATCAACAGGTGGGATCTCTTCTTATTAAAAGGCTTCTGCACAGCAAGAGAAACCACCAGCAGTGTGAAGAGACAACCCACAATTTGAGAAAAAAATCTTCACCTGCTCTTCCTCAGACAAAGGTCTACTATCTTGAATCTATAAAGAACTTAAAAAGATCAGACCTCCCAAATTTAAAGACCCAATAGAAAAATGGGCATCTGAAATGAACAGACATTTCTCAGACAAAGTAGAAATAGCAAATAAACACATGAAAAAATGTTCAACATCACTGGTCATTTGAGAGATGCAAATGAAAACAACGCTGAGATTCCACTTCACTCCAGAAAGAATGGCTGCTATCATGAAATCAACCAATAACAAATGCTGGTGGGGCTGTGGGGAAACAGGAACCCTGTTCCACTGCTGGTGGGAGTGTAGACTGGTGCAAGCACTGTGGAAATCAGTATGGAGATACCTCAAAGAACTAGGACTGGAAGTCCCATTTGACCCTGCTATTCCACTGCTGGGGATCTTCCCCAAAGAGTTAAGAGAATCATACCACAGTGATATATGTGCACCCATGTTCATAGCAGCACACTTTGTGATAGCTAAAACTTGGAAACACCCCAAATGCCCATCAACTGGAGACCGGACAAAGAAAATGTGTTTTTTTTATAAAATAGAGTACTACTCAGCCATAAAAAATGAGAAATTAGAGACATTTATAGCTAAGTGGATGCACATTGAGGTGATACTCTTAGGTGAAATAAATAGGACACACATGAATAAATTCCAAATAGTTTCTCTGGTGTGAGAAACTGAAAGTGTAAATAAGGACTAAATGTATAATAGGTAATGTGAAATAGGAAGAAAAGGGGCAAAGGGGAAGGAAGTGGAAGGGCTAGGGGAAAGGATAGAAGGGAATGTGATTAATATGAGAAAATGGAAAAATAGGAACAAAATCTTTGTAAATAGGGAGGACTGGAGGGGTTGAAGGGAGGGCTGGGCAAGGTTGAAAAATAAGAACCAAGAGAGACTATGTGAAGGTGCAAATTTCCAATGATGAATGTCATTATATTGTATACCTAAAATGTACCAATGATTAGAATGAATAATCGATAATGCAAAATAGGAAGAAAAGGTCCAAAGGGGTAGGGGTAGTGGGAGGGGCAGGGGAAAGGAAAGAAGGGAAAGGAAAAATGATGAGAAATGGAAAAAATGGAAATAAAGTCTTTGTAAATAGGGAAGGGTGGAGGGCATGAAGGAAGGGCTAGGAATGGGGAAAAAATAAGAACCAAGATGCATTATATAAAGGTACAATTCCCAATGAGAAATGTAATTGTGTTGTATACCTACAACGTACCAATAAAAGAATTTAATAAAAAAATTTAATCAAGAATGTATACAAAAATCTAAGTATTCCAATTTTAAATAGGATTGAAACAGTAATTAGAACCTTACTAACCAAGAAAAGCTTAGTACCTGATGTATTTACTGGTGAATCTTATCAGACCATTATTAAAGAATTAACATCAAAGTTTTTCAAACTTTTTAATATAATAGAGAGGAAATAAATGTTTCAAAGTTAATTCTATGAAAATGGCATTACTCTGATGCCACAAACAGATAGGGCTTCCACAGGGCAATAAACAAAAACAAATAACAAATTCCCAAAAAACAGACCACTATATTTTGTGTGTGTGTGTGTGTGTGTGTGTGTGTGTGTGAGTGTACCAGGGATCACAACCTTGCGCTTTCTAGGTAGGCATGGTGCCACTGAGCTAAATCCCTGACTCACAGACTACTATCTCTGAAGAACATAGATGCTAAAGTCCTCAACTATATCATTGCAAACAGAGCATAACACCACACTAAACAGATCAGTCATTATGATTAAGTTAGTTTAATTCGTAGATGCAAGGACAGTTCAACAAGCATAAATCAATAAATATTATATACCACTTAAACAGAACAAAGGATTAAAATCACCAAATATGTGAAAAAAACTTTCAATAAAAATCAACATCCATTCCTGTTCATGATAAAAAACCCTGATGAAAATACACATAGAAGGGTTGACTTTAAACAGTCCCAAGCTGTGTGAGACAAAGCCACAGCAAACATACTAACTGGGGAAGCTGAAAGTACAGTGGTACTTCAGTTAATTCTTTCCATGAACCTAGCCACTGAATTTGATTCAGTTCTTGTTCAATTTGGTTTGCAATCAGAATCATGGAAAAAATTAAATTCATAAACCGAGGCACCACTGTATTTTTTCTAAAAATAAGAGAAGTATGTTTACTGTCATCACACCTATTCAGTATAGTACTTGAAAGTTTACCTGGACCAATGAGGCAAGAGAAAGAAATGAAAGTGATGCAGAGAGGAGAAAAGAAGTTTAAATTGTCTCTACACTAGAATAATCCCTAATCCGAAAGTCCTTTCCATTGGAGAGTAGAGTTCACACATGTAGTAGCCTGTTTTCCTTGCCTGACTGCTTGACTTTCTAGAGAGAAAATAGTGGTAACAATCTGATAAAAAAAGAATCACACAGTGCATGCTTCATTAATACTCTTCCTTCTATGAAAATAGATATTTTCTCAAATAAACAAATTTTAATTAAAAGAAAACTTTTTGAAAATGAACACCTGATAAAAATGACAATGAATATCTTATAGATGGTTTATGTAGATTCTTACATATACAGTATTTTATTTATCAGCTAGTATTTCAATTAGTGCCTACTTCTTAGAGACCTGTGTGTTTATGAGGTATGAACATGATAGTAATTTAACTCAAAGTTGGAAGTATAAATTATGTGTCTTGTTTCTCCTGAAATCCCATACCATATTCATCTTGACAAAAACAATTTCTGAGAATACTTGTGAGAGGCCTCAAGGAGTAAGATATACAACATTTTAATACATAATATTGAACTTTATTTTCTTTGTGACTTAAAATTACTGCAAAACTTAAAAGACCAAGAGGGAACAATCAGACAGAAGTGTTATATATTCAACGAGTGCAGAAACAATGAGGACAGAAAGAAAAGGAAAAGCAGTGTTGTTGTATTAGGAAAAGAAGAGACTTTGAGAGACCATAACAACACAATTTGGATTCAAGAAGTGCACGAATTAGAATTACAAGTAGCATAATATATATTGTGAAGAAATGCAGAAAGAGAATCTTGACCATATAGTTCAACAGATAAATGTGTGCGCTATGAAATTATTGTAAAAATGCAATCTCTCCATACAAACTCTCCACAGAAGTACTTCCTTTCCTGACAAGTACATCATAAGTGGATAGAGACATGATGGGGTATCTCTGACCATACTTTGCAAGAAAAGCATCTCTTCTGCCAAAAACATATCACCTCACTTATTCTCTTGTTCATAATGTGTAACTTTAGACTTTCAGCCAGAAAGTAGTTTATACAGAGGTAGTGAGTTCCGAATAGGATGATTGGAGTAATCCATTTTGGTGGATTATTCTGAGAGTAGCTGAACTTTAATCCTGATTTTTTTCACTCACATGACAAGAATGCTCACATAAATCATATTATTCTTATTTGCATCATTATCAAGTTTTAAGCCAGTTAAAATAAATGATAGAAGATATTTTATTGCAAACAATACCAGCTTGACCCGATTTATATCAGGCCTAAAAATCCAGCATGAGTTATATTTTTTCATTCCTTTCAGGTTTATTTTTTTAGTTTACTCTTTTTACCATCACTATGGTTATTTGATATTCATTGGACATCCTAACAAACAGAGACAAAGTTAAAAAAAAAAAAAAGTGAGGATTTAAATCAAAACAAATTGCCTTTATTTCCAAGCCAGGGCCTGATTGGCATAGAAAAGCCAGGAGACACTACAGACAAATTATTGAAATTATTAAAAGGAATTCAACTGGATGGCTAAATAAAATTGACTCACACAAATCAAACACACCATATCTAGTTGTTAAACCTAATTTTACACCATACCATTTACTGTAACAATAAAAAACCAAAATTGCCTAGAAATGAATCTTTAAAAATGTGTAATGACATTGTTGTTTCTGGTTTGTTTTTTGATACTGGTCTCACTATCCAGGCTGGCCATGAAGGCAAAATGATCCTTCCACCTCAGCCTCCTGAATGGTGACTAACTAGGCATGCACCAATATGTCTGCCTTAAAACATGTAGATACTTTTTGTTTGGTACCAGGGATCAAACTCAGGACCTTGCACGTGTGAGGCAGGTGGCGGCACCAGTGAACTAAATCCCCAGCCCCACATGTGGATTCTTTTAAAAGAATATTATAAAATATTTCCTCTGGGAAGCCATGGGAGGAAGATTGCGTGTCCAAGTCCACACTGTGCAGCTTAGTGACATAGCATATCTTGTCTCAAAATTAAAAATAAAAATGGGCTGGGGACATAGCTCAGTGTGAAGGCCCAGGGTTCAATCCCCAGTACTGGAAAAACAAAGGTTTTGGAGTTATTAAATAAAACTCTCATTTGGAAGAAGGCTTTTGTTTATGAATAAGAAAACTCAGGACTATCAAATGTAAAATGCCTCCAAAGTTATCAGACCTTTAAACAAAATCTTTGTTTTATTTAAAAAATATTTGAACGGAGGATGGTGTCCTTGACCAGTAGTGGTTTGGAAACAAATTCTCATTTCATTCTCAGTATCTACTTGTGGGTAGAACAGCATCCAAGACGAGGGCCATTATATAAATATATATAAATATTAGTTACAGATTCTCTCTCTTCCTAGAGGGATTTGAAACCTTTCATCTCTGTTTGGACTTGGAAAGAATTAAGATTTGCTCTCACCAACATGCATTAAATTCTATTTCAATTTGATTTTAGCATCAGCTTTAATCTTGTTTGCATGTAAAGTGATGCTTCTTTCCATCCTACCCTCACTGCAAGTAGAAAATATGACTGTAAAAGAGCAGTGGCACCTATATGAGTAAGTGAATGAAATGTCAGTATGTGTACTCTAAGAAAGCAAAGTGTGTAGCTAATCAAATACCACATTAAGCACATTAACGTTCAATACAACTTCTTGGCAATTTCCCCACACACAGCCACACACATCTACTGGAGAGGTACAGCCTGCTTCTCAGGACCTCACTGTTCGCTTCCCAGACTTGATTTGTTTGGTTTTGTTTTTTTATGCTTCCTCTCCTTTCCAGGCATTGATGACAGACCTCTGTGCAACTTTTCCCTGTGACTATTTCACATCTGCTTCCCAGAGAACCGCACTAGGAGGCTCTCTTAAGCTTACGCTGTGAGCTCTTCCAGAGTTGGGAGTTTGGTTGCTTTGCTCAGTTATCTTGCTTTCTGAGGACTAACTTACTTATAGAACACTTAGAAGAAGCTAAGCAGGTAGAAAGTTCTCAATGAATCTTAATGATGTTATAAGGAAGAAATGTCTCTGTCTCATTAGGCACTTCTTTCTTGTTTTAGACATTTTGAATTTTTTTAATGGTGTTTATATCCTCTCCACTAATATATTCTATCATTAAGCCTATTATTCTTTTCAGAACACTTCTCTGAGATAATCTTCCTTTAATTTAACTATATATTTTCCCTTCTGAAATACAAAATATATAAATAAAATTTTTATTTTGTTCAACATTGTATTCCTCATTCAAGAAGAAAGGTAGGCAAGTAACACTTATTTATTAAGTGTTTATTGCACTGATTTTTTTTTTTTTGTGAAAGACCACACTTTATTAGGAAGCAGAGAGCAAGCAGCACAGTGACCACAGACAAGGCCATCTGGTAGGTACCCTACATGTCACACTGGAGAAGACATGCCATGTTTTGCCAATAAAAATCGACTGGAACATGGTCTCCCTCAGGGCACCTTCCCAAACCTCCTCCTTCTCAGAGGTTGAGAAAAGTCCCAACCACTTGTCTGAAGGCAGCTGTGGTTCACTAGAGATACAACCCCTCAGGGGTACCATCCTGTTTCTTATAAAGAACGTTTTCTTTAAATTTCTTGAAGTCTTCATTTGTTATTTTCATTCTGTGTTCTCTCAAAGCCATCCACCCAGCTTCTGTACAGATTGCTTTGATGTCAGCATGGAGAGATCATCCTTTGCCATGTTCAGGCCGTCCAAGGTCACATCATCCGCCAGCATCATCCTGCTTGTGTGAATCTGAAAGATGCACTTCTTAGTCTTATCATCAGGCAGGGGAAACTCGATCTTCCTGTCTATGTGCCCTGGTCTGATCAGTGCTGGATCCAGAGTTTCTATTTGGTTTGTGGCCATGATAACTTTCACATCTCCCCATGAATCAAATCCATCCAACTGGTTCAACAGTTCCAACATTGTTCACTGAATTTCTCTCTCTCCTCCAGAATTTGAACCATATCTTTTGGTACCAATGGCATTGATTTCATCAATAAACACGATGGATGGTGCATGTTCTTCAGCAACTCAAAATAATTCCCACACAAGTTTGGACCCATCGCCCAGGTACTTCTGAATGAGTTCAGAGCCAACCACTCTCAAGAAGGTGGCTGAGGTTTGGTTTGCTACTGCTTTGGCTAACAAGGTTTTACCTGTGCCAGGTGGACCATAGAGAATTACTCCTTTAGGGGGCTTTATACCCATCTCTTCATAGTATTCAGGATAGGTGAGAGGAAGCTCCACAGATTTCTTAATTTCCTAGATTTGGTTGTCCAACTCACCAATGTTAGCATAGGTTTCCTGGGGGGCCTTTTCCACCTTCATCACCATGACCAGAGGATCTGTGTCATCCATCAGCACCCCGATCACGGCATGCACCTTATGGTTAAGCAGGACTGAGCAGATCTTTGTCCATAAACGAAAGGATGCTGACATAGTGTTCTGAGCCCACAGATATAGACACAATGGCATGATTGTCATCGATGATCTCTTCCAAAGTTCCTACCGACTTTGGGGTCCCCCTCAGATCATCCACCTTTGACCTTTCCTCCTCTTGCTTTTCTTCTAATGGTTTCATTTGTTCCTGATTTCTAATCAATTCTTCCTCCATGAGAAGATAGTCTTTAATTCTCTCTAACTTGAGTAGTTTTAAGCGGCACTGAGTGTGAGGTGTCACCAGCTACAGTTTGCTGGCAGCATCTGGTCCCTTTGTTTTCTTCTTCTTTTTTCCCACTCTAGTTGGTACAGGAGGTTCATATTTCTTTCTCTTGTCCTTGTCATCTTTCTTATCACCTCCAGGACCATGACCACCTCTCTGACTTTGACCCATCTTGCCTCGGCCACTCCAGGAGCCGTTGCCGGAAGTGCACTCTGCACCGATTTTTTAAAAACTATTTTTATGTTAAGGAAAAACTAACTTAATAATTTCATCTGCTCGGTATAGTTTAGCTCTCAAGGGCAATCCATTTGGGTTTTTAGAAAATTATTCATGTACTTACTTATCTTGCAGTACTAGGGATTGAACCCAAGCCATTCTATCACCGAGTTACATCTCTAGCCCTCTTATTTTGAGAGAGGATCTCACTAAGTTGTCTGTCCATGCTAGCCTCAAACTTGCAATCCTCCAGCATCAGCCTCCCAAGTAGCTAGGGCTACAGGTGTGAGCCACCATGTCCAGCTACCTTGTTAGGTTTTGATCAGATTTTCAGACACCAAGCCCCATGGAAGTGCAAGATGCCCTTGACTCTCAATGTACTGCTACAGGGGAGCAATTGCCAAAAGAATTACTTAATATTTTTAATTGATCCATAAAATTTTACATATTTATACGATACTATGAGATGCTTCAATATATTCAATCACTGTTAAATACTCAAATAACAAAAGTACATGTCTGTCCTTAAACTTTAATTTTTTGTGTTGAAAATATTTAAAACTCTTCTGGCTTTTTTGGAAACATATAATGTATTATTTATAAAAATCTACTATTCAATAAAATGTTTGAACTTATTTCTCGTCTCTAACTATAATCCAGTTCCTGTTGACCAACATTTCTCCCCTTGTCTCTCTTCTATTTTCCTCAACGTCTGGTTACCACTATTTTAGTTTATTTACTTTCTTCCATAAATAGGGTAATTTAAGGAAAAGATTTTCTGACTTCTTTAGAATCATAAAACAATTTCATTTTGAAATTATCTGACAGATAAGTGGAAAATATTCTCAGTTCACCCAAATTCTTTATTAAACTACATTATAAGAAAAAATATGTTTTCCATGCTATTATTTGAATACTCTGCTTAAAGAAACAAATAAACATCCTGACAGTTGACTGGCAGGAAATATGTTTTGTTTCCTTTTTTATCCCAGATTCATTATCTTCCATGGAGATGAATTCTTTAAGTGACAGGTTGTGTTCATTTCAGTTCAGCTGCTCATTGACTTGTGCGCATATCAAACTCCTCTGCAAAATGAAGAAAAAAATACACCAGAGTGATATCTAGATATGATTCAGCAGAGAGAAATTTACCTGATAGGTAAGGATTCTTGGTATTTGAAGATAAAGGCATTTTTGAAGTTCACTGCAAAATGTCTAAACTTTTTATAATTCTGGCCTGGCCATATATTCCACTAATCTGCCACTACTTATTAATGGCAGCCATGATTTGAAGTGTTTCATCACTAGCATCATGTGCCTCATCAAGACATCGCCTCCCCTTCCTCCTGTAAACGTGACATTCAGAAGACCAGTATGTGACTCTCATAGATAATTGCTACAAGGTTCTAAGTGGCCTTGATCCTGCTCTGGCTTAGAGCTTGTCAGCCTACTGTCAGCACATTCTCATAGACCTCTTATTAGTTAAGTATTCTTGACAGGACCTCACAAATAGTATGTTTTTTTAAATTTGAAAAGTTTAAACAGCTTGACATTTTAAAGGTTATCACTTTCTTTCTCAGCATAATTATTGCTAGTGTCAATAAGTATTTTTTAAACCTCTATTTTGACAGTAAAAAAAAGAAGTTCAACTTCTGTAGATATTTCAATGTCATTTAAGAAACAATGCATAATGTTATACAGGGTAGGTGATATAATTATTAATCTGATCTTTTTTGGCACATGTAATTATTCTTGTGTTCTTATTCATCTGAAACCATGTGGTTCAATAAAGATTTAGGTAAAGTAGAGTTTAAAGGTCTCAAAGTTGAAATAAATACTAAATCCAATGTAAAATTGTTAGTTTTCTGCTTTAATGTAGGAGAATGCTAATTTAACTTAGAATAACTTTCAGAGTGGAAGTAAACCAGGTTGGGTGAACTCTGTATTCTTACCTAGACTTGAACCCTGGTCTATGATAAAAAGTCAAGGAAAATGTTTTAATTATTTCTTAAGTATGAATAAGAGAACTATGGAAATGAAGGAATAGTATTGAAAAGACACATTTTTCTAAATAAGATTTTCAAATTACAACAGGGAAGCAAAGAAATGTTTATTGAAAATATTAATTATACTTAATCATATATATTATAGGATTAAATAAAACCCTTGTGGTAAGTCTAAGAACCATCTTTAAAATTCTGAAAAATAAACATGTAGCTGGTTTTTATCTACTTCTAGTTAAAAGAGCACACCGTATGACAATAAATAAATGGTGTTGAAAAAAATTGTTTTATTTCAAGCTCTTCTCCATAATGAAGCAAAAGCTGTTTTTTCTGAAACTCATAGTTGTGGCTGTGGTAACAAAATAATGCAGCAAAAAAAAAATATATATATATGTATATACACACGCTAATCACTGAAACCTATGAATATGTTATATCACATGATAAAAAAACTTCAAATGTGATTATGGTTAAGGACTTTGAAATGGGTAGATTTTTGTGAATAATTAGGCTGATCCCAATCTAAGTACCTGAGACCTTAAAACAAGAACTTTCTAAAGGTGGAGGCAAAAGACAGGAGACAGAAGTGGAGGTCAGAGAATGAGCATGAGGAATTGGTTTTGAAAATGAAAGTTCCATGCTCCTGGATGCAAAAGAGGCTATTAGAACTTGAGACCATAAACAGTGTGGAAAGCCATGAAGGAAGTAAAGATTTCAGTCCTAAAATTGCACAGGTGGGTATTTTGAGAACAAATTGAAGTGGATTCTCCTCCTGAGCCTCCAGTCCAGAGTTCATGTTACCTTCCTTAGGAGACTCAAGCCAAAGAAAAGAGCCAAGTCCACCCTTATTTCTGAAATAGGTAACAGTGAAACAATTTATGATGGCTTAAGATGCTAAATAATTATAGCTGTAAGACAAAATAAACAATGTTTATTAGTTCTGTCCTCTGACTCTGTAAGGAAATTCTATAACTCTTGGGCCAGAGATTTAGCTCAGTGGTTTTGCTGCTTGCTGCACAAGCACAAGGACCCAAGTTTGATCCCCGGTACCAAAAAATAAAAATACCAAAAAAAAAAATTCTATAACTCTAATTCAATTTCCAGGAACCACTTCAACATTACAAAAAGAGTTCTATTATTATTATTATTATTATTATTATTATTATTATTAATTAGCCTTCAGTTTTTTCCACTCTTTTCTTCTCCAAAGGCATTAATTAATCTCTCTGCCTATGTCCCATTTTGTCAATGCCCATCAAAAACTGTGGTGTTTATAATAAACACAGTGATTTAGAAATTAACTGACAAGAGCACAAAATGGTCTGTTATGTTGTGCAGAAAGTTATCAAATGCAATAATTTTTAAGCAGACTTTTCAAATGGTTGACTTATACTTAACCTGTGTTAAATTTATATCTTCATTAAATTCTCAACTTCTTCTAACCAATCACATACATTCAAAACCTAGTGAGATGATTTTTTCATTAAATCACACCTATTAACACCTATGCACACATCTCTATGCCACATACACATCCAGCTGACAACTGCATGAACATACAATGGATATCATAAAATCTTTGATAATTTTATTCTTGATTTTAGTGTGTTTAACAGTTATATCAAGATTACACAGATTTTCATAATTCTTTAATTGAAAGAATTAGCAATATATTTAATGAGGTTTAGGAAAATAGAAATCTAGAATCAAATTAACTATCCATAGCTATAATAGTACAACCCTCAATTTATAAGTATTAAAAGGTTGAATAAAATATTCTTAAAAGTTATATATATTTATAATTATATATATAATATATCTATATAAACACAGTTACATGTTGCATAAGTATGTTTTGGTCAACGATAGAGAAAACATATGATGGTGGCTACATAAGATTATAATAAGGCTAAAAAGTTCTGATTAGCTAGTGATGCTGTAGCCATTCTAATATCATATAACTCAAGCATTAATCAATTTTCTATCTTGATAAAACATCTGAGATAAACACCTTATAAAAAGAGAAGGTTTATTTTGGCTCACATTTTCAGAGCTTTCAGTCCATGGTGCTTAACTCTGTTGCTTTGGACCTAGAATAACAAAGAATGGACAGTGACAGAGATGTCACAAAATAAAGAAAATTCCTGGGATTCTATTGGCAGGAGAAAGGATGCTAGAACTATATGGGAGTGAGTATATGCTAACCTTTAAATAAAAGGAACAACTTCAAGAGAAGAGCTGCAGGCACCAAACCAGAAGGTATAGATGGACACCTGGATTAGGGACCTGTGCATAATCAGAGGGTTGGGGCTTAAAGATAAACCATAGGAGATTATCCCAGTCCTTGAAACTTACTGGAATTTGTCCTTCTACATTTTGAACATATTAAGACCAGTAATTCCTTTATTATTTTAAATTTCTCCCATTTAGAATTTCTCTCTTCTATTCCTATCTGTCATTTTATTTTGCAAATGTATAACTCATTTTTTAGACCACATATGTATAGATGGACAGGAAATTTGCCCCAGGATGGCCATACCCAGAATGTCACCTATATCTGAGTAAATGATTTAGATTTCATTTGGGACTTTCCGAGTTGATGATGCACTTAGGCTGATGGTAGAGTCAGTTAAAACTTTGAGGGATGCTGGGTTTGGATTAACTTGTTTTTCATGGGGGATAGACATGAATTATTGTGAGGCAGAGGAAAGATAAGAGTGTCAAACTCAGTCTGTCCAAACCAAGTTCATGGCCATCTACTCTTCTTAGCCCTGAAAACTAACCATTTTCCAGTATGTCATGTTTGCACGAATAGCTCAATAATCTACTCAGTACTGCAATGCAGAAAATATAAAGTCATCAGTTCATCAGTGATATCTATATTTTGTTCATAATCCCTTTCACTATCCATTATTTTTAGGATGTTCACATTTTCCTAAGATGTTTTGAATATATGTACTTCACATATCCATCTCCACTGGGCTTGACAAACTGTCATTTCTCATTCCTGGGCCATTTACGTAGTCTCCTACTTATTTTCCTCACATTATCTCAGGCACTGAAGCCAGAATGATCTTTAAATTTTAAATACACTCATTTAATATCTCATCAATATGTTAGAACAATAGTATAAAGTTATTTCACTTTAATATAACTTTTACTGATCATGAAGCAGTGCTGCTGACTCTGCTCTTGGAAAATAGATACAGTTGTTGTGGTTTGTGTCACTCTTCACCTGAAAAAGTTTGTAGAGAATCATGCAGAGATGCCAATGGTTAAGGAAATGAAAACATAAAACAGGGGAAACCAACAGAAGAAACTATATGGATCTTTACTGGTTTTTTTCACTAGATATCTGTGAATACATATTTTTTTCTTTTTCACCTTCCTTCATTCCTACCATACTTTCGTCTTTATTATTTCTACTTCTATTATCTAGTTGATTACTCTTTTTACAGGAATGACAGATGTTGAACTAAACATATTAAATTATTCTAAACTAAAATATAAAATGGTAAATTGATGTAAATAGAAAGTAAAATTTTATTTGGTAGATTTGTTTCTGTCTTTTAGAACCATAGGTAAAGATGAGTTGAGTATTTTTTAAAATATAGATGTGTTCTCCAGGTCTTTAGTAGAATAGATTTTAGTAAAATAGATTCTCCCTAACAAAGACATAATGAAATAATTATTTCATTGTATATGAAATAATAGCTTATATTAAATGAACAACACTTTGAACACAATATGAGTTATCCAACTGAATGATTATAATGTCCATACAGTGGGCTATTATTTAAATTTTATGAATTAAGGATGAAGTTACATGAAGAGATACTTGAATTCAGTTGACTGACTCCAAAACACATATCTTACACTGAACTATTTTTTCTCAAGAAAATACTTTTGTAATAATATAAATCCCTACTTTGTATAAAGTGTTATGTATTTTCTATGTATAGACTCTCCTCTGGACTACAAAAGCAGGATAAACCTATTTTAGTTTCTTCTTTAAAATTATACAAACTTTTGTTTAGGGTAAATTAGGACAAAATAGTATTGCATACTTGAAATGTAAATGTTACTCCTCTTATGCTTCTACTCACTTAAAGGCAATGCTATCATAGACTTTGATTACTTGTCACTACCTTGAGAGCACATGCAGAAGAAGTAAGGATTGCTAGGAGACTTTAGGATGTAGTAAAATCAAATTATGTCAACAATAAAAAGAAATGAGCTATCAAGCCATGAAAAAACATGGAAGAAACTTGAGTGCATATCACTAAAGGAATGAAGCCAACCTGAAAAGGACTACATACTATATGATTTCAACCATATGATATCCTGGAAAAAGCAAAATTGGAGACAGTAAAAAGATCAATAATTGCCCGGAGTTACAGGGAAAGAAGAGTGAAAAAGCACAACAGTCAAAATATTTTGTATAATATTACACTAGTGGATATATATCGTTATACATTTGTCCAAATCCACAAAATATTTAACACCACGAGTTTATAATGTAAACTCTTGACTTTGGGTCATAATGATGAGTCAGCACGAGTTCATCAATTGTAACAAACGCACTACTCTGTGCATGATGCTGATAATGGGGGAGGCTACTCATGTGTGGGATGGGAGCTGTATGGGATATCTGGACCTTACTCTCAGTGCTACTGTGAACATGAAACTGCTCTAAAAAGTGTTTTTGAGAACTAGTAACAGGATAATTTTAAAAATTAATCAGCTTAAAGGTCAGAATTGCAGTAACCAAACAACAACAGAACTCAGCCAAATAAGCAAGAGGCTTAACAACCAATACAGTAGTAATCACTGACAAGGAGAAGAAAATGGAATTACACAGGCAGAGGAAGATCCCTTAGGGTGTTATAATTCTCCTATACAGCTTGTCCTCAATAACAGTAAGATAGAGGGATAGAATTTCAGATTTTCATTAAGTTGTATGTTTAATATTTGTACATTTTACTGTGTGAAAGTTAAAAATCTCAATAAAGAAAAGAATGTTAAAAATGTTTTTAAAAGTAAAATTAGAAGGAACTAAACTTATTTCCTTGTCTTGATATATTTTCTTTTTCTCAGTTATTCCACAGACAAAGTGCTTTTAGTTTTCAGCAGGAAATTTCGTAATGTATCTTTACAATTTCACTTTCTCAGATAAAATTAGAAAATATATTTTCCTTTCTCCTCTACTCTCCTCCACCACTTCTTCTCTCTCATTTCTCTATCTAGTCATTGATGTTTTCTAAAGAAAGAACTGCTTCTTTCTAACAGATACCAAATGAACTAGTACATTACAACAAACTAAAACATCAAATAAAAAGCATGTAAGAGCAATAAAACTCAGAATATTGGAAAGACAGATATGTTTATGCAATGCACACATTACTATTTTTATATACATTATCAATGATATTAATGTATATAAAAATATTAACCTAGAATTCAAATGCTCAGAAAAGACATAAAAGAATAGGGTCAGAAAAAAAGACTAGACAGGAGCCCTGTATTCAGGTTTGTGAATGCAATACATACAAAATAATTGCATGAACTGGTTGCCCAATAGAAAGGCTCCAGGAAAATCAGGGGAATATTATACTGGCCTTATTAGACTTAGTACAGACTTCCTCTCCTTTTAACATGACATTGAAAATTGTAAATTGTTCAATAGATTTAACTGACCTTTCTATAAGAGTATTTTTGGTTTTTTTATTTTTCAAGCTTTCAATCCCTTCTATATTTATTTACATTCATCATAATATATTCCATGAATTATGTCTTTGACAATTAGAGATTAAATAAATAAAAATATAAATAAAATAATGTAGATATTGAAACCAAGCAATATATGACTGAAGTTTACTTAGGAATTAAGAAGGTTTTTTTTTCTCATGGTAGCATTCAGATTCATAATGAGAATTCCATTTAATAACAATAATGATTGTCTATGTTGAAGATAAAGTAACTGAAAAATCAATATAATTTGAAATAAATGTAATTTAAATTATGTGACAAGAATTACTGATGAATATTAAATATTTAATTAGGAACAATAGCTTTAAAGGCCAAGAATTCTTCAACAGTGTTAAATTAAGCATTTTAATTTTATAATCAAGTCCATTTTTCTTACTCATAATTATGCCCAAATTATAATGTATGACAATAATATTCTAAGAATTCTTGCAGCAGGTGCTAATATTTCATTATATTATCACAAGCCTGTTTTAAATCCAAAACTCCCATTAATATTATTTTCAATATCAATGTTACTGTGTTTGCTCTAGAAAGATGAGACCAAATAATAACTTTGTATTTCTTAAAATCTATAAGGATGTCATAATTCTTTTACTGTTGACATGAAGGTAAAATGTTATTCTGAGACAGAGGTAAAATATAAAACTCGATTTGCATTCAAGAACTTTTATTCTTTTAATGATTTTCCTCCATCTCCATTGTTTGTTGTTATTGACATTCTATCCTGTGATGGATATGTTAGTTACGAGTCATTTTATAATGTATATGTATCACAAAACATGACATATACCTTAAATATATATGATTTTTGTCAACTGTGTTTAACTAAAAATAAAATAAAATGAAATTATCTTAAACATAATATCTGCTCTTTCTTTTACTACTCCAACTTAGGGTTAGATGACAATTTTCTATGCTAAAAAGAACATATAGATATTTAGGCATTTTTAAAATTGTACAAAATTGCCATGGGTCAAATTGTCAATTACTGAATAAAAAGAATAACTACAGAAATAACACAAAAATATAAGGCTCAGGTAGATACTACACTTGATCTTAGACAAAAAGCTGAGAAGCAATAATAAGGTTCAGGTAAAAAGGGGAACTTTTATTATAATCTCTCAGGTTGTCTAGGAGCTTTGACTTGAAAAATTTTGAAGTTCTTTTAAAAAACTAAGACAGAGATGAGTGGAAATTAAAAGAAATAAAGAGTTCATGTTTTTCTTAAGGAAAAAGCCAGAAATGAAAACCAGTTTCTGGAAACACTACATTCAGCTGAGTATTTAATTTCACCTCAGGAAAAACAAATTACTTACAGTAGAGACTACAGTCCTTGTGGGAATTTAATTTTATGTGAAGAAGCACGATAATTTTTCTTTCTTCTTGAAATTTTTTTATTAAGGTTAAGATGCATGTAGAGTATGTGGAAAGATTAGCTTTTTTTAAGAAGTGAAGAGGCTAAAAATAATAAAATGTAATGAATTCCTTCATACTCATAGTAGACTTTATCCGTAGCCTGAATGCAATGGACACTTTAAGAAAATGTATTCCACCTGTAGTATTCGGTGTCTAGTCTGGTCCTCTAAGTGCAATGAATAGACTACCTACTTTATTTGTCTTTATTACCTGTAGAATAAAATATATGTATAATTAACTCTACTTTAATTATGTTAAAGGTGACCTACAAAAATATCATAAATTTCAATTGCTTCAGCTATGTGCTTCAGCAGTTAAGTATCCCTTCTAGCCAAGCCAAGATAAGTCAGCAAATAAGCTGATAAATAGTGACCCTTTAAAGCACTTTTAAAGTCCTCAAAGTCAAACTCTGCCATGCTTTACTTTTGCCAATAATATCAGGGCTTACATACCAGTTATTATAAAAGCTAATGGATAGGAGGTTGGGAGACCTTCATAATCTTGTCCAGTCATCTGCTTTTACTGAGAAACATGACTTGTTGGATAATTCCTTCAGTTCTTTAAGCCCCAACATGAAGTCATTCTTAGGCACTAGATTATAGAAAAAGACAATGAGAAAATATTGACTATGATATGTATTTTAAAATAAACTTCAACTTCTGCTTTCAATTTTAACTTTTAAATTTAATAAAGACTTAGTGCTGTCTCCTTCACTTTTTGTCTTTTTATCTGACATATAAATCAAGATTCTCCTGAGAAAAAGATCCAATAACACAGAGAGAAGTATAAAAGTTAACCATCACATCCTCTGTTAGATATTCAGATTCTCCAAATGTTAGAAATCTTTAGTTTAACAAAAGCTGATAGTCTTGCCTTTTGGCACAAATGATGATCTGAACACATTAGAAAAAAAATTTGCCAGTGAAATGAATAGTTTCTCAGTAATGGATAAGGATTTTTTTCCGTGTTATTACATAACACAAAAATCTGATTGTTTCTGTGGAATCTATGTGTGGAAACTATTTTAAAAATTACCATTCATGAAATCTGGTAATAATAGCACTATTATTGTTGTGTACTAAAGGCAGATGTTTTACAAACAAGAACCCTGAGAAATTAAAGTTATTTCTACTTTTCATATAGCAACACAAGAGATTCAGATTTTTTCCAAAGGCAATTTTATTGTTAAGGTCTAAAGCCAAAACTCTAACATAATCTGACCTACTTCAAAGCCTCTGTGCTTCTATTTGTATTCTTTTTGGGTAGTTCAGACCGTCCTTCCTCTGAGCTAGTTTTTCCTAGTCATTAGGTATCACTTGGCCACACCAGCCTTGCTGAGGTGAGTCATAACCACAGTCTAAGAAGCCTCTAATAGAGTTTAGTATGAGAGCCCCCACAGACCTTCCCACCTGAGGAACACATCTACACAGGCAATTCTTACTGAACCCCATAGTGATTTCCTTTGGTGTTCCCTTTTGAAACAACTGTGTATTTTTCCTTTCCAAGAAAGTTTACCAAACATCTTTGAATTAGTAATTACACACCTTGCCTTTATAGATTATTTTCAGGTGATCAAGAGTATAACTGCATTTCACTAAGAAATGCACATAAGTCTTTCTAATGTGAAGCCCCCAACACACAAATTATTCGTAAAATATGCCCTCACATTTGGTTTATTCTTTTTTATGTAATAAATAAATAAAAATTACATTTTATATATCTTACATGATGCTTATTATTCTTGCTCAACTTCATATATTAATATTCCAAATTTTTAAATTGAATATGTGCCCCTATTCTTAATTGGTATGAAATAGATGTTCAGCAAATATTGACTCTATGAATGGATGAATAGTAACTACAGCATAAAGAACCAAAATTAAATGTCTGCCCATGGTACAGTGAGGACCCAGGCGCAACTTGAAGCCCCTGCTCCATCCAGCCCTCCACTTAGCCAGGAGAGTGACTGCAGGGCCCAGTCCCGCCCTCCCATTATGCCACCCCCCACCTCCCACCCCTGTCTCCGGCCTCCTGGCTCTTCTGCTACCTGGTTCCACACTACAGAGGCACAGGGGAGTATAAAGCCATTTGTCCTGAGTGCCACAATATAGAGCAGAATTTAGCAACAGAAAGAGGGCCTCTCAGGCTCCTCAATGCAAACTGAAGCTCAGCAGAAAATTAAAGAGAATCTCTACAATAAAGGCACACCAGACCACCATATTTGATCAGTTGGAGGGATCATCACCTCCCATAAGAACCTATCTTCAGGGGAAGGGCAACTGGAACCTCCAGTAGAATATTGCAGAGTTCAACCCTGCAGGAGGACAGGGAGCTCAACTTGGGACTAGCAGCCAGAAATCTCCCTGGATCTCACAGGTCTGCTACTGGCTTGCTGAGACTCACTGACTTGTATATGCACACGGCTGCCTACATTCCCTACTGTCACAGCAGAGACATACCCTGAAGGAGACCCTTCATTTTTATTTTTTGTTATTTGCAAAAAAGAAAAAAAAATTTCTTATTTTTAATTCTTAATTTTTACTTTTTTCTACTCTTTTCAAATTTTTACTTTTCTCTTTTTTTCTTTTGTTTTCTCTCTCTCTCTCTCTCTCTCTCTCTCTCTCTCTCTCTCTCTCTCTCTCTCTCTCTCTCTCTCTCTCTCTCTCTCTCTCTCTCATTCTCTCACTGTCCCACATTGCTCTTCATCTCCCTATTTGTTCCTTTCTGGACTGAATTTGGATTTCTCCTTTATTTTTCTTTTCTTCTCTTTTTCATTCTCTTGATAATTATTAGTTTTAAAGGAAAGTAAATACAGTATCTAGCCTCCCTATTGCTGTTAGGTGGTTCTGTTCATGTCTTTGTTCTTTCATTCTGCCTTTTCCTCTTGCCTTTAACAATTTCTTAGAGTTTGTGTGATCTTCCTGTGTCTTCTGGCCTCACCGCTAATCTTTCCTGATCTTTCTACCTGTCCCTCCCTCCCCAACTCCTTCTAACTCCCCATCCCAAAGGGTAAAGTTGCTATATTGAAGCGTTTATTCACTATAAACATATGTTGAGTTGGTCCTCAGCTTTGATTTAATTCACACAGTTAAATGTGATAGATTAATAACTACCACAAATTGTCATTTTCTAAGCTGTGCTTGATGCTATGGTGTTGCTGATTGTATCATTTGGGCTAAGATGTTGTGATTGATCTAATCAGTTGTCCTTCCTGGTATAATGAAAATGAAATTGCCTCAGAGTCATTAGAGTCTCAAAACCTAAGACCAGCTATATCTGGAAGACATCTCTGAAAAGCAATTATTCCACTAGGGTTTTAAACACAAGCAACAAAGATACCAACATTAAGCAGTTTTGAAATGTCAAGCCAGGAATTAACCAAGGACAATACCAAAAACAAAAATGAGAAGACATTTGAGCGAGGAAAAAACTCAGGCTTCCACCCCAGAAAAGGCAAATTCTAGGAGAAATGAGGTGGAAAAGTCTGATAATCAACCACCTGGACACCCTGAACTGATAGCACAGGAAGTAACAAAACAGATGCATGAGGCTTTAGAAAAATTCAAAGCAGAAATAATTTCCCAGATAACTACAGAGATGGTGAGTAGAGTGAAAGACATGATTAGAGGCTCTAGAACAGAAACAGATAAGAAAATAGATGAGATCAGAAACATGCTGGAAGCCACAAATGCCCAACATAAGAAAGAAATGGAATCCATGAAACAGATTCAAACAGATATTGAGGAGATTAAAAAATCCATTGAAAGCACCCAGAGCAGATTAAGAGAATCTGAAGATAGAATATCAGATATAGAAGACAGGATTGTGGTTAAGGACCATGAAAACAGAGATTTCTTAAAGATAGTAAGGGACCATGAGAAATCAATCCAGCAGCTGCTAGATGATGCAAAGAAGAATAACATAAGACTGATAGGAGTCCACTAAAAAATGGGAGAAAGTACAATTGACATAAAAAACTGATCACAGAAGTAATAGTAGAAAATTTCCCAGACAGAGGTGGAGAATTGGACATACAGATAAGTGAGGGATATAGAACTCCACCTAGCCATGATCAAAAAAAATCTACACCTAGACATGTAATAGTCAAGATCCCAGAAACCCAACAGAAGAACAAAATTCTACAGGCAGTTAGAGCAAAGAAACAAATCACCTACAAAGGAAAGCCCATCAAAATCACAGCAGACTTCTCAACACAAACCCTAAAATCAAAGAGAGCCTGGAGTGAACTAAAAGAAAATAACTTCCAACCTAGACCATTGAATCCTGCAAAATTCTCTTTCAAAAATGGATGAGGAAATTAGATACTTCCATGACAAAGAACACCTGAGAAATTTCATGAACACCAGACCAGCACTCCAAAGAATTTTAGGCAATACCCTAGAAAAAGACAAGGAAGGTCACAACTCCATGAGGCCCAACACAGGGAAGCCACCAGGCAAGGTAAGACACTAAAGGGAAAGGGGGGGGAAATAAGAAATAAAAAAGCCAACAACAGTAAAACATCATGATAAGGATGAGTCAATATCTATCAACTATAGCTATCACTGTTAATGGCCTCAATCCACCAATCAAAAGAAATAGACTGACAGAATGGATTAAGAAGCAAAATCCAGAAATATGCTATATACAAGAAACACACCTAACTCAAAAGGAAATTCATAGACTGAAGGTAAAAGGATGGAAAACAGTTCTCCACAGGACAAGAACCCAGAAAAAAGCAGGCATAGCAATCTTATTTGCAGACAAACTAGATTTCAAACCAAAACTAATTAAGAGAGACAAAGATGGTCACTACATCCTTGTGAAGGGAACAATCCAAGAGGAAGAGATGACAATCCTAAATATATATGCACCAAATACAAATGCCCCCAACTATACAAAACAAATATTAATGGACATGAAAAAGCAAATAAGCACTAATACAATTGTAATGGGGGACCTCAGTACCCCCCTATCACAAGTAGACAGATCATCTAGACAAAAAATTAACAATGAAATTCTAGAACTGAACCAAGCTATTGAACAATGGACTTAATAGGTGTGTTACAGAGTGTTCCGCCCCACAATATCAGAATATACATTCTTTTCAGCTGCACACGGATCATTCTCCAAAATAGATCACATGATGGCTCATAGGACATCTCTGAATAAATGTAAAGGAATCGAAGTTATCCCTTGTATATTATCAGACCATAGTGCAATAAAATTGAAGGTCAATAACATAAGAAACCACAAACACATGGAAATTGAATACCACCTTTCTGAACAACCAATGGGTCACAGAGGGAATTAAATAAGAAATTAGACAGTTTCTACAAGTAAATGATAATGCCAGTACAACATACAAGAACCTATGGGACACAATGAAAGCAGTTCTATGTGGTAATTCACAGCAGTGAATGCCCATATTAGGACAACAGAGAGTACTCAGTTAAATAACCTAATGCAGAAACTCAAGCTCTTAGAAAAAGAAGAGCATAACAACCAAAAGCTTGTACAAGAATAGAAATTATAAAGATCTGAGTAGAAATCAATGTAATGGAAACTAAGAGAATGATACAAAAAATTAATGAAGCCAAGTTGGTTTTTTGAAAGAATAAATAAAATTGATAAACCTTTAGCCAACCTTATCAAAAGAAAAGGAAAGAAAAGGCTCAAATCCATGCATTTAAGATTGAAAAAGATGAAGTCACAAGAGACCCAGCAGAAACCAGAGGATCATCAATACCTACTTTGAGAACCTGTACTCTAATAAAATGGAAAACACAGAAGAAACGGACAGATTCCTAGATACATATGAATTGCCAAAGTTAAATGAAGAAGATATAGAAATTCTAAACACCTCAATAATAATGAATGAAATTGAAAATGTAATAAAAAAAATTAGCAAAAAAAAGCCCAGGTCCTGATGGCTTCACTGCTGTATTCTACAAGACATTTAAAGAAGAACTATTGCAATTACTCTTTAAACTCATCAAGCAAATTGAAAGGGAAGCAATACTTCAAAATTCTTTCTTGAAGCAAGTGTTGCTTTGATTCCAAAACCAGAGAAAGACACAACCCAAAAAGAGAACTACAGGCCAATCTCCCGAATGAACATAGATTCAAAAATCCTCAAAAAGAGATTGACAACAGAATACAGAGGGTCATCAAGAAGATCATACACCCTGACCAAGTCAGATTTATCCCAGGGATGCAACAATGGTTCAACATCCATAAATCAATAAATGTAATACACTATATTAACAGAGTCAAGAACAAAAACCATATGATCATCTCAATAGATGCAGAAAAGGCATTTGACAAAATCCAACACCCATTCATGATAAAAAATGCTGCAGAAAATTGGAATAGAAGGTCTTCATCTCAACCTGATTAAGGCTATTTATGAAAAACCAACAGCCAGCATCATACTAAATAGTCAAAAACTGAAAACTTTCATGCTAAAATCAGGAACAAGACAAGGATGCCCACTATTACCATTCCTGTTCAATATTGTTCTGGAAACATTAGCCAAAGCAATTAGAAAAGAGAAAGAAATAAAAGGAATAAACATAGGAAAGGAAGAAGTGAAACTGTCATTATTTGCTGATGTTATGATACTTTACATAGAAGACCCAAAAAACTCGCTCAAAAGTCTTCTAGACCTAATTGCCAGATTCAGCAGAGTAGCTGGATACAAGGTCAACACAAAAAAACAATAGCCTTTTTATATGCAAATAGCAGACTCATTGAGAGAGAAATTCTGGAAATAATTCCTCTTACAATGGCATCTAAAAAATGAAATATCTAGGAATCAACCTGACAAAGGAAGCAAAAGACCTCTACATTGAAAACTACAGCACTCTGAAGAAGGAGATTGAAGAGGATATAAGAAAATGGAAAGACATCCCTTGCTCCTGGGTAGGAAGAACCAATATAGTGAAAATAGCATACTGCCAAAACTACTATATAGATTCAATGCAATGCTGATTGAAACTCCAACAACATACTTCAGAGAACTAGAGAAAAAAATCCAAAAATTCATTTGGAAGCAGAAGAAACCTAGAACAGCAAAAGCAGTTCTAGGCAACAGAGAAGTGGCTGATAGTATCACAATTCCCAACTTGAAACTATACCACAAAGCTACTGTGATAAAAACAGCATGATACTGGCAAAGAAACAGACCTGAGGATCACTAGAATAGATTAGAAGATGCAAAAACAACTTCAGACATACTCCGCCACCTCATCTTTGACAAAGGAGCCCACCACCCTCATTGGAGGAAAGATAGCCTATTTAATAAATGATGTTGGAAAATCTGGATTTCAACCTGCCAAAGATTAAAACTAGACCCATACCTATCACCATGCACTAAACTTAGATCGAAGTGGATTAAAGATCTAAATATTAAGTCAGAAACACTAAACTTGCTGGAAAAATAAGGTAGGTAGAACTCTTGAAGACATTGGCATAGGAAAAGACTTTATGAACAAATCCTCAGTAGCACGGGAACTAGCACAAAGAATCAACAACTGGGATTTCATCTTATTAAAAAGCTTCCACACTGCAAGAGAAACCATCAACAGAGCTAAGAGACAACCTACAATGTGGGAAAAAATTTTAACAGCTGTACCTCAGACAAAGGTCTACTATCGAGAATATATAAAGAATTGAAAAAAATCAGACCCCCCCAAATTCAAAGACCTAATTCAAAAATGGGCATCCAAAATGAACAGACATTTCTCAAACAAAGAATTAAAACAGCAAATAAATATATGAAAAAATGTTCAACACCACTGGTCATTGGAGAGATGCAGATGAAAACAACACTGAGATTCCACCTCACCCCACAAAGAATGGCTTCTATCAAGAAATCAAGTAATAACAAATTCTGGAGGGGGTGTTTATAGAAAGCAACCCTTCTCCATTGTTGGTGGGAGTGCAGACTGGTGCAACCACTGTGGAAATCAGTATGGAAATACCTCAAAGAACTAGGACTAGAGGCACATTTGACCTAGCTATTGCCCTGTTGGGTATCTTCCCCAAAGATTTAAAAGATTCATACCACAGTGATATATGTGCACCCATGTTTATAGTGGCACAGTTTGTAATAGCTAAAGCTTGGAAACAGCCCAGGTGCTCATCAACTGGAAACTGAATAAAGAAGATGTGCTTTTTTTTTTTATAAAATGGAGTAGTACTCAGCCATAAAGAATGAGAAGCTAGAGAGATTTATAGCTAAATGGGTGCATATTGAGGCCATACTCTTAAATGAAATAAATAGGACACACGTGTAAATACCAAATACTTTCTCTAGTGTGAGAAACTGGAAGTGTAAATAAGGATTAAAATGATTAAAATGAATAATTCATAATTTGAAATAGGAAAAGGTCCAAAAGTGTAGTGGTGGTGGGAGAGGAAGGGGAATGGAAGAAGGGAAAGGAAAAATTATGAGAAAATAAAATAAAAAATGGAAATGAAATCTGTGTAAATAGGGAAGGGTGGAGGGGGTGAAGGGCACACAGGTAATGGGGGAAAAAATAAGAACTAAGATACATCATGTACAGGTACAAGCACCCAATGATAAATGTAAACATATTGTATACCTAAAATGTACCAATAAAAGAATATAAATAAATAAATAAAGACCAAAAAAAAAGAACCAAATTAATGAAATTATAATCTGAAAACAGAAAGAGTTCAATTGGCATAATAGTTACATCTACTAAAATTCAAATATCTGAAATTCTAATGACTAATATAATGGTATTAAAAAATGGAGCTTTTCGTTAGCAATTAGTTTTCATTGATGCCCATTTTAAAGGGACCTCAGGGAGCTCCCTCAAGCCTTCTATCATATTAGGACAGAACAAGAATCATCCAATTTGGAGAGCAAGTATATAAAAAGTCATTTTTTTTGTAGATGTTAAATAAAGCCCTATGACCACACCCTCTAAGCTTTTCCCATTGTAATATTTAGAAAAAAATTGATTCAAAAAAGTTGAGATATCTCAAGCTTAATTAAATCCAGCCTACATGCCTTTGTATATATTAATATGTTATAAGACTCTTCCAAGAACTTTGCATATTTCATACTTAAAAATAATAAACATAGTCACTTGCCTTGCAAGTGCAAGGTCTGGAATTCAATCCCTAGTACACTCCTCCCAAAATAATAATAAATGTAAAATGTTAAAGCTAAAAATGAAGCAAATAGAATAGCTTTATAATTGGGAGGATTTGTGACAAAGTAATTTTTACTTATGATAGAAACTTTGTCTATGAGTGATCAACCCAGTTCTCAAGGAGTTCTTCATGGAAGGTCAATTGTTGCTCTTATTTTAACATTTGGGAAAAGTATTGTCTCCCCCCAAGATATAAATGGGTATGCTATTCAATAACTACATGTTCTATGCCTCATCCCTCAGGATAACATTGCCATGTTTCTTTTAACAGAGTCAATTTTCAAATGCATAAATATGAGGAAAATCTTAATTCATGATCTCATTTTTGTGAATAGTTGTAGATTTCCCCCCTTTTTAAATGTTTTTCCAATTAAAAATAACATTTTCATTTTTTAATATGGGGTAAATGTCTCCACATCTATATATCTATATCTATCTACAGAGAGAGAAAAAACATGTAATGCAAATATTTATAGTCCCATCACAAAGAAGAAATAACTGCTAATATTTTGTTACATACTTTTTTTCTCCATTTCACATATGAGCTCAGTTGACCTTGTCTCGAGACTTAGCAAAGAATATGTCAAGCATAATCTTCTATTAGGTGGTACATCCACTCTACCTCGGTACATCCAAGGACTTAGTGTATTCCCAGGGGGCAACACTGAAAAATTGTGAAACTGGGCCGGGGATTTAGCTCAGTGTTTTCACTGCCTGCTGTGCAAGTGTAAGGACCTGAGTTTGATATCCGGTACAAAAGAAAATTTGTGAAACTGTAAAATTGTTTAACCTCTTTAGTCCTTAGATTTCTCGTAAGTAGGGATAATAATAGTACATATTACATGGGATTATTGCTATAATTAATGAATTAAGGTGACAATGTTTTATGAAGGGTTACCTATGCTCACACCACCACCACCATGACCACCATCATCATTATCACCACCCTTGTAAGCACAAAATTGTGGGAAAAATTGTATATGCACATCTGATCATTTCACTAAGGTTGGAAATAAAATGTGTTAAATAAAAACTAAGTACAACAAAATTTAAGACCTCAGTTCTTATAAAACACTTCTTTTTTTAGTTATGAATGAAAATACTTGTCTAACATCGCTATTGAATAATATGTATTTTAAATATTTGATCAGTCAATAGGATATAATGTTATGACATTGTACTTCTGATTTTGAATAATATGCATTTAAATATTCGATCAATTAGTAACATTATACTTCTGATTTTGTTCTTATGTGCTTTTCATATGTTTAGTGGATCTCTGTGTGTTTTGTAAGAGTATTTATATCTCTACTCACCTTTTATAGGATTGTAGGTTGATGTTTCAGGTCCATTTCGGCTGACCAATAGCAAATGTAGGAAGTTATATCTGAAACTTTCTCCAAATGTCTGATTATAGAAACCGTTTGACAGTAAAATCTATCCAGATAATGGAAATCAAGATTAAGAGAAGTATGAAAACACCATTAAGAGAAGTATGAAAATTTTCCTAGAAATTAATTCTGATCTTAGACAAATTTAATTACATATGGCTTTTGTATTAAACAAAATATCTTTACCAAGTTACATTAGAGACTGGCTTTTGGCTATGGGGTGGAAGAAAAAATTCTAGTAAAAATGCTGTGCTTTAGAAATTAGAATAATCTCAAACTGCATGTACAAATGATAAAAGTAATATTATCCTGGCACTTACTTTGTGACTTTAATTTATGACTATCCCAGCAGTGTTCTATTTAAATTATGGCCTTTACAATAGCCAAATTGAATTCTGATAGTTTACTATTATAAGATCAGTTGGTCAGCTGATTGTTATAGATTACTGCCTGAGGAGCTGTGGATTTCTATCAGGGCACTGCTGGAAGCTTAAAATTTAAGTCATATTTATTTGCACCCTTATGTGACATAAATGACTATCAATATTCAAATTTTTCTCTGTTGGGATATAAAAAAATCTCTAAATATATACATTGTGCAAACAGGAGGCAGATACAGTCTGTGGTTTTAATTTTCACATCTCTTCGTTGAAACACACTGTCTCACAATAATGTTTTCTTTAATTTTCTTTTTATGTTATAGGGCTTACTATACCCTTTGAATAAAGCTTCATGGAAAAATACTAATAACCTCTCAGTAAGAAAATTACTTTTTATTTTGGAAGCAATGCAAATTTCTGTATCAGAAGCATCTCAAGAGTTCAAGTTTTCATCATTTTTAATTATTAACATAGGGCACGGTTGAGATAAGTTTGGGGTGCCAGGATTTAGTTTTCAATTACATTTCAATCTTTTATTTGACCTCTGAGTATAGAAGAAAAATGAAAGCAATCAGAAGTAGTTAGGTTTTCAGCCAAACGTTTGCCAGGTTAGAAACAGTACAAATGAAGTAGTTTGGGTAGAGCATTTTATAGAATGATATGCCAAAATCTTCTATATCTTGTTAGCTAGTGCAGGGTATGACAAGTATTTAATTACTAGCATTCCATTTATCTTTTCTGTAAAACACAAACTTGTTTTTGTATATAATGTAAGCACCTCATTCTATCTCATATTTAAAAAGAAGACAGTCGTACCACTACTTATCATAATTGTCTATGCAGTTTTATAATTGAAAGACAAATTTGATTTATTTCCTTAACACAGTTACTGCAAATTCTAGAAAATAACATAATAGAACTTAAATATACTCATGCATACAAACAACTCTACTATTTTGGAGAAAATAAATCACATAAAATAATTAATTTAAATTAATGAATCTATTTTTTGGTGATCATCCTTAAATATGTACAAAAGTATAATTTAATTCTACCCTAAAAGAACAGAAAAGCATATAGTAAAGTAGTTTCAACTCATTATCTTTCATAATAAATTGTGTTATCTGGTGTTGGATTCCAATGTATTTCCTTCTACTAGAAGATAGATTCTATGATTCCTCCTACAGACCTAAGAAGAGCAAAAATGTTCAATTCGCTATTGCTCTTCTTAAAAATTACTAATGGATAATTGGTTACTCTGTTATTGGACTTCCAGTCATTCTAATCCATCAAGAAAATCATGTGCATTGCTTAAGGATGCTTCAACATATGTTAGAAAATTTCCTTTAGAAGAAATCCAGGGTGAATTGATCTTTACCTTCACTCTCAAGGATTCTCTAAACCAATCAACAGTATGTTCCTTTCCAGTTGTCATCTTGAAAGAATCCTTTCTTTCATGAGAAAGATGTTCTATATGATTCAAGAACATAAAACACATAGTTTGCTTCTATCTGTGCTTAATATTGTTTCTATGTAGAAGAACACTAAATAATAAAATGTTAAAAGCAGAAGATCTTATTTCAAAGTTACAGAAAAGTGGAAGTCAGATTGAGGAAAAAATTTTTTCAGGAAACTATTTTGTCTTAGCTTACATAAGTTGAAGTTTCTGGGTATATCCCAGATAAAAGTCCAGATAAATTTGAGTACTAGAAATATTAATTCAGCTACTATAACATGAGACATCAGGAATTGGAAAGGTTTAAATTTAGAAAAGAATAGAAAGTTAACCAAAAAAGTTTGTATTGAGAGGAAAGTTTATAAAGAATTGATAACCAGAAGAGCCATAGCTAACGTTACCCTACAGTTCTTGAGAATGATGTCAATTCAGAATTTCCCAGATCAGAATGGTTAAGCTTGGGCCATAATACAGTGCTGAATTTCACATTTTGCTCTTTCACAAACTGCATAACCACATGTAGGTATTCTGCACAGGACTCTGGTACAGCAATGAACAATTTCCAACAGAAAGAATGACCAGAAAACATAGGAACATGATACCTAGCAACCCATCTTAGGACAGTCTTTCACCTGTGTTATGAAGTATTTCATTCTTGCTTACATTTGATAAGTTCACAAGTGATATAATGGAAAATTTGTGAGTTGTGAAAATGAATCTTCCCAAGAAGTCTTAGAAATTGAAGTAGCAATACCTAATATATTTATTTAAATAAAATAAAATGGAGTCCTAGTTCTAGTCCTAGTTCTTTGAGGTATCTCCATACTGATTTCCACAGTGGCTGCACCAATCTACACTCCCACCAACAATGGAGAAGGGTTCCTTTCTCTCCACAGCCCCTCCAGCATTTGTTATTGGTTGATTTCTTGATAGCAGCCATTCTTTGTGGGGTGAGGTGGAATCTCAGATCAAAGTGGATTAAAGATCTAAATATTAAGACAGAAACACTAAACTTGCTGGAAGATAAGTTAGGTAGAACTCTTGATGACATTGGCATAGGAAAAGACTTTATGAACAAATCTTCAGTAGCACAGGAGCTAGCACAAAGAATCAACAACTGGGATCTCATCTTATTAAAAAGCTTCTGCACTGCAAGAGAAACTACCAACAGAGCTAAGAGACAACCTACAATGTGGGAAGAAATATTTAGCAGCTGTAGCTCAGACAAAGGTCTACTATCAAGAATATATAAAGAACTGAAAAAAATCAGACCTCCCAAATTCAAAGACTCAATTCAAAAATGGGCATCTGAAATGAACAGACACTTCTCAGACAAAGAAGTAAAAACAGCAAATAAATATACGAAAAAATGTTCAACATCACTGGTCATTCGAGAGATGCAGATGAAAACAACACAGAGTTTTAAGTGTTTAGAGATAGCAACTATTGCTCAGATTTAGATAAAGAGCATGCAGAAACTTCTAGGAAAACAAAAGGGTAGATTTTTATTATCTTTCATTATAATATTTGTTTTGACTTATGTGAAAGGTATTTTGTCAAATTATTTCCCAAAATGGAGGAATTCCTTTATTTTTAAAAGAGCATGTATAACACCAGATGAAAATGACTCATCTCTCATAAGAACAGAATATATTATTTTTATTGTTTCATGATATTACATTTCATGGCTCTAATTTTTAAAAATTGAAGATTTGTGGCACAAATGACTCTACTAAAACCATTTTTTAACTATGTGCATTCTTTGTGTCTCTGGCTCACACTGTGGTTATTCTTGCAATACTTTATACTTTTAATTATCATTATATCTGTAATAAGTGATCTGCAATGTTTTTATTGCTTTGGGCTGCCAGAAACAATGTACTCTAAGGAAGAAAACTTAATAGTTAAATGTGTGTGCTCTGACTGCTCTCTTCACTCTTCAGTTATTGGAAGTGTGAGAGAAGTGAGGAAGCTGCAGAAGAGAAGTCTGAAGGTATCAGATGTGGGTTCATGAGGTTTAAGGAAAGAAGCCACCTTTATCATATAGAAATGCAAGAGTCTTATATGGAAAGGTAGGACTTTCATAGGTGGAGAACAGAAGGCAATGCAGCTAGTGAGGTGAAGTTAAAGACAATGATTATTTACCCTTCAAAAACTCTAGGACCTTTAAGAGTTATATTAAATATATATTCTATAAATGGAACAGCAAAGCCTGGATGACTGCACATTTTTTTATAGTATGGTTTACTAGATAACTGAAGCCCATTTTTGAGAACTATTCCTCACAAGAAAAAAAAAAAAGATTCCTAGGATTCCTTTCCTTTCAAAATATTCATGCTCACTGAGGTCACCCAAGAACTCTGAAGAGATCTACAGTAAGGCTAATATTGTTTTCATACCCTGGTCATTCCTCAGTCCATAGAACAAAAGTAATTTTGACTTTCATGTCTTGTGATTCAAAGAAGTAGCATTCATAAAAACACAGTTGCCATAGATTGTGATTCCTCTGAAAACCTGCTGGAAGGGAGTCCACTCTCCAGCTGTCATTAAGGGCAGTTGTGATTCATGGGAGGTCAAAATGCCAACATTAAGAGGATTTAGAAAACGTTGATGCCAAACCTCACTGATGCCTCTCAGCATTCAAAATTCAGTGAAGGAAATAACTACAGATGTAGTGAAACTATCAAGAGAACTGGAATTAGACCTTGGAACTGAAAATGTAACAGAATTGTTGTGATGTCATGATAAAATTCTCATAGATGAGAATTTAGGAGTTGCTTCTTATGAATGTGGAAGGAAACTGGCTTCTTGATACGGCAATTACTCCTGGTAAAGATACTGTGGACATTGTGGGAAAAATGCTATCAAATAGCATAATATGCTATAGAGAAATGGGTCATGTCAGGGAGATTTCATGCAGCACACTTTATTGTTTTCTTAAGAAAGTGTCATAACCACCCCATCTTTCAGCAATCAGCTTTTCAACAACTACTAACATCAAGTCAGAGGCTTCTCCTAGCAAAAAGATCCAATTCTCAAGGATCTGATGATGGTTAGCATTTTTCCCAATAAATAATTTTAAAATTTAGGCATATACATTCTTAAGCATAATGTTATTGCACACTTAATAAACTATACTGTTAATATAATTTTTATAAGCTGTGGGAAACCAAAAGAATACATATGGCTCATTTTTTGTGATATTTCTTTTGTCTCAATTGTCTGGTACCAAACCAGCAAATATCTGAGACATGTTTGTAATAAAAATATTACAATTTCCTTTGTTCTCAATACCATTGTAGGTAACTCTAAATTATGAAACTTTCCTAGTTGAATAGAGAAAAATAGTATGTTCTCTTTAAATTTCTAATTGGTCCACCCATTTTCTGCTTTCTTTCTCTTACAAGAGGTGAACCTCACTCACTTTGGCATTTAACATTGACATTACCAGTTTTGTCCTCATCTTAATTCTCTTTTCAATTTTTTAGGGGAAGAGGGATAATAATAACTTTCTTCACAATAATTTATTCTGTGTTGCCTAAATATTTTCAAGTCTCTTTGAGGACTGAAATATACACAGAAAGAGCCAACAATCAACTGCCCTCAAATCAAGCAATCAAAAGCTTTCATAGCCTTGGCCTTTTAGTCATCAATTGGAATTTTATAAAAATAAAGATGTTCCAGTCACCAATTCACACTTAATTCACTCCTCAGATACTTACATTCTGAATTAAAAATTGTTACATTGTTACTTAGGTTTCTGTGTTTTTTCATTAATTTATTTTCATGCTAAGTATCTACACACTAATTTGTTGTATTCATATTTTTTTACTTTTATTAAGCACATATTTGTAGTACATAATGTCTATTCTTTGTTATATGTACATAACACATTTAAATACCTTTTCTCCTTTCCCGCCATCCTCTTTTAGTTTACTAATATCCGATTCATTTGTTTATCTTATAAACCTTATGAAGTTAATTACCATGTATATAGATTGAAAGCCATACTAATAGGCCAAAGAGTCTATAAACATATAAGACAATTGTACTAAGTCAAGGTACACTTTTAGATACATTGTGCACACTGAATTACAATACTTTTCTTTTTCTCTCTCTTTTCCTATTCTGTCTTTTATTACATCGTGTGTGTGTTTGTGTGTGTATTTATAAAAGTTTTACATGTAGGAGAAACCATGCGATATTTATGCTTGTGTGTACTTCATCTAATATTATGGTTCAGGATAAATTCTTTTTCCTACAAATGACTCGCTCATCCTTCTTTCTGGCAGAACAGTACCCCATCATGTATAAATACCACATTTTCTTAATCCATTCATCTGTTGATGGACATATAGGCTGTTTTGAGATTTAACAATAATAATTGCATAGGTATGATATGTCACAGTGGTATGATGTCTTTAACTTTTTTGGGAAAGATACCTAAAAAGAGAATAGCTGAGTCAAATGGAATTTCTGGTTTTAGTATTTTGAGGAATCTCCATACTGACTTCCATAGTAGGTTTCTCAACAACAATGGAGAAATCTTCCCTTCTTTCCATAGCCTCTCCAGCATTTGTTATTGTTGATTTCTTGATGGTAGCCACTCTTTCCTGAGTGAGATGGAATCTCAGTGTTGTTTTAATTTGTATTTCTCAAATGGCCAGCGATGTTGAGTACTTTTTCATGTTTTTATTGCCCATTTGTATGTCTTCATTTGAACAGTGCCTATTAAATTCAGATGCTCATTTTTTAATTGGGTCTTTAAATTTGGGGAGAGTGGAATTCTCTTTGAGTTCTTTACATATTCTAGATATTAGTCCTTTGTCTGAAGAGTGACTGACAAGTTTTTTTCCATTCTGTAGGTGTCTCTTCATTCTGTTGGTGGTTTCCTATGACAAATTAACATCCAATGTCATACTAAATGGAAAGAAGTTGAAAGTTTTCCCTCTAACATCAGGAACAACACAAGGATGTTCACTATCACCATTTTTGTTCAAGATATCTCTCAAAACATTAGCTCGAGCAATAAGACAAGAGAAAGAAATAAAAGGGATATGAACATGGAAGGAAGAAGTTAAATTATCATTATTTACTGATGACAAGATCCTCTGCCTAGAAAACCTCAAAATTCCACTAAAACGCTCCTTTAGCAGCATAGCAGGATATAAAGTGAACACTGAAAAATAAATGATATTCTTGCGCACCGATAACAAACTCACTGAGAGGGAGATGAGGAAAACAATACCCTTCATAACAGCATTAAGAAAAATGAAATATTTAGGAATTAACCTAACCAAGGAAGCATAAGACCTCTACAATGAAAGCTACAGTACTCTGAAAAAGGAGATTTAATAGGATATAAGAAGATGGAAAAACATCCTCTGTTCCTGGAGAGGTAGAACCAATATAGTCAAAATGGCTGTATTTCCAAAAATGGTTATGTAGATTTTATGCAATCCCTATCAAAATATCAATAACATTCCTTAGAAACTGAAGAAAACAATCCTAAAATTCATATGGAACTAGAAGAGACCTAGAATAACAAAAGCAGGGTCCAGGGATTTTGCTCATTGGTTCCTTCACCTGCCTTGCAAGCGGAAGGACTCGAGTTCAATCCCAATACCAAAAAAAAGCAAAAAAAAACAAAGTAAAAGAAATTCTTAGAACAAGGACAAGGTAAGGGGCATCACATCCCAGACTACAACTTACACTACAAAGCTGCAGTGATTAAAAATAAACAGCATGGTATAGGCAAACAAATAAACAAAAAAACAGACTCAAGGATCAATGGACAGAATAGAAGATAAAGAAACAAATACAGGCACACTCAGTTATGTTATCTTTGACAAAGGGTCCAAATTCCTCCACTAGAAGAAAGACAGCCTCTTTAACAAATGGTGCTGGGAAAACTAGCTATCCACATGCCAAAGGCTGAATTTAGTTCCCTATCTCTCACCATGCACTAAACTAAAGTCAGAATAGATGAAAGATCTAAACATTAGAACAGAGACACTTAATCTGCTGAAAGAACCATAATCAGCACTTTGAAGGTTACTGCAGCTTCACATTAACTAGTGTTTAGACTTTTCTGTAATGGTAATTCTTTAACTTTATGCTTTGTGTGAAAACAAAAAACAAACAGTCATTAATGTTCCTTGAAAAATAAGGTTAATGCTGTAATATATTAATGAAATATGGAATTTATTACTGTATTTACATGTTATTTTGACACTTTTGTTAATAAATTTTTTTCCATAAGAAATTGCTTTGGAATGAAAAAGTTTCATAATCTAGTTGAGTTCCTGAGATTATGAAATGTGTCTATATTTTTTGTTAAAGAGGAAAACAATTCCTTTCTTCATTTTAAAGCAACTTGCATCTTTTGTATTCAATGAATTTTAAGAAATATTTGACTTTTAAAAATAAAATTTCCTATTAAATCTTTATGAGATACATTGTGAATAATTTTTAAAATAACCTTTAAATGCAATGAAAACCTTCTCACTATTTGTATATTGAAAGATACAATTATCTTCCTAAAGATTGTAACATTTCATAGAAATTGAATATGCATGATACTATTATAAAAGAAGCTATAACTGATTTATGCCCAGTGTGACCTCCAAAAGTATTTTACATTATTCAGTAGTTCTTTAATATATTACAAGATGGACCTTATTTTTCAGGGAATATTTAGTGGAGCACAAGATAGGACACAAAGTTGGAAATAGTGATCCAAAGCAGAAAGCCATGCATTTACACGTGGATTTATCATTAGTTTTTTTCAGTGTTGAATAACATGTATCACTATACTGACATGATATAAAAATAGAAAATACTAA
Organism: Heterocephalus glaber; assembly: GCF_053883595.1. Lineage (NCBI taxonomy): Eukaryota > Metazoa > Chordata > Mammalia > Rodentia > Bathyergidae > Heterocephalus > Heterocephalus glaber. Next base: position 26,356,517 of record NW_028258344.1, on the reverse strand, counting down.
ATAAAAAAAAAAGACGCTTTCCATAAAATTAATCACATAAATTGCTGTCTTATCAAATTATTTTAGCAGAGGTCTATGGTATTAATGATTGACTATGAAAAGCATTTTACTTGTGTGATATCAACAATTTTGATTAGACCTGGATTAATCTCAAAAATGTCTTGTCATAACTACCATATATTATTATCATACTTGTGCCTGTTTCCCCATTCTAAATGGTTTTATTGAGAAAATTTACCTTTATTTGAAAAAATGATAGAATACCTGCTATAAGTATAAAGTCAAGTTCATAGGATAGAATTAAACTAGTGTTCGCATCTCTTCTGTACATATAAGCATATAATTTTATAGACTTATGAATGTGCATACATATTTATGCATGCTAATGTGTATAAAATATAATTTAATCAAATTAAATTCATGTTTTTATAAAAGAAAGGCATTTTGCAGGAACACATTTTAAAAATTTTTTCTTTAAGCTAAAGGAAGAACATTTTGATGACTAATTATAAGAAAAGTTCTCCTCTAGCCAGAAAATAATATTTTTAAGATTTCATAAATATGAACAAGAGAACCATGATGAATAGGGCATAACACACACATACACACACACACATACACATGATTGCAGTAATGTAAAGGTAATTATACCATTTAAAATATTCCCTCTTCTAACCTTGTTTCAGAGGTAAGAAACTATGTGATTAAAGAGTCTTTCCATTGGACCTATATAAAGTGGATATATTTACCTATTAAAATGCTAGTAGGATCCTATTTCAATATTCTTTACCAGTCAAAATAGGTTATTATCAGCACACACACATACACACACACACACAAATATTTTAATAGGAAGATAAATATACACAAAAAAGTTTTAAAGATGATTGAATAATGAAATGACATTAAAGGGTAGATTGAGATCAAATTTCTGTATCACACATTTTCTAGTTGTGGTTCTGGTGGAGAAACTTTTCAGCCTTAGCAAATGAAACTGTGGCTCAACATGACTACCCAAAGGGCCCATGGCCTCATATATCTCATATATCTCCTTAAAACCTTTAATAGGTACCTGTGTTCTACTTTTAAGTACTCTTAAGTACAAATTGTATTTTGTTATGAACTCATATTCTATTTGCCTTATATTCATATTCAAATTATCTAGTATTTATATATCAATTATATTACTCTACTGTGATGAAAATTGAAGGACTTTTCTGCTTTCTTCAAATAGGCAAATGAATCCTAATTTCTATCCTCTTTCCCGGAGCACTGCACTATATAATATAAGGGAATAAAACAAATATATAATAAGTACCTTGGAATTTAATTGTATAATGAGAGAACATGTTAAATGGGAAGGACATTTTCTATGGAGGAACAAAATCTAATGTGACCTAAGTTAATCACTTCTAGTAGTACAATTTTTATGTCACAGCAGTTTAGGCATTGAAGAAAATTATCTCAACAAAATAAAGTCCATTTATATAAAAACATAAAGCTGATATCATGATCAATGCCTCAAAACTTAATACAAAGTTTTCCTGCTAAGATCTGGGATGATCACTTTCACCATTTCTAGTCAATATAATCCTGGTAGAACTAAGAAGAGCAATTAGACAATAAAAAGAAATAAAAAGCATCCAAATCAGAACACAGAAAAATAATCTATTTGCAAATAGTAAATGCCATATGGAAAGAAAAAAGCAAGGATCACACACACACACACACACACACACACACACAACTGTTAGAACTAATGAGTTTGGTAAAGTTTCAGGAAACCAAATCAATTTACAAATAACAATTATATTTTGCACAAAAAATATGACCTACCTCATAAAATAAATAAACTCATTCATTGTAGTATAAAAACACTGTAGGGATAAATGTAAGCAAGAAAGCAAAGATCTGTGTGCTAAAAATTATAAACATTGTTGAAAGAATTAAACAAGACAGAAATTAATGGGCAACTACCTAATACTCAGATACCTGTGGACATACATGCAAATTATAATAATTAAAATGTTCACAATATTCAAAGAAATATAAGTATTCAATAAATTCCTATCAAAAAACTCAATGGCACTCTTCACATAAGTAGAAAAATCAATCTTAAATTTGTACAGAAATATAAAGAGCCCCAAATAGACAAAACAATTCTGAAAAAGAAAAGCAAAGTTAGAGGCAAGAAATTACCCAATGTATAATGATCTTACAAAGTTATAGTACTCCAAACAGTGCAGTACTGGTATAATAACAGACACATAGACCAGGGGAACATAATATAGAGTCCAGGAATAAATCCAAGGACTTAAACTCAAATTATATTTTTTGACAGGAGCAAAAAGAAAGAAAAGATAGTGTCTTCAAAAACTGAATTTCTACATGCAAAAGGATGAAATTAGACCATTACCTTAATACATAAAAATCAACTCCAAATGGATAAAAGACCTAAAGAAAAGATCAGCAGCTATACAACTGTTTGAAAAGAAAACAGAAAAATATGTCTTGTAATTGGCTTGGCAATGATGTTTTTGGATATTGCACCAAAATTTCAGGCCATAAAAGCAAAAATAAATAATTTAGAATACATAAAACTAAATAACTTCTGCACAGCAAAAGAAACAATCAACAAAATGAACTGCAACCTACAGATTGGAAAAAAAATCTGCAAACAATTTATCTGGTAAAGTGTTAACTTATAAAATTTATTAGGAAACCATACAATTCTGTAATTGAAAAACAAATAACCTGATTAGGAAACAGGAAAAGACCTCCAAAAAAACATAACTTCAAAGGAAACTTAAAAATTTTGCAAGATATCTGAAAAGGAGTTCAACATCATTAATCCTCTGGAAACACCAGTCAAAACCACTATGAGATACTACTTCCAACATGTTAAAATAGCTACATTCAAAAAGCCAATCTATAACAAATATGGGTTAGGGCATGAAGAACAGGAAAGTCTTCTATATTTTTGTAGGGATTGTAGATTTGTACAACCATTATTAAAATAAACAGTACAGATGCTCCTGAAGAAATTAAAAATAGAACTAGAATATAATTATATAATCTAATCCAGGTTTATATCTAAAGTAAATGAAATCATCACCTTGAAAAAATGTTTGCATTTTCATGTTCATCAAGGGTTACTCACGATATTCAAGCCATAGAAACAACCCAAGTTTCTGTCAACAAGTGAATAAATAAATTGTAGTACACATTCACAGTGGAATACTATTCAATCCTAAAAAGGAATGAGATTGTGCCATTTGTCATAGTACAGATAAGGCTAATGGAAATTACACTAAAGGAGAGGAGACAATCACTGAAAGAAAGACTGTGGCATAATCTCACAGCCATATGAAAGCTATGAAAAAATTCAAATACACATAAATATAAAACAAAACAATGTTTACTAGCAGCAAAGTTAGGAGCTAGGGAGGAAATGATTAGATATAATGACATGTAATATATAATATAATATAAAGACAGTTTGATCCCAGGAGCTGATGTTATCTAAGAAAGTGTTCTTTAAATATTGTCTATTAATAAAAGTGCTTTAACATATACAAACTCAGGAAATTCTGTACTTATTTATCTTTATGAGAGAATTTACTAGATGTTCTCAAAATGAAAACTTAGAAAAAGTTTAATAAAGACTGGCAGTGTTCAAAAAGGCCTAAGTATGTGTATATAATTTTAAAAAGATGAGAATGAAGGTGGATGAATGTTTTGTGTATATTCTGACAAAGTAGAAATAAGTTAACATAATGGACAAGAAGAAAAGGGAAAATAAAAAAGGTCATTGTCATAAAGGCAACGTTATTTATTTATTTATTTGGCACCCAGGATCAAACTTGGGACCTTGTGCTTGTGAGGCAGGAGGCGGAACTACTGAGCTAAATCACCACCCCATAAAGGAAACTTTAAATGACCAAATAAGAAAACATAGCACTGAGGGCATTAGTGAAGGTCCAAATCTAAAGAAATACACTAGAATAAAAACTTACCCTTTTCTAAATATGAAAGGAATATTTTAAAAGGTGTGGAAAGTACATTTATACAGTTGAAGATCATAGATTGTAAAATTATTATGTGGAAGTTTGAGAAGAATGAGGTTTATATATCTTCAAAGTATCTCTCCCACTATACTCATTGCCTAAAACAAGAAAGGTACTACATATCGTGTAAAACTCACATATCACTTTAATCAAATAACAAAAGTAAACATCCTCTCTTATAAGACAGTAGTAGCATAAACTTCTTGGTATGATGCCCTTAGAATATAATATCATTTTGTTGTTATTCTTTTTTTTCCCATTAGGTTTATTGGTACATTTTAGATATAAAATACATTTACATACATCATTGGGAACTTGTACCATTACATGAGTATCTTGGTTCTTATTTTTTTCCCCTTCCCCTGCCCTCTCTTCACCCCCTCCACCCTTCCCTATTTGCAAAGATTTGGTTTCCATTTTTTTCCTTTTCTCATATTTCCCCTTCTTTCCTTTCCCCTACCTCTCCCACATCCCCTGTCCTTTAGAAATTTACTTCCTATTACATAATATCAATTATGCATTTTTAAAATTAAAATAACAAAACCTAGGAGACACTACCACAGATTTTACAGAATTTAAAATGATATAGAAAACAAATTTCAAAAATCTGTTTTGAAATAAATTTGATAACTTCTAAGAAGTACCTTGGAAGACAAATTATTGAAATTAACTCTGGAGGAAATATAAAATTTGAATAGCACCTATTAAAGAAAGTATATTCCTAGCTTGAAAACCTACCTATAGGAAAACAGCAAGGTCATATACATTTTAACTGATAAATTATATCAAATATTTAAAGCAGAAAAAAGAATGAACACTTCTCCCCTCATTTTAGGAAACCAACATTGTGCTAATCCTAAAACTGGATAAAGATAATAGAAGAAAAAAGAATGAACATAGATAGAAATTTGTTTAGCATGTAGAAAGTGGTTTTGTTATAGGGATGGCAGTGTTGGTTCAGCATTGGAAGATTCACCCAAAAAAGTCATCATTTTAACAGAGGAAAGGAAAAAGCCATATGATCCTGTCACTCGTTAGAGAAAAAGTATTGGACTAAATTCCACAGCTGTTCATGGTAAAAGCTATCAGGAGACTAGAAGTAGAACAGAACATTCTCAACAGATTAAACATATGTACTCCACACTTCCAGCAAAAATGCCTTATATGAATGGAGAAGATACAATGCTTTCTCCTTAAGGTTGAGAACAAGGGCAAATATGCTTACTCTTTATCTGTCCATTAAACTTTGAAACCTAGGCCCAACCAAAATAGTCTGGCAATAAAATGACACAATTAGGTTATGATTGGCAAGGTAGAATCAAAATCTTTATATGTAGATGAAATGATCATCTACAGAGAAAATACTGAGACATCTCTAGGAGCCCCTAGAACTTGTATTTGAATAGCAGGATTAGAAAACACAAGGTATATATAGAAATTCAGGTCTGTGTATACTTGCTATAAATGAAGAATTGGATATTGAAATTTAAAAGTTATGGAGAAGTATAAAGGACCTAGAAAAGTTAAAAAAAAAAAACAGTGTTGGAAGATGTTTAGTACCTAATTTTAAGACTTCTTCTAAAGCTAGAGTAGTCAAGGCAGTGTTGGTGTAAGGAAAGACATATAGATCATTTGAATAAAACAGAAAATCTAGAAATAGAACCACACATATATGGTCCACTGAGTTTTGAAAGATTATTTAACATTACCATTTTATGGAATAAAAACTCAATTCAAGAGCCAAGGAAAAGATAGTGTTTTCAGCAAACGGCAGTAGAACACCTGGTATCCGTATATAAAAAATTAACCTCAATCCTTTGTTTCCATACATGAAAATAACTTGAAGGGATCTATGAACCTAAATATGAAAGCTTAAAAGTATAAAATTTTAAGAAGAAATTATAAGGGAAAATGTTTATGAATTTAGGGTAGGCAAGAACTACCTAGGATACAAAAACATGATGTATAGAAGAAAAAAAATTTATAAATGAGATTCCATCAAAATTTAGAACTTTAAAAGACATAATTAACATGAAAAGTAGTCCTTAAACAGACCATATTTATAATGCATATAAGCTATGACCAGAATATATAAAGAACTCTTACAGCTCATTAACAGACAACCCAATTAAAATGTAGACATAAGAAGATGATAAATAGCCAGTATAGCACAAGGAAAGGTGTGCAACTCTAGAATCAGGAAAATACTAATCATTACAATAGCAAGATTGAATTATATAATCATTACAGAGATGAAGTTAAAAGTTTTAAAACCCTTGTCATGACTTTTTAGTTTTGTTGGATTCTCCCTCTTTGCATTTAATTTGTTGTTCCCAATGAATTCATTCTGCTGGGCTTCCTGGAGTTGTGATCCTCATTGTCTTTTCCTAGGATATTGGCTAAAATTTTTTGGAGTGCTGGTTTGGTATTCATGAAGTTCCTAAGGTGCTCTTTATCATGAAAGTATCTTATTTCTCCATCAGTTTTGAAAGATAGTTTTGCAGGATACATCAATCTGGGTTGGAGGTTGTTTTCCTTTAAGGCTTGAAATACATCACTCCAAGCTCTTCTTGCCTTGAGGGTTTGCATTGAGAAGTCTGCTGTGATTCTGATGGGCTTTCCTTTGTGCGTGATTTGTTTTTTTTTCTCTCACTGTTTGTAGAATTTTGTTCTTCTGTTGAATTTTTGGAATCCTAACTATTATATGTCTATGTGTAGATTTTTTTTTATCAAGGCTAGTTGGAGTCCTATATGCCTCACTTATCTGTATGTCAAGTTCTTTTCCCCTCCTTGGGAAGTTTTCTGCCATCACTTCTGTGAACAGTTTTTTATGTCATCTGCACTCTCTCCTCTTTCTTCATTGACTCCAATCAGTCTTATGTTATTCTTCTTTGCATCATCTAGCAGCTGCTGGATTGATTTCTCATGTTCTCTTACAATTTTAAAGCAATTTTTCTTTTTCTGGTCACTAATTGCAATCTTTCCTTCTATATCTGAAGTTCTACCCTTATATTGGTTCATTCTGCTGTGCAGACTTTCGATGGAGTTTTTAATCTCCTGGAAATCTGTTTGCATCTCTTTTATGTACTCCATTTGTTTCCTATGTTGGGATTCCATCATGTTCCTCAGATCCTCTATTTTAATCTGTGTCTTCTCTAGATTTATTAATCATGTCTTGCACTATGAGCACAATCTATACTGTTATCTGAGTAATTATTTCTGATTTCACTTTTCCCAGATCCTCTTTTGTTGCCAGGTCAGAGAGTCCAGGTGGTTGAGTATCAGATTGTTCCATCTTGTTTCCCTTTGGAGTTGCTGTAGGTGATCTGGAAGTCTGTTTTTGAGGCTTGTTTATGTGTCTTCTCATTTCCCCCCGGGGGGGTGCTTCTGGCACCCACATAGCTCACCTTCTCTGCCCTAGGAGAGTGGAATGGCAGTGGGGGAGCTTCCTTCAGGGTAGTAGGACTGGCTCAGCTACTCTGCCCTAGGAGCCTGCAATGGTGGCAGGGGAGCTTCCTTCTGGGCGCTGGGACTCATTTTGTTGTTATTCTTGGGAAAAATGCAAAAATTAATTCCAACTGTCGGGAAGAATCAGACAAATATAAGTCGAGGGTATTGCAACCTAATTGAGTACTTCATTAGTCTTCAAGTATTTCAGAAGTCTCCTGGTCAAAAAACAGACTAAGGAACTATTAGGTTGAAGGAGGCTATGGAGACATAAAGGCAAAAAATTAAAGTGGAATCACTAAAAGGATCCTGGAAGAAATAAAGGACATTAGTGGAAAAACTGATAAAATTTGAGTCAGTCTGTGGTTCAATTAATTGTATTAAATCAATATTACTGATATAATTTCAATGGCTTTGCAAAGTGTTAATATAAGGGAAAATGTGATGACTACAATGTTTTATAAGTCTAAAATTAGTATAAATTAAAACTTTGTAAATAGTATTGACAAAAAATTAATAAAGTTAGGTAACAAGCCCTTCAAGAATGAGAATAATAGGTGACTCAAACATGGAAATATTGTGTAATGAAGTAGAATTCATTAATTAGACCATCAATTAAATATTATTAATGTATAATCCAAACAAATTTGCATTTAGGGACAAAATCCCAAATCCTATTTGAATTAACCACAGATCAATACAACCTTACTTGTCAATTTCAAACACTAGGGTCATCAGTGACACCTAAGCAGGGCTATGAAGCTAGCTCCTGCTTTTCCTCTTCACTACATCCTCCAGTCCTCTAGCTGGTCTCTCTTCATAAAAGCTCCAATACCGCCATCACCATAAATTGACATTTTTTTCCTCATAAATTAACACAAGGTTGAAAGTATAGGGTAAAATAATCATTGTGACATCTCGATTAAGGGTGTATTTTATTCATGTCGGATCCAAGTGAGGTCATGGTTTTAGGTTACCATTGCCTACCCTTGAGCTAAAGCCTCTTATGTAGGATCATGAAAAAGGTCTTTTTTAGCCCTTATTTCAATTGTGGTTCCTTCTCTGGCATAGAAAATTCAAGAGAAGGCAGGAGGCTGCTCTTAACTGGTGCCAAATTTGCAGTATCTGGTTAAATGTGACAGATGTGATGAGACTTCTTTATAGCATTATTTTCCATCTGAAGTCAAAGTAAATGTGCCTGGAAATATCAACAGTGAATGAAAGTATTTGTCAAAAATGTCACAAATATGACAATTTATCACCTGTTACCTAGGCACAACATCAGAGCATAAATATTTCCAGGTTAATGCTCTCTAGTTTTAGTATCTGAAGTTTTGTATGTGTGCATGGTGCCTGGGATTCACATTCATTCTGAAAGAAAAATCTTCTTGTTCAGTACCCTGAAAAGGCCAAAAAAAGCCTTTCCCCTTTTGATATTCCTGATAATGATTTTCAAATGTTAGCATTTATGCATGAGCAGGAACCACTTTCCAAATAATGTAACTGAATTTATCTTTTCCTTTTGACCTTTAAATGACTTTCTGGTCTTGGCTCACTTATTTAACTTTCTTCTTGGCTTTGTCATTCTCTCTCATCTCTTGAGATCACTGAGACTAGGTTTCAGGTTGACCCTTTTCAAAGGAAGATGACTTCATATTAAGGTCTTGTCTGTTTTGGATCAAGAATTTCAGAGCATGCTCCTACAGAAAACTAGAAATAATCCATCAGTTGTGCAATTACTTTTTTAAAATCCTTCAAAAATGTAGGCCTTGTTGTTTCTCAGGTACTGATCTATTTAGATTTTATTTGACATTTTAATAATATTCTTTCCCATAGAGTAAAACATTTTTTAAGGGTGCAAAATTCTATTTTATATATAAATTTAATTAACTATAGTAGTTCTTGGAAAGAACCTATAAAATTTAATACTTTTACTTCTTTCATATATCCATTATAAATTACAAAAACAATTCAACAAGAAATGCAAGTCACAAAATGCAGAACACAATTCAGTCAATTTTCTATGTGAAATTTCTTACACTCTCAAAGTGAGAAAGACTATTGATCTGTAAAAATAAATATAAAGAAGAAAAATCAAAAAAAGTTGTCATTGTGTGATGTTTTCTTCTTAAAACTTAAATAATATATATAGTGAGATAGACATAGAAAGATATATATACATATATATGTATGTATATGTGAGGAATTATAAATTTTTACAATAATGGAAATGTTACAACTCCAATAAAAATCATAATTATGGATAAATTATCATTTTATATAAAGGAATGCCATGATATTTATATATTGAGAAATAGTGACAGAAATGAATACAGGACTTTGCTAGTAACAAGAATAAAAATAATGTTAAATTTAGATATATAGATTTAAATTTATGAAATGTTTTTGCAAGGATTTTATACAATTATCCTGAAAAGAACTTTAATTATCTATTTTATGTTGTATCAGCATAAACTTTACTGGAACACAAATATAATAAAAGCGTTATATTCTTAGCAAATGAGACTGTATTGCTATATAGAATGCATTAAACTTTAAGATACTAAAGTAAATGAAATGCAAAAATTATTAGAGAAAGCATAATTTGAATAAAGTGTAAGTAATTGCATAATTCATCTTGATATTTTAAAAAACTATTAGTTTCTCAATATTTACATGTATTTTTCAAACTTTTAAATGCCTGTAACCAAAATGAACTATATAGCATAGCATATATAAATATATATATATAACTATTATGTCTCTAGTAACAATATGAGTAACTCTATAAAATATTTACTTCACTAAATTTTGAAGGGTAGTTCATTATTTATCAAAATCCTTGAGTGTTAAAGTTCTCCTAGTTTGTGTTTGTATTTGTTTATGATATATGTGGTTTTGGGGGAGAGTTTGAAAGGAGTATGTTTTTGCTAGTTTTCTATTGTACAGTAGATTCATTTAAATGTAAGCTCTCAATAAAGTTGATAAACATTACTGCTAGCTTTCACAGTGTCAGGCAATTTGCTAGGTGCTGAGAGAAGGAAGACTAATGGTTCCTTATTTAGAAGAGTGTTTAAGCCATCTAATAGAGTAGGTGTTCATGCATGTGACTGGGTACAGTATAATACACTGAGCATTAGTGAATTCCAGAGGAAGGAGAGATTTATATTATCTGAGAATAGTGAATATTCATTTTCAAAGGAACAGGCAGAGAATTAGGTTACAAGGGATATGCTTTCCATTTTACCTTTGGGTTCCATGCTAAACAACAATGTTTCCACCAAGCCTGAAATTTCATAACTTTACAATTCCATTTTACTCTCATACTTTTATAGATCAGGAACTAGAATATGTATGAAGCAGTAATGCATGATAAAAAATCTACTTGATGATTAGAATCCTAAAGATTCTAAATTTCAGCCAAGTCAATTTTTGACTGCTGAAACTATGAAACTCCTTTGGAAAAATTATTTAATTTAGTATGTTCATTTACTATATGGGGAAAACCACATAGCAGAGAAATTATATTATATTTTTGAGGCTCACAGAATTAGAAGGTGACAAATCAGGACTAAAATTCAGACATTCAGACTTGAAGTTTGAATATGTGGCATGGTTTAGCCCTGGGGCTATAACAATATTCCCCCAAATTTGACCTAGAGTAGAAAATAGAAATATTCTTTTCATTGTGCTTGTTTGCTCATTGTTTTCATAAATAATTGAATTATATCTACATATAATTTTAGACAGAATTTTGAAATATTACTCGTTCAATTTTTTTATTAAATACTTCAGTTTGGGTCATTTAACATAAGGAACATCATTTAATATTCCATGTTGCTTGATTCAGGAAAATAATTATTAAAATACTTGAAATACTTTACATACTTTTTGTTGAGTTTTTTAAAACTTAATTTTGAGTATTCTAACACTTTTATACTTACATAGACTTTTTATGAAAACACTACTTAGATTTTACAAATTTTACACTTTTAAAATTTTTTAAAAATTGCTTTGGAAAATTATATCTCAGATTATCTATAAAATTTCACTAACTCATTGTATTCTTTTTCCTCTAGGCTTCTTACCTTGTCATTTTACTGTGAGATAAGACTCATAAATGACAGATTTTCCCAGTCAGAACTATTAGAAAATTAAAAAATAAAATTTCCCCGCAGTTTATTGTTTCATCATAAAGTATCATCATAAAATAAAGCAGTTATTTAAAGGCCATAGAAATTTTCTTCCAATTTTTCCTTTAGACTGCCAGCTGCATATTGTTATATAATTAAATATGTCATTTCACTAACTTGTCTTCCCAGGTAGTAAACATAAATAAGTACATGCATCTTAAAAGCTGATTATTTTTATTGTATTAAATTAAGACTGAGAAGACTAATCTTTAAGAACGTCTTCATGTTCTTCCTTAACTCCCTCTTTATTCTTTAATCTATGTCTAATCTTGTAGGTTCTCTTGTACTTTAAAAGTCAAACACGTTATTAGTATTTAAAGTTATGTTATTAATATTTAAAGTTCACTAGAAAACAAAAATTAATTGATTTTTTAAAAATCTAAAATAAAAAGGAAAAAAAATGAAGGATCAAGTAAGAGGGGAAACCACTATTTTAATAAATAATAAATATCTTTGTAAAATATATATCAAAATCAGGTGTGTAAGTCTTTAAGCCAGTCACTTCTCCCAAATATCATCCTGCTAATACTGTGGATCACTGTCTAAGCCGGGGCTTCCTATTTATGATTCACAGAAGAGGAACTGCAAAATAAAAGATATCTCATGGCCAATCATATACTGCTGACCCATTGGAGTTTGGGACCTGATGCCAGATTAGGCCCTTGTATTATTCTGTGCTGCCACGCAGTTTCATTAAGTGGGATGTCTAGAATTTGAATCATGTTCTATCAATTCTCCAGCCTGTTTTCTCTATTTCCTAGCCTTCAAGTTCTCTGTACTCATTGAGTACAGCAGATTGCTCTTCTGCTCATGAGAAATTCCCGACTCACCAAGAATCAGTTGCCAGCGTGTGTATGCACTTCCACACAGAGCACATCAGAAACCACCGCTTCTAATGTACTGGTCACATTTTAAAATATCAATTTTTGAACCTTTAATATTCCTTTAAACCTTTATGAACTATTACCTCAAATTTCTCTTTCCTACTCAGATTATCATCTTTCCAATTACAGAATATTATTACATATAGCAGATAGACAGCATTTGAGAATGAAGATATGACTTTGAATGGCTGTGAATAGGCACCAAATCTACTCAAATAAAAGTCAATTAAATACCTTTCACAATATCCCAAAAACTGATGGAATTATGCTCTGTCAGCTCATATATGAGCAGGAAATTCAATCTACATGGCCTTGCCTTGCAATACTTTACTTTGGCCTAGAGAGGAATTCTCCTTCTTTTTGCACTCTGCAGAAACTATTTTACTTACCTCAACTGTCTGAGGGAATTTCCGGTAGAGAAGCACTGGAAAGCTGCTTCTCATCAGTTTGCTTTCCAGTGTCTATTATGATTCAAGAAGTTTTTGTTTGTTTGTTTGTTTGTTTTTTGATTCTTTTCCGTCAGGTTACAAAGCATGGAAGCAAAGAAATACTGAAGCAAGAGGCACTGAAAAGAGTGTTTTGGTCTAAGGTTAAAAGGCTACAGAGCCTCTCCGGTCCTCTCTTCATTTGTGATCTAAAATAGTTACATGATTCCTAATCACTTTAAGATTTCTAATCACACTGACATCTATGCAAAGTAATGTTCTTATAAGTTGCAGAATGCCTCAAGTTAAAGCTTTATCTAGAAATAATGATAAATGCATAGAGGCAAATGACCTTAATAAAATAATGTCAATAATGAATAATTCTAACAGGCAAAATTCTCATTATAGTCTCTGGACTTTCAAGGCAAGGCTAAGTGGCATTAACATAGAAAATTGTCCAATAATCCAGTAGTTGTAGTAACACAATATATTTGTATTATTGCCACTTGTAGTCTTTTCAAATGTCAGTAGAATAATTTTTTTCTTTTAATTCAATGATAGTGATATTAATCACATTTTATAACCCTGAAACATGAAATATATGTAAATCCTTAATCATAACTTATGAAGAATAAAAGCTTGACTATTTTACTAAAATTATAATTATAATATTTAAATAAGACAGTAAATTATCATATGGAAAAAATACCAAATGGTCAATTATATTATCTAGTTCTGATTTGTTCTTCCAGCATATTTGCTATGGCTTAGATCCCGAGTGTCCTCCCAAAGCCTCATGTGTTTTGCAGATGAGCGGATCATGGGGGGATGATACTCATCTTTGGATTAATCCACCAATGAGTTCATAATATTTGCTTCTAGGAGATGGTGACTGCTTAAAGGTGACTCAATAGGGGTGTGACCCAGAAAAGCATGTCTCCTCCCTGGGTCCCTCTTTCTCACTCGACTTTCGGAGCACTATGGAATAAGTAGCTTTCTTCTACCAGATCCTAACACTCTTCCTGTTCTTCCTGCCTTGGAGCCAGATGACAATGGACTGAATTCTCTAAACTGTGTGAGTAAAAATAAACCTCTGCTTTTTTTTAATAGGTGTCAGGTATCCTTATCACTAAAAAGAAAAGTTACTAAGGCAATACTTCATATAAAAACTATCTAAACATTTTTTCTACAAATTACATTGCTTTTTGGAAATATGTATACACATAACTTGGAAAGGTATGAGCAATTTCAGTTAAAAGAATGAGATCAATCATTTTGTAGGAAATAATTTTTACTAGAGAGCATGGGCAGATCTTTACCTACTTGATATTTTATAGCTTCCTAAGCATAACTAACTAGTCTTTCAACACCAGCTAGCCAGTTATTCTCACATGAATATCTTTTTTAAAATTTTAGTATGTTTGCAGTACTTGATATTTGCATTCATCTTAGTGAATAGGTACTTGTACTTCACATATATGGATTCTTTTTAATCTTCTTCTCCTCCCTATTCAAATCCCTCTCTCCCTGTCTTTTAAGGACATTCATTTTGCTATATTATAGAAGAAACTTTAATTCTCAGAGTATAGCTCAAAAAGCAGAAACATATGAGAACTTTATAGAAATACAAGGTATTCTGCCTTATTCAAGTTTCATTAAACTAAGGTTGGACCTGGGTCCAACTGTCTGTATCTTTTTAAAATGAATTTTATTATTACATTTTAGGTATACAATATAATGACAATCATCATTGGAAATTTGCACCTTTACATATTCTCTCTTGGTTCTTGTTTTTTCCCAATTCACTTGCCCTCACTTCAATCCCTCCATCCCTCCCTATTTACAAAGACTTTGTTTCCAATTTTTAATTTTCTCATATTAATTCCATTCCCTTCATTTCTTTCCCATAATTCTCCCACTTCCTCTTCCCCATACTTCTCCCACTTCCCCTTCCCCTTTGCTCCATTTCTTCCTATTTCACATTATTTATTCACTGTGGTGTGATTCTTTTAATTCTTTGGGGGAGATACCCAGCAGGGGAATAGCTGCGTCAAATGGGACTTCCAGTCCTAGTTCTTTGAGGTATCTCCATACTGATTTCCACAGTGGTGCACCAGTCTACACTCCCACCAGCAGTGGAGCAGGATTTCTCTTTCCTGACACCCCTGCCAGCATTTGTTACTCGTTGAATTCATAACAGCAGCCATGTTTTCTGGAGTGAGGTGGAATCTCAGTGTTGTTTTCATTTGCATCTCTCAAATGACCAGTGATGTTGAACATTTTTTCATATGTTTATTTGCTATTTTTGCTTCTTTGTCTGAGAAATGTCTGTTCATTTCAGATGCCCATTTTTGGATTGGGTCTTTAAATTTGGGAGGTCTGATTTTTTTAAGTTCTTTATAGGTTCTAGATAATAAACCTTTGCCTGAGAAGCAGCAGGTGAAAAATTTTTTCCCACATTGTGGGTTGTCTCTTCACACTGCTGGTGGTTTCTCTTGCTGTGCAGAAGCCTTTTAATAAGAAGAGATCCCACTTGTTGATTGTTTGTGCTAGTTCACAGGCAACTGAGGTTTTGTTCATAAAATATTTTCTTGCACCAATGTCTTCAAGAGTTCTATTTAACCTCTGTTCCACCTAGTTCAGCATTTCTGTTTTAATATTTAGATCTTTAATCTATTTTGATTTTAGTTTAGTGCATGGTGAGAGATATGGGTCTAGTTTTAATCTTTGGCAAGTTGAAACCCAATTTTTCCAGCACCATTTACTGAAGATGCTATCTTTTGTCCAGTGAGGGTATTTGGCTCCTTTGTGGAAGATGAGGTGGCTGTGTCTGGAGTTGTGTCTGCATCTTCTAATCTATTCCATTGATCCTTGGGTCTGTTTCTTTGCCAGTATCTTGGTGTTTTTTTCATGGTGGCTTTGTAGTATAGTTTCAAGCTGGGGATTGTGAAACCCCCTGCCATGTCTCTGTTGCCTAGAATTGCTTTTGCTATTCTACTTCTTCTCTTGTTCCAAATGAATTTTTGGATTCTTTTCTCAAGGTCTGTGAAGTTTGCTGCTGGGATTTCAATTGGGAATGCATTGAATGTGTATTACAGTTTTGGAAGTATGGCCATTTTCACTATGTTGATCCTTCCTACACAGGAGAAATGGATGTCTTTCATTTTCTGATATCATCTTCCATCTCTCTTTTCAGAGTGATATTAGTATTCAGAGAAGAGATCTTTGATTTCTTTTATTAGGTTGATTCCTAAGTATTTCAGTTTCTTGGGTGTTATTGTGAAAGGAATTGTTTGCCCTATTTCTCTCTCAGTGTTTCTGTGGTTCATGTAGAGGAAAGCCATTGATTTTTGTGTGTTCACCTTGTACCCAGATACTTTACTGAATTTGGTTATTAAGTCTAGAAGACTTTTGGTGGAGTTCTTAGGGTCTTCTATGTAGAGTATCATGTCATCTACAAATAATGACAGCTTGATTTCTTCATTTCCTTTCTTTTTTCCTTTTATTTCTTTCTCTTGCCTAATTGGAGTGTCTAATGTTTCCAAAACTATTTGAACAGGAGTGGTGATAGTGGTTATCCTTGTCTTGTTCCTGATTTTAGTGTGAAGGATTTCAGTTTTTGAGCATTTAGTATGATATTGGCTGTTGTTTTTTCATAGATGGCTTTTATCAAATTGAGGTAGAGACAATCTATTCCAATTTTTTGTAGGGTTTTTATCATAAATGCTTGTTGAATTTTGTCAAATGCTTTTTCTGTGTCTATGGAGATGATCATATGGTTTTTGTCCTTGGCTCTATTGATATAGACTATTACATTTATTGATTTGCCTATATTGAACCATCCCTGCATCCCTGGGATCAGCCCCACTTGGTCAGGGTGTATGATATTTTTGATGATCTTCTGCATTCTATTTGGCAGTATCTTATTAAGGATTTTTGCATCTGTACTCATTAGTGAGATTGGCCTATTGTTCTCTTTTTCGGTTGGTTCTTTCTCAGCTTTGGGGATCAAGGTGACGCTTGCTTCCAGGAATGAATTCGGGAGTGTTGCTTTCCTTTCGATTTCATTGAAGGGTTTAAACAGTAGTGGCAGCAGTTCCTCTCTAAATGTCTTGTAGAATTCAGCAGTGAAGCCATCAGGACCCAGGCTTTTCTTAGTTGGTAAGTTTTTAATTATGTTTTCAATTTCATTGACTGATATTGGGTCATTTCGAATTTTTGGATCATCATTCAACTTTGTTAATTCATACATATCTACGAATCTGTCAATTTCTTCTGTGTTGTCCATCTTACTGGTATATAGGTTCTCGAAGTACCTACTGATGATCTTCTGAATTTCTTCTGGGTCTGTTGTAATTTCACTCTTTTTATTCCTGATTGCATGAATTTGGGCCTTTTCTTTCCTTTTTCTGATAAGGTTGGTTAAGGGTTTGTTAATTTTGTTTATTCTTTTGAAAAACTAATTCTTGGATTCATTGATTTTTTTTTTTTTGTATCATTCTGTTAGTCTCCATCCCATTGATTTCTGCTCTGATCTTTATACTTTCCTCCCTTGTATGGGTTTTGGGTTTATCCCGCTCTTCTTTTCCTAGAAGCTTGAGATTCAGCACTCGTTGTTTAATTGGGCCCACTCTGTTTTCCTATGAATATCCACTGCTATGAATTTCCCTCATATGTCAGCTTCCATTTTGTCCCATAGATTCCAATATGTTGTATTGTCATTGTCATTTAATTATAGGAACTGTCTGATTTCCTCTTTAATTTCCTCTGTGACTCATTGGTTATTCAGAAGTGTGTTGTTCAATTTCCATGTATTTATGTAATTCTTGTGGTTTCCTTTGCTAATGATCTCCAATTTCATTGCACTATGGTCTGATAATATACAGGGGATAACTTCAATACATTTGGACTTACTTAAACATGTTCTATGAATAAGTATGTCTTGTCTTTTGGAGAACAACCCATGTGCAGCTGAAAAGAATGTGTATTCTGATTTTGTGGGGTGGAACATTCTGTAAACATCTGTTAAATTCATTTCTTCAAGAGTGTGATTGAGTTCTAGTATTTCATTGCTTAATTTTGTCTAGTTCATCAGTCTATTTGTGACAGTGGTGTACTGAGGTCCCCCACTACTATTGTACCAGTGCTTATATAATTTTACATGTCCACTAGTATTTCTTTTATATAGTTGGGTGCGCTAATATTTGTTGCATATATGTTTATGATTATCATTTCTTGCTCTTGGATTTTTCCCTTTAAAAGGATATAGAGTCCTTCTTTGTCTCTCTTAAACAGTGTTGGTTTGAAATTCACTAGATCTGCAAAAAGGATAGCTACTCCTGCTTTTTTTTGCATTCCTGACACATGGAGTATTGTTTTCCACCCTTTAACTTTCAGTCTATGGGTTTCTGTTTGAATTAAGTGTGTTTCTTGTGTGCAGCACATTGTTGGATCTTGTTTCTTAACCCATTCTGCAAACTTATTTCTTTTGATTGGTGAATTGAGGCCATTAACATTGATGGTTATAACTGATAGGTATTGACTTATCATTGTCATGACTTTTTCTTTTTGTTGGATTCTCCCCCTTTGAGTTTAATTCCTTGTCATGCATAATGGATTCATTCTGCTGGGCTTCCTGGGTTTGTGATCCTTATTGCCTTTTCCTAGGATATTGTCTAAAGTTTTTTGGAGTCCTGGTTTGGTATTCATGAAGGTCTTAAGGTTCTCTTTGTCATAAAAGTAGCTTATTTCTCCATCTATTTTGAAAGATAGTTTTGCAGGGTACATCAATCTGCTTTGGAGACTATTTTCCTCTAGGGCTTGAAATATGTCACTCCAAGCTCTTCTTTCCTTGAGAGTTTGTGTTGAGAAGTGTGCTGTGATTCAGATATCCTTTCCTTTGTATGTGATTTGTTTCTTTTCTCTAACTACTTATAGCATTTTGTTCTTCTGATGGGTTTCTGAAATCTTAACTATTATATGCCTATGTGTAGATTCTTTTTGATCATGGGTAGCTGGGAGTCCTATATACCTCACTTATCTCTATGTCAAGTTCTTTTCCCCTCCTTGGGAAATTTTCTGCCTTCACTGCTGTGAACAGTTTTTTTTTATATTATCTGCACTCTCTCCTGTTTCTTCCTTGATTCCAATCACTCTGATGTTATTCTTCTTTGCATTGTCTAGAACCTGCTTGATTGATTTCTTGTGGTCCCCTACTATTTTAAAGAAATTTTTTCTTTTCCTGGTCACTAATTGTGATCTTATCTCTATATCTGAAATTCTGTCCTCACATTGGCTAATTCTGCTGCATAAACTTTCAATGGAGTTTTTAATCTCCTGGAAATCTATTTGCATCTCTTTTATGTATTCCATTTGTTTCCTATGTTGGGATTACATAATGTTCCTCAGCTTTTTTTATCTGTGTGCTCTCTAGATTTATTAATCATGTCTTCCACTATGGGTACAATCTCTGCTGATATCTGAGAAATTATTTCTGATTTCCTTTTTTCCAGATCCTCTTTTGTTGCCAGTTCAGGGACTTCAGGTGGTTGAGTATCAGATTGATTCATCTCATTTCCCTTTGAGATTGCTTTAAGTGATCCTGAAGTCTAGTTCTGAGACTTGTTTATGTGTCTTCTCATTTCAACCTGGGGGAGGGAGGGATGTGTGCTGCTGGTGCCCATGCAGCTCACATCCTAGGCACTGGGGGTGGGTGAGATGGCAGCCCAGAAGGTTCACTTGCTCTGCCCTGGTGGCAGCTCTGCTTCTCTCAACAAAGATTTTGTATACCAAGTAATATCAGTGAACACAAATCAATGCATGACTTCTGGGTCTCGCAAAGAATCCTATGCAGGGCACAGCTAGTAGAAGTCACAGAAGACTATGGGCAGCACTCTGACTGCAGACTAGTGCTCAGGCACTGCACTTTGGTGCCATGACACCAGAAGCCAACTGTCTGTATCTTAACAAGCCAACCAGATGATTCTAGTATACTTAAAGTTAGGAATCACTGCTTTTTATATTTTTACATATTTCTGTTTTGTTTTCTTCTTGAATTACTAGATATTTTTCCCATTAAGTTTATTGGTACATTTTAGATATAAAATACAGTTACATTCATTCATCGTTGGGATCTTGTAACATTACATGAGTATCTTGGTTCTTATTTTTTCCCCACCCCTGCCCTCCTTTCACTCCCTCCACCCTTCCATATTTGGAAAGACTTTGTTTCCATTTTTTTCTTTTCTCATGTGTTTTCTTTTCCCTTCTTTCCTTTCCCCTACCCCTCCAACTTCCCCTGTCCTTTAGACCTTTTAATCCTATTACACAATAACAATTATACATTTTTAAAATTACAATATCAACATCTAGTAGACATTACCATAGATTTTACAGAATTTAAAAGGATATAGAAAGCATATTACAAAAATCTTTTTTGAAATAAATTTGACAACTTCTAAGAAGTACCTTGGAAGACAAATTAATGAAACTAACTTTGGAGGAAAAATAAAATTGGAATAGTAACTATTAAAGAAAGTATATTCCTACCTTAAAAACCTACCATTATGACAACAACAGGCTCATATACATTTTAACTGATAAATTACATCAAATATTTAAAGCAGAAAAAAGAAGGAATGCTTCTCCCTTCATTTTAGGAAATCAACATTGTGCTAATCCTAAAACTGGATAAAGATAATAGAAGAAAAAAGTATGAACATAGATAGAAATTTGTTTAACAAAACAAACTATTAGAAGTCAGATCTGGCAGGATGTAGTAAGTGATTTTATTATAGGGATGGCAGTGTTGGTTCAGCATTGGAAAATCCACCCCAAAAAGTCATCATTTTAACAGGGGAAAGGAAAAAGCCATATGATCCTGTCACTAGTTGGAGAAAAAGTACTGGACTAAATTCTGCAGCTGTTCATGGTAAAAGCTATCAGAAGACTAGAAGTAGAACAGAACCATCTCAATAGATCAAAGACATGTACTCCATACTTCCAGCAAAAATGCCTTATATGAATGGAGAAGATACAATGCTTTCTCCTTAAGGTGGGGAACAAGGGCAGATATGCTTATTCTTCATCTGTCCATTTAGCTTTGAAACATAGGCCCAAACCAAAATAGTCTGGCAATAAAATGACACAATTAGAATAGAATTGGCAAGGCAGAAGTAAAATCTTTATATGTAGATGAAATGATCATTGATCATTTACAGAGAAAATACTAAGAAAGCTCAAGGAGCCCCTAGAACTTGTACTTGAATTTAGCAGGATTAGAAAACACAAGGTATATATAGAAATTCAGGTCTATGTATACTTGCTATAAAATAAGAATTGGATATTGAAATTTAAAAGTTATGTAGGAGTACGAAGTACCTAAAAAGTAAAAAGAAAATGAAAAAACCACAGTGTTGGAAGACATTTAGTACCTAATTTTAAGACTTCTTCTAAAGCTACAGTAATCAAGGCAGTGTTGGTGTAAGGAAAGACATATAGATCATTTGAATAAAACAGAGAATCTAGAAATAGAACCACACATATATGGTCCACTGAATTTTGAAAGATTATTTAACATTAACATTTTATAGAACATAAACTCAATTCAAGAGCCGAGGAAAAGATAGTGTTTTCAGCAAACGGCAGTAGAACACCTGGTATCTGTATATTAAAAATTAACCTCAACCCTTTATTTCCATACATAAAAATAACTTGAAAGGATCTATGAACCTAAATATGAAAGACTAAAACTATAAAACTTTAAGAAAAAATTAGAAGAGAAAATGTTTATGAATTTAGGGTAGGCAAGAATTTCCTAGGATATAAAAAACATGATGTATAAAAGAAAAAAATTGATAAATGAGATTCCATCAAAATTTAGAACTTTAAATGACATCATTAAAATGAAAAGTATTCCTTAAACAGACCATATTTATAATGCATATAAGCTATGACCAGAATATATAAAGAACTCTTACAGCTCATTAATAGACAACCCAATTAAAAAGTAGACACAAGAAGATGGTAAATAGCCAGTTACAGCACAAGGAAAGTGTGCAACACTAGAATCAGAAAAATACTAATCAGCACATTAACAAGATTGAATTATACACTCATTAGGGAGATGAAGCTAAAAGTTTTAAAAGAACAAATGTCAACTTAGGCATGAACCAGTTAGAACTTTCTAATACTGCTAATGTGAATGTAAAATGACAAAACCATTTTGGAAAACAATATAGAAATTTCTTGTATTACTGTTAAGAACCAACAGATCTGTTCGTAAGTTTTCACTTGAGAAGAATAAAAGCACATGTTCACAATAGATTTGTACATACAAGTTGACTATTCCTTATCTGAAATTTTTGGGAACAGAATGTTTCAGATTTTCATTTGAAATCCACTTGATCTGCAAAGAGGACAGCTACTCTTGCTTTTCTTTTCGTGTTTCTGTCACATGGAGTATTGTTTTCAACCCTTTAATTTTCAGATTATGAGTTTCTTTTTAAAGTAAATGTGTTGCTTGTATGCATCATATTGTTGGATCTTGCTTCTTGACCCATTCTGCCAGTCTATTTCTTTGGATTGGTGATTTGAGACCATTAACATTGATGGTTATAACTCATAAATATTGACTTACCATTGTAATGACTTTTTCTGTTTGTTGGATTCTCCCCCTTCGCGTTTGATTTCTTGTTGCACCCAATGGATTCATTCTGCTGGGTTTCATGGGATTATGATCATCATTGTCTTGTCCTAGGATATTGTCTAAAATTTTTTGGAGTGGTGATTTGGTATTCATGAAGTTCCTAAGGTGCTGTTTGTCATAAAAGTGTCTTATTTCTCCAACAATTTTGAAATATAATTTCACAGAGTACGTCAATCTGGGTTGGAGGCTGTTTTCCTTTAGGCCTTGAAATACATCACTCCAAGCTCTTCTTGCCTTGAGGGTTTGTATTGAAAAGACTCCTGTGATTCTGATGGGTTTTCCTTTGTATGTGATTTGTTTCTTTTCTCTCACTGCTTATAAAACTTTTTCTGTTGGGTTTCTGGAATCTTAACAATCATATGCCTATGTGTAGATTTTTTTGATTAAGGCTAGCTAGAGTCCTATATGCCTCCCTTATCTGTATATCAATTCTTTTCCCCTGCTTGGGAAGTTTTCTGCCATCGCTTCTCTGAACAGTTATTTTGTGTCACCTGCATTCCCTCCTGTTTCTTCATTGACTCCAATCAGTGTTATTTTATTCTTCTTTGCATCATCTAGCAGTTGCTGGATTGATTTCTCATGGTCCCTTACAATTTTAAAGAAATTTTTCTTTTCCTGGTCACTAATTGAAATCTTATCTTCTATATCTGAAATTCTGTCCTCACATTGGCTCATTCTGGAGTTTTTAATCTCTTGGAAATCTGTTTTCATCTGTTTTATGGATTCCATTTGTTTCTTATGTTGGGATTCCATCATGTTCCTGAGCTCCTCTCTAGATTTGTTAATCATGTCTTTCACTATGCGCACAATCTCTGCTATTATCTGAGAAATTATTTCTGATTTCCTTTTTTCCAGATCCTCTTTTGTTGCCAGTTCAGGGAGTCCTGGTGGTTGAGTATCAGAATGTTCCTTCTCATTTCCTTTTGAGGTTGCTGTAGGTGATCTGGAAGTCTGGTTTTGAGACTTGTTTAAGTGTTTTCTCATTTCAATGGGGGGAGGGTGCTGCTGGTGCCCACACAGCTCACCTCCTGTTTGCTGGCAAGGGTGGTACACTGGCCCAGAAGACTCTTCTTGTGTGCTGGGAGTGGCTCACCTCCTGTGTGCTGGCGGGTGGTATGGCGGCCTGGAAGCCTACTTTTTTTGAATTACTAGATTTTATTTTTAAAGCAGATTTAGATTTACTGTAAAATTAAGCAGTAAATGTGGAATTCTCATATATATATATATATATATCATAGTCTCCACTTCCCCAGCTATCAATATTCTGTACCTAAGTGATACTTTTATTAAAATTACTGAATTCTGTATACAGTTTTATGAATGAGAAAAAAATATTTTGTGCTTTTAGAATATTTTGAAGATACTATTAGTTTTAAAATAGTTAATATTATTAGCTGGAATATTTATTAATATGCCTATCACTTGTTCATCTCATTCATGATTATCATATATCTATATTATCTTTGTACTCTGCCTTCAATGCTTCTGAGTTAGTGATGATATAAATATGATCTAAATATTTTTATTTTTTAATTTGTCCACTATGCAAATATGACATGTTTACACATATACACATATATACATGTCTATTTATTGAAATGTTTATTCAATTACAATTTAAAATAATTACTAAAACAAAAATACCAAAAGGGTCATTTTGCCACTGTTTTCTGTCTGCTTGTACTTCTTTTTCTCTTGCTGTGTTATGTATTGTTGACTATATTTTGCAGTGAAAACACCTTCATTCCTTTTCCTTTTATTTTCTATACCCAATACATAAAACATTTTATAGTTATAGCAATCTAGCTTAAGCTAATAAATCCCAATTGTAATCTCACATAAAAAATGTATTCTTTTACTTTCCACACTATATATGTTATATTATTGATATAAAAAATTGCATCTTTTTATATTGGAAATCCAAAAAAATATTTTTCCTTATCTTTCAATTTCTATACTAAAATTAAGAATGATTTATAGACCACCATTTTAACATTATAGTATTCTGTATTTGTTTATATATTTACCTTTGTGAGTGACACTTATATTTCCACGTTTGTTAATATTTTTATCTGGCATTTTTTGTTCAACTTGAATAAAACTTAAACTATTTATTTTTTTTGCTCATCAAACAGTCTGACAGTTATTTTCTTTTATTATTTTCATTATGTTCTCTGACTCCATTCTGTCTGAAAAATACTGCTGCAAAATCCACGGAGAAGCTTATGTAGCCTCCCTTTTGTGTGATGTGTCATTTTTATCTTGCTCCTTTAAAATTCTCTGATTTTGACTCTTAACAGTTTGAACACAATGGAGCTTGGTGGGGTTCTGGAATATGGATAACATTTCTTTCCCAAGATTTGAGAAGATTTGCAATATTATTTAATCAAATAACTTTGTTGATTTTGGTTTTTATTTACCTATATCTTATAATTTTGGGAATACCAAAAAGTGTATGTTGTTCTCTTGATTGCCCTTTTTAAACCTCTTATTTTTTCTTCCCTCTTTTTTAAAAATTTCTTTTTCTTTGCATTACTCTAATTCAGTGATTTCAAATGACTTTTATTTCATGTTGCTGATATTTTATTCTACTTGGTTAAGTCAGCTCCTCAATCACTCTAGACAGTTTCTCAATTTATTTACTGTATTGTTCAGGTACAAGAGAAGAAGAGTACACCAGGTTGTATAAATCTGCTTTATCATTAGTCCTCTATTGCACCAGAAAACCACCCAGGTACCTTTTCTTCTCAGATACCTACTGACATCTAGGCTATGCTGGATGACATCAGCATGGTGTGACAGATGAGATAAGAACAAATTATTTGGCAAGACCACTGAAAAGCCATTATTTTAGCCATATGTTCCAACTCTTTTCCTTTGGAAGAAGAAACTAAGGGTTATAATTTATTTTTTTCTTTCTATCTTTCTACACTGAACTAGGGGCAGAGACTATGGCAAGTGAGTGTATTGTCCAAACTGTCACCTTAGTTCTCAGTGCCTTTCCAGTGTTAACAGTCAGATTCACATAGAACAGGAACTTTTCCCTTAGGCAATATCCTAAAAAGCCCGAACAATGAACTTACATTTCAATTTTATTTTTCCCTCCTCATGTAGAAGCCAGTATGTGTGAGCCGAGTGATTTTGTTTTATTTTTTATTTGCTTTTTTCTTTATCATGTCACACTGAGGTTCTTACTAGTCCCTAGTGATATTGTGTGATAGATGCAAAAGGTAGATCCCAAGCTTTTGTGTACGATGAACAAACATTAGAAGAATTGAAAGAAAAAACAGCTACATTTATTGAAGAGAACAGGAAGATGAGCTCAGGTGCCACGAACAGAAAAGTTATGTCAAGACTATAGGAAAACAAAAAGTACACCAATAAATCAGGCTTTCAGATTTTAAAAGATATGCAGTCCAGAGCCCAAGTGCTTTTCACTGGGTCTCTGGATAAGATTTACAGGAATGATTGCTGAGCCATCTCAGGGGCACCATAGAGCTCAGGCCTTTCCCAGAATCCACTCTGATTAAATTGCATGCATGAGAAATAGTCCATAAGTCCATATATTTGAACCTTTAAAGAAGTTTGAGTCTGGAAAAGGTTACTGAAGATCAGGCCAAGAGATCTAATATGTATGTCTTCTGGCTTGGAGATATTTCCAGGGTCTTTGGTATTTTTAGTTTTGTTTTTCTTAGACCTGTGGAAGGAGAAATGGTACTATGGTGTTGGCCAAACTCAAGTGGGTGAAGGGGGAGTGGTATCTTAGCTTCAGTTGAGCCCCATGTAGTATTTGCCACTGACAGACCTGGTCCAGGATATTTTTAAGGGGTACAGAGGGAGAAAGGTCTGTCTTCCACACGTATTTCCTATGCTGGTTCTTCCTACAAGGAGAGTTCCTACAAGGAACTCTTACCCTCTCTGATCTAAGAGGTCAAGGGAGCTATTTTCCTCCTCCAAGGAATTCTTGATGAGTCATGAATGTGGAGGTGTATTTTGATCTTTGGCCTGGCCCATCACTAGTAGTTGAATGGCTATCAAACAAGAAGAAATAAATTTGAATAAGAGGTTAAGTGTGAAAGATGTAAATAGTAAGATTACAAGAAGCCTTAATAAAGGCCATCCAAGGACAGTAACCAAGACCCCCAATTTTAGATTTTTGGCTAGGACATTTATGACTCAGTCCTTAGAGGAACTCAGAAGCATGGTTAGCCAGCTTCTGTGCTATATCTCTCACTATTTAAGACTGATTGACATAGGAACTATATCCTTCTTTTAAAGAAAAACATAATCTCTCGGTTTCAGTGGTTAGGAGATATGGTCCCTTATGATGCTGTATGGCCACCGTTGATGGTGAATCTATTTGATCTCGAAGGCTGGCAATACCATAGGCAAGATCATCTAGGTTATCTATTAAGTTCTTAGGTACCTGTTGATAATAGGAGAAAGACATGATTTGCTTCAATGTTATGTATAAGTAATCATGCTTATTATCTCTACTAGAATCAGTTTTTTAATCATCCAAAAAGATCACAAGAGAAACAGAAAAGAACCAAAAGAGGTCATGTTATAACATAGGTCTAGGAGCTCAAGGGCAGCAAGCAAGACAGTAGCAAGACTAGCTACACAATTTACTTAAATGAAACGTTTTATTTATGCATTTCAACAGGTTGGTTGATGTTTTCTTTCTTGAAGAGAAACTTGAGGCCATCCACTGATTTGCAGGTTTGTAAGATTTTGGTCTCTTAATTTTTTGGTGTTGCTGGTGACTTGGGTTTTAACCTAGACAGGTGAATGTAACAAGTACTGAGAGTTCGGGCATATGGGAATAGAAAAGTAGGAATCTTTGAGACTGAAGAAAGGACCAGTGACTACTGGATACTGTGCTAAAAAGGTGTATGGGTCTGCAACTAATGGGTCAATAGGTACTACTGTGGCATTGATGACTCTGAGATATTGCACTA
Organism: Heterocephalus glaber; assembly: GCF_053883595.1. Classification (NCBI taxonomy): domain Eukaryota; kingdom Metazoa; phylum Chordata; class Mammalia; order Rodentia; family Bathyergidae; genus Heterocephalus; species Heterocephalus glaber. The sequence continues at coordinate 26,328,834 of NW_028258344.1, read as the reverse complement.
TGCAATATTTTCCTGGTGGCTTGACTATTGGTAAAATGGGTTTATTTCATGGCGACTGATGGCACCACCAACTCTGAAGCCAAATATTTATCAATAATGGGCCTTATATGATCAGGCTGCTCAGGTCCAGAGAGACTAGAACATAGGTTGCCAGAGGTTTGAATGACAGACAGAGTGGCCCTAACTAAGAAAAGCATATCTCTTTTAATTACTGGTATGGTACACTTTGGTATCACCATAAAAGCAACTTAGAAAAGGAAATTTTCCAGTTGGCAGCTCAGAGTGGGGTTAAAGAAAGTTGACTGGCTGATTTCTTCAAGCCCCAACAACAACTTTGGATCAGGATGAAAGCTCATCTCAATAAGAAATTTGAATTGAGTAAGATGCCTCAACATCACAATGGCTCACATACTTACCTAGGGCCAGCCACCCTAGGGTCCTGTAAGACGATGGGGGTGGCCTTGTGCTGCAGGCACACAGAGCCCCTCAGGCACAGGAATTTACTGTCTGGGCATTCTTCCCTGGCCATCATGGTGGTAGATGACTTCATTCCTCTCTGAGAACTAGGGCAATCCCTCCTCCAACACCAAGGGTCTCCTGTCTTGACAGGCCCAACAAGGGTTTGGTGGCTGTATAGGGTACTCTTTTGCCCAGTGTCCTGGTTGCTCACAGTTATAGCACTCTGACTTGTTTCTAGCACTCTTTGGAATACGTCAATCTCCCTTAATGCTTCAGGGTTTTAGCCTGCTTTCTCTTACTCAACTCTTTCTTGTCTTTTACTTTGTTATGATAATTAATGACCAAATAAACCATATCAACCAATTAATTTATCCTAGCTTGTGTGCCCTGTTGTGCTTTCTGCAGCTTTTTCCTAATATCTGGGGCTGACTGACTAATAAAATACTGTTCTAAAATAATCTGACCTTCCCTAGGCCCTGGGTCTAAATTATTATATTTACTGACTACCTCTTCAGCTACAATTGGAAACCAGCTGGATTTTCATCAGAGCCTTAACTGACAGACCTGAATTTATCATATTTTACAAAATTTGGTATCCCTAGCCCTTGCCCACTAAGATGCCCTGCAGTGTAACCTCCATTTTGTTCGCCCACACCCTGTTTTATAATCCCAGTCAAGGCCTTCTTTGGGTCCAAATAATGCATCAGTTGGCTGGTGATCAGAAGATGAAACTGAGGGCCTCATCATAAGCCTGTTTTGGAGCTCTTATAATCCTTTATTTTTTGTCTTCTGCTGTGAAGCAAGAAGCAAGGATAAAACAGATATCTCACGAAGTCAGATCAAAAGCCATCTTAGGGTATGAAAAACTTCAGCAAACTTTTCAGAGTCCTCATAAAATCTATGTAATTGCTTTTTATTTGTTTCATTGTTGAAAATCTGTAACTGAGCGAAATTTGCTAAGAGGGCAATTAAACAGGGGGTCAGGTGGAATGAATGAGGTATACCCTAAAATGGGTTTTATGGGCAGGAGAAGTTGTGAGAAACCTAATATGCCTATCCATGGGTCAACCCTTGACCTTTTTGTCAGGACCTTACAAGGCATCTCCTGGTGGTTCCTGATTCTTTCAGCCCAGGTGTGTGACCTGATGGGGCTAAACTCCTTGGGAGTAGGTCATAGAAAACTTACAGAGCCTCTCTTTGGGTCAGTTCCACATGGAAATCTTATAGGCAACCCGAATGGGTCAGTGACCCATTGAGTTCATTGTCCTCTGATAAAGCTGAACTCCTTGGGGCCAGAAGTATCTGACCTCGTGTAGACACCAGCACCACTACCTTTTGAAGCTTTGATTGTCCCCCATGAGCACAAACCATCAGGGGTACTCTCAGGGCTGGACACTTCAAGCCAATTATAAAACCATCTAATATCATAATATGCCTGTCTAAGGAGGGGTAGTATGAGCTATCTTCAATAAAGCCCCTTCATTTTCACTAGATCAAGCAACAAAAAGATACAAGTCTGGTGACAAAGGGAAAGTCCACAATGTAGCAACCACAGATTACACATCCTTTTAGATTGGACATAAACTTGAGGCCACAGTTATCATAATAAAAACAAAACTGCACAGAATAGAGAGACAGAACTAGTATTAGAAAAGTGGCCCCAGGAAGAGATAGCTATAGGTTGGCTCTAGGACCCAGGAGAATATAGTTGCCTCAGCTGCCTCTTGCAGCTGCCACTGTTTGGTGCAAAAGTGCATCTTTTAAAATAACCACAAGGTTTTCTTTCTATTCTCCACCTTTAAACTCTGCTTTTCTCAGTTGGCCAATACCAGAAAAGCCAAGAATTTGAATTCGTTGGTAGATAAATCTTGAGGGAAAGTGGGTAGGAACAGTAAGGGAACTAGAATTCCCTCAAGGGTAAGAGAAGGAAGGAAAATAAACCTCATACTGGCAACCACTCAATGTGGGCCTAAGTACTTCACTGGGCCTCACAACCAACCTTGGCACTACACAAGTGGCCGTCTAAATCCACATGGTACAGGACATGCTGTAAAATGCACCCACCGCATAAAGAATAACATCAGGCAGGCTGGGCTCTTGGTCCCCAGTGAAACATCAAGGAAACTACCTACAAGACTCTGTCCAAGCCAGAGTCCAGACCCCAGTGTGGACACCTGGGAGAACTACGACATTCGACAGCTGTCCACCTTTGGCTCAGCTACATCTGTGTAGGGACATGGGAAATCTCAGCTACTGAAAGGGGATTTCCATGCTGCAAGGACTAACCAAAAAAGGTCATTCATACAAATACAAACCCACCCTATGGGCAGGAGCCCTCCTGCCTCTTGCAAAAGCAAAGACTTTTGCTCCAGGCTCTGGTCATCTCCTACTGTGAGAGTCTTTTCCACATCAGTGAGCACTTTGGGTTTGCCCCAAACCCAGAACAAGCACCACTTGTCACTTGTAAGAAGGAGGAGAGAGGGGAGTTGTTGTGGCAGGGTGGGATGTTCACCCCTTCTTTGGAACACTCAACTGGCAGGATCATAAATCCTGCAACAGTAATGAATTTAAAAGATGGTTTAAAATAAAGGAAGCTGGTTTATTTGGAAAAGGAGAGAAAAAGAGAAGATAGACAACTACTCTGGAAGAATAGGGGTCATCAGAAGTGAATACCCATGAATTTTTGTCCTCAGTTCTTTTTTATTTTGAACTAGTAATTTTCCCCACCCCTGATGTGGGCAACCGGAAGGTGTCCATATCTGATTGGCTCTATGCCTGTCTTTGATCCTATCCTGAGCACCTCTATCCACATTCTGCCCCCTTGATTCCTTTCTGCTCTTTTGTGATGGATAAGTGTGGGAGGGGGAGCTTCATAGAAGGACAGGTTAGAGTTAGAAATTAAGTGAAGGTGACCTATGTATATCTGATGCAGTGGTATAGTAATGCTAAAATGAGAATATACATAAAAGTATAAATGTATAGCTGTGTGTGTTTTTATATACTAAATGAGAGTCCTTAGGTGGCTGCCCTTTGTCTCCTTTGTATTTTATCAGGTAGGTGAGGGAGCTGGTTACCCTGGTCTTTCATGTTCCTGGCTACATTCCTGTTTTGCCTGTTGACTCCTAAACTCCTCTTGCTAAATTATTACCATGTATTACCTGTTGCTTTTCTGATCTGGTGCCTCTCTCTCTCTCTCTCTCTCTCTCTCTCTCATCGTCTAATTGCTGGAGTCTAATCACAGAGCCAAAAGCTGTCTTTAGTAAGACTTTCTATTAATTTCTTTAATAAAGCTTGATGAAATCCTGTTTTATCCTTTTTCTGCCTATGACTCCGTGTTCCTACAGTTACCTTCCTTTTTGGCTGGGCTTCTGGCTGCCAGTTTCCTGGCTTTGCTCAACAAAAAATACTACATATTGGATCTCACAGATAGATTCCAGGCTCCTCTGTATGACAAGCAAAGAATTGTACGTGTACATCTCAAAAGAAAAAGCAGATAAATGTATTAAAGATAATGGGAAGATGTTCTCAGGTGGTGTGAACAGAAAAGAGCCATTAACATGACAGGAAAATAAAAGGCACATAGATAAATGAAGCTTTCATGTTTTAAAAGGTGTGTACCCCATCCTGGGTGCCTCTCAATGGGTCTCTGGATAAAACAGACAGGGGCTGAATCATCTCAGGGGCACCATAACATGCCTGTCCCAGAACCCACTCTGATTAAATTACATAAATGTGACGCAGTCCACATATATGAACTTATATATAAGGATGTTCAAGCAGGGAAAAGGTTACTAAATGTCATACTACCTGTGCTCTGGCCTGAAGCTTTAGAGAGCTCCAGAGTCTATTATCTTTATTTCTGCTTCTTTTAGAAGAGTGGAAAGAGGAACGGCCCTGGGTGTTGCCCAAACTCAAGTGGGTGGAGGAGCAGCAGTCTCCCAGCCCCATTTTTGCTATCTGCAAAAATGGTGCCCTTTCTTATACATACTCAGTTTTTGGCCACATAGAGGTCAGTCAAACAGATGGTCACCCTAAAAAGTCAGAATGTTAACAGTATGGTGCACTCTCCTCTTTCTCTCCCCATGTAGAAGTTGGGAACTGGGGAGGGGGGATCCAGATTTTCTCATGTTGTTCCATGGAAAAGACCAATAGGAAAGGAAATGTTAGTGTTTTCCTATCAGCTTTCATAGAGCTGATTTCATGCTCACTTTGGGTGCACAAGCCTTGCAACTGGTTTCTAAGTTTCTTAAAAAAGGAAGTAGCTCATGTATGTTCATGTATTTTTGCTGATATTACCATTATATTTCCCACTTCTGACAACTTTAACCAAGTTTCTGAAATAAATTCCATCTTTTTTCTCTCCTCTTGAGGTCAACCAACCCTTTTCTATAAAGAACCAGACAGTAAATATTTTAAGATTGCTGAAAAATGGTCTCTGTTGCTACTGCTTAACTACCTGACAACTCGACTTAGCTTTAATAGCATTAAGACAACCATAATATAATAATGAATGAATATTTCCATGTTTAATAAACAAATGTATATTTGAGTGAAGTTTGAATTTTATATACTTGTGATGTGTCATAAAATTTTATTTTTACTTTCTGTATGTGTTTTAACTATTTAAAAGTATAAAACTCTAAGATTATGGCCTGTATAAGAACTGACAGTGGATTGGATTTAGCTAATAGCTTACATTTGCTCCAGTTGACCTCTACATTCTAGGATAAATTTACCATTTACTAACATTTACCAGAAATTTTACTTTTCACTGATTTTCTTTTTATCTCATTAATTTGTAAAGGAAGAAATAATGAATTCTCATATAAGGAAAAGCATACTGATCATGAGATGAACAAATAACCCACGTCAATGACTGACTCTAGAGCTAAACAATGTTCTTGCTACTGGAGTTTAGGCTTGTGCTACTTCAGAATAATTTCAACTATTTCTTTGTAGAATACTATTATTGGGGAGACATTTATTCTCTTTGTTTATATGCAAGTTGAACTTTATTAATAAAACAGCATTCTCCCAGTGGAAAATGCTGTGAAAATTGTGCCAAGGAACAAAGAAGAGTTGAGTTCAAAACAAATTAGTCAAAGGATTTGAAATGATGCTTTTCATTGATTTGTCTCTTAAATTCTTAGAACCTATCAATTTAGTTCTTTCAACCTAGCAAATTGCTCTTTTGCATTATTTTTCAGTCTTTCCACAGGGAAAAATGGTAAATGTGAGGGAAAGAAAGAGAGAGATTAGACTTTAATAGCCTACATGACTCTTTAATTCTTTTATTTTTCTAATAGAAAGGAGAACAATACATATTTCTGATGTTTTTTATCTGTTAATTAATGCTATTATATTCTTAGTTTCTGTCTCTCTGAAATCATTTCTGTTTCATAAGATTACTTTGTTTTCCTTTCTCTTAACAAAAAAAGTGTTAAAGATACATTTTCTTATTCTTCTAAACATATACAAGTGTGTTAAGACAAAGGAGCATTAACTTTTGTAGGGAGATCTTATCTATGTTTATTCTTACTATTTATAACATCAGTTTGTGAACATGAACATTTTCCAAGTACCTAAAATTCTCAAAGGAATGTTTTCACATTCAAAGCATTTGTGAACATATTTGTTATATGTGTTTTAGGAAGTAGAAAACACAATAAGTATTCATTTTTCAAATAACCAGAACAGAAAGTATTATTATGCCCTCTAGTTTGAAACTATCCTGAAAACCTCATTCTAAATGCCTTGAACCAACATGGTTACTTCTAAAGAAATTAGAATTTTGAGTTTTCAAAATCTAGGAAACAAATTATACATTTCTCTCTATAATATCTCTATACTTGTATGGAATTACTATATATGTATTATAGAAAGAGAGTTATAGAGCTGTTATATATTATATATATTATATACTTCTCTGTTTGATGATTTCTTAAAGGTATTAAAATACTGTGTTCAATACCTGTCTACAATAGAGATGAGGACAGTAAAGTAGCTTTAATGGGACCACAATAGGGTGCTGACAATGATTTCCAGACCTGACAAATATCTCACACCTTCATGAAACCCCCTAGTGAACTGTCAGAAAGATAGGGTTCATATCATCCTCTCATCTCTATATTGATCCTCAAAATATCACTACCTCAAATTGTTTAAAGAATTTCCCTATCAAAGGACAGTGGAAGAGAGGGAGTGGTGATAGATTTTTCAGCTCACCTTTTATCTTCTTGTTATATCTTTCTCTCCGAGTTTTTATAATTTTGTTTTCGACTTCCCTACAATCCTTTTGTTTTATTTAAAATTTCCACGTTATTGAACATAATTTTTATTTTTCCTTAACAAAGTATATTTCTTCTATTTGACATTTCCCCTTACCATCAATGTATCTTTTACTTTCCTCTGTTTTTGATAACATGATATAGATCCTGAATTGATTTCTCTGTGATTCCTCACAGGTGAAGGATGCATGTAGAGGTTTACGGGGAGAGTTGTGACTTCCAAGCTATCAAGGATTCTCCTATGACTAAGGATGCTTTTGTCTGTGTTTTCATTATTTTTATAGGTTCCTGAAAAAATGGGAGTGTTCATCATTGTCACTGTTTACAGTCCTGTCTCTCTTCTCCACACTGTTTCATAGAAATATTCATCCAACCCCTCATTTTACACATACACTGGTTTTCACAGCTTTCCATTTTTGAGAAGTGTGCATTATTAGATGCTTTCTTTTATGAAAATCTCCAGAAAAAGCTTTTGGCTTTCTCCAGAGCAACCACCAGGTGAATCTCCCTCATTTAACAAACTCACCTGATTCATGGTTTAGTGTCTAATATGAACTAAATATTTGATGCCTCCATTTCAGGCAATGAAATGTAATTTGGTAAGGGTGGAGTCCTCATGAATGGTATAAGTGATCTAATAATAAGAGGCAAAGTATCTTTATATGAAGAATTTCTCAGCTGGCCATGGTTTGAGTGCAACCTGGACAATTTTGTTACCTATTAGGATATTTTCTCAAAACGAAAAGAACAAAAAAATGGAGTGAGGGGCCTGGGATGTAGCTCAGTGTGAAGGGCTTATGTTCAATCCCAGTTTCAAAAAAAGAAAGTCTATCTTTCTTTCATCTGAGGATACACCAATACTCACCAGTTTAGAACCTGGAAAAAGATCCTAATAGAAATCAACCATTCTGATAGCCTAATCATGAGCTTCCAGGGGTTAAAACTATGATAAATTATTTTATGTTGTTTATGAGCCTTCCAGCCTATGATAGTATATCATAGCTGCCTGGACTAAAATAGTATACTAAGCATATCCTAATATATTTTGTTTCCCTTTTACAATGGCCCACATTATCCACATCATTACACTAGAGGTCTTAAACTTGGCTTTTTGAGGCTAATATTGATGTTTTTACCAAACTTTGCAGCAGCTTACTTCAGATAATATTTGATTTATGATTTTCCAATAAATAAAATGTTATCATTTTTTTTTTTTGTACTGGACATCAAACTCGGGTCCTTGTGCTTGCAAGTCAGGCAGCGGAACCACTGAGCTAATTTCCTGGCCCTTGTTATCGATTTTTGAGACTCCAGAATCTGCTAAAGACTTTGTAGGGCAAAATACGCATTCAAATGTATCATTGAACCCTGAATTTAGAGTATTCGATTTTTTATTTGTAAACATTTTAAATGTTCATTTTCCTTTCATGTTTGAGTTATTGATATTTAGGTTTTATAAATCAAGAGAAATACACATTACACACAGATAAGTTGAATCATTTTAAAGAGAACAACCTTGTGACATTCAAAAGATTGTTCAAACAGAAAGTCTGACTCCAAAGTAACTTCATAACCCCACCCAATCCAATCCTGTTCCCATTGAACAGTTCTGCCTTTTTCCTTCTTCCTCCAGCACCTGCCAACAACCAATTGCTTTCTGCAGCTGTGGGTTTACTTATTTTATATATTTTATATAAATGAGTCTATGAATATAAATGAATCTATGGCTATTTAATCTTGAAGGTAGTATTATTCAAAAATATATTTTTTTAATTGACTTCAGGAAATGACAATGGCCTGTGTGCCAGAATCTCTTAAATTAACTCTATGTTCTTGCATGGACAGACCCCATAAATTAATGCAAATGATAACTTTACATTTTATTTTTCTTTCAATTTTAACACAGTATATCCCTATGAATTGATAAAAAACATTTCTAAATAACTAGTGCACTTCACCTAGGTATTGGTAAAAGTGTAACATTTAACATATATTTATTTCCTCCATAAAATACATTGTCCCTTCTTAAGCCAAAATTAAAAAATGAAACAAAATGGTCATAATCATAATCTTGATGTCATACTGTTACAAGAGCTCTCTTCTTCAAACATTTATATGTATCAGATGAATTATCTTAATAATTGTTACAAAATTCTGCCAATGAGAATTCACCAACATGTAGATTAGTAATTCTAGTCTGAGAAATATTTACAGAATATTTCTGTGTAATACATGTCTAATGGTGCTGATATATGTTTATAAATAGAAGAATCTAATATAAAATTGCATAAAATCTAAAAATGTTACATTGGATTAATTTCATATAAGGTATTTTTAATATTTGAATTAACATTACATACAAAATCCCTAAAATCCATTGAGTTATTTTCTAATTGTTATAAAAAGGTATATAGGGTTAAATTTTTATTTTTGGAATAAAATTTGTTTTTTCAAAACTTGACCTTGATCTTTATGGCTATTGCTTGCAAAAATATAGTCTAAGAAACAGAAACTTCCAAAAATCTGCCTCTATTTCAAAACTATACCTTGCTCCTGCATTCTTCACATGAACTTACAAAATTATTCTATTTATCTTATTAAAATAGTAATTTATAATTCTTTTTGTGACAGATAAATTGAAGTGGAGTACAAAATGAAAAGGGTAATTAGAGCTATAATTTGACCACTTATTTACATAATTTAATTGCTACAAAGTAATTGCATTAGAGTATTCTCTAAAGATGACAGATTCATCTCCATATGTCTCTCACAACACACAAGTAATCATAAAATAATATCAAAATTTGAAAATAAGTCATTCAGAAGTGATGTAACTTTGGACAAAAAAATTAAGCATTTCATATAATAGGTGGTATACACAGATTATGCATAAATAGACTTCCTTGTAAGTAGAGTACATATAATGAACTTAATGAACATAAATATTTGCATTAAAATATCAATAACAATCACCATATTAGAGAAAGAATTGTTGTATTATAAGTTAGATAATCTACTTAGTATCTTGATTTCTTTAAATGACTAAAAAATGAAATCTGTCAAAGTTATTTGAGCAAAAGATAATATCCATAAATGGATTGTTAAATTTACTTAGTTTCAAAAACTAGTACTTATTTGTTCTTGCAACACCTCCTTTAAGATTCTATTTTTTAATATTGCCAGTAAGAAGCAGACTACTTTTAATAAATTTATGTGGCTTACTGCATTGACAAAAATGTTCACAAATCAAAATTTGAGTTTAAACAAATTCAACTTCTTACAGAACTCAAAAAGAAGCTGATGTTTTTTAACATTATATAATCCCAATGTAGAATTCTAGTTTTATAGAATATCATAGTTCATTCCAGTTTTCACTCATGCCTTATTTCCTAAGTTAAAGTCTCTGAGGCTGGGGTAGTGCTTAATTGACTTTCATATAATTTGAGATGCTCCCTATTGAGACTGGTGACACTAGTCACTTAGGACACACTAAATAATTTTCATGTTTATGTCCTACCTCAGTTCAACCTCTTCAGCAATGCAGTTATCAAATTTTACTTGAGATCTTCCTAAGTAAAAGAACACTTTTAAACTTATGGTTACTGATAAATGAATGTATGGTGAAATCAAAGGAATTACAAATGCTTAAATATTATTAAGAATAGTTCATCTCTGGCAATCAACATGATAAATTTGCAAAAGTATACCAATGACTGGCCCTAAGGTATTTGATCCTCAAGGCTGAGCCACGCTGACAATGACTGGCAGGAGCTGAGAAGAAAACAAAAGCCTCTTATTCTCTCTCTTTAATCAGCAGTTTTTCTGCTGTGAATGGATCACTGAATTTGGTGGTACTGCTCTTTATCCTTTGTGGATGAGCTTGTAATGGCTTTCAGGAATAGTGTGGATCATAAACATATATTAAACTTCTTTAAAGTGTCATTCTGACTTGAGTCAGAAGATTTTAATCTACTACTTTCTCATTTTCATTGCTACCTTTAAAAAAAATATAGGCTTACCAATGAAATGACCTGTGTGGACAATTGAAAGAGACAGGACATAAATAAATTCAATCTGTAAAAACAATTTTTCTCTTTTCAGAACTCAGAATATAACTGATGATCTTTAAGGCCATGTGATACTGCAGATGTAGATCTAGTTGTGTGGGTCTACTTATTTATTTTTTTGCTGGAGATAAGACCCAGGGCCTTAGATGTGCTATTTTATACTACCATTGTTCCGACTCATGTCTTACTTTCTTTATGAAGCTAAACATGCTAATCCTGGTCCACATATTTCAGAAATCCAGAGCTTTTGTTTTGTGGGTTGGTTTGATTTAACTAGCGCTGAACTACGGTTCCCCAAATCTGTTTCCCATACTGGCAGTACCAGGTTAAGTGTGAGTTGAAAGGCAGAGTGAAGCAGCAGTCATTTTGCTCTTAAATATGAAAATTTAAATTTCAATTATTTAGAGCTTTGACTTTCAATTCAAATAGCTGATATGACTCCATTTTTAGCTTTCTTACTGAATTTTAGAAGATTCTGCATACCTTTCAATATGGGTGCAGCACTACCTCGTCCTTACTTAATAAAAAAGAAAATACATCCTATCAGTTCACAAGCAAATCACTCACAAAGGGTGTATTCCAGAGATCTAGATTTTTAAAAATTTTTGTGTAAACCAAACAAATTTTTTGAAACTTGGAAAGTGAAAAGAAGGAAGGCATATCAGTAGGTACACATTGGTACTCTTTTATCTCTATTCTGAGAAAGAATTAATCGCTGCTACTCACTAATCAACAGAATGCTGTAAGCCTTTAAATCTTCTATAAATTTACTGAAGTTGAACTAAAACCACTGACTTATGAAGTTAATTATTCTTATTTAACAAATATTTTAATTTTTTTTTTATTTGTACTGGGGATCAAACTCGGGACCTTGCTCTTGAGAGGCAGGCGGCGGAACCACTCAGCTAAATCCCCGGCCCCAAACATTTGAAGATTAACGTGTAATCTTGTTTTCTTTGCTTACTTTGGAAGTGTTATGTGTATATTATTGTTATTAACAAATATTAGGATAAGATAGTTTCTGTCCTGATATCATAATCAATGTTGATAGTTATACTTCTCATAAATACCTACTTGTTGGCCTTGTGTTTTGAGAATTTAGCACTTCTAATTAGGTAAAATAAAATTGATTAATTTCACATAGTGACTTACATGTTCAAGTCTCAAGGAAAAGTTTTCAAATTAATAAAGCATCTTCCCTGTATGAACTGAAGATCCTCTACAAGTGCTGTTATTACCTCTAATATTCTCTTTGTATAGTACATGATTGGTTTTAAAATAACATTGACCTGTGCTGAAAAATCCTGCCAAGTGGATTCCAAGTGATGGGGCAAATACAGTTTTCAAAGCAGAGTCAGAATTAAGATAAATCACATTCAGTGTTTTTTTTTTTCAGTCCATTTTATTACTGACATTTTTCATTCAATATATTTTTTGATTACTGGTTTATAATTTTCGAGTGCAATTATTTTTACTGATTTTATATCATTAAATGATATGATTTTGATTATTAAAATAAAATAAAATAAGGAAACCTATTTTAAGTATTATAGACTCAATTTTTATTACTAGTGAATACACTTTTTGTTTTTGTGGTGCTAGGGATGGCACCCAGGGCCTTGCACATGCTAGGCAAGGACTCTACTATTGAATGACACCACAGCACAATGAATAAAGTTTTAAGTAATGAATTTTACATAAAACAAAATTAGTTGATTTAAATTAAATTTAATTTAATTTCATGTCCATTTCATCTATGTCTTGTGACATGTTGGCATAAAATATTCATAATATCCTGCGGTTATCTTTCTATAACACATGTGAAGATCTGTCTTGATGTCTGCTATTTTCTAATGTTGAAATGTGTGTCAACTCTTATTATGTCCTCATTAGCAGCTAATATTATTATGTTTTTCTTTTACCTCATTTGGAGTTATTTCACACTCTGCTTCTAAAGTTTTGATATAGTATCTTGATTCAGTGATTTTTACAGTGTTTTCTGATATATTCATCCATGGTTCTCAGTGTTATTTCCTAGCTGGTTGTGTCATGTCCTCATGAGCATTATCGTTCATTTTGAAAAAAAAAACAAAACATTTATTTCAGAAAACATGTCGAAGTTACTATCCCAATATTATGGTGAAGTAATATTTGAAATCAGTAGTATTAGTCAAAGACTCCATAATTTACTCCAGTTGTTGTGAGATGGAGGAAGACTGTTAATTTGTATAATGGCCTTGATTTCAAGATTTCTTTGGACTCAGTTCTGCAACATTGCATAACAGGTTTAAACGAAGGCAAAAATAAAATAACTATTTCCTGTGGGCAATATATACTTACAAAGCATTCAAGGCTACAATTTTTTAGATAGAAATAACATTAAGTATAGTATAAGTACAATTTTGAGTCATTGATCAGTCCAAGGCTACACAACACTATAATGCTCTTGACATACAATGCTATCAAGGAACAGAGGTATTCATGTGACAGATGAACAAAATTCATCAGCTTTTCTTGTTTTAGATTTGAAGGCCCACAGCAATGGACTCTTTATATGAATGTTTCCTGAACAAAGGAATAAAATCTTGTGCTGCTTTTAAAAAGTAATTCAAAGAAAACCTTTCTCATTAAAATAGTTCATTAAAAACATTTATATTAGCACTGGATTTCTTCATGAGCACTCAGACTAAATTTTGTTATATTATATTTGCTATATTTGTTTATTTCCGTGGTTCTGCTTCTCTGCATTTTGATTCCTTTAATATGGGAGACCACAGAAGTCCCTAGTGAGATAATTTGAATACTACTTTATCTATTACTATTGTTAAGTCCCTATTTGATTAGTTTGATAATCAAAATTGTACAATAGTAAGTTAATATTCTAGTTCACAGCAAGGGTATATATTCATGGCAATCCACTTATAGTGTCTATTCATCACTTTTCTGGAATTTACCTTTGAAGGTGTTTCTCTTTATTCTTTACTTCATCATCACTTTTCATTTCTCTCAGACTCACCCAGAGAATAAGGGCAATAAGTTCTTATATTTTCTCTTAAACGTCAGGACAACAATATTTTTTACACAAATCTAAGGCTTCAGCAAGAATTAGTTTATATATTGCAAAAAGTTAATTTTCACTTTTTAGCAAGAGTTTACCATTGCTATCTCATTAACAGATGTAACATTCTAGCATCTTATTGAGTGTAAGCATGTCTGTGTTTTGGCTAACACTGAATTCAGAATCACTCAAAAAATATTTGGTAGCAAAACTGTATTAATATATACTGTCCATTTATTCAATGGGCCCCCTTTTTTGTCAACATATATGGTTCCATGTATATTAGGCAGTCTTTTGCTCATTGTCTTATGACTGTGTCCTTTTGTAACTCTAACAAGTACCTATAATTATTTTTGCACACAGACATTCATTTTTTAACCATTCATGAGCTCCAAGTGTTCTAAGAAATACACTTTAGTAACATGAAGTACCATATTTATGATAACTTTTTCCAGACAAAAAATTCATCCATTTCTAATTTTAAGTACCACTAGATGTGCTTCCTTCTTGTCAATTAAAGTGTCAGAATCACCTTCCCCAGAGTTGCCAATAAGAAGGGATTTCTCAAAATATCCCCTAACTTTTTCACACTCTATTTCCCTTCCTGAAAACACAGTAATATGTATAGTGCAAGACCGAGCATGCAATATTTTAAAAAATTTCTCAATGGAGATTCACTGTTGTTAGGATATAGGGCAAGTCCACAGTGTTGTTTATAATGGTTGACACCATCTTATCCTAGGTAATATTCCAGCCTCTCCTCCCTGCAGGCTTTCTGTAATGTTGGTCTTCTACCTGCTACCAGATCTTCTCTTCTGCCAACCCTTTTCTAGCTTAGTACTTTCTCAAAGAAGAATTCCTTTCTCTCAGAATTGGATATGGACCTCAATAACATGCTCAGTCTTCTTGTATCTCTCCTTCCAATTGGAATTGTTTAATTCTTGGGATTGTCTCTATCACTCTTGCTGACATAAGTCAGATACCTAGTTAATATTTCATTGAATAAATGAAGGGATATTCATTGTTATGTAACAGAGCACCCAATCACATTAAACATGTCTCTATACTTGCAGGAATGTGAACAGATATATAAGCTGGCATCCTAGCTTTCAAAGGAAGGGACGAAGTTAAATTCCATATCCCTTAGCTATAAACTCAAATGCCCAAAATGTTCTGAAATCAAAATTTTTAGCATAGGTGATTTATTAATAAACCTTCATCAAACTGAAATGAGAAGACCTGTGATCTTTTTTTCTATTTAGTGTGACTATCATACACAGTAAGTAGGGAACTGCCTCCTCTGTGATCTATAAACTGCCCTTTCTTTTGAAAGCAAAGGAAAATAATCTCAGTTCCAATAAACCCTTAATTACCCTAAAGTTATACAAAGGTATTCTGAACAATAATATAGAATTATTCAACATTTTTGCACTCATACATTTATTTCTTAACCATTCATGAGCTCCAAGTGTTCCAAGAAATACACTTCAGTAAACATGAACAAACCATTGGAGAATATGTCTGGGTAAGGGAAAAGGGATTTCAGGCTTGATAAAGGGCTGATCTTCTGGATTGCAACTCTTGATTTCCAGGGATGTATTCAATCAGACTTTTCATTCTGGGTGGATTGCATTTAGTCTTAATGCTTTGTTCATCAAGAACATAATTTTTTAGCATTACACATTTGTTTTACTTGAAATATTTCCATGAGTATTTTAAGGGGAAAATGTGGAATATAAATCATAAAGAGCTACATTTTGCCCTATATTTCAGAATATTTTCAATATAATAATCTGATTTTATAACATGGCCTAAATTTTTGATAGCCATTACTAATTCTAATATGACACAAATAAAACATTCAAGAACATTATTTAGAAGGATAGATTCTTTTTATTAGTGTTTTCTTGTATAGGGAACAGGAAAAGGGACACTAGTGGAACGCCTACAGTGAGTCTTGGTCTCCTGTGAGCCACTACAAAACAAAGTGAGTTAAAGAATAAAGACAGAAAACGAGGCAAAGAAGAAGCTGAGCTTTGGACTTGATCAGTGCTTCTCTGGGCAGCAAAGACAGAGACACCTGGATCTTACCACTATTTATGGGGTTCACAGGGAATATCAGATGTCTCAGAGGATGGCAATAATCCTAAATTGACAAGAATCTTATAATCAGAGGAAGTATTAGATGTCTTGGAGGGTGGGAGTAATCCTAAATTGACAAGGATCTTATAATTGGAGGAAGCATCAGAAGACTTGGAGGGTAGCAGTAATCCTATGACCATGAGTAATCCTATGACTTTATGCTGATGAAGATCTTAGATCATGAGGAGCTTAAGTTGATTAGGATGGTGAGATGAGGAAAACATTCTTATAACAGTAAATGGGATGAGTTATGCTGCTAAGACATTTGTCCCTCCCCGAGGTGAAACTTTCTCTTACTACTCAGTTCTCAAGGAACCAGGATGTCTTCAGCTGATGTAATCTTGCCCTTAAGCATCACAGCATCACAGGACTATTGAGGTCTCAGACAGCCCTAAGCCTAATTTTATGCAGAATGGCTCCCAACATTCTTGGCCCAAACAATTGATGAAAACTTTTATATTGCAATGTTTAAAATTTCCTTCTGCAAAAAACATGTAGGTGATAATACTCTCATGTTTATAGTGAAGAAAAGTTATGATCAGAAACATTGAGTTTTATAAATTGCACAGATATGCAAAACTGATGTAAAAGTGTATCCTACCAAAATACATTGATTTTTTCCCCCATGTCAATAAAAAAAGAGAAAAATGTTACTTGCAATAAAAGAAACTCAATTCTGTCAAATTTCAGGATTTTTTAATTGCAAAGCAATCATCTATTTCAAATAGTTTCATTAAGAAAATACTTAATCCAAAGAATGTACACTAAATGACCAGTTTTTAGAGCCTATACTGTTATGAGCTAATAAAAAGTCACTTAATGTAACTAAATATATAATTGTGTAAAACAAAATGTCCTGCAGACTTTGCTATAGAATAGGAATTCTAAAGTTGGAATACATGAATTCTGCATTTGCTTTTACCATCTTTATGATTTTCCAAATTGCTTTTCTGTTCTGTTTCCTTATCTGTAAACTGGGGCAAATAACTATTCACACATCACAGGGTTGTTTTTAAGGTTAAATGACAGAACAAGGGAAGTACTTAAAATATGATTGACCCCTACATGTATTAGCTATACTAAGTTATTTATGGTGAGTTGGGGTAGTCTCAATATATATGCAAAATAAATTAAGTATTCATTCTTGTTTATTAAAGTACTACAATTAAACTTAACCTGGATATTTCCAGTCAGTATAAATTCAAATCTAGTATCATTATACGTATTTATTTATGACAAATATTCAGTCCAAGTCACATTTACCTTATTTACCCTACATAATGTATATTATTATGTATTAAATATTCTTAATATCATTGTCTACAAAAAATAAAATAATTGCTTAAAATAATTGCTAATACAGGATTAGCTTTAGTTATTTTGTGTGATGAAAGCACAAATTGACAAAAATATTGTATGTACATTTTTCTAGAGTCATTCAATTTATAGTAACAATACATATACACAAGAAAAACTGCATACATGTGTCAAAATTATTCACTTAACCGAATAGAAGATAAAATTTCCAAATATATTTATCCTATACTCAGTGTTATAATTAAAGGTATTAGTTTATTGCATAAGTTGACATTATCTTAAATCATATGTAATGGTATCTTAAAATATCTTCAGTTGAATTCAGTAAATCAAAGTAAAAGCAACATGGGCATTATACTGAACAATGTGCTTTTTGGATATTATTTAAATAAGTTTATTAAAAGTTTCATATATTTATGAGTATTATGTCAATATTAGTATTATTTATAAAATTTTGATGCCTACTCTTGTACTCAAGTTTAGAATAAGGTCAACCTTCTGCTATTTGGTAAGGTCCTGCAAATCCTTTGAAATGTACTTTCTTTCAAAAATTATTCTTTACATTACTGACATCAGTACAGTGAAATATTCTCAGATGTTACTAGGTTTTCAGTACAATTTAA
The DNA here is from genome assembly GCF_053883595.1 of Heterocephalus glaber. NCBI lineage: Eukaryota > Metazoa > Chordata > Mammalia > Rodentia > Bathyergidae > Heterocephalus > Heterocephalus glaber. The sequence goes on along the minus strand of NW_028258344.1, from coordinate 26,310,881 downwards.
ATGATCTCTGCTTTTGAAATGACAGAATTTTATCATGCTTTTCATTAAACTTAATATTTTTGTGTGTATCAAAGAGAAACAAATACATTAGACAATAACACATTAAAGGTTAATGTATATAATTATTCACAAAGAATCCTTGACTTTGTTGTAGAAGGCAATAATTTTTTCAAAATATTTTCTTAGAATAACAAATAAACTTAGAATAAGCTCATTTTATACCTCAAGTCATTTTGTTTAAATGCCTTAGTTATGTGTCTTGAATATGGTGTACTGATTCAATTATTTCTCCTTCCAATTTCTTCTTTCATTTTTTTATTCATTCTTTCCCTTATTTCCCAACATGTGAGAAAAAACAATCTTCAATGATGCTATCATTCTATTGAGAATTAGAACAGTATCTATTTCATATCAACATAAGTACTATATATATATATATATATATATATATATATATGTCGTATTATGTCTCCGTCTCCTGACCCTACACTACTTACTCTTAGTTTTCTGAAAGTCTCCTTCATAAAGCTTTCAAAGTATTATGTTTAGTTCAAAGAAGAGATAAGTCTCTTAATTTAGAATTTTTACTCAACACTTGAATGAATACATTAATGAATGTTTCAGAGTAAACATTTAATTTCAAGGTTAAAAATAGAATTCTGTCTAAACAAGTCCATATTCAAGAATGATACATGAATGATACATGTTCATCTGTCAAACAAACTCTCTATTGAATTTTTGATAGAATCTAAAACATGTAGTAATAAATATCAGGGTCTGAGTTGTGTTCTCATTTTAAAAACTCACTTCATTTTGTCAGTACATAGTGTTTTACATTTAGAAACCAATTTATCAAAACTTTCTTCATTTAAAACATGGAAAATTTGAGCAGAAGTCTTACGTGCAATTTTGAATTCAGTAAGTGAAGTTTCCTAGTTCAGATGAACTTATAAGTTGTATTTATGATCATCTAAAGATTAGTCTGGCAACAACTTATGTTTTAAGAATTTTACTATGCTGCATTTTTATATTTTAATTTGATTTCTTTTTGAAAAATATAGAAGTATGTGAGATTCAGTCATTAAAATGGTTAGAAAATATTCTATAAATATGAAAGGGATTTGTGGCACCAACTTTTGGCTTAACTGTTCCTCTCTATAGTTTTTCTATGCTTTACTTTATTTATCTTACTTTACTCCCTATAGTTTCATCTTACCTTGGGGATTAGTTTGCTCTTTTTCTAATTCTTCAAGGGTAAAGATGATTTTTGATTTGAAGTTTCTTCTTTTTAAATGTAGGCATGTGTGGCTATGCATTTCTCTGAATACTGTATTTGCAGATTCCCAAAAGTTTTGTAATATTATACTTTTATTGAATTCATCCTAAATTATTTTTAAATGCTTTTGTGATTTCTTCTTTGAGTCATTGGTTGTTTAAGATTTTGGTATGTTCCGCATATCTGAGCAGTGTTTAGTTTTCCCTGTTGTTGGTAATGGAAGATATTTTGAATAATTTTAAATCCATCAAGGCTTATTTTGCCTAAACTAGATAATATTCTGTATTGTAGAGAAGAATATGTACTCCACTGTTGCTAAGTGAGGTGGCTTATATGTACCTATTATATATGGTGCCATTTAAGTCCTCTATTTACTACGAATCCTGCCTGGTAGTTCCATGTTATTGAAAATATTAAATCTCAGATTCATATTATCCATTTATAAAATTATCCATTTTTAAATTGCAAAATTATCCATTTAATTCTGTAAATGTTTGCTTTATATAATTTGACGTTCTGATGTTTTGCATGTATGTATTCACAAATGTTGCATTGTTTTATGAGTTAACCCTTTTATCAATATAAAATATTCTTTTTTGTCTCTTGTAACCACTTTTCATTTACAGTTTGATACAGATATATCTGTGGAGCTCTCCTTTTATTATCATTTTCATGGAATATTTTTTCCATACATTTATTTCCAATATATATTTTTCCCTGCAAAACTGCAAGGAATTGATTGGCTCTCTTCACAGGACCCTCTCTACGGATACCAGAAACTCTTTGAGAGGCCAAGTCTGTTACAGAAAATGATGTCATTTTTGCATATAACCTACACACATCTTCTTATGTATTTAAAGCATCTCTATAATAGGATACCTAATGCAATGTAAATGCTATGTAACTAGTTATTATACTCTACTGTTTAGAGAATTATAAGAAAATAGCAGTACCTTTACAATAAAGTTGAATATTTCCCAAATATGTTCAATCTGCAAATAGATTAAATCATGTGTAGAGAATCTGTGGATAGTGAAGGCCATCTAAAGTCCTGCTTTTTTCCCCTATAGTTAGATGCAGCTTGTCCCTTATATCTCTCATGTGCTCAGAGATAGAGCTTTTGAGGGGCGATTGGATCATGGGGAGCTATACTCATGAGGGGACCATCTTTTTCTGGCTGAATCCTTCCACCATGCCCTTTCTGCCTTGGAGCAAGACAAATATGGACTGAAACTGTGAAGCAAAATAAACCCCTCCTCCTTAATGTTGTGGGGGTTGCTGTTCTTTCCCACTTTTAAAAAATGAGTGTGTATTGGTTATACAGATTAATAGGTTTCATTTTGGCAGATTTTTACATGCACATAACATACTTTAATCATCCTCCTCCTATATCATTTCCTTTGTCCTACCCTCCTCCTTAGTTTCACAGATTTGGGGGGAGTTTCAATATGTATAGTGTATTTTTGATGTTTTAACTTAATTATCAAGGATGACATAGTATTGGACGTTCTTTTTCATTTTTTAAAAAAAATTCCTGCTGATTTATTCCCTATAATTGAAGAGTTTTACCTTTTTGCATTTAAAGTAATCACTGATAAGGAAGGCCTATGAGATGTGATCAAAACATACAGTGAATATTTAAATTTTAAAAAAATTTTACAGTCATACATTGCCAGTAAACCCCCTCAAAACACTCCCTCTCACAACACACTTATCTTGTCATTCTTGCCACTTTGTGAAGCAGTTCTAGAAGTCCTCTTTTGTGTCTTTTCATAGCTGCCTTGATGTCCTAAGTGAATTTAAGTTTATGGCAATTTATGTCAAATAAATACATTACAGTTTGTCCTCATTTACCTTATCACCAGACCTGCCATTGTGAGTCTTCTGGCTCTTCCACAGTCAAGAGGACCATGAGAGGTAAACATTTTTGATTGATTCAAGATATTGGGGCAGCCATGACAGTACAACTGAACACAATCACAAAAGAGGATGTCTAAAATTAGTTCAGAAAGTGGCAATAATGGTGAGATAAGTGTGTTGAAAATGAGGCAGGATTATTTTGTGTGAGAATAATGGCAAAGCATTGTTTACTGTAATTTTAAAAAATTGAAACATCTCCATATTGTTTGATAATACCTCTTAGTGTGTTTCTATGTGATATTTTTGTGCATGAATTTTGTTTCTTTGGACTGTATCTCTCAGACTTAAGCTTTGCTTACTTTTATGTTTTTAATTATATGTTCTTCCAATTTGATAATTTTAATTCTCCATTCTTCAATTTTACTGATTCTTCTTTGGCTTACATAAATCTACCATAAACTATTTAAGTGAATTTTTCATTTCATCTCATTTACCTTTTTGACACCATTATTTTTGCTTCATTCCTTTCCATGATTTACCTCTTTACTGATAGTCTCATTTTGTTTATATATCCTTTTTTTCTAAATGATTTGGTCTTTGTCCACATTTTTCTTTAGTTCTTTTGAATATATTTAAGATGAATGTTTTAAGTCTAATAAGCACTATGTCTGTGTCTCCTTAAAGAAAGTTTCTAACAATTTTTTTCATTGAATAGGACATATATTCATATTTCTTTTTACACTTTGTGAACTTTTTAATTCAAATCTAACCATTTCAAGATTTTGATATCCTAATTCTGGAAATTAGATTCTTCTGCTTCTCTGGGTTTTTCTGGTTTGATGTGTTTTGTTTATATATCTATTATTATCTGAATTGTTGAAAACTACAGAACTCAACTTATGGTGGGACTTTCCAAAATTATTTTAAGGTGAAGGGCCTTCATAAGTCTTTTATGAGAGTATTTCTCGATATAAACATGATCGTGGACTTCAAATTCACTCACATAAAGAGGTATTTTTGAATGTTATACTTTCCCAAAGAAATTCTTTCAAACTTTCGCTCCTGAGCTTTAGACAGTCAAAATAGACTGCAGTCCTTTGTCCCCTGCATCTGAGAGTTGTTGCTTTCAGCTGCAAAGTTTTCAAGTTCATCTCACCACTTTTCTGGCCTGAATTCTGATTTAGACAAAGCCAGCTCAAGTTTTTGTTTGTTTTTTGTTTTTTTGCTTTTGTTTTTTGTATGATTCTTTTTGGGATTCCTCAGGCAGGTTAGAACAAACATACTCAGTAATTTGTTAATGAAGTATGCTCTGTTACTTCTGGAACCAGGCACAGAGATCCCACACTGAGACTTAGAATTTCAAGACTGAGAGGTTAGAGGAGAGCAAGTGAAAATACACAGAGCCTTCTCATCATTTTGAAGTTGCCTTTGCTTGATTCATTATTTCCTTGGTTGTTCTAAATTTTGACTATATTTCACAAGTATTGACAAATTGGCTGTAATAGTTTCTGTTTAATTTTCTATGATTCGAAGGAAAATGAGAGTTTGGAACTGCCTGTTCTACCATTTTGTTGACATAATCCTGCTTTTAGTTTAGGAAAACTGAGCAAAATGAGATAAAGGAGAGAACAATATGTGAAGATAATCCAAGCCAGCAGTATGGTAGCAATGGGTAGACCTGACTTGTTCACATATAACTTTAACACCTAACTGGATATCTATACTTCTCTCAAATTTTGCAACAAAGAAGTGAACAACAAATCCAACCCCACCCAGTGTCTTAAACAGTAAAATGACTAAGCGATATTGTACTTTGGAACTCAATTTTTGGGTTTCAGAGGAGAATAATTAATCATGTTCTTTTTTGTCCACATTCTAAATGAATTGACCTAACATACATTAGCTTTTAGTAATCTTTTAGTTTATTTGTCTTATACATGTGGGCTAAAGATGATCTATGAATTGTTCTTTTAACAAGGAGTTTGGCTATTTCTTGAAACCTACTGTGTTGGATTCTTCTGTTTATCTCTCAAGATTCATCCTACACCAGAGACTAACTTGTATAAACCACATCAAAGGACTTGCATGTGCTCATGCTTCTGGTGGGATTTAGTTAACACATCTTTTAAAATATCAGTGGAAACAGAAACTTGAAAAGTATTTCTTTCCTGTCTTATTTTGGGGTTACCTATGTCCTTTAACAAACGCCTTTCCAAGGCAGACTTCTCAACAGGAAATTTCCTCAAAAGCTGTCTTCCTGGGTTTCTTTATATAAGGGTAGCACTGATAATGACATTACTCATAGTAGCCTGTGAGTTTTGGGATGCCTATTGGTGTTTCTTTTCCCTTATTTACTTAATTTAGTCTCTTTATTAAGCCCTTCAACAATTATCTTAACTGCTGTCTGTATTCAGCTGAGACGTTAACTGATAAATATACTAAGCACAAGTCTTTGAAACTTACTTTTTTGTTGGGGGGGGGTACCGGGGATCGAACTCACATCCTTCAGCTTACACAGCAGGCAGCGAAACCACTGAGCTAAATCCCAGGGCCTGAAACTTAGTATATTAAATATGCATAGAACATAACTCTAGGAATGAATGTAGCAAAATACAAATATCCATCCTTCTTTTAGGGAAATCCTGTAATGTTGTGTAGCAATAAAATGATAAAAGGTATTTCAGATGCATTTAAATAAACATTTACATTTATGGCTACAATATCTTTATGTTATTCATAACTATTTTTGCTGAGTTAAGGAGATTTACTCTAGCTTGTTAACATATTAATAAAATAATTGCATTTTTCCAGTTGAATTGCTTATAGGAAGGCCTGTGGAATATACTTCTTTGCTAGTGAGTGTTACTTTTGAAAGGAATGATAATGTATTAGAAAAGTAGAGATTCAAACATGTTGAATTTTGAATTTAAATTAAAATAGAAAAATACACCTTCCTTCTGTATTGGAGTTTTTAAGGTCTTCTAAGTTAATACCAACTTAATTAGAATATGACATAAAATATCATGCTAAATTTGACAGATTTAAAAATGATATTTAAAGAAATGATGAAATGAATATTTGAGAAATCTCTTGAGATAATCTTTAAAAAGTAAGATATAAGAGTCAGTTATTGACAGTTGCCTAAGTACCGTTCTTTTCATTTTAAAATAATTTAAGACAAGTTACTTGAGATTTCAGAAGTTTCAAAGACAAAACTGGTATCAAAAATAATTTAACATGAGGCTGAATAGTGTATGAAAATAATTATAAATATCATAATTTTCAAGCTTCTTACTCATACAGAATTACTCTAAAATTTGAAACAGATATATTTCAAATTTTGTTCAGGAAACAAATCCCTTCATACTTTCCATATCCTGCTTACTGCTTATATTTTATACCATATATTGTACATTGCTAAACTGAGCAACACATGTTTATTTATTACTGCTAAAATAGACATTGGTTGAAAAGTACTAATTTTTCTCTGATATTTTTCATTATGCATCTTTTTTTGGTCATTATCTATGGTGTAGCTGTAATTACAACCACTCAAAAATATGTGCAACTCTCTTCTAATGTGGAAGGTTCCTTATGGGGAATATCTAACTTAGTTATTCTTGGTTGGCCTGGTATTGAACACTTGCAAAAATAGAGAAGGTGCTCGATAAACTATCAAATTAAAATATCTTGCTGCTAATAGAGTAAAAGAAATAATAAAGATATAAAATCTGTTATTTTGAGAATCTTTCCCACCCAACTAGCATTCCCTATTACTTGCTAGAAATATAATTGATCTATGCTTAATATTAGGGAGAATAGAAAATGGAAGTAAAATGACATGGAAAGAAATCTCAACTCAACTACTGTCTCATTCTAAAATGTAGACAAAAGTCACAGTATTCCTGAGATGAGATTTCCTTATTTATAGAATTGAGAAATCTAGAAATAAGATAGAGCTGAATATATAAAATATGTGCTTCACAATATTAACCAATATATTTTTATAAGTTCTAATGATTTCATAAAATTTCATTCCAAATAAAATATATTGAGATAATATTTTACAGGTTTGTGGTAGTTTTATTATATAATGACCATGTACTGAATGATTTTGTCAACTCTTTTGTTGATTATAAAAACTTGATAAAAACTTTAAAAGCATATGAATTGGATTAAATGCTATCAAAGGAATGTATTTAAATATTGTGTCCATATATATATATATTAGAATTTAAAATATCCATGGCTAATTTATTTCAATATAACTGCATTTTAATAGAAAAATATAAAAACACTTTGACTATTGATTTCTGTTATCCAGGTTAAAACCTCTTCTATGGAATTTCTCCTTGGTAAAAATATTAAGAAGATGGTTGTGAATATTATCAAAAAAGGTTTTGTTTTTAATATGAATTTAGAAACTAAGAAAAGTTTTTTTAAAAATCTAAATTCTGTACATTTTCAAGTCTAACATCATTTTATTCACAACTATTCTAATACACACAAACATTATTTTCAATGTTACTACTTAACTAATATTCATTATTAAAAGAAGAAATAAACAATTATTATATATTTTATGTTAAGCTATTATACATTCTTCCCTTTGTGTTTGCCTTATAGGACAGATGAGAACATGGGTTTTACTTCATATTCAGAATGGAATAAGAATACCTGACTCCTATTGCCTTAACACTAGAAGGTAGTTTTCTATCTCTAAGGAACTTTGCTATCTTTGAGAGAAACAATAACAGATGGCTTTGAGGGGATCATCAAAGGTCAAATTTAATTTGCAATTTATCAAACATGCTATTTTTCAGGAGAAACAGATAAAACATTTCTTTACCATCTTCAAACTCCTTTGTATCATACTTAGAAATGAATATAAGCATATTTTGAAAAAGGTTTAAAATAATTCCCTCAAATTGAGAAAAATGTCTTTAAATTTTAAATTTTAATATATCTTAATAAAAAGCATAATATACTTTAGAATAATCATTTTATTTGATGTCATATATATTACTTTTTTTCCAAAAGAATACCTTCAAATATGATCTGTAATAAACATATACTTCCTGTTGAAGATCTCTTTTCTCCATCTGCATATCAGAGAGCAATTTTAAATGAGATAAAACCTAGTTGATATAACAACCCCACACTGAGTTAAAAGATCAATCTAGGGGGGGATGAAACTCAGGACCCAAAATCTCCTAAAAGAACAGGAATTGAGTCAGCAAGTGAACTGCAGCCAAAGAGTTAATTGGCTGGACACCAGCCGAATTGAGTTGTAGAATACAGTAAGGGCACAAGGAACAGAACACAAGTTCACTTGTTAGAAAAATAATCCTTTTATAGTTTGGGCAATCTAAACTCTTTTGTAATAGGAGTTTTTTAAAAAAAAATAGGTAGCATAAAATACTTTCAGATGTTCACTGGCATCTTCAGAACTCTTTTAAAAGCATTTGAGGTTCACTAAATGTGCATTAAATAAATCAGTACATAGAGTGTATGGGTCAACACACATTTCTTGAACCATAAAAATGGGATTTTAACCAAAAGTATTAAACATCACAGGACATTATTCTGTATTCACAGGGAGATTAAACAGATATTTAGCTATATTATACAATATTGTAGAAGAACTAGCATCATGATGTTTTATTCTTACATTTCTAAAATAAAGCTATAATTAATTTACAGTAGTATGAACTTTTTTTATAAATATGAACAAAATTATGAGATCATGAAATATTTAGTTACAGTGCTATATCCTAAGAAATTACAAATATGTAAAAGTAGGTGCTGAATATTTTTTACTACTAATAAATATTTTTAACACTAATTTCTCTAGGATATTATCAAGTTGTTTTAAAGGCATTTTACTATTTTTAGGAAAATATTGTGCTTTGAATTAACCAACTACAAAGGCCTGAATCTGATTTGAATACTAAAAATTTCTCTTCAATATGTAAATATTAATTTACTTTAACTTAATCATTTATCTGGATGATTTTTTTTTTTTGCCAAACTAACAGGTAGCTCTTGTTAAACTGGTCAAATATCCATATAATGCAACTAAATTACAGCCTGTGAATTTATTTATTACCTACAAATTTCTCAGGGAAAAGAAAACATTATAGAAACAGTCGATGAGGGCATAGTAAAACCGCTTACAATATAGGTGCTAAAAGTGGGTTTCTAGGGATTACCCACAGTGGAGCAGAGCACAGGTAGAAAAGTATATTCAGTTCATTAAAATGGCCTCTATCAAGGTTCCATACCTTAGTTAATGTTGGAAGCATGCAGAAGCTTCACTGGATGCTTAGGGCTTTTCAGGCTCTGACTCATTTGAATCCTCCAAATGTCAGGGTCCTCTAGTGGTTTCAGAGCCTTTCCAGCTGCTTAAGCTGACAAACCCAAATTATAAACAAAGAGAAAAATAAAAAATAACAGGAATTATGGAGATCATTTTTTCTCAACTGGGAAGGTGATCAAAAGATGGATAAATGGAGGGGAGAGGGAAGGGCAAGGGGACAAAAAAGGCATACATGACTCCACAGGAGGAATGTAAACATTATATACTGAAAACAAGTACGAATAAAAAAAGAACTGAAAAAAATCCTTAACTTTAAAAATAGTAAATAATTACTTAAAGGCCAGGGATGTAACACAGTGGCACCACGCCTGCCTGGCAAGCACAAGGTCCTGAGTTTGATTCCCAGTACTGAGAAAAGAAAAAACAGAAAAAGAATACTTTGAAAATGCCAAAGCTTTTATGGAGAAGCTTCTATTGCCTGTTTTCCACAGGAGACATACAGCTTTTTCATATCATTGTCTACAAATTGGTCTGAAGACAATTTTTTCAATCCATTGTTTTACTTCTTCAGATGTTCTGTTTAATGTTACATGGGTGCTCCGAGAGGATTGGCTCATACTAAATCCTTTTGCTAAGCCTCAACATCTTCCTTGGGGAATGGCTCCCAAGAGCTTTGTTGCCAATGCCACATAAAGAGTAAATCATCTTGATTGTTTAAGCAGCTAAGCAGGTCTCTTAAGTCACTCCAACCTAGACAGTACAGGACAGCACTTTGTCTCACATGCCAGCACCTCATCTCAGCAGAATACTTTCTGTGTCATTGCTGAGGAGCATGCCTCATAGGGACTGCTCAGTGGCCAGTCAGAGACTACGAGGATTCCTTCTCATTCTCTGTGTGCCATGCCTTGTGCTGGGAGCTGTCTTCCCTGGAAGAGATTGGGAAGTACCATCTAGAAGTAATGGACAGTTGCTGCCCCATAGAAAACTGTTTAAAGAATATGAGAATGGTTAAATCAATGGTCTCTTTTTATCTCTTTGTGCTGAATATTTAGAGATGCAGTTGTTTCTCCTTCATCTATAATGACTAGGAAACCAAATGTGAGGTGAGCTTGTGCTGAAACTATGACCATCTCTTCTCGATATCTGCTCTTTTCTTTCTTGCTTTACTGTACAGGGATTTTCTCTCCAGTTTCCCTGATATGATGCCACCTAGTAAATTGTTTACACTAAGTTTTGGCATGGTCTAAAATGTGCACCAAACTATGAAGTCATTTTTAAAATATGTGTGCCATTTGAGTAAAAATGGTATAATATTCACTACTATCTTATGGACAGTAGAAAATATATAACAATCAAAATTCAAAAAAACGAAATGAAAAAATTATTCCAATTTTAAAATAAAAGAATAAAATATTTGATCTCAGTGTTATTATTTATGTGTTACTATTATTAGTAATATATTCAGGAAAGCAGTATAATTGAATAATACCTCATAAGCAAATAAACAGAAAACTTGACTTTTGATGTTGAGACTCATGAAACTATATTTTTATAAAAATTAACATATATTAATATAGTTGATTTTAATGTTGAATGATAAATATAAATAAAATCATTAGCATACAGATTAGTTGTTGTAGGAATAACAGTGTTTAGGCAAGATAGATGATTCTTTCCTCTGAAGTCACTTCATGGTAGTAGCTGTCAATGCGAGAATGGCAAGCATATGGTGTGGAACACCTAGTCTCTTTATATTCTTCTCTTCAAGTATCCTCAAAGTTTTATTTCCATGTATCTTGGTTTAAGATACATATTATATCTTACAATACCACTTGTATAATTCAACTAAAGAAAAACCATGAAGAGAAGGATGGACACAATTCTAACAGGCATAAACCAGAAATGATATATGTACCTTTGTGTCGTACCCCAGCACTTAGTCATAATGCCTCCCCTAGCTGCAATAGAGACTAAAAATTGCCTGACAGATGTGTCTGGCTAAAAAAAATGCATTCTTCTTATAGTAGAAGAGAGAATGGTGGTAAGGATCGGCTACCAAACTCAGGTGTAATCTGAGCTGAACACCTATAAATGACCACATGTCCCCTTCCCTAAAATTCTACCAAAATTACTATATTCAATTCAGTGCCCAGGATCTTGGTGCCTTCATGAGACCTGAGTATGTCTTCTTCTGGTCTGATTAATTACAACCAAAAAGAAAATAAGAAAATCATAATGACTATTTCCATGTGCAAAGACAAAATGTACAACACACAAATATCAGTGGCTGCATAAAATCCTGCCAGGAGCAGGGATTATGAAAACTGTCTAGTTTGGAGGAAAGGACATTTTTTGATAATACATTTGCCCAATACGATTCTGCCTTTTTTAAGAAATGACTTTCTATTTCTTCTGTGTTTTCCATCATATTGGTATATAGCTTCTTGAAGCAGGTATTGATGATCCTCTGGATTTCTGCTGGTTCCATTGTAATTTCACCTTTCCATTCCTAATTGCTCAGATTTGATTCTTTTCTTTCCTTTTTTTGATAAGGTGGACAAAGGGTTTGTCAATTTTGTTTATTCTTTCAAAGAACCAACTCTTTTTTTCATTGATTTTTGTATCATTCTCTTAATTTCCATTGCATCGATTTCTGCTCTGACCTTTATAATTTCCTCCCCTGTATGAGCATTGGGTTTGTCCTGCTCTTCTTTTTCTAGAAGTTTCAGGTTCAGCATCAGGTTGTTTATTTGAGCTCACTCTGTTTTCATAATATGAGTATTCACTGCTATGAATTTCTCTTGTAAGACTGCTTTCATTGTGTCCCATATATTCTGATATGTTGTACTGGCATTTTAATTTAATTGTAGAAACTGTCTGATGTCTTCTTTAATTTACCCTGTGACCCATTGGTTATTCAGAAGTGTGCTGTTCAATTTCCATGTGTTTATGAAATTTGTGTGTTTCTTTTTCTATTGATCTCCAATTTCATCACACTATGGTCTGATCTTTGTAAATAGGGAAGGGTGGAGGGGGTGAAGGGCGCAAAGGTAATGAGGAAAAAAATAAGAACTATGAAACATCATGTACAGGTACAAGCACCCAATGATAAATGTAAATGTATTTTACACCTAAAATGTACCAATAAAAGAATAAAAAAAATATACAGGGCATAACTTCAACTCCTTTGTGCTTACCTAAACATGTTCTATGAGCAAGTATGTGGTCTATTTTGGAGAACACAAAAGAAAAGGACAGATTCCTGGATATATAGGAATTACCAAAGTTGAACGAAGAAGACCTAAAACTTCTAAAACCTAATATCAATGAATGAAATTGAAAATGTAATTAAAAATTTACCAACTAAGAAAAGCTGTGGCCTTGATGGTTTCACTGCTAAATTCTACAAGACATTTAGAGAGGAACTACTGACACTACTGTTTTAAATCTTCAAAGAAATTGAAAGGGAAGCAATACTCCCAAATTCACTCCTGGAACCAAGCATCACCTTGATACCCAAAGCAGAGAAAAACCCAACCAAAAAAGAGAACTATAGGCCAATCTCACTAATGAACATAGATGCAAAAATCTTTAATAAGATCCTGGCAAATAGAAGGAAGATCATCAAGAGGATCATATACCCTGACCAACTGGGATTCATCACAGGGATGTAGGGATGGTTCAACATATGGAAATCAATAAATGTAATACACTATATTAATACAACCAAGGACAAAAACCATATGATCGTCTCAATACATTCAGAAAAAGCATTTGAGAAAATCCAACATGCATTCATGATAAAAACCATTAAAAATATTGGATAGATGGACTCTACCTCAATCTGATAAAATCCATCTATGAAAAACCAACAGCCAATATCATACTAAATGGTCGAAAACTGAAATCCTTCACACTAAAATCAGGAACAAGACAAAGATGTGCACCATCACCACTCCTGTTCAGTACAGTTTTGGAAACTTTAGCCACAGCAATTAGACCAGAGAAAGAAATAAAAAGAATAAAGATAGGAAATGAAGAATTCAAACTGTCCTTATTTGCAGATGACATGATACTCTATATAGAAGACTCCAAGAACTCTACCAAAAGTCTTCTAAACTTCATAACCAAATTCAGAAGAGTAGCTGGATACAAGGTCAACACACAAAACTCAGTAGCTTTCCTCTACACAAACAACAGACTCACTGAGAGAGAAATAGGGCAAACAATTCCTTTCACAATAGCATCTAAAAAACTGAAATACCTAAGAATCAACCTAACAAAAAAAATCAAAGACTTCTACTCTAAAAACTACAGCACTCTGAAAAAAGAGATTGAAAAAGAGATCAGGAAATGGAAAGACATCCCTTGCTCCTGTGTAGGAAGAACCAATATAGTGAAAATATCCAGGCCTGGGGATTGAGCTCAGTGGTTCGCCACCTGCTGCCAAGCACAAAGACCCAACTTCGATTCCCAGTACACCGCCCCCCCAAAAAGAAAATGTCCATACTTCCAAAACTGCTATATAGAGTCAATGCAATCCCAATTGAAATCCCAGCAGCATACTTCATGGACCTTGAGAAATCAATCCAAAACTTCATTTGAAACAAGAAGAAACCTAGAATAGCAAAAGCAATTCTAGGCAACAAAGACAAGGTAGGAGGCATCACAATCCCCAGCTTGAAACTATACAATGAAGCTACTATGATAAAAACAGCATGGTACTCACAAAGAAACAGACCCAAGGACCAGTGAAACAGATCAGAAGATGCAGAAACAACTCCAGACACATTCAACCACCTCATCTTCAACAAAGGAGAAACTAAAAGTATAAATAAGGATCAAACTTTATAATAGATAATGTGACATAATTAAGAAATGGGGCAAAGGGGAAGGGGAAGTGTGAGGGGTATGGAAAAGGAAAGAGGGGGATGGAATTAAAATGAGAAAATCAAAAAATGGAAACAAAGTCTTTGTAAATACAGAGGGGTGGAGGGGTTGAAGGGAGGGCAGGGGAAGGGGGAAAAATAAGAATCAAGCTATATTATGTAAAGGTACAAATCTCCAATGTTGAATGTCATTATATTGTACACCCGAAGCATACCAATAAAATTAATAAAAAGAAATAATATGTACTTCACAATGATGTTATTCAGATACAAGATGCTAAGAAGCAGCTATGAATCTGTTTAAAAAAAGAAAGGTCTTTGCCTATTGTTTTCAATACCAGTTACCTTAGTTTTCTGAACATTAATTTTATAATACAGATGGAAAAAATGGGTCATATTTATAGTTCAATTTAAATGGAGAATGCAGAACGAGTTATTCTCAGTCTAAAAGCAAAAAACAAACAAAAAACAAGAAAAGGCCAGCAAGGATTAGAGAAACACTGCTGCTTTCATATTCCTTAAAAAGCACAATAAAATAGAGTGGGAGTAAAATAGATTTCAATGCTAGTTTCCTTTGGAGCAGTTAATTCAAATTTGTTTCTTCATTTACATTTTAAACACTTGTCTTTCTCTTACCCCAAACCACCCCAATATGGATCCCATTTAGAGATTAGGCAACAATCAATGTAGAGTAATTCATAACTTACTTTTATATTAAAAGATATATCTATTAAAATTATATGCTACCTTGCATATTTAAAACATATATAAAAGCTATACAATGAAACTATAAATCTTCACTGCAATATATGTTAAGACCCTAAATAATTCAGCAGACATTTTCAGCATTGGGAGATTTAACTATGTAAACATAATCAAATCTCTCTGACTCCATACTCATTCAATCAAAATCACAGAAGAATTTCCACAGGCCTGCTAAATGATATATTTTAAATGTCAAAAAAAATCTTTAAAATCTTTTAAATAAATGTGAAATAAAATAATATTAAGACAGGCCACAAAATGTATAGAAAGGTTGAAGGCATAACAATGATAGATGATTAATCAATATTTTTTACTAACTCACAGAAAAAGTTTGTCTCTTACTGTACATCATAAAAATAATATTCTCTATTGAAATTCTCTAAATTGAAGTTAGAAGTAGAATTTTGCAGAGTAATTCTCTTTATATAAAATTACATAAAATTTTTGCCATAATGGTAGCACTTTAAAGTTAAAATGAACAGATTTATTCACTGTTTTGCATGATTATTTCTTTAAAAGACTATTAACAGTTGATTCTTACTGGTATATTCTCCTTCTATTATTAATATATCTTATATTTAAAATGTTTCAGTGAAATAACATGAAGAGCTCTGAGAATAAAAATACATGGATTCAAGTTTATAGATTATCAAATTTAATAACTATAAATAAAAATAACTATCAATAAAATCTGCAAATTCATATTGCCAACTATTAAAGGTTTATATATCTTAAGACAAACTAACCAGTATAAGGTGAAATGTGATTTTCAAGTGATAGTATTTGGAAATGCTTTGGTGTGTATCTTACTCCTCTAAAGTCTAAGAGCAGCCCATTGTTGAATGGTAATTACTACAACCTGCACTCTATTTCTCATTTTGCTTACATATTTTTTTCTCAGTTCAATAATATTTGATATATGCAAAAATATGTACAAAATAAGTGTGAAGGTTAAAAAAAATAAACACATCCCTATATTACGAAGAAAACATTGTCAATAACTTACACTTAGTTTTGCTTGGTTTTTGAGTTTCACAATAAACGTGCATGTGGTATATGGTGTTTGGAATTCTTTTAGCTAGACTTCATTGTGATTTTCTGATTCATATATTTTACTACAGATTGCTGCAGTTCATTTAATTTTTCACAGTTACTTGTATTTTTTTAAATGTATATTTAATGGACATACACTACACTGTACATACTTAAATTATATAATTTGATAACTGCCCATAAAACAATCCCCCCAATCAAGATAATGAATATTTACATCATCACAATTTCTCATTCTCCTGGTTAATTGTTAGCTCCAATTCCTCCCCAACTTTTTATTTACTTTGCGTATTCAGAATTCCATAAAATCACATCATACATGGTTATTCCTTTTTGACTGGCTTCCTTGACACAGAATAAATATTTGAGACATAAGTATATTATTCCATGTATCAATATGTTTTATTACTTAGTAGAATTTTATTGTTAATACAATTTATCATTCACCCGTTGGTGGCATTTAGGTTATGTCCAGCTTCTAATGATTATAAAAAAGCTGTTAAGAATATTTTTGCACAATTTTTTAGAAGAACATATTTTATTGTGGGGAGATAAAATCCTAGGAGTAGTGTTCCTGGATTATATAATAGGAATATATACATTATTTAACACACTGGATTTGAGGTTGAGTAAAATTCAGCATTCCAGAGAATGACTCAGAAATCATTCAAAATTTAGAAGATCCAGTACTGAAGATGCAAACAAAGTCCCCAGTGTGACAAGAAAAGAATTGGGACAGTGCTGGAGTATTAGTAATTTTTATACTCAAGAAATTTATTCCCCTTACCCTCAAATTTTCTCACCCATAAAATGAAAAACAAAAAACAAACATACACAAAATAATGCTGATTGCATGACTCCTTTTTTTATAACTAGCAATAATAGAAAAAAAATGTTGCAGTTAAACTTGGAAAAATTTATTGAAATCGACACTCATGATTTGTATCCTGTTCTTTTATACCTGAATAAATCAGAGTATATACAGCTCTGTTATTTCCTGTGCATTTACTATCTATGTTAACTGAAGCAGTTTATTAAAAGTGGTCTGTGTGAACTCATCTATAAAAGGTAAATAAGAACATACAGATATTTCATAAGATTACTGGAAAGATTATGAGAACCCACACAAAAGCACTTATATATTCTCTAGTAAAATATAGACATTTGTATTAATATAATAAAATGTTATAGTTTTGATTAAATAAGATCCATTTACCTTTTTAATTATTTCCACCATAAAAAGGTAAAATATTTGAAATGCAGTTTGATATCGCATTATTGTCTACCGAAATCATTCAAAGTGACACAATCTTATATTTTGGGGTATATGCATTGTCTTGGATTCATACAAGCAGCCCAAGATACTCAGGCCCTGTTCCACAGTGCATACCAGAACATATTAAGAACTGCTGAGCTAAATTGTTAGTTTATTTTTGTTAAATTTATTGACCTTAAAGCCATCTGTCCTGAACTGAAATGCTCCAAATTGTCAGTAGTTACTTTATTTATGTGTTAATGAGTGATGTGCCATATATATTACACCAAATATATAGGCATAAGTGGTCCCAAATTAGTCATATTGGACCCTTCTCTGTTTAAGTTCTGGGTCATAATAAAATTTGCTTAGTCTCTGAAAAGATTGATGACCAGATGTGCACTGCAGCTTAGATAAAATATACAATCTGCTTGGAGTAAATGAAACCAAATTCTTTCAGCTCTTAGTGTATTCATATGATACACTCATTCCAATGCCATTAAATGATTTTTAAATATTTAAGATAATAAATATATATAAAGTAAAAAAATATCTCCTGTGTAGGCACTGAAGACAAACATATCAATGGAGTTGAAGAGATGCCTCAGCCAACTGTAACCTTTCATCTCCATAATGTCTAAACACTATTGTTGATTAGCATTACTATGCAATATTCTGCCTTTCAAAAATTATGTATGTACCAAAAACATGTGCACTGTGTCTATATAGGCACATATTTATTTATGACTGAATATTTACAGAAATCCATTTAAATTAAAAAATATGCAATGTATTGATGACATTTATTGACATGATCATGTAAATTGTTTATTTTTATGATTCTGAAGTATGCCTGAAGTCGTTATATTATCTGACTGTTGCTTTAGTCACATTTCATCCACTATGACTACTTACTTTTGCATTTTCATTTTGCTCTTAATATCCCAAAGCCATGAGTTTGTATTTTTTTAACCCAAAGATGTCAAACAAGCCAGACAGTAGACATACTTTGTTTTCTACATTTATTTTTAATTTCTTTTTCACTTTATCTGGGAATATAAGATATACAACATTTCTATGAGAAATATAGTTGTATATAATTAAATAATTTTAAGAACTGTCTCAGAAGTCACACTAATAGGTGCAATTTTAGTTTTCAGCGTTCAAAAATTAAATACACCTCTGTTGAGTAAATCCATCTGTGGTACTGCAATTGGAAAGAATGGGTGTGCTAAAAACAAGAAATGAGAAAGAAAAGGGGAGCATAATCTAATTTTTTTCTCAAACTGTATCATCAGGAATACAGTACTTGGTGAACATTCACCTACATCAATTAAAAACAGTGCCAGAGGGCCAGGGATTCAGCTCAGTGGTTCCTGCACCTGCCTTGCAAGCACAAGGTCCCGAGTTCGATCCCCAGTACCCCCCCCAAAAAAAAACAGAGCTAGAGTCAGGTATGTTGGCTCATGCCTATAATCCCCACTACTCCAGAGGCTGAGGCAGGAGGATCACAAGTTTCAGGCCAACCTGGACAATTTTTAAAGGTGTGAATCTATTCTATAATTACTATAATGGTGGATATATAGAATATTCATGTGCACAAGCCCATAAATTGTACAATCCCATGAGTGAATCCTGATATAAACAAGGGCCTCTAATAATGAGGTGACAATATAGGTTCATCAATTTTATAAACCCATTATTGTGGTGGGTGTGTCAAAAATGGCAGAGGAGTTGGACTCTCTGAGTAGGGAAGGGGGTTTATAAGAAATGTCTTTATTTTTTGTTCAATTTTCCTATGAACATAGAACTTTAAAAAAAATTGTTTTAAAAGATTCAATTTAGTAACAAGTGACCAAAAAACACATAAACATTATGTCAGTAAATTTGAAAATGTATATACTTTTAAAATCCTGGAAAACACAACTTAAGGAAAACTAGCCCAAGAACAATTTAAAATATAGTAGTCCTATATCTACTAAAACAACTCACAATTAATTATGAAGCTTAACTATATAAAAATATTAGTCCAATTAGCTTAATTTTTACTTTAAAAGGAAAAAATACAAACATTTATAAAAATATTTTGGAAAACACAAAAATAAAAAAATTCATCACAATTCATATTTTAAGGTTTGTGTAAAGTTAATATCAATATTTCATGCATTTTAACAAATAAAAATTGTAGTCAATCTCCTTTAAGTCTGTTGATGCAATGATGATCCTAAAAAAATAGAAATTTAAGTATATTAATGAGAGAATAATGTATCCAAAATGATCACATTTAAAGACTTCAGTATTGATTAAGCATTTCCCGATAAATCACATGATGTTCTTGATAATTGAACATGTTTTCAATGAATCCAACACAAATTTAGGACTTATAAATTAGAACAACATGCATATATCTAATAAAAATTATCTATAATCAATATGAGAAAATTTTATGTTCATGAAAATACACATAAATTTAAAAACTTTTCCTATTTTCACTCACCAAAATGTAGATCAAGGCAGACCTCTTATTCAGAGCATTGATTCAATATTTTTATGTGGGGATAGCCAGTACAATATGGGACAAGAAAACGGAAGAAGGATTGAGAAAACAATAAGCTCTACTAATTTAAGAAAATTAATTTTAAAATTATATACTTATAAAAATTGGAAATTCCTTTATTGAAAAGTAACATTTAAACATTTAAGTAGTGAAAAACAAATCAAGAAAATATTATTATTATATATTCCAGACATATATAAATAACAATTGCAGTTTTAGATATATATTCAAAATAAAGCCACATGAGCACATGTCCTTTTGGAAGTCATATACCAGGAAGTCATAATATCCAGAGGAACATTACTCCTAATAGGCACAAACAGGGTACACCAAATACCAAACATCAGTAAAATACTAATTATCATATTAGGATATATTCATATAAAGAATTATTCTGAAAAATTGAAAACAAATAACTGTCATATAGAGCAATACTGACAAAGCTCACAAAGATAAGTTAAACAAAAGTTGTCTTATGTTTTATACATTTTTTGGCCTGCTAGTCTGGCTGTTAATCTGTATGTATGAAAATTTAACTTTCTAGGACTCATAAAATAAATAATGCAGAAAAGAGTGGGTGGAGGGGAAAGGGAAATAAAGGAATTGAGATATGTTGTGCGTGGACATTCTCATGTGTGACAAAATTTTGTCAAGTCATAAGTTTTCCTGAAATCAATTACTGGTCAAGGAATTAAATCTGGTAAAACAAGTTAAACATGGTTGACATCGAGTTTTTCCTAATATTGATTTCTATCGTGCTTTTTGAATACATTATTGTTTATGCAAACTAATGTAAAATTACTCATACCAATCACATTTTTGTTACATCCAATATTGCACAAAAAAAATCTAAGAAAATCCACTAGACTACGGTCTGCTGAAGGTTCTCCATAAAAATCTCTAAAGTATTCTTAGATTGGTCACGCAGAAGACGTCAAATAACCCCGCTGCAGACAGGCAGGTCTGTCCATGCCCTACGGAGGTCCTGGGTTGCACAGAACACATCAAATCAGCCCACTACAGAATGCAGCCACGTGGTTCCACACTACAAAGACGCAGAGGACACCAGACCACCAGACCACCAGACCAAGGCACTGAGTCCCGCTGTTCCCGGCCCAGAGGTAAGGGCTTCTGAGCCATTGTCCCAATGCTCCCAGCGGTCACCATCCCTCCTGCTGCTCCCAGCCCAGAGGAAAGGGCTTTTGGGCCACCTTCTGTCCCACTGCTCCTGGCCCACAGGAAGGGGATTCCAGGCCACCATCCCTAGCACCGCTCCCAGGCCAAAGGTAGGGGCTTCTGAACTGCCATCCCACTGCTCCTGGTCCAGAGGAAGGGGCTTCCCTGCCAGCATCAATCCCGTTGCTCCCAGCCCACAGAAAAGGGCTTTTGGGTCACCATCCCTACTGCTGCTACTGGCCCCTGTCCCACCTCACCCAGCTCAGAGGAGGTAATCCGTGTAGGCACTAACAGCCCCCCTCCCCAGTCAAAATGAGAAAACACATAAATAAGTCCCAAAACCAGACTTCCAGATCACCTACAGCAACCCCAAAGGGAAATGAGATGGAACACTCTGGTACTCAACCATCTGGATCCACTGAACTGGCAACAAAAGGGGATCTGGAAAAAATGAAATCAGAAATAATTTCTCAGATAACAGGAGAAATTGTGCCCCTAGTGCAAGACATGATTAATAAATCTAGAGAGGAACTCAGGAACATGATGGAATCCCAACATAAGAAACAAATGGAATCCATAAAACAGATGCAAATAGATTTCCAGGAGAAACTCCATTGAAAGTCTACACAGCAGAATGAGCCAATGTGAGGACAGAATTTCAGATATAGAAGATAAGATTGCAATTAGTGACCAGGAAAAGAAAAATTGCTTCAAAATTATAAGGGAACATGAGAAATCAATGCAGCAGCTGCTAGATATGCAAAGAAGAATAACATAAGACTGATTGGGCTCAATGAAGAAACAGGAGAGAGTGCAGATGACATAAAAAAATCTCTTCACAGAAATAAAAGCAGAAAACCTCCCAAGCAGGGGAAAAGAACTTGACATATAGATAAGTGAGGCATATAGGACTCCAAATAGCCTTGATCAAAAAAATCTACACATAGACATATAATTGTTAAGATTCCAGAAACATAATAGAAGAACAAAGATCTCCAAGGAGTCAGAGAAAAGAAACAAATCACATACAAAGGAAAGCCTATCAGAATCCCAGAAGACTTCTCAACACAAACCATCAAGGCAAGAAGAGCTTGGAGTGACATATTCCAAACCCTAAAAGAAAACAGCCTCCAACCCAGATTGATGCACCCTGCAAAACTATCTTTCAAAATTGAGGGAGAAATAAGATACTTTCATGACAAAGAGCACCTTAGGAACTTTGTGAATACCAAACCAGCACTCCAAAGAATTTTACACAGTATCCTAGGAACAGACATTGAGGATCACAACCCCAGGAAGCAAAGCAGAATGAACCCATCTGGCATGACAAGAAATTAAAAGTAAAGGGGGAGAACACAACAAAAAGAAAAAGTGATGGCAATGACAAGTCAATATGTTTCAGTTATAACCATCAACGTTACTGGTCTCAATTCACCAGTCAAAAGAAATAGACTGGCAGAATGCATCAAGAAGCAAAATCCAACAATATGCTGCATATAAGAAACACACTAAATTCGAAAGGAAACTCATAGACTGAAAGTTAAAGGGTGGAAAACAATACTCCATGCGACAGGAAACTTAAAAAAATCAGGAGTAGCTGACCTCTTTGCAGAACAAGTGGATTTCAATCCAAAACTGATTAAGAGAGACAAAGAAGGACACTACATCCTTATAAAGGGAAGAATCCAAGAGGAAGAGATGACAATCATAAATATCTATGCACCAAACACTAGTGCACCCAACTATATAAAAAAAATACTAACAAACATGAAAAGTCATATATGCACTAATAAAATTGTAGTGGGGGCCCTCAACACCCCACTGTCACAAACAGATAGATCAACTAGACTAAAAATAAGTAATGAAATACTAGAACTCAATCAAACTCTTGAACAAATGAACTTAAAAGATGTTTATAGAGTCTTCCATCCCACAGAATCAGAATACACATTCTTCTCAGCTGCACATGGATCATTCTCCAAAATAGACCACATATTCATACATAGAATATGTTTAAGTCAGTGAAAAGGAATTGAAGTTATCACGTGTATATTATCAGACCATAGTGCAATGAAATTGGAGATCCACAGCAAAAGAAACTCAAAAAAATTTCATAAACACATGGAAATTGAACAACACACTTCTGAATAACCAATGGGTCACAAAGGAAATTAAAGAAGAAATCAGACAGTTCCTTCAATTAAATGACAATGGCAATACAACATATCGGAATCTATGAGATGCAATGAAAGCAGACTTAGGAGGGAAATTCATAGCAGTGAATACACATATTAAGAAAACAGAATGAGCCCAATTAAACAACCTGATGCTGAACCTCAAGCTTCTAGAAAAAGAAGAGTAGGACAACCTCAAAGCTCAAAGAAGGGAGGAAATTATAAAGATCAGAGGAGTAATCAATGCAATGGAGACTAAGAAAATGATACAAAAAATCAATGAAGCCAAGAGTTGGTTCTTCAAAAGAATCAACAAAATTGACAAACCTTTAGCCAACCTTATCAGCAAAAGGAAAGAAAAGGCCCAAATCCGTGCAATTAGGAATGAAAAGGGTGAAATTACAACAGACCCAGCAGAAATCCAGAGGATCATCAATACCTACTTCCAGAACCTATACACCAAGAAGATGGAAAACACAGAAGAAATACACAGATTCCTAGATACATATGAATTACCAAAGTTGAACAAAGAAGACCTAAAAATTCTAAACAACCCAATATCAACCAATGAAATTGAAAGTGTAATTAAAAACTTGTCAATTAGGAAAAGGCTAGGCCCTGATGGCTTCAGTGTTGAATTCTACCAGACATTTAGAGAGGAACTGCTGCCACTACTGTTTAAACTCTTCAATGAAATTGAAAGGGAAGCAATACTCCCAAATTCATTCCTGGAAGCAAGCATCACCTTGATCCCCAAAGCAGAGAAAGACCCAACTGAAAAAGAGAACTATAGGCCAATCTCTCAGATGAACATAGACGCAAAAATGTTTAATAAGATAATGGCAAACAGAATGCAGAAGATCATCAAGAAGATCATACACCCTGATCTAGTGGGATTGATCCTAGGGATGCAGGGATGGTTCAATATATGCAAATCAATCAATGTAATACACTATATGAATAGAGCCAAGGACAAAAACCATATGATTATCTCATAGATGCAGAAAAAGCATTTGACAAAATACAACATGCATTTATGATAAAAACCCTACAAAAAATTGGAATAGATGGTCTCTATCTCAAACTGATAGAAGCCATCTATGAAAAACAAACAGCCAATATCATACTAAATGGTCGAAAACTGAAATCCTTCACACTAAAATCAGGAACAAGACAAGGATGTCCACTATCACCACTCTTGTTCAATATAGTCCTGGAAACATTAGCCACAGCAATTAGACAAGAGAAAGAAATAAAAGGAAAAAAGATAGGTAATGAAGAAGTCAAATTGTCATTATTTGTAGATGACATGATACTCTACATAGAAGACCCCAAGAACTCCACCAAAAGTCTTCTAGACTTAATAACCAAATTCAGTCAAGTAACTGGTTACAAGGTCAACACACAAAAATCAATAGCTTTCCTCTATACCAATGACAGACTCACTCAGAGAGAAGTAGGGCAAATAATTCTTTTCACAATAGCATCCAAAAAACTGAAATACTTAGGAATCATCCTAACGAAAGAAATCAAAGACCTCTTCTCTGACAACTATGGCACTCTGAAAAGAGAGATTGAAGATGATATCAGAAAATGGACAAGCATCCCCTGCTCCTGGGTAGGAAGAATTAATATAGTGAAAATGGCCATACTTCCAAAACTGCTATATAGATTTAATGCAATTCCAATGGAGATCCCAGCAGTATACTTCATAGACCTCGAGATAACAATCCAAATATTCATTTGAAACTAGAAGAGACCCAGAATAGCAAAAGCAATTCCGGATAACAGAGACATGGCAGGGGCTATCACAATCCCCAACCTGCAACTATACTACAAAGCTACTGTGATAAAAACAGCATGGTACTGGCAAAGAAACAGGCTTGAGGACCAGTGGAACAGATTAGAAGATGCAGAAACAACGCCAGACACACTCAGCCATCTCATCTTCAATAAAGGAGCCAAACACCCTCACTGGAGGAAAGATAGCCTCTTTAATAAATGGTGCTGGAAAAATTGGGCTTCAACTTCCCAAAGATTAAAACTAGACCTGTATCTCTCACCATGCACTAAACTAAAATCAAAATGGATTAAAGATATAAATATTAAAATAGAAACTCTGAACCAGTTGGAACAGAGGTTAGGTAGAACCCTTGAAGACATCAGTGTAGGAAAAGATTTTATGAACAAAACCTCAGTTGCCCGTGAACTAGCACAAACCATCAACAAGTGGGATCTCTTCCTATTAATAAGCTTCTGCACAGCAAGAGAAGCCACCAGCAGTGTGAAGAGACAACCCACAATGTGGGAAAAAATCTTCACCTGCTCTTCCTCAGACAAAGGTCCATTATCTCAAATCTATAAAGAATTTAAAAAGCTCAGACCTCCCAAATTTAAAGACCCAATCCAAAAATGGGCATCTGAAATGAACAGACATTTCTCAGACAAAGAAGTAGTAATAGGAAATAAATACATGAAAAAAATGTTCAACATCTCTGGTCATTCGAGAGATGCAAATGAAAACAAGGCTGAGATTCCACTTCACTCCAGAAAGAATGGCTGCTATCATGAAATCAACCAATAACAAATGCTGGCGGGGCTGTGGGGAAAGAGGAACCCTGCTCCACTGCTGGTGGGAGTGTAGACTGGTGCAAGCACTGTAGAAATCAGTACGGAGATACCTCAAAGAACTTGGACTGGAAGTCCCATTTGACCCCGCTATTCCACTGCTGAGGATCTTCCCCAAAGAATTAAAAGAATCATACCACAGTGATATATGTGTGCCCATGTTCATAGCAGCACAGTTTGTGATAGCTAAAACTTGGAAACAGCCCAAATGCCCATCAACTGGAGACTGGATAAAGGAAATGTGGTTTTTTTTATAAAACGGAGTACTACTCAGCCATAAAGAATGAGAAATTAGAGACATTTATAGTTAAGTGGATGCACATTGAGGCAATACTCTTAAGTTCAATAAATAGGACACACATGTGTAAATACCAAATAGTTTCTCTGGTGTGAGAAACTGAAAGTGTAAATAAGGACTAAATGTATAATAGGTAATGTGAAATAGGAAGAAAAGGGGCAAAGGGGAAGGAAGTGGGAGGGCTAGGGGAAAGGATAGAAGGGAATGGGATTAATATGAGAAAATGGAAAAATAGGAACAAAATCTTTGTAAATAGGGAGGAATGGAGGGGTTGAAGGGAGGGCTGGGCAAGGTTGAAAAATAAGAACCAAGAGAGACTATGTGAAGGTGCAAATTTCCAATGATGAATGTCATTATATTGTATACCTAAAATGTACCAATGATTAGAATGAATAATCGATAATGTAAAATAGGAAGAAAAGGTCCAAAGGGGTAGGGGTAGTGGGAGGGGCAGGGGAAAGGAAAGAAGGGAAAGGAAAAATGATGAGAAATGGAAAAAATGGAAATAAAGTCTTTGTAAATAGGGAAGGGTCGAGGGGGTGAAGGGAGGACTAGGAATGGTGAAAAAATAAGAACCAAGATGCATTATGTAAAGGTACAATTCCCAATGAGAAATGTATTGGTGTTGTATACCTACAATGTACCAATAAAATAATTTAATACAAAAAAAAAGAATTCTTAGATAAGCACTTAATAATCTTATCAATGTTTTCGTTGGTTAAATCATTAAGTTTATGCATGAACATTCCTGTTCTTGCAAATTATATGCAAAAGTACTCCCACGGAAGCACTTCAAACTAGCATGGCACTCATCAATGAAATAAAGCTACACAGATTTTCATATATTGACAGAAGTTTGAACAACTCAACTATCCACAAAACTCTATAAATGCTAGTCAAAATAACATAATTTTTCTTCTCATAAATATGAGTTATTATAATTTATTCTGAAATAGTTCATAATAGGATCCATGGCTGCTCTGTGATATCGAGTAATATGCTATGTAACAAGTAACATGTACTTTACTATCAATCAGTTGGTACAGTCACATAGAAATAATGTTTAAAATAATTAAATATTACTCTGCTTCACATGTCTAAAAAATTCTATTTTGTTTTACATTTACACTTTATATTGTCATTTTGTAGATGAGGCAACTTAAGGTCAGCAAAACTATCTTTCTCAGTCTGATTCAACTAGACAGTGAAAGAGCTGGCATTCGATTCTAGGCTCATTTATTCCTTTTTAATAATTTATGGTTAAACACTATCTATTGAAAATCTACCACAGTCAATGTTATCTTCTTACCAAATTATTTGTTAAATTGCATTACATTTGGCCTAAATCTGGTTTCATTTAATTCCTTCATAGCAAACTATAACTTAGGTATGGAAACAAAGCTGACTTAAGGGTATAATCTTATAAAAAATAGCTGATCTCACCAACCACAACATTCCAGCTTCAACCAGGCACAGCTGCCAAGAACCCATATAAGTGAATTCTCAAACTGTAATCAATTCAGCTGTTTCTGTGTATGACTTCTTTTTTTCTGTATTGATTGCCGACATTGCTAGGGGGCGCTCGCTAAATTTCTCTTGTGAGTGCTGCTTCATGACTCATTCTTTGCTCAAATAAACTCTGCTAAACTCTGTCTACAGTTTTTCTTTTATTAAACTCAACAATAAAATTCAACTATCATGAATTCATAGGCACATATTTTTCATTGTCTTGATATTTCGTTTGATCATGAGCAACTGTTGAATGATTATTTTTATATTCAGTGTAAATGAAGATTACGTCAAATAAAGTTAAATAGTTGCTCTACAGAGAATTTGAATCTTCAAATATCATCTAAATATATGATCAAAATAAATAGTTTTCTTCAAAAATAATTCCTATTCCTTTTTTAACCTTCCTAAATAATCAAACAATTTGATATAAATATATTTTGATTGTTCCACATACTTAATATTAATACTTAATATACTTAAATATAATATACTTATATTATACTTAATATAAGTATACTTCTACTTAATGAAGTAATTCTTAGTTTTTCTTGTGCATGTACATTTTTGGATAGAAACCTTAATGAGATGACACAGAGAATGATGCATCGAATTGTCTTGAGCTATTTGTTTGGAAATGTGCTTACTTGCAGATTTACTAAAAAGTTAATTTTTACAAGATTCAGAAGATTTATAGACGTGCAAATTTTGTGCTGAAATATTAATTCTCCGTGATGAATGTTCAAAATAAGGGAGACCGTAAATTCTAAAACAAGGATTTGATTCTGTTTTTCTATTAAATGGTTTCAAGAAGGCTTCTTTAGGCTTTGAATATGCATCTAAACCTTCAAACATAGTAAGTATATGTGTGATTCCAATTATTTGACTTTAGTTGCTAAACATTTATAAATTCTGATTTTCAGCTCTTCAAATCAATGAAAAGAATAGAGTTAAATGTTTGATAAATACAGATTAAATGCATTAGGTGATATAATCTGACTCCACTCCTAGCCAAAATGAACATGTGCATTTCAGTAGAATTAAAATCTATAAGTGTTCCATCAATGTACAGTAAAAGTGTTTGATTTTTTTTCTCATCTGATGGAGCAAAGCTGAGCTTGATCAAACAACTACCCAGCAGGCTTACTCTCTCTCCGCCCCTACCAATCCTCTTTGATTTTTCTAGATCCATTTCTACAGCTCTGCCACAAATTGGAAGTTGGATTGATTCATTTCACCCTGGGATTGTTCAGATAGGTCACACAGGTGGTTTTGCTTTGATTCTTCCTTTTATTTTTGGCACTGGGATTAGTTCCTTTCTGTTCTTATCACCACTTGTTATCTCCCCCACTGCGTTTCTCTTTCTTCTGAAGCACAGATGCTTAAAGTAGAATAAGACTTATTTTACTTCACTGTTTTTATTATCCCAAAAATATATCTATCTGTAATGGGAGCCCACCTGTGATTTATACCACCGAAACCAAAACATAACTGTTTATGAAATTTATTGTATGTTGTTTGATTCATTTACATCATGCTATGCACACCCTGAGCTAAATTGTAAATTTACCTTCACATTGTTTTCAGAGTGAATCATTGGTCATACTTCCTATGCAAATGTAAAGTTAGCTGGCTCTTACAGAAGATTTTTATTGCTCCATAAAATTTTAGTTTGGGATGTTCTAAAATTCATTTCTTCTCCCAAATGGTCATGTTTTATTTTTAACCTGGAAAATATGTTTAGATTTTCTGGAAAAATTCTAGTAAGATAATTTATGTGCAGAATCATCTACTATTTTTTAAATGGAAAAGTTTTCTGCAATATGCCAGGCTAATTATAATTTGATTAAGCAACATGAAGTCTCCAACTAGGCAGAAATTCAGATATTACCTATTTCAGAGTGCAATCCTTTTTTACTGCTTCTTAGATTGGTGAGTGGAATTACCATGCTTCACCCTGTGGCTACTTTCAGTACTTGCTAATTGGCATCTATCACCCCAGTCTAGCTTCCTTTCTATCCAGTTGTTCAATAGCCCATTAGCAAGTATTGTATTCCATTAATATCTTTTTTAGGAAAAAAACTAGGAAAGACTCTTATGGATAGCTTGTAATTTATTAGAACACCATTTATTATAGTTACTCTGGAAAATATTAGGCAGTTTGTAGTTCCAAATAATACATAGCTAGCTTGTTTGTTGGTAAAAGATTATTTTAGCATGCTAATGTACTCTGAATTTGCATTTATAGCTGTATACTGGCATCAGTGGGATTTGTTTCTAGCCCACCACTGATATCAAAATCCATGGATGTTCAAGTTCATTCTATAAAATGACATAGTATTTTCATAGAAGCTACAAATATCTTCCCTTATACTTTAAATCATCTCTAGATTATTTATTATATTTCATACAATGTAGATGCTATGTAAATAGTTAGTATACAGTATTGTTTAGGAATTAATTAAAAGAAAAAATATTTGTACAGATAGTTCTTTTCAATATTTTTGATTCACCTTTTCCTGATACCACAGATGTAGAATCAACAGATACAGACAACTGACTGTGCAAACTATTGTCTTCACATTAAAAAAAATTCTTAACAAGCTTTTAAAACAGAATTCAATTCATATTAAGAAGTAGATGTTAAGGTTCCACTACATCTATGATTTCTTGCTGGATAGTATGTATAATTGGATGTTTCAAAATATTAAGTGCAAAATAGCAACAATAAGGACCCATTATGTTCGTATCAACTATAAGGTAAACACTGTCAGAGAACACAAATGTACTTGGTATAAATTTTAATATTGGACTCGAGAGAATTCATGTAATAGATACACTTTGAGGTCAAATTGCTTTAGCATCTATTTTGTTGGTACTTGTCAGCCATATAATGTGCACCTGATGTTTACCTGGTAACAGATTATATGTCATCATTAAGGCTTATCATGTTTTCCCAGGTTAAAATATATTGTTCTTCCCAAGTATATTTCCTTTTGTTCCTTAAAATTTTTCGGTATGGGATCTACTGGCCTAATTGTAAGTGTAATGTCAAATATTTGAGCTTTAAGAGTTTGAAGATGGATGATTATATGTTGTGAATTCTGAGTACATAAAAGGTCTTCTCATTAATATTGCCTTTACTTCTTCCATCCTTCAGCTGTCATTCTTAACACTTCTGGACAACTTGAGTATTACAGAGAAAAGTACATAATGATAATGATCATGCTGATGTTAATGCACTTCTATTATAAGGCTTTGTGCTGCAATTCAGGCACAGAAATACTTCTAGCATCTTCTAATTTCATTCCCTTTTATATTCTTAAAGGCTAAAGCAAAATTTAAAAATAGTTAATATAGTTTTAAACTACCAAATATTTTATACTCTCGCATATCATACCTAATTTGTGCTGAATATTGCATGCTTGTTACTGACATGGGACTATTGAAAAAGAAAAAGTGAAAAATTTTTAAAACTCTTCACAATAGAATATATTTTTAAATAGGCATCTGATCATGTTCTTTTAAGCTGTCAAATTAATGTCAACACTAGAAGCTATAATCTAATGATTCAGATTTTAAGGACGAAAAAAGACATCATTATTTTCTTGTCAATCATAAGTGATATATCTTTATATATGTTGACTTAATTTTATTTAGAAATCATCAACTTATCTTCAAAACTAGTAAAATAATGCCACATTCGGGTTGCAGAATTTGAACGAGGATATTTCAAGCTATTAATGGTGCATCTTTGCAAAACAAAATGAATGTGTCTAGTTGAAAAACTATTGATTATCATGACAGGAAAATGCTTATCCATTTTAACCATGTTTTCTAATGAAGAGAAAAAAAATTTAGCCTACTTAACCTCCACAACACAGAATGACCAAACAATAAAAGAATTGTAAAACATGTTTCTGGATTAAGTTGGCATTTAAAATAATACATCAGTCCTCAAGGATGAAATTTGCCAGCTGTGATAAACATGCAGAGACTTGTTTTACACACACAACTTTCAAAGTTTTAACTCTATAAAGTTATAATTCTTTTACAATAATACCATAATATATTTTTGTAAATTGTTAAGGTTGAACAATAATAGTGACGTGATAATATCAATAAGAGCTAATATTCATATTATGATTGCTAAGCACCAATAACAGTTCAGAGAACTTACTATAGAAAATTCCAGATTCATCATTGCTGCCATACAAAGTTATTATTAATTTTATGCTTTATAGATAAGAAAACTGAGGTACAGAAGTGCAAATTAACTTTACTAAACCTGTTATTACCCTTTTCCTATGCATTACAGATTCAATATAATTTAAATCTAAAAAAAGCTTAATAAAATATGAAGATTTGTCTATATCCATGTTAAACAGTACAAATAATTAATAATGCTAAAATAATGAGGAATAAAGTGTAATACTCAACAAATTTATTAAAACTCTATAGCAATTTAGTCAAAAGTACAGAAAATCTCAAGGAAAAAAATTTTATGGTCATAAAAAATGGAAAATAATATGGACAAATGTTTGATATTTCATGATTGGGATGGCACACTATTACCTTAAAAATCTCAGATAGTAGGCAAACTTTTTATTTTACAGTTAGATGAAAAGAAACAAGGGAATGAAAGAAAGCAGTTTTTGATTACTCTGAGTCTAAGTTTTTAATTCTTATAGTAGATCTTATTATATTAAACATTTTAGACATGAAGATCTCGGACATAAAGAAATTCATGAATGTGTAAATAATAAAACATACATATGACTTCTATAGCCTCAGCTGTTCTAAACTTCCATTAAAGATTGTAAGAATAAAAGAACAAATACCTGGTCTCATGAATTCTTAATTACTTCTGCTATTTCCTCCCAAATCTCCATCTCTGCTTTGCATCAATTAATAAACAGTGTAGTTATACATTACATTTCATCATCATTCAAAATGTCCAGATCCAGAGCCGAGAGGAAGGGCTTCCAGGTCACCTTTCCACTGCTCTCAGACCACAGGTAGGGGCTTCTGGGACACTGTTCCACCACTCCCAGGGCAGAGGAGGTGACCCATGCAGGTGCCAATAGCACCCAACCCCAATCAAAATGAAAAGACATGTGAACAAGTCTCAAAACTAGAATTTCAGATCACCTACAGCAACCCCAAAGGGAAAGGAGATGGAACACTGATACTCAACCACCTGGACTCCCTGAACTGGCAACAAAAGAGGATCTAGAAAAAATGAAATCTGAAATAATTTCTCAGATAATAGCAGAGATTGTGCCCATAGCGCAAGACAGGATTAATAAATCTAGAGAGGACACAGATAAAAAAATAGAAGAGCTGAGGAACGTGATGGAATGCCAACATAGGAAACAAATGGAATCCATAAAACAGATTTCCAGGAGATTAAAAACTCCACTGAAAGTCTATGCAGCAGAATGAGCCAATGTGAGAACAGAATTTCACATATAGAAGATAAGATTGCAATTAGTGACCAGGAAAAGAAAAATTGCTTCAAACTTATAAGGGACCATGAGAAATCCATCCAGCAGCTGCTAGATGATGCAAAGAAGAATAACATAAGACTGATTGAAGTCAAAGAAGAAACAAGAGAGAGTGCAGATGACAAAAAAAAAACTGTTCACAGAAGTAATGGCAGAAAACTTCCCAAACAGGGGAAAAGAACTTGACATACAGATAAGTGAGGCATATAGGACTCCAAATAGCCTTGATCAAAAAAAAATCTACACATAGGCATATAATTGTTAAGATTCCAGAAACCCAACAGAAGAACAAAGTTCTACAAGCAGTTAGAGAAAAGAAACAAATCACATACAAAGGAAAGCCCATCAGAATCACAGAGATTGGATCAAGAAAATGTGGGGTTATTTTTATAAAATGAAGTATTACTCAGCCATCAAAAAAGAAAAATTAGAGCCATTTATTGGTAAATAGATGCACATTGAGTGATACTCTTTAAGTGCAATAAATAGGACACAAATAGGACATAAATAGGAAGTTTCTCTAGTGTGAGAAACTGAAAGTGTAAATAAGGACTAAAAGGTATAATAGATAATGTGAAATAGGAAGAAAAGGGGCAAAGGGAAGGGGAAGTGGGAGGGGTGAGGGAAATTGAAGAAGGGAATGCAATTAATATGAGAAAATGAAAAATGGAAACAAAGTCTTTGTAAATCGGGAAGAATGGATGGGTTGAAGGGAGGGCAGGGGAAGGGGAAAAAATAAGAACTAAGAGAGATTATGTAAAGGCGCAAATTTCCAATGATGAATGTTATATTGTATACCTCAAATGTACCAATAAAGTAAAAATTTTTTTAAAAGTCTCCATGTCAAGACTTTAAAATTCAAATTTCTCTTCTCTGCATACAATACTGCTTTCTCTTGTTTTGCTTGAAATTTTATAAAATTTGTTTTCATCCTCCATATGACCTCTTACCCTATAATACTTTCTTATTTTCACATCTGTTTCCATCTGTGCTACAATCAAAGTCCCTCTAAAAAGATTTGCCTGCATCTGGCATGTTGTCTATACATTCTTACATATTAGAACATTTGACCACTTTGCTTTGTATCGTTTTTATATTGCCTGTTTTCCTGCATTCTCTCCATTCCATGATTAGAGGGAATAGCAATGTTAGAAATGGTGCATGATATCATGATGATTGGTTTTGCTCTAGAGATAATATTAATAAGAAGAATCAATTTTATGGAAAAAGGAAAATATCATCGCTAACTAGTAGAAACAGAAGTTGAATTAGTAAAATCAGGAATAACAGAATAGATAAACTGGAGTATGATAATAGGAAAAAGAATGAAATAAAATAAAGAGATAAAACAAACAAGGAAAGAAAACAGAATTGGGAGCAGCTTATTTCTATCAATCGCAAGGATAAGAAAAGACAAGATCAAAGCTACTAGATGAAATCTATAGTCTTATAACAGAGGCAATTTACTCATATTCCTTTCTTGCTTTCTCATCTGTATGTCTCATATGTAATCCTTTAATAAATGGAAATTCAGTCAAATGTTTTAGGTGCAGAACTAAATGTGCTACACATAGTTCCACCATTCAGGATGGTGTTGGGAGCAATTTCAGAAGCATTTATGCTGCTGAAAAGAAATGAAATCATTAATAGTAAGAGTATGACATATATAAATGAACTAATGTTAACCTCTGCTCTAAATGGGAAATATCTAGCTTCTGCTCTCCTGTTGCTTATTGAGTTGTCTTTTGTTACAACCAGTGTTAAATTATACAGTATAGAGTGATACTTCAATTGCCTTTAACTTGTCTCCACCAGCATTTCTGCTCATGATATATCTCAAAATTGGAAAAGGCATAAAGATGTTCACTATATTAGTATTCCAATTATATATTCAAAGTATGCTAATCTGATACATGAATTAATCTCCCTTCCCTTGTTATCACCATGGAAGTCTGGTCTTAGAAGAATGCTTTACATATTTTTCTATCACTTGGCAATTCCTCTCTTGTATCTGGAAAACTTCCAATTGAGAAACAATTTTGTTTCATTTATTTCATTGATTTATTAAATCACTCATTTATTAATATATGTATTTAAAAGACTGTTTAAAGCACCTACAAAATTTCAAATATTGTACCACATGCTAAATACTAAAAAGAATAATGGCACAGACTGAATTTTTAAAAATTCACAAAGGCTTGACAGTTAAATCAATATGCCATAATCTATTTTATTTAAAATAATAATAGGGATTTAAAAATATAGGTACACCCAAAATGTTCATTATTTTAGCCATTGGGGAAATGTTAATCAAAATATCTTCAAGATTGTATCTTATCCCAATCAGAATGGCTATCATCAAGAACATAAATAGGAACAAATGCTAGCAAGGTTGATGGGGAAAAGGAACTCTTCCACATTATTGGTATAAAAGTAAACTAGTACAACCATTATGGAAATTAGTATAGAGGTTTCTCAAACAACTAAAAATAAAAATTTCATGTGAACCTTCTATAACTCCTGGATACAACCCCAAAAGATTTAAAGAAATGATACTACAATAATACATTCATACCTATGTTTATAGCAGTGCAATTCACAATATCTCAGCTAAGGAAATAGCCTTACAAAAACATCAACAAATAAATGGATAAAAAAAATCATGGTATGTATACATAAGGGAATACTTTTCAGTTAAAGAATAATGAAGTCATGTTACTTTCAGGCAAATGGATGAATCTTTAGATCACAATGTTAATTAAATAAGCCAACACAGAAAGTTAAATATTTCATGATTTCTATTATAATAGATAGACAGCTAGTAGATAGACAGATGATAGATAGATAAAAGAGAAGACATGCTGCAAAACTAGGAAGTATAGTTTAGACTTTTGGAATTGGTGAAATGATTGGAGGAAAGAAAGAGAAAATGGGGTAATGGGGTGGAAAAGATCAAGATATGTTAAATAAAGGCATAAAACCAAAATGAACCTCACTATCCTGTATTACTAATAAATATTTTATTAATTTACTTTTCACTAGAGAAAGGAAATACAAAAATTTTGTTCTACTTATGTCCATCTCCATGTATATATATTTCGCCATCTCGGATGAGGTATAAATCTTAGCTGGAAGAAGACCTTTTTCCAATTCCATTCTCCCTTTGAGTGGTCTGCCTTAAACTTAGTGAGAAAGGCTGCTTCCTCCCTGTGTCACTTTTGTAGCCTTTGGTGTTCTATAGCAAGCAGAAAAATTTTCCCTTTAAGATTATCCAGCTGTAATCTATAGAGCCTTACACATACTTTACCAAAAAAAAGTGCAATTTACAAGAATGATTTAGATTATCATTTTTAAAAGGGACAATTATCCTAGATTATATGAGATTCCAATTTACTTACCTGAGTTCTTAAAAAGAAGCTTTCCAGTTTGTACTGAGATAGAGATGTAATAATGGAGGAAGAATCACCAAAGGCAATCTGAGAAAGAGTAAACTAGGTTTGGCTTTGAAGTTCAAGGAATGGAGCCTTGAGGAAAATATTATAGGTGGCCTCTAGAAGATGTAAAATATAAAAAAATAAATTGTTAGAGAACAAATGCGTCCTTAAAACTTGATTTTAGCTCAGTAGCATTCATGTCATAGTACAAGTTAGTAGATTTATATTGTTGCAAGTCACATGTTAGTGGTAATTTATTGCAGCCTCAAGGGACAGCCAATCCAACCTTAGCTAACCTAAGATATACTTTCCTTTTGGGGATTAATATAATTATTACATATTAAATTATTTGTTTTCCTTATAGTAAATGGTTCCAATAATATACTTTCAGTCTCTTAACTGAACAGAGCTATACAGGGAGTAGTTCAAAAGACAGACTCTATAGTGAGACTCTATTATTGATTTTAAGCTCCATTTTCCAATGCAAAATTGAGTAATAAAATGTAATAAAATGAGTACAATGGAATCATAATTAATGAAGCTTTCTTCTCTAATTGGTTGTGAAATTGTGCCAACTAAAACAAGGGTCTTGGGATCCAAGCAACAGTTTCACATGATTGTGGTGATAGTGGTACAAATACTAGTGTAGCTTCAGAAGAACAACTGAAGAAAGAAAATACTAGGCTTAATATTTAATTCTTAACTAAAACCATAATCAGAAAAACAGAGAACTAGTTTTTTCATCATCTAATTTTCAGATATTAAATTGATTTCTCATTCATTTCTCAGTTATCTCATTGATATTTGATTGTTTTCTTAGATATATTCATATCTTATTGATATCAGAGACTGCAGATTTCAAGTATTACTTCATGAAATTGTGGCACTACCAGGTTACTTGGCTGGCTGACTAAAACTTGGCATCAGTTGTGGCCTACAATAAATAAGGTTAAATTACCAAACTCTCAGGCATGGTGTGGCAAGGGAATTAAGAAGTCTTAAGGACATACAAATTAAGTTTAATAGAAATTAAATGTTATAGAATTAAACTCTTAAAAATATAGGAATGCCAGTATGAATTTTTCATATATGTCTTGCAAATTCACTCTAAATATTTTTTTTCCAAAGAAGCACAAAAGATATGCCTTTACTAAGGTTTGGAAAAATGCATTGAGTCAAGCATTTCTATTCCTGATAGTTATTCTCCATTATAACACATATATAGACACTGGAATACTATCACTGAGATAATCCCCTGACTTCAGTGAATATGATAGGTTCTGGAGAATAATCGACCATCAAAGATATGACAAGCACATCATCCATTTAAGGCAATAAGGAGGTCCCGGTGACCAGAATAAAATAAATGTGAATCCCAATGAAGCAGTGGTCTGAAAACTGGGCAAGGACCAAATCACATTCCAAGTTAACATTCCCAGTAGAAACATAGACCTTCGAGAATGTCCATGTGATAGAGAATTTTATCATGAGTAGACTCAGTTGAAGCTCCTATTCTAAATACAGGCTCTTGTTAGAAACAAAACAGCATAAGTAATTTCTATCCAGGTATTGACATGAACAATGGAAGTTCTCCATACTATTCTACAAGTCACACCAGAGGCATCTTATTTTTATCTGATAGAACCAACAAAATGTATTCACTGGGCCACACAAATTCTCCTGGTATCAGAGATACCATGCTCAGAGAAAATTTTGAAAATGTCATACCAGAACTACATTGATAGCATGTTAAATGGACTTGACGACCAGGAAAATTTCAAATAGTTTATATGTTTTAGTAATGCTAGACACCAAAAGAAACTCACAAAAATTTCCAGCTTATACATTCAGTGATGGTTCTGGGGATGAAGGATCTGGAGAAATTCAAGATGTCCATCACAAATTAAGGGCAAATTGCTTCAGTTTATGGAAAAAAGAAAAAGGGGCACAATATCTGGCAAACATTTTGATTTTAGAATGTCATATATGAGTGTTGCTTAGACAAATCTACAAAGTTATCCAAAGGCTGGTAGCTTGAGTAGGAACAGAGAAAGATTAGTTTCTGCAGCAAATGTAGGCTATAAGGTAAACTACTCTATCACTCAAGCTTTATGTTTCAGCAGATCCAATGAGAAAAGTTGTGTGTGTATGTGTGTGCGTGTGTGCGTGTGTGTGTGTGTGTGTGTAACCATCATGCCACATAAAGTTTATGAAAAGTGCTAACAAAGGATCATAGTGCAGAAATCAAGAATTTTAGAACAAATCTATTCCTTCTTGGAAGAAAGCGTAAGCTACCCCAGAGGATAAAGAACCAAGGGACACTGAAGTATGTGCTGAAGGACAAGGGAATACAGAATGAATATCAGAAAAAGATAATTATAAATCTCAGCCATGACTATATGCCCAATTATAGAAATGAGAACCACAATTACCATGAATGGTTCTTTGCTATTTTGTTAATATGTTTGCACATATATACATAAACAAGTATATTAAGCAAATATCTTTCTTTTAAGTCTTTGTGTTCTTACCCCATGTAACATATTGATGGATTTAGTATCAGTACTTAAGTATTGTTAAATCTGCATTACAATATTTAAATTATGGAATGTCTGTAAAAGAGTAAATATCACCAAAAGAAAAAACTTCACTTTCTATTATGGAGAGGAAATTAGGTCATTTCTAGTTGTTTATATAGTTATTAAACCATATTAGACACAATAATGAAATTATTATTGTCTTTATTTGGAGATCAAGTATGGTTTAAGGAAATGATGGTCAAGTTGACAAGGGGTGAACTATGATGGCTAATGATGACTGTCAACTTTAATAGATTGAGAGAGACCTAGAAGATTAGTACAGCACACTTCTGGGTGCATATCTGGCAGTGTTCAGAGCTTATTGGTGTGTAGTCCCACAAATCGAGGGCAAAGACAGGCCTGGATGTTGATGGCAGCATCCAGTAAGTAGGCCTTGAAGCCTCACCAGAATGAAAGGATGAAGGAAGACACTGGTTTGTATTTTAAAACATTCATTCCACTGGATGAGAAACTGAAAGTTTTTTTGAGGATGCTATACATTATTTGAATAAGAAAATCATATTACATTACTGATATTCTTAGATTTAGAATACGGGGGGCCTAGAATCAACAGGTAACACATTGATTTATCTCATGATTACACTTTTGGTGTACTAACATAATTTTTGCTTTCTCTTATGAAAACTTTGGGCTCTGGTGACTTGTAGTTCTCAGTCCTCAGGGGAGAAAAGCTTGCAGTGTGGGACACAACAGTGTTTCTATTAAACTGTAAAATGACCCTGTCACTTCACCATTTGGGGCTTTTGATGCCATTGAACCAACAGGTAGAACAAAGGTTACCATACTGTCTGGGGTGACTGATCTCAATAACCAAAGACAAAATGGGTAGATGCTACCCCATAGGAGATTAAAAGAACTGCATCTGCAACCAAAATAATCTTCTGAGATACTTCTTAATACCTAAAGGAAAAATAAGGAAACTTGAGAAAACAACAAAAATAAAAGAGACAGGATTATTTAGTAATAGAGCCTTTTCAAATGAAAGTTGGGGTTGCTTAAAAAGGCAGAAATTTTTAATAAACTGAGGTTTTTGCTAAGACAAGAAA
Organism: Heterocephalus glaber; assembly: GCF_053883595.1. Classification (NCBI taxonomy): domain Eukaryota; kingdom Metazoa; phylum Chordata; class Mammalia; order Rodentia; family Bathyergidae; genus Heterocephalus; species Heterocephalus glaber. Next base: position 26,270,535 of record NW_028258344.1, on the reverse strand, counting down.
ATACTGAATTGTGGTAGAAGACAGTCATAACCTAATCACATACTTCTGTATAGGTACAGAATTGAGAAAAAAATATAGAATTTTGGCTATGTTCTTTTTCCTTGCATGTATATGAATTTAGTAATATATGCTACTTATTCTTTATTTCCCTGTATCTTAAAGTAATTTCTGTATATGTTGTCACAAACTAACCTTACACTCTGGTATTTTAAACAACACAATTTTCAATAAAACTATGACAGAATTTGAGAAATAATTTTTACATAGCCAGTAATAGATAAAATGACTTCTGGAACTCAATTTCTTCTCATTTTAGAGAATAAGAAACATTTGTGCTTGTGCTAATTATAGCTCTATTTGGTGAGGTAGAAAAAAAACTGTTTTGTAACCAACAGAGTGTACAATTCCACTTAGTAAATGTTTGCCTCTCAGCTACAAGTTCATCTTCTTAGCCCTCTCTGTGATATGGACTATGACCCCTGTAAGCATGTCTCTTTGACCAGTTGGTACAATGGTAAAGAGCAAAAGAATACTGAAAGAAAGATGGTTCTAGTCCTGAAGCATCTTTGTTCTTGCTCTTGTTCCTATGGTGCACAGCTGTCAATGGTATGCAGGACTTCCACTGGCATGCACCCTATGTGAATTTGCTTGCGGGCTCAGGGCAGGGATGTGCAGTTGTCAGTGAATTTCAATTGGTGCTCAGTGGGTGACTTGCCAACAAAACTGGTCAGATCCCCCAGTGAGCATCTTCTCAGCATGTCTTGTTGGCACTGCAGTTGGGATGGGGAATCCACACAAGTTTTCCAGTTCCACAATGGCTGATTCTAAGCACATCATTCCATAGCAGGCAGCCTCCTTTTCTTGTGATCCACTGTTAGTAGAACCTTAACTAAATTCTCTGTAATCTAGTGTGACTCCACACCCACACTTTCCTGAATCTTGGCCTTTGGTAGAGGGAGACTTTTCCATCTTCATTTTCTTTGTTGTGCACTCTCAGCTCTAGAAGTAGTGGCTGCTCCATGTACCTACTATTCTTGTATTCTTTAGGGTTCTCTTTGCCCCTTACTATGAATCACCTAGTATTAGTGAGTAATTCTTTAAAGTAAATGCTGTATGTTCACTTATGTCTTCTGACTGGATCCTCAATAATATACATATCCATTAAATATATGATCCATACACACACAGATTTAATTTGTTTTGTTTCTACAAGTCTAGAGCAATGTCTGCTGTGGAGCAGCATATTGATAAATGTGTGTTGTTGAAGTAATGAAAGAACTGGTTTGTGAGATTTAAAGTGAAGGAGATGAAAGAATAAGAAGGTATCCATACTAATATTGTAGAAACCTGAGCAATGCTAAGGTTATTATTTGACATAGATCAAAAGAGATAAATGGGATCCAAATGAACAGAAGAATACCCATCAGCATATGGACATAGAATACTGACTAACTTAGAGTATATAAACTGAGGAATCTTTTCAGGAAAATATCATCTGGAAGATATGGTGGAGAAAATGCAAATTTTCTTCCAGGAAGAAAAAGTACATGGGACTGGGGACATAGAAATGCCAAATTTCTATAGCACTTTACCTTAAACAACATCCAGTGCCACAGTCATCACAGAAAATTTATTTCTGTGTCACTGAAATTAGTGCTATGTACAACAGTTTCTCTTGCAATAAAAAAGTAATTAGATATTTACAAAGACTTTTTGTGTAATTAAAAAATGAACGCTTGTGAAGACATCCAAAGGCAAGTCACAAAATAGACACATAACAAGATAAACCCATTTAATTTACTATAAGTGTAATTAAAAATTGAATAAAACATACCAGCTATAATTTTTGACCACCAGATTTACAGAGATCTTGATAATTTGTTTTTTGAGAGAGGGTGTCCCTATGTTGCCCTAGCTGGTCTGAAACTCCTGGGCTCAAGTAATCCCTTTGCCTTAGCCTTTGGAGTAGCAGGGACTACAATTATATACTACTGTGACTGATTCTCTCTACAGAAATCTTGACAAGTGATGATTCCTTTGCTTTTCAAGATAAAGTGAAATAATCCTACTTTTATATAACTTACAGAAGTAAAAATTGGACTGACTGTGATATGGTTCAAAAGCACTTATAAATGCGCATTGCTTTATATTTCAACAACACTTGTGAAAATTTTTTTCTATGTAAATAAGTGTATATTAAGAGTTAAGTATATTTAAATAACTAAAATATCCAATAATAATAAAGTAAAAATAAATTATACTATACAGAATATATGATAATTAAAATGTCATTGTGAAAAAAATGTTTCTTAGTGTGTGTGTAAATCCTTCCACTTTGAAACAACAAAATTCCATAGACTGGTGGTGTAAACAACATGGTTAGAGGCTGCAAGTTCAGGACCAACATGTCAGCAAGACTGGAGTCAAGTGAAGCCTCTCCTCAGCTTGAAGACACCTTCTAGTGTGTTCCCATATGGCCCTTTCTATGTTCAAGCAAAAAAAAGTAATTCAGTATTTAGAAAAATATTTTTCACATAATTTTAAAGTGAATTATGATCTCATCAACAAATGAAGACAAAAAAGGTCTCTGGTATCTCTTCCTTTTCTTATAAGAACACTAGTTCTACTGGATTAGGTCCTCATTTTTTGATTTATTTAAATTTAATTACTTCCTTAAAAGCCCTGTTACCAAATATAATCACATTGGGGGTTGTTGGGTAAACATATGAATTTATTGGACAGAGTGAGAGAGATTTAATTCAGTCTATAACAATGTACAAAGATAATTATGATAGATCAGTGAATAAAAAGAAAGGTACATTTTATGAAGAAAGTGTGATCTCCTTTTTAACAGTAAAATAAAAGCAAAAACCTTATATACATGGATATTAATAACTAAGGTTCAAAGGGACTAAATTATGAATTATTTATTCATCTTACTATGTTAGCTTTTTTTTTTTTTTTTTTTTTTTGCCAGCAGTGGGACTGAACCTAAAAATTGCTGAGTTACACTGTCCAGCCTTTTTTTATTTAAAAAATTTGGGACAGGGTCACATTAAGTTGCCCAGACTAGCCTCAAACTCGAAATCTTCCTGCCTCAACCTACTAAGTTACTAAATTGCCAGGTGTGCATTTTCAATTTTTAATAAAGACACTTCTAGTAGTAGTGTAGCCAGAAGAAAACTGTATTCAAAATTGAGTAAACATGAGCATGCAAACAGTTAAAATAACTATATCCGTTTGTCATATCACTAGTGTTCACTAATCCTTGTTTAGGTTACATAAGCAAAATAGCAGGGGTAAAGAGCATAATATATACAGGTAAAATTAACCTGAGTAAAATAAATCTTAGTAGGAAATGGTGAACTGAAAAAATTTTTATCAAGTAATATCATTATTTATTTAAAAATTTGAATAGATATGAAAGTTAGTAGGAGGTACCTGAAATATGTTCTAGTGTGTTGTGAACTAGGCATCCACAGCTATGGGAAGTTTTTGGAAAGATACTTTCATTCTGAGTTCATTTTTCTTTTTTTTTCACATTTGGTGGCTGGTCAATACACACATTGCTTTTATGAGAAAGGTCACTCTAACTGTTTTACTATTTGACACTCTTTAATGACATTCTTTGGGTTTAGCCTTTACCTTCAGAGGATCCTTTAAAAGAAGGCAAATAATTTGGGGGAAAAATATTTTATCTGTCTTTGTCTGAGGAAAAATTAGTGTGCATATATATTCATAACCTCTCAAAAAACTTATAGAGAGAAACCTGCTAGTATTAGTAGAATGTCATCTTCAATGCAGAGTACAAATTGCATTCTTTCCTTGTAACTTTATTTATGCAAAAGTTTGCTAAAATGCCCTTATAGCTCAAGGTAAGCCTGGGAACACTAATGTGCAAATAATAAGGCAGACTTTTTTTGTTTCAGAAGATATATTCATATAGAAACTCATTTCCTCCTAATAAATTCCATTTAGCAGAGTAAAATTTATTGTCACCATGTCCTTCTAGGGCAGTTCTCTGCACACAGTACGTGCTCAGCAAATGTTGCTGACTAAATTGCATTAAGGGCTGAAATGAAATGTTGTGATTATTTTCATTTGGTTGCTATAGAAACAGCAGGAAAACATATTGTTGAAGGCAACCTCTTTTGATTATCTCCCCCAGGGAGATGAACTACCTGAGATGTAGAGGAAAAGTCTGGTGAGATCATACTGAGAAGCCCTTCACTGAGCCCTGCCCACAATACATTAAAGGAAATGATTTCACATTTCTATGCTTTGTCTCTTCAACTAGATTATATATTTTTGTAAGAGAAATGACTTTTTTATTATTTACTCTAAGCCTGTGATTTACAGACTTTTCCTCCCAATCCTCACTAACAGATGGAATTATTTCCATTTTCACAAAGGGAGAGTTTCAGAACTTATTAGGTGTCATGCCAGGAAATGCACTCTAGTTTGTTAATTCCAACAGTTTAGTAAGAACCAAATGGAAAGGATTGTATATGCATCATGATATCTCTTATTTTAATTGATTAGGTAATTAAGGTTTCTAGGGATTCCTGAGATTCCTAGACCAGATCATAAGCAGATAGTAAGTAAACAAATAGACTATTAAGGACAGAGCAGTGATCCCCAAAAAAGCTGTGAATGCATATTAAAATACTTTTTAAAAATTACAGATATTAGGTGCTATTTGTCTTTTTTCATCAAAATCTCCAGCAAGCGAACATCTGACACACAATTAAAAGTGTATAATTACAGGTTTATTTATGTGCTGTAGATAGATGTGTGTAAAGTTTGTTTTTAATTTCTTTGTATATTTGCCTTATACATATATTGTCGTAAGTTTGCCCTTTTCTGCTTACAAAACATAAAACACAAGCTGATAAAGGTTTAGTTTCAATATATTTGTGCATTGACTGAATTTTGTACAAGTATGTTAAGTAATGGAGAAGATATTTTTGCATAAAAGGAATATTATTGTCTAGAATATATTTTCATAATAAGTCTACTAAAGACCGTTGAAAAGGATATTATAAACCATTTTATAATTTAGAAATATAGATGATGCACTAAAAGATCAGAAATTAGAATTTGTATGGAAGTTATTTTGTCAATTCAAATCCTAATAAGTAATTATCCTTGATGAGAAACAATAAAAGAAAGTAGTTTATATTTAAATTAACTCTAATTCATCAATGGCTTAATAAAGTAATCTAAAATAAAGAAGAAAAGCAAGACATTTGTTATAGTCATTCATTTTCAATACTGGTAAGATGTTAAAGCTAAGAGAAGAAAAGTGTTCAACAGTTAGTCCGTCTGGCAAATTTATAAGGAAAGAGATAGCACACTCAAACTTGATAATTTGAGGAGAAATTAATCTGAACCACTTTTAACTGTGGCCAGGGAATACAGAAAACATAAGAGTTTAATATATCAAGGAACCATGGAAATCTGCCCACCCTAAAGCCCAAAGCATAGAGAAGAGAAAGTAAGAAAATGAACTGGGGTTCTGGAGAGGAGCAAGCTTCAGTGGGCATATGGTGACTCAAGAAGCAGGAACAGAAGGAACATTTGGATTTCTCTCTCTTACTGTGATCTTCAGCTGAATCTTCCAAAGGGCAGAATTCAACCAAACAAGGGAGGTAAGGGTACTTTGCTGTGATTCTAATATGTCCTACTCAAAAAACACAGAGAAGGTGAGGAAAAACAGAGAAGAAGTTACAGTGTCCAGCAAATCCAAGTGAGATGAGCAATCAGATTTTAGAAACTGATGAGATTAAGGTTTTAAAGGACGAATGTGCAGCAATAGCACAAATGTAACCAGAATTAAAGTCAGAGTTGAAAATCATTTAGTAGCTAAGTAACAGGGCAGAGAAAGCCCCCAAAAGGCACAAGATTATCTAGTTACAGAAGGCAACATAAGAAATGAAGACCTCCCATTGATTTACACTTCCAAATAAGTTTTTGAAAAAAAAGGATCAAGTGAAGATTAAACAATATAAAAAAACCTTGAAAAGTACAAGACAAAAGGCAAGTCTATGATCTATACATGATTTATACAGAAATATCTTTCAGCAAGCCATTGACACAACATATTCTGCGTTTACACAAATAATGATAAAATCACAATGGTAAATAATAAATTTTTAAAGAATGATTAAAATAGAACATTACAGATATTTAGAGGAAACACAGGTCACAATTTGCCATAAGGTCATCAGAAAAATCTTCATCTAAGAGGTAAGATAGATGGGTATTAAATGTAGCAGATATTGTTGCCACCTCAGGAGGTATTCTCTCAGTGCATTTGCCCAAAATTTTAGCTGGCATCCCCAAAGAATTCTGTCTCTGACTGGGCCTGCTCTGCCTTGAGATGACAGGTTAGAATTGCTGGAGAGTCAATTTCCTGAAATAACCTCAACCGGTACCTGGTAAGAATTGATAGGTAACTAACACAACTTTCTTATCCTTCATGTAGGATATTTCTTACACTGGTCCCTGAGTTTTCAGGAAGATTAAGTAAGATCCAATATTTCACAGAGGTACCTGGCTGATTGCATACCTTTCACTGCCTTTTGTCTCTCCCTATATTATTTTCCCATGTTGTTGCCTGGGAGCATAACACAGATAAACTATGTGAATTTGAATCCTGATGTTTCTGAAATGGACCCATTCTATGGCATTCACTTTAACTTTTCTAATACTTATATTTTATATAATGTAGAATCATTGAACAAGATTCCTAATGCCTATTTGATCCTTTTCAGTGGATTATAACTGTAGAGAAGAGGTATTTTAGAGTAAATATTAACATTTTAAATATATTAATCTTCAGTTCCTCTCAGCTTTGCTACTTGTATATATCTTTATGTGGTGATTCAGTATCGCTAAACCTCAATCAGATTCCTAAATTAAAATGCAGGAAAAGTACTATGGACTTCAAAAATATGTTAGATTTCCATCACTATAACACATATTTGAGATAAGCTATTTATAAAGTGAAATGTTATATTTTGTCTTCATTGTTTCAGAAGTTTTAATTCATGATCAATGGGCCCTGTTACTTTCAGTTTGTGCTGAGGTAGCACATCATCGTGGGAACATGTTTCAGAAAAGAAAAACAGACAATGTGATAGGAGAAAAGTGAAATAATAAAAGATGAAGATGAAGAAACTAGATCCCATGATCTCCTTTCTAGGACATGCCTCCAATGATACAAAGACCTCTCATGAGGACCTACCTCTTAAAATTTCCACAACTTTAAAACAGAACCAAGAAGAGGAGCACATCTCTAATGCATCGGTCTCTGGGGGGACACCGAAGGTCTAAACTGTAGCAACAGAGATACTGTAGAGATTAAATGAAATAGGCTGTATACTTATTATGCTGCTTAGGACATGACAAGTACTATAAATCAATATAGCTAAGGCTTTAATATCTTAATCAACTCTAACCTTAAGTAGTGTCAGAACATCTCTTTTAAGACAAGCAAATTACATCCTGACTCTACCTACCAACTCTCCACGTAACTAAAAACCAAATCAAGAATTTAGTCGTTTAGAATGAGCTTCTACCATCATTACTAACTGATTCCCTGTCTCCACAACACCTCATAGTAATTTTGGTTGTCAATCCTCAAATTAGCTACTACTTATTTCCTAATGAAAGATTAATCTTTTCTCTTTATAAGAATTTGCTAACAAGGCTAAGTTTCTTTATCCTACACAAATCTTGAAGGAAATAATTGTAAACCTATTTTATTTCAAATGTTTCTGACTTACAAATTACCCCCATCTTTGCTTCAGGTAATGTCAGACTAAACAGACAGGTGAAATTCATGGTATCTCTTGGACACAGTAATTGGGAAATCTGAATCCAGGGCCTTTGCCCCACTATTAAGAATGGGAACTTCATGAGATTTAGGAAAACACATCTCTTCTTTATTCACCTATAAGAAAAAGACATGCCTCTGCCTGAGCTGAGGAGATATGTGCTTTGTTGGCACACAGAGAGGCAAAGCACAAAAATGTTTTAACCCCACTTCCAACTCTTGCAGTTGAGTGCAGTGCACAATTTGTGCAAATGAATGTGACTGTTCTGGCTGCCCATTCTACTTGGCCAGAACTAATATAGGATCAGGTATCTTTGCTCTTGCTTCCCTTCCCTGGCACCAAATCTCATGGCTTGAAACTTTTGAGTTCTGGTGAGTAAACATTCTAAAGCAATTTACCATAAGAATCATTTAAGCCAAACATATCTGTTTTCTCTTAACTATACCAAGATTGTAATATTAAACGTATCATCTGCAACTGATATCTGCCTTAGGGATCAATTAGATATGATTAACATCCAAGGTAAATCTATGAAATAGTGGAAGGGATAATATATGAGCATCTTTCATTTAGTACCTAAGTAAAGGTGACCGTTTCAGGGATAATTGCAAATAGTTTGAATAAGCCATTCTAACATTGAAAGGTTATCTCAGTTTAATTTTAACTATGTTTACTTAAAGTAATAAAAAATAGTTACTTAATGAATACATTTTATCAAGACTCAATCAATTAAAATCTTTGATGGTACATGAGCACTTTTACTATCTAAGCATTATTTTAATCGTTATCAGTTTCTCAATGGACTTTTAAAACCTTCACATTTTGTGAGGGAGCTATCTGAACTTTTAAAATTTTAAAACTTTAAAATTATATTCAAGAATGAACTGTAAGAATTTTATTGACTGTGGGCTGCTGCTTTTGATGGATAGTGAAGACTATTTTGATAATTTTCTCTCTCTAAGGAAATTTTAGTACCTTTCTGTCATGGTTACCTAATTATGAATCATTAATTTCATTAATTAGGGATTATATTAGGGTAAAATTTAAGAAGAATGCTTTAATTTATATTTCATCTCCTTAGAGTAGTCAAATCAAGATAAGAGTTTATAACATCTTATATGATTTATACTTAAAGCCAAATAATTAGACAAAAATTACAATAAAATTATAATTTTATGATAATAGCAGTAGGATATTTGCTTTTTTCTTGCTAGTTTTAGTTTTGAATGGTTGTGTTGTTTGTTATTTATTCCTACCCTATATATGGTCATTTTTTTTTTGTTTCAAGAAAAAATAATTGTCTTACTCTTTAGTTTCAGGATTAGCACTTATATTTTTTCTAATAACAGCAGTGCATTTCCCCAAAAGAATCAAAACAAACTCAAGTATTTATTCTGGTTTCTACTACTATTTTAAAACTTCTAAATGATATTGGAAAAAATAAATTTGAATATGTCACAATTTGGAGAATGAAGGGTAGTTGGGGCTGTTCTCACATGCTCTCTGTTGCATGTGGTACTGGCTGTAGTCCTCAGTGGTGTTCAGGTGGAAGCTCCACTTCTCTTGAGAGAAAGTGTCACTCAGATTCCTGGTTTTTGGAAGGGATAACTAGAAGCCCACATGTGGTTGAGGTATTCTTCTACTTCATCAAATCTCATTTACTTTTTCTGGAAGGGAAGTCTCACTTCGTACATCATATTGTAGGTTTAAAAGAACAAGGAAATTTCCAGTTTACTTAAAAGCTAGGCTTGCACCTGGCATGGCCTTACTTCTCTCACACTCCACTGGCCAAAGCAATCACAAGACAGCCCATATTCAAAGGCAGGAAAAGCAGAACCCATCTTTTGACTGGAAAAATGTAAGAGTTTGTGGCCAACCTTAATATGTCCCAGCATTTCTGTATCATGATGAAACCTGCATGTTTAGCATGATAGTGTGAATCTTCCTCTAATTCCTGACGTTTCCATTTGTGCTTTGCTTCTAAACATACTTGGGACAATTTTCATCTTATCTATCTCCTGATAAATTCCATGGAGATAGTTTTATTTTGTCTGAAATACTAGAAAATCCTTTACCTAAAAGAAATCCAATGAATGATGTCTCAGCTCTGTGATTTCTGAGTCATTCCTGATGTGTCAAATGGCAGGTTGGCTCTCTGCCTTTGGAGGGGTTACAATCTCCACTGTAGGGCCAGTGTAATCACTCAGGCATAGATTGTTACCACAAATTGGTGTTAGTGTTGATTGGTTGAGTTTCTTATTTTTTATTCATATTTCCATTACCATGGGCCATTTGTTTATTGCAAGATAAAGAGAACATTTTCAAAGATTTTACCCAAAAGCTGATTCCTATCTCCAATAAAAACAAACATGGTGCATTTAATAAAAGAAAAAGCCAATACTGAGAGAATTAAACTTCAGGCTCTATGTGTTAAAATAGCTGATAAAAATTAGTTCTAAATTATGTTGATTATCTGTGGAAATAATAGTTATAAATCATCTCAGCAGAACAATAAATATATTGTTTGAGAATGTAGACTCTCATTCCCTAAATACAGTATTTATTTCTTTGAATCCAGGGACACTTGCTTTATCTTCCTCTTTCAGTTTTTATTTTCCTACCTATTTCTTCTTCTCTGAAAGAGATCATATATGAAAAGATATTAAGGTTTGTAGGTTGATCACTGATGTAAAGTTTGGATAACGTATCCTGGAAACAAATAGATGGAGTTGTGCATATTTTAATACCCTAATATGAATAACAGGACCTGAAAAATAATTTATTCATTTTTACCCTGATGCATTCTTTTAAGCACATTTTGATAACTATGCCCTCTTGCTTGTCATTGAGCAGGTATGGTCTCCATGCCAATTGAATACCTTTTCATTGCAATTTAAATGACTATCTAATAAGTGATGAATGTGAGTGAACATTCAGTTTTAATTAACTGAATGGGGCAATCAGATATAGATAAATAGCTAGTAATATATGGACATAAAACAATAAATAATTCTCTGGATAATAATATTTAGTCCTTGATTTCTAATGTGTATAACATAATACACAAAGTAGAATTCTAAAATGTAAAATGTAAAATGTACAGTCACAGTAATAGCTTCATTTAAATATTAGAACTGACAGTTATACATCCTAAAAAATTATTTTCATTTTGGAGTAATGCCACTATTAAGTTTAAAACTAGTATAACACAGTAACACAGTTTTAATTCATTTACTTAATTTTCTTGATCTGTATTAGTTTCTCCTCCCATGTTTGGAATACAAATGAATATCATTCATTAAATAGCATCTCACAGTTTTGGGTTTTTTTCACATTTTCATGTTATCTCAAAATTTCCAAAATTTTTGTAGACATTTGTATATTTTCAATTTTATAGCAAGTTTTCTACAAATATTAAAGGAATGTACAGCTAATATCATTTAATAGCCCTCTAAATATGAAACATCAATTCAGTAGAAATAATAGATTACATAACAAAATTAAAACTACAACAGCCAGCAAGTCTTCACTTTATAGCATGAATGGTGATGATTCTGATATTTCAAACTTTTGAAAACTTAAGGTCTTTAAGAGATCTGCTTGGAATTATATATATATATATATATATATAATTCATATATTAATTAATAATTATTTTAAAAAGCAAAGAGAATTATAAAGCTTGCTGGATATCTAGGGTTTTTCTCTTTGTTCTGTTACTACCTTTGTATGATTTGGAACAAAACCCAAGATCTCCTCTCTGTTCTCTTATCTTTAAGATGAGAAACAAGGGTTTAAGGCCCCTCCCAGTTTCAGTTTTCTAAAAGAAAACTGTCATAGCAGTCTTTCCTGATTTTGTTCATCTAATTATACTCTCTGATCACTGGTGACTCAGAGGTAAAAATATGCAGGAATAAATTATGAAAACAAGACTATGATTTTAATCTTTCTTTCATACATCTGCCTCTAACATTTTGGGATACAAAATAAGAGGGAGGGAGCACATTAACCAAACATCTACATATTGATGTTATCGATCCCCTACATCTCATATGTTCTCTAACTTTACTTTGTTTAAATAACTTCAAACTGATCTCAAGCAACAAAATAAAATCCATTCCATACATGGAATTTTATAGACCTGTGAAACTTCTGGTGTGTGCTTCTATGACAGGTAATGTTGTCAACTTAAGTGCCACCTAGGGGACTAATAGAACATGGTTTGGGGTGTGTCCAGTGGGAGCTGTAATTTAGGAACTAAGTCTAGGGTGTGGTCTCTTCTCTGATATACTTCCTTTGTGTTTCCTGGCAGTCAAGAAATTAGCAGTTTGTCTTCACCACATCCTCCCACCATGATGTTCCTGTCTTGGAACCAACTGACCACAGACTAAAACCTCTGAAAATGTGAGCAAAAATAAACTTCTCCTCCTATAAGTTTTGTGTGGCAAGTATTTTGTCCCAGCCACAGGAAGTTAACTGACTCCCAAGATCCACTTAAAACTCTCACAAAGAACAACTCCTTGGCCACTCATGTTAGGACACTGCTCAGGAAGACAGAGATAAAGAAGAAATCCAAATAGACATAGAGAACAATCTTGATGGCATTAGACAGGTGTTTAAAGGTCTTAGGAACCTGAAACATGAACTCTTAGTGGGAACATTTCTTGACTTCATGTATATATAGTTCAGAGACCAGGGAAAGATGCTGTAAATGTAAGAATACAGGGTAGAGTATTTCTATCCTGAGTCTAAAAATGACATCTCATCACATTCTTACTTTCTTTTCTTTTTTCAAAATTAATTTTAATGGTACACTTTAGGTGTGCAATACAATGACATTCATCATTGGAAATTTGCACACAGTTCTTTTAGTATTTCTGTTGTACATAGCATCTTCCATCTCTTGATATTCTCCCTCTTTTCCACTGTGGTACCATTGGGTACTATGTTTATTTGCTCAAACAAAGTCTTTCTATTCTCTTTAGTCTTTCCAGCTGGTGACTTCTGAAGTTTTCATACTTTTATGATACTTCATAAACCCTTTTGCTTTAGCCTGTACTTAATGGTAGAAATATTAATTTGCCATTGAATTAAAGAGGCTCAATTCACTTCTAATTTATATCTGCAAATCTTGGCAATGGGATGAAAATTAATTTTTGGTGAAATAATTAGTGATGTTATTTGGGTCTTGGAAAAAAGTAAGAACAAAGGAGAGAAGATGATTCTTAACTGAGTATTTTTAAAAATGTTTAGCATAGTGCAAGGTCACAAAACCTTCTGAAGAATGTACAGGCATGGATATACAAACTGAAAATAAGGTGAAAAAAACTTGAATTCAAAAGAATTACCAAAATGTTAGATATTGGGTTGTTATATTTAATCAAAATGGCAAAACTGATCTCTTGTAATACTTAACCTCAATAATTAAGAATTTTTTTAAACGTAGCAAAAATTTACTTAAATTTTAACTAAACTATTACAAACTGTGCTCTTATAAACATGGGTGTGCATATATCACAGTGGTATGAAGTTTTCAATTCTTTTGGGAAGGTACCAAGAAGTAGTATATCTATGTCAAATGGAAACTCTAGTTATAGTTTTTTGAGAAATCTCCACACTGATTTCCACAGTGGTTGCATCAGTCTGCACTCCCACCAGCACTGGGGAAGGGTAATAACTAAATCTTGGAAACAGCCCAAATGCCTGTCACCTGAGGAGTGGATAAAGATGTGGGGTATTTTTTTTATACAACAGAGTACTATTCTGCCATAAAGAAGGATGAGCTTCAGACATTTAGAGATAAATGGATGGACCTTGAGACCATACTCTTAAGTGAAATAAATCGGACACACATGTTTAAATACCACATTGTTTCTCAGTGTGAGAAACTGAAAGTGGAAATAAGGACTGAAATGTATAATGGATGTTGGGAAATGGGAAGAAAGTATTCAAATGGGAAGGGGAACAAAGGAGGAGAGAGGGAGAAAGGAAAGGAAGGAATGGACAAGAAAAGAAGCGAAAATAGAAGGAAAAAATGAAACAAAGCTTTTGTACATAGGGAGAGGAAAGGGTTTGAGGAGGGGAATGGGGTAAAATAAAATTTATTTAAAAATAAAATTTAAAAATATAGAACTAAGGCCATCAAAAGCAAAAGAAATCCCTAAGGCCATCCTGGTAAAGGGATGCAGCTGTAATTGCCCTTCAGGTCCAGGACATCAGCCCCAGCACCTGAGTTTTTTCCATCCAGACTCTCTTTTGAAGTTGGAGCCCACGAGACACTACAAATTTAGAGATGGGTGATGAGTAGAAACACACTCAGTTAACAAACAAAGAAATATGTGTGAATTTGTATTAAGCATTACCTGCATACTTAAAAAAAACCTAGAACAGGATACTGAGAGGGATCCTGAAAGTTTGTGGATAGGCAACATGTGAAGGAAAAATGACCTTCTGGAAGGAAATTCCCTTAACACAGGTCTCACAAGATTTCTACATTTGGAGGCCTGAAACACTCTATGAGGTAGCAATTCAAACAACAGCATATGCAACAAAATATTTAAATGATCATACAAAGAAACAATGATAAAGAAGGATTCCCAGACCGGTTTTTATCTCATTAACCCTCACAAAGGAAACCTCTAAGAAAGGTGCTTTAATAAAAAGAAAATAATTCCAAGATAAAGTCTGAGCTAACAGAAGGTGAAATGTAAAAAGAAGTTAAAAACATGTACACAAATCTATAGCAATGTTTACTGCAGAAAAAATTAATAAGGGTATTTTCAGAGATAAAACACAAGGTAAATGCAAAATATGGTATTGAAATAACCTGAGAGATAGCAGAGGATAGTCAAAATTAAAGTGCTTTCAACATTTTATAATGTTCTGGGGTGAACAGATACAGTTCTAGATATATATTATACATCTTGTTACTTTAGAATGAAAAGAATATAGGATATCTGAACCATTTTAAGCTTAACCATTAAAGAGGAGAATGGAGACAATTTCTAATCCAGTAAAAGAAACAGACTTTGAAAAGCTTCAGTAACTCCATAAAAAAATACAGCAAGGTTAAAAGCAACAAGGGGAAAGTTGTAAAATTATTTAAAAATAAAGAGTCTCATTATTTTAAAATAAAGATTATTAAAGATGTATTTAACTAGAAAAATCTTAAATGTTAAAATTTTATACATCTAATAACAAAATTGCAAAAACCTATCAATCAAAAATTAACCTGTAATCTTAGTGAGAGCTTTTAGCACATCTTTTATTTGACCATTGACAAATAAAATGTATAAAAATGTTGATTATATAAATAAAATTTCACATATTCTTTTCAATTGACCTTTATATAATTATGCCCTAACATTGTAGAATATACAATGTTAAAATAAATATCTCAAGAACACTTAGAACATTTCCAAAAAGTTTGCAGATATTTAATCCTACAATATGTCTCAAGAAATACTACACAATCATTACTATATAGTCACAAATAAGTCCACATAATAATAATAAATATTATACTGGCCCAGTTTAATTTAAATAATAATTTAAATTTAACCATAAGTTAAATAAATTAATGTATTATAAAAACATAATTGTAAAATCCTTACATATAAAAATGTAAGTATGCATGTGTCAAAGTCTACATCTCAAAGTTATTACCGATTCAACATTCACTAAAGTTATTTAAAAAATTGGTATTTCATATACCAAATATACAGGGAAGATAATAATGTTTGTTTCATCGATTTTTCATAAGCTGTAATTCTTACATGGCAAATGCTGTTTCAAAACTTTTATCAAAGTTTTATTGTCTAATCTGTATAGAATGAAAGTCAATGTTATTACTGAATTATAAAATAAACTATGCATAAATGTGTATCTATGCTTCTCCATACCATTGTACCATTGCAATTTTAATTGCATATATTTACATCATATCTTACATTAATTTATTTGTCATACTATTTTTATTACTATAGCTATCTAGCAATACTTGAAGTCCATTTTTGTATATCACCATTCCAAATTTGTTCAATCAAGGCTATAGAGGCTATCCTAGATTCTTTGTTTACCCATTAAAATTTTGCAATCAACTTGCCAATTTTTACCAACTGCTTGCAGGGAATTTAATTTTGATATATTAAATGTATAGATTTTTGAAGGTAAAATGGACTTCATAAAATTCTTTATTTAGTAAATAAATGCAGCCTATCATTTTATATACCTCTTCCTTTTTAATTTCTGTTTTATTTTCTGTGTGCAAGTCTTACACAAATGTTATTAGATTTATTCTTATTTCACATGTTTTAATGCTACATTGAAAGCTTCTTTGCTCTTTTGAATTTAAAAAATCCAATAAACTTACCCTCTTAATCATTTTGAATGCACTCTTCAGTATCAATAGTTATATTCACATTCTTTAACATGTTTAACCTCTCAAAAACATTTGTATATTGCAAAATTGAAACTGTGTCCATTAAACAGTTTTCCCTTTCACCCTACAGTAGCCTCTGGTAACCATCATTCTGCTTTAGTTTTCATTATTTGTTATACATAACAAATACATATCAGTTTCTTTATTTACTTATCTGTCATCAACATTTAGGCTGTTCCACTTTTTGAATATTTTAATAATACTCCAATCAGTATTAGTTCAGAAAAAGAGATGAGTAAACAATTATGAAGAAAATCAGAAAAACGTGGTGTTTCTTAAGCTTAGTGATAAAATTAAAGATGGTTGAAAATTTACCAAAGAGTAACGGTAAGTTAAAACTTCCAGCAATTTTTGTACAATCAAATAAATTATTAGCTGTCTAGTATCCCCAAACTACTCCAGTTCAAGTATTCCCCAAAGATCCACATCTTATATTGGATTATTATCCATTACCCTTCCTTTCATTGTAGAATTATTATTTTGATCGGTTTTAGAATTTTGCAATTCACCTCTTTCTTCTTTTGTGATTTCAGGGATCAAACTCATGGCCTAGCACATGCCAGGGAAGCACCCTATCACTAAGTTAAACCTTCGGCCCAGCACCTATGTTCTTAAAGTTTAGGAATCCAAGTGAAGGATCTCTGTCTGCCTGAGAGTCCCGTGCTCAGTTTTGCCACACTTCATAGTCTTAACTGGTCACTTTCTAAAATGCTCTGTTAAAATAATCCCAGCCTCCTAAAAGTTTATGAAGTTTCCTTTGTGTCATCCTAAGTGCCCCCTTTTTATCATGGCTTAAAAATACTCTTAGAAAACATAACGTGGTGACTAGGGCAGAGTGTGAACTTGGTAGGCTTTAAGATCTGCTTGGGGCCCTGGTGGAGCACATTTCTGGTGTGTCTGAGTGGGCTATGGATGCATGGTCTTGGGGTCTGTGTCTGGTCACCCCTTGTCCCTTCCTCTCTGGCACTGCTTCCCTGCTCTGCTTCATAGGGCACCATGAGAAAATCAGCTTTGCTCTGCCACAACCTCTATGATTCTGTGGCTGAGCTGGAGACTGCTCATCACCTGATGAAATAATAAGCTGAATTAAACCTCTCCTTCTCTAAGTTGTAGATACCAGGTATTGTATTCTAGTGAAGGAGAAACTGACTAATACAGAAAATCGGGGTTGTTCTTGTGACTATACGTGACCATGTGGTCTAAAGCCTTTGGAACTGGTTTAGGGGTGGAATTTGTAAAGGTTTAGAGATGCTATCTACAGAAGGCTTCAAATGCTATAAAAAAGAGAAGAGGGAGGAAGAAGGGGGGATTTGTAATTCTTTAAACATGGGATTAAATAAATTCTAGGCACTTGCTTCATTTGAGACCAACAAGTATAATTGGCCTTTGTTAACATTACTATGAGGGTTAAAGACTTCATGTAATTTAAAATATCTAACCAGTTGTCTTTACCTTGGAGAGTAAAAATGTCCAGAAGCTAAAATTATCCAGGAATTTGTACTTGCCTTCATTTGAGTTCCCATTCTTCTATAAAGTATAACTTTTTGAAAATATTAAAGAGATAAATAAGATCTTCTAACCTGACATTATACTTCTAAATTAATATTATTATTACAATCACAGAAATCATTCAATAGCATATTCTTATTCAAAATAGAAAACTATATCTGGTGTTTTCTTTTCCTACATTGGCAAAATAAACAGAAGAAAAAACATGAAGTCTCCTCAACTGCCAGCTGTCAACATTTTGTTGCACTAAATTATTTTTAAGAAGATAGAGATGTAGAGCTTTTAATCAAATATGCAGGCAAAGCTAAATAGTGCTGTGCTGTTTTCCATGGAGTGGTTCCCAGAAATTGCATTCCTCAGTGAAATATAGATTGTGAATATAAATTTTCTGTCTGAAATAATACAAAGGATGGATTTGCAATATACGTTAGATAAAGAACATTTTCAGGATGCATGTGAATGCTTTAAAGTCAATAAAGGTGGGGAGAAAAGGGTGTTACTGCAGTCAAAAACCACAGAGGGGAGTATTGTGACAGTGGAGATAGTTGAACAACACCTTTCAGAACAAGCAATTGTCTAAATATACTTTTGTATACAATTTGTGAAAAGAAAGTCACATTTTCATGTCCTCGGCAACTGCTGCAAAAGAGCAGTGATAGCATCTGTGAAAAATGCTTCTACCAGGGCACCCACTTCTAATATTCACTTCTAATATTCTAATATTCAATAATTGTGCATATTTACATAATACAACATGATATATACATCATGTAGTGATCAAATCAGAGTATAACAAACCCATCTCCTCAAACATTTATTTCTTTTGTAATGAGAATAATCCTCTCTTTCAGTTATTTAGATATGTCTAATTCCTTATTGGAGCATCAGGTCTTTGACAAAACACAAACTTTGAGCAACTGTCCTCAAAATAAGAGACCTATAATCTTCTGTGCTTTGTTTCTCTGGAACAGTGTTTATCAACAATATTAATATATTAAAATCATACAGAGGATGTGTTTAAAACAATATCATACTTGAGCCCCACCCTCAGAGATTCAATTGTAATTCCTCATGGCTAAGTAAGGTCCAAGTACTACTCTGTTGAAACCTGCTTTAAGTGATTCTACTATACAGCCAGGATTTTGATCATTATTCCAAGGCTTTTTTTTTTCCTCTAATTTTTCACCTATAATTTTTACATTTAAAAAAAAGAACAAAATTGTCTACTTTAGTTTTCCTTTTTCAAATATAAAGAAGTACTACTATATTCACTCTTTGCTTTATACAATCGCTGTTCAGTTTTTAAATACTGAACATCATTCAGATTTGTGAATATTCCTGATATGAGTCTGGCATGATGAGAAAGCTTCTCAGATTCATATTCAAATTTGTGACTCTAAGCACTGCTCTGTAGCACTGAGATTTCTTTTTACTTAAAATATAGTTACCTTTTATTCTTTATTTTCATTCTATCATCTAAATAGAACTTTATAAAGTGAAACTAGACTTGAAAAAAAAAAGACAGAGTAGACTGGCTGCAAAATATAGCCTCTGTCGAATCTGAAATCAAGAAACCTGGAAGACAACAACTTGGCAAATGAAAAAAAAAAGACAAATATTAGATCTCCTCTGGTAATTGAGAGGAAGCTGACAGGAAAATTAAGAACTACAAACCAACCAGAGAAGGATATCACAATGCACAGAATAAAATGAAACATTTTGAAAAACTACCCCCAGCTCCCAGGAAAAGATCACCTTCTTCACTAACACAAGGTAAACCTGGAGTCAACTGGCAGCTCCAGGAGGAAACAACAGGTGGGGCCAGCAGTGCTAGCCTCAAAAATAGCTCACAGTTATTGTAAATTTCAAAAGCATGGAGTTTTATTCTATAAGTGATTCCCTTCCTCATGGCAAGCTGGAGTAGATGAAAACTAGTGCAACACTTGCCATTTTAGAAAATCTTTAATGAAGAGCCATTCAGGGAAGGGGTTAATTGTTTAAGACTAAGCTACAGAACAACTACAGAACAAATAAACTTCAGAGTTCCTGGAGCCACCATCCCAGAGTGACTTGGGGGAAAGGATCACAAGATAGAGTCACAGAGAGGGCACGGGCTAGACACAGACCACATGAGAAGCTCAAACTCAGGGCAGGAAGGATATGGTGTCCTCTGCTGCAACTTGAGAAGCCACGCCAGTCATGAGGCTTTTGAAGGGACTGTGTTTGAAAGTGCTAGTATGAACCCCAGCAGACTGCTTGACCCCATTGCCGGCATCCAACACAGAGAGTTAAGTTTGTCTTTTTGTCCATATTATAATCATAGATCTCTTCTGTTGTAAAAGATGGCACAGTAATAGCTTTTATTGGTTCTTGTGTTATGTCAGTATCTAGTCTGTCATTGACTCTACTATTGTTACTGATTTATTTGCTATTGCCAGAGTAGCATAGCTGTTGCTATTAATTGTTTTTTACTAAAAGATAAAATCTAGTTTTTCTTTTTATCATCAATAACACAGGTTCATTTCTACAGAACTGAGTACTGACCCAGTTATACCACACCTTCCCCTCTCCAAATTAACAAAGGTGGTAGGATTTTGGGTCAGAGGAAAAGGCCTATAGTAAGACATGCCCAATGCACATTACAGGAAAGCAAACACTAAAATGAAGAGATCTCCATACTAGCAACAATGTCTTTCTACTAAAATTAACCCATACTCCTAAGGACACACATGCATACACACACACACACACACACAAACACAAACACACAGAGCAATAGAAACATGAGGGAGAGGGGGGACTTCCAGGTCAGTGTGCCACAGCTCCCAGCCAGGCAGAGGCTTCCAGGTAGGCATGCTGAGGCTCCCAGACTGGAGGAGGCTTCTGGGTAGGCTTGCCACAGCTCCCAGCACAGAAGAGGTGAGCCGCACAGGCACCAGGACACACACACACACACACACACACACACACACACAGACACACCCCAACTGAAATGAGAAGACAGGTAAACAAGCCTCAAAATCAGACTTCCAGATCACCTACAGCAACAACAAAGGGAAATGAGATGGAGCACTGATATTCAACCACCTGGACTCCCTGAACTAGCAACAAAAGAGGATCTGGAAGAAATGAAATCAGGAATAATTTCTCACATAACAGCAAAGACTGTGCCCATAGTGCAAAACATGATTAATAAATCTAGAAAGGATACAGATGAAAAAATAGAGCAGCTGAGGAACATGATGGAATGCCAACATAAGAAAAAATTGAATCCATAAAACAGATCCAAACAGATTTCCAGGAGATTAAAAACTCCATTGAAAGCCTAAGCAGCAGAATGAACCAATATGAAGGCAGAATTTCAGATATGGAAGATAAGATTGCAATTAGGGACCAGGAAAAGAAAAAATTCTTTAAAATTCTAAGGGACCATGAGAAATCAATCCAGCAGCTGCTAGATGATGCAAAGAAAAATAACATAAGATGGATGGGACTCAATGAAGAAATAGGAGAGAGTGCAGATGACATAAAAAACTGTTCACAGAAGTGATGGCAGAAAACTTCCCAAGCAGGGGAAAAGAACTGACATACAGATAAGTGAGGCATATAGGACTCCAGCTAGCCTTGATCAAAAAAATCTACACATAGGCATATAATTGTTAAGATTCCAGAAACCCAACAGAAGAACAAAGTTCTACAAGCAGTTAGAGAAAAGAAACAAATCACATACAAAGGAAAGTCCATCAAAATCAGAGCAGACTTCTCATTGGAAACCCTCAAGGCAAGAAGAGCTTGGAGTGATGTGTTTCAAGCCCTAGAGGAAAACGGGCTCCAACCCAGATTGATGTACCCTGCAAAATTATCTTTCAAAATTGATGGCAAAATAAGATACTTTCATGACAAAGAGCACCTTAGGAACTTCAGGAATACCAAACCACCACTGCAAAAAATTTTAGACAAAGTCCTATGAAAAGACAATGAGGATCACAACCCCAGGAAGCCAACAGAATGAATTCACCCAGCACGATAAGAAATTAAAAGCAAAGGGGGAGGATCAAACAAAAACAGAAGTCAAGACAATGATCAATGATCAATGAAAATGATCACAAAAATCAACATCTTTCCTCTACATGAACAATAGACTCATTGAGAGAGAAATAGAGCAAACAATTCCTTTCACAATAGCATCCAAAAAATTGAAATATCTAGGATCTAGGAGGCAACCTAACAAAAGAAATCAAAGACCTCTTCTTTGAAAACTATACCACTTTGAAAAGTGAGACTGAAGGGGATATCAGAAAATGCAAAGACATCCCTTGCTCCTGGGTACAAAGGATCAACATAGTGAAAATGGGCATACTTCCAAAATTGCTGTATAGCTTCAATGCAATCCCAATTGAAATCCCAGCAGCATACTTCATGGACCTTGAGAAAACAATTCAAAAATTCATTTGGAACAAGAGGAGACCCAAAATAGCAAAAGCAATTCTAGGTAACAGAGATATGGCACGGGGTATCACAATCCCCAACTTGAAACTATACTACAAAACTACTTGATAAAAACAACATGGTACTGGCAAAGAAACAGACCTGAGGACCAGTGGAACAGATTAGAAGATGCAGAAATAACTCCAGACACACACAGCTATATCATCTTCAATAAAGCAGTCAAACACCCTCACTGGAGGAAAGATAGCCTCTTAATAAATGGTGATGGAAAAATTGGATTTCAACTTGCCAAAGATTAAAACTAGATCTATATCTCTCACCACGCACTAAACTAAAATTGAAATGGATTAAGGAACTAAATATTAAAATAGAAATGCTGAATTGCCTGGAACAGAAGTTAGCCAGGACTCTTGAAGACACTGGTGTAGGAAAGATTTTATGAACAAAACCTCAGTTGCCCATGAACTAGCACAAACAATCAACAAGTGGGATCTCTTCTTATTAAAAAGCTTCTGCACAGCAAGAGAAACCAACAACAGTGTGAAGAGACAACCCACAATCTGGGAAAAAGTCTTCACCTGCTGTTCTTCCAACAAAGGTCTATTATTTCAAATCTATAAAGAACTTAAAAAAATCAGACCTCCCAAATTTAATCAGACCTCCCAGTCCAAAAATGGTCATCTGAAATGAACAGACACTTCTCAGACAAAGAAGTAGAAATAGCAAATAAACATATGAAAAAATGTTCAACATCACTGGTCATTCGAGAGATGGAAATAAAAACAACACTGAGATTCCACCTCACTACAGAAAGAATGACTTCTATCATGAAATCAACCAACAACAAATGCTGGCGGCACTGTGGGGAAAGGGGAACCCTGCTCCACTGCTGGTGGGAGTGTAGACTGGTGCAAGCACTGTGGAAATCAGTATGGAGATACCTCAAAGAACTAGGACTGGAAGTCCCATTTAACCCAGCTATTCCCCTGCTGGGGATCTTCCCCAAAGAATTAAAAGGATCATATCACAGTGATATATGTGCATCCATGTTCATAGCAGCACAGTTTATAATAGCTAAAAGTTGGAAACAGCCCAAATGCCCATCAAAGGGAGATTGGATCAAGAAAATGTGGGGTTATTTTTATAAAATGAAGTATTACTCAGCCATCAAAAAAGAAAAATTAGAGACATTATTGGTAAATGGATGCACATTGAGTGATACTCTTTAAGTGCAATTAATAGGACACAAATAGGACATAAATAGGAAGTTTCTCTAGTGTGAGAAACTGAAAATGTAAATAAGGACTAAAAGGTATAATAACGTGAAATAGGAAGAAAAGGGGCAAAGGGGAAAGGGAAGTGGGAGAGGTAGGGGAAAGGAAAGAAGGGAATGGAATTAACATAAGAAAATGAAAAAATGGAAACAAAGTCTTTGTAAATAGGGAGGGATGGAGGGGTTGAAGGGAGGGCAGGGGATGGGGGAAAAAGATAAGAACCAAGAGAATATGTAAAGGTGCATATCTCCAATGATGAATGTCATTATATCGTACATCTAAAATGTACCAATAAAAGGAAATACCAAAAAAAAAAAAAAAAAGAAACGAGGGAAAAAAGGCAGGAAAAGTCTCCAAAGACTCCTAATTTCCCTAAAGCTAACTGATGGTTGATTGACTGAACATTACTGGATAGTAATTCAAAAGCCAAACAGCTGAATTATATGAACTGATAAAAAAATTACAAAAACAGATCAATAAGGTGTTCAACAAGCTGAAAGATGCCAATCAAACATAACAGATGTAATAAACGAAAAGATCAGTGAGCTTACAGAAAGCACTAATAAAAACCTAGGTAGGTTAAACAAAGTACAAAACATGAATGATCTATTTAGAAAAGAATTAGAATCCATGAAAATATACCAAAGAGAAATTCAGGAGATAAAAAATTCCACTGAGAATACCAGCAGAAATGATTGATGTGAAACCACTGTGTTAGAACTAAAAGACGTGGCTGATGCAGAGATACTTTTAAAATAAAAGAGAATATGGAGAATGGATCCAACATTTGCTAAATGACACAAAGACTAATCTAATGTGAATTAAAGTTAGTGAACAATCAGAAGACACCATGAATACCATAAAAAACTTTTTACAGAAATAATAGCAGAAAACTTTCTAGGTATGGGGAAAGAAAAATATACAGATAAGAGAAGCATATAAAGTCCCAAATTTATCCTTCAAAATTTATTTAAAAATAGTTATTTTCCATGACAAATAGCATCTTTAGATATTCATAACCATCAAACAAGCACTCCAAAAAATTCTCAACAATGTCTTAGAAATAGACAGTGAAGCCAACAAGGCTAAAGTATAATGGAATGGATATACCAGTTAGGGTAAGCAGTTAACCAAAAGTGGGGAAAAAGAAATCAACAGTAGAAAATAGTTTAATAACATGAATAAATCAATGTTTTTAGTAATAAGTCTCAAGATGAATGGTCTGAGCTGCTTAATCAAATTATAGAGATTGGTAGATTGGGTCAAAAAACAATACCCAATTGTAGGTGTATATAAGAAATCCATTTACTTCAAAGGCAAAACTGAAAAGATGAGGCAAAGAAGATTAGTACATATTGGTTAAGGAAATAATTCAACAGGAAGAAAAAAATATATATATCAAATGTTGGCACATCCAACTTCATACAACAAACACACAAACACTAGGGTACATAAAAGATCAGATAAACACCAACAAAATTATACTGGGGGACCTCAATACTCCACTATCACAAAAAGACAGATGAACTACTATCAGAGTTGAATCATGCCTTAGAACAAATAGACTTAATAGTCATTTGTAGAGTTTCCTATCCAACAAAAATAGAATTCACATTTTTGTCAGCAGCATATGGGACTTTCTCAAACATAGACCTCATACTAACCCATAAATCATGTTTAAATAAACACAAAAGAATGGAAATTTTCCCATATATATGATCAGATCACAATGAAATAAAACTAGACATAATGGTAAAAGAAACCATATAAATTATACAAACACATAGATATCAAACAATACACTCTTAATCAATGTTACAAAAGAAATCAAGGAAGAAATTAGTTCAAAGAATCAAACAACAATGCCAGTACAACATACCCAAAACTATAAGACACCATGAAAGTACAGTAGTCCTGAGAAGAAAATATTGTAGCAATGAATGAATGTAGCACATCAGAATAACACAGTGAGTTCAAATAAATAACCTAATAATGTACCTCAAGGTCCTAAAGAAACAAGAATAATTCAAATCCAAAGGTACTATAAGTAAGGAACTTATTAATATCCAAGGAGATATTAATGAAATTGAGATTAAAAAATACAAAGTATCAATGAATTGAAGATTTGATTTTTCAAAAGAATAAACAAAACAAACAAACCCTTAGCCATTCTTACCAAGAAAAGGAAAGGAATGATCCATACCAATGCAAAGAGAAATGAAATAACAATAGACATCATTAAAATGCATATTATTAGTAGTAAATATTTTGAAAACCTGCACTCCAATAAGTTAGAGAATCCTGAAGAAATAGATAAATTCCTAGATTCAAAAGAATTATCAAAACTGAAGCAAGTAGATGTACAAACCTTGAAAAATACAATAGCAGGCAATGAAATTTTATATATAATAAAAAATCTGCCAACTAAGAAGAACCCAGAACCTGACAGATTCGCTGCTGACTTCCATAAAATTTCAGGCAAAATCTAATGCCAATACTCCTCAAACTTCTGCAATGAAAGTGAAATCAAAAGCATACTGCCAAACTCATAAACCAGACAAGAACCCAACTAAAAAGCAGAAAACTACAGCCCAATCTCTTTAAGAAACAAAGAGCCTCCAGAAGATACTGGAAAATAAAACACAGCAAGTCATTAAAAAGATTATGCATCATGACCAAGAAGACTTCATCCCAGGTATGCAAGAATGCCTCACCATACACAAATCAACTAATGTAACATATCACATAAATAGAAGTGTTATGGGTTTTGTTTACATGCCTCCCCTAAAGCCTGATGCAGTGTTAGGTGGGGCTTTTTCAGAGGTGGCTGAATGTGTACTCTGTGATTGATTCATGGTACAATGCTAACCCGGAGGGCACTATGATTAAGGATGTGAGTGCTACCTGATCTAAGAAGTCTGAATAAAATAAAAAGGGCAGAAAGACTGGGTTAAGGCCCCTTGTTGCTTTTGCTACTTTGTTCAAGTCATGCTGTTTCTCCTCTTCAATGCCTATTTGCCATCCACTCTGCCTTGGAGCCAGCCAATTACAGACTGAAACCTCTAAAAACTGTGAGCTAAATAAACCTTTCCCCTTTTAACTTTCAGTGTCAGGTAATTTGTCTCAGCAATGAGAAAAGTATCTAAGACAAGAAGTAAGGATAAAAATCAAGATCATCTCACTAGATGCAGAAAAAGCCTTGGGAAAATCCACCATCTGTTTGTGAAAAAAACTCTGAAGAAATAGGTATAGAATGACTTTATATTAATCTGACAGAAAGCATTTGTGACAAACCTGCTGCAAACATCATATTAAATGTGAAAATAATAAAAGCTTTTCCACTAAAATTAGGAAAAAGACAAGAATGTCCACTATCTCACTTCTCTTGAATACAGTACTTGAAACTAGCTAGAATGATCAGACATGAGAATAAAATTAAAAGGATACATATAGGAAAGGAAGATGTCAAAATATCCTTATTCACATATGACATGATACTTCACAGGAAAGATCCAAAAAGTCTACCAAAAGACTATAAACAAATTCAACAAGGTAGCAAGATACAAAATCAACACACACACACACAAATGCACACACGAACACTCAAAAAAATTGTGTTCTTGTACACTGAGAAACCATGAAAAAAATTGGGAAAATAATACCATCTACCATAGCTTCAAGAAAAATCAAGCACTTAAGAACTAAGTAACTTTGTTACTTTCTATCAAAACAAATGAAATATCTCTGTAATGAAACAATAGTACTTTTTAAAAAGGGATCAAAGGCGCGGAACACGCCGGGTCAGCCCTCTGCAGACGCCCTACCAAGGTTGCGAGTCACACAGAACACGCCGAATCAGCAATGCACTGGATACCCGCAATCCCGCTCCGCTGTACAGCCACCTGGCTCCACACTACAAAGACGCAGAGGACATCAGACCACCAGACCACACTACAGGGTCCTGCCACTCTTGGCCCAGAGGTAGGGGCTTCTGAGCCACTGTCAAACTGCTCCTGGTCCAGAGGAAGGGGCTTCCTGGCCACCATTCCGCCAGCTTCCCCCAGCCCAGAGGAAAGGGCTTTTGGGCCACTTTCTGTCCCTCTGATCCCAGCCCAAAGGAAGGGGCTTCTGGGCCACCATCCTTACCCTGGCTCCCGGCCCCTGTCCCATGTCTCCCAGCTCAGAGGAGGTGATCCTCGCTGGCGCCAACAGTCCCCTGCCCCCGCCAGTCAAAATGAGAAGACACAAAAATAAGTCTAAAAACCAGTCTCCAAGATCACCTACAGCAACTCCAAAGGGAAATGAGATGGAACACTCTGATACTCAACCACCTGGACCCGCTGAACTGGCAACAAAAAGGGATCTGGAAAAAATGAAACCACAAATAATTTCCCAGATAACAGGAGAGATTGTGCTCCTAGTGCAAGACATGATTAATAAATCTAGAGAGGAGCTGAGGAACATGATGGGATCCCAACATATGAAACAAATGGAATCCATAAAACACATGTGAATAGATTTCTAGAAGATGAAAAACTCCACTGAAAGTCTACACAGCAGAATGACCAATGTGAGGATAGAATTTCAGACAGAGAAAATAAGATTGCAATTAATGACCAGGAAAAGAAAAATTATAAGGGAACATGAGAAATCAATCCAGCAGCAACAAGACGATGCAAAGAAGAATAACATAAGACTGGTAAGAGTCAATGAAGAAACAAGAGAGAGTCCAGATGACATAAAAAATCTCTTCACAAAAGTAATGGCAGAAAACTTCCCAAGCAGGGGAAAAGAACTTGACATACAGATAAGTGAGGCATATAGGACTCCAAATAGCCTTGATCAAAAAAAAATCTACACATAGGCATATAATTGTTAAGATTCCAGAAACCCAACAGAACAAAGTTCTACAAGCAGTTAAGGAAAAGAAACAAATCACATACAAAGGAAAGCATATCAGAATCACAGCAGACTTCTCAACACAAACCATCAAGACAAGAAGAGCTTGGAGTGATATATTCCAATCCCTAAAAGAAAACAGCATCCAACCCAGATTAATACACCCTGAAAAATTATCTTTCAAAATTGAGGGAGAAATAAGATACTTTCATGACAAAGAGCACCTTAGCAACTTCATGAATACCAAACAAGCACTCCAAAAAATTATACACAATATCCTAGGAACAGACATTGAGGATCACAACCCCAGGAAGCAAAGCAGAATGAACCCCTCTGGCATGACAAGAAATTAAATGTAAAGGGGGAGAACCCAACAAAAAGAAAAAGTCATGGCAATGACAAGTCAATACGTTTCAGTTATAACCATCAACGTTACTGATCTCAATTCACCAATCAAAAGAAATGGACTGGCAGAATGGGTCAAGAAGCAAAATCCAACAATATGCTACATACAAGAAACACACTAAATTCAAAAGGACACTCATAGACTGAAAGTTAAAGGGTAGAAAACAATACTCCATGCAACAGGAACCCGAAAAAAAGCAGGAGTAGCTATCCTCTTTGCAGATCAAGTAGATTTCAAACCAACACTGATTAAGAGACATGAAGAAGGACGCTACATCCTTGTAAAGGGAAGAATTCAAGAGGAAGAGATAACAATCATAAATATCTATGCACCAAACACTAGTGCACCCAACTATGTAAAACAAATACTAATGGACATGAAAAGTCATATGTTCACTAATACAATTGTACTGGGGGACCTCAACACTCTACTGTCACAGATAGATCAACTAGACTAAAAATAAGTAATGAAATACTAGAACTCAATTGAAATCTTGAACAAATGAACTTAAAAGATGTTTACAGAGTCTTCCATCCCACAGAATCAGAATATACGTTCTTCTCAGCAGCACATGGGTCATTCTCCAAAATAGACCACATACTCACACATAGAACATGTTTAAGTAAGTGCAAAGGAATTGAAGTTATCCCCTGTATATTATCAGACCATAGTGCAATGAAATTGGAGATCCATAGCAAAAGAAACTCAAAAAATTTCATAAACACATGGAAATTAAACAACACACTTCTGAATAACCAATGGGTCACAGAGGAAATTAAAGAAGAAATCAGACAGTTCCTTCAATTAAATGACAATGGGAATACAACATATCAGAATCTATGGCACACAATGAAAGCAGTCTTAGGAGGGAAATTCATAGCAGTGAATACACATATTAGGAAAACAGAATGAGCCCAATTAAACAACCTGATGCTGAACCTCAAGCTACTAGAAAAAGAAGAGCAGGACAACCTCAAAGCTCAAAGAAGGGAGGAAATTATAAAGATCAGAGGAGAAATCAATGCAATGAAGACTAAGAGAACAATACAAAAAAATCAATGAAGCCAAGAGTTGGTTCTTTGAAAGAATCAACAAAATTGATAAACGCTTAGCCAACCTTATCAGAAAAAGGAAAGAAAAGGCCCAAATCCATGCAATTAGAAATGAAAAGGGTGAAATTACAACAGACCCAGCAGAAATCCAGAGGATCATCAATACCTACTTCCAGAACCTATACACCAAGAAGATGGAAAACACAGAAGAAATACACAGATTCCTAGATACATATGAATTACCAAAGTTGAATGAAGAAGACCAAAAAATTCTGAACAACCCAATATCAACCAATGAAATTGAAAGTGTAATTAAAAACTTATCAACTAAGAAAAGGCTAGGCCCTGATGGCTTCAGTGCTGAATTCTACAAGACATTTAGAGAGGAACTGCTGCCACTATGGTTTAAACTCTTCAATGAAATTGAAAGGGAAGCAATACTCCCAAATACATTCCTGGAAGCAACCATCACCTTGATCCCCAAAGCAGAGAAAGACCCAACCAAAAAGGAGAACCATAGGCTAATCTCA
Source organism: Heterocephalus glaber (assembly GCF_053883595.1). Taxonomy (NCBI): domain Eukaryota; kingdom Metazoa; phylum Chordata; class Mammalia; order Rodentia; family Bathyergidae; genus Heterocephalus; species Heterocephalus glaber. The sequence goes on along the minus strand of NW_028258344.1, from coordinate 26,240,135 downwards.
CTAATGAACATAGTTGTAAAAATCCTTAAGATACTGGCAAATAGAATGCAGAAGACCATCAAGAAGATCATACACTCTGATCAAGTGGGATTCATCCCAGGGATGCAGGAATTGTTCAACATACACAAATCAATCAATACAATACATTATATCAATAGAGCCAAGGACAAAAACCATATGATTATCTCCATAGGCACAGAAAAAACATTTGACAAAATCCAACATGCATTTATGATAAAAAAAAAAACCCTACAAAAAATTGGAATAGATGATCTCTACCTCAAACTGATAAAAACCATCTATGAAAAACCAACAGACAATATCATACTAAATGGTCAAAAACAAAAATCCTTCACACTAAAATCAGGAACAAGACAAGGATGTCCACTATCACCACTCTTGTTCAATATAGTTCTGGAAACATCACCCACAGCAATTAGACAAGAAAAAGAAATAAAAGGAATGAAGAAGTCAAATTGTCATTATTTGAAGATGACATGATACTCTATACAGAAGACCCCAAGAACTCTACCAAAAGACTTCTAGACTTAATAACCAAATTCAGTCAAGTAGCTAGTCACAAGGTCAACACACAAAAATCAATAGCTTTCCTCTACACCAATGACAGTCTCACTGAGAGAGAAATAGAGCAAATAATTCCTTTCACTATAGCATCCAAAAAATTGAAATACCTAGGAATCAACCTAACAAAAGAAATCAAAGACCTCCTCTCTGAAAACTATAGCACTCTGAAAAGAGAGATTGAAGATGATATCAGAAAATGGACAGACATCCCCTGCTCCTGGGTAGGAAGAATTAATATAGTGAAAATGGCCATACTTCCAAAACTGCTATATAGATTTAATGCAATTTCAACTGAGATCCCAGCAGCATACTTCATGGACCTTGAGAAAACAATTCAAAAATTCATTTGGAACAAGAAGAGACCCAGAATAGCAAAAGCAATTCTAGGTAACAGAGACATGGCAGAGGGTATCACAATCCCCAACCTGCAACTATACTACAAAGCTACTGTGATAAAAACAGCATGGTACTGGCAAAGAAACAGACCTGAGGACCAGTGGAACAGGTTAGAAGATGCAGAAACAATGCCAGACACACTCAGCCATCTCATCTTCGATAAAGGAGCCAAACACCCTCACTGGAGGAAAGATAGCCTCTTTAATAAATGGTGCTGGAAAAATTGGGCTTCAACTTGCCAAAGATTAAAACTAGACCCATATCTCTCACCATGCACTAAACTAAAATCAAAATGGATTAAAGATCTAATACTAAAATAGAAACTCTGAACCAGTTGGAACAGTTGTTAGGTAGAACTCTTGAAGACATCAGTGTAGGAAAAGATTTTATGAACAAAACCTCAGTTGCCCGTGAACTAGCACAAACCATCAACAAGTGGGATCTCTTCCTATTAATAAGCTTCTGCACAGCAAGAGAAGCCACCAGCAGTGTGAAGAGACAACCCACAATGTGGGAAAAAATCTTCACCTGCTCTTCCTCAGACAAAGGTCCACTATCTCTAATCTATAAAGAATTTTAAAAGATCAGACCTCCCAAATTTAAAGACCCAATCTGAAAATGGGCATCTGAAATGAACAGACATTTCTCAGACAAAGAAGTAGAAATAGCAAATAAATACATGAAAAAATGTTCAACATCTCTGGTCATTCGAGAGATGGAAATGAAAACAATGCTGAGATTTCATCTCATTCCAGAAAGAATGGCTGCTATCATGAAATCAACCAATAACAAATGCTGGTGGGGCTGCTGGGAAAGAGGAACCCTGCTGCACTGCTGGTGGGAGTATAGACTGGTGCAAGCACTGTGGAAATCAGTATGGAGATACCTCAAAGAACTAGGACTGGAAGTCCCATTTGACCCTGCTATTCCACTGCTGGGGATCTTCCCCAAAGAATTAAAAGAATCATACCACAGTGATATATGTGCACCCATGTTCATAACAGCACAGTTTGTGATAGCTAAAACTTGGAAACAGCCCAAATGCTCATGAACTGGAGACTGGATAAAGAAAATGTGTTTTTTTTTTTATAAAATGGAATACTACTCAGCCATAAAAAATGAGAAATTAGAGACATTTATAGCTAAGTGGATATACATTGAGGCAATGTTCTTAAGTGAAATAAATAGGACACACATGTATAAATACCAAATAGTTTCTCTGGTGTGAGAAACTGAAAGTGTAAATAAGGACTAAATGTATAATAGGTAATGTGAAGTAGGAAGAAAAGAGGCAAAGGGGAAGGAAGTGGGAGGGCCAGGGGAAAAGATAGAAGGGAATGGGATTAATATGAGAAAATGGAAAAATAGGAACAAAATCTTTGTAAATAGGGAGGAATGGAGGGGTTGAAGGGAGGGCTGGGCAAGGGTGAAAAACAAGAGCCAAGAGAGACTATGTAAAGGTGCAAATTTCCAATGATGAATGTCATTATATTGTATACCTAAAATGTACCAATCATTAGAATGAATGATCGATAATGCAAAATAGGAAGAAAAGCTCCAAAGGGGTAGGGGTAGTGGGAGGGGCAGGGGAAAGGAAAGAAGGGAAAGGATAAATGATGAGAAATGGAAAAAATGGAAATAAAGTCTTTGTAAATAGGGAAGGGTCGAGGGGGTGAAGGGAGGACTAGGAATGGTGAAAAAATAAGAACCAAGATGCATTATGTAAAGGTACAATTCCCAATGAGAAATGTAATTGTGTTGTATACCTAAAATGTACCAATAAAAGAATTTTTTTTAAAAAAAGGGATCAAAGAGGACATCAGAAAATGAAAACATATTCTGGACAGGCAGAACCAATACTGTCAAAATGGCCATAATATCGAAACTGAAATATAGATTTAATGTAATTTTAATCAAAATATGAGGGCATTCTATGCAAAACTTGAGAAATCAATCCTAAAATTCACATGAAACCACAAGAGATCCAGAATAGCAAAAATGATCCTGGCCAACAAGAGCAATGAAGCATCACAGTCCTGGATTTCAAGTGATACTGAAATGATACAGTATTGTACCAGTACAAAAACTGACGTATGGATCACTGGAACAGAACAAAGAATGCAGAAACAAGCCCAGTCACATTCAGTTATCTGATTTTTGACAAAGATGCCAAAAACTTACACTGGAGGAAAGATACCCTCTTTAACAAAAGGTTCTTGGAAAAGTAGCTATAAACATCCAGAAGATGGAAACTACAGTCATTTCTCTCATCATATTTCAAACTAAAATCAAAATGGATCAAAGATTTAAATATTAAAACAATAACACTTATTCTGCAGAAAGATAAAATATGTAAAATTCTTCATAGCATAGATATAACAAGAACTTTCTGAACAGAAACCTAGTTACACAAGAAATAACATCAAGAATAAACAAATGGGATTATAACAAATTAAAACTCTTTGTAGCAAAAGAAACAACGAACAGAGTAAAGGACAACCTGAAGAATCAGAAAAGAAAAAAAACCTGCCAGCTACTCCTTGGAGAGAGGATTAATATACAGATTGTATAAAGAACTCAAAAAATAACCTACAAACTAAAAGACCCCCCCAAAAAATTGGCAGTTAAAACGAACAGACATTTCTCAGAAAATGTAGTGCAAATGACCAATAAATACACTAAAAAGTGTTCAACATCCCTGGCTACTATAGAAATGGAAATTAAAACAACACTGAGGTTCCATCTTACTCCAGAAAGAGTGGCTATCATCAAGAAATTAAATAATAACAAATACTGGCAAGGCTGTAGGGAAAAAGTAGCCCTGCTGCATTGTTTATAGGAATGTAAACTAGCACAATCACTGTGGAAATCAGTGTAGATATGCCTCAAAAATTAAAAATAGAAATTCCACTTGACAAGTCTTCCCTTTCTGGGTATCTTCCTGGCAGAGTTAAAGACATCATATTATAACAATACATGCATACCTATGTTTATAGCAGCACAACTCATAGTAGCTAAATCTTGGAAGTAGCCTATATGTCCACAACACATGAATAGATGAAAACGAATTACTTATGCACAATATACTAATATCTGCTAAAAAGAGGGATGAATGAGTCATTTGTTGGAAAATGCATGTACCTTAAGGCCATAATGTTGTGAAATAAATCAGACACACTAGCTTAAATATCACAGTTTCTCTTGTATGAGATACCTAAAGTATAAATTAAACAGTAAAATAAAATATAGATAATATAAAACAGAGAGAAAGATCTTTTTCAAATGGGAAGAAGACCAAGAGACAGAGAGGGGAGAGTGGAGAAATGAATGGGATATGAAAAGAATTAAGATGTATCATGGACGTGTACCAACTCCCTAAAATGAATACAATCATTCTGTACTACAAACATGAACTAATAAAAATAAAAATTAGAAGAGGGGGAAGTAGAAGTGAAATGATTTTGGGAGGTTGGAGCTAGAGACGTGAATGGGGAAAATAATTAAAGTATGTTATGTGCATGAACAAATCTGTGAAATGAAAACAATTAAGCCGTATAACCAATACACATAATAAACCTGTGGGAAGAAAGTAATATTTTATGACTTTATTTAGATATTTAGTTACCCTGCCTTTTATTTTTACCTTTATCCTTATTTTTAATAATTAAATTTGAAATTGCTTCAGACAAAAGCAACTTTTAAACCATAAAAGCACACACACACACACACACACAACCACACTTTCAGTATTCCCTTCTCACTCTTTGTCTCTCCTCTCACAAGCACTCTGCACCCTTCTTTCAATTCTCAGCTTGTCATTTTTCCTTGAGGTAAGAAAATTATTTAAAAAGACAATATACTTTTACCTTCTTGAACTTCACATAATAATCAGAAAAGTGAAAGAACTTCAAAAGCAAACTTGAAAAGAGCTCTTGTGAATATTTCAAAAAAAATTATAATTAATTCAAACCCCATAGGAATCTTAAAAAACCCTTCTTTATAACAATACTGACACTAAAACTGAAACATAATCATCCACAAAACCCTGTTTGAAGCTTCTCAATTTCCTTAAAAGATGCCCTTTGTTCTTCTTCTTTCAACTTGTACAATTTTAACTTTTGATACTTTTACCTATATTGACAGGTTAACTTGAGGAACACAAAGAGGGAAAAATGGATGACCGAGAATGTAAAATATTACATAGTAGGTTAAATATATGGCCTTAAAAGAAATTTGTTAAAGCAAGAAGATAGATCTTTAGAAATTCATTGAAATGGAACATGTCTCAAAGACTTCGGCAAGTAAGCAGGGAAAGGACTGCCCGCTGATGTCTTGAAGGATATTCCTCCAGGGGCAATGTCTTGAACAAGAGCAAATAGTAGAGAATGTGCCCAATGTGCTGGGAGAAACATGAACAATATTGTCTCCTTGGGGAACAGTGGTTATGTTGTAGAGAAGAAAGTGTTCCAGATAATAATGTGAGGTATTAGTTTACAAGGTATAAAATAAAAGAGGGTAAACTGGGCATAGTAGTGCACGCCTGTAATCCCACCACTTGGGAGGCTGAGGCAGAAATATCGCCACAAATTCAAGGCTGGCCTGGGCTACATAGAGAGTTCAAGGCCAGCCTAAACTACATATTCAGACTTTGTCTCAAAAAAAAGAGTCAATTTCTCATCTGACCCACACCCAATAGAACCCCATTGGAATATTACAGTGGTTCTATGAAAAGACAATTGAGCAGTGAAGGTGTTTGATAGAAATGGGATGTTAAGAGTGTTAATGTCATTAGCACGAGTGACAGATTATAAATTAAATAATTATTCAGCAATTTTTTTTGTACCGAGGATTGAACTCAGGACCTTGCACTTGCAAGCCAGGCGTGATACCCTGGCCCTCATCAATTTTAACAAGTCAAAATGCTTAGTGACAAACATGAAAGGACAGTATCCTTTCCTCAAGTTTATGATTGTATATAAGGAATCAAAACAGTTAATCCTTCTGCATTAAAAAGAATAAAACAAACAAAGAGACACTTTCAAACACATTCACATAAAATATGTCTGAAATTCAAATCTTATAGTGACCAAACTATGGACAGATAAAGCATGTTAGAGAAAAAAGATATAAGAAGAAAGGACATGAGCAAAAACTTAAAAAGTGATTATAATTTCCTTGGATTAGCCAGTCTTGGAAGAACCTGGTTTACTACATGAGTATCAAGTTGAGATCCCTGTGCTATAGCCTGCATCCTGCACCTGCTTATTAACAGCAAGGCAGATACTCCAACCAGGTGTACCACTGCCATTTTTGGTCTATAGCTAAAGAAGCCTCTCCAAAAAAAGTACAAGGACAAGCATTCCAAACAGAATGAATAATCAAAGGCTTAGATCCATTAGAACATACATTCATATTGTTCAGGACATTCCAAATAACTCACAAAGAAGAGTACACTTGAGGACAAGGGTGACAAGGATGGAAACTAATAAATAATTATTCAGTTTGACACACTAAGGATTTTGAGCTTATCCTATAAATTATTTGAACTAGTAAATATTTTAGAACTGAAGAGTAATATGATCAGGGAAGCTTCTCTTCTTAACAACTACTGAGAATAGAGTTTAGTAGACAGACTGGAGGAGTCCAAGATCCCAATGGGAAACTCATTAGTTGCCTTTTGCAATAGTGGAGATGAAAAAGAGATGACATAATATTTTGAGGACATAAGAGCATTTACCAAAGGAAAACAAAAGATGATGGGATGACAATATGCCTGGTTTGAGATTCTGGCTGGATTAGGATTAAGTCAGAGTCATGTGGGAGAACTGAAAAAATGTTAGATGTCAGGTATGATGCTGCAATAGTAAAACAGGCAGGTAGCCTAAGGGAGTTTTCAAATAGCTGATCCCATTTAGTTGCTTCTGTATATAAACAAAAGCTTACATGATCCTCAATTCAAGGTCTCAAAAAGGAAAAAATATTATTTAACTATGTAGCCATAATAATACTAAAATTAACAGGAAAATGAAATGTGTACTACTATTGGTGATGTTTCAGTTGAGCTCTTCACCTCCGGTCCTAAAGAAGATTCTTATTTGATGGATTTTCATCTTCATTATGAATGTGGCTGGTGACAGGTATCATATTAATGACTCTACTTTGGACAGAACTTAGTTTTCAAAGTGACTCTGTATTCAATTTCTTAGCTTGTGCTGATGAGAAAAATCCAAAAATATCTAGTTTAAAATCGGAGTATTTTTTGAACAGGACTCTAAAATAATGCAATAGCCATAAACCTCAGATGGGACTCAATCTTCTTTAATTAAGTCCATCTCCCAACTCTAGTCTCTGACATTTGAACTGGGAGATTTTACATTGGTTTCCATCTGCTTAAAATAAAGTAGGAAAACTAAGGATCTGTTATTATTATTTCAACTTCTTTGATTTTCTGAAACATTTAAGAATAATCTTTTATTCAGTATTTTTATATGTCAGATGTTCTTAAAGGACATAAGTGACAGTTTGTAGGTGCAATTATCTGTTTCTTGTGGATGAGGAAATGAAGGCTATGGGAGTTAATTAATGAACCTCAAATTACAGAGCTAAGAAATATATGGCTAGGATTTGAACTCAAATACTCTCAGTCTACAGTTTTATCTTTGTAAGTGTTAAAATGTGTCAAATAATTTAACTGGCCAAATTGTAAGGCAACATATAATATGCCTGAACTATGGAACATTTTGAGCCAAAAGAGGTTGTCCCAGCTGTAAGAATTAATAGATAATCCATTCCCACTTTTTCAAACTGGAGGCATTCTTTAGAGAAATATTTCAGCGGTGCAGACTGATTTTCTTTGTTTTAACTTTCATCACAACCGAGGTTACATAATTAGAAAATGCACTATATAAGGTGGCAATGATAGTTGGATTAAAACAAGATATGTTTGAGAAATTGTGAATCAAGATATAAAATAATTTAGTGACAGTGTAGATTTTATATATATATTTATATGTATATGAGACAAAGGAAGTTTTAAATCTCAGATTATAAAATATATACTTGTATCACAGTTTACAACCTAGCTAAGGAGTGAAAGCATATATAAAACAAATAGTAGACTGTCACTCCAAATTGCATTTCCAATATAGTGGTACTGTGGTCATCCTTATTGTAGCTTTAGAGTCCACAATTTTTCATTTCCATAAGCAATTTCAATATGACCATTTGAGTTGGCACAGAGTGGAGTAAAATATATGATCCATTTCTACTCACTCTCCATACTACTTCAAGTTTGGTCAAAGCATCCATCTATAATTTTTCTAATATTTTATTATAAATCATTCCCTCTGGTCCTTTTCCTTTTTTCCACTTATCTACATTTATTGGGCCTCAGAGAATAATGCAACACTGGCAGTCAAAGGTTCCCACTTCTACTTGCATGATAAAATGTTCTATCTTTATATTCATACTTTATGCATTCATGCATTTCTGACTTAACAACAAATCGGTCCTTAGCTGACAGAGCATGTTATAATCTAGGAGAGAAACTGCCCAGTGCTAGTCGATAATTTCATGCTAGAATTGAAAAACAACACTTTTTTACCACTAACTTTACTCATCATTCTTACCATTCATTGCTCAGTTTTCCAAGGCACATATTTAGGGTGAGGGAACACTTCTTTTCAATAAATGTATATACTGATTGGAGATTTGCATAGGTATGACCAAAGGCTATGCTTCCAATAAAATAATGACAAATAAGAAGGAAAAGTTCATACACCACACATACCATATACCAAATGTGAATCCCTGCTGGGAGCACTGCGCTGTAGGTCACTATGACCAGGACTAACTTGCCACCTCCCGCGGATGAGGCAGGGGAGGCAGTGCCCTGTGGGAGGAAAATAGGTGACAAGAAGGCCTGGTGAAGCAAGGCCGAAGATTCCTCCCCTCCCCCAAAATTCACCAGAAAACCATCAAGCATGATGTCCTGCAGACCTTAGCTATTCTCCTGGCTCAGGTTGCAGACCAGCCCCTTTCACCTTCCCCTGCAATTTCCTTATCTCTACCACTATAAATAAACAAGCTGCATTTGCCTGGGGTCTTTTTCTGCCATCAGGAGTTAGAGCCCCTCTTGGCCCCATCTTTGTTTCTCTTTGTTCTTTTGTAACTTTCTTTTCTTTACCTTTTCTTAATCTCCCAGGGTTATTTCTCACTTCGTGGACCCTTCAACCAAGTGGACTGTAGCAAATCCCAAAGTAATAGTCAAAAGAGGAGCAGAGAGAGAGAGAGAGAGAGAGAGAGAATGAATCATGGTTTAGATCTAGACTGTCTCCCAAAATTCTCAGGTACTCAGAGGTGAAGCTTTTGAAAGGTGTTTGGATTGTGGGAATCCTGTACTCATCAGTGGATTCATCCACTAATAAGTTTAGTAGCCAGGTATACTGTTAGGAGATGAAGCCTGGTTAGACACAGGTCACACCGGGCATGTATCTCCCTCCTTGCCTTTGTACTTCTATTTCTGCCTATTGGCTGTCATGATGTGAGCAGCTTTTCTCTGCTATGCCCCTTTCCCATGTGGTCTCTGCTGTGGTGTGAGGCAACTGTGGACTGAACTGTGAGCCAAAATAGTCCCCTTCTCCTTTAAGTTGTGGGTGTTGGCTACTAGGTCTCAGTGAAGAGACAGTGACAGACAGTGTGAGAGAGCTACAGCAAAACAGAGAGAGAGAGGGAGACAGAAAGACAGAGAAGCAGATATATGAAGCTCACTACAAGCTTCCATTACAGCAAGTAAGACAGTGTTACAGATAAACTTATTCAAAACCAAACCCAAAGCAGTCACAATTTTAAGAATACTACAAAGAATTTTTTTCAACTTTTTATTGTGGTAAAATTTATAAGACATTCAATTTACTGTTGTAAGAAATTTAAGTCCATGCATAGTTCAGTGATATTTACTACATTTTTACTGTTAGTAGCCAAAATCAGCAACTAATTGCAGAACTTTTTTTTGCAAAACTACAACTATACTCATTCAATAATAACTCTCCATTCTTCACTTCCTCAAGCCCTCCAAACCATGTTTTACTTTCAGTCTCTGATTTTGGTTAATCTAGGCACACTATGTGCCTGAAATCATAGTATTTGTCTTTTGATGACTGGCTTATTTCTTAGCATAATATCTCCAATGTCAATCTGTGAATGTTGTAAAATATGTCAGATTTTATTTCCTTTTTAAGTCTGAATGAGATGCCATTTCTACAGGTGCTGCATTTTGTTCATCCATTCATCCATTAATAAAGAACTGAAATGCTCCCATGTTGTAGAAGTTATAAATAAATCTGCTGTGATCTTGGATATACAAATTATCTTCTTTAAAACTTGCCCTCATTTTTGAGAGTATATGCTGGAATGTGGAAGATCTGGAGTATAAGGTAAATCCATTTTTCATGTTTTGAGAAAGCAATATATTGTTTTTCCTAGCATCTGCACAATTTCCATTCTGACTAATTGTGTTCAAGGCTTCCAGTGTATCCAGATCCTTGCCAGCAGCTGTAATGCTATTCTTTTTGACAGAAGTCATCACAATGGATATGAAATGACCTATCATCATGGTTCTGATTTACATTTCCGTAATGATTGCTAATGTTGAATACTGTTTTTATGCTTTGTGGCCATTCACATATCTTACGTGTAGAATATCAATTCAAGTTCATGAGTCATTTTTAAATCAAGTTCTCTGTTCTTTTATTGTTGAGATTTAGGAATTTCCTATGTATTCTGGATATAATCCCTTATCAGAGACTACAAGATTTTCAAATATTTACCCCTAACTTTAAATTGCCTTTTCACTGATAGTAACGTTCTTTAGCACACAAACATTGTTTTTATTTTCAAGAAATCCAGTTTGCAATTTTTCCCTTTGATAACCTGAGCCTTATTATTATATATGAGATTGACAAATTAGTATCATGAAGATTTTACCGTGCATTTTTTTCTAAGAGCTTTATAATTTTAGGTATGATGTATGGGTCTTTGATCTCTTTCAGTTAATTCTTTCAAAACCTATAGTAATTTTGTAAAGTAGTAGATAAAAACAAGACTTTGTTCTCTTGTATATGGATGTCCAGTTTTTCTGGCACAATTTTTTGCAAAGACTGCCTCTTATTGTCTTTGGTACCGTTGTCAAAACTCTTTTTACAATATATGTCAAAGTTATTTCTGGGCTCTCTATTCCACTCCAGTGGTTTATAGTACTGTATTTGTGCCACAACCACACTGTTTTTATTGTTGTAGCTTTGTAGCAAGTTTTGAAATAAGTAATGTGAATACTTAACTTTGTTCTTTGTATTTGAGATTGATTGGGCTATCCTATACGCATTTCAGGATGGAATTTTATATTTCTGCAAATTTGTTGGCATTTTGATAGAGACTTCAATCGGTAGACATTGGAGTATACTATCAGCATCTTTACCGTTTTACCATCCATGAACATGTGATGTCTTGCCATTAATTTAAGAGTAGTTAAAAATTTTTTAGCAAAGATTTTTCTCAGTGTACGATTTCTATACCACTTTGGTACAACATTAAACTCTTTGGTCGAGTTAATTCCTAAGTATTTTATTCACTTCATTGTTACTATAATTTGGGTTGTTTACTTTATTTCCTATACAGATTGTTTAATGCTAGTTTACAGAAATGTGTTTGATTGTATTGTGCAGAGTTTGTACCTTAATATTTTGCTATATTTACTAGTTCTAGCAATGTGTATGTGTGTGATGTTTATGTTTTTCTACATTTATATGATCCACAGGAAAAAAATTTACATATTTTTCAATTTGGACACCTTTTTTTCTTGCTTAATTACTCTGTCTGGGACTCATGGATCTTTTAAAATAGACTTGAAAAGAGTGGGAATACTTGCCTGGACATCCAAAATTTCAGCAAGACAGAATGAATAAGTTCAAACATCTGTTTATTATACAATGCAGTGACTATAGTTAATAATAATGTTTATTTGAAAATTGTTAGGAAAGTAGAATGTTCTCAGTGAAAAGGGATCAGTATGCAATGTGATGGATATGCTAATTACCTTCATTATGTTTTCACCATGTTCACATTACTAATAGATCTTGCTGTACACAGTAAATATATATAATCTATAAATATATATACTTCTGTCAATTACACATTCATAAAACTAGGAAAAGGAAAAAGTAATCTATTGTTTGTAAATTTTTGCATGTTTGAGAAGATGAAAGAAAGGAATATTTTAAAAGCAATTCTTATTTTCCACCACCACAACCTTTCCTCATGTGTCTGGTCATGCTACCCTTTCTTCTTTCAATTCCTCTCAGCTAAAATATTGTACTGTGCATTTTGATCAACCCCAATGGGATGCCATTGTAACACATTTTCTGTTTGTCTCCATATTTTTAACTTCAAGGGTGGTAAATAATATGTGAGCTGTAATGAGTAAAAAAATGGTGTACTAAAGTGTTATGTGGATTCAAAAATAAATTTTCTCTAGTTATTAAGGACTAATATGAATTATGCATCCATCATTTGTTAATAATAAACATGTAAATAAATTTTCTCTAATAGTACTAAAAATAATTTTTCTTTTGAGCTTGTGGTAGTTAAACTTGATTGTTAATTTAACTGGATTTAGAGACTTCTAAAGAGATGATTAGATCATGGATCAAATATTCTCATCAGTAGATTGATCTATTGATGATCCTCAGGATGTTAGAGGACAAGATGGAAGTGGATCAATGGGAACATGTTTTGGAGTATATATGTCTCTGTTCCTTTTGCTCTGCTTCCCTGGTCACCACAAAGTGACTTGCTTTGCTCTGCACACCCTATCTCCAAGATGTATGCCTTGGAGCCAATTGATCATGTACTGAAATTTCTGAAAGTGTGAACCAAAATATGCCTCTTTGCCTTTAAGAGGTGGGTGTTGGATATTTTTTCCCAGTTATAAGAAAGCTGACACAGAGCCCTTATTTATATGCTAAGCAAATTAGGATCCTACTTGCAATATTAAAACACTTTGGGGAGAAGTAATCTCCAAGTTAAAGGCTAAGTTTTGCAAATGAAGAAAGGACCCCAGAACACTAGCTACCTTGGGGACTATGCAACTTGCATGTGTTCTAGAATTTATATTTTATTTTCTTCTGGTTTTCTGTACTCTGAAGAGGCTCCTGCTGGAAGTAAGCAGGATGTTTTCAGCCTGTAGGACTGAACATTCTGGAGGAGAATGAAAGAGTAAAAAAGTACTCTTTTTTATTGTTGAAATTTTAGTGTGGGTGTTGGAGAGTTCCCACAGATATTCTCCGATGGTTTTTCCATGAGCAACTGAGTGTCTGCAGTCTCTGAACATTATTTTAAAATGTTAAGGTCTTTACTGTGACATATAAAAATCTCTGGCCTTGAAAATATATACTTCATGCCTACATTCAGAAAATAAGTACTTACAAAGAAATACGAGCTGAAAGAATTTCATTGAAGACTCTCCAACTTGAAACCCACTTAGCTGAAATCTTCCTATAATAAACAAGAAAAGGCAAAAATTTATTGAACATTAAATGAATTCACTAATTTTTGTGAGACTGACAAGATATGTCTTGCCTTATTTTATCCATTCCTATCATGGCAGGCTGGCAGGTTGATGTAAAGGGCATAATGTGTTGTGTAACTTTTTTTTTTTTTGAGATAGAGGCTCTTTATGTAGACCAGGTTGGTCTTGAAGTCACTATATAACCCACATTTGTCAATCAAACTTGTGATTCTCCTGCCTCAGCCACCCAAGTGCTGAGATTAGAGGTGTGCACCACTATATACATGGCTAACAGTTTATTTTTAAAGTATAAATCAATCTTTATCCTACTATATCAGCGGTGGTGAATCTATGGCACACATGGTGCAGTGGACACACAGAACCCTCTGTCAGCATGTGAGCCAAGCCTCCCTGGCCAAAGTTTGACAAAGTATCAGCATGAGTACAACAGCAAAGAGGACATTAGTTGTGCAAAAGCACCCCAAATGCAAACTTTTACCTTTCAATAAAGAACTGCTTGTATCATCAAAAGCTCTGTTACTATGTTTTTCTTTTAAGACAAATGATGTTAATGTAGGAGTTGTTTTTTTTCTAAATTAAAACCTCAGTATTCAGGTTTAATTGCAGTGTTGACACTTTGTAGTAAGTGGATTTTGGATTCTAGTTTAGGCACTTGATCTCAAAAAGGTTTGCCATCTCTGTACTATAAACACATAGGCTGGCATTTCCCCTGAAAAGGTAGTGTGTAAAATGCCATTTCAGGACATGCTGTGTAAAAACTAGGTGGACAGAGATAGGAAAAGCCTGGCCTTGATAGGTTAAGGAAGAAAGAAGAACAATGAGAACTTGCATTTCAATCTTTGGCCAGGCCAAGGTTCCTACTGGAAGAAATTCATTGGATAGCTTGAGTAGAGTACTGCTTTACATTCCAATGGGTTCACTTCTCAAGAAAGTTAATGGGTATGAAGCTATTGACAATCAAGTTGTCTAGATGAAATAGTAAGAACACAGAGACACGGGAGCAAAGGCTGAAAATGCACTGACTGGGCCAGAGAGTAAATGACAAGCAGGTTTGGCAAAATGTACAAATCTAGGAAAAGAGTGCTGGATATAAGTCAGTAGGAAGGACCCCTAAATCCCGACTGAAAAGGAAGACTATGAAGGAAAAAGCAAAAGAAGAGAGGTAGGCTACAGACTTCAACAGGAATGAAATTTGGCAGACAGATAAGTAATACTGATGCCTGAGATGCCAAAGAGAAAACACCTGACAACTTTCATAATTATATCAAATTCTATCTGACATTCCACCTCTGCTGCAAGAACCACATAAGTTCCTCAACTGCCCAGATGCTATATACAGAGGAAGGAAGGATAATAGCAGATGGAGTACTTAAAAAGACCACTATGCAGAGAAATGGCCTCCAGAAAATAAACTGTATATTTTTTGATAGTGTTAAGGGATGCACTGCTCGGTGATTGGTGCATGCCTTATTATGAAAAAATTACTTCAGTTATAGGAAATATTATTTGAAACATCTCTTTGCATATCTGAATAGCATTTTGTCAGAGAGACTTTTGACTCAGTAATGTCTAGCCAGGTTTTGTTTTCATATTTCTATAGAAATATCTCTTTTCCATACAATGCAGAAGTTAAAATTGTTTATATTGTAAGTACAAAAAAAACCTAAATATTAGTATTAATTTATATTTTATAAGTAGTATTAAAATAGTCATCATTTCTATTATATTATTATTCTTATTATAGGAGAAAAGTATTGATCCAAAATATTGTAACTGGGAACTTATTTGTATCAAACAACATAGATAAACACTCTTAAAAAATTAACATTGTTAAAATACTTCCAAATAAAAAGATTTTTTTCTACCCAAAGATGAATTGAATTATTGAACTGGAAAAATGTTTTTAACAAATTTTAATTTCTGGACTTTATTTAGCATATATATATAATATATATATAATTTTAAGTGTGTGGTAAACTATATATACTCAGTTCATAAACTTATTTTATACTTGCATGAATTGAACTATTCAACTGGAAAAATGGTTTTAGCAAACTTTAATTTCTGGTCTTTATTTAACATACATACATGTTTTAGTCAATGCTTACCAGAGTCAGATGTTTGTGGAGAACAGATTTAAAATAGGACACAAAAATTTATAGGATTATCTTATAATATTTACCAAAAAAGTCAAATCCAGAAGAGTGAGAGAGCTCTGTCTGTGTTCTAGAGACCCGAGGAATCCAGCCGGCAGCCAGGATCCCACTGCAATGTCCTCCACCAGTCCAGTTGGAGCCCTAGTGCTCACGGTAATGGCCCTTCCAAGCCTGTATCAAAGATCTGCACCCAAAAGGCTCAAAGCCCAGTGGTGGGGAGGGTTAAGGATCTGTGCCAGAAGGCTAAGGGACCTGCACTGGAGCCAGGAAGGACGCTCAAGACAAAGGAGAAAACCAGAGCTTCCCCAGAACAGCAGCGCCCCGCCCCCACGACAGCAAGGACCTGAGCTCTTCTGATGGGAAAAGCCAACTTCACGTCAGGAAAATCAGCCACAGCAAAGCTTCTCCTGAGAAATCAGCAGCACCCAATCTTCCTTCTATTAATAATAATTTATTATTTATCATGTCTGTTAGTCCTGTTCTCTCAATTAGATATTTTACACATCTGATTAGCATTGGAATATTATATAATAATACATTATGAGGATACGCTCACTAATTTATTGCTTTGAGGTTGACTGAGGTTGTTTAGTCTCAAACATGAGTGTTCAAGCAGGTACTGAAAGAAGCTCGTTGACAAAATCTATGTAAAAGGTCAGAGGCAGCCACACAGACTGGTTGAAAGTAAGGAAGGATTGAATCTAAGTTTGATGAATTCCTTGTAACACACATTGTTGTAGGTAGTCAAGTGGGAATAAAGAACTAAAATTGATGTTTTAAAGAATATCTGAGATTTCACAAGAAAAGTGAAATCTGTTTCTCTAAAAAGCAGCCAAATTTGATTGTATAATAAAATGATTTTTAGAAGTGAAATCCAAAATCTCTAGGCTCATGTGATAACTCCAGTTCAACATAGACTCTATCATTTGCTATTTTAATATTGTCTTATTTGTATACATATTTTGCTTTCTAAGCCACAATAAGTATTGACATTTTTTGTTCCTAGTTGCAGAAGTTTTCATAGGTCTATAGATGATAAAACATAAAACAAAATTATTGACAAGATATCTTGTCTCTTTTGTTTGGAGGCATAGCTAAACTAACTACAGAGAATGACATGTGGAATGTAGCACAGCCTCATGTCTTCCTGAAGAACCAATGTAACACTTACTTTTCCATTCTAAATTCTTTCATAAAAAACCTGTTGTAACTTCTATTTTTGACAATGACACCGATGTGCTTTCTCACAGAACTGACTTCATTTAGCAGTGAGAAAACACTACAAAAATATACTTTTCTTACAGTATGTAGCATCATATGGTCTAATAAATCCTATCTACCCTAAGGTTTGAAGCCAGAAATCTCATTTCAGCTTTTAATAAAAATGACACCTGAATTATGAGAATGAACCTTTAGAGAAATTAATATTATAATCAATTTTTTAAATCATTGAATATGAGTAAGTGAAATTACTGGATTATGACAACTGTATTTTAAATAAGAATATACTTTCATAAAGTCATAAATAGATCATGTCAATGTTGGACTTCAGCCTGACATCTTTGGATTGTTATCTTGAATGTTCTTACATGAATATTTTGCAAAACTCTAATGCTGCTACAGGTAGATTTATAATATCTGTAAATACATAAAACTGTGGTTGTATCTTCTTATTTTTGCCAGTCTGAGCTCTGAAACAAGACTCTCTGCAGTTGAATCTCATTTAATTAAATTTATGACTTTGATAGTTCCTTACTCATTCTGTACCTCAGTTCCCTTATCTATAAAATAGGAACAATGATAGGCTTCATCTTATAGAGTTTCTATGAAAATTAGATAAGTTAATAAATTAAAAGAATACAGAATATTGCCTAATACATAAGAAGTACTCAGTGAATATTCTGTATTATTATAAAAATAGACTCATGAAATAAAAACATTTGTTTTACTGACCACACAGTTTACAGAAATGCTGTAGATATATTTTAATACCAATCAACAAATCATGATACCTGTATCAATTATTCCTATCACATACCTCTGGGAACCTCAATGCCTCAAGCCAACCTAATACAGATTCCTGCCCAGTATCCATATAGCAACTCCTGATGAAACACAGGAGATAGAATATTAAGACCAACTCAGCTATGCCTTTCCAAAGAGTTGGAAGCTGTTTTATCACTAAGTTAGGGTGTCAGTCTGTCACTTACTCAAGTCAAAATGTCAATCCTTGTTCAAAAACTAGCTACACAGTATTGTAATATGTGGTTAGTTTGAAAGAATATAACCACTTTCAAATAATTTATTATCCAATTTTAATTTATTTAAAACTGAGTCAAGAAATGATTTAATTACTCTCACAAGAAATACTATCAAGGAATGTAAATAACGTCAAATGAAGTATACTGAAAAGTAGAGAGATTTTGAACAATGAATTGTTGTGCAGAATTTTGTCTTATTCAATCATTCATAATATATCACTAAAAAGTATACTTTTTCATGAAGTACTTCCAAATAGAAAGATTTTTTTCTACCCAAATAGATAAGTAGAACTGGAAAAAAATGATGTTAAGTGAAATAAGACAGACACAGAAAGACAAATATTGCTTGTTTTCATTTATTTGTGGGAGCTAAAAAGTTCACCAGTCACACAGAAGTAGGGAGTGCGATGGAGTTCACTCAGGTTTATGAAGGGAGGAGGACAGGGAATAGGAAGAGAGTGGATAATGGGCACCAAAACCCTGGTGTGAGGGGGAAATAATTCTAGTGTTGTATAGCACGGTAGGGTAACTATAGACTACAGCATTTAATTACACATTTCTAAATAACTGAAGAAGACTGAACATACAGAAATGATAATATTTGAAGAATTGTAAGTGATAACTATCCAGATATTATCATTGCATGTGTTTTACAAGTGGCAAATTACTATACCCCACAAATAACTACAAATATATGTCAACTAAATTTTTTTTTTTGGTATCGAGGATCAAACTCAGGACCTTGCGTTTGTAAGGCAAGTGGCTGGTGGAACCTCTGAGCTAAATCCCCAGCCCAACTAAAAATTTTTTTAAAAGAGGAGAGACCACTGACTAGCTTATCAATATGTCTTTTGATTTATTTTAAACACAATGGAAATACCTTATTGTTTTAGGTGTATGTATCACTACATCTAAGAGATTGTCTCTGCCAAAAAAACACTTCATAGTTTTAGAAGCTAGAAAATTTGATCAGAATTCATTCTGCCTAAAAGTGAAATAAATTAGATTAAAATGTGATTGATCAAAAACAGTGAATTTTTCTAGGTAGAGACAAGGGTAGACCCAAAATCTAGTGTCTATTAAATTTAATATTTCCACTCACACTTCAAATATGTTTTGCAAAATGTAATTTTGAAAAAAATTAAGCTTTCAATATTGCTCTCTTCCAAAATTGGTACTCGGTGATTAACAGAAAGTTGACCTCTGCTATCAAGACATATAACATTTGGATAAGGAGCTCCCCAAAGGTTTAGAGAATGACAATGCACAGTGTTTCAAGATAAAACAGGAAAATAACCTCCCTTTGGGATATGAATAAGGAAACTAAAATACATATTATACTTTACATTGAAAGCTGTATATTTTTTAAAGAAAATCTAGTTTGCACTGGTAATTGTGTAAAGCAGATTAGTTTTTGGAAGAAGCTAAAAAGGGTAACCCAGCATTACCTACAATGGAACTTTTACTTTTGAAGCATTGCCTCTAGCCATTTTAGAAACAGTGTGAAAATTTTGGCTTAATATTTTAAGAATATCAATACTTTGGATAATGAACAGATATATTACCAGATACAGCAGCTTTTATCAGTCAACACTTTTATCAAGTGTTATCCTCAAAAACACTTTGTTTTATATTGACAAAACATTATTATTCCTATTTTTTATATTTTAAAAAGTTTTACATATCTTTCTTAATCTGATATAATTATTTAAAAATCAGTGGGGATTATACACAGTATTTAGATATATTTTTATTAACACTAGAAATCCCTTCATAGACCACTATTCATTAACTAAATTCATGAAAATTTATCTTGCATTATTCTTTTTTCAACTGTTCGAATTAATCCAAGTATAAAACACATAAAATCAAAAGGTCTTAACATTCCACATATTTTATTCATATCTTGTTTAAAGTTTATGTAGTTAAAAAAGAAAAATATTTGATTGTTTTATATAATATCTGAGATTCTTGAGATATAACTCTTTTACATTATTTTAATGACCTTCATTATATCAAAGATATACTTTTAGAATCTGACAATCATCTAACCAAAGAAGGCCTTAACTCTTTATATCATCCAAGACTGAAAAACTTAATGATGTATCCAAGTCATACTGCTAAGAGTTGCACAGATAAAATTTAAAATCCAAGTTTTTCAGACTGCAACATCTACATTCCTTGTAATGCACTACTAACTTCAAAATTAGAAATTGCCTTTGCTAATGATCGGCTTTTGTTAATTGCTGAGAACAAAATCTCCAATTGGCTATGTTATGTTAAATTCCACTAGTGATGGAAAGCTGGCTTTCTACTAAACCAAAATATTTCAGTGAAATAATAAAAGTTGTTCTGTTGCTAAAATTGCTAAAATCCTTCTATTTTTCACTGTTATTTTTATTTCAGCTTCCTCAAACAAGAGACATTACTTTATATTATAGTAATTGCTTTTCACCAAATATTTAAAGAAAATTACCTGTGAAAAGTTTCTCTTCCATGTTAAATGCCTAATTTCCATCAAATCATTTTATAGTTCACAGTTTGCTTGTTTAAAATAACTTCATTGGATACTATATATTTTCCCAAGCCTCTACAATATTTTGGATTGAAAACTGGTATGACTTGTTGTAGATTAGAAAGCATCATCTCCTTGTTCTGGATATAATGGTTTGATTAATATGCTTTCGTAGTCACCTCTCTGCTGTTTTGACACACATACTAAACTGTTGATACATACTGCAATATATTAATTCCTCTCACATGTAATATTGTTGATATTTTATATTAAGTATTTGCCTTACCTTGCATATTATTATATCGGATCTTTATAGATTTATATTTACTGTTCAAAAAATAACATATTTTGAAAATTCATTTACACAATACATCATCTCATACCCTCCTGGAAGATTAAATCTTTATAATTAATCATCATGTTACAAATATTTTTATAACTTTAATAGCTTTAGTGAGTTAGAATTTATATCCTTTAAGCTTGTTTAACTTTCCTGTTAGATCAACAAGCTTTTGTTGCATACATGTAAATTTCTTGGTATCTTCCACATACGAGATCATTATCTTCTGTAAATAGAAATATTGTTACTCCTTTTCCAATTCAATGCTTTTCTGTCTTTTTTTATATCAGTATGATGTAATGGCTAATTTGTGTCAATTTGGCTACACTAAAATCCCCAGTTATTCAGTCACACATTTGGTGTTGCTGTATAGTATTTTGTAGATCTGATTAACACCTACAATCAGCTGACTTTAAGTAACGAAGATTAACTTTAATAACTTGAGTCAGTTGACATAATTAGCTGTGAGATTAAGAAAAGGACTAAAGTTTCTCTGAGCAAAAGAGAAATTCCAACTATCAACTATAGCTTCAGCTCCTATTGGACAGTTTCTAGCCTGCTCCTGAAGGTCTAGGTATAGATTGGGGACCCACCAGTGTAACGCCCACAACCACATAAGTCACTTCCTTTCAATAAATATAGATGAATCTTTTCTGGTACAAAAGACCTCATGTCAGTCTTCTTGCATTTAATTTAGCAAAAATTTCTTTGTGTATGACTTGGGCTGTCTCACTGCTGGATAGGAGAATTCCACACTTCCTACATCTGATATGACTTCTGTATATTTAGTTAACTATATACCTTATAGAAAGAAGGGTAAGTCTATTTTGTGTATGGAAATATGACAATTCTGGATATTTATTGATTGGTGTTATAAACATTTTTAAACAAAAAGATGACCATAACATACAGGTGAGTGGTTTATATTTTTCTCCACTTCAATTTAAAATCAATGAAGTAAAATATTACTTGAAAAATATAAAATATTCTCCTACAAAACTGTATTTAATTGAATTTGAAAATCTCAGTTGCTTTAACTTCCATGTCTTATTTAATATTTTGATATCTTTCATATTCATTTAAAATAACTCAGAGTCCTATTATTGTGTTCTTGCTTCATGCAGATCTTCTGTGTTGAAGAATAGTTTATTGACCTCTATGGTACAAACTGTGATGAGAAACAATGGTCTAGAATTCAACCCAATGATAGGTCTTCTTTACCCTGCATCTCTAAATTCCAAAGCAGTTTTAAGACCTATATTCACAGTAAAATTCCTGTGGTTTCCAGAATAATCATTAATGTAATTTCCATTTCTACCACTTGTTTGCTGCCTGCCTAAGGAAAAACAATTTAGGGGTTAATATTCAGAGATGTTTTGAGGGTTAATTGATAAATTTCTAGGTACTTTTTAAACTAATAAAACACTATTCAGTAATAACCACTTATTATTGCTTTACCTTTATAGTCATTGACTTCCTACATTAACTTTGACTAAAATCAATTTAAATAATTTTACCTTCTAGTTAAGTTAATAAATTCTAGTTCCCTCTTGCAATGTTGCAATGACACCCCTCACCACCACTGGCAGCCTATTATCTGTTAAATGCTTTAGAATCTGAACTGACAACCAATATGAATAAAATCTTCAAGAGAGTGACTGCTTTATCAATATTTAACTTCATGGAACACATGGCACCTGACTATAATTAATGAACCAAATATGTGGGTGAAGAGATAGATAGATAGAACACATCTACAGGTACTTTATAATTTGCAAAATGCTAGAATGCTAGTTCCTAAAACAGAGACCTACACATGATATTCCTTGTTTCCCTAAATTCCCCAATCAGAAACTGTAGTAAGTACTTAGTTATTTTTTAACCCTCCTAAGAAGAGCTCTGTAAACACTGATCTGCTATATTGATGATTTTGCCAAATTTGAGTAACAGCATATATTAAACTTGAACCTGTCGTTTTCTTTCCCTGTGATATTTACAACCTCAAATGCTATTTCTGATTTTGATTATTAAATTCAATCCTTCTAGTCATTAACAGAGAGTTTCCTTATGACTCGTTTGGGTGACAGAACAGATGTAAGCCTTCAACAGTACAGCTCTGTGTGCACTTCAGCTCTTGACAGAGCCGAGTTCCTCAGACCCCAGAAGGACATCCCTCACTTACAGGAACATTGATTCACAAAGGTGAGGGTGAATGACTGCATGGTAGTTAGACTGAGAGCTAATGAACAGATGCGTTATATTCTTGGCTTACCAGGCTTTCTAAAAGTCTTTTCAAATTACCTCCTACATAAATTGATGTTAATACAGTAATTGTGCAAGTCTCTTTAAGAGCCACTATCCTTAGTCTTATAAAGAATTTTCAATCTTTTAGGGAAACATTTTTCATCTATATTAAGAATAATTCATTCATACCTCTGCTGTAGCTCTGCTTCTCAGCAAAAGAAAATGAGCTGTTCTGCATTTGTTTCTCTGTGCAAAGAAAGAAATTTAATTTCTAAGGCAATGCATGGTAACTTAGAACAACGTGTAGAATCTAAAGCAGAAAATGTGTACAACTACAAGATGAGTGGACTGTCTCAGTCACAGAAAATAACCAGACCCTAATGACTCTTTTTCTTCCATATAAATTGAGCAATATGACAAAGATGGGGAATGTTTTCCTCTCACAAAGAAAAAAAAATTACCTGCAAAGATATGCTAATTAGGATGATGCATCCAGTTGTACCATATCATTCTTTTTCCTCTATTAGGAATATGGCTTATTACTGCTGTGTGCAACTAAGAGAAAGAAATAAAGTTCTTATCTTAACAAAAAGGTTTTATTTTGGCTAGAAAGGGGCTGTACTGTGAGCTATAAATTCAAAACCAAATGACAAGAGTGTAAATAGGAATTAAGGATTTGGTCACCATATTACCTTTATATTAGAAATATTTTATTAGGTTGTTAAAGTTATTGCTAGATAGAAGTTACATGCTAAATTGATTATTTCAAGTCATGGATTCATGTAATTTTCTTGTTTTCCATGTGAATCAAGCTTAAATCATTTATCTTTTTCTTCAAACATTTGGCCTGAGAACCAAGGATTAAATACAACACATTCTTCTTTATTTCTCTCCATTCTCATCTGCACAAAGAGTGTGCTTTGATATGTACTTTAAAGCAGATTCCTTTGATTATTTTTTAAACTCTTAGTCTTTGCTCTAATCAGGTTTTAAAACTGTACCCTTGCATTAACATTATGTATGTGTTCACCAGTGCTGAGCTAATGGGCTAGGATGAGTCAGATCCCCATATATTTTTATGTTTTTTCCCCTTAGTTTGTCTTCATTTCAGATTGAAAACTCCCTTTACTTAGCCAATTTTTTAAATGAACTTCATAAATCTCCTCACGTAAAGCACAAGCAGCAGAATTTATTTAAAGTGGAAAACTTTTTTTCTCCCAATACACTTTTGTAGATTTTGCTGTAAAGGGAAATCAGTCTTAAACAGGCAGGGTGTTTTTGCACGGAAAGAAAATTAAATTCCTGCATCCCTGTGCATACTGCATGCATGGCATGCTTTCCATATGATTTCTACCTACACGATCATCACTCAGCGCTAAAAAACTCAGGGGCAAAGGAAGGTCAGGAAGGTATGAGGAGAGCAACAAAAATCAAGATGAACTGAAAATGACTTAATTTCCATACATATTCCACCCTAAGTGTAAGCCCAAAACAGAAAAGCGCTCACTCGTCTTCCTTTTCACCAAACCTTCCCTGAAGCCACACTTTAGTTAAGAAATGGTAAAAAAGGTTTTTGCATTGAGTTCAGTTAACTTTCTCAGATCATTTATCATAAGGAATACTATCTGCCAGTGGCTCACTTGTCCATCAAAAATACTTGACAATAACACTAATGTATAAGTGAACAGCATTTTACAGTTACATGGGCAACTTACCACATTTGTTCCATTCAATCCCTGTAAAAGCCATAGCCAAAGATTTTATGATAACTGATGAGGAGATGATGGCTCAAAAGCTAACTGACAGGAAAATGTTGGCTGATGAACAGCATGTGACAGATAACCATTGTTTTTAGATTCTAAAACTTGTGTTATTTTCAGTGCACCTTTTTGCTCTGAAAGATGCCCTTGCACATCTTTATATGGTTAAGTGTTCATCCATTACTGAAAAATGGAAGCATCTTTGCTGGAGCCTATGTATTGCTGGGATTATTTTTGAGGAGCTACCTTTTGGGGAATCTTGTCCACTTATTTATTTGTGACAGTCATGCCTGGTCAGACCAGGAGGCTTTTAAATTTCATATTATAACTTCTTTCTTTTTACATAAAAAGCAATTCATACATAGTCATTATTTTTAAAACACAGATAAACATAAAAGGATAATTAAAATTATCCACAATTCTATGCAAGCAATATTTTGTTTTTCCAAATAATTTCAGACAGAGATAAATAGAAAAGAGTACCAAAGAACTCTCATACAACCTTCACTTGTTTTTCTCTTATTGTTTACCTTTTATACCATCATGATTTAATTATCAAAATCAGAAAGATAACAATGACCCAGTGCTATTAATTAAATTTCAGATTTGCAGGTTTTAAGATTTCATCAATTTTTCCATGAATATTTTTCTGTTCTGTTGCAATTCTGATCAGACATCTCAGTCTGTTATAAACTATCCTATTATCTTCAAATCTGTGAGAGTTCCTCAGTCTTCATAAACTTGACACTTTTGAAGAGTATAAAGAAGAATGAAATCATGCAATTTCCAGGAAAATGGATGGAAGTTGAGACCATAATATTAAGTGAATTAGTCAGATTCAGAAGTTAAACATCATATGATTTTTCTTATACAAGAAACCTAAGTCATAAATTTTTAAAAAGGAGAGATGGTAGGAAATGGGAAATATAGAAGGGAATCAGGGCAGAGGAATGGAGAGAAAGTCTAGGGAAGGAAGGTAAAGTGATCAAAAATAATCACTATATGCTATATACATATACTCATTCCTCAAAATGAATATGACTATTATGTATTGAAATATTCACTAATTTCTCCACTACATAGATACCACTTTCTATTTGTAATTAATATAGATGTTGGTGAATAATTTTGGGGGATTATGCAAATAATATGTCTTTCAAGTTTCATCTCACTAATTTTAGATTCATTAGATCCTGCTTACAAAAATTATTACTATGTGTCTGTTTTCCTCATTAATGTTACTCTTGCCAATTTAAAGTTTTCTGTATAGGAAAGTTATTTCTTCTCCCTCATTTAGTGAACTCATTAAATTATTTATTTACAGTATATCAGTTTGAACTCATGAATATTTAGTTTATTCTATAAAATGTCATTCATTACTCTTAATGAATTATTTCCATTGATGTAAAAATATATGACAGACTATTTGAAAATATAAAGAATAAGAATAAAATTCAACAGGGGAAGATGGATAACTTTTCAAGATATTTCACTCTGAGGAATAAAGTGGTATGAGATTAATGAGTAACATAAACACTGACAAAAATTCTTACCAATTTGACCTTAAGTAGATATGTTATATAAGGTCATTTTTGTTCAATAGTGGCATAAGTGATATCTAATTTTAAATATTCAGTTAATTCTGTGGATTTAACAGTTGCTTCATCATTTTGAATTTCTTTTCACTTCATAGCTTTCTCCCTCAATAGTTTTTCTCTCTTTTTATTGACATTTTTCTTTCAATAGAATCCACAGAGGGTGCCCATAAAAAAATCACCCAGAAGTATATTTTCTTTGTTTGGTCTTTCACACAGTTTTAGGAATTTGAATGAGTAAATACTATCACCTTAAGGACAAAGTCAGAGCTTGGCAATATTTTATCACTATAAGAATTATGTTCTTGTGATTATTGCATCTATATTTTGCTCTCTAACCAACACCAGTACTATTTTAACAGTATGATCTACAAGTAAAGCATCAGTAATTCATGTTTCATCTGAAAATATGTGTTTAGCTCAGAAATAAGTATGTACATCGAGATTAGTGTTTAAGACTTATTCAAGTTACAAACTTAGTACCCCCTTCTTTTTTTTAGCATTATTTTTTCCATTAAGTTTATTGGTACATTTTAGGTATACAATACAGTTACATTCATCATTGGGATCTTGTACCTTTCCATGATGTATCTTGGTTCTTACTTTTTCCCCATTCCCCTGCCCTCCCTTCACCCCCTCCACCCTTCCCTATTTACAAAAGCTTTGTTTCCATTTTTTTACCTTTCTTCATATTTTTTCTTTCCCCTTCTTATCATTAGGACATATTTTCTGAGGCCCCTCCAATGGATACATAATATTGGATGATACCAAGCCATCTACATATACTATATTTTTCTACAAACAAGCCTAAGATAGTTTGATTTATAAACTGGGTGCAATAACATATTAACAACAGTAATAATATGCTCTTTCTCTGTTTCAAAATATGGGTTTTTCCAGGTAATATGTTGGGACCACAGCTGACTTTAGGTAACTGGAATTACAGAAGGTGAAACTGTGGATAAGATGGGCTGCTGTCCCTATCACTTTAAAAATCACTTCCCTTTCTCCAACACTTTGTTCCCATTTTCTTCACTTTTCTACTGTTTGAGGCTTATTGTGACTTATTTGAATAATACAACCTAACAAGGCTACAAGCCATTTTTCTATAAGCTACACAGAACTTGAAGAGGGATTTATAAATCTTTTCCCGTGTTAATATTTGAGACTATTGGAAACCTAAGCAACTTTCACTAACTTTCCATTTCTGGTCTTCATTTCCTAAAATGTAATAACTCACTAGAGTTAACTGGCCCTTAAATTTTGTAAGATATGTATTTTCCTGCATCAATTATTGATAGATAAAACAAAGTACAGCTTTAAATAAGTAGTAAGTAGGTGCAGAGTACAAGAGAAAAGGAACATAATTTATGATATTAAATTCTACATCTCTTTTCCTAATTAAATATTTGGACTTTAACATCTGTAAAAGTCCTAATAATTCATGGAAACCTACCTAAGATGTCTGCAGTACATTGCTTTGTTCCTTATTCTTAATTGAAGCAATGTGGCGAGAAAGAAGGCTGAACATGGATTTAATACAGAAAGATTTGAAAGCACTGAAGACCATGCAATGTCTAAAAAGTATTACAAGACATAAACTAAAAAGATTCTTGCAAAAAAAGAGAAACAAACAGATCATAACACACAACTTTAGCTCAGTGACACCTCACTTACCTTGCAAGAGTAAGATCCTGAGTTCTATCTCCGGTACCAAAAAAGCAAAAACAAAAACAAACAAATAAACAAAAAAAACTTTCTTTTCAATGAACTAGGATAAACTAGTAGTGCAAATGAAACAAAGTAATATATATATATATATATGTTTGAAGCTATCGAATATGTACTTTGGGGAAGTATTTGGACTTCTCCCTACCTCCTATTTTTCTCTCTTCCTTTTTTGCTCTTTATTTGTGTATATATTGTTTCTCATGAGAGAAACCATGCAATATTGCAGCTTGTGTGTCTGACTCAATTCACATTTCACTTACCATTTTGTTCTCAAGTTGCATCCATTTACCGATGAATGCAACAAGTTTGTCTTTCTTTATGGGGCCCATTATTCCATTGTGTATAAATACATTTTTCTTCACCATCCATCTGTGATGGACATAGGAGCTATTTCCAAGACCTAGCTATTATAAATTGTGCTGTTATAAACATTGGTATATGTCTTTTAATCTGAGTAACTACTCTGAAGATAATGATACACAGTGTATTAACTATGGCTACTCTCTTATTATTTTGTTATGAAACTTTGTTTTATTTCACATAGAATTAAAAACATTACTAAAGATGCACCAGTGTATACTGCTCAAAGCATTATAAATTATATAATCTTTCATTGCTTTCTTACAATAGTCTATATTCTAATCATCCCTTATATTTTATCACTTCTCCATGCGCTAATAACTAATTTACCCTTTTCAGAATTATGTCTAGAAATAAAGAGGTGCTTTTAATCCAGAACAAAACATGTTGTGTAGTCTGACATGCAGAGTACTACAGGATTACCATCCTCTCTTATTCCGGATTCTATTCATATTAGTGGAATTTACACATATAATTGTCACCTACGCCCTATTACTGACAGTTATAAACCAAAATGCTAAAGATGGGCGATTAGATAGTTACACATAAGCTACTATTAAAATCATTGCCATTCCTTACATCTACATCTTCAGTTATCTTTCAGTTTATTTTATACCCAAGAGAAAAACATAATATTATCATATTGAATTTGATACTTTAAGATTTAATCCACCAATTTTTAAAAAATTATAAGAATACAATTAAAGCATCTGTTATCTTCCCCCATCTTTGTTAATTAGAAAATTTAAAACCATTCATTTCATATCTTTTTTGAGGTGGCTGGTAAAAATTTTGTTGAAAATAACTAAACACTGTCATTTTATTAAATATCAATTTGTTAGTCAATACTATTACATAAATTTTAACACTTACAACTAGGAAAGTGTTAAGGTATTTTAACTGACTTGGTGAAATTGAGAAATGTAATATTCATACATACATACATTCACACAATCCAAAGAAAATGAGTTTCTTACAGAATTTATTTTTCAGGAAATATTGTGATTCTTATTTATTACATTATCTTTAACTTATTCAAATGTTACTGGAACAGTTTATACTAAGCCCTGAAAACAACAGCACGCTCTACCTTCAGTAATTTCCTGTATCTATGTACTTAATTTCCTTTGGAATTTTTGAATGTGAGTCACCATTTTAAATCTCCAACTCCAGAATACTTTTCATAGCTTCTCAAAGGTCATCAGCAAGAGCAATTCCAATCCCATATTCTGTAAATGTACTTTATCTAACCTTTGAAATGAACCTTACTCAAAGCATCTATCGAGTTTCATTCTGAAAGCCTTTTTTTTTCTTTCTGAGAATCACTTTACCTTGAAAATCAATCTCCAAGTTAAAAAAACCAGTGTTACGATGACCAGATGTACTTATGAATTGTTTTTAATATATCTGTCTTCAATTTCCTCCTATCAATGCTAATTTATTTTATATATACACTTGTCTCTAACAGAAACTTGAATCTTTTTATTTCTCCTTCATGAAAGTGGAACCTGTGTGGATGAGTCACATACAATAACAAATGACACTACGTAGGTCAAAGTAATGAGCAAAGAGATTTCCTTTTAATGACTGTTACCAGGCCTACTTTGAGGTCCTATTTGCTTCAAAAATTATCTTTTAGTTTACTTCTCCTATGCACCAATACAATCTATGAATGCCTCCCACTCAGGTAGAGTCCTGTCTTGAGAGGGATGTTGAGACACGCGCACTGCTGGTCTAGTGGACGGAGTGTTTTGTTGCCCTCTCATATGGCACACTGCAGATCACGAGGGGTAGTGGGGTTCCAAACAAGCCAAAGCTATTTATAAAATCTTCAAGTTGGTTCATCTTCTGTGCATATATCTTTTCCCAGCATTATTAATATTTAGAGTAGTTAGCAGGTCAAGGATTTAGGGAATCGGAATCATGTCTCTTAAAGGTTGAATCTTAGCAATAGATGCCTATCAATAGTATTCCCAGCCCTTCTGAAACTTAGGCTTTTTACATTGCCTTGACCTGCCCAAGAATAGTTTAGGCACTATCTCCAGCTATGCAATACTGTGCTCAATAGGAACTGCTATTATTATAATTTTCAAATTTAATGATATTAATGTCTACAATATTCTGCACATATGATTTCCATTCTTTAAGACATAAAACACACTTTGAAAAGAATAATAGATTTTAACTAAAATAATAGAAGAAACATTGTTAGTGCTTTAGAATTATTTATAAGATTAGGATAACCTTTTCCAAAAAAATCTAGCAGATAACTAATAAAACTGTGAAAAAAACCCTGAACTATTTAAATGTAATTTACTTAACAAATTACTAAATAATCTCATGTTAATTTGATTTCCAAAGTATCTGTGTAAACCATCGACCTTTCTTGACCTCTCATTACCACTAGTTAAAAATATTATCATTTCACTTGGACTGGGCTTCTAACCAGTTTTTATCTTCTGTTCTTCCTCATGTTCTGCATACATGTACCATTGAGTGAGCAGGCTAAACCTTATGTTCCTGTTACATTTCTCCAAGGCATTGATTAAAATTATTATAAAGAAGAGTATAAAGAACAACATAGTCCTACAAAAAAAGATGAAAGATGAATAAAAAGAGGAAAGCCATCAATGGAGGAAAATTTTCTACTAAATCTGAGGTATAACTGAGGAAAACATAATCTAGAATTTTGGTAGACATCTAATTCAGTCAACAGATTCCTAAGGAGCCTCCAGACTCAATGATGGAAAGCCTAGCTGAAGGTAAGAGTGAGGAATGGATATGAACTGGGTATCAGGTGAAGGTTTAGAGAGAAATGAGGCAATGCTCTGACTACTTCCTAGACTCAGAAAAAAGAAGTCACAGTAGTAATAAGTTATATATAAGTAATACGTTGCTGTTATAATTGATAGTGACCTTCTGAAAAGAAAAAAAATTTAAATTGGAATAAATTACATAGGAAGAGGTAGGGTAATTTTAATACCCCAAAGTAAAGTACCCTGAATTCTTGAACTTAATAGAGTCAGGAAAATAGTCTACTTAGTCCAAAGTGAAAGCAGTCTGTTGAAAATTTTGTCCACACACACACAAACTACAATTATCCTCTAATTAACCCTTAAATATCAATGCACCACAGAAAAGTACTTGGTAATTCAGAAAAGCTTGCATCATGGAAAAGAGTAATTAAAACAAAAAAAATTGACTGCTGATGTATGTAATTTAACAAATGAAGAAAAATTTTGTGGAAAATTCATTTGTAAACTTAGTGATATGGAGAATACATTTAGAGAACAAGAAAAATTATAGAGAAATAAATACTAGGCTGAAAGAGAAACCAATGACAAACATGTTAGAGAATAAAGCAGAAAAATGTCCTTAATATAAACAATATGCTTTATACATAAATTGTTTATTATAAAGCAAAATATATAGCACAAGCAACATATATACATATGTATAAGAAATATTTTAACCGAGAAATATTAGTCAACTAACAGGAGCTCAAGAGAAAGAAAAGAACACAAAATGATAGTGGAGAAGAGTAGAAGGTAATTAACCAGAGCTTGAGAACAGAAAAAAGAATCTATAACTTATTTAGCAAGATTAATAAAAATAAGTAATTCACACCCTGATATTTCATATTAACAATGACAAAAGAAAATTCTAAACAGGAAATAAAAATCATATTATTTAAAAATGAATCTTTTTCAATTAATCCATATTAGAAAAAAATGCCTGGAAATACCACAGAAAAAATGATCAAAAACCTATAGCAATTAGCAGTTAAAAATGTATTGGGAATTAAGACTTCTTCTAACTAAAATCTCTCCAATAGTTTACCTTAACACCTTTCTTTTTGTGTTATTAAAGGTGTACGTCAGTGGAATTAGAGGTAACTCAGAAAGGACCCTGAGGATCCAATGTACAAAACCCAGAAAGTGTAATCCCAGGATGGTCTCTAGTTATACTGATATGACTTACACAAGTTTATGTGAGAAACTAGATCATGTTAGGCCATAATGAAGGGAACATAACAAGGGCTTTCATACAAAATGCTTTTCATATGTTACCATGTATTAGGTAGATATCTAGGCATTCTGTGTAAATTAACTTATTTATTCATCATAATAGCCCTCTATAAATATACCACTTCTGCCCCTATTTTTAGAACAGAAAAGTAAATTAATACAACTAGGAAGTGGTGATACCTGTATTTGAAGTCAATCAATCTGATTCCAAGAGCAAGAAGAAAAATTGAATAAGAAGAAATAGAAACAAAAATCAAAATGTTGTCAAAGGCAGAAAAAAAGAAACACCTTCACAGTATACTGTGTGGCCCTGCAGTAAAAAAAAAATAATAATAAATGGTAACAGTAAATAAATAACTGTAGATTTTAGCTTTTTGATTGTGCATATCATTTATTCTCAATCCTAACATTTATTACAAAAGGAAAAGAATTCAAATATGACTTCTTTAGAGATAAATAGTAAGAAAGAAGAAATCAAACATGCATTCCAAGATTCCTTACTCTGTAACTTATCAATTGGTGGACCAGCAGAGACTAAGTTATCCATGCTTATCAGCATTTTGCTTTTTCTCCCCCTTTCCCACCCTTCTACTTACTTCTCAAGAATGTGCACCTTGGTCTGCTTTGTCTATTCTTGCTGTCTTCTTATTTTGGGACACACTCTGTCATCTGTTCATGTCAGGACAATCTGTATCATTTGAGGGAAGACCTGCCATATTTTTGCTCCAATGTGCTGAGTCCAATAGCATTAAGGTTCTATCTTCTCATACATCTTTTATCAGCAGTTAGATGGACATTTTAGTCTTCCTCTGTGTGTGTGTGTGTGTGTGTGTGTGTGTGTGTGTGTCCTTGTCTCTATCTCTCTTATTTGCCCTCAAACCAAACAGTCTGGTGAATGACATAATCATTCAGAATCACCATCTTATACGTCACAGTATAACACAAGGGCACAATAAAAAATATTAAGATGGAAATATGAGATATAGAAAAGTAGAAGTGAGATAGGAAAGGTATAAGAAGAGTAAAGTTGACAATATTCTCATCTCAAAATGCTGGAATTCAGGACACACTGTCTATAGACAATCCCATAAAAAACACATATATGTATTTTAATCAATATTCTTCTCTTCAGATCTTTTCACAGCCCACTTTTACAAGTACTTTGTTGTACATCTAAATTCCGAGTCTTCCAGAGTTACTGTATCAGCCTGTTTTTGTGCTATCCCTGCAGCTGACATAATCGTAATTGGCTAGGTTTGCCAAGTTAGTTACTACTCAATCTTCTGCTTTCCAGCTTTCCAAATATTGTTCCTCACCTTTCCCTCAGGTTCTCTTTGACTTTCTAGACTTGCACTTCTATAAAAATTCTTGTTACTATCATTTTCCTGGTAACGCTAAGAGAATGAAGGCAAATAAGTGTATTTGGGCTGCCATGTTCAATTTGAGATCCTGCCGTTATTTTCCAAATTGTTTACATCTGCAGTTTAGAAGCTGTCTCTGCAACAAAAATTGTAATTATACCCTTTCCTAATTTCTTTCCTATGCAACTTTGATTATCTGATCTTTTTACCATCTTATCAAAACCTCTTGTTCTTTTATTCTATTAGCATCTACCCAGATAAACACCAGTGTTTTCTCTTTGCCTATAAATACACAGAGGATGCATGTAGATACTGCAAACAAGAAAATGGATAAATAGACAAATAAGGTAAGTAGTTTACTAATCTTATAATGTTATCATCAGAAACTTAACATTTATACTACTGATCTGCACAGGTAATTTATCTTTTTGATATGTTTTCTTTTCAATTTTCTTTCACCAAAATGTCTCCTACCTTTGCTAATCTTTTCAAAGTTTACTATCTCTCTCCACTTTCTTGATATAATTAGCCTGTGCTTATTTCACAGAGAAAATCAGAAAAGATGCAAAACTAAACAAAGTTAACTTCCCTAGATTTATATCATATTCACCACACATAATAGATGCATTTTTGTACTTATATTATTTTATCTTTCAGCAGCACAGCAACCTTTAGTTCTGGAAAGACTCAATTCTTGCTGTAAGTTAAATTCCACTTTAGACATTCTTCCTACTTATAGAATTTCTCTCTAACTGCTAGTCCCTTTTTCTCACACTGACCAATAAATGTTGGAATAATTTAGGGTTTCTTCCCTAGGATTTTTATCTGCATTTTTAAATATCCACTTGTTCCCAAGACAATCCCATCCATCTCCTTGACTTAACATCCAAATCTTAATCTCCATAAAAATACCCACCAACTCCAGACCCACCTATGAAACTGTACCATTTCCCCACCTACATTTTACTTTCAGGTCACCATGTGTCTCACCCAGATACCTTCTTACATTGGTTACAGTTTACTACTAGTTTCATCAATCTGTTCTCCACAAAGCTGAAATAGGGATCTTTCAGTTCAAATCTCTCCATGTCACCCTGTGCTTAGAAGCTTCAATAGCTTCTCTTTACTCTCTAATTTAAAGTCAGTGATCCTAAAATGGCTTTAAAGGCCCTCCCTGATCTAGATTCTGATGTAATTTGTAGTCTTATTCTTTACTCTACCCTTTGGGTTTACAAGTTGTCATTCTTCTGGGACTTCTTTCAATATCTCAAAGTCATTACCAGTCTTTCAAACAGGGTTCAGTGGATCTGTGCTCCCAAAATCTTATTTCAGGAATGAAGGTCTTATGACTCCAGCCTCTGTGTCTGCAACCAACAGGAAAATCTCAACTGTTAGCTCCCTTTGGGAATTGTACAGGAAGGACATTGCCTCACACAAAGCTGTATCCACATGGAGGCAGGATGAGGAGCAGGCTGCACTCAATTACACACTGTCGAGTAGGTATAAAAGCTTGTCTTCCTTGTCTCAACTTGGGACAACTCTGAAGAGTCATTGTATCATTAGAGCTCATACACTACAGCCCTCATTGCAGCTGCATCCCAGCTTCACTTTACTGGATCCTTCCTGTTTCTGTCTCTTTCTTTCAACAGGATTAATGCTAAAAGCACTTCCTGTTAAACCGCTCCGAAGTCCATTTCTCACACAACCCGTGACATTTAATGTTACATTACTTTGAACATTCCGTCGCACTCCCTTATTTTCCCCATTGACTTCTCAATGTGTGCATCATATTTTCCATGTAGCCCTTGCTTAATTTCCTTATGTTGTATGTGGCAGCACTCTATGCCCACCCTGCTCACAGTGCCCATTGTATATTGAATTGTTTTGATTACTCTGCATTCTCATCTACATTTAATTTCCATTTCCTTCCACCTCCATGTTTGTCTTTGTCGGTTTTATTTTGTAAATCACAATGCCACCTACTTTGGATCCTCACACTGCTGTTCCCTTTCATCTTCCATTTAGCTAATTATCATCTATCTTTCATTTCTGTGCTTAAACCACACCATGCCAGATTTTCTTCCATGCCACTAGCAAATGGTTACTTATTAAGTTTTAACAACATGCTTTTATTCTCCACATATGCAAGAGTGAAGAAACTATATATACCTTTCCCTCACTTTTTCTTTAGGTCTTAACAAAATGCTTCATACTTTCTGGCTGATGAATGAATATAAGCAGAGTGACTAATTTGGATTTTCTTCCTGCCATCAACATAAAATTACTTTACTTCATTATACACTACTCTCAGAATACATAATCTCTTTCAGAATTTTATCCCTCCAGTCTTCAATCCCGTTTATACTCAGAGATGTACAATCTGTATCAATGAATGAAAAATGGAAGTTGGAATGGAATTGTGTATTATGAGACAAGTAACTACATACTGTCTTGTCAGAAAATAAGGAAAGATGTTTGTGCATGTCACTTATGTAGTCGACATGGACACTGTGCTCTTAATTTTGAGAAGTGGTACAGAGAGTCCAACAACATCTTCTGCCACTTTTCAAGTTATCTCTACTTTATACCATGAAACCATCTATGTCATAGCTCTAAACTTAGTAGGACTAAAAGCAACTGTAACATTTCTAATTTGGTGGACTTGATATTAGTATATATTTAGAGTTAACAATAGTTAACCATTGTCATATGTATATACGATTATCTTTTCCAAAATTTTAAAAACTAGTAAGAAATTAGAAAGGACTAAACATTACCTAAAATCTTAGATTTAAGCAGTATGCTATGAGATTATTTGTTTGAGACAGACTCTCTCTGGGTGTGTGTAATTCAGGGTGGCCTTAAACTTACTAAATAACACAGGATGGGCTGGAACTCCTGGCAATCCTCCTACCTCAGCCTCCTGTTGTGCTGGTATTATAGTCAAGGCCTGCCATTCCTGGCAATATTTTATAACCATTATTACAACCCTGATTTGTTTCCATATGTATGTTTTCTTTCTAGAAGTACTTTCACTTAACATTTTTGTTGTTTAATCTATTAAATTACATTTACAAATTTTACATTGAGGGGATTTGAATACAAATTGCATGATTCAATATATTTAACCTAAAAAAAAAATCTATTGCTGCCTTATATGCTTTTGGTGAATGCTTGAGATTGGTTGTATTATTTTTTTGGCATTTCCTTATTATAACTTCTTGAGGAAGAGGCCGTTAGCTATGTTTTATACCCTATTGATCCAGATTTGGCTTACTGTAGCCAATGAAATTTGAAGGGGATTTTTAAGAGTCAACATTTGATTTATTCTGTTTTCCTATTTGTTTATAACAAAAGATTCAGAGAGTTATTTAAGCCTGGATATTAGAACAAAGGATTATTTTTGATACATAAAAATATTAAATATATATAATGTATATAATATATATAGAGAGGGAGAATTGTCTATTTGTATACATAAAACTGCACATATATAAATTTTGCTACACACAGAAACATGCATAAACTCACTTGCTTTTAAATTTGATGATACAAAAGCTACCATAAACAGAGCCTAGTAATGTTTAGTGTTTTATTATTTTGTCAGAGGCCTCAAGCTTGTAATTTTGTTTTTAAGTGAATATGTGGAATGACTGTTCCCACTCAGACAGT
This sequence comes from Heterocephalus glaber, assembly GCF_053883595.1. NCBI lineage: Eukaryota > Metazoa > Chordata > Mammalia > Rodentia > Bathyergidae > Heterocephalus > Heterocephalus glaber. The sequence continues at coordinate 26,202,548 of NW_028258344.1, read as the reverse complement.
GAAGATCAGTAAGGGACAGCCTCTTATAGAGTAGCCAGAGGCATTCCATGTGGGATAAAGTGTTCTTTTGTGAGCAACATCTCAATTAAGTCACTCGTCTATGGCCGCAGTGGTCAGCAGTGGAGAACACTCTTTCAGCTCGCTTCCAGTCACCTGGATGCCTTCTGTACCATTTTCTAGATAGTGATTTTGAAATTACAGGGGACGAGACTGCTATGCCTAGGTATCATTCTTTCTTTTTGCCTCAAAATTGCAAAGTGCATGGAAAATATCATTAGCAGGTTTACTTTGATTTTTGTTAGCACAACTCTGTGGAGTTTAAGTTTGGTTAATGATTGTTGGTTAAATAAAGGATCAAATTGAGTACAACTTTAGTTTCTGTGCAAGTAGTAAATGTATTTAAGAAGAGTAAATTTAATATCGGACAAATGTATTCTGAAAATTAGTGAGTCATTTACCACCTGAGAAATTTCTTGTTGGGTACATCTCTTATCCTTGAATATGTTTCAGTCACTTGACAAAATGCTGTGTGGCTTTTTATATATAATAGCACAGCTCCAAAATCCACATGCTTCTTTCTTTGAAAGACAGATCTTTAGATGTCTACCTTAGAAATTGATGTTAATTCAACTCTAGTCTCAAATAAGCATTCCCCACTATTCGTTAAGGTCCTTTGTAAATGAAAATAATACACTTTGATAGGTTTTTCTGCTCAAAGGTAATATGAGAGACCAGAGCAGAATTGAATTAGAAGTTTTCTTCTAAATGATTAAATGATTTCATAGAGCCTCCTGAAATACTGATTTGAGAAAGAAAAATATATAAAAATATATTCTCTTCATCCACAAAGCCCAAGAAGTACTTGATTCTTTTCTTCTCCTTCTCCTCCTCCTCCTCCTCATTTATATGTAGATAATAAAGTCTAGAATAATTAACCACCCCTAAATAAACTCATACAAACAAGGTTTAATAGTTACATATACTCATTTTCTGTCTATACCTAATATGTTGATATATTTAATAATACTTGGACTGAGCACGTAGTGTCAGAAGGTCCTGGGCTCAAACCCCAGAATCAAAAATAATAAAAATAAAATTTATCAATCTTTCTTATATTTTCCATCCTTTAAAATGAGGAAACCTTGGTTCTATATGAATTTTAAAAATTGTCGAGTTTTTCCAAAATATTAGATGACTGACATGGAATTTTACCTAGGTCATTCTGAGAAAACATATAGGACAAAAGAACTTTGTTTCTTCTCTTGTGTCTGTTACTGTCCAGACTTCCAACAACTGGCAATCCCACTACCAACTCTGAACTTGAGTTCAAACATCTAGAAAAATAGAGAAATGAAAATAATCTCTGAAGACCAGGTAAGCTTCGAAAACTGATTTGTTTCAATCCAATGTGTTTCAAATATTGCTATTGTAATTCATAAAAAAATTTACCTCTTTATATTTTTGTTATACTCACTGCTTATAATTATGGACTAGAGCATTGAAATATGTGAACTAATTGACTTGTAATAGTTACAGGAACTCCGTAATACGTATTTGAGAGAACCTCCTTTTTCTCAGCCTACATCATCATAGTCAGGCTTCAGCCCTCTCTAAGCTTAACATTGTTGCTATGTGAAATTGGGAAATTCTCTTTCCACTTAGGAATAACTTCTTGAACATTTTCAATGTTGATCTCTAAAATCTTTTCAAAGTTTTAGCATAAAAATATGATTTTAAGTATATGTCTATTTTCCAAGATACTACCAAAGGTTAAAATGATGAAACATTTAGAATCCTTTTTTTGTTTTGTTTTGTTTCTGTTTGGGCTTTTTGGTTTGTTTGTTTGTTTGTTTCTTCTTTTTTGGCAGTTTTCTTACAATAGGTGAAAAAACTAGTAGGACAAGTGTTCCCAGGTTAAAAGCCATTGTTAGTTAAGTTAGATCACAGATCACGTGCAAATATCTTTTATGTGATTAAGCTGTAGAGGGTTGTTTTTGCACAAAGGGAGATAATCTCCAAATGGAGCATAAGCTTAACAAACATAAGCAATTATTCATATAAAAAGAAATAATATACTTTCTCTTTCCATCTATTTTACAAGCCATTGGTGAATTTGCTGCAGTACTGCTTCTGATTACCAGTAGATCTGAAAGACTGGTACACATACACTCATACAGCAGGTTGCGATGGAATGGGAAGTTCTTCATTATTTCCAAGTAAGTGATTGCAGTGATAGCTTCTGAAAATTCACATAATTGAAATACTGGCTGTATATTGCTTCAAGCAGGCATGCTTTGAAATGGATGAAATAAAAATCCTTTTAAAACAGAAAAGTGCATTTTCTGATCTCCTCCCTTGCAGTCAACTCACATAATTATGATTATTATAATTTAGCAATTACAGAACTTTTTAAATGGATTGTGCTTAAGCCAAGAACTATTATTACCACCGTATTCTGAATTAAAAATCAAGCGCAAAGATTTCATCAGTGAGACCTCCCAGCCACTCTATTGTCTGTTAATCTGAATGACAGAAGATGAAAAGGCTAAGCCCAACAATGATACATACTGAGTACCTGTTTAATGCAGTAAGAGGCACTATTTATGAGCTTGATACCAAGATTGCAACCTGAAAATCCTGAGCCACTGGCATCATGGAAACGAATCTTCCCAAATTAAATTAAAACTATACATGAAGATACCATGGATAATGAATCAAAGACCATGACAATTACCACAGGTATTTTATATGTGAGTGACAGAGAAAAGCTATCATTAAAAAAAAGATATTGGACTCATCTGATAACACTGTAGAGCAAGTTTTTGCTAAACACAAAATGAATGTCTCTTTTCGATTTCCTAAATACCTTTCACAAGAATGAGAATACAGAGTGGTTTAACTGGTTTTTTTAAAAATCCATGTTCATGTTTTCCAAATGCTTTTTATGGCATTCAATAGTGGATATACATATTCCGGGGTTTTTATAATAATGAAATTTTATTGCATATTTAACAACTTCTTTTTTCAGGTCCTTACTGGCTTTCTTTTTATAACTTTCCTGGAAGTACTTTTTAAAAGAACGTTGCTAAATAACCAACATTAGCTGTCTGGTTAGAATTTGCTTTTGGTTGGGAAGTACAGTAAGTATAATTCATATATATATATTTATATATATGTTATAAAGTTTTAAAGTACAACCTTTAAAAATTCTTTTGTTTAATTACTTTGTTCTTAATAATCTAAAACCTATAATGTATTTTAACTATTTATTAATGCTTTAAAGGAATTATCAGCTAAACCAAATGTTAACAGAGGCAGTGATAGCAACATGGCATTATACTAGTAAAACATGGAAGGCCCATGATGACAAACCTAAAATTAACATCTTCTAAATTGGAAAAACTGAAAGCATGCTCTCTAAAATCAGATACAAAACAAGGATTCCACTCTCACCACTCCTGTTCAATAGAATACTAGAAATTTAAGCCAGAACAATCAGGGAAGAGAAAGAAATAAAAAGGAAGTGAATAGGAAAAGAAAAATTTGAATTATCTCTATTTTCAGATATGGTCCTTTACATAGACGAACCAAACAAAATCACTAGAAGAATCTTCAGGCTATTTAAAATTTCAACAGAAAGGTAGCATAAAAAATAAATTCACAAAAACAAATATCATTCCTGTATACCAATAACGAATCAACTGAGGAGGAAATCAGAAAAACAATTTCATTCATGGGCTGGGGATTTAGCTCAGTGGTTTCGCCGCCTGCTGCGCAAGCTCAAGGACCGGAGTTCGATCCCCGGTACCAAAAAAAAAACCCAAAAAACCCAAAAAAACAAAAAACAATTTCATTCATGGTAGCTTCAAAAATTAAATATCTCATAATCTTTGTAACCAAGGAGGTGAAAGACTTCTATAATAAAGACTATAGAACTCTGAAGGAAGAGAATGAAGTGGATGTTAGAAAATTGAAAGATAACCACCATTCCTGGATAGGTAGAATTAATATGGTTAAAATGCACACATTACCAAAACCCATCTATATATTTAATGAAATACCTGTTAATACCTGCTAATGTTAGCCTATTAATACCTGTTAAAATACCAACAACAACTTCACAAACTAGAAAAATCAATTCTAAAATTTATATAGATCCAGAAGTAACCAATGTTGAGCAAAAGTACAAAGCAGAAAGCATCACTATTTAGAATTTGAAGTTATACTATAAAAGTATGGTAACAAGAACAGTATAATACTGGTACAAAAAGAGACATGTAAACCAAAGGAATGAAGGAAAATACACACAAACAATCCCATGCATATTCAGCAATTTGATTTTTGCTAAAAGTGCCAAAACCACATATAGAAGAAAAGATAACTTCTTTAATAAATGGTGTTGGGAAAACTAGTATTCCACATGCATATATTCCATATCTCTTACCATATAGTAAATTAAATCTAAATGGATCAAAGTCCTATATATAAAAATAGAAACCTTGAAGTTGCTGAAAAGTAAAAGAGCAGAAACACTTGAAGTCATAAGTACAGTCAAGGAATGGCTGAGTAGATTCTAGTAGTACAATAAATAATATGAAGAATCAGCCAATGAGATCACATCAAATTTTTTAAAAATCCTGCATATCAAAGGAAACAATCAACAGAGTGAAAAAACAACCTTCAGAATGGGGAAAAACAATTGCCAACTACTCTTCTATAGAGGACTAATGTATAGACTGCATAAAGAACTCAAAAAAATTACCTCCCAAATCAAATAACCTAATAAAAATGAGCAAATGAACTGAATAGAGTTCTCAAGAGAAGAGTACAACTGGCCAACAAGTACATGGAAATTTTTTCAGCATCTTTAGCCATTAGGGAATTGCAAATCAAAACAACTCTGAGATCCAACTCATCCTAGTCAGAGTAGTTATCCCCAAGTATACAAAAATGACAAATACTGGCCAGGATGTAGCGCAAAAGAAACCTTTTTATGTTGTTGGTGGGAACACAAACTAGTAAAACCAATATGGAAATCAATATACAGGTTCATCAAAAAACTAAAAATAGAAATTCTATTTGACCTAATAATACTTCTCCTGTTTACATTACCAAAAGAGTTAAAAACTGTTAAAAATATGCATACTCATATTTATATTAGTGTCATTCATAATGGCTAAGCTGTGGAAACAGCCTAAATGACTGTCAACAGATGAGTGGATTAAAAAAAGAGGATATTATTGTTCAGCCATAAAAATAATGAAATCGTGTTATTTGCAAGAAAATGGATGAATTCTGAGTCCATAATGTTAAATGAAATATGACATAGAAAGTTAAATATTATATGGTTTCTTTTCTGTGGGAGACTCAAAGTTTAAAATAACTAGAGTAAAATAAATGAGATATGATAGGAAACGAGATATGGTAAATGAATGTAACTATTTACAAACATGCATTGATTAATGAAAAATAAATGAAATCAAATAATAAAACAACATATAATACAGATAAATTCATTTACTATGGCTGCTCTAACAAACTACCTCAAGCACGATGGTTTATAAAACAAACATTTAGAGTTCTGGAATTGAGAAGTCCAACATCAAAGGACTGGCAGGGTGGGTTCCTTCTGAGGCTGTAATGGAAGAACCTGTACCAGGCTTCTCTCCTTGACTTGGGGATGGCCATCTTTATGTTGGTATGGCTTTCTTCCTGTATAGGATTCCATCTTCAATTTTTTTCTTTTTTAAAACAAGACCAGTCTTACTTGATCAGGGTCCATCTGAATGATCTCATTTTAACTTAACTATCTCTGAGAAGATCCCATCAGGATGAACTTTGACTTCATCATAAGAGTTTGGCTAGCACACAATTTACAACAAAATAATAAGGTTTTACTCTTTCATTTTTAATAATTTCAAGATCTGCGAACACAAAGATTTCTTTAAGTAGTTACTACTCTACCTTAAAAATGTGACAGAACAATAAATAGAATTTATATTGTTCTACTGCTCCCTTTCTTTTACTTCATGGAGACTCTTTCTTACATTTCAATTAGAATTTATGCAATGTATTTCCCTTATATCTTATCTATTTTGTAATTTTTTACTGTCAGGTAATATAACCAAAATGCCAGGAAATGCATAATCTTTAAAATGTAAATAACATCAATGACAAAAATAAATGTTTTAATATATCTGGGAATTTTAGAAATACTTTCAAACCAAAGATCTTTTTATATAACCAGGAAACTTGTTTTTTACACATAACCTCCAGGAAAAACCTACAAATTCAAATTTGTAGTAAAAAAATCAGCCATATATTTGCATTAAAAAGTCAACATATAACAACAAATGCATGTTAAATAAAAATGATCTAATGACATTCATTGCAGCACACAGTAAAGTAAACTTTATTTAGAACCATTGCAATAGATTTAGAGACTGCTGCAACAGGGCCTCAAAGTGAGGCAGAGGAATCGTTCAACATGAGCAAGTGGGAATTTATAATCAAGAAGTAGGGTGGAAGCCAGTGGATAGAAAAATCCTAAGAGGAAACATCAGCACTAAGGAAGATTCTGGCTGAACTAACCTAACTAATGGGGCTGAAGATAGGCCAGGGTGATCACACATCCTCTGCTCACCTGAAGGATAGTGGAAAAATTGGGAGCTTGGTCAGATATGGAGGGTGATCAGCTATCAAGAACAGGGATTCTAAATGGAAAAATAGGAATAAAATCTTTGTAAATAGGGAGGAATGGAGGGGTTGAAGGGAGGGCTGGGCAAGGCTGAAAAAGAAGAACCAAGAGAGACTATGTAAAGGTGCAAATTTCCAATGATGAATGTTATTATATTGTATATCTAAAATGTACCAATGATTAGAATGTATAATCGATAATGTAAAATAAGAAGAAAAGGTCCAAAGGGGTAGGGGTAGTGGGAGGGGCAGGGGAAAGGAAAGAAGGGAAAGGAAAAATGATGAGAAATGGAAAAAATGGAAATAAAGTCTTTGTGAATAGGGAAGGGTGGAGGGCGTGAAGGGAGGGCTAGGAATGGGGAAAAAAATAAGAACCAAGATGCATTATGTAAAGGTACAATTCCCAGTGAGAAATGTAATTGTGTTGTATACCTACAATGTGCCAATAAAAGAATTTAATACAAAAAAAAAGTATCACTTGTTTTATTTTAAACTTATTCTGTTGCAGCTGCTATGAATGTCAAAGACATGACATGAATGTAAAGATTAAAGCTTTAAAAACAAAAGCTTAAGGATGGATAGACTCAGAGAACTTGATCAAGCTTTCAAATGCCCAGTGATGTTTATGGTAGAAATAGTATTTGAACATAAAATCACAGGCATTATTTTCGGAATACAGAGTGAAAATGAAGTTAGTCAATGAACTAAAATTAAACATAGCAATAAATAAGTCTAAGAGGGGGTAAGCAATGTTTTCTATCTTGAATTGGAGAATTAGTTAAATAAAAAAATTCAAAACAAAATAATCTCAATTCCCATAGACAAAGCACAAAAAAAATCCCCAAATTTGGGGTTTCTTATCTTTGATTGTACTTCTTTCTCACTTCTTAAGACTTGACACTAATATAGTCTTTAAATACTACTGAAAAAGCAATCACACTATCACTAGCACAGTTACTGTTTTCATTTCAGTGATATTTGTTAATAAAAGGCCACAGATTTTGGGGTTCCTGCTATGTTATAAATACAAAGGATGTGGGGAGATAGGAAAGAGGGAGAGCCAGGAAAGGGCCAGTAAAAGGGATCAAGATGTGACATGTATATGGAACAACAGGCCATGATGTACATATTTATTTTGTATTGCAAAGATACACTAATACAATTTTTAATTAAAAAATAAACATAGACATGGGCTTTTTACAGTAGACTTGCTGAATAAATTGTCATTTTTCATTAAGTAAAGAAGGCCTTAGCCCTTTTTGATTTATATTTGAGCCAATAAAGCAGCTTGATTATATGCTGCATGCTTTAACAAACCAATCTCATGGTCAAGATGATTGGTAACTTGGCTATATAAAAGTTAATAGGTAGGAGCTTAGCAAATGTTTTCGAATCTATAAATTACTGAGTGGATGTTGTAGACATGTTGCAGTATCTGTCATCCTATTGATTACCTTGTTAATATATGTGAATTTATTATACTAGATGATTTGCATTGATTAATAATCTGTCACAAATAATGTTATGATTTATTTCATCATGTCTATGTTGTTAATCTACCACTGCAATCTTAAAAGTATGTGATTTTCTTATATGTGGAAACTGGTTTTGGTTGCTGATATAGTTCATCCTCATTTTATTATTTCTTTCTGGTGACTGTTTTAGTAAGCTTTCTGTTAATATAACAAAATATCTAATATAATTAATTTATAAAGAGAAAGTTTATTTTGCCTCACAGCTTTGGAGATTCCAGCTCCTGATCGGTTGGTCCCGCTGCTTTGGATCTGTGACGAGGTAGCACATGGTGCCAGGAACACAGAGTGAAACAAAACTGCTCCTCTCATGGTGAGGAAGAGAACAAAAGAGAAACAAGGAAGAGGCCAGAGTCCCAAAACTCCCTTAACGGCACATACCCAGTGAACTAAGACTCTCCAACAAGGCCTCATCTAAAGGCATCACCACCTCCCAGTGTGCTAACCCCGGATGAAAACACATGGACATTCAGGGGACATTTAAGATTCAAACTATAGCAGTGACAATTTGATTGAAAGTCAGCCACAAAGAAGAATAACATCCTGTCATTTGAGGCAAAATGCATGCATTTGGAGGACATCTTGTTAAGTGAAATAGGCCAGCCACAAAAAGGCAAATTCTCTGTCTATGTGGAAGCTAAATAAAAGTTCAACTGAACATAGAATAGTGTTTAGTGAGATTGGGAAGAGTGTGTGTGTGTAAGAATAGTGTATACCATATGCATTTATGGAAATATCATTTTGAATCCAATTAATTTTAATATTTAATATCTATTAATAAAGATTGCAAATAATAAGAAAGTGACCAAGCAATAGCTCATTTACATGATGTGGATTTTTGTAAGTGCTCAAATGTGTCTTAATAATCTATGAAAAGAATACAGTCTTTCCAATGAAAGTTATCCTGATATTCCTGAATACCCAATGCCCACCAACATCCTGAAGGGACAGGTTATCCAGTTTATCTAACCTGGCTGCCATCCCTGGTACCATCTAGATATCCATCCTTCGGCTCTCACAATGAGTGGCTCAGTCTTTTTTTCCTTTTGGTCAGTATGTACATATTAGCTCTCACCTTAGAATGTAAACAGTGAGAGGTTATTAAAACAAAAATGATAATTGCAAGAGACTAAGAGCAAATTCTATACAGAAAGAAGAAAAAAGTGGCTTTGGAAGTTGCAGTTCTTTTTGGCCAATAACATTTTGAAAGAAAAGGACAGAAGAGCCACTGATTTGAAAAGAAACCAAATTCAGAGTCTTTATAAAGTTTCTAGCAACTGTCTATCTATTTGTCACTTGAATTTTTATCCTAAGGATTCTTATCTTCTTCTTTTGGATAGAAATCTTTTCTACAAAGGAATTCAACTCAATAGCTTATGACAATCATCACTAATTTCTCCAATGGTATATTGTCATCTCACAAAGGCCTCAACAATTCTGGTAGCTGTATCAAGTGGTGGTGATTCCTATAGATTTCTTTCTTCTTCCATGAGAATTGGATCCAATAATAACTTGTATTGTCATAACTAGTATTTTAAGATAAGCTATTCTTACAGTATCTTGGAGGTTGTTATGCCTCTTTCCCTCCCATATCTCTCAAGGACCAGTTTCAAAAGCAAAAGAAACAGCATATTGTCCCCTAATTCTGCAATGAGATTTTATTAATCCACTTGGATGCACAGAATGAACCAATCTATTTTTTTTACCTTGAATAAATTGTATCTTTGCTCACTGATGTTATTTTATCTCATAGTTAGATTTCCTATCCTTGAAAATATTCATCTTCCACATAGAGCCATCAGTGACCTCATAGCGATTTCTAAATTGAAATTTTACATGGATGTGGCAGCAATTGCATTTATATTCCCTTGCACACTTTTCCTCAGAATCCTGATGAAGCATTGTGTACAAATGGAGTTCTAAACATATCCATAATTTTTTCATAGTTCCTCAAACTAGATATGCAAACTAAAATCTATGAACTGTCTGAGTTTACATATAGCTTATCTTTCAAAAAGTACTACCAAATAGCAGGCAAGTTTCATGACAGCCTCACATCTGCTAGAGTAGCACTTCTAGGGGTCTTTGTAAGTGACTTGCTGCTGAAAAATGTCGAGACTCGGAAGCTTTCTTAATATTTTTGAGAAACATATTAAAATTAGAAGAGTAAAAAGGGAAAGCTGAATATATCTAATAGACCTAACCACTGACAACTAACTTCATGTGGCAGCTTGATTCTAGAAACACAGATTTTGGAATTAAAAATTTCTGAATTTGCTTGATCATTCATTCTTAATGTTTCTAATCCCTAATATTAAATGATAAAAAGCATCTGATTCCAGGTATTATTGTAAAGAATTGTAAGAAAAAATGATATACATAGACCCATGTCTAAAATATAATAATTAATGGTAACATTTTTCCACGGATCAAAACTAGTTGATTTAAGCATAGAGAAAAATCATTCTCAAATAAATTATTTAAGTGATTAAGAATAGTAGCTTGTGGGTGGAGGGGCTTGGATAGAAAATACATTGAATTCAACATTAACCCGAAGTGATTCTCTACATTACCAACAAAAGAATTCCAGTTCAAAAAGGAATTTCCATCACTGAACAAGGGTTTCAACAATTTAAAAATTGGGAGATAGATCCAGATATACATAGATACAGAAAGACAAGAGGGCCGCGCACGCGCACACACGCACACACACACACACACACACACACACATCATAGCACTTAAAACCCTCTTCCCCACTTTAATCAATTTACTTCCTCACAAAGAAACCATGTTTCATCTACTGTTTGATTCCATAGTATATGAAGCTACTCTCACCTCCTACCCGGATTTTCTCGTTCTTCTACTAGTGAAAATGGTTTTTCTTCTTTAATTATCCAAAAAATATTCATACTGTTACCTCAAGTCAAATTTCAACTGCTTAATAAAATTTTCTCCTGAATACTAAAGACTGCTCTGATCTCCAGTTCTCTCAATTTTTATTGTATTCTATTACTGTGTGAGTTAGTACTTTGTTGTCTTCTTTCTCTAGTTATATTTTATGCATCACTTTTGTCTTCCTTATTGTAAGAAACCAACCATTATATCTAATTTGGATATTACAAAGCACTTAGTTTAATGTAAAATATTCAGACAATTCTTAATAAATTCTTAGTAAATTGTTTATTCCAGGCTCTATTTTTAACAAATCTTTAGATAAATAATACTGAATATGTTAATGCTAATAATAAACCATTATACACAGTTAATATATTTGGATTACAAAGAAAGTATGAAGACATCATTCTTGCAATAGCTTTATGACCTGGAAATAAATATGTTAAGATGTCTAATGTGCTATAACTACAGAAAAGAGATTAAAATGAAAATATCCTCAACACTTAATAGCCTGAAATAGTTCAGGGCTTTTTATGTGTTCTATCAAGTTAAATACTTTGCTTAGTTCATTTTATCAAGGACAGACAAATTATTCAGAGATAATAATTCACAGAGTTCACTAAATTAAAAACTATTTTTCTTCTGGACTATAAATAGGAGTAATATGTTAACAAAAGAAATGAATGTATTGAAGTTGGAACCACAGAAAGTAATTCTTGAATAACATCTCATTACCCTATAAGTTAGAATAGTAATTGCAAGAATTTGAGCATACCACATGCACAATAGTGTGGTATTACTTCAAATGAATTACACTATTTTCCCTTAAAAATTTGTAATAATGTTCAATAATAAATAATAACCTGTAGGGCAAGTATAAATGGAGGTGGAATGTAGCACAGTATTTTATGACTGAACTCCACAGGCTAAATTGATGTATGCTGATTGCTTTTGCCTGTACAATTTGTTTCTGCAGATAATAGCATAAACTCCAGCCCTACTCCCCCTACATGCCAACCTCAATTGACTTCTCTGTTTACACTACCTATTATTAGACACTAAAAAAGGCAACTCTTTATTCAATCAACACTTCAACCTGTAGTATAAGCACCTTCTAAAACTAAAGCAACCTATTGAGAAAAATATATTAATATTCCACGTAATTAAAGGCATTGTGATAACACATAGTTTAGTGTTGTAGCACTTAAACCTTTTCTTTTCATAACCATTTTTATAGTTATAGGTGGTGTAGTTGACAAAATTGAATATTAATACACCACCAAGAAACTTATATGGAAAAGCTAGATTTTTATTTTTCAAATTATGGACTCAAATACATTTAAAATTTTATATAATTGATATGCAAATGGCTGGTAATTAATAAATGATGAATTATTTCTACTATTTCATAGCAATGCTATCTTAAAGATCTTTTATGGTTTATTTCAATTTTTGGAAGAACTTTAAAATTCAACGTTTCTACTAAACCAAAGCTTTGATAATTATCCTCCCCGACCATTAGAGAAAACTTTAATTTAGAAATAGCCATTATTTGTATATAACCATATAATCTTATAACATGCTTAATTTTTGTTCTTCTTTGGTACAGTCAAACTTGAAACATTTCCTTAAAGTATATTAAACTGTTGACAGTTTCTAACTGCCTACTTCTTCACTTCACAATTTAGCCATTAAAGTGATTTTACTCAGAATTGAACCTGGAAGTCAGCTGTGGTGGTGCACACCTGTGATCCCAATACTTGGGAGGCTGAGGCCAGCCTGGGCTACATAGATAGTTTAAGGCCAGACTGAACTACATAGCAAGAGCCTATCTCAAAAAACAAAACAAAACAAAAAAGAATTGAACCTGGTACTGATCATGAAGAAAGAATATCTAAGAGGAGACAAAATGCCAAACTGAAGTCCCAAGATTTTAATATATTTACAAAGTTATTTTACTGTTTAACTTACTTTTTCCTTTTAAACATGCCCCTCTGTTCATCAAATGCCTTCATATATCTAGAATCCAGACACCATCTGTCTTAGTTACTTTTGTTGTTGAGACAAAATACCGGGCACCCAAAGTTAAGAGGGGGAACGGTTTATTTGACTTACAGTTCACAGAGGTTTCAGTACAAAATCAAATGGCTGGCTCTAAGGCAGGGTGTTAGAGGGCCAACAGTTCATGGCAGACAGACAGCAGCAAAGCAATGAGAGACATTAATAGCACCTTTCTGCCCCTTTTTATCTTATCTAGATACTTCAGATGAGTAGTGCTCACATCCTTAATCCTAGTGCCCTTGAGCCTAGAATTGCATCATGAATCAATCACACACTCTAGATTCAGCCACCTCAGAAAATGCCCCACCTAAAAGCATGACACTTTGCAGGGATATCTAGACCCAAGCCACAACACCATCTCATTTATTATAACCACAATAGGGCTTAACAAGTGGACTTTTAAGAAACAGTCATTACATTTTGAAAGCTGAATGAATGGTTTGCACTTTACCAATGGGGATCCTCTTTATTGTATGTGGACAACAAATTTCTTCTTGCCCTGTGAACCACTCTGAAGTCCTAGAATTTTAACAAATTGAACATTTATTTCTCACCCACAATGCAATCCACTATGGATGTTCCTGGCTGTAGGTGGTGTGGTGCACTAGTCTGTCTTCATACTTGGCCAGGGACTTAGGCTGATGTGTTCACACAGGACACTTAGTAGCATTCTGACTTTTGTGCCATTAGTAAAGGAGTCAAATCTCCTTAATGATTTTCATGAAGTTCCCCCGAATCCAGCTTTCTGATTACTTTTCTTGGATATAGTCCTACAACACTACTCACCTTCTTTGCCCCAACCACACTGACCTATTTCCACCTCCTGAATGGACCACCATCTGGTTTCTTTCTTGCGCAACTACAGGCTTTTCCGATGATGTGCCTTGTTCTTCTCAGGGAACCTTCTTACTGTCATTTGGGGGGGATATAATTTCAATAAATCTTAGGTTTTATCTTAGACGTTGCTTACTAGAATTCTAGTAGTAAATTGTCTACTCCCCAAGACTCTGTTTTTCCCATAATACATTATATTAGCACCATCAGTGCATTTATGTTATGGTGACACACATAATGGGTTAAAAATGTTTGAAGGCAGAAAGCATGTTTTAAAGAACATTTTGTTCCAAGGACATAGAGACACAGTACCTGACTAGCCAACAATAGAAATATTAAAAAAATGAATGGGAAAAATTGTTTTAGGTTCTAACCTAACAACATAAGTTCCACATTGATTAATATCACTGGGAAAAACAGAAAACAGAAGAGCAACCCATTTGGGACCCCTCCTGTATACCAGGAACTATTCTTTCTTATTCCTCATTTTTATTCCCCATTCCTTATTTCCCAATAAATTTTCCTAGTCTTAAACTCAAAACAAAAAAAAAGAAATAAAAAAGTATATGGTATATTTTAGACTTAATTCTAAATGAAAATAGAATTAAAGTATATCATAAATAAAAATATAAAGGAAATGAAAAATAAGATGGATTACATAAAATTTAAAACTAATATTCACTTTTAAAATTACAGTAAAACAAAGAGTAGAAGACAAATAGAAAACAACAAATCTGATGGGAAAGCCATGTTTTTTAAGTATTTAAAGTTGCAAACATTAAAAACATTTGAACATATTGAAAACAAATGGATTTTACTTTAAAAACAAAAATTGAAACATGACAAAAACATTTCTCAAAAGAAGCATCTACCTTAGTAGTGAAAATGCAAATTAAAATAATCATATAAACTTTGCCCATTAAATTGAAGAAAATGGCAGAAAAATAATGATAGGTAGTGACAGACACACATTGTGATGGATTCTAAACTGGCAAAACTTTGCAGAAATCATTACATCCTAGGGAGATAAAAATATGTACATCTTTTACTCTGGATTCCCAAATATAGAAATTTTCTGAGCCAACAATTAAGGCTGCTTTAGAAAATAAGTACATATGAAAATTTGGTTTTTAAAAATTTTACAGTAGCATACATTTGTGATACATAATAATTATATTCCCATAACTTCTTGGCCTTTTGTCTAAAATCAAGGGTAGTAATAATTACATTCATGTTGGGGAACTGGTATGGATACATATCACATCTCGATCCTCCTTCCTCCCTTCCCTCCTATCTCCTTCTGATCCTCTTCCCATCTCCACAGATTCTCCCTCAATGTTTCCTCCCATCTCCCTTTTATTGTGCACTTTAAATTACTTATATTTTGAATTATTTATATTAGAAAAATCATGTGACATTTAACTTTCTGTGCTTGATTTATATCATTTAGCATTATGGTCTCAAGATCCAACCACTTTCCTATAAATGACGCAAATTTATCCTTCCTTATGGCTGAGTAGTACTTCACCGTGTACAGTATATACACCACATTTTCTTTCTGAATTCATCTATTGATGGGCATAATTTGGCCATTGTAATAGTGCTGCTATAAACATAGATGTGCATGCATTATTGTCATATGATGACTTTAACTCTTTATCCCCAGAAGAATGTGGCTGAGTCAAATAGAATTTCTATTTTTAGCTTTTTGAGGAATCTCCATACTGATTTCCATATCAATTGTACTAGTTTACATTCTCAACAACATTGTAGAGAGTCCTTTTTCCCCACAACCTAGATGACAACATTTGTTCATTTTGTAGTCCTTGATGATAGCTATTTCTAAGTGAGTAGTAGTATTTACTATAATACAAATTAGAAATAACTAAATTTCAAACACAGATACATAATCAAATAAAATCTAGTAAACAATGTGATAAAATTATATTCAATAGTTAAGAAAATATGTAGTGATCAACAGGTTGGGTTTTTTTTTCTGTATTTAAGCAGGAAATTGTGGAATTTTTTCTTTTTCTTTTCCAGTGTGGGTCTTTATTAGCTGTGTAACTAACACAAAAATTCCACAGCCTTGTAAAATCTTCCAGGTGCCACCGGATTCTTGGCCAGTATTCAGAGCAAAAGTAGCAGGCAATGAGATCAGACAGACCTTTTCTTTTTCTTTTCCTACTATGTTCACTCTTGGGCTTTGGCCACAGAAAAGAAATATATCTAGGAATACGTGAATGTTATACCTGTATTTTGGTGGGCCACAATTCTTTCCAAAATAATGGAGAGTAATCTAGCTGTTTAACATGTTTACTAGAAAACACAAAATGTAGAAAAAGAAAAATTATGAGCCAAATTTTAAAACCATTGCCTATAACACAATTTAATAAATATTCACTATTTTTGGTATTCACAGAGTATAATTAAAAATTAACTATAACTATTGTGAAATTTATTTTGATGGTTATGTTATTTCTGGAGCAAATTTTCTCATGCCATTGGTTAAATAATCATATTTTCCTATCAATATGAAATGCCAAGTTGAACATATGTTAAATAATGCCTATACAAAGCATACTACTTATATTTCTATCTCAAATTTCAATTTTGTTTTGTTTCATCTATTTCATCCATTTCAAAATGGTGCTAATTAGTAATTCTTAGTTATATGTCTTTCTCTTAATTGTTTTAAATCAACCTAATTATACAGTATATGGAAAATATTTTTAATGTTGATAACAAAGCTAAATATTTTGTCCATAAGAGTATTAAAATGAAAGGCATTTCTGAAAAAGGATTTTAGGTATCCTATGTTATTTCCATTATAAGTACCACTGATGTTCTCTCTTCAGTTATAGAAATCTTTATTTACAATATTACTACACCTGATATAGCATCATCGAGGTTATAAGAAATATCTTCTTATTTACTGGCTACAGTTTTTATGCAGCCATTTTTGGTAAATTGCACTCTCATTTTAAATCTATAGAGTTTGTTCATTTCAACATGGGGCCTCTGTGACAGCTGCTCTGAAACTCTGAGAAAGGCATTCTCTTATTTAGATGCAGCTCCTTCTGAATAACTTCAGTTGCCTGAGGTTTCCAAAGCTCTCAAGTGTAATTCTTATTCACTCAGACTGGCCTGAGACTTTCACCATTAAACCAAGCTTGAGGGCCTCAAGAGGTCACAGCAACATTGGTCAACTGAAGCACAATAATCCACTTTCAGAGTCAATTCCCAAGACCAGCAGAAGTAAAATTTTGTAAGACCCCGGTTAGAAGACAGCACTCTTATACATGTGCCACACTAGGCATCATTTGCCAGCTGCCAGAATATCTTCTGAAGACATGCCAGAGCTGCTTTCAAATGGGACTTCCCACTTTTCTATATGCCAGAATGCCTATCCTTTACTTTTTATTCATTGAGCCAAAACCTCCAGTAGCTCTTATTTCTTCCAATCTAGCTGATAATAGCTACCTAGCAAATAGAGTGCTCCATAAAGTAACCTAATTGAGCCAATCAGGAACAATAACAAAAGAATAGAATGGCACTTGATATTTTAGCTGCATTTATTATTTCATTTAATTTCCACCTTGCTCCAAAATACTTGACACCAAGATGCCTACCTTGAATGTATTTAGATAGGGTACCTTTAGAGTTTTCTAAAGCTGAGTCCTAAACCCTTCATGGGAATTAAATCAAGATCCCAGGAAGTTTTGCCACCAGAAGAGGGAATTTCAACACATTTTTTTCTGGTTTTGGTTTTGTTTTTTTAAACAGGGTCTTGCTGTGTAGCTCAGGCTGGGTTTGAACTCACTAGGTGACACAGGCTGGCCTCAAACTCATGGAAATCCTCCTGTCTCGGCTCCCTGGTGTTGCAATTACAGGTGTGACCACCATGCCCAGCTAACACATTATTTTCTGCAACTCATCCCATGTACTATCACTAGATCCAGTGTCTTTTAATGGTTTTAATTTTCACATATCTCTACTTTTTAAAAAATGTATTGTCTCATTAACACCCAATCCATTTGTCAGGCATTGTGGATCAATCAGTGTTTTACTAGAGAAAATAGAATGAGTTGCAGACATCTCCTAGAAATGTATCGCAAGGAATTGCCTTATGTGACTAAGTGGGGAGGCACATCTGAAATCTACAAGCAACCACCAGTAAGGACAAGCTGGAATTCTCATCTAAGAGCTGAGGCTGCCACCCAAAGACAGAACTTCTTCCTCTAGGAAGCCACAGTTCTGTCCTTAAGTCTTTTAGAGGATTGAATCAGTCTTGCCATGATTATCTAGGACAATCCTCCTTATTTATAGTAAACTGATTATAAACTCTAATCACATTTATAAAACACCTTCACAGCAGCTCCAAGATCATTGAACAACTTGCATTTATAGGCTAGACAAGTTGGCACATAAAATTGATACTGACACATTCAAAATTGAAGGAATACATAAATAATAATTTAAATAAAACTCATTCACTAGCTAGTTTACCTTTAAAAGTGCAGAATATAACTCATTATAGTAGTGAGGACAGAAGAATTCAGGGAAATTAGATATTAACAGCTCAAATTCAACCAAACGAATACCAGGTTCCCCTGCAGAGGAATTTCTCCCTTGTACCAAAATGATCAACTCATTATCTCCCTGATACGACCTATATACTATGCCCCAGACCTTTATTCAGAGTCACAGCTCCAGGAGAACAGCCTCTCTGACTGTGCATTGTAAATAATGGCTTTCCTTGAAAGCTCAATGTAAGCATCATTTGAAGAGTGAAGCTTGTTTATAGGGCAATTTGAGGTAGACTTCCAGAGTAGGTGGGACAGAAGCATAATTGGTCCAAATGGGTCATGGAAGCATAACCTTGAGCATTATATCTGGTACCTCAACTCTTCCTCTCTGGTATTTTTCCTCTCCTCTACTTCCCAGCTGTCATGAACTGAGCAGCTTTGCTCCAACATGTTTTTCTGCTGTGATGTTCCTCCCTCAAAGCCAGCCAACTGTAGACGGAATCCACTGAAACTGTGAGTTAAACCTCTCCTCCTTTAAATTGCAGGTGTCCGATATTGGGTCCAAATGATGGGAATGCTGACTGTTGCAGCTTAAGGTATTTAGCATAAATTTGCCAATTCTCATTCACTCATCTTTAGAAGTATCTCTCCAGGTAGACCAGAAACCCAATGAGTGCATATGCACTCCTTACATATGCACAGAGGTCAAAACTGATTCTGACCACACTGCTCTCCAACAGACAAAGAGCAAGGTTTCATACACTATTCTCCTTTTACTCAAAGATCATAAGTAAGTACAGAGGTAAATTCATTCTTAGTAGCTTTTGCAACTGCCTCTTGGTGTGCAGCTGAATCTATTTGATTGCATCAGCTTGTGTTTCATCTTCTTTATTAGTTCCTTTTTTCCTTCCTCCCCATATCACTGTATATGACCACTCCTCCAAGGAGCCATACTAATGTCTCGGGGTAGACGCATTTGCTACAGCCTTTTCCAAATGTTCTTAGTTCCACAGCACTGCCAGACATTATGCTTCAGCATAACTTGTAATAACATGATCCAGCTAGCATTCTATCTCCTCCAATTGCTAAGTGCTTCTCCAGAGACATGTTAATTCCTGATAATCTTGGAAGTTATTTGCAAGCATGGGATTAGTTCTTTAGAGAAATTCTCTAAAGGTATTAAAAATAACATTTGACATTTCAAATTCTTTATTTTTGTTTTTTTGTTCAGTGATTTTCATCAACACTACTCTTAGTTGAAGTATCTTGGATTTAAGGGTATTAAAGCAAGAAAATGTTATTTACATCAGTCTTACTATCTTTACCATAACATAATGGTTGCTGTGGTCTGTTTCTTCAACAGTCAGACCCTAAATTACAACAGAAGTTGTATTGCAAAGTGCAACTCTGAGTCATTTGTCTAGAACCTGGAATGTCTTTTGCTACTGAATGATATTATAAATATCAGTTATTTTCCTAGAGAAAGTTGAACCAATATTCTATGTGCACTTAACTTAGCAAATTAGGCTCAATATATTATAAGTAGATATTTTCCCCAGGAAACTCTATTAAAAACATGGTCATCATTTATAACACTATTATCCCAGGACACCAGGAATTTATTCTTCTACCAAGTAACTCTGTGGAGATTTTGTATTTGTAGATTTCATCTACCAAACATTTATATGAAGAGTGGCAAAAATGTATATGTTTGAAAAATGAATAAGTAAATTAAATGAGTACATATGCTTTTCCCTACATACCAAGATGGAAGATAAAGCTAATAATTGCTTCTTTTTGTATCAAGTAGAAAATACCACAGGGAATGTCACATTACGTCTTCTCAATGACCATTTCTCTTTTGTTAAAATAAATTCTGAAAAAAATTCTAACCTTTCTTTGACATTGTGCAGATAAAATCACCCAGAAATCAGGCAATTAAAGATTGGGTGCAAGTATAAAGGAAACTGCCTATTTTTAAATGGTTTGTTAAAATAAAGACTAGCATTAAGATTCTACCAGGAAAGCTGACCCTGCCTGTCCTTCCAAAAATCTCAGATCTCTTCCTGTTCCCTTTTTTTTAAAACAAGACTTGAATAAAAATTGCAAAGCCCTTAAAAATATGTTCAGCTGGTGAGAGAAGATAGAGAAAACAACAGAAAGTTTCCTTGCCTGTCACAGGGAAGTGAAATGCCTGCATTTTTTATATAAAGCTTTGAAACTAATTACATTAAGGGCATATTCAGTAATATCATCCAATAATTTTCCAGGATACTTCTAAGTAATTTTAATATATACCTTTTAACCCTCACCTCATGTTCCATTATACATAATTATTCTGGTTGCTTATTGCACCTTTAAATTACAATGATTAATCATACACATTGCATAATTAAATTGTGAAAAATGATTAATCATCATTGTATTATTGTTTAATTATGCAACATATTTCATTTTAACTAGAAAACAGAAAGTGTTTTAACTCATGGGCCAATCACATTATTGTATGGGTAATTGGCCTAGATTTTATTGCTGTTAAAGAAAATAAGGTCCAGGTTAAGTAACTTATGCAAGGTGAAGCAAGAATATTCTTTGTCCTTGGTCTAAACAGGTTTAGAACACAGGACTTTGTACCCTTTCTCACAAAACTAAGCCCAAGAAAAGTCACAAATGTTTCCTTCTAATGAATAAGATGGTTGCTCTTCATAAAGTTGTGCTTTTCTTTTGTACTATCATAAGACTCATATAAAAATATTAGAAAGTAAGGCCCACCAACTCCATCAGTGGCATTAAGCCTGCCTAGATGCAGCTCACAGTGCCAGTCTCTGACCTCAGACAGTTTTACCACACCCTGGAATAGCTCCTGCAAGTCTCTTTTGTTAGTGGCCTTCAGTTTGCAGTGTTAAAGACCTGTATCTAGTACAGAAATCCTCCAACTTTTCTGTCCCATAACTCCTATGCATAATAAAAATTGGAGAGAGACACAAAGAAAAAGAAACAAAGAAAAAGAATTGGTGGGAATTACTTTAAATCACAAAGTAAATTTTTTCTGTTCCCAGTGAAATTAGTTAAAATTTCTTCTTGTACAAACTATATTTGGTCTATATTCATTGACAGGTATTTTGTTTACTGTAAAAATTAAACCTCACTCCCTAAAGCAGAAAAACTGACACAGGAAACGAATGAACAATAATGACAAAATAGGCCTCCATTTTAATCTCATGTGAAATATAATATTTATAACTTTTAAACCATTAGATTAGATAATGTTACTGCCCAACTCAATTTATTTAGGGAAAAAATAATGCAGTTAATATAAAATATTTGGAGAAAAGACTTTGCAGGACCTCTCAGGGTTCTGTTGATTGTAGGTAGATCTAGGAAGAAGATCTAGATTATTTATCTCACAAAACCTCTACAAAATGAGTAGAAAACATTTCCAAATGTAGATTTGAAGGTTGTTAAGAGCCCTACATGATGAAACATTCCTGTAACCCCAGCATTCTGGAAGGCTGAGGTGAAGGATAGTAAGTTGGATTCCAGCCCAAACAGCTTAGTCACATAGCAAAACACTGTTTCAAAAATAAAACAAATCCAAAAAAAACAAAAAAAAAAAAAAGAGAGAGAGAGAGTGAGAGATAAAGAGAAAAATAGATGCTAGGAAAAAGAAATAGATGCTAAGTAGTAAAGAATAAAAATAAATGTACACCACAGAGTTTAGCATACTGTGATTTAAAAAAACATTTTGGATTTTGGAAAAGACTAACATTACTTCAAAATTTTTAAATTTATGTTTGTGTTCTCATGTGTATGGCCAAGCATGCATGCTTGTGTATGTGTGTGAGTGTGTGCGTGTGAGTGTGTTTTCTCTCAGGGATTACAAACTGACAAGACACAACTCGATCACTGCTCAGTGCAACTTATTCTGAATAAACACACATGGGGAACCAACTACGTGTACACTCACTTGCTCCTGTTTCCCTAATGCCAAATGACAAATTCTCTAAACAAATTCTCTTGTTTAAAAAAATAAGATAAAAATCATCATTACACACAGCCTTCTTCCTGCCTTCCAAATGTGTCCTCTTCGGAGTTCTCGACTGTACAAGAGACCTAAGAAATAATCTTTCTGTTTGATGCTTCTGGATGCACCATTTAACTGCAGATACCATGGTTACAATGCCAAGTGTTAGGCATGAAATTGCAGGCTTTAAAATGCAGTGAATTTGATATATTGGCTTCTTAGAACACTCACCTGCACCTATACCAGATCACATATTTGTTCATGAGAAAATGGTTGTCGGTAAGATAAGGTGATATAGACCATTAATTATAGATGGAAGCCAGGAGATAAGGAAAAAGAAGATTATTTATATAATTTGATTCCTTACCAGAATGCTGTACAGTGCAAAAGCCAATAAAACTGTTCTAATAACTTTGAGCCCAAAAGGTAATTTACATTTTATTAGGTGGAAGAGATTTGAAATTGTTTGTTGCAGAAGATTAAAAAGAAGGGAAATAAAGAGAGAAAGAGACTGAAGCTGGAATCAGAAATGAGATTTGTGATTTTCCTTTTGATCCACAAAACAGCAACTGTCTGTACTGCATTATAACTTCATATGATTTCTCATCAGGTTGTCTGAAAAGTGACTGTTTAAATGTGATGATGCTCAAAAATGGTGTCTAAGAAAGAAAGCTTACTTTTTAACATTACTATTTCCTGCAGCATTTTACTAATGAGATACACAATAAAATTATATCACTCATGCATTATTTAACATCATACCCCCTAGATTTGCATCTCCTGATTTTCATTGACTCACATGCTGGAAAACAGAACAGCCCCAGGCATTCTAGGTTTTGCATATAAATCACCTATATAGTTTACAGAATGTTATTTTAAAATAAAATATCCAATTCCCAGGCCTCAGTTATGTTTGAACAGGAATATGTATTTTTGTATAATTATACCTTCATTTATATTTTGAAATACATCATTTGCTCACTGAGTTAATTTTTATTGAGTGTCTACTGGTACAAGGTACCATGAAGGGGTGTATGATTTCTTTAATTTAATTAAGAAATCATAACTCCTGGAATATTCCTCTCCCTTTCCAGGTATTTGACAGAAACACTGTGATAACTAAGTGACTTGAATTAAGATATTTAAAGAGATAAAATATCTATTCCCCATTCAGAAGGACCTAGGCTCTAATATTTGAGCTGAAGAGGGAAATACACATGTAATTAAATAGACAGCTTTATACAGCTGTGCACTGGGTCCACTGTCTACTAACTCAGGGAAACAATTTTCTTTCACCTCTTTTCAAATCCATGTTTAGTGATGAAAAATGAATAGTGGTGGCAGTTTTTATACCCCAGAAATTGGTAAATGCAACAAAGTGATGAGTTGCATTTTCTCTTTAGTTTAGACATTGTTTTTAGAGAGAGCAAGTTGTGAACATGTTTACCAGCCCACTACTGGATTTACACAATGTTTTTACAAAATTATCTCCACAAATAAAATACAGTCTTCAAAGAGCAAAAGTCTTTGTGGAAGATTTTAAATATAATGAAAGACATATTAAAATAATATTCATAAATTATACAACATTCATTTAAAATGATTTAACCTTTTTAAACATGAGATAGCAGGGGATCACAAAGTAAATAGAACAAAATTCTTAAAAATATTAACATTTTATAGTTGGGATGTTGTTGTATAGATTTATTTTGTATTTTTATAGTTGAGAAATTTTCCATAAAATGACATTTAAAGTGGAAAAAAGTAAAATGCATACATATGGATAAATTAACATATATAGACACATTTTTCATTATATATTTCACATTAATAACTACCATATTCTTAAAAGTAAAGACCATATGTATACATAAAAGATATGCTGTATAAGTCATTCAATTAGTTTCTCAGTAATGTGTGTCTTTTATAGTGAAGTTATAGCTTGTAGTTTAATTATGTCATTCAAAGTTCAAGTGGGGCATGAAAAAAGTATTGAATCAAATATTCTTCTTACATAAATTTAAATAAATAAAAGCACCAATGAATATACTTTTAGTAAATGTGTTGAGATTTTGCACAATTCAAAACACACAGATTGAAGATTTTGTATATTGTTTAGCCCATTCATTTTGTTTTATGAATGATAAAAATCAAAGTTCAAAAATGACAAGACAGCTGGGCATGGTGAGGCATGCCTGTAATCCCAGCACTGGGGAGCCTGAGGCACGAGGATTTGGTGAGTTGAGGGCCAGCCTGAACTACATAGTGAGACCCTGCCTCAAAAAAAAAAAAAAAAAAAAAAAAAAGACAAGGAACTTTCCAATGTGAGTTAACCAAACGCTACTGAGTCTGGATCAGGATCAACAACAACACCTGGGAATTTGTAGAAAATTCTGAATCTCAGTGCACTCCTCCTCACAAGTATTGAAAGATAATCTGTAGTTTAACAAGTTCTCCAGATTATACACATATTAAAAATTGAGAAATACTGACTAGTCAATAATAGATTTGATACTAGAAATCAAACAATCTCCTGACTCAGTGTCTGATTGTCCCACCTTTTTACATCATTTTGTAGCCAGCAGATGAACTTCCTTTTTCCAACCATTACAGCTGGAAGATAGACTTTCCTCCTTCTATTTCATTTGTTTTTCCTAATCCAGGTTCTGTTTATGTATATATGTGCATATACTCTAGGAGTATCAGGAGACTCCTGCTAGGTTCTCCTTCCTTCAATCTGAATTGGTCATTTCAAAGAAGGATGATAGTGTGATATTTTGCAATTCTTCAAAAGTATCAAACATAAAATGGAACAGCTATATGTACATCTGTGATCTGTGATGATGATAATGGTCATAATAAAAATGTCTGTATTGTGCATTGAAAAAAGGGAATCACATAAATTCAAGAAAAATAACACAAGAAGTAATGAGTTACAGAAGACCTGAAAAACTATGCTAATTGCCATATACTGCCCTTAAATGACTGTATACTTTTCCTCTGACCTCAACACCACTTGCTTTATTTGAAGAAAAGTGTATGTGGATTGTATATGATACCAAGAACAGCAGAGCTTTGGGGGCAAAGAGCCTTTGTGGCAATGCAGATGGGAGGAAGCTGCCAAGGGTTAAACCAATTACCCTACACTAAATTTAATTGAGGAATAATTTATAGAAGCCAAGAAACATTAATTTAACAATGAATCACTTAGGCTGAAGGCTAAAATATATGTGGTCTGATCACTAGAGAGCAAACAAAAGATTGAGAAGAGCTTAGGAGGACTTGAGTACCTTGGAACTTAAAGCCACTAAATAAAGAACTTCATGACAGGAGGACTATCAAACATTTGAGCAAGAAACTAAGAGAGGTTGTCAAATCCCAGTGCAAGGCCTAGGTAATAAAAGGATGTCTATGTTTGTGTGTGATTCTTTCCTGAGGATAGGGCAGGAGAATTCTAACATATTTTTGGCAATGTTATTTAAATACTGTTTTTTCCCTTAGGCATGCTACCCCAAGAAATTAAGACAGCTGTCACTGAAGTATTTGGAATACATTGGTATAGCGGGAATTAGCTAATTTTTCTTAGAATGATTAAGGAGCTTTTGTATTCCCAAACAGAAGGACACATATTTCTCACTCTCATTTTGAAAAATGTCAAAAATAAAATCTAGGTAAAAGAAAATTTAAAGTAAATAAAGGCAAAATTACAGTAAATGTAATTTTTAATTATGATTTTCCTAAATGCTCAAAATATGGTCTTTCCTTCATTTTGTTTTTCAGCAAGCTTGACACCAGTTTACTGATGGCTTTTACTCTGAGATGTGATGACCCGATTTTTCATGGAAAATTGCTGTGATTTTCTTAAAGGTAATAGCCATTCTAGTGTAAACAGACACTGTAATTTGTTTTTGGTTTCTGTTTTGCTAGCAGAGGTTGTGTGTGCTTTCAGAAAGCATCTTTGCATTCTACTTGTTTTCCCTAAGAAATCAGACTGGCAGTGTTATTTTATGGGTTACTTTATGCTTTGTGAGTTTTCTATGATTGACTTCTTGCACTTAAAGGGATTTACTGATGTTAACTGAAGTTGTTTCGTTCCTATGAAAGCTAAGGCTTTAAATAAGCAAATAGGAGATTGATAAGTGTTTCATATTCTGTACCATATCAGGATATGCACAAGATTTTCTGTAATAGCTTTGGAAAGCAGTTAAGAAAAGCTTAATAGGTACCTACTTTGTGTATTATTCTTCAATTTACTATGAATTTCCAGTTTGCTAAGAATGTACTTCTTAACCACTCGGACTAATCAACAGACTTGTTTCCTTTGTCCACAACTGTTTCTGTATACCATGAAAGATTTAAACAAGATGAAAAAAATGACTTGATTACAATAAAAACTTTTGAAACAAGCATTTTAAATACTTATTAGCCACTCTAAAAGTGGTTCCAGTGTTGTGCCCACAACTATGTTAAAGAGATGAAGCAGGGAATAGGGGCACATGCCTGTAATCCTAGCACTTTCTAAGTGTAAAATAAGAGGATTTCAAAGTGTTACCCAGTCTGTGCAATTTGGTGACTTAGACCTTGTCTCAAAATCTTTTTAAAAACATTTTTTTAAAGGCTGAGGATGCAGAAAAATTTTGTGATATTATCTGTTTTTTTGTAAGAGTCTTTTTCTGTCTATGACTTGTGCTGTAATATTTTGACCATTCTTTTAAGATTATGGTACACAATGTATTAACTGTTATTCTTTAATCAATTTGTTATGAAATTTTGCTTTATTTTTTCATAGAAGTAAGACTGTTTTTTAAAAATAGTTCTTTATTAATATCATCTTGTATTATATTGAAATAAAACTTTTAAAATTAAAAAAAGGCTGAAAATGCAGCTCAGAGGGAAAGTCCTGGGTTCAATTTCCAGTACTGCAACCCCCTGCCCACCAACAAAAAGAGAGATTAAGGAGAACTGGCCTATTCAACGTAACCTGAGATATTGTAAAAAATTTGGTGAGTGACTTTCAAGAATGCATCACAAAAGACATTACAGATTATGGCTTGATCTCTTTGTGAATATTTCCTCTAGGGGACACCAACTTCTATGACATGAACACACATAAGGACTTCTACAAAGAGATTCATTCATCTTGATTGCCATCTCATAAAAAACTGTTCTCATTATTTTGTTTTGTTTTTTGAGAGGTACTGGGAATTTATCTCAGGACCTTTCCAATGAACTACATCTCACCATCTCACCACCCCCCGCCCCTTTTCTTTTTCTTTTTCTTTTTTTTTTTTTTTTTTTTTTTTGGGAGACAGGGACTTGCTAAGTTGCTAAATTGCCCAGCCTGATCTCAAACTCATGATCTTCCTGCCTCAGTCTTCTAAAGTGCTGGAATTACAGTTATGTGCAACCATGTCCAATTTCATAAGAGACACTGAACCAGAATCCCCATGTTCATAATCCCTAAGCCACTTGCATGTTCATAATTGTCCAAGCTGAATTTCTATTGTATCTTTAAGCCAATTAGTGCTGGAGTAATTTGCTATATAACAACAGTTAACAAATAGAAAATTGTGGTTTATTCATTCATTCAACCAATATTTATGAAGTTTCTTACATCAGGAATTAAAGTTTGGATATAAAAATAAAGCAATATGCAATTTATTGAGAAGGGAAGAGAAGCAAAACTAAAAGCATATGATTCATTTCTAGGCATATGATATTATAATGACTTTGACTGTAAAAGTCTCCCAGGTCTAATTCTTTAAACTATGATTAGTAGCATTTGTAAAATCCTTAGGCAGACATAAAATGGAAGTAAATTCCTCTCAGTAATCTGGATAAGTGCATTGTGATTATTACAACTTTCATCTTCTTTGAAGATGTGTGGAGGCTAATTTGACCAAAAACATACGTTATGAACCACAGTCAAATATCTGATCCTTGCCCAGAGGATATTCTATTCCACAGCTAATACAAAAACTCTTAACCTTGCTTCCTTCTTTACCACAGAAAAGGCTGTGAGAAGGAGTCCCAAGTAGAATAGGAAAGCTAAATGCAAACAAGACAAAATGAAGATAGTAAACAAACTGATTATTATACACGTGATGCGTATCTTACTAAATGTTGAAACCCAATCTATATTGTGTTAAAATGGTTATATCTTTGTTTCAAGATTTCAAAAGGTTGTGCTCAAAGAAACCATAGTAATTATTGGCCTCAATGGTGTACTTTACAGATAAAGAAACTAAATTTACTGCTAAATTAGCTTACTCTCAGACAAAATTAGTTAATTCAAGAAGTGGGACTATAACACAGAATTGCAATGCTGATTATTTCCCATACTTCCTATGTGGCACATTTAGCAGTTCAAGAATCACAGGTAACAGAAGTGTGATTGAACTCCCTGTTCTGTAATTTCTAATTTATGTTGATGCTATGCATTTCTGGGAGTTCATTTAGTAGGGGGTCAAATGGCTATTTGGTACACAATCTACAAAATAGTAAAATAGTTTCTCATTCCAGAAAAAAAATAGTTCTATGAAATAATTGACAATGTCATTTCAGAAAGTCATATAATATTCCTGTAAACCACACTTTAGATCACCCAAAGGATAGAGATCTTGCTCCAGGGCAATAAGCCCTAAAGTACAACTTTTTAAACATTAATAGTTCCCACATTTAGAAACAAGAAGCAAGATCTGTAACAGCTCCGAAAAATGAGATGCTGGAACAAGGTGTGCTTTGATATTCAAAACTTTTTCACAGGAAGAAACTGAAAGAACTTGACAATAGCATCTGTCATAGATTTTCACTATTTGATGTTGCTGCAAAGGTAAGAACCAGCTTGGAATAGATAGATTTCAAATACTTAAGGTTAGAGTTAAGGATAGGGTTAGAGTTTGGCCTTTAAAATGTGAAAAAGAGCTCTGTAAAAGAATCAATATGGAGAATATTTAGGCCACCCAAGATAGGACTTTAAATAGATTTGATACTGTCATTGAACTTAATCTCATAGAAAGGATAAATGAAGTTGGCTGCCAATAGATGCTTATGAAACAATTTGCCTTAACTATGTCAGAGTAATGATTATATACTGCTTCATCCACACTTCATATCATTTCTTTTGATTAGAAAGAATATCTATTAGTATGTAAATCACTTATAATTATTGCAAGTAATGATATTATTAAAGTTTATAAAGCTAACATAAAAGGAATCCAGTGGGAGTTAAATACTGTCTCAGTGGTCAGAAAAGAAAAATGGAAATTAAATTGTACATAAAGGAAAGATTCTATTTCCGCCAGCATCTTGATAATAAATTGAACAACTGATCTACTTAACAATTCCTTTCTTTTTTGCTTAAAATCATTTATTAGTACATTTCAGGTATACAATACCTTTACATTTATCATTGTGTGCTTGCACCTGTACATGATGTATCTTGGTTCTTATTTTTTCCCCATTCCCTATGCTCCCTTCCCTCCCTCCACCCTTCCCTATTTTCAAAGACTTTGTTTCCATTTTTCCTTTTCTCATATTGAGGCCATACTCTTAAGTGAAATAAATAGGACACACATGTGTAAATAGTTTCTCTAGTGTGAGAAACTGAAGTGTAAATAAGGATTAAAATTATTAAAATGAATAATTGATAATTTGAAATAGGAAGGAAAGGTCCAAAGAGGTAGGGGAAGTGGGAGGGGAAGGGGAAAAGAAAGATGATCTACTTAACAATTTCTTAAAGGAGATAATCCTGAGAGAATGCTGTCCTAAGAAATAAACCTTGCTAACTACCAAGAGTGTTCAACAGAGTCCTGTGCTATCTCTTATATTAGTTGTCTGTGGTTACCCTAAAAAATAACCAGAAACTAAGAGGTTATGCAACAAAGATATATCGTCTCACAGTTCTGGATGTTAGAAGTATATCATAGACCATTTTCCCTCTGAAGGCTTTAGGGAAGAATTTGTTCAAAGTCACCTCCTCCTTGTTCCTCATAGTTTTTTGGTTTGTATCAACATAACTACAAATTTCACATTGAATTTTTCCTGTATCTGTCAAAAATCTCCATTTTTCATAAGAAAGTCAGCCATATTGGACTTGATTCCACCTTAATGACTTAATAATAACCAATTTTATCTACAATATTCCTATTCTAAATAAGGTCATGTTGGAGTTTCCAAGAGTTAGGACTTCATCATAAGAATTTGGAGGGACATAATTCAAACCATGACATCAAGAGAAGGACCATAGAGCTGTGTACAACAGAACAACAGACAAGTCATCATCATTTTTGGAGTGGAGTAGCTTGGAACTGAATTTTTAAACATTTTCCTGAGGGCAAAATATCTAATATGGGTTGTAAGTGATGCTTGATAAGAAGTCATAGACTTGGCCATGAAGGGTAGATTAAGATAGTTCCAATTAAGATTGTTTTCCATAAATGAAGAAAAAGTTTTCAGCGACTTTGACACTCTATAAAGAGCTTAAATCAATAGGAAAATTTTCTGAAGATAATTTTGCTCTCCAGTTTTCTGTCCTCTCTGAACATAGCATATGAACTATGAGTGGAAATTTGTGTATATTTTATACTTACATATTTTGGAGGTACATAAATGTGGTCACACTAAAATTCTAATTATCTACCATTTGATCCAAAATAATCAGATGCCAGAAAAATATAATTTAAGCTAAGATCCCTCTGATTTCCATGAAAGGGTATGGCTCTAACAGTATAAGCACCATGGTTTAGCAAAAGCTAGTTCTGGCATTATGATTTTTATTCTATGACTACCTGTTTTGTTCTATTAAAAAAAAAAGTGAAATGAGTAGCACTTTGACACAACAAAGTGAGGTTTCATCCTTTGCTTAACAACCAGATAGATCTCTTTGCTCTACCCACTGTCCTTCAAATAAGTGCTACATTACCTTATTGTTTAAGTAAAAATTCTTATTTTGCCCCATTCAGATCTACTACATATATCATTACTGAAGTCTCCATGATGTCAATAAAAGTTAATTTATTCTGAGAAGCTGTAAAGAAGGTAAATTAAAATAGTTAAAACTTTAGATCCTCCCCAGAACAAAATATCTAGTGTCTCATACATTAGTAAGGTAAAATCTTAAACACTCACCAGGGATTCTGTGCTTAACCTCAATATTTCTCAATTTTGCACCTAATTTCACTGGTAATGCATTAGTAATGTTAGTAATTGTCATATCCATTCCACACATGAGGTTTCATACAAAGGAAGTAGGCACAAGGTACTCAAACATAGAGCAATGGAACAGTGTTTTCCTCAGTAGGACAGAGTGGAACCCCCTTTTAAGAAGTAGATAGATGTTCTTCCAGTTTCATATGAATCGTGTGCCCAGATAATAACTAAGCCTATTTCATAGTTATTCCAGCCCCTTCTTAACTATCCATTAGGACCTTACCATGTAAGTGGATGTGGCTTTAGCTGACAATGCTTTTTATTTGTTGGTTTTCCAGTCTTCAGTTTGGTTGTCCAATTTCTAAAACTTAGTTTGTAGATATGTCAGCACATTTACTACAGCTTTAGCTCTTCTGTCATTTCACATACAGTTGGATCTCTGAGGACTTATCTCACCTTGCTGTGCAAATATTTGGGAGTTGGTGCCCAGATTTTTGGGTTTTGGACTGGTGCTCTGCTACCCCCTACTGGTCCTTGGCCATATTTTCCATTGAAGAATAACTAGCAGAACCCAAACACTTCTCAACAAGATTCTTTCAAGTTTCTACTCAAGCATCTATCTATAAAGTTGACTAAGAAAAAGGCAAGTACCTGTTAAGAACTTAATTTTCTAAACATTACACCTAACTGATATTTTACTAGTTGTGTCAATTTGAGTAAGAAACGCCCAACTAAATTGGATCAGCATAGTTCTGGGTGTGGCTGAAGGGATTTACTGAAGATGGAAGATCCACCCTGGGTGTGAGTGGCACCAACCAACAGGCTTGTAGTCTGAATGGAATAAAAGATAAATGAAGAAGGAAGGCACACTTCTGTTTCTTTGGATGAGCTTCAGTCTTCACCTTCACCTTGGACATCATCTCCTAGCTTCTAGCACAAACCATTGCAGACCCTTCAGGCTTACATCACAGACTCTGGTTTCCTGATATGGACTCACCTGGGACACTACAGTGAGCTCCAGGCCTTTGACTGGATCCTTCAAATGTTCAATGCACAGAGAGCCCTTTTGCACACTTCCATACCTGAATTTGTGAACAGCCATTGTAAGCCAATCTTGTAAATCCTTATATATTTATATATCTTGCATTAAATCTGTTTCTCTTGTAAGTATTGACTAATACACTAACCTTTTGTATCTAGCCATGATTTAAATTTCATACTGTCTTTGTGAGGTGCTAAAACTCACTAGGTAGATTGTTTAAATAAAAAATTAGAGATTAAACAATGTGCCTAAGAAATTATGCATATGTCATGCTCTCTATCATCTTTTCTCTGACTCAGGTCATGGGTTCATTAACTCTCTTGACTCAGAAAAAAATATTATTTATTATTTATTATTATTATTGTTATTATTTGATACTAGGTATTGAACCCAGGTGTGCTCTACCACTTAACTACATCACCAGCCTTCTATTAAAATTCCATTTTAAGACAGGTTCTCACTATGTTAACCAGGCTGTCCTGAGTAAACAGAGCAAATTCTTGAACTTCCCAATGTGTCATTTTACCATTCTCAATAATAATGCTTAAACACAGTAATATGTGGGTCTCAGCAATAGTTCAAATTATATTTTTGGTTGTTTTGGATCTTGTAATAGGTTTTTCCTAATGCTATTTTGTGATTCTCCTGCCTCAGCCTGTCAGAGTGCCGAGATTATAAACATGGGCCACTGTGTCTGACTTCAAATTGTGTTTTCTATACTGCTTTCAGATCATTGAAAAAAGCTGCAGATGAAAATAAACACTAGAAGTAAAGTTAAAAAGCATGGATATGAGTATTAGGTCTTGCCAATGCCTTATAACGTGTAGATGATAACTGTGAAAACATGTTCTAAAGAAGTACTTAGATTTCTCACATATCTCATTGTAGATTCCTCAATGTACATATACACTGGGAGTTTAATGAGGACT
Source organism: Heterocephalus glaber (assembly GCF_053883595.1). Classification (NCBI taxonomy): domain Eukaryota; kingdom Metazoa; phylum Chordata; class Mammalia; order Rodentia; family Bathyergidae; genus Heterocephalus; species Heterocephalus glaber. The sequence continues at coordinate 26,168,853 of NW_028258344.1, read as the reverse complement.
CAGACTGTGCATGAGAGACAAAAATCAGTATTTTCTAATTAACAAAAGTAAAAATTCAAGCAATAATGACATTGTGTTGATCAATGTGAAAGTAATCTGGAAACAGTAGATAATTCTTGATGCAAGAGCTTGTTGAAATGGATAAGCATAAACCTAGATAATTTTAAGTTTTATTATTTTAATTTTAACATAACGGAATTTTCTTAACCAAATAAATTACAATATAAGACCACTCCTATGATGACTACTGGTACTATTACAATTATTATAGTGTAGAAAAAGGGTTCACATCATTAAATTTATTTCTTTAGGAATATTTATCACATAAGATATTAATTAACTTTTCACAAAAACCATATAGCAATCATTATGTTATGCAATATCTTGGCCTTTTTTTCTGGGAAATGGTATTAGCCAACAATATAAACTTCATATTTGCATTTATGACTTTCCCATGAGAATTAGTTCCCCTGTCATTAGTACTTTTTCTTCTTCCTGACATTTCAAAGCATAAAATGAATAAGAAAAATAAGTAACATTATTTCAAAAACAATAGCCCTGGGCCAGGGATTTAGCTCAGTGGCTTCACTGCCTGCCTCACAATCTCAAGGACCCGAGTTCGATCTCCAGTACCAAAAAAAAACAAACAAGAAAAACAATAGCCCTGTAAATTAATTCTTATCACCATAGAATGACAATCTGTATAATCCAGTGATATTTTCAATAACTTATTAACTTGTTTTCTGCATCCCATCTTATTTTTTACAACTGATTTCCCCTAGAGTGATCTGTGTAAAATCAAATCTGACCAATTCACTTTCCTTTTCAAAAATACATTTAATTTATATCCTCCCCTTACAAGATAAAATCAAGTCTCTCTTGAGAAATATACACACTTTTTCATGATTAAGTTCATGGTTATCTCTTTAGTGCTCCTTTTCTCTCCTCACCTTACACTTCACAATTTAGTCATACAGAACTGACGACATAATTTAGTCATATAGAACTGATCACACATAGAACTGATGACATATAGAACTGATGACACATAGAACTGATGACATATAAAACTGACGACACAATTTAGTCATATAGAACTGATGACTGATGACATCTTTCCAGATTATAAAATCACACCCATTTGTCTTTATCACCTGTTGGTCCTTCTCCATTCCTGGGCTCCTCTGCAGCTCCTTTCCTTGCTTAGTGATTTTTTTTCATTCAGGCTCTAAAAGCCAGAAACATCTCTGCAAGAGAGCTTTCTAGGAAGTCAGTTCTAAGCCTCCTCACCAATGTAGGCTCTACCAGTCATAGTGACAAATTCTATTTGTTCCCAATATAATTCTACTAGTACATTAAGCAACAACATGTACTATGTAATCTTGACAACAACCATATATGGTTAACATTATAACCTTTTAATGTATGATGAAATAAAAACACAGAAAGTTTAAGTCACTAATCAAAGACTACAGGGCTAGTCAGTTAGAAAGTTGAGCATTCCAATTCATTTTCTTCTAGTTTCAGAGTCCATTAGAGCTTTTTTTTGGCTTGAGAAAATCAGATTTTATTTATTTTTTAAAATTAATTTTATTGGTATATTTTACGTATACAATATTATGAAATTCATCATTGGTAATTTGTATCTTTACGTAATCTATCTTGGTTCTTATTTTTTCCCCATTCTCCTGCCTTCCCTTCAACTCCTCCACCACTCCCTATTTACAAAGACTTTGTTTCCATTTTTTCCTTTTCTCATATTAATTCCATTCTCTTCTTTTCTTTCCCCTACCCCTCCCACTTTTCCTTCCCCTTTGCCCCTTTTCTTCCTATTTTACATTATCTATTATACCTTTCAGTCCTTATTCACACTTTCAGTTTCTCACACCAGAGTTTAGCTTTGACATCTCTGCAGATGACACTTATCATGTACAAGACTGTACTGAAACAATACTTACTTTCTGATATGCATTTGCCCACCAATTTTACCAGGGGAAAAAAATCAGTACACTCATATTTCTATCCACAGGACATTATATGTAATTATATGTTTTTGATGATTGTTAAACTAAAAAATAAAATAATCTACTTTTTGAATTATATTCTTTTAAAATTAAGTAGAATTTTTCAAGAGAAAAAATATATTTTTATATATATTATATATGTTTACTATAGGTTTATGAATTTAATTTATTTTATGATTTGGGGTAAGATGGCTGCATTTATGTTTGTATAAGGAAGATGGTCATAGTCATGTTTGTCATGTGATGAGGAGTTTTGGAAGAGAAACAAAATTTTGCTGAATGCTTTTGTTTGTGAACAATTCTGTTCACATGTCAATTCTGTTAAATGTGGAAGCGATAAAATAAAACATGTAGTTTGATCAAGTGTTTTTCTAAACCCTAGAAATGATTTAATGGAAAATTTTATGAGAATAGTGACTCTAAGACATCTTCCAAGGGGAAGCTTGTCTTCCCTTGGCTGTTTGAAATCAATGCAGAACAAGCAAATACATCAGACTCTAAGAAAAATGATTGAACATTAACTCTGAGTTTTACAGCCCCAGAAGCTGTTACAGCTTGTATCTAGATGTCCCCAAAGCCTTGTGTAATCATAAGTGGGGCTTTTTTGAGGTGGCCAAATCCAGGGTGATTACTAAATTAGTCCACTGATTAGTTTGGCATAGTTCCAGGTAGGATTGAGGGTTCTCCATCCTGGGTGTAAGGGCTACCTGCCCTCAGGGATAAAATGTAAGGAACAGAAAGAAGGCTAGTATCATTGCTTGTCACTTGTAGCTTGCTATTTCACTGTGTTGCTTGCCTTTTGCCTGCCATGGACTGTTTCTCCTCTGCAATACCCCTGTCATGCCTCCCTGCCGTGAAGACAGCCAACTATGACCTGAAACGTCTACAAACTGTGAGCCAATTAAAACTTTCTTCCTTTAACTCTGGGTGTCAGATATTTTGTCTCAGCAATGAGAAAAGTAACTAAGACAGACACTAAAGTAGAAAATATAATATTCAAGTCTTCCCTTCTACACTTAGAGAAACTTTTAAAAAATTCTTAGCATTTAGGGGTTTGGTGTGGTTCAGTGGTAAAGCACATGCTTAGTATATCCAAGGTCCCGAGTTTGATTTCCAGGATGAAAATAAAATTAAAATCAAACACGAAAAAAATTCACATTTTAATAGTTTATATCAATACTTGTTATCAAATTATACATTAAGATAATTTCAAGTTATTTGGAGAAGTAAAACAAAATGTTAATATTTTTTAAATATACAAGTAGATCTTCCTCCTTAAATAGTATATTAACAGAAATGACATATTTTACAATAAGTGGGGTATAATTGCCAATATAGGTAAATCTGTTTGTCTCTGTCTCTCTGTCTCTGTCTTTCTGTGTGTCTATATATAGATGGAGACAGATAGAGAGATAGAGATAGATAAATATGGAACAACATAGTGCATTCCCCTAATTAGCTATATGCTACATTACAGATTTATAGCATATATTTGTTTATTATTTGATTACTTGAAGTAGTTATATTAACTTTGAAAAACAGGGAAACATTCTTTACATACAGTGTTCATGTTAGCTATTTGAGCAATTCTAAATTATTAGAGCTAGCAGAGACAATATTGAAGTCTAACAAATAATACACATGTAAATACTACAAACTTCTAACACAAATAATTTACTGTCTTACATTGGTAATATATTAAATTGCAGAATATTTCAAGATTCTCAATGTTTTAAGCATTCTGACTAGGTATACCCATGTGCTATTTTTTAATGTTGTAATGTCTGAAATAAATATAGCATTACACAACAAAAAAATAAAACTTCCTTCAATATCATCTTTTCTTTTATAGAAAAAGTGGCAAAGAAAAAGAACAGTTTCTTCTGGATTTCAAACATACACATACACACATGGAGAGAGAGAGAGAGAGAGAGAGAATATTACTCTATTACAAGTACATGAGACCTTAGGAAGAGTTTCTTATATCTGATCAAGACAGATTTAATGTTTCACTTAGTTTAACTAAACTTCAGATAGCATTTCTGACCATGACCTCCTGACTACTTTTTTTAGAACATTTGCTTTAGAAAATTTATAATTTCTCTCTCTACCCCAGTGAAATGTAAAACATTTTCTACTTGTTGTACATTCCAGTACTGTCATTACCAAGGACCTGAGAGACATTGTTTTGAAATATAATCGTGAAAAATGATAACATTTGCATTTCTCAGGAGACTAACTTTGACAGTTAAATTCAGATCAGCTAGTATAAATAACTAGTCACATTCAGTACATCTCCAAAAGCTCATCCTAACATTTTAAAACTATCCTCCCCTTTGTTTCAGTGAAGTCAGTCTCTCCTCTATTGCAATAGTTTTGAACAAAGTCTTCCATAAGAGTTCAACTTGTTCAGCTCATTTTTTCTATGACATACAAAACACTGCCTGTGAAAGCAGCTATTTTTTAATTTTTCTCTCATATTCATATGGTTACTTTTAGAGTCATAGAGTATATAGTTTTGAAGAATACATTTTTTTAAAACAGAACATTTAAGCTCTATTTTAAACCATGATAAGTGTGCAAGAGTATTGGTTCAGTGTTAATATTAAAGTGTCATTAGGTTGGATGCATCATATGCTATATTCATCTTTTTTAAGAGAAACTTAACTACATATACAGATAAATGTCCATCCACCACCCATTAATTTTTTCCAGCGTGACTTGTTTATGTAATTTCTCTAAGCTATTTTGCTTTACTGATTTTGAGCATCATTTTGCACCACTTTACACAAACATTTCTCTCCTATTCTCAAATTTTTCACTGCTCTTATGTCCGGAAATTCTAAATATTTCTATCATTTTTAATAAAATCTCAAATGAATAAAATTATGTCAAAAGGGCAATTTACATAGTTGGAACAGTTTTATTAATTTTGATTTGGTTTCCAGAAAATACATACCAAATCCAGAAGCCATTACATTGCATGTGCAAATGTAGAAATAGAGTAAAATTATACATGTGAGATCCCTGACACAAAGATTTAGTCATAGAGGGAAAGGGTGAGTAAAAATAAATGTAGTAACAGATGAAATATCTACTATGTGGGAAGATCATAAGTACAATGTGAAATAAAGTAAAACAGTGTAAAATATCTTGAGAAAGAGAAAGATAGATTACATATTTGCCTATTGCTTCCCCAATAACATATTTTGTAATGGAGCAACTACCAACAAATTCTTTCTCACTTGTTTCCTATTAAAGAATGCATGATAATTTTGTATTTTGAATGAGGAAAATTACTCCAAGCCAGAAATTACTATGAACCATATTAATAATTTATTGTAAAAAGCCTTTCCATTAAATATACCAAAATAAATCAAAGATTTAGTCACAAAGTAGTTAGTATGGCATTTAGTAAAGTAAAAATGAAAATGTAAAATGAGACATAACATCAAATCAATATAATGAATTGTATACTTTTTGATAAAAAAGTCATTAGAAATAAATAAAAAGAATATGCAGATGGAAGAGTTTCAAAATCATTAAAGAAACATGTTCTAGAAGAAAAACATCAAGAAAATTAAGAAATAGTCTAAGATCTGATTGTGATAACAGTGGAGGTTATTAATATATTCATGGTTTGAAATGTGATTATCACTATAGTATTACTTTAGATGACAGGAATATGTTTATATTTGGCATGATTTTTTTCTCTCAATTCCAGGCAAACTGAAAATAATTTTCCATTTTAATACATTCCCACAGTCTTAGGTATGGTCATCATTGCTTTCTCTTGGAATTTAATATATTCATTTTTCTGTATGGATGAGAATAATAGTGGTTTTTTTCCTACTTCTAATATTCTTCAAACAACCTTAATTTAAAATATCAAAGGAATTTAAATTATATAAAAGAATATTCTGAAAAGGAGAGTTTGGCTTTAATCCCTTTAAGAGAAAGAAAAAAATTAAATTTATCGGTATTACTGAAGGAAAACTAGAATAGAATTTCCATTAAATAGGAGTCATTCTGTGTGTGTGTGTGTGTGTGCACGCAAGTGCACACACCTGCAAAAATAATAATTGCATAGGAAAATAATTGGAAATCCTGGGAACATGAAGGAATTCAATGAATGACGATGAGGAAGCTGAGCAAGTTACTATGTAAGTGTGAGAAGGACATTGTGAAACCAAGAAGCTAGGTAGTAAAGAACTTAAATAGTTAAACACCAGAAGCACTCACCAATAAACTAGAGCCTTGAAGGACAGTCGAGTCCCTGGCAAAGCCACAGGCCTGACTAGCAGTAAGACAGAATACAAGAATCAGCTAAACAAGATCATATAACCCTGCTACCAAGAGTCTTCTAAAGCTTGGAGTAAAATCCATTCAGGAACTAGTGTTAGGAGGATTCACAGAGAATGTAAGAAATGGGGAAACAAAGACAGACAGACATACAGAACATTACGGCGCCTACCGTGATACTGGTTCTATATTGTTGTCTCCTCTTGACTGAGTGTTATTCCTTCAGTTTATTTTTCTTTCATCCCCTTTTTAAATTTTGGCAGTTGATTAAGAGCTCTAATAATATTAGAATCAAATATCAAATACATTTCTATTATTTCTAAATCACATTTAATTGTTATAATATATCTTACAATAGGAAAAGTTACTAGATAATAGGATACTAACTGTAACAATCTTACACGCAGAAACTAGAACTAACATTTATGCTATTTAGCATAAAACTTGAATTTAATTGAATTTATTAGTGCAATGAAGCATTCATCCACATTTACTAGATTTCTTTATTCATGTCTCCTAGATGGAATTTTCTGTAAAGTCACACATAAATATCTCTGCAGATACAATGAGCATGATATGATGAACATAAGAAGAGTAAAATTCATGCATTTAAGAACTCGACCCTTCAGTAAAAAGAAAAATTTGAAAGTATGTGGAAACACTTTTCTTTATTTTTATATTTTGCCCACACAGACACTAGTTCAAACTTTTATTAAGAAGGTCATAATCTTTTCTTTTGTCAAAAAGGAAGCAGTGAAAGAGTATGACTAAAGCAGTCAATTACCACTTTTCTGAGCCAGATAGGGTCAATCAGTGTCAAGTGACAAGAGAAGACATCGAGGCAATATAGCTTATCAGAGTTATCTTTGGGGTCCTCAAATGAGAAAATCTTGTGAGGGCAATGAAAAAGAGAGTAAAAGACAAGTGAGAGAATTGTGGCATTGACTTGAATGTTTTGAAATAGCCAATGTATCTGTGGCATAAGGTTCCATGGAAACATAAGACCAATTGTTTTAACATTTCAAGCTTATTCTCTACTTAATTATCTGATTACCTCATTAAGTTTTTATTTCTATGTGAACAGTCATTAACACAGCTGTGCCCTTACCCAGCAATAAAATAAGATCAAAATGTCAATATTTAGTACTTAAATATTTCAATATAGAAGAAAGTAAAATACCAAGAAATAGCAAATAGAAAGAAATATATGCATAAACCAAAATATAATCTATAAACCAAAATAAACCAAAATAAAATTTGAGAAATATATCTTGGAATTTTAAAAATTTTAGACAAACAGAGCATTTTCTGTTACATAGAAATGTTCTATTTCCATACAATATTAATATTAAAATAAACTACATCTCAACTAATAATGTTAAGACAAATTTCAGAATACCTAAAAAAGTAATTAGGAATATTAGATGAGAATTTTTTCATCAAAAATAAAAGTTACCAAAATATGGGGGGTGGGATTTAGCTCAGTGGTGCTTCCACCTGTCTTGAAAGTGCAACGTCCTGAGTTCGATCTGTAGTACCCCCCAAAAAGAAAGAGGGGGAAAGAGCTAGAATGAGCAAGAGAGACAAACAGACAGATGGAAATGGATATACACATTTTCCCTATAATATGAAATTGTTTGCAAAATATAAAAAGTAAATAACCAAATAACTGGCTAGAGTAAATTACGTACAATATAATTAATGAATAAAAAGCCAATATTTTTATAAAGACTGGATAAATCTGAAAGAAATAGCTGAATACCCCAGTAGAAAATATATGAAGATATAGGACATTATTAGATAATTTAAAATATTAAAAATCCCCCCCATTTACAGCCAATTTATTTTCAACAAAGTCACAAAAAAGCAAAATTGGGGAAAAGACAGTTTTCAATAAAAAGTGTGTTAAAAAAACTTGTACATCATGTGCAGAAGTATGAAACTAGACCCTTATCTCTCATCAGTTCCAAAAATTAACTTAAAATATATTAAAGTCTTAACTGTGAGAGCTACAACTATGAAATTACTAGAAGAAGAAACAGAGAAAAATTGAAATAGACAATGATTATTCTGAACCAGACTCCAAAAGCACAGAAAACAAAAATGGACAAATTGGGTTGTATTAAATTTCTTTTCAGCAAACCTACTCAGTTGGGAAAAAATATCTGCAAACTATACATCTGACAAAGGGCTGATATCTAGAATATATAAAGATCTCTAAAAGCTGAACAGCAAAGAAATAAATGACATGATTTAAAATGGCATCATTTAAAAGAGCAATGGACTTACAAAGACATTTTTCAAAAGCGTTTCTACAAATGGCCAATAAGAATCTGAAAAAATGATCAACATCATTAATCATCAGAGAACTACAAATAAAAGCTGTAATGAGATACCACCTCACTTTTATGAGTGACTATGATCAGTAAAGGTAAAAGATAACAAGTGCTGGCAAGTATGTGGAAGAAAGGGAACCCTTGCACACCATTGGTAAAATATAAGTTTACACAGTAACAGTAGACAACAAGATGGAGATTTCTCAAAAAATTAAAATTAGAAATGTCATGATTCAGCAATCCCACTACTAGGGCATATCCAAAGGCAATGAAATCAGTATGTTAAAAAGACATGAACACTCCAATGTTTATTGCAATATTATTCACAATAGCCAAGAAATGGTAACAATTTAAGTGTCTATCAACTGATGAATGGATAATAAAAATATCATACCTATATACAAAGAAATACTACTCAATCATTAAGGCAAAGAAATCCTGTTATTTGTGACAACATGGATGGAACTGGCTTGTTAAGTGAAATAGGAAAGTACTATGTTATCTAATTCATCCATGGTATTTTTTAAAAAGCTGATCTTATAGACATTAAGAGTAGAACATCAGTTACTGGAGGCTGATGAGAGTGGAAGGAGAAACATGAAACGTGTAGTTAGTTACAGTTAGCTGGGAACAAGATCTGGTGTGTTACTAGGGTAACTAGAAATGACAATAATGTATTGTCCATTTCAAAAGGCTAAAGGAAAGGATTTTGGTAGTTTTTAGGATAAAGAAATGACAAATGTTTGAGGAAATAGCTAAGTTTAACTTGAATTAAGTATTACATAATATATAGATGAAACAAAATATTGCATGGTAATCCATTACTATGCACAATTCTTATATTTTTGTGTATCAGTTAAAAATAAATTTTAGAAATGCAGAAAAAATGATAACTGTTTTGAAGAGATGAAATTAAATGTTACAAAATGAATACATATATAAAAACATGCTACTTCATAAATATGTACAATATTTATATTTTATATATCATTAAAAACAACTTAAATTCAAATAAAAAATATCAAATATAATAAATGTGTAACCTCTTGTTTACTTAAATCAATGCTAATAAAATATTTTCAAAAATAATTTCAATGCTAATATCAAACTGGAAATTTTTAGTGCAGAAAGACAATCTAATTTACTGTTAGTGTAATTTGCTGTGAGAATAATTTAAAAATATGTATCAATTGCTGCATATGTAACAAAAGGTGTTTTGCTATATGATCTATACTACGAGGAATTATTCTCAGAGCATCAGAGATGTAGCCAAATAACTTCAGAAATATACACTGGAGTATTTTTGACAACAGTAAAAAACGCAACTACTCAGTAACATATGTAGGATTTTATAAATTACGAACCATAGAGTCATAGTGGCATAGTATGTGGTTACAATACACAAAATTGTAGAAAATAAGTGCATATATCCTGCAAATATTTTCAGAAGCATTCTGCAATAAATGTGTATTTCTTTTATAATATGTAAATATGAAGATTTTTAAAGCAAATCTAAGAGGGCTTTCTCTCAGAAGTAGAGAAAGAGAAAAGTTTAAGCATTCTAAATAATGGGAAAAAAAGCCACTTTATCATAATCGCTTTCCAAAGATACTACTCCATAATTTACATCCATCTGACATATTTATATGCTTGAATATTGACTACTGAAGAATTTTAACAATCATTGGTGAGATAGCTTCTGATTTACGAATCATTCTTTTACAAGTAAATGCTACTTTTATCTGTGAGAATCAAATGAGTCAATGACATAATAAATAGTAATGACAATATGTTTTCTAAATGCAAAATTCAGGATTGTACTTCTTAGTGAAATGCCTGATTTCCTGTTGCTCAATTGAATATTGATTTTCTTTATTACCAAAAATCACTGGTATATAGAGAACAATCATCTATTGATATTACTGTCTAAACTTCATAAAATGAATGCCATTTACTTGAAATCTAAGCAGTAATGTGATGGTATTAAAATGTGGAACTTTAGGGGGTGGTTAGGTCATAGGGGAGACTCCAAGGATGGGATTTAACACTTTTATACAAGAGGACCTAAAAAGCCAGCTGCTCTTTACACCATGGAATGAGAGAGCTAGAACTTTTCACTTAGGAAGCAGGAATTAGGCTCTTACCCAATCCTGAATTTGCCACCATCTTCAACTTGGTTTTCTCCAGAACTGTGAAAAATAAATTTCTGCTGTTTATGAGCCACTTAGTCTGTGGAATTTTTGTCATCTGAATAGATGAAGAAATTTGAGAATATCTACAATATTTTTACATCTTAAAAGATACAAAGGATTGTAGTCACCAATTCCCAAAGTCTTTAATACTAACACATCATTTACAAGGAGGTGTAGCTTATGCTTGACAATGCCCTGTCATTCTGAAACTTGCTTTTGGGAGAACATGTTTCTTCCTCCCCAATAGGCATTTTAGAACCTTCTTAGGAACTTTTAATACTTTAATTTCTTGCATATACAAAGAAAAGAAGATAAATGATGACAGACTAATGAATGTCCTCTAAGCCTAAATTTGCCCATAGTCAATTTCTTTAAATGCAAAAGAATATATTTTGAGCCAGACATGAATGTTGGAATACTTCCATAGGCCCAAAACAAAAATACAATACCATAGTCTTATTATAGAATGATTTAAAAATGTATAATTTTGAAGGCAAATTATTCTTGGCATTAGTATTTTCTGTAAATTCTACTTAGTTTTTACTATTAAACTTGTACAACAAGAAATATAATTTTGATAGGTATTTTAATATAAATATTTATTGTTTTCTTTCAATAAAATAAAATAAATTAGACTTTTAAACATGAATGATTGTAGTGGGGCATTTCCAGTCAAATGGTTTTGAACAACAATTTGGGAACTACAAATGATCAAATGGTATTTCCAAAAACAAATCTCATCTGCAAAATAGTGGAAATAAATTAAGAATCAAATAATCAGTGCAAAACTAACAATTTGGTAAAAAGAAAATCATATTTAAGGCTTTTAAAACAAGTTGATTTTCCTTTACATGTAAATTTAAATTTTATATACAATATTACAAAAATAGTACTTTTTTGCACTAAATATTATATGATTCCTAATATATTTCTATTATTTTACTGATGAGAATTATTTTTGGAAATACTATTTGGTCATTTATAATTCCAAAATTAGTACCAAGAGAATTTACCTAGAAAACCTGTTTTGAAATATGACTATTCATTCTGTTATGTATGGAAATGTAGTGATTTTCTTATCATTTTCTTTGCTGCATTGAAGGAGAAAATGTAAGTTTTACCATTAGCTTCCTTTGAGAGATGGAGGATTAATTTGTCACTTTATTCCTGGAAAAAGAAATTGTCAATGATTTATGAGTAATGAAAATCAAAATTGTTATGAAAGAGAAATTGTTTAAATTTTTTTTGTTTTTACTAGTATGAAGTGAATAGAGGTTAGTCAGAAACCCAAAGAGATAAGCAAACTTTAAGGGTTACTCAGAGGCATAGAAAATTCTTTAAGTTAAAGCAATACACACACACACATACCAAACACACTATTTTTTAAAAAAGTGACTGCTGTTTTAAACTAAAATCGAAGTGGATTAAAGATCTAAGTATTAAAATAGAAACACTAAACTTTCTGGAAGACAAGTTAGGTAGAGCTCTTGAAGACATTGGCATGGGAAAGGACTTTATGAACAAATCCTCAGTAGCACGGGCACTAGAACAAAAAATCAACAGCTGGGATCTCATCTTATTAAAAAGCTTCTGCACTGCAAGAGAAACCTCCAACAGAGCTAAGAGACAACCTACAATGTGGGAAAAATTTTTTACCAGTTGTTCCTCAGACAACAGTCTACTATCTAGAATATACAAAGAACTAAAAAAAAATCAGACCCCCCAAATATAAAGACACAATTCAAAAATGGGCATCTGAAAGGAATAGACATTTCTCAGACAAAGAAGTAAAAGCAGCAAATAAACATATGAAAAAATGTTCAACATCACTTGTCATTCGAGAGATGCAGATGAAAACAATGCTGAGATTCCACCTCACCCCAGAAAGAATGGCCGCTATCATAAAAGCAACCAATAACAAATGCTGGCGGGTTGTGGGGAGAAAGGAACCGTTCTTCATTGTTGGTGGGAGTACACACTGGTTCAACCACTGTGGAAATCAGTATGGAGATACCTCAGACAGCTAGGATTGGAAGTCCCATTTGACCCCGCTATTCCTCTGCTGGGAATCTTCCCCCCAAAATTAAAAGAATCCTACCACAGTGACATATGCACAACCATGTTTATAGCAGCAGTTTGTAATAGCTAAAGCTTGGAAACAGCACCAATTGCCCATGAACTGGAGACCAGATAAAAAAGATGTGATTTTTTTATAGAATAGAGTACTACTCAGCCATAAAGAATAAGAAACTAGAGACATTTATAACTAAATGGTTGCACATTGAGGCGCCATACTCAAGTGAAATAAATAGGACACACATGTGTAAATACCGAATAATATCTCTGATGTGAAAAACTAAAAGTGTAAATAAGGATCAAAATGTACAATTGATATTGTGAAATAGGAAGAAAAGGTCTAAAGGAGTAGGGGAAGTTGGAGGGGTAGGGGAAAGAAAAGGGAAAAGAAAAAATATGAGAAAAGGAAAAAATGGAAACAAAGTCTTTGTAAATAGGGAAGGGTGGAGGGGATGAAGGGAGGGCAGGGGAATGGGGAAAAATAAGAACCAAGATACATCATGCAAAGGTACAAGATCCCAATGATGAATGTAACTGTATTGTATACCTAAAATGTACCAATAAACTAAGTGGGAAAAAAAAGTGCCTGCTGTTGCAAAAGAGCCCAGTCAATGTACCCAAAGATGGAAGAGGCAGTTTCAGAATTCACCTGTAAGTCTGAACTATAGATGATTCACACACTCAATTTAATGATACCCACTGTGTTCAGACAGTAATCCTAATGATTTTCAGATTTAGTATTGCTGTGTCTCCTTTCTATAATTTATTTACAACCCAAAATTAATATTGGTTGTTCTTCCTCAGTCTTCACTATGATTTAGAAGTAAAATGTCCCCAAAAAGGCTTATGACACAGATTGCATTATGAAGGCTCTAATTTCATTACTGGATTAATCTACTGATAGATTCACAATTTGATGGAATTTTGGGATGGTAATGGAAACTTAGAAGGTGGCGCCTATTTGAAGGAAATTGGTCATGGGAGTTTGAGCTTAGGGATGATAATTTGTCCTCAGCCTCTTCTTTTCTGGCTTTACCACTGTGCTTTACAGCTGCCATGAGGTAAGCAGATTTGCTTTACATTCCTTTCTGCCATTATGGTCTATCTCTCCTCAAACACAAAATAACGGAGCCTGCTTATCATAGACTTAAAGCTCTGAAACCATAAGCCAAAACAAATTGTCCTTCCTTTGTCATTTTCACATATTTTGACACAGCAATGAAAGATAACTAACGTAATCCTTAGGGATATGCCTAAAGTGGCAAACATTTCTTCCCCTAGTAAAGCAATTACCTAGTTTATTTTAGCTCCCATACTTCATAATAAATCTTCCTTCCATTCTACTTAGCACTACTTTCTAAAGCAATTTTATGCTTTTTATTGATAATTTAGATGTTTGAAATTCCCCAAATGTAACTTTAAAGTACTTTCCAGCATTCCTAAGTACAAATAAGACAGGATATTCCTTCAGGAGAAAATATGCATGTTACATAAGCTTCAAGCATGAGTTAGAGTACATTTTGACTATGACATCAAGGTCAATAAATCAACAATGTCTATTAAGGTGACTTTAAAGAGAAATACACATAAAACAATGTTATTTATTGATTGTAGATAAAAATTTAACCAAAGCCTCACAGGAATATCTCTATTTCTTTTTGAAGCAATGGTTCAATACTCATTAATTTAATATTTTAGGTGATTTTATAAATTATTACCATTTCACATAGTGAGAATAACTCTATCATCTATTATCTATCTCTCTACCTATTATCTACCTAATGTGTAGAATGAATATATATCCAAGCCAAAAAACTTTATGGTATTTTTCTTCAGAAACCAGCTATCTGAAATCTCAATTTCCATAAACCCAATATATTTCCAAAATATTTAGTAAAAGTGATAGATTTTTATTGGTGAAGAGGCCAATAAATATCAAAGTAATTATTAGAATGTATTTGGTATTAAATAGAAAATATAATGTATTAAAAACTACTAGCTGAAACAAATATGGGAAGAAATGGCACTCTTGTTATATTAGACAGAAAAGCATCTGAAATCAATGACCTCAAAGTAACCTTAACAAAGTATAAAAAGAAGAAATTAAACTTTTTAAAGAGAAAAAATAAACAATAATTATCAGAGTACAAGTAAATAAAAAGAATAGATAGAAGTCTTCACCTTTTTATTTTATTCCCTCATCTTTTATATTATTATTTTCACATATTTTTCATTCTATATGCATTTTGAATCTACAGACTATATCACCATGGTTCATACAGTCAATATTTATTTCCATTTATTAATTTTATTAGTCAATTTCACATGACTGAGACAAAATACCCAACATCCACAACTCAAGAGAGAATTCTTTTGGCTCATGGTCCCAGAGAACTCATGGTTGACTGGCTGTAATGCAGAAACATCATGGCAAAAGGACATAGCAACAGAAAGTTCTTCAACCCATGGCAACTGGTAGCAGAGAAAGAAGGGAGGAGCTAGGGACTAGAATACAATATTCCAAATCTCAGCTGTAGCAATCTATCTTTTTAGTTACTCCCTGTTCTTAACAGTACATTCATATCTGAAGTCATTAATGTATTGATTTACTGATGAATATCTTATCACCTTGCAAAAGTCCTACTTTTGAATACATGAGACTTTTGGAAGAGATTTTAGATCCAAACCATAATAGTTATCTTTTTTCCATTCCCACTGTTCTTTTCTTCCCCAATTTTTGTTTTCATGTGGTATAATTTTCATGCTATCTGTAAAATACAATTAATATTTCATGTAGTACATGTCTACTGGCTATGATTTCTACTATATTTCTATTTTACTCTCATTTTTAAAGAATATGGAGTTCTATGATGGCAGTTATTTCCTTTCACCACAATGAAGTTGTCATGTTCTTGTTATCTGACTTATAATCTTATTGTTAAATATTCTGTTTCAAATATAATTTAGATTTTATTTTTAGCAGTTTCCTTGAATCAATTTGTAGGTTTGTCTGGAAATTTGTTTTAATGTCTCCTATAAATTTTAGAGAACTGTTAACTTCACATCAAATTTAGTTTCTGTCTGTTCTCCCCTCCTGACCATTTTCTGGCGTTCAAATTATATTTATAATAATGATTTTCATCATAAACTATGTATTTCTTACAATCATTTCTCTATGTTCCCATCCTTTTATTTTCTCCATGATTTTATTAAAGATATCTTGCACTTTTTGTTCATGTTCACATATCCTTTCTTTTGTTGTGTCTAATCTGTTTTAAACTTGTATGTTGCGTTGTTTATGTAGGTTGACATGTTTTCCAGTAGAATTTTGAAGATTTTATTTCTATGATAAAATTTTCTATGAAGTAAATATTTTCATGATCATATTAATCACAAAAACTTGAGCCTTAGTAGAATAGTGAAATATGTAGCTAATGGTCTTCATCTATTTATTTTTCCTTTGTAACTATTTCTTTCTTGATCAAGGCATGCCTGAAAAACTTTTATTGCATTCCATAAATTATGTATAAAAATTATAAAGCTTGCCTTCCATTGTTTGATCTTCTTTCACAGAGGTACTTTTTTATCTAGTATTCAGAATAGGAAGAAATTGGCAGGTGGAATATGGACAGAATATTTTGCTTGAATCAGAAGTTAAAGATAAGAATCAAAATTTAGTCTCTGGAAGGTATGTGCTATTTCTAATTCATCTTTATTCTTAAGGTATAATTTTTCTATGGTCTCAAGCAAAGTACTGGGGCAATTGCCTCCTGCATTCCTCTTTGATGAATCCTTACCTTCCATTTTTTTTCCTCTGCCCTGGAATCTGATAAAATATCTTTCAGCATCTTGACTTGGGTCCTTGGTTTCTTGGGTTCTTGGCTTCTCATTTCACAACATTTTAGAAAGTGACAAATGTTTTATAGCGAATATCACTTTAGAAACTCAGGCATACTTCTTTGTATTTCTGTTTCTTGGGGATCTTGGTCTTTCCAACGCTGGCTGGGTTTGAACCTTCTATTTTCATTTTATCATGTCTACTTAGCTATCTAAGACTGGTAAGAATCCTGAATTTAAAAAGCTTCCTTCTTGGCTACCATACCTTCAGCCACTTAACAAAAACCTAAAGGGCAAAAAACCTTTGTTGTTTTCTTTTTAAATCAGGATCATGTCTAATCATTGAGAGTCCTCCTTAGTTTCTTGTTACCTCTAATTGGGAAAGATTTTTGTTTGTTTATTTTTATAACTGTTCTGGGTGAAAAATTCATGTGATACAATCTATTTACTCATAATGATATTGATAATTCTCATTTATAGAGACGTAATGTTAAAACTTGTGAAAGTAAATTTTCTATTACAAAATAGATAACCAATAGTTTAATATTAGTACTTAAAGTAATTTTGGGTAACAAAAAAAAATCTTTCAAAGAATATGACTGAAATAAATGGGTGATATTAATAAATATAGACAAGTAAAAATAAAAATATCCATTTACATTTTTTAGACCAAGAGTGCAAATGATGACTATCTGTTGTTTTGGCCCAGTTAATTACAAAAAGTAGAGTATTGACAACAATTGTGTTAAATGTTTTCCAGTATTTTCTGTTTAGTCATAAACAATATTAGAATAAGTTATCATAGAGCCAATCTTAAGTGAAGAATTGATGGCGTTATTTGAAAAGTTAGAAGATAAGTTCTAAAACATAGCAGGGAATCAAAACATGCAATATAGCTACAATGACAGAGGTCTTACCAATTTGGAAATGAAAATAGTGTACACATTCACATAGAATAAGTGAAAAGTACAAACTAAAAGGAAGTGAAGTGACAACTGAAAAAGTAAACACAACTCATAGTAATCATTCCAATCAGAAAACTTTTTAGTCTCAAAATTTGTAGTTATCTTAAAAATATGAAACATGGAGTAATGTGTATTATGCCCTTTTAGATTGCATAATTATTAAATGATTTGGAATTTGCAATTAAATTACTCTTACTCTTGTGATTCATTCTTATTCTATTAGAATTTAGGAACATCATTAAGCACAGATTAAATTGAAGCAATGTAAAAATAATATCTTTCGGAATGTATATAATATCTTGAGTTCTAAGGAGTGTTTGCATAACTTTGGACAGTAGGAAGGAAGTAGAATGAATTATAACGTTTTAAAGTTCTTTATTTATTCTACATAATAAAAATGAGTGGGTCACGTTCTACTGTTGGGTGTCATTATCAGTTGCCTTGTGTACATTAAATTCTCCACAAGACTGCTCTTTGGTAATGTCATGTGGACTTAATCATTAATTTCAAGTTCTACCGAGTAAATAATCAACATGTGAAAAAGTGATATATTTAAGATTCTTGCTTGAGCAGAATTTCCCATGCCCAAAATGTTGTCAATCAGTGAGTATCAGGGAAATAATTCATAATCATATCTGATCATCATGTTTCCATTGAAGATGCTCAAGGTTTTCTTTTTTCTGTGACTTGCATGATAGGCTATAAAGCTTGCATGTTACAAAGGATATTTTGCTCGTGATAAAATTATATCTCCTCATTAAAAGTGCATTTACCACTTTGAGCTTATTTTACACAGGGCAAAAGTCAAAATAGGCACTGCCACAATATTAATAAGATTATTTTGCTCTTCTATGATATTCCTTACTGATTTCAAATTTGAATATTTATTAGCAATTTTAAGCTTCTTGAGACTGAGTAAAATGCATTTTTGTTACTTTTGTGTTGGGTGGAATTGGGTTTAGATCACCTCATCTCATGATGTTTGCATATTTACATTAATGACATAAATGTTCATTCTTTTGTTCTAGTTCCTACAGAGACCTGGTCATGTACTCTAGCCAATAGAGGGGTCAAAGTAAAATTTTCTTAGCAAGAAAATGACATTAAATAATTTAGTTTTAATAATGTTCTTGTTTTATATTTTAAAAATTGAAATCTCAAATAGGCAACCTTATTACTTTGCTGAGAGACTAAAGTCTTGTGTTATAACATTTAAATATAAAACTCATCTTTGATGATAAAAATCACAATATAAACATTTTCTTGCATGAAGGGAGGGCTAGGAATGGGGAAAAAATAAGAACCAAAATGCATTATGTAAAGGTACAATTCCCAATGAGAAATGTAATTGTGCTGTATACCCACAATGTACCAATAAAAGAATTTAATTAAAAAAAAAAAATTTTCTTTTCTAGTCTCTGATAGTACATTAGTTTTTAATATAAATTTGACTCACAAAACTCTAGTAAGTATGATAATCCATATTTTCTAGAAAGATTTTATAATATTGGATATATTAGGCACTAGTTTTCCCTTAAAGGGATGTGTTTTGATGTTGTAATAGTGAAGATCAGGATGAAATTCTGGGACTGCAGGGAGGCATCACAAGATAAGATTAAAGAAGTACAAAAAGAGAAACTTCTTAAGGCAAATATTCATAACTGGACAAAACGATTATCCAAATACTTGAATAATAGCTTCATATGTCATTGATGTTTACTTTTTTTTGAGTGACTCATTGCTTAGATATCTACTACCTTGCAAGACTTGAGAAAAGACTGAATTCTTAATGTTAGCCACTCTTGCATGTGCTGTGTATAAAGTAGTATTGAAGAGATAAAACAAAATTGATTTTTAATTTAGGCACCTCTGTAAGTGAAAATATTCACATTTTGTATTTGGACTAAGTTTTAGTTTCTTTTCCTATAAAATATTCTGTGGTTGTGGAGTAAATGCAAAGAATGTAAAAAAAAAAAAAAAAAAAAAAAAAAAACACCTACTGTGGTACCTGCATGTAAAAAGGAAATTGGCTGCTATTTTGTTACAAGCATTATAGCTTATTTGCTAATAAGAATGCAGCTATATTGATATAGTTAAGTGAAAAAAATAACATGTTTACAGAAAGACTTGAGCATTTAAACAGCTCTAGAGTCCCCTATATAGCTCTCAAATGCAACACATTCATCTGGTATCATATGAAAAAATCCAATCAGCATTTCAACATAACTTTCTCTTTACAAACTTTTCTAAGTATATATTAATAATTAAGAACACTACAGGAGTTTTTTATATGCTGAATAAAAATTTAATCATGCTGTAAGTATCACATACTAAAGTGCCTTTTTTTGTTTACTACAAACATCTTTTAATTCAGTAGGGATTCATTATTGAGGTTGGTCACACCACCACCAATCCAATCATCAAAGCTAGAAAACTGAAAAAAAAAATTTATATCTTTTCCTCTGCCTCTATATTTCATTCAACCAGCATATTTTAAGTCTTAAATATTTATCCAATGAAATTGTCCATGTCCTTCCTATATCCACTTTATTTCAATCATTCAAAATCTTCTTGACTGGGCTTTGTGCTATCTCCTTAATTGGCCTCTCTGCATTGAAGATTTTGTTTCAAATGTAAACTGTCTTGATCTCTTTGCATTGAAGATTTTTGTGTCAAGTACAAACTGTCAACCGCATTCTTATTAAGATGCATTTGATTCTATTACTTCTTTGCTTCAAGTCTCTCTGATCCAAAAATAATAGTTTTCCATGTGTTATTTAAAGTCATTCATAATGCAATTCCTCTTTGTTTCTCCAACCTGTCTACCAGATATATTAGGTTCTACATTATCTCCCAGCAAACCATGGTTCTTATAAATTTTCTTGTATGTACCTCATTTTTCTGTCTCTTTCGAGAATCTCCATTCACTAAATGAAACATAGATGAAGCATCATGACACCTAGCAGCTGTCCCATACCAGTCTGCCTCAATATGGAATAGATGTCATTTGTCCGTATGACTCTACCAGTTTTCAGTCACATTAAGATTCATTTTTTCATTCATAAGTCTAATAAAGGATTTTTGGAAGACATGAGGATTTATATTGTTTTCATTCATTATATTTTCTTTGTATAAAATAGAGGATGTTTTAAGCAAATTTATGGATTTGAGAAGTCATATGAACATAACCTGATAATTTTTTATGTCCTTGTCTTTAAGGAAAAGTGACAAAGAAAACTTGAATAGTATTTTATCGTGTATGACCAGAATATGACATTACCATTTTCTGAATTAAGGAAATAAGAAGGAAAATGCATGAAATAGCATGAAAGTTGAGTTTCTAACGGGATGAGATATCTACACACATGTGAGTGGAGCTGCATGGTATAGAATGAAATACAGAGGACTAAACATAAAAGATAAAGAAAACATACAGTGAACATACTTTAATCATAGAGATCCAGATATGTTTTGTTCATTGTAAATATTGAGATAAAAAGTTTCCTAGAGAGAGAAACTGAGCCAGTCCCAGCACCTGGAAGGAAGCTCCCAGCCTCCATCCCAGGCTCCTAGGGCATAGAAGCTCAGCCGGTCCCAGAACCCAGAGGGAAGCTCCCCTGCTGCCATCCCAAGCTCCCAGGACAGAGAAGGTGAGACCCGTGGGTGCCAGAAGCACAACCTCCCCCCCCCCTCGCCCGTGGAAATGAGCAGACACATAAACAAGCCTCAAAAGCAGACTTCCAGATCACCTGCAGCAACCCCAAAGGGAAATGAGATGGAATAATCTGAGACTCAACCACCTGGACTCTATGAACTGGCAACAAAAGAGGATCTGGGAAAAATGAAATCAGAAATAATTACTCAGAAAACAGGCAAGATTTTACTCATGGTGCAAGACATGATTAATAAATCTAGAGAGGGTACATATAAAAAAATAGAGGATCTGAGGAACATGATGGAATCCCAACATAGGAAACAAATGGAATCCATAAAACACATACAAACAGATTTCCAAGAGATTAAAAACTCCATCGAAAGTCTGCACAGCAGAATGAACCAATGTGAGGATAGAATTTCACATATAGAAGTTAAGATTGCAATTACTGACCAGGAAAAGAAAACTTGCTTTAAAATTGTAAAGGAACATGAGAAATCAACCCAGCAACTGCTAGACCATGCAAAGAAGAATAACATAAGGCTGATTGGAGTCAATGAAGAAAGAGGAGAGAGTGCAGATGACATTAAAAAAAAAACTGTTCACAGAAGTGATGGCAGAAAACTTCCCAAGGAGGGGAAAAGAACTTGACATTCAGATAAGTGAGGCATATAGGACTCCAGCTAGCCTTAATCAAAAAAAATCTACACATAGGTATATAATAGTTAGGATTCCAGAAATCCAACAGAAGAACAAAATTCTACAAGCAGTGAGAGAAAAGAAACAAATCACATACAAAGGAAAGCCCATCAGAATCACAGCAGACTTCTCAATGCAAACCCTCAAGGCAAGAAGAGCTTGCAGTGATGTATTTCAAGCCCAAAGGAAAACAGCCTCCAACCCAAATTGATGTACCCTGCAAAACTCTTTCAAAATTGATGGAGAAATAAGATACTTTCATGATAAAGAGCACCTCAGGAACTTCATGAATACCAAACCGACACTCCAAAAATTTTTTGACAATACCCTAGGAAAAGACAATGAGGATCACAACCCCAGGAAACCCAGCAGAATGAACCCATTGGGCGTGACAAATTAAACACAAAGGGGGAGAATCCAACAAAAACAAAAAGTCATGACAAGGCTTTTAAAACTCTTAACTTCATCTCCCTAATGAGTGTATAATTCAACCTTATTATTGTACTGATTAGTATTTTTCTTTTTCTCGAGTTGCACACCTTTCCTTGTGCTATACTGGCTATTTATCATCTTCTTATGTCTACTTTTTAATTGGGTTGTCTATTAATGAGCTCTAAGAATTCTTTATATATTCTGGTCATAGGTTGTATGCATTGTAAATATGGTCTGTTTAAGGACTACTTTTCATTTTAATGATGTCACTTAAAGTTCTAAATTTTGATGGAATCTCATTTATCCATTTTTTCTTTTATACATCATGTTTTTTGTACCCTAGGTAGTTCTTGCCTACCCTGAATTCATAAATATTTTCCCTTATAATTTCTTCTTAAAGTTTTATACTTGTAGGCTTCTTATTTAGGTTCATAGATCCCTTCAAGTTATCTTCATGTATGGAAATAAAGGGTTGAGGTTAATTTTTATATACGGATACCAGGCGTTCTAGTGCCATTTGCTGAAAACTCTCTCTCTTCCTCGGCTCTTGAATTGAGTTTATATTCTATAAAATGCTAATGTTAAATAATCTTTCAAAACTCAGTGGACCATATATGTGTGGTTCTATTTCTAGATTCTCTGTTTTATTGCAAAGATCTATATGTCTTTCCTTACACCAACACTGCCTTGATTACTGTAGCTTTAGAAGAAGTCTTAAAATTAGGTACTAAACATCTTCCAACACTGTTTTTGTTTTTGTTTTTAACTTATCTAGGTCCTTTGTACTCCTACATAACTTTTAAATTTCAATATCCAGTTCTTCATTTATAGCAAGTATACACAGACCTGAATTGTTATATATACTTTGTGTTTTCTAATCCTGCTAAATTCAAGTACAAGTTCTAGGGGCGCCTAGAGATTTCTTAGTATTTTCTCTGTAGATGATCATTTCATCTACATATAAAGATTTTGCTTCTGCCGTGCCAATCCTATCCTAGTTGTGACATTTTATTGCCAGCCTATTTTGGTGGGGCTTAGGTTTCAAAGTTTAATGGACAGATAAAGAGTAAGCATATCTGCCCTTGTTCCCCACCTTAAGGAGAAAGCATTGAATCTTCTCCATTCATATAAGGCGTTCTCGCTGGAAATATGGAGCACTTGTCTTTAATCTGGAGAAATTTCTGTTTCTACTTTTATTCTCCTGATAGCTTTTACCATGAACAGCTGTAGAATTTAGTCCAATACTTTTTCTCCAACTAGTGACAGGATCATATGGCTTTTTCCTTTCCTCTGTTAAAACGATGACTTTTGGGGGTGGATCTTCCCATGCTGAACCAACACTGCCATCTGTATAACAAAACCACTTTCTAGGTCCTGCCAGATCTGACTTCTAATAGTTTGTTTTGTTAAACAAATTTCTATCTATGTTCATGCTGTTTTCTTCTATTATCTTTATCCAGTTTTAGGATTAGCACAATTTTGAATTCTTAAAATGAGAGGAGAAGTGTTCCTTCTTTTTTCTGCTTTAATTGTTTGATATAATTTATCAGTTAAAATGTTTATGAGCCTGCTGTTGTCATATAGGTAGGTTTTCAAGCTAGGAATATACTTTCTTTAATAGGTGCTATTCAAATTTGATATTTCCTCCAGAGTTAGTTTCATTAATTTATCTTCCAAGTTACTTCTTATAAGCTGTCAAATTTATTTCAAAAAGATTTTTGTAATATGACTTCTATATCCTTTTAAATTCTGTAAAATCTGTGGTAATGTCTCCTAGATCTTAATATTGTAATTTAAAAAATGTATAACTGATATTGTGTAACAGGAAGAAAAGGTCTAAAAGAGCAGGGGAATTGGGAGGGGTGGGGGAAGGGAGAAAAGGGAAAGGAAAAAATAAGAGAAGAGGAAAAAAATGGAAACAAGGTCTTTGCAAATAGGGAAGGGTGGGGCGGTGAAAGGAGGGCAAGTGAAGGGGAAAAAAAATAAGAACCAAGAGACTCATGTAAGGGTACAAGATCCCAATGATGAATGTAACTGTATTTTATACCTAAAATATACCAATAAACTTCATGGGGGAAAAAAAAGTCTCCTAGAAGATAGTATGGGAAGAAAAGAAGTAATTTTATAATGCAACCCCTACATGGTTTTCCATATAGAAATGTCATCATTTAATGTATGTCTAAGTGATTTGGAGTTTGAGTAAGAACTGAAGAGAAACATCCCAAACGCCTCATTAAATCATTCAGTCAGGAGTCATAGTATCAATTGCCTGTAGGTGCCTGGCCTCTAATATAATGAAAAAAGTGGGGCTCATATAAGAATTCTGGTAATCTAATTTCATCCCTTTTTTTCTCAGTCCTATAGTTAGATTTCTGTCTCTGTGTCAGGAAAACACAAAGGGCTGGGTTACTGAAACAGAATAGCTTGTGTGAAGAAAAAAGAAATTATTTGGTGCTATTTGATGATTTCCACACAGAGAAGGGATCTTTGTTGCTCAGTCATCTCATCTTTCAAGAGAAGCTGGATTTATGGATTTTTTATGAAAACAACCTGTTTAAAATTTTTCAACAGTAATTAAGATAAAAGACATCTCTAAGCTCATTTCAGCCTGTTGATTATGAGACTTCTGTACTACACAGTTAAAGTCCGTGTTAAAGGTAGTATAGAAACATTTGATTTAAATACAAGAATTTCTAAATGTAAATAATTTGCTTAATATATGTATGAAGGTGAAATTTTTGTAATAACAAGGTAGTTGAAAATTGATCAGGTTGTGTTTCAGAAGATCTATGCCTTCATCTCCATTATATTACTTAATAAATATGTGGATAGAAGTTACTCATCATTTTGATGAAAATAAAATGAGAAACAGAAGATGATTGGAAAGTGATAAGGTACTAAAACATCTTTAGAATTAACATGTATTATTAATAATGGTTAATTTGAAATCAATGACATCAATGTAACTTTGTAATTGATGCCAATATGTATATGCATGTATATGGGCTATCCAACAGGATTCACTAAGAATTGCATCTCCTGCTCTGACCCTTCAGTATAAGCAGTAGCCCCAACATGAAGCCTCTCTGATTCACCATTTAATGAAGACAAAATTTAGGGGAGAGAGTGGTTATGATGTCACCAGTAACTTGTTAAGTTCGCGCTGGTTATGATTATTTATGCTAATACACTTAGCTCAGGTTAAAATAAATCACATTTACTATTACTGAGAAATGAAATAACAGTACATTCCTTAAACTGCAGTTAGTCACAAACCAACCCAAAAATCCCCAAATCATACAAGATTTCTGTAGGACTTCAATGTCATATTTAGTAAGCTAGAACTAGAGGGGAAATATTCTCAAGCTTCAGAAGAATTGAAAAAAAAATAAAGAAACTTCAAAGAGAAAATGTAATCATCTGAAAAAGTGTGATAAAGTATTCTCATTGGAATTGAAATGGTCTTTGGTTAAAAAGTTTAAGAAAGTAAATTAAAATGCCAAGCACAACGGATAACTTTAGCAATAAAAAATGTTTCACTCTCACTCAAACTGCAAAAGGAAAAGAGTTCAGTCCAATTAAATATTCATGAAACAAAAGATCAAGGCTTTAAGTCTTAGATCAAGTTCAAGACTGGGCATGAACTAATGATCCAATAGTTTATATGAATATTAAACATTTGGTAGGGGAATAACTCAGAACTACATTTTGGAATGGATCTCCATCTTAATTTAATTGACTGTTAATTAATTTTACCAAATGTGGATAAGATGTTGATTGACACTTAGAACAACTGCATCTAAGACCAAATATATACTGAGGGTTAGTCAGTTGATGAGTTGTGCTAAATTTCAAACATTACTGTAACCAGTTAGTAGTTACACTAATTGTTTTTATATGTAGAGGTAACATTTGTTCTTTCCCAAAATCTTTTACTTCCTTAGATATATGAATATTAAATGTGAGCTTAAATACAAACATACGTATGCAAATTTAGTGATTTCTTTAGTCCCAAATTTGCTGCGCACTTAGATTAAAGGTATGACACCTGTGTATTTTTAGCCTTAGTTGTGAGGAAGACACTGCATATATTAATCATTTGAAATGAAAATTCTCTCCTGAAGCCTCCCTAGAAACAGGAGTAAGCAATTTCACTTCAAAAGATTGATGGAATAGAAATATACCCAAAGAAACTTTGACCAATTTGACATCCTCTTTTTAAAGATGCAGAAAAAAGTGAGGTTAATCTAGCCACAGGCAGAATGCCCCCTCAATAAAATGTGCAGGATGCCTGAGAAACCCTGAAGAGGTCCAGTGAAAATAATCACCTGCTCTTCAAGCCAGGAGTTAACAAGCACTGCAGGTAAGATAAAGTTCTAGCCTCTAAATCCAGCCTTAGTGCACAGGCCTGTGGCCATACTTCCCTGGAGAAGGCACCTTGTCCATCACTACAATCAGTTCAACCAAAGCATTTTATTCATTTATTTATTTTCAATTTGTCAACAACATTTTAAAAAGCAAAGGCAGACAAAGCTTCTTCTAAAAAGCCTAGAGGATCTGTTATTTCTTTAGACAAAATAACCGGGAGTCATCTTTGCAAAACTACTAATAAAAAAGTTCTGAGTAACATTATGTTGGCCAAACCAAAATAAAGCTTTATAAGCACATACCAGAGTAATATAATTACATATAATGAAACTAGGAGGGGAAAAAATATTGAGAGTGACAGGATAAAATATAATTTACTTTTAGGTGAGCTCATTTTCATTTGTATAAGCTAGTATTTATTCATACTATCTGGAACCTTTATATAATGAAAAAAATGGACATGAAATTAGACCATAAGTTTTTACCAAAACATTCACAGAAATAAGTGACTGAAGTACAAATTCATATATCCTCTAAAGACTGCATGGAACATGTTGTACTTTGACCTTTGCTTAGCTTTTATCTTACACTACAAGCAGCTGAGATGTGAGCATTAGCTTCAATGTGCTCTTTATTGTGCACAGGATGTATTCTACAGTTACTGCCTTATAATTAATGTTCAATAAATGTTTGTTGGAGTTTTAATGAATTTTTTTAAATCAAAAGATTTCAATTTTGAGTCAATGTATGATATTTAACAGATCTACAAGTTCTCAAATGGCACTTAAAATCTTTATGTTGATGTACAAACATTCATATTATTCCTTAGAATGTATTTGGTCAAATTTTCAAAGGGCAGCATGACTTCACTCTCACAAATAAC
Source organism: Heterocephalus glaber (assembly GCF_053883595.1). Taxonomy (NCBI): domain Eukaryota; kingdom Metazoa; phylum Chordata; class Mammalia; order Rodentia; family Bathyergidae; genus Heterocephalus; species Heterocephalus glaber. The sequence goes on along the minus strand of NW_028258344.1, from coordinate 26,141,084 downwards.
TGTCTTCTTTCTTCAAAAAAATATAAAGACATAACTTGTTAAAGGAGTAAAGTATAATAAAAAAAGCTTAGAACTTGCCCCAAACCCTCAAGAACCTCATACTTTGCAGTGATTTGTTAGAAACATTTCTGTGAAATTTAAAAAGACAAGGCTATTGATTATGAGCATTTGTTTACAAATTGATCTGAAGTCTTCACAAACGGTTACATGAGGGGAAAAAAATAATAAAAGTTGCACAGTTTTGAAAATATGTAAACATGAGTGCTATGTTTAGATTACATAATTATCTGTGTCAAAACATGAGCTAATGTATAAGAAGCCATTAGAATTAATATGAGTTCAACAAGATTGCCAAATAACCTGATTAATGCTCTGAAACAGGAGAATTTCAATAAATTGTGGTGGATGGGAAGAGAATATATAATTTTAAAAGTTCTGCTCACTAAACATAAATTATATAAAAAGGTGGTAATACTGGATATATATTTTATAGATAAAAATAAAACTGTAATAAAAGAGCAGAGAGGAAAAATTATATAAATGAGTTTCATAAAATAAATACTAAATAAATAGAAAGATGGAAAGTTGATATAGCTTCTTTCCTTTTCTTTCTTTTTTCTTTTTTTTTTTGAGAAAAAAATCTCTCTATTAGTTCAGGCTGGCCTTGAGCTCACTGTGTAGCACCAGCTGGCCTCAAACTCACAGCAATCCTCCTGTCTCAGCGTCCCAAGCACTGAGATTACAGGCATGCACCACCATACCTGCGTTTCTTTTAACAAAGCACAAAAACAAAAAAAATAGGAAACAATTATAATCACATTAATTAAATTTAAAATGATCATATTGAAATTAATAATTATCCAAAATCAAGTTTGAGATATTTTTATGTATACAACTTATATAGTATGTAGAACATACAAAATATTTATATATCAATAGTAATATTTAAAAACCCTGGAGAAACTCAGTACATAGTGTTAATAGAAATAGGTATAGAACTGAGTAGGATTTATAATAACATTAATGATAAACATTATTATTATTATCATGTGCACATCATTATTATAGTTATTTTGAAGATCAAATGATAGTAGCCCTGTGATATCTCAGTCACAACCACAGAACTTATTAAAACTGAAGTACTTGAGTTTTTTGAAATCCCAAATCCAGTTTTGATTTCATTGTTACAATATTCATTCTAATACTCTAATTATTAGACAAATACATGTTTTTCTTTTAATGCAGTATTGGCAATTGAACCCAGAGGCTGGAACATGCTGGCCAAGTTACCACTGAGCTACATCCCCAGCCCTATTAATGTTTTTATTTTGAGATAAGGAAGGCCTCACAAAGTTACTCAAGCTGGTCTTGAATTTGCAATCTTCCTTCCTTAGTCTCCTGAGTAGCTGGAATTATAAGTGCCTGCAGGGTGCCCAGCCAAGTAAAAGTTTTTTTATGCAACAAAATAATAAAGGTTTGATCATATTGGTAGGATAAGGGAAACCAAATACTTGTGGCAAATTGGAAGGGAAATCCTTAGAAAAAGAGAAACAAATTAGCTTTCCTGCAGTTCAAGTACAATATTTGATACAATTTTAAAGAAGAGGTTTAATTTGGCTAACATTTTCAGGGGATTCAGTCCATCATGACAGAAGGGGATGGCTGAGCAAGCATGCTGAGCTGAGCAGGGGAACAGTGCCAGAGAGTTCATACATAGTTCCAAAGCTACACTTCCATACCCACTCAGACACACTCAGCAGTGTGTCTAATCCTCTGGGTGTTTTCCTAAGGCCGTCAAGTTGACATATCATGAGTGACAGTCACGATATAACTCATCACGAGTGCACCTGAGAACAAGATATGGTTCGTCTGTACAGTAAAGTGAAAGCAAATTGCAAACTAAAACTCTTGGATGATTTCTCATTATTTTAGTAACCTGGTCAATAAATTTTGCGATTGCTATAAAAAAAATAAAGAATTTAAAAATGAAGTGGTAGTAATTTTCATTATATTTCCTATGAATAAGATTAACAATATACTTAACATCAAACCTCTGAAGTTATTTCTAAATTTGCAAACCAGAGAAGACATACAAAAATATATTTTTATTTATATTTCATGTCTCAATTTGTTAAATTTTTAGAAAGTATTGGTTCTGTCAATTAAGACCTTATTGAAATGATGTTATAATGTCTATAAAATAACAATTTTAATGTATTTCTAATAATTTGGTATTTATTTTTTCTAATGTGATCTTTGTGCCTAAGAATGATTTTTACTGTGTGTGTGTGGTAACGGGGATCAAACTCAGGGCCTTCTGCTTGCAGGGCAGGTGCAGTGCCACTGAGCTAAATCCCGGCCCTGAGAATGATTTTTGCTTAAGTGTATTCTGCGTCATGTTAATTTATTTACAGCAGAGAATAATTCTACCTAGTACCTTTTAACTTGACAAATATTGTTATTTTATTTTTAGGCAGTTAAAGATAATTTAGATTTATTACATATTTACCATTTTGTTGTGCGTACGTTCTCACAATTGTGGTTTGCCTTGGAGTCATTTTACTTCCACTTGAAATATATTGTTTAGATTTTCTTTTAAGGATCTGCTAATGGGGAAATTTTTCTATGATTTTGTCTACAATGTCTTCACCTCATCTTAAGGTTGGATTTTGTTTTACATAACATAAAATTCTAGTTTGGCCTTGATTTTCATTCAGCATATCAAATATGCTATCTCACTATTCACTGTTGCTATTGATACTAAGAAGAAAGCTATCAAATTATTGTTCATAGTGTCTGTGAACTTTTCTTCTTTATTTCCAGAAAGTCTCCAAGCATTATTTATTCCAAAGTTACTCATGGAACTCCAATTAAATATATGTTGGACATTCTTATGCCCCTATCCCATGGAATTTTATCTCTATTTTATGATTTTTTTTCTCTTTTTTACCTCTGTTTTGTGTTCTACATAATTTCTTCTATTCAATCTTGAACATCATTAAAGTTCTCATTTTTTTTTCAGCTAATTAGCTGCTAAGTGCATTCATTAGCTCATTACATTTTATTGTCTTAGTCTATTAGGACAATTTTTAAATCTGTTTTATCTTTTTATGTACATAGGCTTTTTTCCCCATTAAGGTCATTGGTACATTTTAGGTATAAAATACAATTACATTCATCATTGGGATCTGTACCATTACATGAGTCTCTCAGTTCTTATTTTTTTCCCTTCCTTTGCCCTCCCTTCACCCCCTCCACCCTTCCCTATTTGCAAAGACCTTCTTTCCATTTTTTTCCCTCTTCTCATATTTTTTCCTTTCCCTTTTTCCCCTTCCCCTACCCCTCCCAATTCCCCTGCTCTTTTAGACCTTTTCTTCCTGTTACACAATATCAGTTATACATTTTTTAAATTACAATAATAAGATCTAGGAGACAATATCACAGATTTTACAGAATTTAAAAGGATATAGAAAACATATTACAAAAATCTTTTTGAAATAAATTTGACAACTTATAAGGAGTAACTTGGAAGATAAATTAATGAAACTAACTCTGGAGGAAATATCACATTTGAATAGCACCTATTAAAGAAAGTATATTCCTAGCTTGAAAACCTGCCTATATGACAACAGCAGGCTCATAAACATTTTAACTGATAACTTACATCAAGAAATTAAAGCAGAAAAAAGAAGGAACACTTCTCCTCTCATTTTAAGAATTCAAAATTGTGCTAATCCTAAAACTGGATAAAGATAATAGAAGAAAAAAGTATGAACATAAATAGAAATTTGTTTAACAAAACAAACTAGTAGAAGTCAGATCTGGCAGGACCTAGAAAGTGGTTTTGTTATACAGATGGCAGTGTTGGTTCAGCATGGGAAGATCCACCCCCAAAAGTCACCATTTTAACAGAGAAAAGGAAAAAGCCATATGATCCTGTCACTAGTTGGAGAAAAAGTATTGGACCAAATTCTACAGCTGTTCATGGTAAAAGCTATCAGGAGAATAAAAGTAGAAACAGAAACTTCTCAACAGATTAAAGACATGTACTCCATATTTCCAGCGAGAACGCCTTATATGAATGGAGAAGATTCAATGCTTTCTCCTTAAGGTGGGGAACAAGGGCAGATATGCTTACTCTTTATCTGTCCATTAAACTTTGAAACCTAAGCCCCACCAAAATAGGCTGGCAATAAAATGTCACAACTAGGATAGGATTGGCACGGCAGAAACAAAATCTTTATATGTAGATGAAATGATCATCTACAGAGAAAATACTAAGAAATCTCTAGGCGCCCCTAGAACTTGTACTTGAATTTAGCAGGATTAGAAAACACAAAGTATATATAACAATTCAGGTCTATGTATACTTGCTATAAATGAAGAATTGGATATTGAAATTTAAAAGTTATGTAGGAGTACAAAGGACCTAGATAAGTTAAAAACAAAAACAAAAACAGTGTTGGAAGATGTTTAGTACCTAATTTTAAGACTTCTTCTAAAGCTACAGTAATCAAGGCAGTGTTGGTGTAAGGAAAGACATATAGATCTTTGCAATAAAACAGAGAATCTAGAAATAGAACCACACATATATGGTCCACTGAGTTTTGAAAGATTATTTAACATTAGCATTTTATAGAATATAAACTCAATTCAAGAGCCGAGGAAGAGAGAGAGTTTTCAGCAAATGGCACTAGAACGCCTGGTATCTGTATATAAAAAATTAATCTCAACCCTTTATTTCTGTACATGAAAATAACTTGAAGGGATCTATGAACCTAAATATGAAAACCTGCAAGTGTAAAACTTTAAAAAGAAATTATAAGGGAAAATGTTTATGAATTCAGGGTAGGCAAGAACTACCTAGGGTACAAAAAACATGATGTATAAAAGAAAAAATGGATAAATGAGATTCCATCAAAATTTAGAACTTTAAATGACATCATTAAAATGAAAAGTAGTCCTTAAACAGACCATATTTACAATGCATATAACCTATGACTAGAATATATAAAGAATTCTTAGAGCTCATTAATAGACAACTCAATTAAAAAGTAGACATAAGAAGATGATAAAAAGCCAGTATAGCACAAGGAAAGGTGTGCAACTCGAGAAAAAGAAAAATACTAATCAGTACAATAATAAGATTGAATTATACACTCATTAGGGAGATGAAGTTAAGAGTTTTAAAAGCCTTGTCATGACTTTTTGTTTTTGTTGGATTCTCCCCCTTTGTGTTTAATTTGTCACGCCCAATGGGTTCATTCTGCTGGGTTTCCTGAGGTTGTGATCCTCATTGTCTTTTCCTAGGGTATTGTCAAAAAATTTTTGGAGTGTCGGTTTGGTATTCATGAAGTTCCTGAGGTGCTCTTTATCATGAAAGTATCTTATTTCTCCATCAATTTTGAAAGAGTTTTGCAGGGTACATCAATTTGGGTTGGAGGCTGTTTTCCTTTAGGGCTTGAAATACATCACTGCAAGCTCTTCTTGCCTTGAGGGTTTGCATTGAGAAGTCTGCTGTGATTCTGATGGGCTTTCCTTTGTATGTGATTTGTTTCTTTTCTCTCACTGCTTGTAGAATTTTGTTCTTCTGTTGGATTTCTGGAATCCTAACTATTATATACCTATGTGTAGATTTTTTTTGATTAAGGCTAGCTGGAGTCCTATATGCCTCACTTATCTGAATGTCAAGTTCTTTTCCCCTCCTTGGGAAGTTTTCTGCCATCACTTCTGTGAACAGTTTTTTTTTTTTAATGTCATCTGCACTCTCTCCTCTTTCTTCATTGACTCCAATCAGCCTTATGTTATTCTTCTTTGCATGGTCTAGCAGTTGCTGGGTTGATTTCTCATGTTCCTTTACAATTTTAAAGCAAGTTTTCTTTTCCTGGTCAGTAATTGCAATCTTAACTTCTATATGTGAAATTCTATCCTCACATTGGTTCATTCTGCTGTGCAGACTTTCGATGGAGTTTTTAATCTCTTGGAAATCTGTTTGTATGTGTTTTATGGATTCCATTTGTTTCCTATGTTGGGATTCCATCATGTTCCTCAGATCCTCTATTTTTTTATATGTACCCTCTCTAGATTTATTAATCATGTCTTGCACCATGAGTAAAATCTTGCCTGTTTTCTGAGTAATTATTTCTGATTTCATTTTTCCCAGATCCTCTTTTGTTGCCAGTTCATAGAGTCCAGGTGGTTGAGTCTCAGATTATTCCATCTCATTTCCCTTTGGGGTTGCTGCAGGTGATCTGGAAGTCTGCTTTTGAGGCTTGTTTATGTGTCTGCTCATTTCCACGGGCGAGGGGGGGGAGGTTGTGCTTCTGGCACCCATGGGTCTCACCTTCTCTGTCCTGGGAGCTTGGGATGGCAGCGGGGGAGCTTCCTTCTGGGTTCTGGGACCGGCTGAGCTTCTATGCCCTAGGAGCCTGGGATGGCAGCCGCAGAGCTTCCTTCCAGGTGCTGGGACCAGCTCACCTTCTCTATATATACATAGATTTTAACACCCTAAATATCTTTCAAACTTATTTTTCAGACATATTAAGCATTTAATTGAATATGTGCTTCATAGCTCTAGTATATAAAATCTTTGAAGATAATTTCTTTTTTTTTCTTTTTTTGCACTTTATTAAATTCTTTTATTGGTACATTGTAGGTATACAACACAATTAGACTTACATTTCTCATTGGGGATTGTACCTTTACATAATGCATCTTGGTTCTTATTTTTTCCCCATTCCTAGCCCTCCCTTCATGCCCTCCACCCTTCCCTATTTACAAAGACTTTATTTTCATTTTTTCCATTTCTCATCATTTTTCCTTTCCCTTCTTTTCTTTTCCCTGCCACTCCCACTACCCCTACCCCTTTGGACCTTTTCTTACTATTTTACATTATAGATTATTCATTCTAATCATTGGTACATTTTAGGTATACAATATAATGACATACATCATTGGAAATTTGCACCTTCGCATAGTCTCTCTTGGTTCTTATTTTTCACCCTTGCCCAGCCCTCCCTTCAACCCCTCCATTTCTCCCAATTTAGAGATTTTGTTCCTATTTTTCCATTTTGTCATATTAATCCCACTCCCTTCTATCCTTCCTCCTAGCCCTCCCACTTCCTTCCTCTTTGCCCCTTTTCTTCCTATTTCATATTACCTATTCTACATTTAGTCCTTATTTACTCTTTCAGTTTCTCACACCAGAGAAACTATTCAGTATTTGTACATGTGTGTCCTATTTATTTCACTTAACAGTATTGCCTCAATGTGCATCCACTTAGCTATAAATGTCTCTAATTTCTCATTTTTTATGGCTGAGTAGTATTCCATTGTATAAAAAAACCACATTTCCTTTATCCAGTCTCCAGTTCATGGGCATTTGGGCTGTTTCCAAGTTTTAGCTATCACAAACTGTGCTCCTGTGAACATGGGCACACATATATCAGTGAGGTATGATACTTTTAATTCTTTGGGGAAGATCCCCAGCAGTGGAATAGCAGAGTCAAATGGGGCTTCCAGTCCTAGTTCTTTGAGGTATCTCCATACTGATTTCCACAGTGGTTGCACCAGCCTACACGCCCAAAAGCAGTGGAGCAGGGTTCCTATTTCTCCACAGGCCCGCCAGCATTTGTTATTGGTTGATTTCATGATAGCAGCCATTCTTTCTGGAGTGAAGTGGAATCTCAGTGTTGTTTTCATTTGCATCTCTCGAATGACCAGTGATGTTGAACATTTTTTCATGTATTTATTTGCTATTTCTACTTCTTTGTCTGAGAAAGGTCTATTCATTTCAGTTGCTCATTTTTGGATTGGGCCTTTAAATTTGGGAGGTCTGATCTTTTTTAAGTTCTTTATAGATTTGAGATAGCAGAACTTTGTCTGAGGAAGAGCAGGTGAAGATTTTTTCCCACATTGTTTCTTGTCTCTTCACACTGCTGGTGGTTTCCCTTGCTGTGCAGAAGCTTTTTAATAAGAAGAGATCCCACTTGTTGATTGTTTGTGCTCATTCACGGGCAACTGAGGTTTTGTTCATAAAATCTTTTCCTACACCAATGTCCTCAAGGGTTCTACCTAACCTCTGTTCTAACTGGTTCAGAGCTTCTATTTTAATATTTAGATTTTTAATCCATTTTGATTTTAGTTTAGTGCATGGTGAGAGATATAGGTCTAGTTTTAATCTTTGGCAAGTTGAAGGCCAATTTTTCCATCACCATTTATTAAAGAGGCTATCTTTCCTCCAGTGAGGGTGTTTGGCTTGTTTATCAAATGAGCTGAGTGCATCTGGCTTTGTTTCTGCATCTTCTAATCTGTTCCACTGGTCCTCAGGTCTGTTTCTTTGCCAGTACTATGCTGTTTTTATCACAGTAGTTTTGTAGTATAGTTGCAGGTTAGGGATTGTGATACCCCCTGCCATGTCTCTGTTACCTAGAATTGCTTTTGCTATTCTGGGTCTCTTCTTGTTCCAAATGAATTTTTGGATTGTTTCCTCAAGGTCCATGAAGTATGCTGCTGGGATCTCAATTGGAATTGCATTAAATCTATATAGCAGTTTTGGAAGTATGACCATTTTCACTATACTATTCCTTCCTACCCAGTAGCAGGGGATATCTGTCCATTTTCTGATATTATCTTCAATCTCTCTTCTCAGAGTGCCATAGTTTTCAGAGAAGAGGTATTTGATTACTTTCACTAGGTTGATTCCTAAGTATTTCAGTTTTTTGAATGCTATTGTGAAAGGAATTGTTTGTCCTGTTTCTCTCTCAGTGAGTCTGTCATTGGTGTAGAGGAAAGCTATTGATTTTTGTGTGTTGACCTTGTAACCAGCTACTTGACTGAATTTGGTTATAAAGTCTAGAAGACTTTTGGTGGAGTTCTTGGGGTCTTCTATATAGAGTATCATGTCATCTGCAAATAATGACAATTTGACTTCTTCATTTCCCATCCTTATTCTTTTTATTTCTTTCTCTTTTCTAATTGCCTTGGCCGATGTTTCCAGAACATATATTGAACAAGAGTGGTGATAGTGGATATCCTTGTCCTGTTCCTGATTTTAGTGTTAAGGATTTCAGTTTTTGACCATTTAGTATGATGGCTGTTGGTTTTTCATAGATGGCTTCTATCAGTTTGAGGTAGAGACCATCTATTCCAATTTTGTGTAGGGTTTTTATCATAAATGCATGTTGGATTTTGTCAAATGCTTTTTGTGCGTCTTTGGAGATAATCATATGGTTTTTGTCCTTGGCTCTATTGATATAGTGTATTACATTGATTGATTTGTCTATGTTGAACAATCCCTGCATCCATGGAATGAGTCCCACTTGATCAGGGTGTATGATCTTCTTGATGATCTTCTGCATTCTGTTTTCCATTATCTTTTTAAGGATTTTTGCATCTAAGTTCATTAGTGAGATTGGCCTATAGTTCTCCTTTTTTGGTTGGGTCTTTCTCTGCTTTGGGGATCAAGGTGATGCTTGCTTCCAGGAATGAATTTGGGATTATTGCTTCCCTTTCAATTTCATTGAAGAGTTTAAACAGTAGTGGCAGCAGTTCCTCTCTAAATGTCTTGTAGAATTCAGCAGTGAAGTCATCAGGGCCCAGGGTTTTCTTAGTTGATAAGTTTTTAATTACACTTTCAATTTCATTGGTTGATATTGGGTTGTTCAGAATTTTTAGGTGCTCTTCATTCAACTTTGGTAATTCATATGTATCTAGGAATCTGTCCATCTCTTCTGTGTTGTCCATCTTATTGGCATATAGGTTCTGGAAGTAGGTATTGAAGATCCTCTGGATTTCTGCTGGGTCTGTTGTAATTTCACCCTTTTCATTCCTAATTGCATGGATTTGGGCCTTTTCTTTCCTTTTTCTGGTAAGGTTGGCTAAGGGTTTGTCAATTTTGTTGATTCTTTCAAAGAACCAACTTTTGGCTTCATTGATTTTTTGTATCATTCTCTTAGTCTCCATTGCATTGATTTCTCCTCTGCTCTTTATAATTTCCTCCCTTGTATGAGCTCTGGGGTTCTCCTGTTCTTCTTTTTCTAAAAACTTGAGGTGCAGCATCAGGTTTTTTAATTGGGCTCATTCTGTTTTCCTAATATGCGTATTCACTGCTATGAATTTCCCTCGTAAGACTGCTTTCATTGTTTCCCATAGATTCGGATATGTTGTATTGGCATTGTCATTTAATTTAAAGAACTGTCTGATTTCTTTAAGTTCCTCTGTGACACATTGGTTATTCAGAAGTGTCTTGTTCAATTTCCACATGTTTATGAAATTTTTGGAGTTTCTTTTGCTGTGGATCTCCAATTTCATCCTACTATGGTCTGATAATATGCAGGGGATAACTTCAATTCCTTTGCACTGACTTAAACATGTTCTATGTGTGAGTATGTGGTCTATTTTGGAGAATGACCCATGTGCAGCTGAGAAGAATGTGTATTCTGATTTTGTGGGGTGGAAGACTCTGTAAACATCAGTTAAGTTCATTTGTTCAAGAGTTCGATTGAGTTCTAGTATTTCATTACTTATTTTTAGTCTAGTTGATCTATCTCTTTGTGACAGTGGGGTGTTGAGGTCCCCCACTACAATTGTATTAGTGCATATATGACTTTTCTTGTCCGTTAGTATTTGTTTTATATAGTTGGGTGTACTAGTGTTTGGTGCATAGATATTTATGATTGTCATCTCTTCCTGTTGGATTGTTCCCTTTACAAGGATGTAGTGTCCATCTTCATCTCTCTTAATCAGTGTTGGTTTGAAATCTACTTGATCTGCACAGAGGATAGCTACTCCTGCTTTTTTTCTGGTTCCTGTCTCTTAGAGTATTGTTTACCACCCTTTAACTTTCAGTCTATGAGTGTCCTTTTGAATTTAGTGTGTTTCTTGTATGTAGTATATTGTTGGATTTTGCTTCTTGACCCATTCTGCCAGTCTATTTCTTTTGATTGGTGATTTGGGCCCATTAAAATTAATGGTTATAACTGAAACATATTGACTTGTCATTGCCATGACTTTTTTTTTTGTTGGGTTCTCCCCCTTTACTTTTAATTTCTTGTCATGCCAGATGGGTTCATTCTGCTTTGCTTCCTAGGGTTGTGATCTTCAATGTCTGTTCCTAAGATATTGTGCATAATTTTTTGGAGTGCTGGTTTGGTATTCACGAAGTTCCTAAGGTGCTCTTTGTCATGAAGTATCTGATTTCTCCATCAATTTTGAAGGATAGTTTTGCAGGGTACATCAATCTGGGTTGGAGGCTGTTTTCTTTTAGAGCTTGGAATATGTCACTCCAAGCTCTTCTTGTCTTGATGGTTTGTGTTGAGAAGTCTGCTGGGATTCTGATGGGCTTTCCTTTGTATGTGATTTGTTTCCTTTCTCTAACTGCTTGTAGAACTTTGTTCTTCTGTTGAGTTTCTGGAATCTTAACAATTATATGCCTATGTGCAGATTTTCTTTGATCAAGGCTATTTGGAGTCCTATATGCCTCACTTTTCTGTATGTCAAGCTCTTTTCCCCTGCTTGGGAAGTTTTCTGTCATTACTTTTGTGAAGAGATTTTTTATGTCATCTGCACTCTTTTCTCTTTCTTCATTGACTCCAATCAGTCTTATGTTATTCTTCTTTGCATCATCTAGTAGCTGCTGGATTGATTTCTCATGTTCCCTTATAATTTTGAAGCAATTTTTCTTTTCCTGGTAACTAATTGCAATCTTATCTTCTATGTCTGAAATTCTGTCCTCACATTGGCTCATTCTGCTGTGTAGACTTTCAGTGGAGTTTTTCATGTCCTGGAAATCTATTTGCATCTGTTTTATGGATTCCATTTGTTTCTTATGTTGGGATTCCATCATGTTCCTCAGCTCCTCTCTAGATTTATTAATCATGTCTTGCACTAGGGGCACAATTTCTCCTGTTATCTGAGAAATTATTTCTGATTTCATTTTTTCCAGATCCCCTTTTGTTGCCAGTTCAGTGGGTCCAGGTGGTTGAGTATCAGAGTGTTCCATCTCATTTCCCTTTGGGGTTGCTGTAGGTGATCTGGAAGTCTGGTTTTGAGACTTATTTATGTGTTTTCTCATTTTGACTGGGAGGGGCTGTTGGCACCTGCTGGGATTACCTCCTCTGACCTGGGAGAGTTGGGCAGGGGCTGGGAGCAGCAGGAGGGATGGTGGCTGGGTAGACCCTTCCTCTGGACCAGGAGCAGTGGCATGGCGGCTCAGAAGCCCCTAACTCTGGGCCTGGAGTTGTGGGAGGGATTGTGGCCCAGAAGCCCCCTCCTCTGGGCCAGAAGTGACAGGACAGAAGGTGGCCCAAAAGCCCTTTCCTCTGGGCTGGGAGTAGCTGGATGGATATTGCCTGGGAAGCCCCTTCCTCTGGACCAGGAGCAGTGGGTTGGCAGCTCAGAAGCCCCTACCTCTGGGCCGGGAGCAGTGACAATCAGTACCGTGGTCTGGTGGTCTGGTGTCCTCTGCATCTTTGTAGTGTGGAACCAGGTGCCTGTACATAGGAACGGGGTGGGGGGGGGAGTCCAGTGGATTGTTGCCAGGGCACGGGCTGATTCGGCATGTTCCGCCTGACTCGGCACCTCAGTAGGGCGTGTGCAGACCTGCCTGTCTGCAGCGGGCTGATTTGGCATGTTCCGCCCAACTCGAGACCTCTGAAGATAATTTCTTTTCTAGATTTCTAGTTTTTTTGTTTGTTTCATTTCCGTTTTTTTTTTTTTTTTTTTTTTGATTCTCACTGTTTGGGACTTATTTGTTGGAATTCTTGGAGGTCAGACACAAAGTAGTGATGTTTGCTCCTTCAAGGCACCTGAGCCACTCCCACTTGAAAGAACTGACATCAAAAAGTCTTTAGGGTAGCTATGATTTGTTCTACAAATCATCAATAACAAGCTTGTGATAATAATTTCTGATGGTATTTCCTCCCTTTTCTGAGTTCAGTGGAGTTATACTGTCCTTACAGCACTTGGGTCTTGTTACCTTCCTGTTGGTAAACACACTTGTAGAAGTTAACAGCTCTTCTCACTTTATGTGTGCCTTCTTCAGAATTTCTTTCTCCAGCCACAGCAGACCAGGTGCTTGCTCATCTCCTCTCTCCTGACTAAAGGCTAAAAACTTAGATTGTCAGGCTTTGGCAAAAGTCCTTAGGTTAAAAATTACTTACCTACCTAGTACCATATTCTGGGTTCTCATTTTTTACTTAGGTTTTTATCTAAATATGCATTGGTAGTTTCTGAATTTTTCAGTTTTTAAGATAATTGAAAGATAAATAGTTTAAACAGTATTCAGAAGGGAAGTGACACATGCTGCTACTACAACTACTAAGGCACCTTGCCACAATCCATGCAATTGATCAGCAGGGGACAATGAGCTCAAAGGGATTTAGACAGTGTATTGTTTACACCACTGCAGACAGAATTAGTCTCATGTGCCCACTGCTTCACTTTACTGTGCCAAGTTCCATGTGGACAATGCGGAGGTGGACCAAGGTGAATACTGTTCATATGGAGGCCTTTATTACAGGTCATGATCTTTAAAACTAGGAAATTCATAATCTTTTAAAAGGGCCAGCAAACCTGCTTGACATTTGTCCCACAGGAAGCCTTATGTTTATAATCTTTCTCAGAAAAAGTTACCTGTTTCCACTTTCAAAAACTGTCAGCAAGTCAATCATAATTGGAAAAAAAAATGTCAATGCCCTTTGACCAGAAGACATGGAGATATAATAGAATTATTTCACAAAAGAAATTCCAATGGCTAGCTTGCCATAGTAACAAAAATTTCATTTTGCTTAAATAGAATTCTCTACATACAAAAGAAAATGGGTGATAATACATGTAAAATATAAAGCACTCATGTATCCATCAGCCTAGCATTTGAAATTATATATGTGTATATATATATATATCTCATTTAAGCAAGAATCATTTATTGAATTTATTCAGTAAAAATCACTTATTGAATTTCTACATTGTACTAGATCCTGTGATAAAACAATGACAAAATTTTAGATATACATCATCTTTAGATATGTATGAAATAAGAGTAAATGTGCATTTAATTACAACAAAAGGGAAGGAGAGTCTTTTGCAAGCACAGTAATAAGTTTTTAAAAAGTAATGTATCTTGGGAATAGGGAGAAAAGTGACGGGAATGACAGCTCTGGAGCTTCTGGCAGCTTCTCCAGCTTCTGGAGCTACTTCACAGAGTAACATTTGATGTCAGGATTCATTCTGCAAGTCTGAAACTCACTTGGTTCATTTTAATTTAGTTTAATAATTAAAAGAAACAATGAATTTCTCTGATTAAATGGGTAAAATAACTAATGCATGGCTTATATTTAAAAAACAATGTGAAGTGGTAATCCAATACAAGTGCTTAGTGGTATCCAAAAGTGAAAATATACACACCACAGTGGAAAATCTTCAGGCAGGACTTAAAAGCAAATCTTCTGTATGTCTGTTATTTGTGTGAGTATGTGTTGCACAACAAACAAATGCTCTTTAACAACTATATTTTTTCTTTTTAAAAAAGTATTTGTTTCTTTTATTCATTTTTCTCATCTACATGACTAACTCAAGCAGGTAAAGTTAGATCAAATAACCTGAAAATCTTAGAAGTATAAAATTTAAGTTATGTTAACACCTATGAATAGAGAAAAATAATAGGATTTTCAGATTATTAAAAATAATTTTTATTTACCTAATTTAAATATATGTATATTTGAAGTTTTAGATTTTAATCATTAATGATTTAAATGTTTATGATACATATGTACCTGAAATATGTATGATTCAGAAACACTGATGATAGGCTTTTGTATAGGCATTTTTGGTTTAATTGAATAAATCATTGTGAATTGCTATACTAGAGTGAAAGCTCTGCTCAAGACTTTTGTTTATCTGGTATCCCATAAAACATATGAATACTACATACTTTTTGTGCCTCAAGGGACATAGCATGTTATGAATCAGAAGAAACTCTTTAACAGAATTTACAAACATCACCTTGCAATTGGTTTAAAGGCTGTATATTCTCCTTTGTAGTCTGTTATTGTTGTGTCTAGATGTCCCCTCAAAGCCTCATGCAGTCATAGTTGGGGCTTCTTCAGAGGTATGATGCTGGATTAAGAGTGTCTGATTACTAAATCAGTCCACTGATTGGTTTGGCACCACCCTAATCCCAGTAGACTAGATAGAATATAAAAGGGAAAGAAAAAAGCTGCTAAGTTCTCTTGCTTGTTTTGCTACCTTCTCCGCACCATGAACTGTTTCTCTTCTGGGATGCCTGCCTGCCACACCACCTTGCCTTGGAGCCAGCCAACTGTGGACTGAAACCGCTACAAACCGTGAGTGAAATAAACCTTTCCTCCTTTAACTTTGGGTGTTGAATATTTTGTCTCAGCAATGAGAAAAGTTACTAAGACATTGTGCAGAGAAAAAAGAAAAAGAAACAATGCTACACATTCATACTTGTTAACCTGATAACAAAGCAAGAAGGTAGTTAAGTTAAATTAAATTAAATTAAATTTGCAAAGGAATATAGAGGCATCCATCTATGTCTCATCATTTCATGCCTCAGAGAAAGAATATCCCATTGTTTGTTTCACTTTACCCCATTTCAAATACTTTTTATTTATATTCACATTTTATACTTTTCTACGTACTTCTAAGGCTCAGAGTTGCTTTCAAAGATGCAAGTAGTATATAATATAAAATGAATTTGAAATAGTTGAAAATTTAATGCAAGGAAAAATATAATTGTATAAGTAGAACTGAGAAAAATGTTTTCTGTGGAATTTCAAACAGGCATCTGTTACATGCTAAACAATATCAATAGCTCAAACCTAGTGGAAAATGAATTTCATACACAATTTTTAATACTAACTCAGTATAAGATAATGGCAACTTATTAAACAATAATTCTATAACAGGCAGTTGATTTGGAAGCTAATATAATTCCAGTACTTGCAACTCTAAAGTTCTGGTCACATACTTATAGTACCTAGTGAAGTGGATGAAGCAAACAAGGTTGACTTCAATGTGATTTTTATAGAAAGTATTGTATTTCCAGTTGTATTACCTATTATCTTCATAGCCACATGCATTACCATCTGTGATTCTAGATATATCTTCAGAAAACCAAAAAGTTTAACAAGTATATCCCACTTCCACAGAGAGAAGGTCCAGATTACCTTCAGAAAATTTATGTTCCACTCTAGCGACAAAACAAGATCAAAAATTTGGATTTTATGTAGAATGTAAGTTTGAAGTCCCATTGCTAAGAATCTTAAAGTACCAGGAATGCAATTCAGAGCTTCATACTCAAATTATTTTCAGACTTTTCTATCTCTCGAAATCTGATGGCAAGGATGATAAAGACTGTTCACTAGAGGTAGAACTCATACACTTCACTATTTCACACAGCAGACTTTCTTATCTTGAATTTTTTCCATTATAAAATAAGACATTCAGATCTATAATTAACAAAGAAAATATGATTAGCAAATAAAATAAGAGTAGCTATTAGAACTGTTTTCTAATTAGTAACTTGGTTGAATAAATTTCTAAATATAGAAATTATAAATGGGCACTCAAAATAACATAAGCTGTATTTTTATCATTAAACATTAAGAAAGAATTAAATTTATAATCTCCTAAATAAGAAAAATACTGTCACAGCAATTCTAGGTCTAGGAGTATATCATACATGTGAACATGCTTGTAGCTTTTACCACAAAAATAATTCATAGCAAACTTCCAAAATTCATTTGAAAGAACAGTAATTTATTCCTCTATATCTACACATGGGTGGGGGAAGACTGGGGTAGACTGAGCCTACCTGAGCAGCTCTGATGATCCAGGCTAGCCTTCCTGTGTATATGAGGGTGTACTGTCTCACCTAGGCCAGGCTTGATTGAGGAGACTTGGCTGTGTTTCACATATCACAGTGTTCTTCGGGATCCAGAGCACTAGTCTGCAAATATCCTCTCACCTTGAGAGAAGAGGCTCCAGAGAGCAAGTAGAAGCCTGGAAGGCTTCTAAAGGCTTAGGTTTTAAATTGGTACACAGTAATTTATGCCCATAGATAGAAATTTCCTGAATTTAGTAAAGTGCCCACACTCAAAGAGGAGGAAATATGTTATAATCACAAAAATGGACCAAAAAAGAGTAAGCATTTTAATGATAAGTTATTCAAATACACTTAAATGTATAAAACACTTGTAATAATTTCCATTAATAGTCAATATTTGAGATGTCTATCAGTGAGGAACACATTGAAAACAATGGACTATTTTCTTATAAGGAGCAAAGTGTATAGTCCTGAGGAAAAGTGCTACTTCTGTGTGTTCTGATTACAAATTCTTATGTTGAAAACATAACTCAAATTGAATTTTATAAAAGCACAAACTGTGTTATTAAGTAAAGGTTTATAATTAGAAGTCATTAATCCACTTAACCAGGAATATCTGCGTTAGGGACCACCTCCAGAAAAGAAAGAAGGCACGTGATCCCATCCACTCATCTTGCACATAATGCCATTTTTTCCTGAGCAGAAGTTTTATTTATTTGGGGATGCTTTTAAGAGAATTTACTTGGCCTTCAGAGATTCCATAAGTTAAACGTAACTGGGATCTGCTGATTTATGGCTCCTTGTAAAGAATAATATACGCTTAGATGGGCATTGTGGCCAATACCCATAATTACATCACTTGGAAAGCTAAGGCAGGAGTATTACCATTAGTTCAAGGCCAACCTGGGCTACATGGTGAGTTCAAAGCCCCCCTGAGCTACATAGTGAGATCCTATGTCAAAAAAAACAAAAAAAAACAACAACAACAACAACAACAAAAGAACAAAGAGAATAATATAAGCTTTATAATTTTAGGAGTATAAAATTAGGATAATTGCAAAATGTTCTTCCTGTCTGAGGCATCTATGTACTTTCTTTGTAAACTTGTGTCAGAGTGAAAGAAGGAAGGGCTGGATGGCTGAGGATTTAGCCCAGTTGCACTGTGCCTGCCTAGCAAGCACAAGAAGGAGGGGCTGGAAAGCCACAATGGGAAACCTGAAAGTCTTGCTTCGCCTATGACTCTTAATTATTTAATAATTACTAGCAGAGCTTGATTTTTATTAATATTTCCAATTTTGTAGACATTCGACTTAACAATTAGACCCTCTGTGTTCTCTCCGGTGTGTTGTAGTATTTGAAAAATTATAGGAAATTTCCAAGTTGAAGAGTAAATCAAATGATACCTAGGAATGTAAAATGCCAATTATTGATAATTAAATTTTAAACACAAATGCATTAGTAAGTAATTTATAATATGAAACGCTAACTTCTACTAAATGCTGCACACTAAAGGGCCTATAAAAATTGGTATTAAACTAAAAAAATTCAATTCATAGCTTACAAACATATAGCCTAGTACATTGAATCTTTTAAAACTAATAAATAAAACAGACATAATGAAGAAAGATAAGAAAATAGAAGGAATCATAATGGTAATACTGATCTTTGTTTTTAATTAGATTGCACAATGAACAGCATGATAGCAGCCAAAAAAATGACAAGGTTTGAACTGTGTTTGTTATATTTATTCTCACCTACTGTGATATATTGGCAAATGCTAGTATCATAACCAAGTGTTAATTAAGAAATCATAATTCTCACTGTGGGATGCATTTCTTCACACATATATTAATTCTCATGAAAATATAGAAAACGTAAAAACTTTTCAAATCTGTACGCTAAAACTTCTAATTAACTCTTGGTAGATATTACACAACTTCAAGGTCTCCACAAATCTCTGTGAACAGGTGATAAGGATACAAAGTTCTCGGTGGAAAACTCAGGTCTTTGTCACAGGTGGTCTGGACATAAGTAAACATAAGAAACTGAAAGTGGGGACATATTTTAAGCTGTCAAAATCAAATGACAAATTTACTCCACTCCTTGCTTCTGTTAACTTGAGCATACAATCCTCTTTCACCAAAACAAGGTAAGAAATGGTCATTTTTTCTACACTTTAAGTATTTACTGGAGAATTCTGTCCTGGAAAGTTCTTATTCCATCCCCAGCTAAAACCTTGTTGGACCATGTTAGCATACATTAATTACTACTGTATTTCTTCATTATACTCCATCTATATAATGAACCTTTCTCTTCAGCACCTGATCTGGAGTTCTTTTTTTACTGCTTCCCCTCATCTACAGCTTTGGTTAACATAGGTTTTTGAATCAACAAATAAATCATTAAAAATAGATAATGTATTTGTCTATGTCTCCTGAACTTCTGGATTATGTAACTAATAAGCTAAACTTGCAGGCTTATTAAGTGATCAAGGCCACTTCAGTTTATTTTCCAAAATTAAGATGTAGAAATGTTACTTCAAATCTTCTTCTAAAGGAATGGAAAATCAAACATAGAGATAGTCATGCTTCATTTTATATTTGAGTATAAGATATATTTGCTCTGCTACATATTGAGACTATTTGGCTTTGGTAGGTAATTCAGAAGTGCAACTCTGTCCTATGCCTACCTGTAGTTGCAAGAAAAGGGGACTGATAAGAAAGGTTTTCAAATTTCCATTCTTTTCTAATAATCTGGAATGAACTGAGAACTCATTTATAAAAATGATGAGTTGATATGCAAAGATAAGCTATGCAAAGACATCTATGGAAAGATATATTTAAAGTATACAGAATAATTACAAAAGAAAAATTAAGGACTATATTCTATTTTCATTTCATGAAGAAGCAACTCTGGTCTTAGGCACTAAGTCCTTCATACAGAAGCTTTGAAGACAAACTAAACAATGGCCCCAAAGTGCATCTTCCTGCTACTCTCCATAAGCCCTACCTACTTCATGGATCTGAAAATACCAGGGAGCATCTTTTCTGCAAATAACCTTCAAATTAAGAGGGCAAGAAAGTGAGTGTGAGTGTGTGTGGGGGGGGGGGCGTGGTAGTGGTACTTGGAACTGAACCTAGGATTTTTGAACTCAGTTACATTCCATCCTTTCATTATTTTCAATTTTGAGACAGGTTCTCACTAAATTACCCAGTAGGGTTGGGGTGGAACTCAAACTTGTCTCATAAAATTAGGTGATTTTTTTAAGGAAAAAGAGTTACTAGTTCTCAAAATTTACACATTTATAGCTATTTTAAAGCCTAAGTTGTGTGAGCATCCTATATTTTAATGTCTACCTATGGACTCTGGGTACTAATGTAGCTAAAGTACATGGGACTAGATTAATTCTGGTTAGGAAAAGTTCTGAGAGAAAGATAGTATAAAAGGGAAGATGAAGCCATCATTACTTCTCATTTCATGTGCTTTCCAAAAATATTTATATATCTATTTTTGGTCTGGTATTTTTTGTGAAGAATATTAGTTGTGGATTCTCAGTGAAGGAAAATATGTGAACAAAGTTTTTGAGATTTCTCTCTCACTTTATTTTAATACTCCTAAATTATCTGATCTTAATAATAAAGGATGTTTTAGCAGACAATGAGAATGGAAGAAAAAGTAGCAAGAATAAAGAAGGATAAAACAACACAAATGGAGTAAAACTACCCAGTGCATTGGAGAAATGTTTTTTTAATTTCAGAAAGGGAAACATCAATCTATATGGTAAGCCTCAATTTTTTATATAAGTATTTTTAAAAAGAGATATTGGGCTGGGGATTTAGCTCAGTGGTTTCGCCCCCTGCTGTGCAAGCGCAAGGAACCGAGTTCGATCCCCGGTACAAAAAAAAAAAAAAAAGAGAGAGAGAAATATTATTTCATGATAACATTTTTCTTTTTCTATCTTCCAAAATGCTACAATATATCAACACACAAAAATGTATTATATATTGGCATTACATCTAAACTTAAAATATTTTGTAGCAATATATGTCTGATCAACAAAACATGTTTTTAGACTACTGATATTTGAACATCATTACACATATATTTGAGCATAACAAGATATATTTATGTATATGCATATGATGAGATATTGCAGGAGGAATTTTTACAGCTGAGAAAGCCATGAAAGGAAAGAAAATCTTTACAGGCTCATTTGCAGTTTGAGAATATACCAATTCAAAATATCCCTGTGATCCCGACAAAGGTTTAGTCAAATTCCAGTTAAAATAAACCACTTAAAAACCATATGATTCCGTTTACTTCCTCTAGAGATAGAGAAAAATCAACAGTCATAAATAGATTTTTAAAATATATTTTGCATTTAGCATTTAAGAAAACTTCATCAAAATAATTTTTCTGAGTTTATTATTCTGACAAGAAGGAATGTTTCCACGAGGCTTTTGTTATTAAAGAATGTGCTTATAGTACGATAATTTATGTCTAGTTCATTAAGCAGGTGTTCTGGGCAAGATAATATAGGGGAAATGGCAAATATGACACACTGTTTTCCATTAACCCCTCTGGCACTGACAGTCTGAAGCTCCCCTTCTGAAGGCTAATCCATTTTGCTTAATGCTTAGCATTTTCACATCCTAGCTCTGGGTGCCAGAAAGGTTTTATGTTTGAAGTACAAGAAAAGCATGTGGCAATTTTGAGCACCTAGTTAGCTATCCCTTATGAAAATCAGTGATAAAAGCCAAAAGCATCAAATGTAGGAAGGCTTTATGGAGTGTGTGTATATACCAAACCGAAATGCTATATTCTTTATAATAAAAACAGGGGATATAAATTCATTTTTATTAAATTTATGAAAATATGTATATGAATAACCTCTATAATGCATATATAAAATATATATTTTATATGTATAATAGTAAATTAATGAAAATATATGAATGACTGCTGTTGTGTGTGTGTGTGTATATATATATATATATTTTTTTTTTACTAATCAGAAGTTTTCCTGAATTACCATTTATTTAAAATCACATTATTTAAGAAAGTTAGGATCAAAAATAAAATAGAAAGGTAATGAATATGATTATTCACAACAAGTACACCAAGATTTATAGGACTGCAAACTGCCTCCCCTCTCTGGCCAAATTTAGCACACCTATTTGTGTTATCAACTTGGGCTTAAATTGCTTTGAAAAGTATATATGAGTTCCAGTTTGTCATTGTTCCCACCAATCCTGCGGTAATGATTCCTGATCTGCTTTGCTTATTTGTTTGATCCCTATAGTGATTTGAATTAGTGAATCCTATCTAACCATTTATCTCCTCAATTAGGGTCCATTAACTTTCTGTTTGGGCTTAATTGTTTTCCACAGTGCAATACTGCAACACTTAGTATTGTTCTTATTGAAAACCATTCTGATTTTTGGTAATGTAATGAAGTGAAAAGATTCATTTCAACAGATGCTATGGAGACAACTGGGCATCCACATTACCTATACCTCCCAAAATAAATTAAATAAGTCTAGCTGCAGACATTACTTTCTTCACAAAAAGGCATTGAAGAATGTGTATGTAGCCTAAAAGAAATGATAAGTTACCTTCATTATAGTTAAATACTTCTTTGAAAATTATACCATCAAAATATGAAAAACAATCCACAGTCTGGAAAATATTTGCAAAATGCATATCTCCAAATGTCTACTGAAAGACTATTATCCAAAATATATAAGCAACTCTTAAAACTTAATGGAAAAAAAAGAATAACCTGATTTGAAAAAGTACTAAAACCACAACAGGTCCCTCACCAAAAAATATTTGCCAATGGCAAATAAGAAAGCATGTACATCATATGTTAGTAGGGAATTGCAAATCAAAATGAGATTGAACTTCAGCCCTATTAGAATAGCAAAAACCCACATATTGCGAAGATCTCATGCTGGTGAGGTTGTGTAGCAGCAAGGGTTCTCATTCGTTCCCAGTGGAACTCAATGAGAAAAAATACGAAACAATATAGCTTCTTTGAAATTTTGCTGAAATTTTTGTGGTTTCTTACAAAACAAATCCTACTTTTACTATATGATCTGGCAGCTGAGCACATTGTTATTTATCTATATGAATTGAAAACTTATGCTGCCACAAAAATATGTGCATGAAATTTTGTAGGAGCTTTACTCATAACTGCTGAAACTTGGAAGCAATCATTATGCCCTTGAATGGGTAAAGGATAGATAAATCATGGTCCACCCAGACAATGGAGTATAATTCAGTACTAAAACGAAATAAGTTGTCAAGACCTGAAAATACATGAAGAAAATGCCAAATTGTAAAAGCTGTATACTGTGCTATCAACTGTGTAATATTATTAAAAAGGCAGAATTAGAAAAACAGTCAAAGAATCAGTGGTTGCCAGAAGTTGGGGAAGAGGGAATGATAACTATGTGAAGCACATAGGATGTTGTAGAGCCTACAGAGCACTCTGTATAATACTATATGGTGGTATACTCCATTACACATTTGTCAAAACTCACAGTATATACAATACCAAGAGCAAACTACAATATAAAGCATGTACTTTGGGTGATAGCAATGTGCCAATGTAGATTCATAAATTGTGATGAAAGTACCATTCTGATGGAGGATTTTTATAGTGGGGACAAAGAACTATGTGGAAAAACTCATTCCATACGCTTCTCATTCTCATTCAAAATATTGCTCACTTGATTTTGCTGTGAATGTAAAACTGCTCTAAAGCATAGCCACTGTATTTTAAAAGATATGGAATGCCTTGTTATATTTCCATTTCAGATAAACAATTACTATCTTTTTAGTATAAGTACAATCCATGTAATTATGAGGAAACACATGTAAGAATTACTCTATCAAAATAAATATAAAAAGAAATTAAAGTTATTATATTTAATCAATAAGCTCAAGAAAAGTTTGAGTGATTTCTACAGATTTCAAAAGAAAAAACATCAAAATGATGACTTGTGAGAATATATATAGATGTCAAAAATGGAAATATCTAAGAATATGTATTCTTGCAAGACTGGTTTCTTCATTATGGCCTTTTAAATGTACAAATAAATGAAATGTTTTTAAAAATAAGTATGTTATTAGTCTTTTCAGCATCTATCAGTAGTCATGCTATTATCCCTTAGGGTTCTACACTGAAAGAATAAGAATAAACTCTCAAAAGGTATTGTGGGTTGAAATGTTTTCATTCCTTCTACTGATGCTTCTTTAGCTGCCCAGAAAACCCCTTTCCTGAGAACATTTCTTTACTAGCCATATCATTACCATTGGCAAAATATGTTTGTTGTTTATCTCAACTACTCCATTAAATAAGAAGTGTCATATAGTACTATTCTTATTTTTAATAATAAAGTTAGATGACAAAAATCTATGAGACTGATATACCAAGAGATTATTAGAAATCACAATTCCAAGTTTTTGCTTTACCCAATTTCTCTGGCTCTGATTCCTCAAAGCATTGCGAAGATACAAAGGATAAAACAAAAAAATAGTTTTCCTATCTTTTTACCTGTACCCACTAAATCAAATAGTTTCTTATTGCTGCAATGATGCAGTGTTCCAGCTAACATCCCTAAATTTATCTATGAAAATGTGTAATATGCCCATTAGTTAATAATCTTTGTAAAAATAATTTCATGTCACCTTAATTTCTATGGATATTAGCCCAATAATTTACATATGAGATAGTTTTCCCATGACCATTCTCTCTGACTGGAAGTACAAAAAACAACTCCATTTTATAATTTGGCTCTATAGATTGTTTTAAATTATCGAAACTACCTAAAGTAGTAACAAAACTAAAGAAGTCATTTAGAAAAAGTGTTAATTTCAAAAGACACCTTTACCACAGAAAAGTCTAATGTAAAAAAAAGGCAGGCTGATGGAAGTTTAGATTTATATATTTTTAAAAGTATCCATAAAATTTGTACAAGGAAATAGCAAATATCAGCTATCATTTTTAAGTAGGTAAGACATTAACAATTCCATTGAGAATTCAAGACTTTTTTTAAAGGATGAGGGAGCAGAGGATCAACCCTGAGGATAACTGGGGAAGAGAACTCCAGATAGAAGAAACAGGACAAAGCATGAACTAGTAACATGCTTGCATTTTCCAAGAACAGCAAGAAAATAAGGCAGTTTCAGTGGATCAAAAAGTGGAAGAGGTCAGGATGCTGAGCATGATGTGAGCAGGTTTATGGATGTTCGGAAGAAATTTGAATGCAGCCTTGTACAACACTGAAAGACTTAAGCATTTTACTCCAGGTGATTTGACTTCCCTTTACAGGTTTAGAGGTAAGAGATATGCTTCTGACCTACATTTTAACATTGCTGGTTGTTTTGTGAACAAGTGGGGCTGTAAGAATAATCAGATGCACATGTTTAAACATCATATTGCTTCTCTGGTGTGAGAAACTGAAATGGCAAATATGAACCAAAATGTATAATAGATATTGGGAAATAAGAAAATATTCAAATGGGAAGGGAATCAAGGGAGGAGGGAGAGGGGAAGGAAGGAAGGGAAAAGGAAAAATGCATAGAAGAAAAAATAGAAATAAAGCTTTTTAAATAAGGAAGGGAAGAGGGGTTGAAGGAAAGGGAGTGGATTGGGAAAAAAAGAAGAATCAGATATATTATATACTACAAATCCCCTGTGATGAATGTGATCATTATGTATATCTAAAGTGTAACAATAACATTAATTTGTAAAAATAAAAGTGAATAGAACAGGAAAACCAATTAAGAGCCTCCCCCAACAATTCAAGTGTGAAGAAGATCTAAATGTCAGTGACAGAGACCCTGAGAAGTGATATTATTCTGATTATAGTTTTATGGTTTTTATTCTGACAGAAATTCATGATGAATTAGTTGGTGAAGTCAAGGCCAGTGTTTTTAGATTTGCAATCTGGAAGAATGGAGTAGTCACAATTGACATAGGTAAACTAGGGGAGGAGGAGGTTTTGAAGATGTTAGGCTAGTAGTCAAGTGATCTGTTCTGTCAATGAAATAATAAAATAAATAAATAAAAATTATCAGCATATTAATGGTCTTTTGAGCCATAAAACTGGATGAGATAGCAAAGGGAATTAATGGACAAGGATAGGAACATGGTCCAAAAATAAAACTCTGGAGTACAATGAGTATCTGGGGAAATGAGGAAGAACTTTAGCAAAGGCCCAAAAGAATGGTCATTTTAGTGAAAAGAAAACTAGTGCTCTTGAAGCCAAATAAATAATGAAGGAGGCAGCCACTTGATGCACCAAATGTTACTGGTGGGTTAAGTAAGTTGAAGCCTGAGGACTGACTGGAAAGGGTTTTGTGATATATAGCAAATGGTAGGAAAATTAAACACTATGGAAGTAACACAACTGCCATAGTATGTACAAATTACATTTGGCAGTTCTTATGCACAGGCTTTATTTTTATGCATGGGCCATAAATGAATTTTCAGTGTGATACAGAAACTGCTTGAAAAATGGTAGAGTGATTCTATGTGTGCTTCAAATATATCTATGCACAAGGATGCAGAGAAGCCCCTCAAAATCCTTCAAAAGCTAGGTATGGTTATGACAGAACATTATTTTTCTAATCTTTATTCTGCCAAATCCACCTATCCTTCTGCTCTCCCTTATAATTTTCACCAGAAAACATGTAAAGTCATAAATCCAGATAGCATCTGCCAAGATATTAGGAGAAAACTCTTAGTGGCCCAATATATTTTGAAAGGAACTTTCCGGAAGTCAGACCTAAAAGTGTTGAAAGTCCATACTCCAGAATCAGTGTGAAACCCATCTCTATCATGTATGAAGTGCATGACGTAATATCTCCATTTTCCCCCTAGGAAAATATGAAGTAATACGAATAATAACAGTAGTTGTAAGGTTGTGAGGATTGAATGAGTTAAAATGTTGACAGTGCTGTGGGCAATGAACTGATAGATGGTAAATTACTGGTTCATATAAGTGGATGAATGAGAAGAAACCACTGGGTTGGGTCCAGAAATATTTGTTATCAATACATATATATAGATGAGCCTATCAATTAAAATAGCAAGTGTTGTTTGTGTCTTTTTTTCCCTAGGTTTATAATCTTGGACAGGTAGTACCAAAAACATCTGCCTTAACACCTTCAAAAGAATGTTAATGATAAATCAGCAATCTTTTCAGTCAATGGGGATAGGTGTACCAGAGAGATCAGGCTATTTAGCTCCATCAGCTCAGGAAATGAATTGATCCCAAAAGCAATGAAAGGGAGACTTGACCATCTGCAGTTCTCAAGAAGATAAATAAATCAGATTCAGATGTCTGCTGCAATTTTGTGTATAATCAGAATGTCCCTAATTCTTTATATCATGGAAAAATGACCCATAAATATTGTTGCCAACTGACACAGTCTGTTCTACTTGGCAGCCATTCAAGGTAAAGGTATTTTGTTTTATTGTTTTTCTCTCTAGATTCTTGAACCATGCTTTTATTTTAGTTAAAAAAAACAAAAAGTGAAACAAAATATAAGGAAGGGTTAAGGGTCACAGTCCAGATATTATTGGATACCATGGAAAAGAATTACCTTTAAAAAAATAACATATCATACATTTAGATAAGTTCAACAAGGTTGTGATGTGAGAAATGTGCCATCTCTAATGTTTCTTTGCATGGGAAAGAGGTTCCCAGGCTACTAGCAACTCTGGCTTATCTTATCCCCTCTCTTACTTTTCTCCTAACTTCCCGGTGAATAGAACGGACTTTTCCTTTGACCTTGATCTGCTCCTGAATGCTATAAATTCTGAAGGTGTCTTATGGAGTGGATGGAGACAGGCCTGTTCCTTCTTCTCCTCTCATTTCACTAAGGTTGGTGCTTCTCAGATTCTCTATTGCCCAAACTTCAACCCACTTATTCTTTCCTTTAGCAGCCCTCTCCCCAATCCTTAGCAGTAATGAAGGTGATATTCCAGCTTTCATGTGCTTTTTCGTCTTCTCAGTTGGTTCATGATCTCAGTACAAAAAATTATGAAGGTCCCTCAAATGCCTCAACATTTGCCATATTCAGCTTCATTAAAAAATACACACTTATAAATCAAACTTTTTATTGCTTCCATCTCTCACATCTCTACAATATGAGAATTAGAGATTGCTGGCCATCGCTTCCCATTCATCTCAATAGTCTGGAAAAAGAGGAACCATTGGCTTGGACATTCAACCTAGTGACTTTGTTTCTTTTCTCCTTTATAATGGGTAAATTTGGAAAATTTCTTTGTCACATGAAGGAAAACAAACAAAAACCATGCAGCTATCCCATCTTTTAACATCAGTTCAATTGTGATGAATCTATACAATTGAAGGCTCCTGAAACCTGTGTCAACCCTTGCTGGACAGTAGAAAAACAAAGGGCAGCAGTAGAGCTATAGCCAAGACTGAAAGTTACCATAAAACTTTGCTTCACTTCACTTTGCTATTGTGAGAAGATGATTGTGAAAAGTAACTTTATTCAAATTAAATAGCACTTTATTTTTACGTAAGATAAATGATCATAATAGTAAATGACACTTCTTAAGGGAAATGTTGCTGGAAAAATTACTAGGCAAAGCAGGCCTAATACAGCTGCATCTATTGGAATAGGTCTTCGCAGCTGCACAAAATCCAGGATAAATAACAAGCAATTCTTCTCACTCATTCTTCTATTACTTCTCAATCTTCAGATTCATATCTTATACTTCAATGTCATATTTTTTTCTTACTGAGATGCCAGCTGAGAAAAAAAAGATAATTTTACTGAAGATAAAAATAAAGTGAGCAGACTCTATGTTATAGTTATGAATGAGAGGGAAAGGACATCAGAATCTAACCCTGTTCAAGAAACATTTTAGGGTATTTTACCTGGGTCAGCATGTGACCTGTGGAAGCTTAATAACAGAGCCATGATTTTATAACTGAGAAATGAATTGAGAAGTCATGTGAACACCGTCAAAACAATAATGTCATGCTATGAAAATAGTACAGCTGAGTCTAGAGGTCCTGATTTACAAAAATTAGGCAGTGAATCCTACCTTAGTCATGTGAATCAGCCTCCAAATCAAGAGACAGTCCCACCACTACCACCACATAAAATCATAAAGCTCAAGTATTATAATGTGTAAAGGCTGTGAGTTGCTAAATTTAGAGTTTCTTTTAACTGCAAGATTGTCTGTGGTTATTATCTATGTTTAATGAAAGAAAAACAGATGGGTAACAGACATTTTTGCTGAAGCAAATGTGGAAGAAAACAAAAAGTCAGTACTAATGACATCAAAACAATTTCACAAAGAAGGAAATCTAGTCTTTTTTCCTCTCATTCCATGGTCCTCCATTTTAAGCAATTATATTATCAATCCCTGATTCTACAATTTTCATTTTTATTGCCCTCATTTAAATATGCCAATTATAGAAGATGAATGTTTTTAAAACCATGCTTGTTTTCCACTTTATTGGAGAAGCACTACATATTCATCATTTTAAAAGGACAGGAATAAAATGAAAATTATCTCTAGTCTTATCACCCAGACCTAGCCATAGTTAACATTTTCTATATAGGACTATATGTTCAAAATTTCAAATAAGTTTCTGGTTATTGGCTTATTGAGTCATATTAGAAAGCTTCCAGAATGAGTCTCTGTTTAAAACTGTTCAACTACTACTATTCTCAGTGGTCAAATTGAAATTGGCACTATGATAAAGAAATCACTTCCATATAAGTACTCATCAGGGTCAAGAATCCATACTACTGAAATTGGTAAAGTGAGGAAAGGAGAAAATAAACTTTTATGCTATAACTTGCTAAGCAGACTGGACCACGAATTTGAGTGCCCAGTTAAGACAGTTCCACTTACTACACTGTTAAAAAGCATGCTTGCTTAATTGGAATAATCAGCAAGGCAGAGACTTAGTTCAGTGGATTGCAATTACTCCCAATAATAGTTAACTAGCATGCCATCTCATTTAAATGGAACACTTTGTGTTATCTCTGGACCTTGTTCCCAGGAGCTGGATGTGTGATATTTACTCACACAAATGTCTACGGGGCAAGGTTTTTATTATTTGTTCATAGCTATACCACATGGTTTGCTAAAAGTGTGTTACCAGGGTTTTAGTTTCCTTCATGATACCCTTACCAAGTAATTGCATATTGACACTGAAAGTCCTGAGCGGTAGACTTCGGTTAATGAAACACTTAGAGGTTTACTAAAGAGTATATTCATGAAGACAGTACCTTCAAAGTTACGAAGTACCTATATTGCAGCCTTACAATTATACACTTGATATCACATTAAGCTATCATGGCAAAATCTCATTGATAAGAATGACAAGGAAACACAAAATATCAAACTCAGATGAGTTTGGTTCAAATTATCCCATTAAATTTTAACTGCTAAAAACAGATTCTCTTCTAAACCTGCTTCTTTAGGCAAATAAACTTTAAGACTACTATTGTGGTGGGGATAAACAGTATAAATGTCTATTCAATTTGAATCTTACAAGCTAAATTTTTTTAAAATATTTTTATCTCAAAACTGTGATCTAAAAAGTTTTTAGTACATTAATGATTAAAGTGCAAAATACATGAAAACCTACTGCTGTCTCATGGTGGTTCAAAGACATGTAGTGCTGTTTCAGTTTTTAATATAAAAAGCTATAGTTTTTAACCCACTAATAATAATAGTGATAATAAGTGAACTGATGCAGGCCTTTTGCTGTCTTTCCCCTAAATACAACCCTAGGGAAGTGGTAGAATCAACAAAGAAATTGTTGGAACTGAGAAACTAATAGGCAATTTCTGACAAATGTTATATTTATGTCTCTTTACTGGAGGGAAATGGCAGTCCAGAAGTGGAAGAACTAAAGGAGAACATCTAATTATGTTCTTACCTGTCTCCACATTTCATCAGCTTGCTCACTGCTCTGTGTGTTGACACTAATGAGCCATAAACCAATAAGTACAATGGGGTAATATCAAGGTAGTTACCATGGGTTGGATTCTTCTGAGCACATGTTGAAATTAAGTTTGTAGTTAGTTGAAAGGTGTGTGATAGAGACCAACCTCTGCAAAATGGGAGGATAAGTAGAAATAGCCAGTGAGAGAGTCAAACTGTGATGTAGGCCTAACATATTTTGACTTAATCAGTAGACAGATTTGGAGTATTACCAAGAAACTTGTCCTGTATCAAGTCAAAATGGCCAGATACTTACTGCCCTGTCCATGAAGGGATTAGATAAGGTTTTCTCTGGAAAGAGTATGACCTAGTTGAGTTAAATCTCTGTTTCTTACAGGAATAATGAAGGAGCTAGCAGTTGGAGACCACCATAAGCTTGTGCTCCCCAGAGCTAATGAGTAAGGCCTTCCTTCAAATGGGGTTGGTGGTACAACTTGTGTCTATTACAGTGGTCAAGTTACTAGCAAGAGTAATGAGCAGATAACAATACCTGCAGATTGACCCACTGACAAACATAAAAAATACCTTGAATAAAATTGTCAATATTTGAGGTTTTTCTCCTTTGCCTCTTCTACTCTCTTAGAAGCTCTTGATTTAATCACTCCAGGTCATGTGACAAAG
Organism: Heterocephalus glaber; assembly: GCF_053883595.1. Lineage (NCBI taxonomy): Eukaryota > Metazoa > Chordata > Mammalia > Rodentia > Bathyergidae > Heterocephalus > Heterocephalus glaber. The sequence continues at coordinate 26,109,600 of NW_028258344.1, read as the reverse complement.
TGATCAGAACTGTGTTTATCAAGGTCATAAATGACTGCCGTGTTGCCAAAACAACAGTTAATGTTCAGTCTTTTTTGTCATTCCTCCTATTGTTAATATTTGACTCCATTGCCCATTTTCTTCTTTAAATATTTTCTTTGATCTTTAGGACATTATTCAGTGTTAGTTTTCCATCAACCTCAGTTCACTATTTCTTAGTCTCTGTGGCCATTCTTAATAAACTTGGACATCCCTCAGCTCTCAGAACTCAGTGCTCTTCCTAACTGTTGTCCCTCCTTTGGTGATTGCCTGCAATCATATATGCTGGCTCCCCAAATACTCCAGGCCCATATATCTTTCCAATGGTCACCATCTTTCCTTGCTGATTTTATATGCATTAGGACTTTGAAACACCCAAAACTGATGGGTTGTTTTTCCCTAAATTCTCCATAATTCTGTTTTTCTTCTCTGTCTCAGTTCTCAGAAAAACCTTTATAATTCCGGGGGGCGGGTGATAAAAAGCATTTGAGTCACTTTCTAATCCATCATCAAATCTCATCAACCATCACAGCCTAATCCATTCAATAACTTTTATGGCAACTTTTATTCAAAATAAACCCAGAATCTACCTATTCCTCACCAACTCTGCTATCACCTTTGTTCAAGCCAGCTTCATTTCTCACTTGGGCTATGTCAACTGTCCTTTAACTACTCTTTCTGCTTCTACCTTTGTTTAGCTCCTGTATTTTTTATCAGTACACAAGGTGGAATTTTACATTTATTTGACAAAACTGTCTTGTTTAAAATGAAAATTAGCAACCCAATTTCATACGTATTCACAAATATATCACACATGTGCACACAAATATGTGTCTATGACTGTTTCATTGTATATGCAGCCCAAAGCAGGCACTCCTAGTAAACAATGCCAAATATCCTCCTTAGCATTTCCCCCATGAGGCTGTCTAGGCTCCCAAGTGTTGACAAATTTCTGTGGCAGCCGTGTTTATAGTAGGGTGACTCCTCAAAGAATTAGTTAACAAGCTTCTAAATTTTAAATAAAATCCCAAATGTGGATAACTATAGTAAAGGGTTAGCATTAATACTTAGAGGCATTTAATGTCTATGGCATGTAGTTACTTTCCATTTTGTTGTGCATAGAATTTTAAAAACATTGATGGCAGGCAGGTGAGTGAGAGAAGCTGATTTCTAAGAACCACTACTCAGTGAGACTGTAGCAGTTGTAGTATTCAAAACTGCATTTATTTATTCATAGAGGACACTCTCGCAATCCTCATTTACTTATATAAATTGTAAAATGATTTAGAAATGAAAGCCCACTAGAGGATTGTTGGAGGAGTGAAAAATATCAGAAAAGGCCAGTGATTCCATACCATAAAATAGTAGTGCTGAGAACAAATTACATGTTGTACAAGTATTCACGTATTTGGGTTTTTGAGAAGCCTTCAAGATATGTTCCTTCTTGTCAAAGTCTATTCCACTACTGACCTGCTTGACAAGGAGGTTGAAGGTTTGAGGCTCAAGTATTCACAAATTAGATTTTTCCTATCATTCTCCAGCTGTACTACCTTGTTGAAATTATTTTAACTTTCTTCAGTTTCAACTTTTTCTTTTTGGTAAAATAGTTAAGTAGTGTATCTTTAGAATTTATTATTAGTAGTAAGGAAAATTTTTTAAAGAAAACAATAATAGATAATTTTATTCCACCACACCTAAATATATCAATCCCTTCTGTTTCACTAATGTCTTACAAAATTGAATTTTTTACTTCAGCTACCAAAATTAGTGTTGTTGTTTTTTTCTGGTAAAATTTTATAACATGTCCAGGACTATTTAACAGTTTTTTACTTGGTTCATTTTTTTAATATCTTTATAAACATAAATTATCCAAGTCAGAATAAACATTTTCAAGCTATTAGATTACTACTTAATGGAAAAAGAATAATAAAAATGTAAGACTTTTAGGACAATTCGGTAAAATATGGAAGAAAAAAAAATCTAAAATCTGAATTTAAAGCTTGTAGTGCTAATTTATATTATGAAAGTTTCAGAAATTATGGGTTTTTTGATGAAATATTATTGATAAAAATCAGTAGTTTGTAGAACCCCATTAGATTCAATGTTTACATCTTTATCATTTTGTATTATTTGTGTATAATAAAATAATTCACTCTAATAATTTGAAATTCAATTCCATGTGTTACAAGGACCCAAGGGAACTCTGAAACCAGCTTTATTTACCTAAAGTACTACAAAAACATATTCAGATATGTCCAAGTTTAAGCATTAAATGTAAAATAAGCCCAGTGCTTGTAAGTCTTTATAAAAAATATAGCAATCACATTTTCTTTCTTCCATAAAAGTTTAGTCTAGAACGTTAATGGAAAAAATATAAAAATTGCATTTGTGTTTACTTTACAGTTTACTTCTTCTTTACTTTTGAATAAGTTGTCACCTGGAATTATTCCAAAATAAATAGAAAATGGACCCTCAGAACTAAAGTAATGATGGCTATCTTGCTCTTTGGGCAATATATAATGCCATTTTCCAGAAACAGAAGACAGCTAAACAGCAATGGAATTAGATTTCCTTAACAATGTATGTCACTCAAATCCATTATTAATTTTGTGCCTTATCCAGTACATGGAGGTATAGTTAAGATTAGAGCTCATTGGATAATTTAAAATTCATAAAGTTTCTTGAGCTTCTCAGAGTAAAGGTGCCATATAAATATTAAATAGCAGTAATAATGATAATGATGAAATTATTCTAATCTTCATCTTGCACATGCTATAAGTAATTCCCAGCCACTTAATCAGGAGGCTTATGCACACACATACACAGTCAGGAAGGTGTTGGGGGTTTGGAATTCTCTTTGAAATCAATGGGAGCTCCACTATCAATTCAGCTTAGCAGGGGACTGATGGGTGCGGGGAAGGAGAATTGCCCTACAACTCTGAATGGAATCTTGAGAAATACCCAGTACAGTGGCCTCAAAGTTGAGAAAAATGAGACACACTACTCTTTTAAATTAAAAAAAAATAAATTCTAAACATTATTTTATGGATAGAAACAAACAGTAAAAAGAAATTAATATTTTAAAATGTACCTTGTTGTATATGAAATGAAAACTATCTACTGCTATAAATAAAATACAACTATGTTCATTTCAGTTTCCTGCGAGCTTCCAAGCCTTATTTTGGATAAAAATATCTCCTCTGCATCATACTTTAAAACCCTCTTTGTGCCTGCTAAAATTGGTTGGTGTAATAGCTCTGAAAGGAAGGTAATAGATGGTATTAAAAACAGCTTTCTGGATTACTGAGACCTATTGTACCTTTGGCCAAGGAAATCATACAAATGGATGCCTTCAAAAGAGAAGTGATAATGTCTACTTCTGTATAATTAGAAGAGTGGAAACTACAATAAAATCATGTTTAATATGAAAAACATAGTGCAAGATGCAAGAAAAAGTTGTGTTATGAACTACTATTTATATAATTTAAAAGCCCTCTCTCCTAAATTTATCCTCAAACCCAAACTTAGCCCAGAGATGGAAACCATAGTTATAGAAACAATCTTTTTCAGCTTCTTTAAGATTAGAGGGCACAAACCAATACCTACAAATTTATAGTTTACTCAGCCTGCCTGTTACTATGGAAACAGATTGACCATTTACACCGAGGTAGCCCTTGTGAATTTAACCCTGCCTCTCTGCCTTGGAAATTGCTCACAATGTAATCTGATTACTTTGTCTAAAAAGGTATTATCATTCAAACAGGCAACCAACCGATCAAAACTGTATATTAAGAAGTTCTTGCTACAATAGTGTATAAAAAGGCTTAAACATATCTAACACAAAAGTTGAACAAAATCCTTTACACAGAGTCTTCTTTTACTGGAAAAGGATAAAGAAATGCTGCATCAATAAGGCTGTTGATTATGTGCCATCTGCCCATATTGTTTCCCACTTATTTTATCCCACACTTTATTTCCTGTTTATCCTTAGAATGACACACTCTGAGTGTCATGAATATGTCCCTTGTAATATCGTTTTAATCCAACTTTTGCTGCTATAACAAAATGTCTGAGACTGGGTAATTTATAGTAAATAGGATTTTATTTTCATAGTTCTGAAGGCTAGGAAATTTAAGATTAAGTCTTTGTGATGTGTCATCCCATGGAGGAAAGTGGAACAGTAAAGGAAGTAAAGGAGGGGGAGGAGAAACTCATTTTATCAATCATGATAATGGCATCGGTCCATTCCAGACAGACACTTCATAATCCAAACACTTCCTAAAGTTTGTATTTCCCAACACATCTATTTTGGGGATCAAGTTTCTAGCACTTAAACTTCAGAAGATACTTTCAAACCATGGTATTCTGCCCTTGCTCTCAAAATCCATGTCCTTCTCATAAGAAAATGCAATCACTCTACCCACTCCACTCAAGTTTGAATTCATTTCAGCATCAACTCAAAAGTCCAGAGTCTCATCTAAATCAGATATGGTTGAGATTGCAGGCAAAATTCATTCTGAGGCAAATTCTTTCCAGTTGTGAGCTTGTGAATTTAAATAAGTTACATACTTCCAAAATATGATATGGGGTCATGCACAAGATAGATAAACATTCTCATTCAAAGAAGCATCATTAAGAAAAAAGAATGAGGCAACTGGCTTCAAAACTCAACAGGAAAACAATATTAAAAGTAAAAGACAATGATCTTGCTTGATTCCATGTCCCACCACCTGGACACGCTGGTGTGTTGGGCCCCTAACACCTCAGGTCATCCTGTTCATGACTTTGCTTGACTCAGTGCCTGCAGCAGCTCTGTCATAGGTTAACTTTCATACCAGCATTTCCTCTAGGCTGCTGTTACACAATGGTAGCTCTATGGTTCTGGAGTCTCTATGGCAGGCTGACCCTGTGGTTCTGTTGGGGTTTTACCCTGAGGGTCACTCTGCAGTGGTTTTGCCCCTGTGACAAATTTCTGCCTAGTCCCCAGGCTATCTGATGGATCTTTTGAAATCTAAGTGAAGGCCATGGCACTACAGCTGTGTAGTCTTCAGATCTGCAAAGTTAGCAGCACCATGTGGATGCTGCCAAAGCTTATCACTGTGAACTCTGCACCAGTGACCTAAGCTCTACATGGACCTGTTTGACCCATAGCTTGGGAGACTAAAACTACTGTGATGGAATTTAGGGGACTAGAATACTGAGCAAGCCCTCCATAATAAGCCCATCGAGTGCTCATCCCCTCAGAAACATAATTCCCTCTTAGACCTCTGGGCCAATTATGGAAAAGGAAGCCTTGAAATGTGTTTGAAATTGTTTTCCCACTGCCATAATGGATAGCATCAAGCTTCTTTCTCTCTATGCTACTCCCACCAACAGAGGTCACTTAATGACACTTTTGCATACTTTCTCATTCTTTATATGGCCAGGCTGGTGGGGAGGGGTGCCAAATTTTTACATTTAGTTTCTCCTTTAAATTCCATCTTTAAATCATTTCTTCATCTTCTCTCATTTTACTATAAGCAGTTAAAAGAAACCATGGGACATCTTCAGTATTTTGCTTAGTATTTCTTTTGCCAAATACCCCTATTCTCCACTCTTAAATTTTGACTTGCAAAAAGCTGTTGGTGATGGACTCAAAGTCTTTGCCACTTTGCAACAAGAACGACCTTCATTCCTGTTGACAAAGAGGTATGTCTCATTTCTGTCTGGGACATCATCTTGCTGGCCTTCATTGTCTGTGTTTCTACTACGTTCTGATCATGGCCATTTAGGTAATCTCTAAAAAGCTTCATTCTTTTCTTACTTTTCTTCTCTTCTGAATCCTCTGCAGAATTGCCCTTTAATACTGCATGTATGGTAATAGAGGCTTTTCCTACTAACTATTCCAGCTTCTGTCATCATCTAATTCCAAAGCTGTTTCTACACTTGTAGAATTTATTATAGTAACACCCTTCTTTCCAGTCTAAATTTTTAGTCCATTTTGTGCTGCTCTAACAGAATACCTCAGATTAGGTAATTTATAATGAACAGGAATATATTTCTCACAGTTCTGGAGGTTGGAATCAAAGAGCCAGTATCTGACATTCCCCAGCAGAAGGGAGAATGGCAAGAAAGTAGGCAGGATGAAAGTCATCCTCTTATAAGGAACCTATTTCACAATAATGGTATAAACTTATACTTGACATTAACCTATTATTTAACGGTATTAATTATTCTCTGTAATTAATGGTATTAAAATCAGGTTTTTAGGTCAGGAAGATTCTACCTCTTAAAAGTCCTACCTGTGTAGCTGGGTGAATACTCACTGGCAAAGCACTTGCCTAACATGCACAAGACCCTAGGTTTGAACCCCAGCACTGAGGGAACAAAAAGGCCTCACTTCTCAAAAATTTCATATAAGGGATCAAATTTCTAACACATGAAGTTTAAAGGACAAATTCAAATCATAAGCATTGATTTCACATCAGTTTCCATGTAAATATATAAAGAACAATGACCACTGAAAATTTTTGTGAGATGAAATACATCATGAATCTGGTCTTAAACAGTAACGGTCACTTATTTTCATTTGATATTATTACTGTAAATAAGCATAAGTATTACTCTTCTCATTTTCTTATATGTTACATCTTCAAATGGAATCTCATATATATTACTGATAACGACTCCCCTAATAGCCCTTACAGAAAGACATTGTCATTGTCATTTAAACAAACAGACCTGAAACTAAGACAATTCAAGGATCTTGTTAGAAATAAAAGTAAATGAATAAACAAATAAAATATAAAATTATTTCATGGAAGAGGTAGGATTCAAACTTTGAAAATAATTCTTAAGCCCTTTACACATATAATGATTCAATATCCAGGTAATACACTAAAATAAATATTTTCTAATTAACTGTACTTAATGAAAATCAAAGTTTCTCTTTACATCTAACTATAATCATATATAACTTTTTATTTTTATGGCATGTTAGTCATTACAAAATTTTTAATTATGCCATAGACTATACACATATTAAAGATTAAAAATTATAGTAATAAATATCATCAAACCAACAACTCTTCCCTTTTGTTATTACAAGCCTCCTACTGAGATTGAAATCTATACCTGTCATTTCTGCACATGGTAATGAAGGCATAGTTAATATATTGGAAAAGTTAATTCCTTAATATGTCTATAATGAGTCAAGTAGTTTTATTTTCACTGTTCCAAAGTTTAAAAACACAGGTAAATGAAGACATATATTTGTTTCTGGTTTTTATTTTAGTATATTAAAAATAAACTGTACCTTTTGTTTGTATTTTGCTGTTTATAGTGAAGATAGAATTCAGAACAGTATTGCCTATGGCATTTAAACAAATACAGTAAAAATAAAATTCCTTTAGTATATAAATTTCTTTAGTACATGAATTCCTATGGTATCTAAATTTCTCTATTCAGTGAATCAAAATTCTATCTTTTCTTGGCATAGTATGTGTAAAATGTATCACATTTTGTGTTTCACAACTATACGGTGGTACTGAAGAGTAAAGACTATCAGTTACTCAGTGTGTATATAAAAATCTCAGGATAGGGAATGATATTTATTCAACATTCAATGAATACATTTTAAACAACACAACTTGGCAATAAATCATAGTTGTTAGCCAAAGCCAAAGATGTTCAAGAGGTAGAGATTACCCTGAAGTCTGTAACATGTGACATATTTATATTATATATAAATGTTGAATTAATATGAGGAAAGATATCTTCCTTGATATAATTTAAGTAAGTAAAATTTTAATGTTATAAAATTTCCCAGACAGTTTTGTTATAAAGGAGAAAGTTGAGGAATAGAAAAAAATTTCAGAAACATTAAGGCATAACATTGCAAGTTACTTACAATGTGATTTATATTAAACTAGTGGTAAACAGATCCCACATGTAAAATGAGTCAAACTCTCTCAAAACATTAAGAGTGTATTAAAGAAAAAAGAAACTTTACTAAATAAGTTTTTGCTGCTCTGTAAGATTTAATGTTTCACACTGGGAAAAATGTATTTCCTCCAAGAGAGTGACTTACTTGTCAAGCCTCACTATATTATCAGATACACTTGGGTTGAACCTAAACCTAGAAATATTTTATAAGAATGTAACTTTACAGAAACTGCATCATATAAGTACTTGTATTTCCAGGCCCTCTCTACACAAACTCCTTATAAAAACAATATCTGCTTCTATTTCTTATGATGTAAAACCAAAATAGATCTTTAAATATATTAAATTATTTGAAAGATTTTCATTAAGTAGAAAGAAAACAAAGTTTTGTTCTTCTTGTTGTTTTAATAATGCAGTAGTTTTCCATTGCTGTGTTACAGATCACCACAAATTCAGCACCCAAGCCCCTTTACTTTGTCATTATTGTAATTCACAAGTCTGGAAGAGATGAACTTTCATGTGTAGCCTGCTTAGGGCCTCACAAAGTTGCAATGAAGGAGTTGGCCACACTAGAATCTAACTAGAAATGGCTGAAAAACAATCCACTGCCAGGCTTATCCAAGTTCTTGGTAGAATCGAGTTCCATGTAATTGTGGGGCGGACATCCTGGCTCCTTTGTTGACAAGGATCACTTGTCAGCCAAGGGTCATTCAAAGCTTTTAGACTGCGTCCCTCAGTCTTTGGATTTCCCTCTCCACCTGGAAAGCCAGGAATTGAACATCAATTCCTTCTCCAAGCTTTGATTCTCTCTGCTAAGGAAAAAGTTCTTGGTTTTGGAGGTCTCGTGGGATTAAGACACAACAGACATTCCCTTTTTCCTCATAAAGTAAATGAGTTTGAAAACAACACCTGAGAGAGAAGATCATAGAAGTTTTAAAATTCTGCTTACTACAGATAGGTATTTAAAATTTTAGTAGTTATGAGAGTAATAAAAATTATATTAATATTGGTTTTAAATAAAAATAGATTCAGTTTAGCTCAAATGAAGACAGAACGCTATTATTGAAAATGTTGATTACATATACAAGTTTAGCAGACTATGATACCTGTGACATAAAATTGATAATGGCTTTGTATTAAAAGTATTTGAGGTATTCATGTAGATACCTAATAACCTAAATATATGATCTAGACAAAAGATATGCCATGCTTGTCAGTGGCCTAAGAAGCCTAGCACTAAACACTAGAAGGACTCATTAGCCTTGTGGTAAATCCTGGAGTAGAAAGACCAAAGTTTGGGAAAGTTATGAAGCTACATATATTCTGTGAAATTCAATTAATTAAATGTGAGAATTCTTACTTGAAGAATTGAAATAAGAAGTGTTGTCTCATAGGGTACTTGAATTATTAAAAGAGACAGCACATGAAAAGTTCATAGCACATACCAGGAATAGTTCACGTGAGTTCCTTGGTCCTATAGCAGTCAGCGTGCAGGTATGTTTGTGTGTGATTTGCATTTCATGGATACGTTTTGGCATTTTATAAACAATTGCCCTTTGGATACCTAGTGTGTAATGTTCTGTTAAAATTTCTGATAAAATAATTTGTTAGCCCTAACAGATCTCCTCAGCCAAGATGCTAGCATATTTACTCAGATGCAGTCTCATATATAACACCTTAGGACAACAGAATAGTCTCTCTAATTCCATGCTGGTGATCAGCCCAGGCTAGCAGAGGGAAAGTGACTCATCCACAGTACTGTACTCAGTGATGTCTCTGGTCCTGGGACCCAGGCAGCAATTATTACCTTCATTATAACATTGTGTCCAGCAAAGCCAGCCATGGACTCTGTGCTTCCGTAGTCTTCAAGGGTTAAAGTATAGTAGAAACACCTATTTTATATGCTTGCCTCAGGTTTATTTTGAGATTCAAAAGGAAAGATGGGAAAAACCCAAGTCAATAGAAAAAAGAATGAATATCATCTCTTCTAACTCAAAATGAAAATCGTTCCGTAAGATTGTACCTAAACGAGAAAATATTGAAAGATGTCAGAATCAAACCTGTTGCCCACTTCTCTCTTAGTAACCTCCAGAAAGTTAAACCTTACATTAAATGTAACTTTTAATGTAGTAATGCAGCAGGTACTGTCTGAAAACAAATGTATGTTATCTACCAAAGGGAAGAGATTTTGATGAAAATCAAGTACAACCATAACTACATAAAAACTTTTGCAGCTAAAAATCAAAAAATGAAAGATACACAGGTATTTTAATACTATATATGCTGATTCAGAGTTATAAAATTCAAACAAGGAAGATATAAAGCATATAAAATTTAAGTAAAAATAATGAAAATTGATATTTTATGAATTATCTTACATATTAATAAAAGAAAATGCATATAAATACATATAATAATAGCAATAGTAAGCAGTCAATATAGACATTAAAATGACAATATAACATAAAAATATCCTAGTAATGATACATTTTATCTAATGGGTGATACTTAGTAATTTTGTAATATATAATATAGTGTTATCGTTCATAGAATTAAAGTGTACCTTCAATATAAAGGGGAAAGAGTAAGATTCATACCTCTTCACATCAAAAGCTTGCTACAAAGCTACAGTAGTCAAGACAGAGTGACATTGGCATAAGGCTAAGTCATTTTAATCACTGGATTAGAGATTAGGGATCAGAAATAATGTCATATATTTAGGGTCAACTGATGGTTTAACAGAGATAACAAGGGAATGCCGCAGGGAAGGAGCAGTGTTTTTAATAAATGGAGTTTCGACAATTGAATATTCAAATGTGAAATTATAAACTTGGACATCATCTCCCACCACATTGAAAAGCTCACTTCATATGGATTATATACCTAATCTATGAGGTACACTATCAAAGTTTGTAGAAGAAAATGCAGAAATAAATCTTTGTGACATCGGATTAGTTAGTGACATCAAAAGCCCAGAAAACATACACAAAAATGAACTAGATTTCATTTAAATAAAAACTTTGTGTTTAAAAAAGCACCACCAAGAAACTGAAAAGACAGCTTAGAGTGGGAGAAAATATTTGCCAACTACACATCTGATTAAGGACTTGTATCTAGAATATGTAAATAAATCTTACAATTCACTAATGAAAGGACAGTGCAATTCAAAAATGGTAATATTTGAAATAATCATTTTCCAAAAACCACATGAAAAATACCTCACATCATGTGTCAGTTGAAAAATACAAAGCCAAAACCAAAGTTTCGTACCGTATCACACTCACCACTTAACTAGCTACAGTTACAAATTCCTAGTATTGGCAACAAATGTTGACTACAATGTAGAGAAGCTAGGATGTAGAGAAATAAGAATCCTCATATATTGCTGGTACAAATGTGAAATAGTTCAGGTGCTTTGTAAAATAGTTTGGAAGTTCCTCAAAATGTTAAACACAGTAGTGGGGATTTAGCTCAGTGGTTCCGCCGCCTGCCTCACAAGTGCAAGGACCCCGGTTCGATCCCCGGTACGATCCCCGGTACCAAAAAAAAAAAACGGGTAAACACACACATTCAACAAAATGTTACTATATGGCCCAGCAATTTCTTTCCTAGGTATGAAGCCAAGATAAATTTTTTAAAATACAAAATGTGTATATAATTGTTTATAGTAACCTTATTGAAATAAGTAAAATTTGAAAACAACCCAAATTTCCATCTACTTATGAATAGATGTGGTATGCTCAAGTTTTACTTGGCAATAAGTTGATATATACTACAAAGTTGATGTACCTCACAAACATTATGCTAAATGAAAAGTAGACATTAAAGATGAGACATTGTATGATTTTGTTTTTAGGAAAGTCCAGAATAGACAAACCTAGAAAGACAGAAAATTAGATTAGTTTTTCCACAGCAGTGAAGATAATGGAGGAAAATAAATGGAAAGAAATTATAAGAGATATAGAATTTCTTTTTGGATGGGGAAAAATGCTCTGAAATTAGATTGTTGTAATAGTTTTATAAAATCTATTGAATTATGGTCTTCAAATGATTAAATTTAAATGGGTAAATTGTATGCTATCTGAATTATACCTCAATAAGCTGTTGAAAAAGTATGAATGAGTCAAACCCTTCAACTAACATAATACATTTTTACAGTATTTAAAAACTTCATCAGAAAGAAAATAGCTCGGAAATTTTCAAATAACATATTATGCAACTGCACAGTAAAAAGAAACAAAAATTAGAGTTTATGATTTCAATTCTATATAATGATGTGCTCAAGAGAGAAAGCCTTAAGAAAACAAAGCACATATATATACATATACACAGTATATATGTGCATATATGTATATACTGTATATATGTATATACTGTATGTATATATGTATATATAAACACAGTACACATAGTAGTATATACACAGTACTGTATATACATGTATATACATATATACATCTATAATATAATATATAATATATGCATATATACATATATGTATATACTATATAGCATATATGTGTGTGTGTGTGTGTGTATATATATATATATATATACACAGTAGACCCTCTAGACCCTCGAGTTACAACTGTACTGACATATGAACAACATAGGTTATAGCCAAAATTTCAGTTTTAATTTATGATCAAAGTATTGAGTTGTGGCCCGAATTCTGGCCACTTGTGGTTCCAGATGGTCTCAGATATAGATTTAACCTTAAAGAGTTCTGGAAGGAACATTACAGCATCCTTTCCTGTGTGGGGTTCATTGAGAAATCCTGGGCCAGTGTCTTTCTAAGGACACTAAGGTTTGTCTGTATACAGGAGAGATACTTTGAGGGCTGTGTACAGGAGCCTGAGCCTTCAGTTGACCAGCTTGAGTTACAGCTGTCCTCGGGAACAAATTGAGTTCATAAAACAAGGGTTCACTACATGTGTGTATATAATCTTACAGTATAGCAGGATAAATAGTTTACATCCACTGTGCCCACTTTTGCCACTATTAAGTTTATGTCATGTTTGCTTCCCCACTCCCTCCCTCCCTTCTTCCTTCTCCTCTATGAAATTCTGTGAGTCCTTCCTGGTCCTATTTTCTGCTTCCCTTTTATACTTTTCTAGTTACCTTCAACCTGGAGAAAACTTTATACACCAGATCATATTGAAGCAATGTTCATAGTCACACTCTTTTAGCTTCCATGAATGAATTAAAATATGTACTATTTGTTTTTAGTAACACTACATATATTTTCTCTCCCTGCCCATCACTTTTTCTACCATTTGCCATTCTCCTTTGTCTGGCTCTTGTGTGGATTCCGCTAGCTGGAACCATCAATTAAAAATATAAAGTGTCAAATAATGTGGAGTATATGATAGATTTAAAAAGAACCTCAACAACTGTCTTGATTTATACTTAGTTATGCAGATTCAGAACCCAATCTCTTTGTCTTGTGATACCTGGATGATAATCAACTGGAGATGTCTAATTAATAGATTGCATGTTGTAGAAACGAAGAGTAGAAGTTGTATTACCAAGACAGTAGATTACTTGTTATTTTTTAAATTCTCTATTAGACAAAATTAATATACTTTTTCATGCTACTAAACTTCCATGAAAATAAAATATCAATTACATACTTTTGATGAGTCTAGTAAAGCTTAGAAAGTAGTATTTTCAAGTGTGATTTAGAATTAATTAAATTGATCAAGATTTTCACTTCACATAAAAATTCAAATTGAATTAAGTATCTTGAAACGAAAAGCACAGTAGTAGGGGAAAAACTCCATATACTAATTTTCCTAGTATGCCAAGGCCCATATATTTAACTTGTAGCAAATTATTTTAGAGCAAGATTTAATCACAAACTTCACTGATCTGGATCAACGTTTAGTTGCAATGCTTGGTGTGATTCTGTTTATATTATTTCAAAAAACATGTTCATTAGGATCTCTAGCACTAGTTATTGTTTTTTTTCAATATACTGATTTCATATATAGAGTACTTTTTGCTTCATTTCACTTTTACATGGTAGAGTGTGTGTGTGTGTGTGTGTGTGTGTGTGTGTAACTTTCCTTCAGAGCACTTACCAGTGTTTATGATTAAATAATTATATTCTGTGATGAGTTGAGGGATATCTGACTTATACCCTAATCAGTCAATTCCAAGAGTGCAATGCATGTATCTGTTTTTATGCACTTTTTTATCCCCAGACATTGCATAGTTCCTGGCTCACAGTGAGAACTCAATAACTCTTTCCAAATGAATCATTATATATAAAGAATTCTAAATGATGTATTTCAAAGCTATTTTGCTGGGGGGAAATGTGGCTGCAGCTTTACAAAGCACTTTTTTGTCACCTCCCAGCAGAGGTAACTCAAATGAGCCCCAGAATATAGCACAAAGAAACAAACATCTCACACACACTCACTCAGGCATTCACAAACATATTTATGAGGGAGAATTCATTTGTCTACACAATGATAAAACAAAAAAGTGCAAGTAGTTATCTGTTTGCCCAAACAATCTAGCCCCTGCCAATTGGTTTGAATAAATCTCTCAACATGGCTGAATTAACCAGTCATTTTGACATGATATCATCTCAGTCATAAAAAGGGAGTCTTGAACAGACCTTCTGAACTCACTGCTGTCTCCTGACTAAAGCTTGTGATTTATATTCATAAGTAAGAAACATCTTTCCCTCTACCCTCACAAATTCGCTCATCTTTCTCTTGGCTCAATAGAAAAATTCTCCCTTCTTCTAGTCATTCAGATTGAATTTCAAAAATATTTTCTTCATACCCCATGTTTAATTAGTTATCAAATCCTGTCAGTCATACTTTTTCAAAGTTTTTCTCAAATGTCAACTATTCATATTTCCATTCCCCTAGTTCATACCATCATCTAGTCTCACCTAGAATATTCCAGTGTTACCCATTCTAGCTGCTTGTTCTAAATTCTAGTTTCAGAGAAATTATATTTTTTAAAAAATTTAAGAAACCTGGGTTCTGTAATTTACTATGTTATCAACTACCATGAGCCTCTGTTATCACATATTAAATAAAGACAGTGGGTGCTCTGAAAGCTTCCCAAAACTCATATTATTATCTCCAATTTAATCTTCTCTTCACATTTTCTCCAATAGCATTCTCAAAACATAGGTCAAACGTCAACTTCTCACACAAGTCTTTCAATAAGAAGTAGTCATTACCTGAAAAAGAATCCAAATTACTTATAATGGGATTTAACATTACCCAGCAAGTGAACCCAACCTCTTTTCCATTGTTTTGTTCCACTTTGTTTTTCTAAACACTTACTTTTACATTGTACACTGTCAATTAAATTTTTATGTCAGCAGAGATAAGATCTAATTTATCATGTATTTTTATAAAATGTACTAATTGACAACAGCAACCATTTGAAAATTACAGATGGAAAAAAGTATTGAAAATCCTAATTTATTTCACTTCTTTTTCTTTTTTTTGCATTTTCTATTACCTCTAATTTTAAATTTTAAAACATCTTAAATGAAAGTTATTTTTTAAAAAATAAGTTACTGTTAAATTCTCTTAAAATAGTATGAATGCAAAATCATAAGTATTTAAATCATTGATGAATTTTTAGCAAACCATATATACAACTACCAATCACATCAAGAAAAAGAATTATTCAGAATCCCGTAATTCTACCTCCTATCATTTCCAAGATATAATTCCTTTCTTTACAGGCTCCTCTAGCATGATTTAGATGATCTCAAATTAAGTTTATCTGTTAAATTTTATCTAAACATATTCATCTTCTATGTTCATTTATATGTCTTTCATCTTATATTCAAAATTATACTAGTGGATTAATACTAACAGTGATAGAATAAAAAATTAGTTTTCAATTCTCATTCACACATACATACATACATGTTTCTATATTAACTGAGATTTCATTGACTCTACAACTTTATCAGGGATTAATGGACATTTAAAAATATAGTTATTATAAAATTCAGTACCACTGTTAAATCTCCAGATTATAGTACCACTTTTATATCTCCAGATTATAGATGACAAAATAAGTTAGCAGAGAAGAAAGAAGCATTTAGGAAGAATGAATGTGAAATAAGAAAAAAAAGAATATTGAAAATATCAAGACTGAGAAGTTATTATCAAAAGAACAAGAAGTTGAATCCTGTATGTCTTCCATATGTTATTTGATATACTCTCTAGGCAGCCAACTTAGTTAATCAGCAATAAAGTGGCCCTTCACTTTCATAAAGAAAAAATTGGAAGAAATATGAGGAGGAATAACTGTAGAAAGGCAACAAAATTATTCATAGAATAAAGTAACATAAGGGTATAGCAGTAAATTTAAAAGGATACCTGTTTGAAGAAGAAAAGCATCTAGAATGGTTACATACTGAAATACGTTAGGGATTAGAAAAAAGATTTGTTCAGGATAGTTGGCTAGTTAGCTTAGGTAATTTTAAATTAAGTAAATATTTTAATGTGCTGATAATATAAAGAATAACTACTTTAAGTTATCTTCCCAAACAAAACAGCAGAAGTCCAATACTTAAATCAGCTAAAATTTAAAAAGGTTCAATGCAACAAGGATTTTATGAGTACAATCATATTCTGACCATCTATGCTTTTTCTGCCTGTTTCTCTTATGTAAACCCTTCCAATTGGAAAAATTGTAATAAAAGTTAGAAAGTAATGATATTTGTAATAGCTCCATTCATACCAAACCATATGGCATAATTAAAATATATCTCAGTTCCAAGGTTTAAGAAGTTAATTGTCTTCTTAAGGAAATGCTGAAGTAGTCCAAGAAGAGAACAAAAATCATGGGATCATGAGTAAGCATAGAATAAATATTACTGAGGATTTACTTTCTCCTAATAAAGTAACTATTTGATAGCCTCAATATGTCAAGGAAGATAACTTCCTGGTTACAAAAGATGATCAGTGAGAATATTCTGCAGATATTCCTTATCCTAGACAGAATAATATGTATCAAAATGATGCAGCTAAAAATATTCCAAAACTGAGAGGAAGGCTATATTTTCTACCTATATATGTATATTACTTTCAAGAAAATATATTGCAAAAATAAATTAAAGTAAGCATGATAATAAAACATAGAAATTTATATTATTCTTTACCAGAGAATATTTTTTTAAAAATTTTATGGAATTTATGAAAATTGTAATAAAAATTTCCATATGGGAAATGGAGGAAAGGGGAAACTCTTTCAATCTGAATGCTCACTTATACAAAGACATTTATTCTTACACTGCTTATTTATTTAATAACTTTTTCAAAAAATAACCTTATACTGAAGCTTTATGAATACCATGAAATGCACAATGTATATATATCATTCATAGATACAGGAGTATATAGGTATAAAAATTCTGATACAAAAGTATTTTCTTAAAGGCCAAAATATGCACAAATTCCAAACCAAAAAAAGACATGCGTGCAAACTTAAACAAACACCCTGGGAAGAAAGTAATTAAATAACAGGCGAGTAATTCACTCTCTCTGTGTAGTAGATGGATGCCTCAAAGATGGAAAGATGTTGAATGAAACATGTTCTAAAATGTAGCATACCTGGAAAGAATAGAGAGAGGGTAGCTACAACTCTTAAAATTAAAAAAAAATATTTTTAAACCAAACTCCAAATTAATGATTTATTTTTCTTAATTTATTTTATTTATTTTTTGGTACCAGGGACTGAACTCAGGTCCTTGCACTTGTGAGACAGGCGGAGGAACCACTGAGCTAAATCCCTGGCCAAGGAGAGTTTCGTTGTTGCTGTTGTTGTTGCTGTTGTTATTGTTGTTGTTTTTGGTACCGGGGATAGAACTTGGGACCTTGCACTTGCAAGGCAGGCAGCAGAACCACTGAGCTAAATCCTCAGTCCCAATTTTTAAGATCATTAATTACTAAAGGCCTAGACCAATAAACTGGTCCAAATTAGTAGAACAAACTAAATAAACCTCCAAGGAAACAAGAAAGGAGCACTCTATTGTCTGAAGTAGATGCAACTAGATACATCTAAAAGAATTTAGCTGAAAGAGTTGCAAATAACACATACATTTTGTAGAATAACAAGAAGGCATTCAGACTGAGTCAAAATAATTTAATATGCATATATGTTAGGAAAAACTCCCCACTGTCTTCAAAATTGTATGCTAAATAATTGTTTAGTCTTTGAAAAACTAAAATTGTTATAAGAAAAACATGTTTTGCAGATATTCAGATGTCCCTTCCTCAATACCTATTCCAACTAATATTCAGAAAATAGGCATTAGGTCTTTCAACATGTGAATAAACTCTATTTTCCAAAAATACCTGTATAGTGTTATCTACATATCTAAACTTTACTTAAACTTTTTTTGACCAGCTTTAATAGTTTTTATGAATTTAGAATTTGAGGTTTTCAGAAACACAAAGTCATGATTAGAATAAGAATGCAGGAGAAAATTAAGATTCATGCAAGAATGAAAAAGTGTCATCTTCAGCTAATTCAATAGATTCTTAAATTATGCATAAGATATGTTTTGGATAGGCATGTTATTACACAGTTTTAATCTCAGCATCTGGGAGACTGAGGCAAAAGGATCAGAAGTTCAAATCCATTCTGGGTAATTTACTGATTTAGCAAGTCTCAGATTCAAAAATTAAAAAGAGCTGAGACTGTAACTCAGTGTATAGGCAATGGGTTCCATCCCCAGTATTATGAATAATAATGATAGTAATAATGTTATATTCTTGTAAATCACATGTTGATGTTCAATGCAGTATTGTCTGACATTATAAGTGTTTCAGTGTTAGTAACGATGGGTAGTGGACAGGGAAACATCATGTTGATATGCAGATGGCATCTGCAAAGCAGAATGTTCTGGGGTAAGGCAGCAGTTCTCACAAAGCAACTGATTTTAACATTTTACCTCAACAAAATTTCTGAGATGTTTATGAACTGTATAGACTACCAAATTATGAAAAGAAAACCCAACTGACTGTGATATATAGCTGTAATTCCTAAATAGTTTTGTTGTTTTTATTGTCATGATTTCCCCAGTTACCTATAGTTCCAGTAATATTACATATTGAGGCCTCCAATTTCTCTTGTCCTTCAGAAATACAAACAGTATTTATATTCTATTTGTTGGGTTCTCACTATGTCATCAAAAAGTCTTAGACATGCATGAATTCTTTCAAAACACTGCTTCAGCTGATAATCTATCAATGCGTTTCAAAATACATAGGTGATTTTAAAACTATAGAGAAGGCTCTGGATATATGACTTTTTTGTCAACTTGATTTTATGTCTGAAATTTGGCATTTACAACTCAATTTATACTGGTTACACTGCAAATTCTCCCAGGAAGATGTATTATGTCAATTGTTAATCACATATATCTTTATGTAAATAGAAATCAAATAATGGATTTTTGTTTTATTTTTCTATCTTTTTTTCTAAGCCTATCATTACCTCAAATACTAACTTTTACTGTGACCCTAAAACCAAACACTAAAAAACCTAACCCTTACCCTGAACTTAAACCTAACCTTAAATTTAACCTTAACCCTAAAATTAACACTAAAAATAAAACTAACTTTAAACCCTAACCCATAACCCTATCCTAACCCTAAATTATCCCCCAAAGTAAACCTAAACCTAAACACTAAACCAAAATTTTAACTACTAACTCCTAAACCTAATCTTAAACTCTAAGCCTAATTTAAAGCTCTAAACCAAACCCTAACTTGAACAATAAGATTAGGCCCTAAGCCTAAGCCTAACCCTAACCCCTAACCTTAAAGCTTAACATAACACCTGCTCATAAACCTACCATAAGCCTAACCTACTCAAACCCTAACCCTAAACCTTAACCTACATATAAACTGAACTCTAACCATAATCCTAAGCCTAACACTTAACCCTAACTCTAACCCTAGCATAAAGTATCCCTAAACCTAACACTAATTCTAAACCTCAATCTATATAAAACCGAACCTCTACCCCATACTTAAATTTAAAATTAAATCTACACCTAAACTGAACCCTAATGCTAATCATAATACCTACCCATAAACCCTAACCTAAACCCTAACTTTAACATAACCATATCAGTAAATTTAAACCAAAATATAACACTAATACCCTAATCCTAACCCCAAACCTAATGCTAACCCAAACCCTAACCCTAACCCTATCCCTAATCCTAATCCTAACCCATAAACCTAAGCCTAACCCTAGCTTTAAACTAACCCTAACCTTAAACCTAAACATAACCCTAAAATAACATTAAATTTAAGCCTATTAAAAACCACAACCCAGAACCTCAATGCTAACCCTAGATCTAACCCCGATTTTAAACTAACCAAGACCCTAATCCTAAAAATAAACCTAAACCTAACTCTAACCCTAACCTTCATCCTAAGTCTACCCAATGTCCCTAAACATAGCCCTAACTTTAACTTCACCCTAAACCTAATTCTAATCATAACCCTAATCTAACACTAAAACTAATCCTACTACTAACCCAAACCATAATCTCTAACCTTAATGCTAACCACAACACAAACCCTAAAACTCTATCAAAAATCTTAAAGATAATTCTGAACCTAAACTATAAACATAATCCTAACCTTAAACTAATGATTTGTTTAAACCTAACCCCAAATATCAGCATGTCATTACTGCTAACTCTAATGTTAACCCTAATCCTTCCAATGCCTCTAAACCTACATGTAAAGCTAAACCTAACCCTAACACTAATCTTAAACATAAACCTTAATCCTAAACCTAATTTTCACCCTCACTACAAACTAACCCTAAACTTAATACTAACCCTAAGCTTGACCTGAACCCTATCTCTAAATCCACCCTAACACTTAACCATAAATATAAACCTAACCCTAAACATACACTTAACCCTAAACCTAATTCTAATCCTAACTGACATGTTAACACCTTCTCATAAACCTAACCCTAACCTCACCTTCAAACTAACTTACACTAATATATACTGTATCCCTAACCCTATCCCTCACACTAATTCTACTTCTAACTCCTACTCCTAAAGCCTAAAACCTAACCTTAATTAAAATTGTAATCCTAGTCTAACTTTGACACCTAACCCTAACCCTAATCTAAACAGTAACCCTAGCCCTAAACCCTAATACCATCCTTAATCCTAACCCTAGCCCTAAAAATCACCCTTAATACTAAACCTAACCTCTAATTTCTAACCATCACCCTAACTCTAACCCTATCCATAACTCAAAGCCATAATCCGAACCCTTAACCCTAATCCTAGTCATAAACATAACACTAACACTAATGCTAAACCTGAACCCTAAACCTTAACCTTAAATCTTAATTCTAAAATTCTAACCCTAACTCTATCTCTAATTCCTAAGCACCAACCCCTAACCCAAACTCTGACACTTAAATAGTAACCTCTAATCTCTAACCATATGCCTAACTCTAAACCTTACGCTAAACTGTCACCCTAACCCTAACTCTAACTCCTACCCTTAACCCAACTCTAACACTAACCCTCACCCATAACCCCTAATATCTAATTCACAATCCTAACCCCTAAGCCCTGACTCTTTATTCTTAATCATTAATCCTAAAAGTAATCTTAAACAGAACTCTAGCCCTAACTCTAACCCTAAAAACCCTAACTACTGACCTCTAACCCTAACTCAAACCATAACATTAACCCCTAACCCAGTGCTAACAATTAACTTGAACTCTATCCTTTACCCTATCCTCTAACTCTTAACCCCTAACCCTAACCTGAACCCTAGCCTGAACCCCAACCCTAATCCTAACCCATTAATTGGCTTTTAAACAATTACAGAAAAAATGATTATGCCTTTCTAAGGATAGATAAAAGAGAGGTCTGTGAAAGGTAGAAAGACATTGAAATTAAACTGACCCACTTTATAACTTTGTACTCAATTTAACTTTGAGTTTAATGTTTTAGTGTGTGTGTGTGTTTGTTGTTGTTGTTGTTATGTTTTTATTTGCAGTGGGTGTGGCTGAGATATTTTTCTGATAGGCTAGAAAGCTTGCCCATTTTCCTCAGGTAGCTGAGAGATCAAAGAAACTTCAAAGCAAAGAGGAAAAACATGAATGAACTGTGGAGAATCTCACAGCAACATTAGAACAGGGGGTACGGCTCCCAGGGATGTGTGGCACTCAAGGCCATCCTGGGCTGAGCCAAAATTAAGAATTCATCACAATTCAAGATTCCATTTTCAGGTAACTAGATTGAAAAAGACCTGTGACTTCACGTTCTGCAGTGTGATCAGTCATTTCCAGGAACACAGCTGGTGTTCAGAAATGACATCAAATCAAATGAAATATGAAAACTAAGTTCAGTAATTTAATACAGAAAGTCTCACAGCCTCCTCACCCCACTAAGGATTGGTAAATCACACTTTGGGGAAATTTTAACCATAGAATTTATCGCTTCTCCTAAACTCTAAACCTTGATCTTTTCTACTCAAAATGTATTGCATAGACCAGCATCTTTGGCATGAAGTGCAGCTAGTTAGAAATGCAGAATACCTAGTTCCACTCTGGATCAGCTAAGTCAGAAAGCAGCACCTAGAATCTAACACGTAATGCAACTGTATGAACGAAAACGTAAGACACATTGTTCTAAAATCAACTTTTTCAAAAATAAACCAACCCCATTAATATTTGCCTTGGAGAACACAGATCCAGTGATTATTTGAGCATGGTACACTGGCATAATTGAACATGATCGTAATGATCCTTCAAAAACCGTATTCCTACTGACTCTCAATTGGAATGAAAGGAACAAAAGTAATCTAACTTTTTCTTAGAATAGGTCTGAATGTTAATTATCATCCTTTCCTCACTATTTCTCTTTTTCTTAACTCTCATAATAATTACTGAGATTTTTTTTCAAATCTAAGGCACCCAATATTTGGGAGGTATGACATATTTTTTGAAATATGGTAGATGGAACTAATGTCACTGATATTCAAAATATCAAGTAGAATTTTTGAGATTTGTCTGAATTTAAACATACTATTGTTGTCTTGCATTTCCATATTAAATCCTTTACAATACAAGTTAAATAAAAACAAACCTAAAAGAAAATTAAAAAAAAAAAACTTCTCTTTCCACAAAATTTCCTCTTTTTTCTTTGTTCTCTTTTTGATAAATGGAATCTCTACTCGATCAAGTCACTTTGGATAGAAATTAAATCTTTTCCCAGTTATTTCTATTATCTGCATCTAATACATAAATTCTTCAAAGATGGGCACATAATCCTGCTTTCCACTTCATCTTCAGGACCCTGGTTCAAGTCCAAACCATAGCTCAAATGAACAAGTGTAATAGGCTACAAGCTAGGCTTTTGTGCCTTTAATCTCTACCTCCCATAAAATTAACCCCAAGGTAGCAACCATTGCTAAAATAAAACATGCCCTCAATTTTTTTTTACCATATTCTATGACTTACAGGATGTACATGTATTACTTCCATGTACCCTGCTTTCAAACCCTTTAAACTTCTCAGTGTATTTCACTTTTCAGTTATATTTTTTCACTCTTGTGCCTGTGTGACTTTAATTATCTGTTCCCTCAAATCAGACCTCTGATCTTTTTGTTATCTACTTATATTTGCTCATATTTTTAAATAAAGTTTCATGATGAATGAACCTTACCTTTATTTTCTCTATTTTTGTGTTTTCATTTCTTCCTCCTAACTTGTACTATACCAGCCATAACCTTAGTGCCGCTGGTATTCCCTTCAACATAAGGAGTGGGTAAGAGTAACACTCCATTTACATCCATACAAAGTGAAATTTAATGAAGCTTAACAACTGTCTAAGGTTACACAATTATTCAAGGAAGTAAATGGCATAGCTGGATGTCATGTCTCCCAAATACATGTTAAACACTATTTGATTCTATTGCTCAAAGAATCATAGATAATCATCTCTAAGTAATGAAGATATTAAAGTATCCCTATATTTTAGAATACTGGTACCTACTAATTTATTGTACATGAACTGGTCAACTAAACAACCCTTGTGAGACCAAGTTATATATTTATTGGAGCCAGAAATGATCACTATGTTCAGTCAAATTCTACATGGGAATAGTTAAATATATTTCCATTTACATTTGAGAATATGAAAGATGTGATTAATAAATTTCTTAGCATTGATCCATGCTTGCATTCATAAAGTAAATTCCACTGTCTGTGATGGATTAAGTCCTTTAAATACAGCTGGATATCATTTGCTGATAATTTACTTCCTACTTTGCATCTGCATTCATAATTGAGATTGATATTTTCTTTTTATACTCGCTTTGTTAGGTTTTGTTAAAGTGTCACTGGGTAGCTTTTCTTCTTCCTTATGTCCTGGAAACATTTAAATAGCCTGAAAATTATCTGTCTACTCCCTAAAGAGTTTTAAAAATAATGTGTGAAAAAACCTGGATTTGCTTTCTTTGGGGATAGGACAACATTCTCATTTATTTCAGCTTCCACAGATTTTCCTATAATGACTCCAGTCAAGTTTAATGATTTCATAATGATTCATTAATTTCATAAAAAATCTTGAAATTAATATGATTTGTGCAGAATACATTTATTTTCCTATTTCTTTTAATTCTGCTTTTATGCTCATTTTTGTCTTTTGTGATTGGCTTAAATATTTTCAGTATCTTTCCTACAGTGGATAGTCTCCACAAATTAATCCCACCTTTTAAAAAACAAATAAATACAGCCACTATATTCCTTCACATAGGTATAACTGTATTAGATACAGATATTAGGTAATAGTTTTCAACTCTGATGATATGAATACCAATACGGTTTTTGCATTTACAAGTTAAAATCCAACTAGTATTTAGAAGCAAGGTAATCCAGGCTGTGTGTGGAAACTCTATCTTACTTAGTCAGCTAAACAGAAATAGAATGAGTAGAGCAAGCAAAGACTTATCTGGAGTCAGCAGTAGCTGCAGGTAGCTTCTATGTCATTGAAATGAACCAGCTCCTTTAGTAGTTTTGTTTGGTTGTATTGTTATTGCCCTCCTAAAGATCCTGTGAGCAAGATACTGTATATCTCTGATAAATCTCTTTGTATCAAAACAAGCTGGAGTATCTTCTGCTGTAGGCAACTAGGTCCACAGGGACAATATCTTTTTACTTTTTTAAAAATTTTATTGACACATTTTAGGTTATACAATATGATGACATTCATCATTGGGAATTTGTACTTTTACATGATATATCTTGGTTCTTATTTTTTTCCCCATTCCCCTGCCCTCCCTTCAACCCCAACACCTCTCCCTATTTACAAAAACTTTGTTTCCATTTTTCCCTTTTATTTATTCCTTTCCCTTCTTTCCACCCCCCTACCCGTCTCATTTCCCCTTTACCTTTATTGGTACATTTTAGGTATACATTATGATCACATTCATATGCATCATGATCACATTTTAACTTACTAATTTTCATTTCTCATTTCTATATGTTTCCATTTTGGCATTTACTGCAAATTTTATCTTCAAAGAGTCAATACATGAAAGAGTAATACAGTGTTAATCTCATGGCGCCTCAACGTTAACCACATTTTATTCTCCAGAACCTATGAATATAGAGCATGGCAAAGGAAATTGAAGTTACAGATAGAATTAATGTTGCTTGTTAATTAACCTAAAATAGAGAAAGTGTAAGCAGAAAGATTCTTATAAGAAGCTGAGTCAGTGCAATGCTATGTAAGGATGTCTGGGCAGGTCATTGCTGGCTTTAAAAATGGAAGGGGGTAATGTGTGAAGAAATTCATTGAAACCACCAAGTGCATGGTTAGAGGAATGCATTTTGGTCAAGGAGAAAAATAATCAACTTACAAACTCATCAGCTATGAACTGCTTAGCCTTACATAAGAAATTTAAGTTCTCCAAAGTTTTAATTCTTCATCTATATACAACACAACCGTTACTGCCTTATGGGGCAGTTGCAATGAATTATTTACATGATCAATTGTAGCTGGGAAATATTTGACATATAATTTTCATTTTTAAATATTGATAAGAATTAATTTCCCACTTATTTGTTTTATACTCATTGTCTTCATTGCACATCTTTCTCACTCTCTTTATCTGGAATCACCTAGTTTTATGTTTAATTTGCTCCATTCAAAATTTGTGAATTACTGATTAGTTAATTTATTTATATTCATATTTGCTAATGGATGAAAAATTGGTGTTCTCATTGTTTTCACTGATTTTAATGTCTATAATTTCTATTTTGATTCAAAATATATTTGGGAAAGTATTCCATTGTTTTTAATGTAGTGAAATAATGGTTGTAATTTGTTTCTGTGATTATTGATGATGCTTAAATTTTAAAAGATTCTCATCAGTATTTTCATCAAAACAGAAAATATAGCCAATAAAATAATTTGGCCTTCTGTATTTACAGGATTTGCTTAAGATCTTTTGAGTGGGTAAACAGTCTTTTCTGTTTGTCAATAATTTCAGTTTATAGTAATTATTTACAGTTTTGTAAAACTACATGTAAAATTACTTCTGATTAATTCTGATAAAGGAATGGAATTATTTATGTATTAAATATATCTTATTCATTTCATCTCATATTCCTTAAAGTTATTTTGTGTACATTTCCATGCTCTGCTATTTGCTATATAAAACATGTCATCTCACCAATTAAAGACGATCTTTTTCATTCAAACTTTATTTTTTTCTTCCAAGACTTTTACTTTGAAGACCATCTTGCCTTACATGAGCACTGATTTTTTTTCTTTGCATTTGCTGTTTCAACATTTGCACCTCAGGGTATCTTTGTTGTTAACTGTTGTCTTTTCTGCCCACTTCTTACAAACATCATGTATTAGGATTTTGTAGCTTTTATTCATTTGGAATCACTTCTTCTCAATAGAGTACATAGTTGAAACATTTTCATTTTAATAAAACACTTAATGTTTTACCATACATAATTTTATTTGCACACATACATAACACAATATTCATATGATATAAAGGTACATCTCATGTTACTGTGCTATTAATTTTTGTGGTTATTTTATGAACTTTTTTAAACTTCTTTTTAAAAACTATTATTTCATTTCTGCAGGTAATTAGAATTAAAGCCATATGTACCCATAAGACTTAAGCTAACCCTAAAGACCACTTGTATCTATATGATATTGTCACTTGCTCCAAAACACTTGGTGCATGAAAGACAAGAATACAAACCACTAACTAACTGCACACTTCATTCAGGAAATTCCTTGAGACAAGTTTATTGAAGATATAATCTGCTCAGCTGGATAAGCATTTATTAATCAAGACTTGGAATAACCTTTCAGAGGAATCAGTAAATTAATCTTTTATATGTTAGAATAATTTTTCTATTTCTAAGAAAATTTTGGAAAACACATTTCAAGTTTTCATAAACATTGTCCTCTGACTTCTGGCAGTTAATGTTATAGGGAAATTTGAGGCTAGAATACTTCTCATAGATAATCTGTGTTTTTCTCCTTTCTTTGATGTGTATCAAAGATTTTCTTTTTTTTTTCTGAAAAAGAGGTTTCTCTTTCTTATTTAATGCCTACTGTATTAAGTTTAGATTTTAGGAGGGTTGGACCCTGATTTTAGTATTTTAATTTTTTATTTTTATTAGCACATGTTTGCAATACATAATGATTATATTCATGGGGGGAGTTGGTAGATGATAATACATCTCAATTATTGTTACTGCCCTTTTCCTCCTCTCTTGCTTCCCTTCTCTTTTGTAAATGGTAAAAATTTTTGCTTGGAGACTGTTTCATTCTGAATATGTCAGCAATTATTGTTTTTTCTCCTGCTCAAGCACTTATAATTCCACTTACAGTTCCTTTGTCATTTTTTTTTAGCTCCTTTCCTCTGCTATGTAAGAAAATATATGAAGTCTATTTTCTATATAATCAATTTTATTCTTTGGAAATTCTATTTTCTAATTTCACCTTTGAAGATTTTCTTCAGATATTGACTATCTTGTTTCCTTGGTCTATTTCTTTACCTTTGCTTTTTCCCTTTCCATCTTACTCTATTCAACTTTAATGACTTTTTATATCAAGTATTTCAAAGAATATTTTGTAATAATTTTTCTATTTTCTATGATAACTCATTTTCAGAGGTATTATCTTTTTCTGAGTCTTCATTTTGATAAGTGCTTCATTTTTATCTGCAATATTTTTACTCTGCTCATAATTAAGCTTTGCAGGTGGAACCTAGTACCGGTGCTGCACTAACCAAGAGACCTGCTGTTGGTTTGCCTGGACACTGCCTAATGCTTGAGAGCTCCCAAGCCCCATTTTGAACTCAGTGCTCCAGACCAAACTGCTATGCAAAGTTCCCAACCTATTTTTCAGTTTGCAGTAAATATTCTGCTTTTTCAAATAAATATTGCAGTAAATGTTCTTTACTGTTTTGTGCCAGAGATTGTATAGTGCAGTAAATCATAAAGACAAATTTTAGAAAGAAAATAGAATTCCAAGAAATCAAGCTATATTGACAGATGTAACCTACGTTAAAAAGAAAACATATATTACATATAAGTATGAGTGTTTCTTTTATAATTAATCATTAATTGTCAAGATTTAATAAATCTCAAAAACTATAAAAAAATCCAAACTATTATTGAGCATTAATGATATATTAAGACACTTGAAACCACTGATACATGATATGAAAATATTGGCTTCTATTGGAAAAAAAGTGAAAGGTCTGTTAAAATAACTTTGGCTTGCTGCCTCCCTTTATACTGGAGGAGAAGGGCCAGGGATTTAGGTCAGTGGTTCCGCTGCCTGCCCCGCAATTGCAAGGATCCGAGTTCAATCCCTGGTACCAAAAAAAAAAACAAAGAAGAAGAAAGAAATGGTTATACTGGAGGAGAAAACTATATTTCAATTTATATTAATGAAAACAAATATTGATTTTTGCCCATCCAATATCATGGCCCTCTTTGAACTCAGACCCTAGGTTAGGGTACCAGTTCTAGTTTTACTAAATAGGACTTAAGTGAGAAAATTCTTATGTCTTTTCCTAATATTTTAAAATTCTAAAATAATGAATTCTGAATGTATAACAAATAAATATATGATATAAAAATACAGTTTTCAAGGCCTCTACATTTTGCCTAAGCCACCATAGTTTACTTGCAAGAATTTGGAGTTGTAGAAGTTATAAGAGAAATGATTGTACTCCATCTATTTAGCCTTTTGAAGTAGAGAGAGAGATGGTTGCTCGAATTGCTGCTTGGTATGGAGCTTATATCTCCAAGAAAAGGTAGAAGACAATAATAAGGAAACAAAGCACATTTTTTCTGTCCATCAGGTAATTAGTGCTGCTCCTGGATGTCTTTAAGCTTGTCATATGCAGGTTACCTATCAAAGGTTGATTATCAGAAAGTTCCACCAGGAGTTCTCCCTGTCCTTTATTTGTGTAACAATCTTGACATTTTTGGATGTAATTTGGATATAACAACATGAGTGCTACTGTCCAGATGTCTTTTTTTTTTTTTTTTTTTTTTTTTTGGTACCAGGGATCAAACTCAGGACCTTGCACTTGCAAGGCAGGCAGTGGCATCACTGAGCAAAATCCTCAGCCCTGTCCAGATATATTAAACTAAAGCTCTTAATTTAATTTTAAACAACTGAAATAAAATTTTTAAAATACAGCTTGTTTTTTAACACCATTAGAAATCTGTATTTTATTCTTGCTTCTGTAGAAAAATTAAAGAATTACTATGAATATGGGTGTGATAAAAACAATGAATCTTTAAATTATAAAAATTTGTTAAAATAAAAAACACAATGCCATTAATTCTCCTCAAAATACTCCAGCTTTTTACTAACACACTTACCCCACCATTCTTGCCACTTTTGAAGCAGGTCTGAAAGTCCTCTTTCATGAGCATCTTTATGAGGCATGATCAAAAATACAGTAAATGTTGCTGCCAAATGCCATCCAACAGAAATGCAAGACTTTAAAAACATTTCAGTGTGTCTTCATTCACCTTATTTACCAGATATAAGGCACTTTTGGCTCTTCAAAGTCAAAATGACTTTGTCAAAGTCATTGGATCATGAAAGGTAAACATTTTGCATCAATTTAGCATTAAGGCAGCCACAACAATGCAACTAAAGATATGAAAAAGGACTTCAAAAAGTGTCAAGAATGATGGGATAAGCATGTTTGAAGCAAGGGACACTATTTTGAAGGGTATTAATGAGACTGTGCTTTTATCGAAATAATTTTCTTAAGTTTAAACACATCGTATTTTTCTGTTATACCTTATATAATAGATCAGAACTGTCTTTGAATACAGAATCCTGAAAACACGCTTCCTCATAATGGGTTAAAATTTTCTCATTTTGTTTATCTTAGATAAAAAGACATACTGAACACGAGTTAGCTCATATTTTTTCAAGAAACAAAAAATATATAAATTATAGTTAAAATATCTCACTCATGCAGAAAAATATATTACAAATAAGTGAATTATTTTCGTCATGCTGGTTGGATTGATGAATAGATAGGTACAAAGGTAATAAATGGGTATATAAAATGTATTCTTTTCTTTTTATTCCTCTATGATTATTAAACAAAGAACAATTCTGGTGATCAGTCCCTATGTTATTAATTTCATTTACAATTATACCGTTGAAATTGTGTACATTTGAAATTGTTGCAGTGCCATCAAATAAAACATTATTCCCTATTTCTGCCTCATTTAGAAGACTCTCAAGGCTTGTTGATCTCTGGTCCAGCTTAGGAAAGAACCATAAAAAGTGCAGGATGAGTAGCAAGTAACCATGGAAACCAAACTCCATACGCGTTTGCACAGAATGGAGGAGGCTATATCGCTGTGGAATTTCATTTAAATGAAATTGTATGATTGTTTTATGAGTTCAGACTCTCTGGAAAAACAAAGCATTTCTTAGGCCAATAAGCTATCCACCAAGTTCAGGAACTGTGCTATTGGGGAAAATGATGGAATTTCATAAAACGATATTTTCAAGATTTTACAAATGAGAAATAGGGCAGGTTAATCCAGTTGAAAATGCTGTTTTTCAAGAAGTAAAGAAAGGACATTCCACTTGCTAGTGAGCTGGAGAACATAATTCTGAGAAAAGAACAACTATCCTAAAATGAACCTTTATACTTTATTATCAGATGGAGTCATTAATATGTATTTGCTGTTCTTTTCCAAATGGAGATGGTGTCAAGGAAAACTTGCTGAGTATAGGATTTAAAGATAAAATTGTCTTGCTCTTTGTGTTTACAATAAATATATTATGACTGTATCTGCAGAACTAAACTAAATATAACTCAACTAAATGTAACAAAAAATAGTTTGGATGGGTAAAATGTGTCCTGTAAATATTTTTTTAGAATAGTTATGAAAGACTATTAAAGCCAAAAAGAGAAGTGATTAAGGAATATTATTTGTAGTATGTAGATTCTCAAGAGTTTCTGTACCTATTTTTTCAATCCAATTCTAAGGAAAAAGAAACTATGGGATGGTATAAATCTTATTCCCTCGGAACTTTTGCTCTAAAATCACACATTTTTATTTTTTTGGACAAATTTGGCCTAAAATACTAACATTTTTCATTCTTATAATCTTTAGCAACAGAAGATTCTGTAATAAAACTATTTCTCAGCCTCTATGCTGCAAAAATCTGAGGTTAAAAGTTTGAGATTGGTATTTGACAATAGAACAACATCCAGAAGTAGGTAGATATGATTGGGTCCACATGAAACTCCCACAAAACTATGATAGCTCAATAATGATAAGAACAAGGACTAGCCATTCCAGAGCTTGTAAACTTACACTTTATCAAACACATTCTCTTAGAAGTAGTTCATACAGGTGGGTTCAGCTTATGGCTGACCTAGCACTCACTATTCCACTTGAACTCTTGGAGGATATTTTGATGTCCACATATCAAAAGCACGGGATGTAGAAATTTCTTCTTACTGAAACCAAAAAGCAACTGAGAATCATCAAGCAAATATGTTTGACAAACTTGCTTTATTTCTGACACTTTTTCCTGACATCATGCAGAAGAATAATATTCTCATCCTAAGGATCTCTAAGTATAGTTGGTTTACCCCCAAACAAAAGCAAAAGACTAAACAGTGCTACTCAAGTGAGATAGAGAAAACATGAAGCAGAAAGAACAGTGTATGATAGAGGATCAGCAAAGAGTGGAAAAAAATAGAGAACACTTAAAGAAGTAGATAGGATTTGAAGTACGTTTCTAGGATAGATAAGATTTCAAGAGGAAAAGCATATTTCTTCTCATAGTTAAATTAACATACAATTTTAAGAGAGTGGTTGGTAAGTAGTAACCTACTTAAGTAGCATATAATGCTTCTCAAAATGAGAAGCCTCTAATATTTTACAGATGATTTAAGAAACTTGAGATTTCATTGAAAATGAAGCAGATGTTAAGATAATTATTTTTGTTATCTTTTGTTGCATCCTTTTTAAAATGCTTGCCTAACAGTTGAATACTTTAATACTTGGTTCCCAGATTTGTTTTCAAGAGCCAAACAATGAAAACAAGGATGTAAACATACTGAGAAAAGTGTAATTATATGTTGCACTTTTTTGCTGATGCTATTTTTATGAATCCTAAATTGGAAGACTAGTTTACATTTTTAACGCATCTTTTACTTTTAATATCTCAAAATGCAAAGCTGTTAATTTCAGCATTCTTTGTTACCTTACATTTCTTGCAAAAAATAAAAGAAACATAAATTAGAAACCATTGCCTTGGAAAAATAACAGTGGCAATGGATTTCACAACTTTCACTAAGTTTTCATTGAATTTCAGAATATTTTATCCCATTTAAGCAAAAACATAAGAAAATATTAGTAAAAAATTACTTCTTTTAGCATACATGTGCCTTTTGAAATATTTTTCATTTCAAAACTAAAAATGGATAATAAGACAAATTGCCCTTTAAATTTAGACATCATTATTCTCTTCATTCTTACAAAATTGTGACTTCAATTTGCCTGAATTAATAGTTCCATCATCAAATATATGAGTTAACGGTTTACATTTAAATTTATCAGCTATAGGTTAATATTTGTTAGCTACAGTTAACAGAAAATTAGGGAAGAACAACTGGTTCAAACACTTCATTAACAAGACTTTCATGCTATGGGAATAAATTATAATTTTATATGTGCAGATAGATACAAATCCATATTGTGCTTGAGTCAATTTCATATTATATTTTTGAGTCTCATTTCAGAACAATATATTTTGCATAGCTCATCTCTAATGTCTCCTTTTCTTTTTGTTTTTCCAAACTTCCATTTTAAGCCCTTCTAAGAATAGGCACAGAGACAAAGGCTATATGTGAAAAAACTCTAAATGAGAACTTCATTGTAGAAATAATATATCTGCTGTTCCATATTACCTCCATAGTATTATAGTACATCTTTCAATTTTGTTTAAAAGAAGGAAGAACTTTATGCAGTTTCATTAATTCTAAATCTTGATTTCTAACAGTCACACATATTAATGCAGTGCTTTGCATATTTTGCTACTAGAAGTGAAGTGATACAAAAGCAGCACCCAGTAATCTATGAGCTTGATGTTTTTTAGCTAGGTATATATGCAAATATTTATGTTCATATTTATATTAAAATAATGAATTTTAAAACTAATAGATAAATTTTTTAATATAGAAAATGATTATTACAACTGATCCAGAAGACTATTAAAATCATTTGAAGATCTAAAATAAAATTAGCATCAGATATACTGATCTACACTTCTGCCAGTTGGAAAAATTTCACATGCTTATCATTGTGAAATAACTTCTTTTTGAAGTGTGTCTATTCATAAGTTTGTTTGACATTTATTAATAAACTGTCTTTGATGCTTAAATTAATCTAAATTCACATATCTATATCTATGTTGATTTATGAACTCTCCCAAGTTTGGGATCTCAAATTTTAATAAGCATAAATTAGCCAACATTGTGATAATTTGTAAACTACTCTGAAGAATATACAATAATCTGTTTAGACTATCATCCAAGATACTCTTTTAGATTGTGTTCTCAAGGTCCATGAAGTATGCTGTTGGGATTTCAGTTGGGATTGCATTGAATCTATATAGCAGTTTTGGAAGTATGGCCATTTTCACTATGTTGACCCTTCCTACCCAGGAGCAAGGGATGTCTTTCCATTTTCTGATATCATCTTCAATCTCTCTGTTCAGAATGATATAGTTTTCAGAGCAGAGGTCTTTGATTTCTTTTGTTAGGTTGATTCCTAGGTATTGATGCACATTGAGGCGATACTCTTAAATGAAATAAATAGAACACACATTGTAAATACCAAATAGTTTCTCTAGTGTGAGAAACTGAAAGTGTAAATAAGGACTACAAGGTATAATAGATAATGTGAAATAGGAAGAAAAGGAGCAAAGGGGAAGGGGTAGGGGAAAGGAAAGAACGGAATAGAATTAACATGAGAAAATGAAAAAATGTAAACAAAGTCTTTGTAAATAGGGAGGGATGGAGGGGTTGAAGGGAGGCCAGGGGAAGGGGGAAAATAAGAACCAAGAGAGATTATGTAAAAGTGAAAATTTCCAATGATGAATGTCATTATATTGTATACTAAAATGTACCAATAAAAGTATATACAGTTTAAAAAGATGCTCATTTAGTTATGAAAATCTTAAAGAAAAGTATTATT
Organism: Heterocephalus glaber; assembly: GCF_053883595.1. Lineage (NCBI taxonomy): Eukaryota > Metazoa > Chordata > Mammalia > Rodentia > Bathyergidae > Heterocephalus > Heterocephalus glaber. Next base: position 26,074,863 of record NW_028258344.1, on the reverse strand, counting down.
TCACTTTCAGAAATGACAGAACTTACTTTGGTACTAGACCTGCCTTCTCACAAAAATAATAAATAAATAAATAAATAAATAAATAAATAAATAAATACAAACAAATGAAAATTAAAAAACAAAACCTGGCAAGAATGACTGAAACAACTCATTTGTTGAATATAGTATCCTTGAGAACAAAGCAGAGGAAGCATATATTAAAATCACTTGGGCTTTTTATAGACAGGCATTTATCAAACTCAATGAAGGGAGAGGGACCTCAGCCAAGTACAGACTTCTCCAACTTTTGATGGTTCAATTTACATTCTTTTACTTTATAATGGTTTGGAAGTGACAGTCATTCAGCAGAAAGCATACTTTGAATTTTGAAGTTGGTTCTTTCCCTGGGCAAGAGGCACATGGTTCTCTCTGCAATGATGCTGGACAGTGCCACTAAAACATTCACATACAGAACATAACCAGTATTCTACTGTGCACTTTGTTGCTAAGCCACGATGTTGGGTAGGTTAGACTTACACTTTTCACTTTATAATAAGTGTATTGTGCATATGATCTTACTGTAAATCAAGGAGCACCTGTCGATCGACCTTGCTGACTTTGTATAGGAAGACAGGAGTTCCTGGGGAATAAAAATTCAGGCACTTGTCCTGAGAAGTTTGGAATTAAGATATTTCTCAAGTCAAAAGCTGTAGCAATGTTTGGTTCATTTATCTGCTCTGACTTCTTGTCTAGGACCATGACTTTTCCCGAATCCATAAGTCTTCACAGAACCAAAGTAATTTTGGTCTTCTCAGGTCTGGAAAGTTATTTCAAAGCCCTGTTTATTTCTCTGCCTCTTATTTCTTTGTTTATTTCTTTGCCTGATTCTGCTTCTGCCCTCTCTCACTAAGAATTAGCAAATGCCCTGAAGCAGCCTGCAGAAGGTTGAAGCCCAGGCAGCTGAGTTCCTTACTCTTTGGAAACATGAATCCTCATTATTGCTTTTTGTTTTCCTAATGACTGACAATAATTTTCAAGAATAGAGTCAGCCTTCTAAATATATAAGTGAAATATGACAAGGAAATTCTTGTGATGATACATTATTCTCAATTATTTTTAGATGTTATTTTTCATTATTTAAAATGTACAAATATATTCTTTTTTACATATAGTTTTTGTTTTGTTTTGTTTTGTTTTTTTGTACTGGGGATCAAACTCAGGTCCTTGCGCTTGCGCAGCAGGCAGCAAAACCACTGAGCTAAATCCCCAGTCCAAAAATTTCAGGTCTTACACCGAGGTCTTTGATGCATTTTTTAATCAATTTTTTTGTTTGTTTGGTTATTTTATTTATTTTTTACATATAGTTTTAACAAAGACATCTTATTAATTTTCTTTTATTTTTAGATTCCCAAAATAAGCTATGATCAAGGAAAGTATAAGATAATTTTGTCCAATAGAAATTCAGCACAAAACTTGTAATTTTGAACATTTTAGTTGCTGTGCTTTAAAGAGAAAAAAAGACAGTTTAAATTAGATTTAATAACCTGCTTTACCTAACCTAATATATCCAAAATATGTCAGCATATAATCAACATAAAATTATTAAATCATTACTGTTTATGATATTCTTGTCATAACTACTACGCTACAATAATAGTTTATATAATTCAATGGGTAAGGTGAAGTGCACTTTCCACAAAACAATAGCTACTAAGAAATGTTTATAGTTCTTCAGCTTTTAAATTTAATTTAACATAAAGCAAAACTAAAACTTCAGTTCCATCCCTGTGTTACTATATTTTAATTTCTTGGTCGTTTCATGTGTTTAGTGTCTGTCATCCTGCACAGAACAGTTCTAACCCCCGCCCCCTTGATGATGGAACTTCGTGTCTTTCGAAAGATGGTACATAGCCTTGCTGAAGATGTCATAAAGAAATATGCCCCTCACTAGAGACTTCAACAAATAACTGTTGATAATCACTTACTAAACTGAATTAGCCAATTATATCTCAGACATTTTTTAATTTTCAAGAGAATAAAGAGGCTACTTCAAATGATTATGATCTTACAATGACATAATCAATACTCTTGTCATTCTGCTTACAGAATTTACATAATCTTTGAATCTAAAATCCTGTTTCTTATTTAAAATCATTTATACTTCCTCTCTGTATAGACACAGAATCGCATCAAGAGCCTAGAGCACTGACATTTCATGTGTTCTGAGTCATTAGCATCCTACTGACTTCATCATATCTCTGTTTGAACAGACATTGGTCCATCACTTTCAGCCACAATCTACAACCACTTTGTTTTCTCATCCCTTTTCTATATTAGATCTGTAAATCACCATAAGGAGATCACCTCAAACATTTGTTTACCCTGTTTTTATATAAAGACTACATTATTAAGCACTACGAGGAAAAACACAGCACTGTACCAAGTGTCCTCTGTACAAGTTCAATCAGAGGTCCTTTTATTTGTTCCCATGTGTAAATTCAAGCCATGATCTCTATAGCAGGATCTTCAACTCTTTAACATTTTCTTCTACTTCCTGTTTCCATCTCCCAAGCCCATGCAGAACTCCTTGATAGAATTTAATTGCTCAGTATCAATTAAAAATATCTTCACAAATTACAGCAAATATACTAACAAAATAGCAGAAATTTCCCCAAGTTTCTATCTCCACCTACAAATGAATCTGTCTTCAGAAACCTCATTATCTTGTTTTGTATCTCAGAGAAAGAAGTGCCAAAGTATCTGTCCAAAGAAAATGTGGTATATATACACAATGAACTACTCTACTATAAAGAACAATAAATTTGAGTACTTTGTAAGAAAATGGATGCACCTTGAGAACATAATGTTAAATAAAATCAATCAAACACAGAAGCTTAAATATCACATGGTTTCTTTTATATGAAAAACTCAAAGTATAAATAAATTAAATAGCAAAAAAAAGATAAATACAAAACAGAGATATCTTTTGCAAATAAGGGGACCAAAAGGTGAAGGAAGGAGGGAAGGAAGGGAATGTAAAAAGAATTACGATGTTTTATGTACATGTACCAATTATTCCAAGTTGCATGTAATCACTATGTACTGCAAACATGCATTTATTAATCAAAATTAAAAATGTAAAAGTAAACTTTTAATTTCTATAAAATTCTGAACCTTCTCAAACATATTTTATTCCTAGTGCCTTTATCTCTTTCTTTTATTTTCTTATCTTCAGTGCATAATCATTTTGTCCATGTTAAAACCAAACACAGTTCCCCTCCCAATATTCACTTCCCTCTCCATTATACTATCTTTCTTTTTTACTACACCATTGGCCCTTAAAGAAAACATAATAGTCTCCCATATTATGTGTCTTTCTTTGCCTCTCCTTGACTCCTCCTTAAATATCCACTTGGCTTTCACTCCTTCAACCTCCCTGAATCTGCTGTAGGTGAGATTTCAGGATGTGGTCTGAAGTGATAAATGCAGAAAACACATCAAATTATGGTGGCCCCTATGTATCCAACCTAGATTGATCAAGGACCCTCCACAGATAACAAAATCAGCAAATCCTGAAATCCTTTATATAAAATGGCATCTTATTTGCATGCAACCTATTTAAAATCGTATCTACATAACTTATAATATGTAATAAAATATAAATTCTGTGTAAATCATTGTTATCGTGTTGGGGAGATCATGACAAGGAAAAAAGTCTGTATGTATACAGTACAGAGAAAAATTTTCCCCAAATGTTGTTGATTTGTGGTATGTTTAATCAGCAGATGTAGAGTTGCTTCCTCAGAAGGCAAATTGTACTTATTTTACCCAACTCTGTGAGTTAGATAAACCCTCTTCTTTCCAATAACCATATTGGAATATTTTCAAATTTTCTTTCCCGAGCTTTCTTATTAGAACTTTTCCTCTGATTTCAGGTTAAGAAGTTAAGAATATGAGTAACATATATTTCTAAGTTATGTTCTCTTAATATTGTAATATGAAAAGTGAATCTAGTCTTTTTCTATGGAAAATCATTCAGCCTGTTGATGAAAAGGCAGTTCGCCAAGCCAGGTGAATGAATTTGCTTTATACAAAAGCTTACACAGTACTCCGGGAAATAAAGCATCTATTCTTCAAATGCTTCCTGAGAAGTTATGTAAAAATTTTAATAGCAACATAATCAGCCTATTACTACACAATCACACCATAAAGAATACCAGTCATAGATATAATCATAGAAAATTATCAGACAATTGCAACATTAAAATGCATCAATCATAGATACAATCACACAAATGACTACAATTAGTAGTAAAACTGAAAATAATTACAAATTCTTAAGGAGTTATTATACGGGAAAATTGTTTAAAGAGCAATTTCATGTTTCTAACTTTTAAATAAATTCAAAAGAATGTGAATACCTCACCAACAAAAGTGTACATCTATGATTATCTCCAATTTCTTTCAAATGTCCTGGCCACTTAACTATCAATACCTGAATGTCAAATCTCAATTTCAAAATGAAAGAAATGGTGTAAAATAGTATTATAAAATTGCATCCATACTTTATAAAAGTGATTTTGAAGTCTACAAGGAGATGCCCTAAAAATTCTATACCTATTACAAATAGGTGTGAAAGATTAAAAAGAATGTGCAGATAAAGCAAAAATATAAATTGAAAGAAAAATTTAATGACCAAAAGCTTATAAAGAAAAGAAAAATGTCCAAATCACCATGTCTATCCACCCTTGAGATGTGCCTCACTTGTAAAATTTTCTTTCTCATTCTTTATCTTCATTCCCTTAGACAGAAGTTAATACCAAATTTGAATATGTTTAATTCAAGCCTCCTTATATTTGAATAAAATGCAAATTCGGTTCTGTTGTAATTATCCAGTGTAAAATTTCCATGGGAATATTCTGAGCTGGTGTCTTGACCTGAGAATTCTTTGCCTTCCTAACTCTTCCCGACTCCACCCCTGAGCTTCCACCAGTCATCCATCCCATCCTATCATGCAAGGAATAGATTCATGTTTCTAATCTTCCTCCTACTGGCCCCTTCATGAGCACTGTGACTAACTAGAGAAAGGAAGATAGAAATGGTAGCATCAGTTTAGAGACAATAGGACCCTACAAAACACTGCTTCAGAATACAAAATGAACCAAACTTGTCAAAAATTCTCCGCCATACACAAAGCCTGAAAAATGGCCCATTGAATATTTTAATTAGCACATAGATTATTTGTTAAAGTTAAATATCGATGGAAAATTTTTAAACATTCATCTCAACTCATAAATACATTTATTATCCAAAGACCCTATTGATAGAGCCACCTACCCTAAAAATATCTGAATTCTTCACCGAAAAATAAAGGAGAATGGCATGTGACTCTTACTATAATAAAACTGATATATGCTACAAGCTTATAACCATTGTGGATGAGGGTCTGAAGAAAGTGGAATAAATGAAAACAAGAGGTCATGGAAGGTTGTCAAACAAAGACACAACTTAAATTAAGACAATTCATGGTGCCAATCTGACTTCACTCAATAGATGAAAATGTATGTTTCCTTCTTTCTCGTTTCCTACTCCAACTTTTTTTTTTGTTTCAAATCTCTTTAATGTCTTTTTTCACTTTTTTTAGTACATGTTTGCAGTACATAATGATTACATTTGCTCAAGGGAATTGGTACATGTACAAAACATATTTCAATTCTTTTTTACCTTCATCCCTTTTTTTCCAACGTCAGATTCATATTCTTAAAGGACCTTATAAAATTAATTATCATATATACAAATTAAAAACCAGAATAATGGGTGAAAGAATATAGAAAATAATCCAACTTTTAAGAGCACTTGCAATGTAATTAAATACTGTACAAGGATTTCTAGTACTCTGAAAGAGTTCATAAGATCACACAACACAAACTAAGAAGATTTAACTAAATGACTAGCAATTCTCTTAAAAATTGTCAAGATTACAAACAAACCACAAAGAAATTATTAGGAATAATTCCACATTAAATTGAGGCAATGAAATGTGACAGTTAAATACAAGCAGTCTTCCTAGAGTGTACTCTGGACTAGGAAAAAATGTAGCTATAAAGGACATTAATAGGATAATAGAAGAAATTTAAAATATGTACTGTACTTTAGATAATAGTATTTTATTAATATTGTTACTAGATTTTTATAAAACACTATAGTGTATAGTTCATAGGATATGCTACAGTATTACATAGGTGTTTTTTCTGAATTAATGTTATAATTCTGATTTAAATTTGAAATTATTTTAAATTATATCAAAATAAAGAGGCTTGTAAGTAAAAACAAATAAACCAAAAGGAAGAAAAACTATTGATTGATAAAACTATACAATTATATACTTAAATGAAATAAGGGAGAAAATGAGAGAACAAAATTGCTTTAACTGTTTTATTATTTAAAGAAAAACTTCTGTGTATTCCCTGTAACATATCCCCAGGGACTTCATAGTTGACTAGTATTGTTTTGTTTTTTAATTGGAAAGAATCTCTCAGAGTCTTACATCATAAAATTTGATTGTTACTCCAAGAATTTATTAACTTATGCTCAACAAATTTTGAATTACATTTACTTGCATGACATCAGTAGTCACCTAAATATTACATAAATTTATTTTCACTACAATTTAAATATTCTTCATGTGCCACCATTCTTAATCATCATGTAATATAGATCAATGTTGCTATATTTAACAAGGGTGAAAAAGATTCTATTTCTATTTCTAGACTCCAGAAAAGGCTAAAGAGAAGAGACAAAAATGCTCAACAACAAAGACTATTTTTCAAATATATAAAAAATATTAAAATGTAAAGATACAATTCAACATTTCTAGTAAAGTACATCTAAGTCCACCAGTATCATAATTTTTTCTTTCCTCATTCTAAGATTCTTATCATTCAGATTCTAAGGCCATTCTTCATTATATTATCTTTGATTAAGTGCACTCATGTTTTAGGGGAATTTATTATGCTTATTATTCATGTCAGACATGATCAATGACTTATTCAAAAGTCATCACCTACCATGATTTCTTCTGGTTCCTCTTGTGTGGCAGATACCCATACCATACTTTTCTAATGAACATACTTACTTTAGCATAATGGTAGTTGGCTGTGTGTTTTAAGCTGCACTAGAAGAATGCAGAAAGCAATCTTTGTGTTCACTCACTTGGTAGACAAATGGCAAGGTATATATGTCAAAGCATCAACAGTGAGTTTTTACCCACCTAATGATCCATGTTACATTTTTGTGTATTTATAATTTGTTTTATTAAGGGTTTTTCTTTTAATTTTTTTCTTGTAGAATTAGCCCAATTCAGGACAATGTTGCATGAAAATCCACTTTTACAACTTTGGGAAGAGGTTAAAAGTGAGGCATCAAGTGACTCAGCTGCTAATGATGGTTTGAACATGTAGGCCCAAGAAGTTTCCAGAGTGAGATGGAGCAACATATGACAGTAAAGAAGTACATAATGAAGACATTGATTCCGATGAGAAAGAAAACAGTAATGTAAATAAATATTTGACTAGTCAAAATGATACAACGTGGTCATGTATACCTGAATGATCCAACATTAGAACTAGGTCAGAAAATGTTATTAGGTTCTTGCCAGGGGTGAAACCTATTGGACAGAATGCCAAGACTGTAATTCAATGTTGGAAATTGTTCCTAAGGATGATATGCTACAAGATGTTGTAAAATATAATAATGGCAAGATACAAGTAAAACATTCTATATGCACCAATACTAATATTCAAAAATATATTTATCATGATGCCTCACTGTCTTAACTAAACCTGCAATAACAGGACTTTATCATTATAATCATCAGAATTGAAAGAATTTATAAAGAAATGACATGTGGAGTTGAGATTTTTAGAACAATAATGACATTCAAGAGATTTGGTTTCCTTCAAAACTGCCTACATTTTCATGACAAGAAGACTCACCAAGAAAGAAAAAAAATTGACAATTTGACAATGACTGCTATTCACTCATTTTTGGAAAGCTTTGTTTCCAACTGTCAAGCAATTTATATGCTATCTGAATATATGACAATTGATGAACTTGCATCATTTTGTGGTTGTAGCTTTCACCAATATGTGTCAAATAAACCTTCCAAATATGGTATAAAAATATATACCCTGCTAGATGAGAAGAAATTTTACACCTTGAATTTATAAATTTATCCTCAGCCACCAGGTCTTTATACATGCAGTAATAAACTGTATGATGTTGTGGACAGGCTTGTTGCACCTATTTCAAAAAGTAACCAAAATGTCACTTTGGACAATTGGTTCACTAGTTACCCACTAATGTTATATTTGTTAAAAGAACACCAGTTGACCAGCACAGGGATTCTTTGCAAAAGCAAAGTGGAGATTCCTGAAAAAATATTGCAATTTCACAATAAAAAAATGTATAACACAATCTTTGGATTTTAGAAAGACATGACATTGGCCTCATATAGAGTGAAAAGAACCAAAGTAGTATTGATTTTGTCAGTGTTACACTATGATGATAAGATTGATAGTGAAGCCAGCCTAGTAGTGCACTCCTATAATTCTAACACTCAGGAAGCTGAGGCAGCGGGATCCTGGGTGTTCAAGGTCAGCCTGTGCTACATGGTGAATTCAAGGCTAGCCTGGACTACATAGGAAGACCCTGCCGCAAAAAAAAAAAAAAAAAAAAAAAAAAAAGTGATAGTGAATCCACAACATAGATGAAGCCAGAAATGGTCATGTTTTACACCAAATGAAAGGTGAGTTACATGCTGGGTTTTTTTGTTTTTGTTTTTGTTTTTGTTTTTGGTACCGGGGATCAAACTTGGGTCCTTGTGCTTGAGAGGCAGGTGATGGAACCACTGAGCTAAATCCCTGGCCCTACATGCTGTTGATGAGCTATGCAATAACTGTATCACTCAAAATATAAAGCATTGACCAATGCTTGAGTTTTAATAAATTCTAAATATATCAGGCATTAATAGTTTCATAGTTTACAAAGAAAGTAACAAGTGTAACATATCAAAGAGAAATTTTCTTAGACGAATGGGACTGGAATTGATAAATGATTCATTAAAAGAGAGGAAGAAAAATGTGTATCTCCTCAAAGAACCCCACAAAAGAATTCTGAACAGACCAGTGAACAGACAGGTGAAACATCACAAGAACCTTCTAAGAAAACAGGAAGATGAGCAAGATGTCAGATACATCCTATCCAAAAAAAGATAAATAAACAAAACACACTTAGTATCACTGCAAGCAATACTTGTGAATTGAACATTCTATTTTCATGTGTGAAGACTATCTTTGGAGTGATAATTGAAGTAAAGATTATTTTTAGTAGAGTTTTATGTATATTTTCATTGTAATTCACATAGGAATTTATTTCTATTATATTTTAGATTTTATGAGCAAATAAACATTATAAATAAACATTATTCTAAACATTACATATTAAAAATTTAATATTTCATTGATTTTTAATTTTCCTGTTAAGTACACATTGTAAAATATAATAAAATCCATAAAATTAAAATAATTTAGCAATAGAAATACTCCTAAAAAATAAATACAGGTGTCATACACTCACTTAACACTCCTTTTTTAGGAAATTTACCCTGACTCCCCAAATCATGTAATTTTACCAAGATTTGTATATATATATACATATATATATATATATATATGCATGCCAAATAAAAAATAAATCTTGGTAAAATAACATATGATTGTATATAATTCTGAAGAAAACTACATAAAGGAAAAATACCAGGTTGTAAGGAGGAAAACATGAGGGTTATGTGAAAATTTATCTCATTCTAAATAGGCAACAGAAGAAAAAAGACATTCTCATGCCTTTGCCACTTCTTATTCGAAAGTATTCTGAAGATCCTAAAAGAACAATTATGAATACAGAATGAAACATGGCAGTAAAATGTCTTAAAACAACCAGTGCTTTTATAAACAATAGGTCACAGAAGTTCCCAACAGTTATAATGAAATAATAAATCTAGCTAATCTCTGAGCTGGTATAAACTCTATCATGTGGTGTTCAAAACTCACAATTTTTCAATTTTACCCAAATACTATTTTTTTTCAGAATGATACTAAGCAAAAGTATCTTAGTAATTTTAGCCTATTTTTCCTGTATATTTTCTTTACTTCATTCATTTTATGCATCATTTCAGGAAATGAATTCTGCATTTGGAAGGGGAAGTTCACATTGGAGATTTCATTTAAAAAGGAAAGAATGTAAAAAAAAAAGGAATTTTTTCTTAAAGACAGTAAAAAAGACAGGAAACATCAGAAGAAATAAAATCTTTCTCTAAAAACAGAACTACCTAATGAATGGATTGCACTTCAATATATTAAAATTGAAGACTTGCACAGAGAAACGTAACCAGCCATCCACACCTCACCTTGTATACTAATATTTGTTATTGTTTTTCAGAGTAGTTTTCAAAAACAAAAAACACTGAATCAACAAAAATTTTCAGAGTATTTCCATATACATAGAATGAAAATGAAGAGAAAACATAAAAGATGAATCAAAACATTTCAACTAATAAAAATTATCTTCAAAGAACCAAAGGGCAAATTCATTAACTATTTAATTACAATAAAAATATTAATACATTTCATACTGAATCCTTAAGCAAGAACTTGCACAAAATAAAATCTTTAAATTATAAATTCAAAAATGTAGAAGTGAAAAGAAAATCTAATTTTACTCATTATGAAAATAATTTTAATATTATGATATTAACATATTAGCATATGAAATGACAGTTGAAAGCTCATCTTGAAAATGCAAATTAAATAATATGGAATCCACAAAAGACAAATGTTAAATTTCAAGGTTAGTAAGAGACATTTAGGAAAGGCATGATAACCATAAGAGAATAAAATTGAAATAATGAAGCAAGGTATTCATAGAGAAATCGGAAAGGAAAGAATCTAAAATATATATAATTGGAAATTTTAAAACCTGTATTACAGAAACTAAATTTTTTAACCCGTAAGTTGAAGAGATCACCATACATCTAACAAACTCATCTGCAATATACAGTTTTAATTCTCAAACTAAAGATATAGAAAATTATCCTCAGAATATTTATGTAAAAAAGACAAAGTCACATATTGAGGAATCAGTATCTGCCAGTTTAAGAATTCTAGATAAGATATCTAAACCAAAACAAAAGTGGGACAGTATGAGTTTTCATAACAAAAGGAAAGAAAGTAGGAGCCAAAGATTTTAAACCCAGCCATGTTCTTCAAGTTATCAAGTCTACCAATATCAATGTAAACCTGTAAGAACTCTGGGTACACTTTGTGAGCCTAGTAGTTAAATTTATCTGCCATGTGGGAGGTCCAGCTAGCTCAGTCGGTAGAGCATGAGATTCTTAATCTCAGGGTCATGGGTTTGAGTCCCGTGTTGAGTGTCAAATATAGGAGATGGGGAAGGGGACATTACCAGTACCTCTGGCTATGAGACATCACGGCACAAGGCAAATTAAAGAACAGACAGAAATGAGACTGAGAGTGGAGAAGCTGTCTTGAGTCCTGATCAGTGCTGCTGATGGCAGCAAAGACAAAGGCCCCCAAGTGCATCCCATATTTATTGAATACAATCATAGGAAGAAATAGGGAGATGGGTATGCTTTGAAGGCATCTAGTGAAATATTGCTGAACACCTGGCATGTTGGTGCCAGGCAGGCCTATTAGAGAATAAGCCCTGTTTATCTTGCTTGGATAAAACAAACTAGTACTGGGACCAGATACAATTAGCAAGCCACCCATTGAGTCAGTGAGAAGCCATAATTCAAGGGAAAAGATTTTAATTGGGGTCATGCTGACCTCAGCTGCATGTAACTCAGCAGAGCCCTGCTATTCACAGACCAGGGCATAGGTTTCTGTGGCAGCCATTGGAGGAGGGGATGTACTGACCCAGTCCACCATCTGACAGGCCCATTTGAGTCATGTAGAGCTTCAGTCTGACTCCTGATATAAAACAATATAGCTGAATTATGAAAAGCAAGAAGCAGGTGCCACTCATAGCCCTCTAGTACAGGGCAGGGATGTCTGCTACATTCAATTACAGGGCAAACAATCTGATCAAGAGATGAATGCATAAAATTTAGTCAAAAGATTGATTTTGAGCACTGGATGTACTTAATTATTGGTCTAAGATTAAAATGAAAGTTGTAGCAATAGCCAAAGAGCAAGGATCAGGGCAATGATACAATAGTAATTGAAATGGAAGGATTTAAAATATTGTAAGAATACATTACACAACTTTATGCAAATAAATGCCAAAACTTAAGAGAATTTACACAAAATATCTTAGGAAAACATAATTGCTCAAATTTGATTATAGTAGAAACAGCTTAAACAGATTATTTCAATAAAACAAAGGGAAACAGACAGAAAAACAGGAGCAGAGAGAAGAGAGATTAAGATATTTATTTTTAAACTATCCACAAAAAAGGCTTCCACCAGAACTAAATTATTTAAGGGGACTTGTGTCACAATTAAAATGACTACATAATTCTATTGTGTACCAATCATCACAGAACATAGAAAATCAAGGAATATTACAAATATTTTTAGAAATAAAGAATAACATTGAGCCCAAAGGTGAAAACATATGAGAAAAACCGGATGCCAATTTTACTTAATTAATATCACCCTAAAAATCCTAAATAAAAGATTAGCAAAAAATCAAATATTACAGTAAGAAAATAATGTCATGACTATTTGAATTTTATTCAATAAATGCACAGATAAAATTCTTTTTATAAAACTGATGGTAGTGATGAATATAAAAAGATAGGGCCATCTTCATAGATGCTAAAAAGCTTATACTGTAATAAAATTCAGTGTCTATTTTATTAGTATCCAATAATATAAAATATACATACATATGCCATATACTCAGCCCTAAAGTCAACAACATAAGGTAAAAGCAATGGAGACATACCAAGCTCAAGAACAAAAATAAAAGCAAATTATAAAAAAAGTCTCCACTAGTATTTAACAATACTTTAGAGATACTTTCCATAACGTAATATAAGATAAAATAACTAAATTCATAAGAATTGGAAAATAAAAACAGCAAAACTCTAAATGAATGTTATCTAAATATAAAAATAAATCCATACAAATACTAGATGTATTCCTTTATAAGCAACATTGGAAAAGTCTAACTATAATTCAAAATTCATATGCAATAAAACAAAATGTTGAAAAAATTCCTGCATGCCATTCCTCTGATGTAAAATAAAACAAGATGTAGGAAATAAAATATTTATACAGCTAAAAATGATCATTCCTCATACCCATGTTTATAGAAACCCAATTAATGATAGCTAAATCTTGGAAGCATCTATGTCCACCAACAGATGAATGGATAAAGAAAATGTAGTATTTATAAACAATGAAGTACTACTCTGCCATAAAGAAATAAATTTGAGTCATTTGTAAGATGCAATGCATCTTGAGACACACAAGCTTAAATATCACATGGTTTTTCTTATATGTGAATCCCAAAGTACAAACAAAGAGCAAAATTAAGGATAGATAATAAGAATTGGAGAGACAGATTTTTCTTAAAGGGGAAAGGGATCAAGAGATGGAGGGAGGAGAGGAGAAAGTGAGAGAAAGTGTATGAAAAAGAATTAAGATGTTTTTATGTACATGTACCAGCTCCACACAAGGAATACAAATGTTATATACTATCAAATTAACAAGCAACCATACATGTTTTTGTGTTTTTTAAACAACAAGAATCTTTTGGAAGAAACAGCATGGGCTTTCACTGACCCCTTAAGCAAACATACGTATTTCCTTTGATAAATCACTTTTGCACACTTTCTTGACATACATAAACTTTCCAGTCTTGTCATTATATATCTCTCTTTTTATTCTCCTAACAAGACAAAACTTTTATCGTACAAAATCGTTTCATACCAATGTATATCTCTTTTACTTATAGCCTTCTCAATATTTTTCCTCCATCTCACTTACTATAATCCTTCTCTAACAAACTTGAAACCAACAAGCAAACACACATATTTCCTTTGTTTTTTAATTTGATAGAATTCAGACTGTTCCTAGAGTGAAAGTACTTGAGAGAATGATTTCAACAAAACATGTTCACTTCCAAGGATAAACAACAGATTCTCTGGAAGTACATATGGAAAGCTTCCTGGAATGGACTTTCCACCCTGATAACATGGAGGCCATGGTATATTTGTCTTTCAACAGGGAATAGAGATAGATGCTGTGGCTGTCATCCCAGAACATATGAACATGGACCAAGATGATAGATTTGCCATAAGCAATGCAATGTGACACCCCCTCTGAGAGCTATGAGAAGGCTGTGTCTGAAAGATCCTCCCTGCTTATGACAGCCCTCAGATCACAAAGATCACCAGACCTAATGCAATCCCCATCATTGAGACCCATGAGTGAACAGGCCCCAATGACAATCAGAGCTCACCCTGATGCAGCTGCTGTAGTTTGCAAAAAGAAGGGGGAACTGTGGGGGACTATCCTATTGATTATGTCCAAAGCAGGATGTGAACAGTGTTCTAAAGTGGAAACCAAGTGGTTCTTGCCAGCTGGGGATTGCCACAGAGTAGAAGCTTGAGAGGATCCCAGGCTCAGTTGTGTGGGCTGAAAAACAGAGAGCAGAAGGCTCCAGGTTGTCCAGGTCTCAGTTAAGATCTCAAGGGAGGTTGGGGATTTAGCTCAGTAGTTCCACCACCTGCCTCGAAAGCACAAGGACCCAAGTTCGATCCCCAGTGCCAAAAAGAAAAAAAATCTCAGGGGAGATAACTTTTCTTCATTGTACAGCTGTCCAGAGGTTATTTCTGACATCCTCCCAAAGTTTCAAATCTAAGGTTTTTGTTTGTGAAAAGCAAGGATTATGTTTAACTATTTTTTGCAGCATTTTTTTTTCATGCTTTGGGCTGACATTGTGTAGCTTGCTTGTTTAAGAAGGGTGTGGAGGGCTGGGGATTTAGCTCAGTGGTTCCATTGCTGCCTCACAAGCACAAGGTCCTGAGTTCGATCCTTGGTAACAAAAAAGAAAAAAAGAAGGGTGTGGAGCAACTAGATGTAATGTTGCTTTTTGGATGAAAGTGATTACCCAGTATTTTAATTCTAGTTGATTTCCTACTCAAATGGAAAGCAATTATCTGTTTATCTATTTCCTCATCTGCTTATCTGCTTCCTCTTTGGACATCCCCAGTTCATTTGTCACATGAGAACTGTGCATCATCAATACACCCTGTCCACTCTGAGTGGCCTTCACCAAGTTGTGCCTTGTGGGTGTGTGACCCATGTCGGGCACCAGTTACTGGAGACCCCTGCAGTAGGTTCCAATCTCCTCCTTGGTGCTATAATGGATGGCGAGAAGAAAGACGTAGAGATAGAGTTAAGAGACACATGTAGCCAGGATGACCAGTGCTTGAGCAGTCAGAGGCTTGAACAAGCAAAGGCCCAAAACACCCAAAGCTGTCAATATTTATTGGTGACGTCATAATTAGATTGAAGTAAAGAGGTTACATGAAGGGACTACATGGAGTGGCTATGGATAAATTGCTGATGCAGGCAAGGCTTGTAACAGAAGAGACAAAGTATTCTAGGATTAGGAAAAGTACAGACAAAATATAGGTTATGGTTAATAATTAACCTTGTCTTTTTAGCGAGGAAGGTTTTAGCTTTGGGAACAGAATTTGGGGGTGAGTCACTCTGACCTCAGCACATAGGCTTTGGCCACACTCACTTCTCAAAACAAGCCAGTTGTAGGGTTAACTCTTTACAGCCTGCACTGCTCACAGCCTGCTTTGAGCATAATCAATAAGGTGGTCCCCCACACAAATATGGAGAGAATGAAGAGATTGGTGATGGGAGTGGGAGGGAAGGACAAGGGGATGAAAAAAAAAGGAATTAAGATGTATTATGTACATGTACCGATTCCCCATGAGGAATGTAAACATTAGGTACTACAAACATGTACTAAGAAAAAACATGAAAGGCCCCAAAATTTTTTTAAAAACTAAAAGAACCAAGAGTTAGAGTCCAAAAATGATTATCATTACTAATATTTAAAGAACATATTAAATTAGTGGAAAAAATACCTAACTCAAATAAATATGCATGGAGAATCCATAAAAATAGACATAAGAAACACAAGAATGACCTTTAAACACATAAAGATATTTAACCCCATTCATGATTTTAGAAAGAATATTAATCTCGTCCATGAGATTCCATTATCATTATTAAGTTGAAAAAATCAGTTTGAAAACACACTGTGCATAAAGATGGTGAGAAACAAATACTTTGACAAACTACTGGTATGAATGCAAAATAAGTCTGACTCTTCTGTAAAAAGAAATGGTATATTTACTCTTCCTCATTATTTCTGACCTGATCATCACTGTTGGAGTTTACCCTTAATGTACACATACAAAAATATAGTTTAGAAATATTACCCATAAATAGAGATTAAATAAATGCCTATTCACCATAAAATATATTACTATATATCTTTATACAAAGATAGAAGAGAATTTCTATGAATTTATATGTAATGATTCCCAGGATATATTGTTAAATAAAAAAAAGTTCAATTGAAAAAAAGTTCAATTGTGTGTATGTGTTTGTGCGTGTGTGTAGTGCTCTCCTTTTAGGATAAGAAAGAATAATATATATATATATACACATATATATATACAAACATATACATATATATGTATATATATACACACACACACATTGGTTTTGCCTTAATTATGAATATATAGGCAAAACCTGAAGCAGAAAATGGGTAGTCGTGACAGGAAAATGGATAGGAAAAAACCTCTGTTTCTTCTTTGGAAGAATACTGATTGCAGGGCTCAGCATGGAAAATACAAGGTTAACTGGAAAATTCCCCTATTCTAGAAACTAAGGGATTTCTTTTTAAAATGCTAGGGATCTGTCAAAATGATCAAGAAGTTACCTTGAGTAGGCCAAATATGGGAGAGTTGGAAGAGCAATATGAATAAGAACATACTAAAAGTTAAAAGAAACCCAATGTCTATATTGTTCTTAAATAAGGATTATAAAGGGAAGAAAAGAAAAAGTTCTTCTATGGGTGTATATCAACTAATAATGTTGAAAAATTATAGAACTTAAAATATGTCATTTTGCATTTCTAATGTTAATGAAAGGAATAACCAATGAGTGCTAGAATATATACAGATTTGTACAGCACAGGATATTCATATCTTCATAAAGCTTCTAAATAAATCAAATATAATATTTATTTAATCATATAATTACATTTTCGAGGCACATAAATTATTTACTTAAAAGAACATGTGATAGGTAATTATGAGGGATAACACCGTCACCAAATGAGCATACCACGTAGCGTCAATAATGGGGAAAAGTGACATCATGTTCTATACAGAAGATGAAAAAAATTGTTTTTGTATTTTGCCTGCTGAAAATGTTTAGCCTTGGTGAAATCATGAGCAAAGAAATTAGAGTGATACATACTAAAGCTTTTCTTTGCATTGGAGACAGCTTGAGCTCTAATCATGTATTCTGAGATATTGCCAAAATGTCACCAAGGCTGTTTTCTTCCTTCTTTCAATTAATTATAACAATTCAGCCTGTGCTTTATTAACAACTAATAAGACTTCACTTTGACTAAAAATAATTACTTAGTGCAATGTATTTTTCTTAATATAGTCTGAATTTTAAAATCTATTAAGGATTATGTTGAAACAATTGAGGAATTTGAAGATGATCTATAAGAAAATTATAATTATGTTTTCTATGTTACATTTCCTGAGTGTTATCATTTTATTATAGTAATGTAGGGGAATGTTCTTGTGTTTTGAAGGATCATGCTGAAGTGTTTCAGAAAAACAAAGCAAATGTGACAAAATGTTATTCTTTGGTGAATGTGCTATTCTTACAACTCTTAGGTAACTAAAGTTCTCAAAATAAAAAAATAGGAAAAATAATGCAGAAAACTAGATACAGATATGAAACAACTGTACTTTACTTTTAATTACCTTTAGAGTGAGATTTCTAATGTTGAAGTTTCTTTTATGTCCTTTGATTTTAAAATTTTATTTCTACATTAATTGGCAAATGTAAAGTTATTTCTTATTCTTCAAAAGTGATTTTAAAACTCCTGAATCTCAAATCCAAAGTGATTTTTAAGTAAGTCTTAGAAAAAATTCTACAGCTACTTTTGAGTTCTTAAAAAAAAAAAACTCATGCTAAAAAGATGGAGATTTTGTTACTTCACTAACAATTGAACCAAAATACTTTCAACTTGGCATATTGTAAAATATTTATGGAAAATAGTCTTTAACCAAATGTAAAAATATCACTTTTAAGCATCAACAAGTCTTTCTCTTTGCTTACCTTACATGACTCACTTAATGGATAAATTGCTCATGTCCTCTGTTTCCTGCTGATTAGAAGTTGCTACAAGCACAATGCACATGAGAAAAATCACGAATGTTTCACAAAAACCCCAGAGCAATGTTTTTCCAACTTTGCAGAACACTGCCAAAAATATCTATCTGACCCACAGGTACCTGTAATGGATATCAGAACATATCAGAAAGTTTTAAATTAAAGTCATTTCATTTTTCCCTTCTTTATGAGAAACCACCCATTTGCAAGGTAGCCAGTTGAAGAGTCTAACAACCAAGAACATCTCAGCAGAAAGAATATCCATTTGTGAAGCTTTGGGTTAAGGAAGCGTATAAAAACATGGAGATATCGGTTTCTGTTCTGCAAAGAACATGACTGAGGAGGTATGAAGACAAAAAGTTTTCAAGGTTTCCTTATGATCAAAACAAGTATTCAGTCATTGTTTGGCATATGTGAAATCTGACCTAGGACTATGCAAAGCCTGCTGAAAACAGAGGCAACCAGTAAAGATACCAGCGTCAATATACAAATTGGCATTAGAAGTAGAGTTTAAAAGCCAGCCTGAAGCAATGTGTCTATTTCTTGACCTATTTAGATAAACTCCAAAAACTCAGTAGATGAGGGCACATAGTTTGGCAAAATATCATGCAAATTTAGTTTTGACTCATGTCTGCGTGCTTCACAATTTCTATTCTCTCTGCCACTAAAATTTCTTTTTCTAACTAGCTTTCACACTTCTTTAACAGTCCAATCATGAACTTTATATTAGAAATCTCATCTGAATTGTCTCTTTTCTGCCTCCAAATAATCTTGTATTTCACTGAGCTGTTCTCCATCCCTATGTCCAGAAATGACTGATCTACTCATCTGTTTAGCCCAACACTACCTTGGGTAAATGGGCTTATGTTAATTAAATCCTTAGCCAATCATTTAAGGCCTAGATAAATCTGCTGAATGAACATATGAATGAATGCATGGACAAATGCCTTCTGCACAATTTCTGTATTCCAGCACCAAAGGAGCTTCTGCTACTGGTGCCACTAGTACAACATTTCATGGTCTAACATATATCAGAGATGGCTTCATTACCATCAGGCAAGGTTCACTGTTCAAATAAGAAACAGCACTCTCCATTTCTTATTTTATGTTTCCCTTACATGGATCCCACAATAGTGTTTATTTATATTACCAATGCCTGAAAGATATTTTATGAAGCATTTGTTTCAAATTTTTTTCATAATTTTCACTCCTCTATACTCTGAAGAGAAACACTAAAAAAACCTCCACTTGTACAAGAGGCTGGCATGATGAGCAAATATCCACTTCTTATTTAGCTCCTCTATTGTTCTCACATTCTGTTTCTGTCTCTTTGGGTGTGCATCTATTTACAAAGATCTTTGGTTCTCATGCACAGAGGTTCTACTACCAAAGTGGTATTATGGAATATTGTTACCTTCACAATTAATAAAATACCATCACTATAACATTTTCATTTATATTCCTTATTTTATAATAACAGAGTATTTGAAAAATAAGTTAGAAAGATTTCAAAAATAAAACAATATTTATAAAGCTTTACATGACATTTACCCATTTATTTTTTCTTTCAACCAAAAAGTATTGATGATAAACTTTTGATCAGACACTATGTTATACTTTAGTATGTTTTTAGAAGGTCTCTTATTTTGATCAATGAAGTGACTAAGAATGGCAAGGCCGCATATTGACAGGCAAGTACTGCATCCCAGGGAGAGAGCTGCACCTTTTAGCAAAAGCTTACTGAAGTGTAAAGTAGCTAAAATTTTCCTGCCAATCAATAGCCCTTCTTGGCTTCATTTAGTTAGTTCTTAGAAATCAACAGTTCCTTTTGTGACCATGATGTATATTCCATCAATATGGATGTTACCTTTAATTCAGCCAAAAAGAGTTGGGTTAAACCAATTTTTTAGTTTCTTGCAGTAGATTTAATCTCAGCAGAAATTATGTGTCTAGGAAGTGACATAAGCTATTTTTGTTCTCAAAACAGGTTATAACTATAATATGTAACAATCATCTAATGCAAGAATGGTTTACAAACTAAACACAAATTCTTTCCCAGAATTGAATGCTGTCTGTGTAGCCCAGATTCCAGCTTGTCACTCTAGAGCTGTTGGTTCAGTGGTTCCAATCCCTAAAGTCTCTGTGTTGCATACAAATTTCTATGATGGGTTATTTTCCTCTACTTTCTGAAAGTACCTTTCCAATGAAACAGACTCTAACAACAATGTCAAACATTTTTTCTGCCTCCTTAGCAATATGTTATAAGAAATACTTATGACTCAAAATTTACTTAATGTATCAGAGCAAGTCAAACACCGAAATTTCCAGTGGAGATTGGATCATTCCATCACAGTAAATGTTATAGACCTACCCACCAGTCAGTCTCAGCTTCTCTTCTGGCCCTCTCTTAGTCTCCTTCTTTTCCATCTTCTCACTTATCCTTAGCAGAATACTCTCTAGCACAAAACTATCTTGTTCTCTACTATACAGAATAATTAAGCTCGCTCTTATTGTAGAATATGCCTAAACAAATTTATTAAAATGCTTCTGCAATTACCAGTTCCACTTAACTTGAAAAATACCTTCAACTGAAAGTCAATTATGACAGGGTAAAAAAACTATTTATGAAAGGAGACCCCAATGTCCATCTCTCAAGTCACCTCTTTTTCCAGAAGACAGACTTTTTTGTAGTACATTATTTTACTTCAGGGACCTAGTTGAGTATTCTGGTATTATTAAGTAAACTAAACTGCATCTGAGATACAGCTCTCCTTTCTGTGCCTTAATGGGCACTATGATTCAGTTTCCTAATTGCCTTGACTAGCTAACTCTGACTTGCCTCAAATTTATACATGTTCTTCTCAAGTTCTTTTACACTTTGATCCTTAGGGAAGTCTCTTTGGTCCTAGTAAACTCCACTATGAACTTTATTTAGGGTTTGTGCCTTTTGTTTTGTCTGTATCATGTTATATTTTCTTTGTTATTTTGTTTTCCAGATAAAGTTTTCAGGTGTTCTAGTTTTCCATATTGCCTGCAATGGAAACCTGTTCTCTGTGTTTTGAATGTACCTCCAACAAAATTCAGTTGTTACCAATGGTAACAAGAAGAGGTGGGCTTTTAAGAGGTGGGCTCCTTCCTTGGTAATGGGTAAAAGCTCTTATGAAAGAGGTGTCACACGGCAGTCAGCTAGTTTGCCCTCCCACTTTCTGCCCAGCGAGGTTACAGTAAGGTCTTTACCAGGAGAGATGCATGCGTCACTTTGACCTTGGACTTCACAGCTTTCAGAACTGTGAGAAATAAATTTGTGTTCTAAGTAAATTACTAAGTCTGATATATTCTGTTATGGCAACACAAAATGGGTTAAGACACTCTTCTATTTCCAACCTGTACGTATTATCAGTATTGCTTCACATTTTCTTCTTTTTAAAAGAGACTGTCCTTATCATTACCAACAGAACCAGGATATTGTACCTAATATCTATGACTTATCATAAGCATGAGTCTCATAATAAAGTTCAAGAAAAGTAATCTATATTTTACCTATATTTATTAATTTAAAATGCCAGAGAACTCTATGTCTGTATTAGCTTTCCTGTCACAGGGGAAAATACGTAGCACCCACAACTTTAAAAAGGAAAGATTTACTTGGTTCATTGTTTCAGAAGGTTTAATCCATGGTAGTCTGGTTTCAAGGTAGGAACAGCATGGTGGAAAAGTATGGCAATGGAGCAAAGCTTAGTTCATGTTGCCCAGAAGTGTGCCAAGGAAGAGTACCAGAGAAGAAGGAGCCAGGAAGCGCATATAATACCCAAGATCACATCTCCAGACCCATCCAAATACATCCAGAAGTATGATTTACTATTCCTCTGTGAGGCTGCCAAGCCAGTCAAGTTGACAATTAAGCTTCTCCATCACAGTGTCATCCTAGGTACTCTGAAGTGACAAGGAAATAGTTTTTCAGTATCCACAGAGAATTCTCTTGCTTGTCTTACCAAGAAAATGTCAACCAAAAGAAGACAGTCTAGCTATGTGTACTGTTTTACCTACCATCAAAACAAAGATAGAGAAGTGGAGGGAAGATCCAGGGACAAGAATATATTTTCAGGTTATGCCTCTGGTGGCCACCTTCTCTGACCAGGACCCAGAGCCCAAAAGCACATTCAGCTACGAGCTCATAAATGAGCTCATAATCCAATCACCTTTCAGAACTCTACCTATGAATGTGAGCCTCTTGGGGGACATTTTAGATCTGAACTATAACAGTGAGCCTAGAAATAAATGTGATATTGCTATGTGTCATGGATGGATAGATATACATAGGCAGAATTTTGCTAGCATAGAGAAAACAACAGGACTAGTTTGGAAATCCCAAACTAGAACATCAAGTTTAGAGAAGGACACCAAAAATAGATGTCAATATAGTCACCTGACTAAATTAAAAATGGAATACTAGAAAGGAGTACAACAGAGAAGGAGATAATGACAGTGGGTTCTATAGTGCTGACCTAAGTGATAGGTAGTATGAAAAGCAAGGAGAATAATACAGACTTCAAAACTTTAAGCAAAAGGATAAAGCTGCATGAAAAAAAATCAGAATGGGAAGAAATTGTCTGAAAAGATGATGTGACAAATTCAAAGATGAATTTGAACTACATGATAAAGACTATGTTTTGCAAAGACAAGGATTATACACAGAATTGAACACATACATGTTTACCATTATAGCCTGAATCAAATACTTATTTCATGACATTCCCTAAGCAGTATAGCTTAGGAAATTAGCAACAACAACAAAACTAAAAGAAATTAGCCACAACAACAAAACACAAAGAATTCTGTGACATCAAAAGTTAATTGGAAAAAATATTAATGAACTCTCTTACTTTTCTGTGAACTTGATTTTCATTTTTCTGACCTGAGCCATTCTCTATTTATACAGAGAATATTTTTCTTAGAGGAGAAATAAAAAGAAAAAGAATATATTAACTTTCAATTTTTGAAATAGAATTACTTAGCAAGCTTATGATGGTTTTGTAGGTCAGCCTATTGTGTTAAGATTTTTCCCCCCCAAATATCCTTGTGACCCATTTGCCTTCTTTAGCATATGAAAACCCAGTGCTACAATTCCCAGCTTTTGGTGTAAAACAGTCTTCTGTAGAAGAATTGGTACTTCTTCCACCTAGATCTAAGACCTAGAATTCACAGTGTCTGCTGCTTGATAGTGGAAGGAGAATAACACAAAGAAACTAAAAGAAAAGGTTGTGTATTTTCTTGCCAGAGAATTGATGAGGAGAATAAGGGGATGATAAGTGTGTAGCACTAATTACTCCTCCTCCTGGTTTGACTCAAGAGGTCACTAGCAATGAGACAAACAAAGGACATGACTGTCTATGAAAGAACACAAAACATGGCACGGATCTTAGGACTGACACTTCCCTCTGACATTCCATATAATATAAAACTCTCCTATTGGCCTTTGCACCTGTATGCTCTCTTAGAATGGGAAAGGCTCAAACTGAAGACTTGATCAATACATAAAAGGACGGATTCTAATATTGCACTTGAAAAGTTTAAATGGACTAGACACTCAGTTAAATTTCCTCCCACCAGAAATCAAATTAACTTAAAATTAATAAATTACATTTTTCTTTACAAATATGAGTATAGTGTGAGCTAAATTTTATGACCCAGTCTCTATTGTAATTAAAACTATAAAAAGATCACATTAAAGATGCATGATTAAAAAACACATGAGAATATAATTTGTCAAATAGTTTTCTGAAGGTCAGCTTTAGACCCTTTATTGTACTAACATGTTAATGATTATGATTATATTTGCATTGTACTTTTATATTGAGATCTCCAAGATATTTACCCACTTTAGCAAATAATTTTCTTCATATTAAATAAGAAAAACTGACACCTAATCAGGAAGAAAAATACATTTTTACTGCCAGGTAGTAGGTTATTTTCTTAATCTTCAGATTTATTAGTCATTGTTTAATACTTTTGTCAGCTTGTGGGGTGTTTTTTTTCATGTTTGAACATTTTGTAAATGATTTGCAAATGAGAGGATTCTCTCTGTTTACATGACAGTGCACCATGGGATATGAGTGGGAAGGTGTTTAGTGGAGAGCCTTTTGTTCCCTTGATGAGGTTTATGGATTGAAATAAAAAAGAAATCTGTTATCCAGGCCAATTTCTAATTTCTTTGTTACTTCAACATTTGGTTTGACTGGTCGTAGAAGATATTAGCTGTGTTGTATCCAGTGTGTTCCCTCCTGTAGTTATTTTGAAGTTTAATTACTTGAAAAGCTAACATGGGACATTTTCTGGGAACTGTATATTCAGGCTTCTTTAGAGTGTTCTGTACATCTATTTGAACTTTTTCATGACTTTTATAAACACACCAATTTTAAAAAGCAATGATGAAAATTAAAAAAATAATCCTGTGCATTTTCTCTAGTCCCAGGCAGCTTCCTTTACACATGTAGAGAGGAAAAGTTCACCCTGGGCCAACTCAGGCAAGTGGCTGTTTGTGAGAGTCCTGTATTTGATCTTCTGATCCATGCTGTTAGGTGCATAGTATAACATTGGCTTTGTAGAGTATCAGATTCATTGCTCAGTAACTAAAGTCTTCTTTTGCTCTTCCACTGAATTGCTGGCTCTCCAGCATCATCAGAACTTTTCAACTATTTATAGGGGGGAGATGTTTTAGTTAAGATCCATGCTCCCCCTCAAGCAAGGAGTGAAACAGAACTGGATTAATAAGTGCAAAATATTGGCAACATTCTGACAGAGCAGAGTGCTTAACTGGTTGGTGAACTTTTATGTATGAGTCTGAACTACATGCTATCAAACTTCAGAGACAGGAAGATTTCTGATCTCTGATTTCCCCATAATATACCTGTGACCACCTACTTTGAATCATGTGATCTCTCCACTTGATTGAAAGTAAAACAATGGCAAAGACTTCCTTATTCATGTTTAAATCTTCAATCTCAGCCTTATTGAAAGCATCTGTCATCCAATAAACATTTTATGTAAAATAATTATAAAAAGACAATGTAATTATATCTTGTATTTTTATAATTCTCTCTTTATTCTTGGATACTTTCAATAATCAAAGTGTTTGCTTTGTTTCTCCAGCCATGTAAAAGTCACTGACCTATATTCCTGCTTTTTTTATTATTTTTGTTTATTCTAATTTAAAATTAATAAGAAAACTAATGAGAATATTGATAGATTCAATGATTTTTTAATCTAGTCACATATTTAGACCAAAAATAAAAACAGCTTTCTAGAAATGATCAAAACAGAAAATTCTTGATTTGTCAAGGTAGCAAAAGATCATCAGGATATCTATATAAAATTTAAAAATAAATAGCTGCCTGTAATGATAAAGTCTTACAGTACATATAATGATAAAGTGTACATATAATGATAAAATCTAATGTAGAAAGAGAAACTTCAGTTAAACTCATAACCTACTGTCAATCGAGACCATAATGTAATTTGAAAATGCACATAATATGAGAAGGTCTTTTAATATTAAATGTTCAGGCTTATAATTAAACAAAACAAAACAAGCTATGTGATATCTCCTTTCAAAACAGAAAATCTAGTGGCTTCCTTAAAATTTATCAGGAGTAGGCAGCACAGGAAGAAATTATTAAATGGGGGAAAAAGAATCTCAACCTCTGGTAGGTTACATTTATAATTTAATAAACTTAAAATATTTCAATCTTTTAAATATTTTCCTGTCCTATTACTCCAGAAATGCTGTGTCATAAACTAAGCCAAATACATGGAACAATTTTGCTACAGAAATTATAAAAGTAATAGCATTATTTGTTTATCTAGCTACATATACTGAATAGAAGGGGAGGAAATTAGTCATTATTTCTAGTTTTATGTTTAATTACTGATATCAAACTTTTTATTTTATAAGTAAATAAGCCAGTGATTTATTATTATTTAATTATGGGCAAATATTATCATATGTATCCATTTTAATATTGAGATCTTTGATTCATTTCAATTTTAGTTTAGTGCATGATGAGAGATATAGGTCTAGCTTTAATCTTTGGCAAGTTGAAATCCAATTTTTCCAGCAACATTTATTAAGAAGCTATCTTTTCTCCAGTGAGGGTGTTTGGCTCCTTTGTCAAAGAAGATGCAGCCGTGTATGTATGGAGTTGTTTCCGTGTCTTCTAATCTGTTGAAATAATTCTCAGGTTTGTTTCTTTGACAGTACCATGCTGTTTTTATCACAGTAGCTTTGTAGTATAGTTTTAAGTTGGGTATTGTGATACTTTCTACCTTGTCTATGTTGCCTAGAATTGCTTTTGCTATTCTATGTCTCTTCTGGTTCCAAATGAATTTTTGGATTCCTTTCTCTAGTTCTGTGAAATATGTTGTTGGAACTTCAATTGGGATTACATTGAATCTATATAGCAATTTTGGAAGTATGGTCATTTTCTCTATATAGAGAAGTTGGGTAGAACTCTTGAAGTCATTGGTGTAGGAAAAGACTTCATGAAAAAAACCTTAGCCACACATGAACTAGTGCAAAGAATCAACAACTGCAATCTCATCATATTAAAAAGCTTCTGCACAGCAAGAGAAATCACCAACAGAGTGAAGAGACAATTCACAGTGTGGTAAAAAGTTTTACCAGCTGTTCCTTAGACAAAGGTCTACTATCCAGAATATATAAAGAACTTTAAAATATCAGGCCTCCTTTTATTCCTATTTCACATGATCTATTATACTTTTTAATCCTTATTTATACTTTCAGTTTATCACACCAGAGAAAGTATTCAGTATTTACACATGTGTGTCCTATTTATTTCACTTAAGAGTTTTGCCTCAATGTGCATCCATTTAGTTATTAATGTCTCTAGTTTCTCATTCTTTATGGCTAAATAATACTCCATTTCATAAAAAACAAACCAAGGGGGAAGAGGAAGGGGAGGGGAGGGGAAAAGAAAGAAAGGAATGGAATTAATGAGAAAAAGAAAAAATGGAAACAAGGTCTTTGCAGATAGGAAGGGGTGGAGGGGTTGAAGAGAAAGCAGGAGAATGGGGGAAAATTAAGAACCAAGATGGATTATGTAAAGGTGAAAATTTCCAATGATGAATGTTATTATATTGTATACCTTAAATTACCAATATAATTAATTTTAAAAAATCAAGCCTCCCAAATTTAAAGACTCAGTCCAAAAGTGGGAATCTGAAATGAACAGACATTTCTCATACAAAGGGCTGGAAATAGCAAATAAACATATGAAAAAATGTTCAACATCACTGATCATTTGAGAGATGCAAGTGAAAACAACACTGAGATTCCACCTCATCCCAGAAAGAATGGCTACTATCATGAAACGCTGGCGGGGCTGCGGGGAAAAAGGAAACTTTTTCCACTGTTGGTAGGAGTGTAGACTGTCGCAACCACTGTGGAAATCAGTGTGGAGATACCTCAAAGAATTATGATTAGAGGTCCCGTTTGACCCAACTCTTCCCCTGTTGGATAGCAATATATGCATATTCATGTTTATAGTGGCCCAGTTTGTAATCGCTGAAACTTGGACACAGCCCAATTGTCCATCAACTGGTGACTGGATAAAGAAGACGTGGGTTGTTTTGGTTTTTTTTTATAAAATGGAGTACTACTCAGCCATAAAGAATGAGAAACTAGAGACATTTATAACTAAATGGATGCACATTGAGGCCATATTCTTAAGTGATATGAATAGGACACACATGTGTAAATACCGAATAGTTTCTCTGGTGTGAGAAACTGAAAGTATAAATAAAGATCAAAATGTATAATAGATAATGTGAAATAGGAAGAAAAGGTTCAAGGGAAAGTAGGGAGGGGTAAGGGTAAGGAAAGAAGGAAAAGGAATAAATATGAGAAAAAGAAAAAGCAGGAACAAAGTCTTTGTGAACAGGGAGGGATGAAGGGATTGAAGGGAGGGTAGGGGAATGGGGAAAAAACAAGAACCAAGATATATCATGTAAAGGTACAAATTCCCAATGATGAATGTCATCTATTATATACCTAAAATGTACCAAAAACCTTAATGAATTAATATATATATTATCATACTTAGCTACTTCTAAAAACACTAGATTACAATTCTACATATCTTCAAGATTATGCCACATATTTTAGGATTTAGAACACATAGCAATATTTGTATAAAAATTATAGGTAAAATGCATAATATTAAAAGATAATAATGAAAATAAAATGACCACATTTTACCTGCTAACTGCAATTTATCATAGTATGTAGTTTGCAGTATTTATGACACATGTAGAAAAATGATAGAAGAATGTTAGAAATAAAATACAAGAGTAAGAAACAAAACTGTGTTTTATTGGATATGATATTTAGAAAAATGTACTGAATTTTCTATTTTAGTTGAAAATAGTGATTTTTGGTATGGACAGATCAGTTTTAAATTTCTGCTTCTACACAGATTATAACTAATCTTGATGTTACTGATCACAATGCAAAATGTCTACTGGCACATTAATCACTGAAAGAAAGAAACATGTACTGTATCTTGTTTATTGAAATAGTTTCAACTGCTGAAAAAGACTGCTTATATGTAGTAGCTGCTCAAAAAATATTTGTTGAACAGAAGGCTATTTGAAGTACTACTACTCATCATCATACACAACACAAATTACCTTGGGAAATATATGTAGAGTTTTCTATACATTTAACCCAATTTATTAGTCAGTTTAAAAATTAGCTTTGTGTTGGGCCTGGGATTTAGCTCAGTGGTTCTACCACCTGCCTCACAAGTGCAAGGTTCCAAGTTCGATCCACAGTACCAAAAAAAAAAAAAAAAAAAAAAATCAACTTTGTGGAAAATGATTACATTTGTTTTTTATAAGGGAAAATTAAAATCTGAGAGGTTAATAAATTCACCCAAGGTTATTTGGTAGGCAAATAGAAAAGCAAGCAATAGCTTTCAGATATGTTTCAAAAGCTCTACTCTTTCTTTATTTTATTTTATTTATTTTTTTTTTGGTACCAGGGATCGAACTCGGGTCCTTAGCTTGAAAGGCAGGCGGTGGAACCACTGAGCTAAATCCCTGGCCCTTCTTTTTTTAATATATTATTTCTAAAGATTTATTGTCAACATTCCACAACTGCACAGTATATATACTTATAGAAGATTATGCAATACTAGTATTTCTGAGGTTTCTAAAAGTTCATTTAGTTTATTGGTACATTTTAGTTATGCACTATGATCACATTCATCATTGGGAATCTGTACCTGTATAAGATATATCTTGGTTCTTATTTTTTTCCATTCCTCTTCCCTCCTTTCCATCCCTCCACCCCTCCTTATTTACAAAAGCTTTGTTCCCATTTTTTCCTTCTCTTCTCATTTTTTCTTTCCCTTCTTTCTTTTCCACAACACCCCTCCCTAGTTCCCCTTCCCTTTTGAACATTTTCTTCCTATTTCACATTATCTATTATACATTTTGGTCCTCATTTACACTTTCATTTTCTCACACCAGAGAAACAATTTTGCATTTACACTTGTGTGTCCTATTTATTTCACTTATGAGTATGGCCTCAAGGTGCAGCCATTTAGCTATAAATGTCTCTAGTCTATCATTCTTTATGGCTGAATAGTACTCCATTTTGTAAAAAAAAACCCAAAAAACTCACATCTTTATCCAGTCACCAGTTGATGAGCATTTGGGCTGTTTCCAAGATTTAGCTATTACAAACTGTGCTACTATAAACATGGGTGCACATATATCACTGTGGTATGATGCTTTTAATTCTTTTGGGAATTAAACTTAAACTTAAATTTAAATATGAAGTTTAATTCTTTTGCAAATTCCCAGCAAGGGAATATCTGGGTCAAATATGACTTCCTATCCTTGTACTTTGAGAAATCTCCACATTGATTTCCACAGTGGTTGCAACAGTCTACACTCACACCAAAAGTGAAGAAGTGTTCCTTTTTCCCCACAACCTGCCAGCATTTGTTATTGGTTGATTTCTTGATAGCACCCATTCTAACTGGAATGAAGTGGAATCTCAGCATTCTTTTCATTTTCATCTCTCAAATGACCAGTGATGTAGCACATTTTTTCATATGTTTATGGCAGCTTCTACTTCATCTGGGAAATGTCTATTTCATATCCCCATCATTGGATTGGGTTTTAAATTTGTATAGTCTGATTTTTTTTAAGTTCTTTATATATTCTAGTAAACCTTTGTCTAAGGAACAGCTGATAAAAGTTTTTTGCCAGATTTTTGGTTGTCTCTTCACTACATTGTTGATTTCTCTTGCTCTGCAGAAGCTTTTCAATAAGATGAGATCGCAGTTGTTGATTCTCTGTGGTAGTTCTCCTGTGACTGAGGATTTGTTCTAAAGATTTTTCCTACACCAATGTCTTCAAGAGTTCTACCTAGCCTATCTGCTAGCAGGTTCAGTGTATTTGTTTGAATATTTAGATCTTTGATCCATTATGATTTTAATTTAGTGCATGGTAAGAAAATATGTGTCTAATTTTAATCTTTGGCAAGTTGAATCCAATGCCAGTTATTAAAGAGGCTATCTTTCCTCCAGTGAGGGTGTTTGGCTCTTTTTTGTCAAAAATGAGGGGGCTGAGTATATATAGAGTTATTTCTGCATCTTCTAATCTGTTCCATTGATCCTCAGGTTTGTTTTTTTTTCCAGTGCTATGCTGGTTTTATCACAGTAACTTTGCAGTATAGTTTCAAGTTGGGGATTGTGATAACCCTTACCTTATTTGTGTTGCCTAGAATTACTTTTAATTGCTTTTGCTATTCTAGGTCTCTTCTACCTCCAAATGAATTTTTGGATTGTTTTTCCTAGTTCTGTAAAATATGCTGTTGGAATTTCAATTTGGATTGAATTGAATCTATATAGCAGTTTTGGAAATATGGCTATTTTCACTATAAGTTTTTCCTACCAAAGAACAAAGGACTTTTTCCATTTTTTGATATTCTCTTTGATTTCTTATTTCAGAGTGCTGTAGTTTACAGAGTAGAAGTCTTTAATTCCTCCATTAGTTTGATTCCTAGGTATTTCATTTTTTTGGATGCTACTGTGAAAAGAGTTTTTTCTCCAGTTCTTCTTTCAGTGAGTCTGTTGTTCATGTACAGAAAGGCTATTGATTTCTGAGAGTTGACCTTGTATCCAGCTACTCTATTGAATTTGGTCATTAAGTCTAGAAGACTTTTGGTGGAGTTCTTAGGGTCTTCTATATAGCATATCATGAAATCTGCAAATAATGACAATTTAACTTCTTTGATTCCTGTCATAATTTCTTTCTCTTGTCTAATTGCTGTGGCTAATGTTTCCAGAGCTATATTGAACAGGAGGGGTGATAGTGGTCATCCTTGTCTTGTTCTTGATTGTGGCATGAAGGATTGCAGTTCTTGACCATTTAGTATGATGTTGGCTGTTGGTTTTTCATATATGGCTTTTTGTAATTAAATTCTTCTATTGGTACATTGTAGGTATACAACACAATTACATTTCTCATTGGGAATTGTACCTTTACATAATGCATCTTGGTTCTTATTTGTTCCCCATTCCTAGCCCTCCCTTCACCCCCTCCACCCTTCCCTATTTACAAAAACTTTATTTCCATTTTTTCCATTTCTCATCATTTTTCCTTTCCCTTCTTTCCTTTCCCCTGCCCCTCCCACTACCCCTACCCCTTTGGACCTTTTCTTCCTATTTTACATTATCGATTATTCATTCTAATCATTGGTACATTTTAGGTATACAATATAATGACATTCATCATTGGAAATTTGCAACTTTACATCATCTCTCTTGGTTCTTATTTTTTACCCTTGCCCAGCCCTCCCTTCAACTCCTCCATTCCTCCCTATTTACAAAGATTTTGCTCCTATTTTTCCATTTTCACATATTAATCCCATTTCCTTCTATCCTTTCCCCTAGCCCTCCCAACTCCTTCCCCTTTGCCCCTTTTCTTTCTATTTCACATTACCTGTTATACATTTAGACCTTATTTACACTTTCAGTTTCTCACACCAGAGAAACTATTCGGTATTTACACATGTGTGTTCTATTTATTTCACTTAAGAGTATTACCTCAATGTGCATCCACTTAGCTATAAATGTCTCTAATTTCTCATTTTTTATGGCTGAGTAGAACTCCATTTTATAAAAAAAAAAAAACACATTTTCTTTATCCAGTCTCCAATTGATGGACATTTGGGCTGTTTCCAAGTTTTAGCTATTACAAACTGTGCTGCTATGAACATGGGCACACATATAGCACTGTGGTAGGATTCCTTTAATTCTTTGGGGAAGATTCCCAGCAGGGGAATAGCAGGGTCAAATGGGACTTCCAGTCCTAGTTCTCTGAGGTATCTCCATACTGATTTCCACAGAGCTTGCACCAGTCTACACTCCCACCAGAAGTGGACCAGGGTTTCTCTTTCCCCACAGCCCCGCCAGCATTGGTTATTGGTTGATTTCATGATAGCAACAATCCTTTCTGGATTGAAGTGGAATCTCAGCGTTGTTTTCATTTGCATCTCTCGAATGACCAGTGATGTTGAACATTTTTTCATGTATTTATTTGCTATTTCTACTTCTTTGTCTGAGAAATGTCTGTTCATTTCAGATGCCCATTTTTGGATTGGGTCTTTAAATTTGGGAGGTCTGATCTTTTTACGTTTTTTATAGATTCGAGATAGTAGACCTTTGTCTGAGGAAGAGCAGGTGAAGATTTTTTCCCACATTGTGGGTTGTCTCTTCACACTGCTGCTGGTTTCTCTTGCTGTGCAGAAGCTTTTTAATAAGAAGAGATCCCACTTGTTGATTGTTTGTGCTAGTTCATGGGTAACTGAGGTTTTATTCATAAAATCTTTTCCTACACTGATGTTTTCAAGGGTTCTACCTAACCTCTGTTCCAACTGGTTCAGAGTTTCTATTTTAATATTTAGATATTTAATCCATTTTGATGTTAGTTTAGTGCATGGTGAGAGGTACAGGTCTAGTTTTAATCTTTCGCAAGTTGAAGCCCAATTTTGTCAGCACCATTTATTAAAGAGGCTATCTTTCCTCCAGTGAGGGTGTTTGGTGCCTTTATTGAAGATGAGATGGCTGAGAGTGTCTGACATTGTTTCTGCATCTTCTAATCTGTTCTACTGGTCTTCAAGTCTGTTTCTTTGCCAGTACCATGCTGTTTTTATCACAGTAGCTTTGTAGTAGAGTTGCAGGTTGGGGATTGTGATACCCCCTGCCATGCCTCTGTTACCTAGAATTGCTTTTGCTATTCTGGGTCTCTTCTTGTTCCAAATGAATTTTTGGATTGTTTTCTCAAGGTCTATGAAGTATGCTGCTGGGATCTCAATTGGAATTGTATTAAATCTATATAGCAGTTTTGGAAGTATGGCCATTTTCACTGTGTTAATCCTTCCTACCCAGGAGCAGGGGATGTCTGTCCATTTTCTGATATCATCTTCAATCTCTCTTTTCAGAGTGCTATAGTTTTCAGAGAAGAGGTCTTTGATTTCTTTTGTTAGGATGATTCCTAGGTATTTCAGTGTTTTGGATGCTATTGTGAAAGGAATTATTTGCTCTATTTCTCTCTCAGTGAGTCTGTCATTGGTGTAGAGGAAAGCTATTGATTTTTGTGTGTTGACCTTGTAACCAGCTACTTGACTGAATTTGGTTATTAAGTCTAGAAGAGTTTTGGTGGAGTTCTTGTGGTCTTCTATATAGAGTATCATGTCATCTGCAAACAATGACAATTTGACTTCTTCATTTCCTATCTTTATTCCTTTTATTTCTTTCTCTTGTCTAATTGCTGTGGCTAATGTTTCCAGAACTACATTGAACAAGAGTGGTGATAGTAGATATCCTTGTCTTGTTCCTGATTTTAGTGTGAAGGGCTTCAGTTTTTGTCCATTTAGTATGCTATTGGCTGTTGGTTTTTCACAGATGGTTTTTATCAGTTTGAGGTAGAGATCATCTATTCCAATTTTTTGTAGTTTTTTTTTTTTATCATAAATTCATGTTGGATTTTG
This sequence comes from Heterocephalus glaber, assembly GCF_053883595.1. Classification (NCBI taxonomy): domain Eukaryota; kingdom Metazoa; phylum Chordata; class Mammalia; order Rodentia; family Bathyergidae; genus Heterocephalus; species Heterocephalus glaber. The sequence goes on along the minus strand of NW_028258344.1, from coordinate 26,040,267 downwards.
TCAAATGTTTTTTCTGTTCCTATGGAGATAATCATATGTTTTTTGTCCTTGGCTCTATTGATATAGTGTATTACATTGATTGATTTGCTTATGTTGAACCTTCCCTGCATCCTTCGGATGAATCCCACTTGATCAGGGTGTATGATCTTCTTGTTGATCTTCTTCATTCTATTTGCCAGTATCTTATTAAGGATTTTTGCATCTATGTTCATTAGTGAGATTGGCCTATAGTTCTCCTTTTTGGTTGGGTCTTTCTCTGCTTTGGGGATCAAGGTGATGCTTGCTTCCAGGAATGAATTTGGGAGTATTGTTTCCCTTTCAATTTCATTGAAGAGTTTAAACAGTAGTGGCAGCAGTTCCTCTCTAAATGTCTTGTAGAATTCAAGAGTGAAGCCATCAGTTCCTGGGCTTTTCTTAGTTGATAAGTTTTTAATTACACTTTCAGTTTCATTGGTTGATATTTGGTTGTTTAGAATATTTAGGTCTTCTTTGTTCAACTTTGGTAATTCATATGTATCTAGGAATCTGTCCATTTCTTCTGTGTTGTCCATCTTACTGGCATATAGGTTCTGGAAGTAGGTATTGATGATCCTCTGGATTTCTGCTGGGTCTGTTGTAATTTCACCCTTTTCATTCTTAATTGCATGGATTTGGGCCTTTTCTTTCCTTTTTCTGATAAGGTTGGCTAAGGGTTTATCAATTTTGTTGATTCTTTTGAAGAACCAACTCTTAGCTTTATTGATTTTTTTGTATCATTCTCTTAGTCTCCATTGCATTGATTTCTCCTCTGATCTTTATAATTTCCTCCCTTGTATGAGCTTTGGGGTTGTCCTGCTCTTCTTTTTCTAGAAGCTTGAGGTTCAGCATCAGGTTGTTTAATTGAGCTCATTTTGTTTTCCTGGTATGTGTATTCACTGCTATGAATTTCCCTCCTAAGACTGCTTTCCTTGTGTCCCATAGATTCCGATATGTTGTATTGCCATTGTCATTTAATTGAAGGAACTGTCTGATTTCTTCTTTAATTTCCTCTGTGACCCATTGGTTATTCAGAAGTGTGTTGTTCAATTTCCATGTGTTTATGAAATTTTTTGAATTTCTTTTGCTATGAATCTCCAATTTCATCACACTATGGTCTGATAATATACAGGGGATATCTTCAATTCCTTTCTACTTACATAAACATGTTCTATGTGTGAGTATGTGGTCTATTTTGGAGAATGACCCATGTGCAGCTGAGAAGAATGTGTATTCTGATTCTGTGGGATGGAAGACTCTATAAACATCTGTTAAGTTCATTTGTTCAAGAGTTTGATTGAGTTCTAGTATTTCATTACTTATTTTTAGTCTAATTGATCTATCTGTGACAGTGGGGTGTTGAGGTTCCCCACTGCAATTGCATTAGTGCATATATGACTTTTCATGTCCATTAGTATTTGTTTTAAATAGTTGGTGCACTAGTATTTGGTACATATATATTTTCATGATTGTCATCTCTTCCTCTAGGAATGTTTCCTTTATAAGGATGTAGTGACCTTCTTGGTCTCTTTTAATTAGTCTTGGTTTGAAATCTACTTTGTTACCAAATAGGATAGATACTTTTGCTTTGTTGGGGAGGGGGTTCCCATCACATGGAGAATTGTTTTCCATCCTTTGACTTTCAGTCTTTGAATTTGTTTTTGAATTAAGCTTGTTTCTTGTATGCAACATATTGTTGAATCTTGCTTCTTAATCCATTCTGCCAGTCTATTTCTTTTGATTGGTGAGTTGAGACCATTAACATAGATGGTTATAACTGATATGTATTGACTTAACCTTCTCATGATCTTTTTCTGTTGTTGGATTTTTCCCCATTGCATTTAATTTCATGCCTTTCTTGTTAGATTCATTCTGTTTCGCTTAGTGAAGTTATGATCGTCATTGTCTTTTCCTAGGATATTATTTAGAATTTTTTGGAGTGCTGGTTTGGTATCCATGAAGTTCCTCAAGTGTTCTTTGTCATGAAAGTATCTTACTTCTCTATCAATTTTGACAGATAATTTTTCAGGGTACCTCAATCTGGATTGGAGGTTTTCTTTTAGGGCTTGAAATACTTCACTCCAGGCTCTTCTTGACTTGTGGGTTTGTGTTGAGAAATCTGCTGTGATTCTCATGGGTTTTCCTTTGTATATGATTTGTTTCTTTTCTCTAAATGCTTTTAATACTTTTGTGTGTGTTGAATTTCTAGAATCTTGACTATTATATGCCTGGGTATAGGTTTTTTTAATCACAGCTAATTGGTGTTGTATATGCCTCACTTATTTTTATGTTAAATTCTTTTTCCCTATTTGGGAAGTTTTCTGAAGTTTCTTCTGTGAAAAGTTTATTTCTTTTGTGTTATCACTTACTTCTTCACTTACTACAATCAATCATAGGTTATTCTTTTTTGCATCACCTAGTAGTTGTCAGATGGATTTGTCATGGTCCCTTTTGATTTAAGAAATCTTTCTTTTCATGTTTTCTAACTGCCATTATCCCTTCTTTACCTGAAATTCTGTCCTCACATTCATTTATACTGCTGTGGAAACTTTCAATTGAATTTTTAACTTCCTGGATATCTGCTTGGAGGTATTTCATGTTTTCTAATTCTTCCCTATGCTGTGTTTTCATAGTTTCCATCATTTTCCTCAGCTCCTCTATTTTTTTAAATCTCCATCTGCTCTAGAGTTATTAATCATATCTTTCATTATGGTCACCATCTCTGTTGTTATCTGAGAAATTATTTCAGATTTTATTTTTTCCAGAGCCTTTAATCTGTTTTGTTACCTCCCTCCTTACCGGTTCAGTGAGTCCAGATGGTTGACTTTCAGATTGTTCCATCTTGTTTTTCCCTGGATTTGTCTTTGGTGATCTGGAAGTCTGGATTTGTATCTTGTTTAGGTGTCTTCTCATTTCTATTTTTGTTGTTGTTCTTTTTTGGTTTATTTCCTGGCTTGATGCTTGTATACTGTTTATTGTGAGTATTTTTATGGCCATTATTTATAACCTTTAGGGAATGACTACTTCTCAGAGGTATCTTCTAGGTAAAGCTGGTCTTTGGGTTTTGAGTCTGTAATGGCCCTTAGGCAATCTGTCTCTGTGTGCCAGGAAGGACAACTGATGAGAACAATCGCATCACCTTAGCCAAAGTAACACAATAAGCATCAACAATAGCATCAAGCACAGCTTAGAAAATGACAAAGTCTGGTAACTATTAATCTGCTACCTTTGACCCCATGAACTTGACTCATGGTTATATATCAAAATCAAGAACCAACCAGAAATATGTTTGCAGTAAATAAGCCCTTCAATATAGTGAATTTGCCTCTGGGGAGAAGACTTAGAAGGATTAGGGGGTGGATAGAGACATAGAAAGAGAGGAAAAGGATAGAAGTAAGGCAGGAGGACATGGGTAGATCATGCAAACTTTGGGAAACTGGTGAGGACAGGAGGAAAAGAGAGAAGGAATGAACAAAGACAAGAATAGAACAAACTAGCAGCCACAAGAAAACTAGAAACCTTATTCATACTCCTATATAAATAAGAACAATTGAAAAATACAAACCAGAACAAAAGCAGGAATAAGAAAGGTGAGAAATGAAGAAGAAGAAGAAGAAGGAGGAGGAGGAGGAGGAGGATGAAGATGTGGAGGAGGAGGAGAAGAAGAAGACAAAAAAAGAAAAGAAGAAAAAATTTTCCTTCAAGATGTGTCTCTGCTGTCACCTATGGATGACATGGGCAACATACATATCTTTGCTGATTGACCTCAACAAGCCATCTGTAGTCTACTGAAATTCAGGCTGATTTCTAGCTGTGAGGATGGAATTCAGTTCCTTAACCTCCTCTGTATGATTCTACTGCACATTCAAGTACGTTTCCCCCTACAGTGAGTCCAGGTTCTGGTAGGAGGTCCTGACCTCAACAACTCCCCAGCCACTGTAGTCCACTACATCTTTATTGAAGTGGCTGTCTTTGTTCTCTCAGTTGGCTTCAATTCTCAACAAGCCTTGGAGAGGCCCTCTCTCTGCTGCTCACCACTGTGCCATTTTCCTGGGCTCAAGACTATGTCCTTTCTGCTCTCCATCACACAAGGTCTGGATCCCAGTAGTGGTGGGCTCCTGAGGCTGGAGAGCTCAGGCCATGCACCATGCTGCTTTCCCCATCAGCAGTTCTGAGTTTATTAACTTCATTTTTAATATAAATTTTTGAACATATAAAAAGATAACAAAACCATCAATATTTTATATAATTATTTCAATTATTCTTTTTCTTTTATATTTGTCTGTCCATGTTTTAAAAAAACTCTATGTATCATATGTAATTTCTTTTCTAATATTTACAATAAATATCTAAATATAAATGAAGATCCTTTATTTTATAACTATAAAGGCATTTTCACACCAAAAAAAATTTAAAATAATGCTTTCTTATAATTCAATACTAGTCTACTTTCAAATTCTCCTACTGAAAAGATAAAAAAATCATTATTCAATTGGATTATTTAAGTCAGATTCTATACAATGCCCATGTACTATATATGATTGTTATCAATCTCAAATCCATTTTAATCAAAATCTACTCACCTGCTTTTGACACAATTTTTCATGCAATGTACTTGTTAAAGAAATTGAATCCACTGTATTGGAAAGTGCCCTGTATTCTAAACATGTAATCCTCACATAATTTAATGATGAGAAGTTAGATGTAAACACTTATGTACATTCAAGTTCAAATTACTTGAGGAACAGAGAAAGAATACTTCATGGCTGTTGCTGTGAACTTCATATTGCAACACATCACATAAGTACAAGAAAGTCTGACTGTTTCACTTTCAGGGATGCTAAGCTTGACCAATGAGCTGATTAGACAGAGAAATAGAGAAATGAAACAAAACATTCTGGATACAATACTTAGTTTAAAAGGCATAATTTATGTCTCTGACAATTTATCAGTAAAGATAAAAAATAAAGTCACCTGACTTTCTAGTATGAACTATGTTTAAGAGTACTCAAGTAGGTTAATGGATGAGGAAAAATTATTCCACAAAAACACTAAGAATAATTCATTAGTAAGAATAGAATAGAATAGAGATCTTTAAAATCCCAATCCCTTCATTTATATTTTTATTATTTTATATTCATCATGCTTAGCCATTACCACACATTCTTTAGCATTCTCTAGTTCTTTCTAAAGATTAATTCATGAGCAATTGAGGAAAATTTTCACACAAAGATGTTCAACATAAAATGTGCAATTCTAACGTGTTTATGTCACTTCCAAAGCTGACTATATATTTTTACATCATCAGCTACAAATATAAATGCATCTATATTTTCAAAATCATATATAATGTCTTATAAATGATATCATATGTGATTTATTAAATTATATGATTGTATATGATTTAATCATACATGTCAGCTTATAAATTTTTTTTATCATTGTATCAGCAAATATTGTAATAAAGCTACATGCCTAGAAAGACTAATTCACAAAGTAAGATCCAAGAGTTGCTGGAATGTGACCTTTTTCAATTACAATTACTTCTTATTGCAATCCTCCATCTCCTGTCAGAAATCAGATGTAGCACGTTTTTCATCCTACATACAAATTTGTCACATGAAACTATTACAGAGTATCCAATAGGATATCTAAAAATATTCAACAATGGTAACCAGAGATAAAATAGATTCATTTCATATAAAAATAATTATTAATAATATCTTTTTTAAAATTTTTATTAGTACATGTTGGCAGTACATAATGATTACATTCACTGTAGAGAGATGGCACATGTACATAAACATCTTAATTTTTTTCATTCCCTTTCCCTCTTCACTCTCTATATTTCCTAAATATCAATGATAAAAGAGATAGATGTATCTCTTCATACAATTCAGTTTTATATGCAAGTTATTCTATTCTGTAATACATATCATCAACTTTTGCTCTGCACACAATTGTTTACAGAACAGGCCTATCATTTTTACCCCTATACAAAACTCAGCAGCTATAGATTATATCCAAATCCTACCAGAAGGAGTAATGTCTATACTTTAATAAGAGTTTATTTAGATTCATAAGAAATGCTTGAAATCCCCAATTTCAGACTTAGTTTATTAGCTTTCTTTCTATGCAAAATTACCATGAGCTCCCTAAGGCAGAGACTGTCTCTAACCAATCATGCAACTTAAGGGATTGGCACCAAAGAAATATTCAATATAGATTTATAGAATAAATGCATTTTAACTAGAAGAATTTTGCACTTGTCTGCAAAGGTTGACATTAAGTATTTGACTATGTTGCCTTTAGGAGACAAGTATTTAAACCAATGTTTATTGGATTCAGTTATTGTACAATTCCAGCCTACCCAGCAAAGAACTTCTTTAAATATGACACAGTTGAATCATCTGTTCTTGTAAGTCAGTTCTTAAAGGAATTAAATGCTTGACTATCTGGATGAGATGATCAGAGGCTGAAACTTTTATACAGATCAGATGTTCATCCTGGCTTTATTTTGCCAAAATAGATTCAAATACCTACTGGTATCATTTTTTTAAAAATGAACTTTCTATTGTTCTTTGTTTATCTAAGAAAGAATGCATTATTATTATTCAATAGAATAAATCCAAACATTAAAACTTCTTACTTATATAAGAGATTGTCATAATTCTGTCATTTGATTTGTACTTATTCATAATAACATTCATATTGGAGTTATAAACCTTTATAGATCATGGGAATTCACTGAAATTTAGTCTCAAGCTAGAGAGAAAAATACAAGTATCAAAATAAATAGAAAATATAAGTATACATAAAAGCTTTCTTTTCAACTGCTTTTCTCTGATGAACCTCATGTTAAATAGAATAATTATAGATTATGCAACCTGGCTCTCTTCCTGAAAAACAAATGTGCATTTTTAGAAAAAGAACAAAAGGAAATTTCCCTTCTCATTTGACATTCTCTCCTTCTATGTCTCTCTCTAGATTCCCTCCTATAAAGAATTCATCTATATTTCTCATCTTTGCAATCATTGCTTTATAAGTTAGGTAATGGATAGAAGGACTTGACATTTTCAGAAAAATGCATGACCTGTATACACTCAGCAAAATGCATAACATTTCTCAAAAACCTATATTTTAGTATTTTGGGGATTATATTTTCTTGTATGTTTATTGAATATGCTTGTTATATATTAGATATCCTACTTTAACCTTATCATAAGCTCTATTTACATGAATAGATTTATAGCATCTAAAGTAGAAACCAGAACTTAGTTAAACATATTTTATCACACATCATTTAACTCCATCTGATAAAGAGGAGAGGAGGTGAAAAAAAAGAGAGGAAGGAAGGCAGTTCGGAGGGCAAAGGGAGCATAGAATTAGATGTGTTATGCACATGTGCCAACTCCCCACATATACTACAAACAAGTATTAATAAAAAATTTTTTAAAGAATTGAAGAGGAAACAATTCCAGAATATTAAGATCTGTTCAACTATTCCTCCCATTTGGCAACATCCACATTGATGGAGCTCAAAGAACACTTCTAGATTATAAATAAATCATTCCATAAATATTTACTAAACTTCTAAAGAAAGAGTGACATTAGATTTTGGAATATAAGGAGGACATAGTCATGAATTTTGCCTCCATAGAATCTTTTGTTTGTTAGATGTAGTCTCATAAACCAATATGGGACCCATTATAGAGAGTATACAGATATGCAAGAGAGTTTTGTGAACTCAAAGGAGCATGTGATATAGACAGAAAATTAGGAGAATATGAGGGTAAGCTAAATGCTGTAAGCATTCCAAACTGTCAGTTTTTATAGCAATTTTTTCCTGCTTATGCATATCTATTTCATTTATTTGATGTATATGGTAGGCTCCCTTTCACTTGGTGTTTCAAAGATGTCATGTTATAGCTGTCACTTTTGGCATCCCTGAGGCCCTCAAAATCTACTACTGGACCATGAATCAGAAAAGTAGATGGGACAAAGGGGATAAGTCTTTATTATCAGCCAGACATTGAAGGAGGACACAGTTTATTGACCATAACCTATTACATGGCCATACCTCAACGGAATTGGTGAATAGGAGGAATAAAAGCCAAGTTTGTTGAATGACCAGCCTGTTGATGAAACAGCCTTCTTGAGATGTCATCTCAGCTCAGTCTTAAAGACGTGAACTTAGTATCCCGGTGAAGAAGATGGAGGAAGTACATGCCAGAAAGAAAGAATGCCAAGATAAAAAATACAGTTGTAAAACAAAATCTTATGAGGTACGTTAAAAACCAGAGCTGCTAGAGTGGAAATTGTATGTTAGGATTAATGAGAGATGTGGCTTAATTTCTAATGGTTTTTCTTCAGCCACACTTTCCAATATATTTAGTTGCCTATTTGACATTTATCCTCTGTTGACTCAAAGAAACAACAAGTTCACCCTGTACAAAGTATCTTTTACTGTGCTTCCCTGCCCTCTTTCAACATTATGATCCTCTGCATGTACCTCTTCACCTGAGAAGTATCTATTCATTTAAGAAGGTCATGTTTTGATTGGATCTCTAAATTTGGGGGATCTAATTTTTTGAGCTCTTTATGTATTATAGATCTTAGACTTTTGTCTCATGTATAGCTGGTAAAAATATTTTCCCATTCTGTGGGTTATCTCCCCCCTATGTTGGTAGTTTCCTTTGCTGTGCAGAAGCTTCTTAACTTGAGGTGATCTCATTTGTTTATTCTTGGTATTATTTCTTGTGCAACTGGGTTTCTTTTCAGAAACTGAAATTCTGTCTTCAGGACTTGTATTGTTTTCCAGAAGATTGTTTCTCCTTTGATATTGTGATCTTTGATCAATTTTTATCTTAATGTAGAGTATGGTGAGAAATATGGATATACATTTAATTTTTGTCATGTGGATACCCAGTTTTCCCTGTACCAGTTGTTAAAGAGGCTAGCTTTCCTCCAGTGAAAGTATTTGGCCTCTTTGTCAGAGATAAGGTAGCTGAGGTGCCTCGAGTTGTTTCTGCATCCTCTTTCCTGTTCCATTGATGCACAAATCCATGTTTGGTTTTTTTGTTTTGTTTTTTGTCAATGCCATGCTTTTTTTTAAATACTATAGCTTTGTAGTATAACTTAAGTCCAGTCTGTGTTGTCTCCTGCTTTTCTCTTGTTGCCCAGTATCTTCTTTACTTTTCCCATTGCTAAGGAAAAATACCCAACACCCACAAGAAGAAAGGTTTATTTAGCTCACAGTTTCCAGAGGTTTCAATTCATAACTAACTGGCTCCAAGGCAGAGAGGCATGGCAGAGAGGGATCACAGAGGATAGATGGTTCCCAGCAAGCAGGCAGGCAGAGAGCACACTAGCTCTCTTTCTGGCCCTTATATCTTATGCAGGATACCTACCCTAGGGTTAGTGTGGCACTCACAACCTTAATCCTAGCCAGAACTATGGGAAACCAACCAGTGGAATGATTTAGTAATCATATACCCTTAATCCCAGAACCACACACTGTAGATGCAGCCACCTCAGAAAAAACCCCTGTGACTGCATGAGACTATGGAGGGACATTTAGACACAAGCCATAACATTCTGCCCCTGGCCTCCTAAAGACTCATGCACATCTCTTTATGCAAAAGGCATTTAGTCTCTTCTAAGAGTTGTCAAATTCCTAACAGTTTCAGCATTGCTGAAAAGTCAAGTACAAAGTCCCCTCTGAGATTTAAGGCAAACTCTTGGCTGCAAGCCCCTATACAAATGAAAAGAAAGTTTCACACTTCCAACATTTAGTGGTACAAGATAAACATTGTTACAAAGGGCACATGAGAGACTACCTGGACACAGGCTTCATATGAGCAAAAGGCTGGATTTATTTCTTCCTGGGTGCAGGCAGGCTGAGATGGTGAATGATATCAGTGATTTGCCAGAGATCGAGTTTAGTTTTTATATGGTTTGGGGATAGGGGTTGTTATTTTAAGGAATCTGGGGTGGAATGCTTAGGGTCAAACTTCCCAGAAAAATCAGTGCAGGTGTGCAATATTGGACTTCTCAGTGCCAGGTGGATTGTATGTCCTGTCCTAAATTTTCTTTGTGGCCATATGTTCTGTTTACTGAGGGAAGCATGACCCTTTATTAGTCTCTTGTTGTTTGTTGAAGGCTGCATGTTTCCTCAGAGGGTTTCACTCAGGTCAGGCATGACAGACATTTCCATTCCAAAAGGTACAAATATGGAGATACAAAGGAATGGGACCAAAGCAAGTAAAATAATCCAGCCAGACAAACACTAAATTCTGTAGTGCCATGTCTACCATCCAAGGCAATCTGTGCCAAAAATGTAAACTCCAAAGGGCTTGGGTGGCTCTACCCCTATGGCACTGCTGGTGGTTGTAGCTCCCCAGGCTTCTCTCTTGGGTCAGCTCTGCTCCCTCCTTGCAGTTTTCTTCAAATGATTCACATTACTGGTTTCTTCAAATTTCTAGTGTCTTCGCTTCACTTTCAGCTTCACACTCTCAGCTTTACATGCTTCCCTCCTAGGGGCACACTGCCTGGCCTCCCAGGCATTCTTCTGAAATCTGAGTGGAAGCTTTCTTGACCTGACAACTCTTATATTCTGCATGCACCTAAAACCAGCAACATATAGAAAACACTAGTGTGGGCTGTTGCCTGCTGGACAGTGGCCAGGCTTCCTTCTCTCTTGGGTTTAGGGGTTAACTTCCTATGAACCAAATCCCAAGGAACAACTTCCCTTGGCCACTGCCATTCTGGAACATGGTGCTCTGGGACTTTCTTCTCAAATAAAAGTCTTTTGCTTTTGCAATTTTGAAGCTTCAAAGAGTGGAGTCCTGACCCTCCTTTTGATGCCTTCAGGTCTTTTTTTCTATTTTCCTTTTCCTTCTCAGCAATTACGATCTTCTCTATCTTTGTAGTCCACAGTTTTACTGGTGCTTCCTTTTGGCCAAACTCAGTGTTTAAATCATTCTGATGAGCTGTTTGCTCTTTCTAAACATATATCTGCTAAAAGCCCCGAACAGTAGCCACGCCACTGCCTCAACATTAGACTGTCTTGAAATTTCTTCTGCAAGATTAATTAGTCCACTGTCCTTAATCTCAGTCTCAGGCAAAGTCTCTGGACAAGAGCAAAATGCATAAAACTTTCTGCCAAGGTATAACACAATGTTCTGAAGTCAATAATCAATGCAGTTCTTCCCAGAAGAAACTGCCTGAGCCTTTACCAGTGGAGTTTCTGTCAGCCTTCTGGTCTTCTGAGCTCTGACCAGAATCTCCCATCAAGTACAGCTTCAGGCATTCCAGGGCTACTTCTTCAGCCAGCATCTCCAAACCATTCCAAACTCTTCCCACAAGCCATTTCCAAAGGCTCCTGAACCACATGGTCAAGTACAGTCACAGCAATGACCCACTCTTTGGTAGCAAATTCTGTTTTAGTTATTTTTGTCATTGCTGAGGTAAAATACCCAACACCCAAAGTTAAAGGATGAAGGGTTTATTTGTCTCACAGTTTATAGAGGTTTCAGTCCATAGTCAGCTGGCTCCAAGACAGGGTGGCATGGTAGAGGTATATAATAGAGGAGAAATAGTCTAAAGCAAGCAGGCAGATCAGAGCACAATAGCCTTCTTTCTGTACCTTATATTTTATGCAGGGTACCTGCCCAAGGGTGAGTATAGCACTCATAGCCTTACTATTAGCCAGAACTACGTCATACCAATTAATGGACTGATTTAGTCACACACACTGGATTCCAGCATGACACTCTGGATGCAACCACTTCTGAAAGGCTCTACCCCCACCTCCATGACTGCATGAGATATGGAGGAAATATAGACACAGGCCATGATACCCAAAATTGCTTTTACTATTAAAGGTCCCTTGTAGTTCCATATTAATTTTAAGATTTTTTTTCTAGTTATATGAAGAATGCTGTTGGTCTTTTGATTGGAATTGTGTTAAATCTGTATAACAGTTTTAGAAGTATAGCTATTTTGACTATATTGGTTCTGCCTATCTGGGGGGGATATCTTTTCATTTTCTGATATCTTCTTTGATCTCCTTTTTCATACGACTGCAGTTTTCATTCTTGGTTTGGTTAATGCTTAGGTAGTTCATTTTATTTGATGGTCTTATGAAATGCACTGTTTATCTAATTTTTCTCTCAGGGTAAAATTATTGGGGTAAAAGAATGCTATTGATTTTTGAATGCTGACATTGTATCCTGCTATGCTACTGAATCTGGTTATTAATTCTAGGAGTGTTGAAGGTCTACATATAGAGGATCATGTCATCTTCAAATAGTGGTAATCTATATACCTTATATATACCTCTTCTATAAATATTCCTTTTTTTTCATTTGTCTGATTGCTCTGGCTAATGTTTCTAGAACTATATTGAATAATATGGTGGACATAGGGTGATGGTGGTGGACATCCTTGTCTTGCTCAAATTTTAGAAGGAAAGCGTTGAGCTTCTCACCATTTGATAGGATATTGGCTATAGGTTTGTCACAGATGACTTTTATCAAATTGAAATAAAGATCTTCTATACCTATTTTCTTCAGGGTTTTTATCATGAATGAATATTGGATTTTGTCATATGCTTTTTCTTTGTCTATTGTCCTTGTTTCTGCTTATGTAGGATATTACATTTATTGCAAAATCTAATATCATTCTTAGAATCATGACTCAGTTTTTAGTGAACATTTTAAAATGAGGAAATGAGTATATGATTCATTTCATTCATCCAAACTGACCACAATATATTCCCTAATGGCAAATTGATATCATAATACAACTGAGGACCTACATATTATAGATTTCCTTTATCACTTATTAATTGCAAATTTGTATTTGTCTTCTCTGATTCCATCTCCTATTTCCACAGTCCTTTTGGGTGTTGAATGAAGACTTAATTCTCTTCCAGTACATAGTTATTAAATAAATTTTAATATGCTTCTATTTACTTTCAGGGCCATAACTCTTCTTTATGAATTATATTTTAGGGCTATTTTTCACATTAGTATTCATTCTTTCTTCCTTTGCACTCAAGCTAAAGTATGAGCCTTTCATTCTATCTTTTAGCTACTATGTTTCCTTTGCTTTTAGATTTCCAAACATATTTCAATTAATTTTTTAAATGAACAACAAGTACTTCAGTCATAAATACTGGAAACAAAAAGTACATTCTATTTTTCTTTAGCCCTAATATCTTGCAGTTTTCTAAAATCAGTTTGGCATCTTAAAGTGGCATGAAATAATTAGAGAGATCACAGAAGGCTACCCCTCTCCTTGGCTAGGGAACAAAACATGTCAGCCTACCATATGCTATCCCTATACTGCAATGAAACCTTCTGAAAACTCATGAATTTCTAACTTCAGCGTTTCTAAGCAACCACTCTAATATTTTCAGCCACAAATTGGATGAGCGCCCCAGTGAAAGCACACAAAGAGGAAGAATTCATGGAAAGATCCCTAGGAAATGCCATGGTATGCTCAGATGAAAAGGAAGGGAAGGCATGTTTCCTCAAAGGATAGCTGCTGCAGCAGGTCACTCCTGGTCCTCACAATTAGTGAAAAGTTGGCCTGTAACTACAAGTCTTTAAAATATCAATAATTTTAAAAGGAGACTTTCTGCTAAACTTTCCTACTATCTTTTTGATGCATTTATTATTTTAGTAGATTTTAAGATTATAAGCATCTTAAACATTTGGATATAAAAGAAAATCTTGGACCTTAGATCTGACTGGTATTTTTCAGAGATGCTATGCTATGAGCATTTCATGTTTATTTATCCAATTATTAATAAAGGTGGTATGGTATAAAAATGTTTCAATTGCATTATTTAGAAATTTACAAGACAATGAGGAAGAGCAGCTATGCAATTTCCAACTTTTAATATTGCAATCAAGATTTATACAACATACTGTCATGTATTCTTCTGATGGATAATCAGTAATCAGTGAAAATTTTGACACAAAGAAACACTGGTCTTAAGACTAGTAATTGAGAATCCAGAATGTAAACAAAACACATGAATCCAGAATTAAAAATGATTGACATCTCAGTTCTAACCCACCACCTATTAGCTGTTTGATCTTTGTCAACGTATTTGAACTCTCTCTGCTCTAAGATGAAACTACAATACTCTCCGAATTATTATGACAATTGAAAGAAAATATCCATGATGTTCTAAACTACTATTAATCACTATCATAATTAATATATTATTGACAAACTACTCTTCTTAATTATGTAACTGTTCTGTGGAGAAAACGGTGTGAAAACATCTCATTCCTCCAGGAAATGAACAACACTCTGCCTTTCTGAAAATGCCACTGTGAAAGTGTTCAAGCAGCAAAACTTGTCAGGGCATGTCTTAACCACTTATCCTCCTACAACCCTCAGGCAGAGCCTTACATTATGCTGATATTTATTGTACTCTAACATATCAAGGGTCCCAGGCCATGTATTTCTTAACTTCCTCCCCAGAGACTCTGGACCACAGTAGTCCTCAAACCTATCCAGCAGATGAGTAATGAACAGAAATGTCACACATCCAGGAGGAGTCTATACACAAAGCCATGTCCCTTCCTTATCCTCTGTCAAATCCTGCTTCCCTGTGGACTGTGCTCCCAGACCAATACAGTTATGTCTCTGGCCCTAGGTGTTTTGCCTCTGGCTTCTCTTTTATTGCCTGCAATTGTTTTATAAGAAGTATCCACCAATGAATGTTGACTTTTCTCTCCATTATTATCCTGAAGTCAAGAGTTTATCCATTCAGAAACAAAAGAATAATTTTCGGAGCTCTAATACAGTTTACATATATCTTAAGACAATTTATTTTGGTAGAGACTAACACCTAAGACTTGTTTAATATTTTTGACTCTCAATATCTTTCACATAAGTTTCATTTAATCCTCAGAATAATCCTGCAAATGAGGCTGGACAAGTACTCAGATACCTCAAGAAAATATGACTGAGACTTATATGACTTACCTAAAACCCCAAATGTGTAAGTTCTAACTTAGAGTTTCTCTACCAATTTAATGTCTTTTCTAAAATATCACAAATTTTTTAATAAAGTGGTGTTTGATCAATAATAGATAAGATGTTTCATAACATGCGTGGAATACTTGATGTGCTGAACTTTGTTTAGTATGTAGTTTCTAATAGTTTGACTTTTTTCATAATCTCAAGTTGTGTGCAAAGGCACTGATCACATAGAATACAGCTGGCATGTGCTGATTTCTTTTGTTCTCATGAAAACAATATATAGTTAAAAATACTTGTCATGAATAGCATTACATTATCTGTACGTATTTTAATAGTTTAAGAATTTCTAAAAACTCTTTCCAAATAATTTGTAACATTATAAATACTACAGAATAATATCACTGCTCATGTTAAATAAGTAGTTGTGAATGAGTGGTCTTAGTCCATTTTGTATGAGGAGGCTGACTTTTAAGTACTAAACCTATTTATTCTTGAGGTTAATTCTTCTGACATGACATTAAAGATTCTTCCCACTACCTAGTGCTCCATTTTATCTCAAACATTGTCATCATGTAAATCAGCCATTTAATACTGACTTTATTTTATGACACTGTGCAACCCACTGTACCAAGAAAAGACATATCTAGTTTCTGAGACTTAGGAATTTATGTTCTTATATTCTGTCTCTATATTGAGGTAAGCATATCAATGAAAAAAACCACAAATGAATAAAAATATTTAAAACAATAAAATCTTGAGATATATGTGAATGTCAACTGGATCAGTTCAGGGTTAGTGATAAATATTTTTGTGTGGAATATAGAAGATTAAAGGCCCAGGACTCTCCAACAATAGCTAACTTAGAAAAGATGAAAGAAACTTGTATTTGGATCCTATAGCCAGCAGTTGCTGATTTCTAAATAACCTGAGAAGAGTTTGGAAAGTTAGGAGCTACTTAAATATAAGTAGAAAAGCTAGAGAAGGAAAAAAGTAACAGAATCCAGAATAAAAGTGAGCTGCTATGATACTTTGGTACCAGGGATCAAACTTGGGACCTTGTGCTTGAGAGACACATGGCAGAATCACTGAGCTAAATCCCCAGCCCTACTGTGAGATCTTGTCAGGCTCTCTCTCAAGAAAAGCCACACAGAGACTTATTAACATAAGGGTGGAATTCTGAATGGCACCAAATGGTGACAAGATTGAATGGTATCAGAACTTCTAATATTGGAAAATAGCTATAAATAAAAAAGGAGGGGTAAAACATCCCCTACCTTTTATGTCATGGAAATGGATTAGGGCAAAGAAGCTCCCTTTCTCATATGACTTAGTTAACACTCACAAATCAGCCACTTGTTTATCTATGAAAAGAACAGGACACAGACACTCCAAATTTCCACTCATTGTCTGGTAAATATTTACTGAACTAATTTTCCAAATGATCAATCAGAATAAAATTCATGTTAACCAAATTTTGTTACTTTTTCTGCCTCCACTGCCCTCCAATTTTAAACCTCAGCCTGAGCTGAGGACCTGACTTCCCCTAAATTGCACCCTGGACATCAGCATAAAGATTCTCAGATCTGCTTTATCACTCTATTTTTTCATCCCATTTCCCCATATGAATTTCTTTCTAGCTTTGTTTGTTCTTCTAAATAAAAGAAAATCTCTTTTTATATAATCCTACTATGGTTGTTTCATTCTCTCTATTGCAAAAGTTCATCCGTTTCTCTCTTTTCCAATAATTCTTTTGAAAAAATATCATCTCCTTACCTGAAACTGAACTTGTGTGTGTGTGTGTGTGTGTGTGTGTTTGTGTGTGTGTGTACATGTATTTCAGGTTTTTTGTTGTTGTTCTATTTGGTTGTTTGGTGGTGGTGATGGTTCTTATTGTTGTTGTTTTGGACAGCGGTTAATAACTTCCAACCGAATACTAACTGAATAACTACTCTGATCCAGGTGGAAAAAAATGTGAAAAGCCAGAATTTAAAATCATATCACAGCTATCCTTGAAGTCTGGAAGCACATGCCTCCCCAGAGGAATCAAAGAAATAATCTCCAAGACATTAGTCCCAGCCTGAAGAGGAGGGAGAAGGAATATAAAAATAAATAAATAAATACTCCCTGAAATGATAAAGCAGCCTTCAAACTGCATAGTAAATGACAAACATCTACTTGACTATGGAGACTTAAGCAGAACTTTAATACCTAGTTATCCAAACCAAAGAATTTTCCTAGGTATCTCAGATAAAAGATAAACAAAAAGAAAAAATGTAATCTCAACAGGAATATCAGAAAATGCCCATGGCAGAGGCAAAAGACTGTATAGAATTTGCTAAGTGACTAAAAACTAAATATATTACCAAGCACAAACAAAACATGGGCCTCCCTAGGGGATTCAGTAACCAGAGATCCTACAATATTTTATTGAAAATGTTCAGTTATCAACAAAATATTAGAAGATACTCAAGGTAATAAGAAAGAGTAACCCACACTCAACGAGATAAAAAGCAACCATAAAAAATTGCCTTGGAGGAAGCCCAGGGAGTGGGCTCAGTAGCAAAGACTTAAAAGTACCTATTTGAAATATATTAAAAGAACTAAAAAACAAAACAAAACAAAAAACCATGTTTAAAGAATTTAAAAGATATACAACAATAAGATGTTATCAAATAGAGGATATGAATAAAGAGATAGAAATGATTAGAAAGAAGCAAAAGGAAATTCAGGAGTTGAGAAGTATATGGGAATGAAAACCACTAGAAGCGCTTAACTCTGAACTGGAACTGATACATGAAAGAATAAATGAGATACATGGAAATTATGAAAACTGGACAGCACAGAGAAAAAATTTAAGCACAACCTCAGAAAAATTTTGGACACCAATAAACATATAATATATAACATACATGGGAATTTTTAAAGATGAGAAATAAAAATAAATTGGATCGCTGTTTATTGTTTAGGAATTTATTTCCCTGTGACTGGCCAAATTCACTCTGAACAGTTTTTCTTTGCTTTAGATCCTTGTCCTTTGGGGAATAAAATCTTCTGGTTTTGAAAGTTCAGATATTTTATTTCTCTCAAGTGTAAAAGATTTTATTAACAGGGTAAGTTCCTCTTTTCTAGTACCAGTGCCTATTATTTGTTTTTTATAAACAGGAATGCCTGCAAAACATAATAAACTAAAACAAACAAACAAAACCCAAAAGATATAGGAGGTAAAGTTAAGTCTTTTTATTTATTCTAGCTGGACCACCTTGAGGAAACTATTCTTTTTTGTTGTTGTTTTTTAATTTTTTTTAATATTAAATTCTTTTATTGGTACATTGTAGGTATACAGCACAATTACATTTCTCATTGGGAATTGTACCTTTACATAATGCATCTTGGTTCTTATTTTTTTCCCATGCCTAGCCCTCCCTTCACGTCCTCCACCCTTCCCTATTTACAAAGACTTTATTTCCATTTTTTCCATTTCTCATCATTTGTCCTTTCCCTTCTGAGGAAACTATTCTTAATAACAATTTTGGAAGATTTCAAAAATATAGATGAATCTGAAGACATCATAAAAATGTCTCATTATTCCTTCAGCCAGGACACAACATATATTCTTTAAATACGTACATATATATTTCACTATTCTGTGATTCTCCTTCCCCACAAGATTTCCAGCTCTCTTTTCCAGTAGTAAACCAAATACCTTCAACAGTTCTTGTCTCTCATACTGATATAGGCACAAGAATATAAATATGCCATTTTTATATTCTACTTTGTCTCAACTTTTTGTTAGCTTTTGAAAGTAAAATCTTCTCAATATTTGCAGATTTACTATATTCATTTTTCTTATTTTTATTCATATTAAAGAATACAAATAAACTTAGTGTTTATGTACTCTCTTTTCACCTTTAAAATATTTATGAATACTTGCATATTGAAATTCTCTGTGTACCACTCCTGGATTATCTTAAATTTTGCATTTTTTCATTCTTTTATATGTAATTGTTTTGGTAGGTAATATTTATTTTTGATTAGCCTTGCTTTTGATTTTATTCAGTAGGCATTTTTTTATTCATTAAGTTTACTAGTACATTTTATTTTGTTTTATTTTTTATTTTTTATTGTTTTTTGGTACCAGGGATCAAACTCGGGTCATTGCACTTGCGCAGCAGGCGGCGAAACCACTGAGCTAAATCCCCGGCCCCTACTGGTACATGTTAGGTACACAATATGATGACATTCATCATTGGGAATCTGTATCTTTACATGATATATCTTGGTTCTTATTTTTTTTCACATTCCTCTGCCATCCCTTCAACCCCTCCACCTCTTCCCACCAGTGGCTTCGTTTTATTGATACTGAATAAAATCATATATTTGTTCTTAAAACTAGCAATTTTCATTATACTTGTGAAATTTATGCTGTGATTGTGTGAAACTAGGTTATTTAACTACTTTATAGTCTTCTACCTTATGAATATAGCACAATTTATCCAATTTACTTTGGACAGTTTGGTTGTGTCTAATTTTTTGCTTTTATAGAAAATTCCACTATTAATACTCCTATGTATGTATCTTTGTGCCTGTGTTTTGAGATACTTTAGGATACAGCTAAAAAGTATAAATCATCTTTTAAAGATAATTGCTTAGCTACACAAGGTAATACTATAGAAAGTGTACACATTCCCATTAGTCAAGTCCTGCTTAATACTAGAATTAGTTGACTTACAAAATTGTGCTAAACTGATTAGTTTAAAATAATTTTATTGGTATGAATTAGTGTTTCCCTATTTACAAATTAGGTTGGATATCTTTTCTTATACTAACTGCTTTTTATCTCTTTACAATACACATTTGTGTTTTAAAAATTTTTTAAGAGTTATTGGTCTTTTGTTAATAATTTTCACAATTGTTTTTATTCAGATAGAAAAGTCTTATTTATTTGATATGGTTACATTCTCTACTAGTTGAGCCTTGTCTTTCACTTTATATAATTTATTATGGTAAAAATATGTCCTTAATTATAAAGTAGAGGTATTTACCAAGACTTTAATTTCTTTTTCACATTTTTTGTTCACTTTTTAAAATGTATTTCCTGACCAAGCATGGTGGCACACACCTGTAATCTCCACACTTGGGAGGCTGAGGCAGGAGGAATACTGTGAGTTTGAGGCTAGCCTAGGCTACATAGTGAGTTCATGGCCAGTCTGAACTGCATAGTGAGACCTTGTCTCAAAAAAAAAAAACCATGTACATCAAATTGTGAGATTTACTTACACTTACTTCAAAAATATTCCGTTTTTCTTTTTACATTTAATTTTTAGTTCATTTAAATCAAATTTTGATGTAATAAAAATATTATCTTATTTGCATGACCTTATATTTATTGTTAAAATTTTTATTTAAATTGTCCTGAACTGGCCAGGGATTTAGCTCAGTGGTTCCACTGCCTGCCTCCCAAGCACAAGGTCCTAAGTTCAATTCCTGGTACCAAAAAAAATATATTGTACTTAAATAATAGGGTTGAATTGGGATAAACTGGCTGCATTTTCTTATTAGTCTACTTCTTCTGTTCCATTTTAATCTGCTTTTATAATTTTTTTCCATTTCAGAAAGCTCTTACACATATTTTGTTAGATTTATTTTTCTTCGTAACAATTTTTAGTGTCAATTTTAAACTACATTTCTAATTACTACTTTCTGGTTTGTAGAAATACATCTCATTTTTGCGTATTGTTATATTTAGCAAGTTTGCTTAATTTTCTCACTAATCCTGCTAATTATCTCAAGGATATTTTGGATTCTCTGTGTTTATAATCATATCATCAATGGATAGGATTGTGTTGTGACCCCTTTTCTTATTTCCTATTTCTGTTACATGTCTTTTTACACAGCTCAGATTCCTATTACAATGCTGACTAGGAATAATCACAGTAGCCTTCCTTATTTAATTTTTATTAAAAGTATATTTACTAACATTTTTTATTTTCCAACACACTGCCTAAAACGCTGGTTCACAAAATTGTTTATGTCATTGAATAATAATAGAAGTCACTCAATTTATTTTGAAAATAGTTCCCCCTATGCACTGAAAGTTTGTGTCTCCCAGAATTCATAGGTGGAAGCTTTCATCCCCAGGCAGATGGCATTTGGAGGTGAGTTTTGAGATGATTATTAAATTTGAATGAAGTCCTATGCACAGAGTCCCCAAGGTAGGACTGGTGCTCTAAGGAGGGAATGAAAATACTCAAACTCTCTCCACCCTGTGAGGCTACACAGACAAAAGGCATCCATCTGGACAACAGATGGTCATTGAACATCTAGAACATCACTGAACATTCTGTTTATGGTTTTCAGTTATTTGAAAGAGAAACAAATGTTATTTTGTTTAAAACAATATTACCCTGGGGTCGGGGATTTAGCTCAGTGGTTTTGCCGCCTGCTGCGCAAGCGCAAGGACCCGAGTTCGATCTCCAGTACCAAAAAAAAAAAAAAGAAAAACAATATTACCCTAAGTTTTCTATCATATGTAACTGAACCCAAACCAAAGAAACAATGCATATTATTAAATTAAGAAAATTTAAAGTTTTATCTTGCCAAGAGTTTTAGATTTAATGGTTGTTAAATTTTACAAAAATGTTTTTACATAAAATTTCTTCTTCATTCCTTTAACTTAGTGATGCTTAATAACTATATTTTTTCAAGCCTGAATCTGAATCTACTGTTTGTCATTTTTGTTTACTTTTCCACATTGAAAAGTTTCCTCTCACATTTCTGTGATAGTCTTATTGCTAATTTATTTTCTCTTGAACTTTTCCATGGGAATTTTGAGTCTTGAAGAAAGATGCAAGATTCCAAAGAGAAGCTTCATTTGCCTCTGTCAAGAGTCTGAATGAATTAACAAGCCAGGATTACTTTAGAATAAATTCTCAAGTTTGAGGTTTTTAGCCACACTGGATTTTGAAATCCAGGTCCATTGCCACATTAAGAACAGTTTACATTTAATCTGGAGGAGAAAAATATTCTCCTACAACCAAAGAACATAAACAGCATGTTTTGTTTGCAGGGTTGAATCTTTTTGTTTATTTACTTACATATATTTGTCTAGTTTCATCATTTCACTAAGGTGACCTTGTGCAAATGTTTCCAATCTAATGATTTATGGATTTAAGTCCTATCTTTTACCACTTGTTCCTTGAAGGGTGAATATGCCTTTGAAATAAAGCACGGGGTAAGGGCCGGGGATTTAGCTCAGTGGTTCCTCCAACTGCCTCACAAGTGCAAGGTCCCAAGTTTGATATCCTGTACCTAAATAAATAAATAAAAATAAAGTGCAGGGCCAAAAAGTACCCAGTACTTTCCGTGCTCCCTCATGTGTTGGAAATCTACTGTGACCTTATCTTGGTCTTGTAGGATTTCCTGCGCCATCTTGCCTACTTTACTCGTAAACTTGTTAAAATGCTTTTAATACTTATCTAACAGTAAGTAGTTCTTGCCTACTACATATTCATTTCCTGAGCACTATATTTTCATATTTTTTGAAATTTATAGAAATGTTTTCATACAGTATGACTTCTTTTGTATAAAACTTTCTCTGCTCATTACTATGGTTCTAGGAATTCTTGGAAAAGAGTATATGAGAGTTTCTGTTTGCTCCATATTCTCACAAGAATTTTATTTTGCCACGTATTTTTAATGTTGCCATGTTAGTGGTATCTATAATAGCTCTTTATGGTTGCAGTTGGATTTCCCTGAGTGGCAAGATGGCTGAACACTTTTGCTATCATTGTCTGTTATGGGGTTTTATTCTTCTGATAATTGCATGTTTTCAATTTTTCTCTTTTATATTGGATTATCTTTTTTTTTTTTTAAAGTTTTTTGTTCACTTGTTTTTGTTTTTGTTTTTTGAATATAGGTTTTCTTTCCTCTGAAGCCTTCCCAGGTAGGGTACAAACTAGGGCTGGGATGAAAATTCTCCCCCCCCCCCAATTAACTTTATTGGTACATTTTAGGTATACAATACAGTTACATTCATCATTGGGATCTTGTACCATTACATGAGTCTCTTGGTTCTTATTTTTTTTCCCCTTCCCTTGCCCTTCCTTCAACCCCTCCACTCTTCCCTATTTACAAAGTACTTGTTTCCATTTCATTCCTCTTCTCATATTTTTTCCTTTCCCTTTTTTCCCTTCCCCTACCCCTCTCAATTCCCCTGCTCTTTTAGACTTTTTCTTCCTGTTACACAATATCAGTTGTACATTTTTAAAATTACAATATTAAGATCTAGGAGACATTACCATGGATTTTACAGAATTTAAAAGGATATAGAAAGCATATTTCAAAAATCTTTTTTGAAATAAATTTGACAACTTCTAAGAAGTAACTTAGAAGACAAATTAATGAAACTAACTCTGGAGGAAATATCAAATTTGAACAGCACTTATTAAAGAAAGTATATTTCTAGCTTGAAAACCTACCTATATGACAACAGCAGGCTCATAAACATTTTAACTGATAAATTATATCAAACAATTAAAGCACAAAAAAGAAGTAACACTTCTCCCCTCATTTTAGGAACTCCACATTGTGCTAATCCTAAAATTGGATGAAGATAATAGAAGAAAAAAGTATGAACATAGATAGAAATTTGTTCAAGGAAACAAACTATTAGAAGTCAGATCTGGCAGTATGTAGAAAGTGGTTTTGTTATAGGGATGGCAGTGTTGGTTCAGCATTGGAAGATCCACCCCCCAAAAGTCATCATTTTAACAGAGGAAAGGAAAAAGCCATATGATCCTGTCACTAGTTGGAGAAAAAGTATTGGATCAAATTCCACAGCTGTTCATGGTAAAAGCTATCAGGAGACTAGAAGTAGAACAGAAACTTCTCAACACATTAAAGACATGTACTCCATACTTCCAGCGAGAATGTCTTGTATGAATGGAGAAGATACAATGCTTTCTCCTTAAGGTGGGGAACAAGGGCAGATATGCTTACTCTTTATCTGTCCATTAAACTTTGAAAACCTAGGCCCCACCAAAATAGGCTGGCAATAAAATGACACAACTAGGATAGGATTGGCACGGCAGAAGCAAAATCTTTTTATGTAGATGAAATGATCATCTACAGAGAAAATACTAAGAAATCTCTAGGAGCCCCTAGAACTTGTACTTGAATTTACCAGGATTAGAAAACACAAGGTATATATAAAAATTCAGGTCTGTGTATACTTGCTATAATGAAGAACTGTATATTGAAATTTAAAAGTTATGTAGGAGTACAAAGAACCCAGAAAGGCCAAAAAAAAAAAAAAAAAAAAAAAAAAAAAAACAGTGTTGGAAGACATTTACAACCCAATTTTAAGATTTCTTCTAAAGGTACAGTAATCAAGGCAGTGTTGGTGTAAGGAAAGACATATAGATCATTGGAATAAAGCAGAGAATCTAGAAATAGAACCACACATATATGGTCCACTGAGTTTTGAAAGATTATGTAACATTAGCATTTTATAGAATATAAACTTGATTCAAGAGCCGAGGAAGAGATAGTGTCTTCAGCAAACGGCACTAGAACACCTGGTATCCGTATATAAAAAATTAACCTCAACCATTTTTTCCATACATGAAAATAACTTGAAGGGATCTATGAACCTAAATAAGAAAGCCTAAAAGTATAAAACTTTAAGAAGAAATTATAAGGGAAAATATTTATGAATTCAGGGTAGGCAAGAACTACCTAGGATACAAAAACATGATGTATAGAAGAAAAAAATGGATAAATGAGATTCCATCAAAATTTAGAACTTTAAATGACATCACTAAAATGAAAAGTAGTACTTAAACAGACCATATTTACAATGCATATAACCTATGACTAGAATATATAAAGAATTCTTAGAGCTCATTAATAGACAACCCAATTAAAATGTAGACATAAGAAGATGATAAATAGCCAGTATAGCACAAGTAATGGTGTGCAACTCTAGAATCAGAAAAATACTAATCAGTACAATAATAAAATTGAATTATACACTCATTAGGGAGATGAAGTTAAAAGTTTTAAAAGCCTTGTCATGACTTTTTCTTTTTTTGGATTCTCCCCCTTTGCATTTAATTTATCATGCCCAATGGATTCATTCTGCTGGGTTTCCTGGGGTTGTGATCCTCATTATCTTTTCCTAGGGTATTGTCTAAAATTTTTTGGAATGCTGGTTTGGTATTCATGAAGTTCCTGAGGTGCTCTTTCTCATGAAAGTATCTTATTTCTCCATCACTTTTGAAAGATAGTTTTGCAGGGTACATCAATCTGGGTTGGAGGCTGTTTTCCTTTAGGGCTTGAAATACATCACTCCAAACTCTTCTTGCCTTGAGGGTTTGCATTGAGAAGTCTGCTGTGATTCTGATGGGTCTTCCTTTGTATGTGATTTGTTTCTTTTCTCTCACTGCCTGTAGAATTTTATTCTTCTGTTGGATTTCTGGAATCCTAACTATTATATGCCTATGTGTAGATTTTTTTTGATTAAGGCTAGCTGGAGTCCTATATGCCTCACTCATCTGTATGTCAAGTTCTTTTCCCCTCCTTGGGAAGTTTTCTGCCATCACTTCTGTGAACAGTTTTTTTATGTCATCTGCACTCTCTCATCTTTCTTCATTGACTCCAATCAGTCTTATGTTATTCTTCTTTGAATGGTCTAGCAGTTGCTGGGTTGATTTCTTATGTTCCTTTACAATTTTAAAGCAAGTTTTCTTTTCCTGGTCACTAATTGCAATCTTATCTTCTGTATGTGAAATTCTATCCTCACATTGGTTCATTCTGCTGCGCAGACTTTCAATGGAGATTTTAATCTCTTGGAAATCTGTTTGTATGTGTTTTATGGATTCCATTTGTTTCCTATGTTGGGATTCCATCATATTCCTCAGATCCTCTATTTTTTTATTTGTGTCCTCTCTAGATTTATTAATCATGTCTTGCACCATGAGCAAAATCTTTGCTGTTATCTGAGTAATTATTTCTGATTTCATTTTTCCCAGATCCTCTTTTGTTGCCAGTTCAGAGAGTCTAGGTCGTTGAGTATCAGAGTGTTCCATCTCGTTTCCCTTTGGGGTTGCTGTAGGTGATCCAGAAGTCTGTTTTTGAGGCTTGTTTATGTGTCTTCTCATTTCCAATGTGGGTGGGGTGCTTCTGGTGACCACATGGCTCACCTTCTCTGCCCTAGGAGCTTGGGACGTCAGCAGGGGAGCTTCCTTCCAGGTGCTGGGACCGGCTCAGCTTCTCTGCCCTAGGAGCTTGGGATGGAGGTGGGGGAGCTTCCTTCCGGGTGCTGGGACTGGCTCACCCTCTCTGCCCTAAAATTTTTCATTCTCTATAGATATTAATGATGTGGACATGTCTAGTGTATATGCACATGGGGGAAAAAAAAGAGATAATGTGAAGAGCATGAAAGGAAAATTCTCCACAAGAAATGAAAAGTTAAAGTTAAGATATCAAGGAAAGATATGTAAAGGATCACCTCATACCTGGAAGCTCACAAGGAAAAAACTAAGATGAGTCCAGAATTGGAAAAAGAAAAAAGATACTATAATCCTACAGAATAGATCTTTTTCACCACAAAACAAATGAGGTACATAAGAAGGGGAAAAAATCCACAGATTTTTTAAATCAGAATCATGTTGAAAACTAAAGATATCAAAAGAAGCAAATTATCTATAAAGGAACACAATTTGACTCTGAATACAAGGTTATATTAGAATAATATTCTCAGAGTCTCAAAGAAAAGTACATTTGAACTAAAATGTTAATATCTCCCTAGAATTCATTCAAATACAAAAGGAAAGAAATTCATTCTAGGACAAAATAGATCCAATTTTAAAAATGTTTCTGAAAAAACTTGAAAGAATTTAGAAGGAAATAACATGTAATCCCTACCATAATAATGCATTTGAATTAAATTTCAGAGACATGCCAATAAAAAGAACAAAAACACAGATCTTTGACAGATATATGCATATACATGACTAGAAACATAAACATATTAGAGTGGCTGCCTATGATGTCTCAATAAATTTAGTATTAAAATATTTACAAATTTTTCTTTCCATAAATTGTATGTACACTTTTTTGGAGGGGGACTCTATATATATTTAAAATTGTAGGAAAGAAACTATTGAGTACAGAGTAAAGTTGTGGTTTTATAATTTAAAAATGAACTTCATTTTTTGAGAGACACGTCTTTTGAGTAAAACTGGGAAACCCGTGGATATAGAGGAAAAACATCACACTACCATGCCATCATTGTCCTGAGTGAAGACTGACCTGATAACTCATGTGCTGGTAAAAAGCAAAGCAGGTAGCTTCACTGTAATTTGTGGATTCCTAAAATATGGAAGGTGATGATATGACAATCCAATCACTGAGAGGGCAGGGTCAGAAGATTTAGTCAAGTAGGACATATCAAATGTAATGTTTTGATTGCTTCCTAGACATGATGAACATGAGGTTTTGATTGAGATTAATTGAAAAGGGAAGATTTTTCCTTAAATAAATTTCTTCCACAACAGTTTTGGGAAGACGGGAATTGACCTCTAAAATTACAAGAGGTCCATTAGCTTCCAGATGCTTATTAGTACAACAAGTGGCTGCTTGGGTAACCTTGGTCATAGAGATTGCTGCTGCACATGCATTTTCAATTTCTTCTCTAAGGGCCAACAATGTGGTGGGTTTTCTGCAATACACAACATCCATATACGAGGTGACACCACCTATTGAAAAAAAAATCATACTATTTTTCTTTTCCTGAAGTGCATATACCTTTTTTTGTGGACTCTGTATATGTATATGTAGATAGATAGATGATAGATAGATCCATATCTATATATCTATATCCATATCTACATCTCTGTATATGTATATATCTATGTATGTGTTTGTCTTTAGGAATATAGCCATGAATGTATTTATAAGTTTGAACAAAAAGAGCATCCCAAATTACTTAATTTAAATCTGTTTACTACATATTTGTAAACTTTGTCTATTATATATGTGGCAAGAGATCATTACATCTCTTCCTAAAGACCCCTAAAGATATATAATTGATTCTCACCTAAAATTTCTTTGTTTTGGCTTTGATTTTTTGTTTTGTTTTTGAGACAGAGTCATGCCATGTAGCCCAGACTGGCCTTGAACTCACTATAGAGCACAGGCTGATCTCGAACTCACAGAGATCATCTGCCTCATCCTCCTCAGTGCTGGAATTACAGATATGTATCAATATGCCCAGCCACTCTAAATTTTGTCAGCTATAACTGTACCTAGTTAAATCCCATAAGCTTTATTCCTTCTGCCTGTAACTTTTTCCCACTGGTTTTAGTTTTCTCCTCCAGAACCACGCATTTACATTGAACCACACACAATATATTGACTACATTTAATTCAATATATGATTTAAAACATAAGGTTTTTTCAGGGCAATTTTGTTAAACGCATTTTTCCCAGGCAAACTGAGAACAATCTAAGTACATAACATTTGGGCTAAAACTAAGGAGCCACTAAGTGAAGGTTCCCTGCTTTATAATTATCTTTTCAATAATTATGTGAGATTTGTGAAAAACATATGACAGTATCAACAGAATTATTTCTACTACTGTTATAATTTGGGTCTAGATCCCCCCCAAAGTCTCATGCCATCATAGGTGGCTGAATCTGGAGTGCATGATCCTAGGATTAAGGCTGTGTGATTACTAAACCACTACATATAAGTGATTAATTTGGCACAGCCCTAATTCTGGTAGCCCTTGTAAATTAAAAGGGGCAGAAAGACACTGTTAAGGTCTTTTGCTACCTTGTGGGTGCCATGAACTTGTTCTCCTCTAACACACACCTCTGCCATGTGCCACTGTGCCTTGGAGCCAGCTGATTATGAACCGAAACCTCTACTAACAAGCCAAAGAAACTCTTTCCCCTTTAACTTTGAGTGTCGGGTATTTTGTCACAGAAAGGAGAGAAAAAGTAACTAACACAAGAACTAAAAAAACAGCAATAAGCTATTGAACAAACATAGGATAAACATTCTAGTAGATTTATGAAAAATGTCTAAAAAATGAGATCTAATAAACATAAATTATTAAGAAAAAAGGCTTTAAAATAAAAGACACTAACAGTAGGAAGTAACATACCAAGATAGGTGTGACTTTTCAGTTTTGCTTCAAAGACCACTCAAAATTTACATAATTCCTTAGATAACAAGAACTCTAAGAAATGGCTGATTTGGAACTGTGACAGATGTTACTACAAAATAAATTCCAAAATTATGCTTTAGCCAAGAGAATGAGTAGCAGAAAAAAGATTATGATGTTTCCTTGTACCACCTGGGCATACATATCATAGTGGCATTCAACAGATGAGAGAAGAGGTGAGGGACAATAATTAAAAAACAAACATTGCATCAATGGTAGCAATGGAAAATAGGGAGGGAAATTATAACCCAAAGCCTGTGACTTTTCCCAATGGGAAATTTTTACAAAAGTTGATTATTTGAATAGATTTGACTACACTCTCAACTTCAAATTTTAGTGTACTAAAAGTGAACAACTGAAAGATGATCAATGGCAATTTTATGGAAAGAACAAAACTTAAAAACTTTAAACGGTCTCACATATGTGAGTTGGGCATGGTAGAACGTTCCTAGCACTTAGGGAGGCTAAGGGAGGAGAAATGAGAGTTCTAGCCCAGGCTGGGCAACTTAGTGACTTAGAAAGATCCTGTCTTAAAGTTTTAAAAAATTAAATAAAAAGTCTGAATGTAGTTCAGTGTGAAGGCCCTGGGTCCAATTCCTAGAACTGAACCCCCAAAACAACACAGCTAACAGAAAGAAAATACATCATATTGTAGAAATATTATGACATCTCAGTGCTTGGTCAGGTGGTAAGCTTGTTCTGATTTGTTTTTTCTTTAATTCCAAGCTGCCCCCTCCTCCATCATCCTGGAGAAGGAAGATGATTTTGTCCCATGAAATAACTTAAATGTAAGATTCTACCAAGTGTACCAGACATGTAACCAACATACTATTTACTAATAATCAAATGATTTAATTCAATTCAAATGATATTATTCAAGCATATATATGCCAATCTGATTGTTGCTAGGGTTACAAAATCAGTAAATATGACCATTGCACATAGCACACACACACACACACACACACACACACACACAAACATATACATGCTTCACCTCCATCACTTATGGCTTGACACACATTCCTAGGTCTTCTTAAAACTCATTTCCTTTTCTCTAAAATAGATGCAGTCATAGGGGCCAGGGATTTAGCTCAGTAGCACCATGCCTGCCTTGCAAGCACAAGGTCCTGAGTTCAATCCCCAGTACCAAAAAAATAAAATAAAATAAAATAAAATAAAATAAAATAAAATAAAATAAAATAGAGGCAGTTGAGATTCCCAATAAATTGTTGGAGGAGAATAGGAGATAGTATATGTACACATTGCCTAGCTCATAAGAAGTAATAATATTTGTTATATTTTGACCAATATTAAGTAGAGTTGTTCAGGTAAAACTTTTCTGGAATGACTATTTTAGAGCTCACTTATTTATCAGCCTCTTTATATTGTTCATATAAATTGAGTATGCTATATAATGAAGTATCAACCATACCAAAAAATATACTGCAGATTTATTTATCTCAAGATTTTTTGCTTAAATTTTCATTTAGCTTCTCATAGCTTTTGAGTCTAAATATGATCTCTTCCTTCTACATAAAATGGAGCTTGAACTTGAAGCCTTAAATAATGCAGTTATTGAAGTGTTTCAGATAAACAAAATGTGAGGTAAGATATGACCCTCTTTGTATTTTGAAAAATCAGACTGTTGGACAAAAAGAGGAGAATTAAAGTAGTAGCTTTACAACAATATAATACTGAATAACATTAAAAAATAGGCTTTAGAGTCAGACCACTTCAAGTTTAAACCACACTTTGATTTAAATCCTGGTATTATCACATACAAATATTGTTGCAAAGACTTAAGGGGCCAACTGCCTACGTCTGAAGTGTAGACAGTAGCTCAAGGATCTCTAGGAAGTTCCTTAGCCTCACTGTCACAGTGTCATTGTCCATCTGATTTAAAAAATGTCCTCAATTGAATGGTTTTAATTGAACTAAATTATTTTACTTAAGTTTAAATGTTAATATAGTCAGCTTTCCTAGAATGATGCCTAAAACCTAGTATGCAACTTCTGCTCACATATATTTTACTAAAAATTTATTCACAACAAAATATGTATTTCTTTTAGAATTGAATAACTATTAAATAATAAACATCTTGAAGAATGATAAGATCTTGCTTGGAATGATACCTTCACAATTACCTAATAAAGAACTATATCCAGCCTGTTAGTGACACCAATAATAAGTAGACAATAGAATACACATTCCACATCTGCATACTACTAGAAAATTATGATTTCTCCAAATTTGTTTTTAATTTTGCAAATTCTTCAGTACTGGATTATTGATTTCATGTTACTTTGGATCTCTTATAGTAATTAAATTGTAAAAATAGGCGTTCATATTGAAAATATTTCCTGGAAAAATTATAAATCGATTGTAAATGCACATATATATTGTAAATGCACAATATACATGTCCAATATTATTCAATAATATATAATAATGTAATGTTGCACACTACATCCCTTAGGGCAGCTCCACCACAGATACGGTTGTGGAGGACGACTCTTGCACATACTGGATGATTCTCTTCTTAATCATCCTTCTCAGAGGTATAGTTTGGATGTGCCATAGTTAAACATCTTCAGAAGCAACTTCAATTAGTGAGCAATAGGTATGGGTGGATACATGCTCCAGACTCACATTCTCTGGCAAAACTCTTCTGAGATTTCTTCTACAGTGGCTTCCGAAGAGGTTCCTAGGAAGACTGAGCCCAGATACTTAGAGTGATAATCCATTGTTGGTTTTCCCTCCACCTCATTTCATTTCCCTCACTCCTTCACCCTAGTGTTCTGACATCACCTCTCAAATAAGCTATCTATTGCTAAATCAGAATTTAAGGATGTCCTTTTGGAAAACTCAAACTATGACAAGAATCTCATTACATGAAAATTTTAGCCTGATCATTTTTGTCATGAATTCAAACGTATTTTTAATAAACAGAATGGGTAATGACATCAACTTATCTCTTTATATACAGATTAATGACTGTCTTTTCTTATAACCAGAATATGTTATTAATTTCAAAATAATTATATGTACCATATAATTTCTATCACCACATCTGATTATTTCACAATTAAAGAATTATAGATTATATTGTACATTAACTATACTGCAACTATTACAATATTGTATATAATATACAATATTATATAAAAGGGCTTAATATTAAGAACAGGAATAATTTTCTAATGTCAATGAAATGGATCTCAATAACAATAAAAAAGCATACTTATTTAATGTTGAGAACATGACCTCCTCATCTTTCCATGGCTTTTATTTCCAACCACTAAATCTCACACAATAATTTGCTCAAGGTTTCTTCAAGAAATAGATATTTTTGAAAAATAGTGTTCTTTTTTTTTTCTGTCAGACTGACTGTTGACACACTAGTGAATTGTTTATAAAATGAATGCTGTATCTTCCTTTCAGCTGTCAGGCCTCTATGGTTTACTGTTTATTAGGTTTTTTTTGTTGTGACTTAAAATCCAGGATCTACATTCCCCAGTGTTACTGTTGTGTGTGTTTTTTTCTTAGTGAGCTGCAAGAAGATAAACAGAATGTTCGCATTTACGAGGAACAACTGAGATGTCCTTCATACCCACTTTGAATTTCCATGAAGCACTCCTGTACTCCTCAAATCTTAGGAATGTAAAAGAATCTAATGTACAATTTAAGATGATTTTTCAGCCCTTTGTGATATTGTAAAATATAGAAATTTATCTCCAGGGTAAGAGAAGTTATGTCATTGAAATTTCTTTAAATCATTGGCATTGAGATGAGAGCAAGACTAATGGTATATTCAAAGCAGTTATTTTTAAAAAGAGGCAAATTTCTGTCATTCATTTCTCCATCCATCCATCTACCCATTCATCAAACTCATATTAAGTGCCTGATATGCTAGGCACTGAGCAAGATGCCAGAAACTGCAGAAATGAAAAGCTCCACTCCTGTTTTCAATAACCTCAATCTAGCTGGGCATACAAACATGTCAAAAACAATGATTGAACTCTATGTGACAGATGTTTTAATAGAGATATTTTCTAGATGCTAAGGGAATGCAGGAGCATAAAGAAGAACCTAATTCTCTGAGGAAAACTTCATAGAGAAAGTAGTATTTGAGATGAGCCTTGAAGGGTAAATTAGGCAGGCAGGACAGGCATTTTAGGCAGGTGCAAAGGCAACAAGAAATAATGTGAATTTTTTTGTCATTTTGTGTTGTCTTGCTCAGATTTTCCTAAAAAATATAATTGTATTGACCTACAAAAAGGAGTAGAAAAGAATTTGTGCTGGCAAGAAGGTAAAGTATTTCCTGACTTTGAAGCAGTTTAGTTTTGGCACTAGCTAAACTCAATAAATTTCAGCACTTTCCCAATGTTTACGTTTCAAACATTGGCACCTTGTGTTAGAACAGAGTAATTTAAAGTCAGTGGCAGAATAGATAATGAGGTAGCATGAGAGGGCAAAGCATCTATGAGAATAGTTTTGGTTCCTACTCATCTTCCTTTTACCTTTCCTTCTCTGACTTAAATGCCACAATATAAGAGGTAGGACAGTGACTGATTCATCCTAGGCACCACATACTGATTTCTTAGACTATATAGGATGCCATGATAGTAAGGAAGGAAACATTCGAAAACTATGTTCAATACAAAAAAAAATGTTCAATAATAAATTTAAAGAAAAAATGTAAAACTAAATTAAAGATACATAAACACATTTCTACATGAAAATGCATTCGAGGGCCGCCTGCACCGGAACCCGTCCCTCAGACCCCAACAGCCCGGCCGCATCACGCTCTATGCAGTATCTGTATCCGCATAGCAGAGGCTCTAGGAGGAACATAAAGGCCATGGTTATGAGCCCCAGAAGATACAGCAGAAGTGAACAACAGAGACGGCCTCTCTGAGACTCCTCAATGAAAAGTGAAGCCCACTGGGAAAGTGAAGAAAATCTCTTCAATAAAAGCACACTGGACCATTCTGGTTGGTATGTTGGGTGGGCTCAGCACCTCCCATAGAAACCCGGACTCACTTAGTGGGGAGGACAGCTGGAATCTGCAGTAGAACCTTGCACAGTTTAATCCTGCATGAGGTCAGAGACCTCAACTTGGACCTTGCAGCCAGAAATCAGCCTGAATCTCAGCAGAGTATAGCTGGCTTGCTGAGACTAATCGACTCAGGCCTCCACACGCTGCCCACATTGTCAACCAGGACAGCAGAAACATATCCTGAGGGAGAACTTTTGTTTTTTGTTTTGTTTTGTTCTGTTTTTATATTTTTTTTTCTTTTCTTTCACTCTCTTTCTCTCTCTCTCTCTCTCTCTCTCTCTCTCTCTCTCTCTCTCCCTCCCTCCCTCCCCCCAGTTCTATATCTCTCTCCTTTCTTGTTCCTATTCCTGTCCCATTTTGAATTGTTTCTCTCTTTGTGTCTTCTCAACTGTCACTGTTATAGAAAGGTGAATACAATTTCTAGCTTCCCAGACAGAGGTAGAGAACTGGACATACAGATAAGTGAGGCATATAGAACTCCAACTAGGCACAATAAAAAAAAATCTACACTTAGACATATAATAGCCAAGATCCCAGAAACCCAACAGAAAAACAAAATCCTACAAGCAGTTAGAGAGAAGAAACAAATCATCTACAAAGGAAATCCCATCAGAATCACAGCAGTCTTTAAAATCACAAACCCTCAAGTCAAGAAGAATCTGGAGTAAAGTATTTCAAGCCCCAAAAGAAAATAACTTCCAACCTAGACTGTTGTATCCTGCAAAATTATCTTTCAAAATCGATGGGGAAATTAGATACTTCCACAATAAAGAACACCTGAGAAATTTCATGAACACCAAACCATCACTCCAAACAATTCTAAACAATATCCTAGAAAAACACAATGAAGGTCGCAACTCCATGAGGCCCAACAGAGTGAAGCCACCAGGCAAGGCAAGAAACTAAAGGAAAAGAGGGAAAAATAAAAAATAAAGGAGCGGAAACACTAAAACATCATAACAAGGATGAATCAATATTTATCAATTATAAAGAGAAATATTAATAGCCTAATTTCACCAATCAAAATAAATAGGCTGGCAGAATGGATTAAGAGGCAAACTCCAACAATATGCTGTATACAAGAAACACACCTAACTCAAAAAGAAGCTCATAGACTGAAAGTAAAAGGAAGGAAAACAGTTCTCCATGAGACAGGAACACAGAAAAAAAGCAGAGGTAGCAATCTTATTTGCAAACAAAGCAGATTTCAAACCAAAACTAATTAAGAGAGACAAAGACAGTCACTACATCCTTGTGAAAGGAACAATCCAAGAGGAAGCCATGACCATCATGAATATATATGCACCAAATATGAATTCCCCCAGCTATACAAAACAAATATTAATAAACATGAAAAAACAAACACTAACACAATTGTAATGGGGGACCTCAATACCCCACTATCACAAATAGACAGAGCATCTAGACAAAAATCAACAACAAAATGCTAGAAGTGAACCAAGCTTTTGAACAAATGGACTTAAGAGATGTCTTCAGAGTGTTCCACCCAACAAAATCACAATATACATTCTTTTTGGCTGCACATGGGTCATTCTTCAAAATAGACCACATGCAAGTTCATAGGACATGTATAAATAAATGCAAAAGAATTGAAGTTACCCCCTGCATATTATCAGACCATAGTGCAATAAAATTGGAGATCAATAGCATAAGAACCCACAAAACCCACACAAAAACATGGAAACTGAATAACGCTCTCCTGAACAACCAATGGATCACAGAGAAAATTAAAGAAGAATTTAGACAGTTTTTATGAGTAAATGATAATGCCAGTAAAACATAAACATACAGGAATCTATGGGACACAATGAAAGTAGTTCTACCAGGGAGATTCATAGCAGTGAATGGCCATATTAGAAGCACAAGAGAACTCAAATAAACAACCTAATGTTGAAACTCAAGCTCCTAGAAAAAGAAGGGGATGACAAAGCCAAAGCTCACACAAGAAAAGAGATTATAAAGATCAGAGCAGAAATCAGTGCAATGGAGACTAAGAGAATAATACAAAAAATCAATGAATCAAAGAGTTAGTATTTCATAAGAATAAATAAAACTGATAAACCCTTGGCCAACCTTAACAAAGAAAGGAAAGAAAAGCCTGAAATCTATTCAATAAAGAACAAAAAAGGTGAAGTCACAACAGATACAGCAGAAATACACAGGATCACCAATACCTACTTCTGGGACCTCTAATAAAATGGAAAACACAGAAGAAATGGAGAGATTTCTAGATACATACAAATTGCCAAAGTTAAATGAAGATGGTATAAAAATTCTAAACACTCCAATTACAATCAGTGAAATTGAAAATGTAATTAAAAATTTACCAGCAAAGAAAAGCCCAGGTCCTTATGACTTCATTGCTGAAATTTACAAGGCATTTAGAGAAGAACTATCACCATTACTCTTTAAACTCTTCAATGAAATTAAAAGGAAAACAATACCACAAAATTCATTCCTGGAAGCAAGTGTTACTTGGATTCCAAAACCAGGGAAAGACCCAACCAAAAAGGAGAACTACAGGCCAATCTCCCTAATGAACATAGATGCCAAAATCCTCAACAAGATACTGGCAAACAGAATACAGAGGGTCATCAAGAAGATAATACACCCTGACCAAGTCACATTTATCCCAGGTATGCAAGGATGGTTCAACATACATAAATCAATAAATGTAATACAATATATAAACAGAGCCAAGGACAAAAACCATATGATCATCTCAATAGATGCAGAAAAATCCAACACCCATTCATGATAAAACCCCTATAGAAAATTGGAATAGAAGGTCTTTATCTAAACTTGATTAAGGCTATCTATGAAAAACCAACAGCCAGCATCATACTAAATGGTCAAAAACTAAAAACCTTCATGCTAAAATCAGGAACAAGACAAGGATGTCCACTATCACCATTCCTGTTCAACATAGCTCTGGAAATTAGCCACAGCAATTAGAAAAGAGAAAGAAATAAAAGAAATAAAGATAGGAAAGGAAGAAGTTAAATTGTCATTATTTGCTGAAAATATCATACTCTACATAGAAGACCCAAAAAATTCACCAAAAGACTTCTAGACTTAATCGACAGATTCAGTAGAGTAGCTAGATACAAGGTCAACACTCAAAAATCAAGAGCCTTCTTGTACACTATGAACAGACTCACTGTGAAAGAAATTAGGAAAACAATTCCTTTCACAATAGCTTCAAAAATAATGAAATATCTAAGAATCAGTCTAACAAAGGAAGCACAAGATCTCTACATTGAAAACTACAGCACTCTGAAAAAAGAGATTGAAGATGATATAAGAAAATAGAAAGACATTCCTTGTTCCTGGGCAGGAAGAACCAATATAATGAAAATGGCCATACTTCCAAAACTGCTATACAGACTTAATGCAATGCCAATTGAAATTCCAACAATGTATTTCACAGAAGTAGAGAAAATAAACCAAAAATTCATTTGGAACCAGAAGAGACCTAGAATAGCAAAAGTAATTCTAGGCAACCGAGACATAGCAAGGGGTATTATTGTCCCCAACTTGAAACTAAACTACAAAGCTACTGTGATAAAAACAGCATGGTACTGGCAAAGAAATAGACCTAAGGATCAGTGGAATACACTAGAAGATACAGAAACAACTCCAGACATACTCAGCTACTTCATCTTTGACAAAGGGGCCAACCATCCTCACAGGAGGAAAGATAGCATCTTTAATCAATGGTATTGGAAAAACTGGATATCAAACTGTCAAAGATTAAAACTAGACCCATATCTATCATCATGCACTAAACTAAGATCAAAGTGGATTCAAGATCTAAATATGAAAACAGAAACATTAAACTTTCTGGAAGATAAGCTTGGTAGAACTCTTGAAGACACTGACATAGGAAAAGACTTAATGAACAAAACCTCAGTAGCATGGGAACTAGCACAAAGAATCAACAACTGGGATCTCATCTTATTAAAAAGCTTCTGCACTGCAAAAGAAACCACCAAAAGAGCTAAGAGACAGCCTACAATGTGGGAAAAAAATTTTAGCAGCTGTACATCAGACAAAGATCTACTATCTAGAATATATAAAGAACTGAAAAAAATCAGATCCCCCAAATTTTAAAATGCAATTTCAAAATGGGCATCTGAAATGAACAGATATTTCTCAGACAAAGAAATAAAAGCAGCAAATAAACATACAAAAAATGCTCAACATAACTGGTCATTCGAGAGATGCAGATGAAAACAACACTGAGATTCCACCTCACCCCAGAAAGAATGGTTGCTAGCAAGAAATCAACCAATAACAAATGTTGGCAGGGTTGTGGGGAGAGTATTGGTGGGAGTACAGACTGGTGCAACCACTGTGGAAATCATTATGGAGATACTTTAAAGAACTAGGACTAGAGGTCCCACTTCACCAAGCTATTCCCCTGCTGAATATCTTCCCCAAAGAATTAACAGAATCATACCACAGTGATATATGTGCACCCATGTTTATACCAGCACAGTTTGTCATAGCTAAAACTTGGAAACAGCCCAAGTGCCCATCAACTGGAAACTGGATAAAGATGTGTTTTTTTAATAAAATGGAATACTACTCAGCCATAAAGAATGAGAAACTAGAGACAGTTACAGCTAAATATATGTACACTGAGGTGATACTTTTAAGTGAAATAAATACATGTGTATATACCAAATCATTTCTCTGGCATGAGAAACTGAAAGTGTAAATAAGGATTAAAATGAGTAAAATGAATAATTTATAATTTGAAATAGGAAGAAAAGTTCCAAAGTGGTAGGGGAAGTGGGAGGGGTAGGGGAAAGGAAAGAAGGGAAAGGAAAAGTTATGAGAAAAGTAAAAAATGGAAACAAAGTCTTTGTATACACAGAAGGGTGGAGGGGGTGAAGGGAGGGCAGGGAATGGGGAAAAAATATGAACCAAGAAACATCATGTAAAGGTACAAGTTCCCAATGATAAATGTAAATGTATTGAACACCTAAAATGTACCAATAAAAGAATTTAAGAAAAAAAAAAGAAAATGCTTTCTAGTTTGTGTATAAAAGAAATAAATAGACTGATCCATTAATTAGTAAATTGTTAGTATTGATAAAGAAAAAATATATGTACACAGAAAAACAAGAAAAGAAAAAAATATAATGTTTTGAAAGAAGGTTAACATTAAAATGAAAAAAATAAGAATTAAGAAAGTAAGAAAACACTGAAATTGCTATTTGGAAAACAGGCTTGTATTTCTATTAACTAGGACCTACCTTTGAACATATCATAATTTGGGGATACATTTTAGGTCTAAACCAAAACAGAAGGCTATAAATAACCTGGGTTTGTGACATGATAATATTTAGATATCCCTGGGATATTGAGGTACACACATCCAGTAAAACAGCTGACTAGTAAGTGTGTGAATGTGTGTGAGTGTGTGTGTGTGTGTTTCTTCCTTCTAAGAGAGGCTTCTGTAGTAGCAGAAAGTAAGGGTGGCAAAGTAGAACCGCAGTCTCTTGATTAATGTTGAGGCCAGAGAAATTCTTTCACATTTGCCTCCAGGAAAATGGATTCCCAAGTGTCATCTACAGACTTTCCTTTGAGTGTGAACCTGTCAGAGTAAATGTATTAAAGGTTCAAAACACATATGATCTTATGTAACAGATGGCTTTTGCAGTAAAATTGTGTGTGTGTATAAATATATCCAAAGCATATATGATATAAATAGGAATAAATGACATATATGTGAAAATCAATCTGATCAGGATATAGATATAGTAGTTATTGTTTGTTAGTTGTAACTGAATGATTGTTGTGGACAAGTTTTTTTTAAAAAAGGGAATATTAAGTAAAAAGATACACTGGTGCCTCAGTTCACAAATTTAATTTGTTCTATGATTTTGGAAAAGATGGCCACAGTCGTGTTTGTGTAGGAAAGATGACCATAGTTGTGTTTGTCACCTGATGCAGTTTCCAAACAAAAACAAAATTTTGCTAAATGCTTCTGTTCATGAACCAAATTGTTTGCAAACAAAAGAGTTTATGGACCAAGGTACCACTATAATGAGAGAACATAAAAAGAATCAACACTATAAATAATGTTTAAGTGAAAAGGAATCAAAATTATTTTTTTAAAAAGAGATTTCTAAGGAAACTTGTTTTTCAAAAGTGCCAAATAGCTCAGCACAGTTACACACACCTGTAATACCAGCACGCAAGGAGGCTGAGGCAGGAAGATTGCAAGTTCAAATCCCATCTGAACAACTCAGTGAAATCCTGTCTCAAAATAAAAATTAAAAAGGAATGGCATGAAGCTCGGTGGTAGAATACTCCTGGTTCAATCTCCTGGTACTACTAAAAAAAGAAAAAAAGTGACAAATACTGAAGAATCAAATCAAATAAGAAAGAAAAAATGGAAGATTCTAATCTATAAATTAATATAATATTTTATTTGTGGCAATTTATAAATTAGGTAAAAATATTCAAGATTCATAGATGAAATGTAAAAATTCTGAATGTCAGTAACATTAACCACAGTGCTACACATACACATAGTGATTTACCATAATAAATTCATAGCTCCCGTAAGTTGAGATGATATCCTAGTGTCTTTTGAACAATGAAGATAGAATTCAAAAGAGCCATTGTCCACTGTCTATAGACCTACATGTGTAAACAGAGTACATTTAGTTTTTAAATTTAATGTATGCAGTATCAGACTTGTGAGTGGTCTCTCTAGAGGGAGACCTGGAACCCCAGAAAGCACCGACTTTTAAAGAAAGAAAAGGAGACAGCCTGGGGGATGAACAGCAGTTTAATTCCTCTGGCACTATTTGACAATCACAAAGGAAAGAAGCAAGGCTTTTATACATGTAGGAAAGCAGCTTAGTTATTTTGGCTATCGTCTTTCTGATTTTAACCTTTGGTGACAGATGACTTTAAGTGACTCATAAAAGCTACAGGCGAATTCACAAGTCCCCTCTTTCCGTTCACCAATCCCTTACATCAAAGAGCACACCTCAGCCCTCTTCTTATCAGATAGTATCAAGAGAGCAGGACGACTTTAGCCAAAATCAAGCCCACCATCCCACCACAAACATCATAGATGTGCATAGTGAGTCGTATTTCTCTTACCACCTGTAGAGTCATTGGGTTGCGGTCCTCTGATCCCAGAAAATGGTAAATGAGAAAACTAGGAAAACCTGTTTTTCTCCCATGAGGCTTTTACAAGGTCTCTTAAAGATTTCTGGCATTCTTTTAACAAACAGACTTGTGGAATTTCCCAGAAATGACTTAATTCTCTTAGTTAACAAACTTCTTGTGATCTATTCTTCCAACTAGGTAGCTGAATTCTACCATTTCCCACAAGACTTATCTCTAAATGCACAGTAATAAATTACTTAGGACTTCTAAATAACAAATCTTCTCAAAAGTAACAATCATGCAATACTCCATTAATT
This sequence comes from Heterocephalus glaber, assembly GCF_053883595.1. Lineage (NCBI taxonomy): Eukaryota > Metazoa > Chordata > Mammalia > Rodentia > Bathyergidae > Heterocephalus > Heterocephalus glaber. The sequence goes on along the minus strand of NW_028258344.1, from coordinate 25,998,478 downwards.
ACAATTAATTTTGTCTGAATAAGAAAGTGTAACTGTATAATGAGGCCCTCTGTCTGGGTTATTATAGTTTGAATGTATGAAGACCCAAAGGCTCATGTGTTGAAGATTTGGACCCAGCTGGTGGCTCTATTATGAGGTGGTAGAAACCTTAAAAGCTGAGGCTTAGTTGGAGGATGAGGCTCTAGAGAGTATATGTTGTCCCTATCTACTGTTCTCTTTCTCTTTGTTTCCTGGACACTGTGAGGTGAACACCTTAACTCTCTCATTCCCCCCCACCAGGATATTTTATGTCGTCACAGGCCAAAACAATGGAGCCAGCCAACCAGGAACTGAAACCTGTGAACCATGAGTCAAAGTAATCTTTCCTACTTCAGGTTGATTTTCTCAAGTTTTGGTTAAAACAACAGAAATCTGACCAATAACACAGGTTTACATGCGAATCTGTATATATAAGTGTATGTATAGATATATATATAAGTATATATTATAGATATATCCTAACAGATAAGTATTCAAGCTTAAAGTTGCTTTTTTTCACATATATTGTATTCAGCAATGTTTCCTTTTAAAAATTATATAAATAAGAAATATATTTATTTGTGCATGAAAAGGAAACATGGAACATTAGAATATTTGATTGAAGTAATTACTGTTAATAAAACATTTTACTATACATAAGTGTTAATAAAATTGAAAATATCTCAAAGGAGATTCTTTTTTCCAGTAAAATAAAAACAGCATATACATATTACATGCAAAAACTGTTTTAATTATATTTATTAAAAAGTTTTTCTTTTATAGCTTTGTATTGCATTGCTTATGATATAATAGGTTTCAATCAATATTTGATGATAGTGTTCATAGCAATAAATACAAAACAACTCATATTACTTTGTCATTCATATAACTCAAACAATTCATATTACTCAAATAACTCATATTACTTTGTCACACAGTTATTTCTGTCAAAGTTTTGCTGTTACCTAAGTTTTGCTGTTCATTAAGTACTTAACTTGCCATATACCCTGTGCTAATCATCAGTCTGATGTTATCGCAATAAGTTAAATGATTACAGTCTCAAAGTAATTATGTTTAACCATTTAATTAAAAGGAGTATAGCTACTTAAGTCATAGAGCTGATTTAAACTGTGGTCTTTTTAAGATCCAAAGTTTATTTTTTCATCATTATGATGAAATCAGCAAACTCTAAATGTATTTAATCAAGCCACACTATGTGCTTTTAAAACAGGTCATAGTCTTCCTCCAATATACAATGGCAAGCTAGATGTGGATGTGGTCAGCAAAATTCCAAACTTGACCCTTAAAATGTAAAAAACAATAAGATACAGTGAGATACCACATATTATTTCACATAGTAAAAAGGATTGTACAGACGCAGTTAAAATTGTTAGTCAACTTACATTTATTAAAGGGGATATTATGTCTTTTAAAACCATAGAACTTTACCTGATAAATGAAAAAAGAGTGAAAGATTTGTAATCCTGAAGAGGATTTGACATGTAATTGTTCCCTTTTAAGAAGGAGCAGGGTGCATGTGTAAAGGAACGCTCACAGCTTTTAAGAACTGAAAACCACCCCTGAATGATGGTCATCCAAGCAACAGGAACCTCAGTTACACACAGTTGCATGGATATGAATTCTGCCAACAACCTGAATGAGCAAGGTAATAGATTCCAGAGAGAAACAGCACTACTACCATCCTCAGCCTTGTGAAACCAAATCAAGGAATCTACCTGAACTCATTTGAACTGAACCACACAATTGTGCAACAATAAATAAGCATTGCTTTAAGTCACAAAGACTGTGGCAATTTGTTATGTAGCAATAGAAAATGAACTCAGAAGAAATTGATGATGATGGTAGTGCTGATGATGACAGAGAATTCCACCAATCTAAAGAGGCTACAGTCTTCAGAATAAAACTACCTCCTTCGTGTTCAACAAAAAGTGACATAACTGGATAAATCACTACAAAACTTCATTTACAAAGAAAATATGGTAAAATCTTCCAAGTGGAGGAGGGAAAAAGCAAAAGCTACTTATAGCAAAATCAAAATGAACCAACATGCCAGGTGTAGTGGTGCCCAACTGTAATCTTACCATTCTGAGAGACTGAGGCAGAATTGCAAATTTAAACCCAGCCTAGGAAACTTAGGAACTTAGGAGATCCTAACTAAAAATAAAAATGAAAAAAGTCTGGGGCTGTAGCTCAGTGACAAGGCTCTGGGTTCAATCCCAGTACTGAAGAAAAACGAAAACAATAACAACAACAACAAATTATCTTAGGTAGTAGACCACAAATGATTAAGTCTCCAATTTTTAACATACACATTTTCATTTGAATCTTTTTTTTTTTTTTTTGCCGGGGATCGAATTTCATTTGAATCTTGATATGGCCAGTTACTAGTTTTGTGATCTTATATATCTTATTAACCTGTCAATATCCAGGTTTTGTATTTATAGAATGACCACAATAATATTACCTCATGGGACTGTTGCAAGAATTCTATGAATATGTACATATAGATATGCTATAAATATAGATATAAATATTGATATGGATAGGGTACTGAGTGATTTATGACATAAATTAAGAACTTAATATTCTTGTCATCAGCACTACATTCTTAAATGTAATGAATGAATTCATATTTCTGAAAGGAAATATTTAAAAATTTGAATTTTAAGCAGGAAAACTATTAAGCGGATATATCAACACTTTCAAATATGTAGATACAATATACCTACGATAGGAAATTTTACTGAGGATGTAGATATGGTATTTAAAAATGAGAAAAGAAAAATGACTTCACATCTAGGTGGTAGACCAAACCTAGAGTTTAATAAAGAAAAATACCTAATTATCTTTTCTAAAAGTAGCTGCCTATTCAAATGAGGAAGAAGACAATATTAGCTGTAAAAATAGGAACTACATGTATTGTTTTGAACTTTTAATTTCAACCCATGTCCAAACCATAAAAGACTAGTAATTTAGGCTTTCAAACAAAATTTTTAAACTCCTAGTGTGACATACTTGTTTAGAATTAAAAAGGAAATCAAAGCAAAGAATAAAAATAAATAACAGAGAAGGGAGCTGAAGGCTATAACCCAGCTCACTTGTGCACTCTTACTTTTCTCCTGATGCTCTGGATGTCCTGCAGCACTGCCTGAGTTTAGCACTTTCTGAGTTCACTGCTGCTCCAGATCCCAACCTCTGCCCTTTTCAAACACATCACCGAGAGTTCCCTTTCCTCGTTCTTGCACAGGCCTTTTTCCATCCTCCTAGCTCATCCCCTTTTGCCTTGCACAAATTTAAATTCCTTTGTTCTGACAAGACACATGAAACCCCAAACCTTTCTTGACCACATATCCCAATCTAATTAGACTCTTTTTCAAGTCCCTTGGAAAACAAATCACAGAACTGATAGATTTGTTGTCTCTGACTCCTCTACCTACATTGTCCCTTGACCATCCTCCAATCTACTCCTTACTTTTACATTTATACTCTTAGAAAAAGTCTCAAAATTAATAGATACAATAAAGGTGAAATTTTATATTAAGTAATCAAGAGATAAAATGTTTTATCTGAAAAGATCTCTCATCACCTCAAGATGAATAATAATCAAGAAAGATCCAATGCAAGATCTATGTCAAAGAACAACTTGAAAAAATGAAAGAGGAATACAAAGAATAAATGAAGAAAGCCTTGCTCTAGAGTAGCTGAAAATAGAGACAATTTTTCCAATAAACTCCCCCCCCAAAAAAAGTAAAACAAATTTATAAAAGCTTTTATTTAAAAAGAGGTCATATAGTGGTTCTATTCTGAATTTTTTGAGGAATCTTCATGCTGTTTACCATAATGGTAGTACCAATTTACATCCTTCCACAATGTACAATGAAAGGTTCCCTTTCTCCTCACCAACACTTGTTATTTTTCCTTTTGATACTAGCCATTATAAAAGGTAAGAGGTGATATCACCTGTGATTTTGATTTGCATTTTCCTGTTGATTAATAAAATTAAGCACCTTTTCACAGATCTGTTTGCTACTTTTACATCTTATTTGGAAAAATGTCCCCAGATTATTTGCCTATTTTTAATTGCATCATTGGTTCCTTGTTATTGAGTTATATGAGTTGCTTATAAATTTTAAATAGGAAATTCTTTATCATATGTATGGATTGCAAATATTTTCTTCATATCCAAAAGCTCCTTTTTATTGTGTTGATATTTTCATTTGTTGGGCAGAAGGTTTTTAGTTTGATATATCTCACTTGTCAATTTTTGCTTTTGTTGTCTGAGCATCTGGTGTGATATATGAAAAATGATTGCAAATCCCAATATGAAGGCATTCTCCTATATTTACCTCTAGGAGCTTTATAGTTGTAGGTCTTATGCTTAAGTCTTTAAATTATTTTGAGTTAATTTTGAAAAAGTTTAAGGTAAGGGTCCAGTTCAGCCAACAATGGATAATTTATTAAAAATATATCATTTCTCCAAATTATCTTTTTGGTGGCCTTGATGAAAATTAGTTAAATTTTTATACTTCACCTTTGTTTCTAGGTTCATTATTTTGTCCTCATTGTTCTCTGTCTAGTTTTTATGTGAGTAAAATATGATTTGATTACTATATCTTTTTAATATTTTGAAATCAGGAAATATGATGTCTCCAACTCTGCTTTTCTTTCTCAAACTTTCTTTTCTTGTTTTTCTCTATTGTGGTTCTAAATTAATTCCAGAATTGTCTGTTCTATTTCTGTGAAAAAGTCGTAAGATTTTGATAGAGATTGTGCTGAATCTGTATATCACTTTGAATAGTATGGACAGTTTTTCACAATTTAATTTTCCAGTCTGTGAAAATCTGGGATATCTTTCCATTCATTTGTGCCTAGTAACCCTTCTGCTGGGTATATACCCATATGAAATGAGTGCAGAACCTTGTAGTAGTATATGCATTCTCATATTTATTGAAATATTATTCACATTAGCCAATAAATGAAAATAACCTAAGTATCCATCTGCAGATGAATGAATAAAGAAATTGTGATCCACACACACATAAATACATATACTCAGTGGAAACTCATTCAGCCTTAAAAAAAGAAAATTCTACCATTTGCAATTATTTGGATGGATTTGGAAAACATTGTGCTAAAGACATAAGCCAAAGAAAGAACAATATTACATAGTTTTGCTTACATGTGGAATCTGAAAAGAATCACATACATTGAAACAGAGGAAAACAGTGATTACCAGGGGTGGGGATAGAGAAGAAATGGAAAGAATTATGTCAGAGGGTATAAACTTATAGAGTGAGTAAGTCTAGAAAAATAATTTACAGCATGGAAACCACAGTTAATAATATTGTGTTTTATATATAGAAAAGTATATTTTAGGAAAATATTTAGAAAGAGTATATTTTAGGAGCTCTTAACATGCACAAATGCACAAAAGTAACTATGGACAGGATAATTTGACCATACTAATCATTTCAATATTTTACATATATATACTATATATACTAATATGTATGCATATATAAACGCATATATAAAATATGTATAGTTTTTGAAAAACAAAAACAATAACAGGAGTGCAACATTATAGGAATTCCTGAAGCAAGATTAGATAACAGCAACAAACAAATCATAAAAGATGGCTGGAAGAAAGAGTAAGTCTGGGTACTGAAGTTTAAACTAAGCATGTACAGATTTTTTTTTTCTCAATCTCATCTAGGAAATAGAGAATTCAGGGCCAAGCTCCTGCTCCATGCAATGGGTTTCATAAGATGGTTTTCACTTCCTTATTTTATTAGTATACAAGATATAAGAAATAAAAGCAGAGTTCTCATTTTTATATTCTGATCACAAAAAGGCTGAGCCAGCACTTTACACAGACTGCATTTCTTCTGTCTGCAAAATCGCTTATGAGCCCATTTCTACCTTGTACAGACAGCCTTAGATTATATGACGATGAACATGCATTTATTTTAACCTTGAATCCAGTTTGGGAGACAGGAGTCCACAAGCAGTAAACTAAACTTCTAATTCCCAATTTAGCCAATAATGTTAGCTCTATGTTTTGTAAAAATAATGTAGTCTGTGCTCCTAGAAAAAATGAGACAATAAGCAGAAGCTAAAGACATAATATGTTGTGTGGCATTACTTTCATTTGCTGGTTTTCTTGTGCTTGTCCAAAGTTGTAGATGTCAAGAAAAGAAGCAGTTTCTCTTCCTGTACTCTGTGGTCTAGAAAGAGAAAAGGCAATGAGAATTCAACAATCTACTTCCACTCAGGTGCCTCCCTGCTCTTCTTGGCCAGACAGTGCTGAACTTTATCAGTACTGTTTAGGGATTTAAGTTTCTGATGCAAGGCAGTATTTCCAAATTCAAGGGGAAATCAAAAAAGATGTACAGTTATCTTCTGCTTGTTAGACATGAACCCAAACCATGAACTCTAAACTGTAAATACCTTAAGCTAAATAGGTAATAGAAAAATATTCCTAAATAAAACACAATTTTAAGCAATTTTGTCAGAATGATCTTATCATCATCATAGCAATATTTATTCTCTCCCAATTCCTAGAAAATATTCACATTGAAATCTGATTTCTTAATGATTTTTGGTAGAATACCAGCAGTCCTACCCCAGGATTCTGGAGCCTCCACAAGGCTCCAGTCCTCATCTGTCTCTATACTGTTCTGGTCAGCAAAAATGGGAAACAAAACTAAAAGCAAGGTATAGAATATTGTTTAGGTTATCAGTAATAGCAAAAGTGGAGGAGATAAAAAAGGAGACATAAGAGACATGAATTTCACTAGACAAATTTAAATCTATACTCATTTCAGTAAGAACAACTAGAATTTTTTTCTTCTACATTTTTTCTTGTTGATGCTATGGAATAATCAATTTTAATAAAATACGAAATGAATGAAATTGGTTTTTAAAAATTTAAATTGAGGTATCTAAAGGAAATTTAATTGGATAAAGATGGATATTATAGATATTATCTAATGTAATACAGTTGTGATATATGTATCAGGGATGGATTACTCAAATGATGTCTGGATTTATTCCATGAACAATTACAGTAGACCACTTTTGGGAATATGTGTAATTTACATTGCAGAAAAATATATATTGGAAATTACAGTTGATGCATCTTTTACATACATAGATTTTCATTACATTTTTCTACTGTATAGCTCTGATATTTATATAAGCTAAGAAAAGAAGCTTTTTTTATCCATAAATGATAGGTACTGATAGCTGCCTGAAAGCAGAGGATTTTTACACAAAGTACTCAATTCTCAAGTCCAGTAACCATTTATTTAGTTGTGATTTTTGAAAAGTAACAAAAAGACTCCATTAATTCATGTTTATTCTGGGCAAAAAATCTGATTATAAGAAATAGGCAGGAAATGTTAATTTTCCTGTCCAGAGTATTTATCCAGTGTCTAGAGAGGATAGTTTGCCCAGTTTGATTTTTAAATACTATTTTTAATGTCCCTTTGCATCTGAAATTCCTCCTCAAAATTTACACAAAATGTTGAATGTAAAAATAGTGGGGACTATTTCATGATCTATATTATATACATATAACAACGTAGTTACTAGTCCATAATATGAAACGGGTAAAATATGTATTTCCTTCTAGGTTTTTGTATCCTTTTCCATTGTCTTTGGAAAATTAATTTCATCTAAAGCTATGAGCACCAATATGGTATCAGTATGCTACTTCTTCCAAAGAAATGATCTTTTTTTAATAGTACATGTTTGTAATACATAATGATCACATTCATCATAAGGAATTTGTACCTGTACATAATACAGTATTTTTAATTCTTTTTTCCCATTCCCCTTCCCTCCCTTCAACCCTTCTTCCCTTCCCCATTTACAAAAGTTTTGCCTCCATTTTTTTCTTTCATTCTCTTTTCTAAAATCCCTTTTTCCCTTCCTTCCCTCCCACCTCCTCCTTTTCTTGTTCCCCTTCCCATTTGAACAAGTGCTTCCTATTTCTCAGTATTTGTCTTTTCATTTTTTATTTCTTATTTACCTTTTGGGTTTTTCATAAAAAGAAACAATGTGATATTTAAACTTGTGTGTCTTATTTACTTCACTTAAATTTATGGCCTCCACTTACCTAAGAATGTCTCAAGTTTATCCTTTATTGCAGATATGTACTCCATTGTATATAAATACTACATTTTCTTTATCCTCTCTACTTGTGAAATAAAGCCTAACTGAACTTGAGTTATCATAGAAATCACGCTGTATTGCAGAGCCTGGTGTTTGGAGGAGACAATATCTGTTTCTGCTGCTCACTAGTGAAGTATGCTTAAGCAAAGTATATAACTCCTCTGAATCACAGTTTGCTAATATGCACCAGAGATCATAATACCATTCTTTTAGGATGATGAGAAAGAGTAACCGGGGGAGAAAAGTACTTCATGTGGATACTAGCTCTTAATGGGTGACAGCTGCCAATGAAATATAATGACAGAACCTTTAGAGACTGATGGCTATGATGGTTAATTTTATATGACAACTTGGCTGGGCCATGCGTGTGCAAATAAACATTATATTTTAGTGTGTCTCTGAGGGTTCTGTTGAAAGAGGTTAGCATTTGAATTTCCTTACTCTGGCTGGGGACATTCACATTTGTCATCTGATTAGTAGATTTTTTTTCTCAGAAGAAACATGAATTAATAGACTCTTATTTTACTTTTCAAAATTACAACTAAATAAGTAATTCTTGAGCTTGAAGATTGAGAAATCTGTGTAATTTTCCTGTGAGTGAAGCCAATGGCTTTGGAGTATAGATAGAAATGATTTAATTCAGTAAGTGCTTTTATAGAACAAGATGAGACAAAAGAGGAATTTCACCATTTTGGTTTTGTTTGGCTTTGCTTTGCTTTTTTTTCTGCTATTACATCACCAGCTTTCCAGTATCTCCAGCTTGCAGAGAGCAGGTAGTAGGACTTTCCAGTCTCCATAATTGTATGTCAATTCCTTATAATAAGTCTACCTACTTCTTTTTTTCCATGTGTGTATGACACAAATACCCATGTTTTTAAATCATGACGAAGGGAACATTGCTCCAGAAACCCAATGGAGAAAGGATTGAGGTGAGGAAATGGCACATGAGGATGTGATGTTTTCTTTTCCTAAACTCATCAACTCAGAGTTGCTAATTAGGAAGCTATTTCACTTATGAGAGATGTGTTTGGTCCAAATGAACATAATATTTTTGTTAAAAGAGCTAGATTGCACATTAATACTTTGGGCAATAATTGGTGTGGCAGTTACTTCACAAAGTTATCTTTCTTTTTATTTAACCATTTAATGGACAGGACATGAATCAACTTCACTGTTCTTCAAACCTCAGATATATTACCTGGAACACAGAGAGATTTTCATACTGCATATATCTTTTTATTTATTTTAATAGTACATGTTTGCAGTACCTAATATTTACATTCCTTGTGTGAAGTTGGAATATGTACATAACACATCTTAATTCCTTTATTAGTCCCCTTACCCTTCCTTCCTTCTTCCCTTTCCACCTCTTGATCCCTTTCTAATTTGAGAAATGTCTATCTCTCTCCTTCCTATTATCTATTTTTTTATTTTGCTCTTTATTTATAATTTGGGTTTCTCATATAAGTGAAGCCATGTGATAAACTAATGTATCTGATTTATTTCACTTGGCATTATGATCTCAAGGTGCAACCATTTTCCTAAAAATGACTCGAGTTTATCTTTATGGCAGATTAGTACACCATTATGTGTAAATACCAGATCTTCTTTATTCATTAATCTGTTGAAGGACACATACATAGCTATTATAAATTATGTTGTTATAAATATTGGAATGGATATATTACTTTAAATTTTGGAGGATAACATCTAAAAAAGAATAGCTGGGTCAAATGGAATTTCTAGTTTTAGTTTTCTGAGAAATATTCATACTGATTTTCATAGAGACTGCACTAGTTATATTCTTATCAACAAAGTAGAAGGGTTCCCTTTTATCTCACAGCCCCAGCCACATTTATTATTTGATATATTGATAATAACCATTCTTTGTGGGATAAGATGGAATCTCAGTGTTGTTTACATTTCTGTAACATTCAGCAACATTAAATATTTCTTTCTGTATTTATTTAGCCATTTATACTTGCATTCATTTCACTTTCCCATTTTTTTGACTTGAGTTTTTTATTTTAGGGGGTCTAGGTTTTTTTAGTTCTTTATATGTTTTAGACATTAGTATTCCATCTGAGTAATAGCTGATAATTTTTTTTCCATTCTGTAGGTTGTTTTTTCACTCCATTAGTTATTTCTTTTGCTGAACAGAAGCTTTGTCATTTGGTATAATCCCACTTGTTGATTCTTGGTACTATTTCCTGTTCTGTTCTGTTTCCTATGCCTCTTAGAGAGTTTTATCTATTTTATAATCCACCAAGTTGTGTTTCTGTATTTATGTTTAGTTCTTTGAACCATTTTCATATTAGCTCAGTACATGATAAGAGATATGGGTCTAGTTTCAATCTTCTGCATGTGAATAGCCAGTTTCTTCAGTACCATTTATTAAAGAGGCTATCTCCTCCAGTGTAAGTTTTTGGGCTCTTTGTCAAAGATCAAGTAGTTGAATATACTTGGGTTTCTTCCCACATCCTCTATTCTCTTCCATTTATCCTCTTATCTATTTTTGTGCCAGCACCATGCTATTTTTATCACTGTAGCTTTGTAGTATAACTTGAAATCTGGGTTTGCAGTGCCTTCTGTATTACTCTTGCTGCCCAGCATTGCTTTTGTTACAGTAAGTCTCTTTTGGTTCCATATGAACTGCATGATTGTTTACCCTAGTTCTTTTTGTTTGTTTGTTTTGTTTTGTTTTGGTACCGGGAATTGAACTCCGGTCCTTTGGCTTGTGAGGCAGGTGGCGGAACCACTGAGCTAAATCCCCAGCCCTATTTACTCTAGTTCTGTTAGGAAAGCTATTAGTATTTTGATTGAGATTCTATCAGTTTTAGAAGCATAGCCATTTTAATTTCCTTTTATCACAGTACTGTAAATTTCACTGCAGAGGTCTTTCACCTCCTTAGTTAGGTTAACTTTTAAGTATTTAATCTTCTTGGTACTGTTATGAATGGTCTTTTGCTTCCTAATTTCTTGCTCAGTGGATTCATTATTGGTGTACAAAAATGATACTGAATTATATTGTTGATTTTGTATCCAGCTACATTGCTGAATTTAGTTATTAATTCTAGAAGTCTTTCAGTGGAGTTTGGGGCCCTCTTTATAGAGGATCATGTCATTTGAAAATAATGATTATGATGTTTTCTTTCCTACACATATCCCTTTTATTTCCTTTTCTTGCCTAACTGCTCTTGCTAAATTTTCAAACACTATGTTGAACAGGAATGATGATAGTAGACATTCTTTTCTTATTCCTGATTTTAGAGGGAAAGGTTTCAGTTTCACATTTAATATGACATTTATTATCAGTAGGTTTGTCATAGATTATTTTAATCAGATTAAGATAAGGTCCTTGTATACTCATTTTCTTCAGTGTTTTTCTCATGAAAAGATGTTGGATTATATCAAAACCTTTTTCTGCATCTATTGGGATAATCATATGATTTTTGTCCTCACTTCTGTTTATGTGCTGAATTACATTTATTGATTTGCATAAGGTGAACCACCTTTATATCCTTGGGATGAAGCTTTCTTGGTCACAATGTATGATCTTTTTGATGATTTATTGCATTTTGCTTGCCAGTATAGTGTTGAAGATTTTTGCATCTATATTCATTAAAGAGTTTGGTCTATAGTTCTCTTTTTTGGTTGGATCCTTGTCTGGTTTTGAATCAGGGTAATCATTCCACAAGTGATTTTTGGAGTACTTCTTTTCAATTTTTTTGAAGAGCTTGAGGGGTATTAATGTTAGATCTTCCCCAATGTTCTTGTAAAATTCAGGAGTAAATCTATACAGACCTAGGCTTTTCTTAGTTGGGAGGTTTTTTAAATTAGTGCTTTAATTTCATTGCCTGTTATTGGGTTGGGGATTTAGCTCGGGAATGCGACACCTGAGTTTGATCCCCAGTACAGGAAAAAAAAGAAACTTATTTCATGTTAGTGAATTTTTCAGGGTTTGTAAATCCTGGTTCAATTTTGGTAATTCATAGATATCTAGACATCTATCCATTTCTTCTGAATTCTTGGATTACAGTTTTGCAAAGTAGTTGTTAATAGTATTGTTGATTCTATCAATGTCCACTGTCATTTGAACTTTTGTATTTCTGATTGTATTAATTTGGGTCTTCTCCCTCATTTTAGTTATATTGAATAAGGGTTTGTTTATTTTATATGTTTTTCTAACAACCAACTCTTCAAATCATTAATTCTTTGTATTGTTTTTGGTCTCAATTTTATTGATTTCTGCTCTAATCCTTAAATTTATTTCCTTTCAATAGCGTTGGGTTTGGAATTTTCTTGTTTTTCTAGGACCTTGTGGTACATCATATAGTATTTATTTGGGCTCATTCAGTTTTTGTAATGTGAGCACTTACAATTATAAACTTCCGTCTTAGGATTGTTTTCATTATGTCCCATAGTTCTGGTATTTTGTACTAGCATTATTGTTTAGTTCTAGAAACTCATTTCTTTCTTGATTTCTTCTGTAACTCATTGTTTGTTGAAGAGTGTATTACTTGATTTCCATCTGTTTGCATAATTTTGGTGTTTTCTTTTCTCATGGATTTCTAGTTTCATTGTGCTATGATCTGATAATATGCATGGTATAATTTCAATTCTTTTGCATTTAATTACGCTTGCTTTATTGGCTAGTATGTAGTCTAATTTGGATGTTCCATATTCTTCTGAGAAGAATATGCATTCTCTTGTTGGATGGAACAGTCTGTATAAGTCCATTGTTCAGAGGTTTTATTCAACACTGATATTTCACTGTTAATTTTTTGTCTAGTTGATCTATATGAGATAGTGTGGCATGGAGGTCTTCTGCTATAATTGTGTTTATGTTTATTTGATCTTTTATGACCACTAGTACTACTTTTATGAATTTGGTTGTGCCATTGTTCAGTGCATACATATGAATAATTGTTATCTCTTCTTGTTGGACTGTTCCCTTACCCAATATGAATTGACCTTCTTTGCCTCTTTTGATAAATTTTGGCTTTAAATCCACTTTATCTTAAAAGGATATATATGATAGTTCCACATGCTCTTTATTCAGATTCCCATTGCATGGAGTATTTTTTCTATCCTTTGACTTTTAGTCTATTTGGTTAAATGTGTTTCTAGTGTGTTGCATACCATTTCATTTTGCTTGATGATTCATTCTACAAATATGTGTCTTTTGATTGAGCAATTGAGACTATTCACATTGAAATTTATTACTAAAAAGTACTGACTTACTCCTGTTATTGCCTTATTTTCTTGCTGCTGATTCTCCATTTTTCCCTTCTATTTCACTCCTCTCTCTACTTGGTGTATTCATTCTGTTAGACCTTTTGTCATTGTTAGCATCATTGTCTTTTACTAGTATATCCTTGAGAATATTTTGGAGTCTGGTTTGGTGGTCATGAATTCCTTAAGGTACTTTCTATCATGAAACTATCTCAGCTCTCCATCAATTTTTGAAAGATAATTTTGTAGAATATATCAGGCTTGGTTGAAAATTGGTTTTTTGAACTGTTCACAGAAATAATAATGGAAAATTTCCCAGACAGAGGTAGAGAATTGGACCTACAGATAAATGAGGCACATGGAACTCCAACTAGCCACAATCAAAAAAATCGACACCTACACATATAAGAGTCAAGATCCCAGAAACCCAACAGAAGAACAAAATCCTACAAGCAGTTAGAGAAAAAAAACAAATCACCTACAAAATAAAGCCCATCAGAATCACAGCAGACTTCTCAACACAAGCTCTCAAGTCAAGGAGAGCCTGAAGTTAAGTATTCCAAGCCCTAAAAGAAAATAACTTCCAACATACACTGTTGTATCCTGCAAAACTATAGTTCAAAATTGATGGAGAAATTATATACCTCCACAACAAAGAACACCTGAGAAATTTCATGAACACCAAACCAGCACTCCAAACAATTCTAAGCAGTATCCTAGAAAAAGACAATGAAGGTCACAACTCCATGGCCCAACAGAGGGAAGCCACCAAGCAAGGATAGAAATTAAAAAGAAAGGGAGAAAAAATAAACAATAAAAGAGCCAACAACAGTAAAACATCATGACAGGGATGAGTCAATAACTATCAATTATCACCATTGATGTTGATGGCCTCAATTCACCAATCAAAAGAAACACTGGCAGAATGGATTAAAAAGCAAAATCCAACAACATGCTGTATACAAGAAACACACCTAACTCAAAAAAAAATTCATAGACTGAAAGTTAAAGGATGGAAAACAGTTCTCCATGTGACAGGAACCCAGAAAAAAGCAGGGGTAGCAATCTTATTTGCAGACAAAGTAGATTTCAAACCAAAACTACTTAAGAGAGACAAAGGCAGTCACTACATTCTTGTGAAAGGAACAATCCAAGAAGAAGAGATGACAATCACAAATATATATGCACCAAATACGAACACCCCCAACTATACAAAACAAATATTAATGGACATGAAAAACCAAATAAGCACTAACACAATTGTAGTGGGGGACCTCAATACCCCACTATCACAAATAGACAGATCATCTAGACAAAAAGACACCAACGAAATTCTAGAACTGAACCAAGCTATTGAACAAATGGACTTAATAGATGTCTATAGAGTGTTGCACCTCCACAAAATCAGAATATACATTCTTTTCAGCTGCACATGAGTCATTCTCCAAAATAGACCACATGCAAACTCATGGGACATGTCTAAGTAAAGGCAAAATAATTTAACTTATCCCCTGTATTTTATCAGATCATAATGCAATAAAATAGGAGATAAATACCATAAGAAACTACAAAACCCTCACAAACACATGGAAATTGAATAACACTCTCCTGAACAACCAATGGGTCACAGAAGAAATTTTAAAAGAAATTAGACAGTTTCTACAAGTAAATGATAATGCCAGTACAACAAACAGGAATCTATGGGACACAAGGAAAGCAGTTATATGAGGGAAATTCATAGCAGTGAATGAACATATTCAGAAAGCAGAGAGAGCTCAAATAAACAACCTAATGATGAAACTCAAGCTCCTAGAAAAAGAAGAGTATGACAAACCCAAAGATCACACAAGAGAGGAAATAATAAAGATCAGAGCAGAAATCAATGCAATGGAAACTAAGAAAATGATACAAAAAAATCAATGAATCAAAGAGTTGGTTTTTTGAAAGATTAAATACAATTGATAAACCTTTAGCCAACCTTATCAAAAAAAAAGAAAGAAAAGTCTCAAATTCATGCAACTAAGAAGGAAAAAGGTGAAGTCACAACAGATCCAGCAGAAATCCAGAGGAACATCAATACCTACTTCAAGGACCTGTATGCTAATACAATGGAAAACACAGAAGAAATGGACAGATTCCTAGATCCATAGAAATTGCCAAAGGTAAATGAAGAAGATATAGAAATACTAAACACCCCAAATATAATGAGTGAAATCGAAAATGTAATTAAGAATTTACCAACAAAGAAAAGCCCAGGTTCTGATGGCTTCACTGGTGAATTCTGCAAGACATTTAAAGAAGAACTATTGCCATTACTCTTTAAACTCATCAAGGAAATTGAAAGGGAAGCAATACTTCAAAATTCATTCCTAGAAGCAAGTGTTACTTGGATTCAAAAACCAGGGAAAGACCCAACCCAAAAAGAGAACTGCAGACCAATCTCCTTAATGAACATAGATGCCAAAATCCTCAACAAGATACTGGCAAACAGAATACAGAGGGTCATCAAGAAGATAATACACCCTGACCAAGTCACATTTATCCCAGGTATGCAAGGATGGTTCGACATACATAAATCAATAAATGTAATACAATATATAAACAGAGCCAAGGACAAAAACCATATGATCATCTCAATAGATGCAGAAAAATCCAACACCCATTCATGATAAAACCCCTATAGAAAATTGGAATAGAAGGTCTTTATCTAAACTTGATTAAGGCTATCTATGAAAAACCAACAGCCAGCATCATACTAAATGGTCAAAAACTAAAAACCTTCATGCTAAAATCAGGAACAAGACAAGGATGTCCACTATCACCATTCCTGTTCAACATAGCTCTGGAAATTAGCCACAGCAATTAGAAAAGAGAAAGAAATAAAAGAAATAAAGATAGGAAAGGAAGAAGTTAAATTGTCATTATTTGCTGAAAATATCATACTCTACATAGAAGACCCAAAAAATTCACCAAAAGACTTCTAGACTTAATCGACAGATTCAGTAGAGTAGCTAGATACAAGGTCAACACTCAAAAATCAAGAGCCTTCTTGTACACTATGAACAGACTCACTGTGAAAGAAATTAGGAAAACAATTCCTTTCACAATAGCTTCAAAAATAATGAAATATCTAAGAATCAGTCTAACAAAGGAAGCACAAGATCTCTACATTGAAAACTACAGCACTCTGAAAAAAGAGATTGAAGATGATATAAGAAAATAGAAAGACATTCCTTGTTCCTGGGCAGGAAGAACCAATATAATGAAAATGGCCATACTTCCAAAACTGCTATACAGACTTAATGCAATGCCAATTGAAATTCCAACAATGTATTTCACAGAAGTAGAGAAAATAAACCAAAAATTCATTTGGAACCAGAAGAGACCTAGAATATCAAAAGCAATTCTAGGCAACAGAGACATGGCAGGGAGTATCACGATCCCCAACTTGAAACTATACTACAAAGTTACTGTGATAAAAACAACAAACTACTGGCAAAGAAACAGACCTGAGGATCAGTGGAATAGATTAGAAGATTCAGAAATGACTCCAGACATACTCAGCTACCTCATCATTGACAAAGGAGCCAACCACCCTCACTGGAGGAAAGATAGCCTCTTTAATAAATGGTGTTGGAAAAACTGGATTTCAACATGCCAAAGATTAAAACTAGACCCATCTCTATCACCACGCACTAAACTAAGATCAAAGTGGATTAAAGATCTAGATGTTAAGAAAGAAACACTAAACTTGCTAGAAGATAAGTTAGGTAGAACTCTTGAAGACATTAGCATAGGAAAAGACTTTATGAACAAAACCTCAGTAGAACAGGAAGTAGCACAAAGAATCAGCAACTGGGATCTCACCTTATAAAAAAGCTTTTGTAGTGCAAAAGAAACCACCAACAGAACTGAGAGACAACCTACAATGTGGGAAAAATTTTAGCAGCTGTACCTCAGACAAAAGACTACTATCTAGAATATATAAAGAACTGAAAAAAATCAGACCCCCAAATTAAAAGATCCAATTCAAAAATTAGCATCTGAAATGAACAGACATTTCTCAGACAAAGAAGTAAGAGCAGCAAATCAGCATATGGAAAAATGTTCAACATCACTGGTCATTAGAGAGTTGCAGATGAAAACAACATTGAGATTCCACCTCACCCCAGAAAGAATGGCTGCTATCAAGAAATTAACCAGTAACAAATGCTGATGGAGATGTGTGGAGAAAGGAACCCTTCTCCATTGCTGGTGGGAGTGCAGACTAGTGCAAACACTGCAGAAATCATTATGGAGATACCTCAAAGAACTAGGATTAGAGGTCCCATTTGATCCAGCTATTCCCTTGCTGGGTATCTCCCCAAAAGAATTAAAAGAATCATACCATAGTGATATATGTGCACCCATGTTTATAGCAGCACAGTTTTTAATAGCTAAAGCTTGGAAATAGCCCCAGTGCCCATCAACTGGAGACTGGATAAACAAGATGTGGGGTTTTTTTATAAAATGGAGTACTACTCAGCCATA
This sequence comes from Heterocephalus glaber, assembly GCF_053883595.1. Taxonomy (NCBI): domain Eukaryota; kingdom Metazoa; phylum Chordata; class Mammalia; order Rodentia; family Bathyergidae; genus Heterocephalus; species Heterocephalus glaber. Next base: position 25,980,496 of record NW_028258344.1, on the reverse strand, counting down.
AAGAATGAGAAACTAGAGACATTTATAGCTAAATGGATGCATATTGAGGTCATACTCTTAAGTGAAATAAATAGGACACAAGTGTAAATACCACATTATTTCTCTGGTGTGAGAAACTGATAGAGTAAATAAGAATTTAAATGATTAAAACAAATAATTGATAATGTGAAATATGAAGAAAAGGTCCAAAGGGGTAGGGGAAGTTGGAGGAGAAGGGGAAAGGTAAGGAGGGAAAGGAAAAATTATGAGAAAAGGAAAAAATGTAAATAAAGTGTTTGTAAATAGGGAAGGGTGGAGGAGGTGAAGGGTGGACAGGGAATGGGGAAAAGTGAGAACCAAGATGCATCGTGTACAGATACAAGTACCCAATGATAAATGTAAACATATTGTGTACCTAAAATGTACCAATAAAAGAATTTAAACAAAAACAAAAGAAAATTGTTTTTTTGTGGGACTTTAAACACTTCACTCCAAGTTCTCTTGACCTTTCAGTGTTGTGTTGAGAAGGCTGTTTTAATTCTAGTGTGCTTAGTTTCAGAACTGATTCATTGCTTTCCTCGAAACAGTTTTAAGATTTTGTTCTTGTGTTGGACTTCCATGATTATGACAACTTTGTGCCATGGAGAGGTTCTTTTCAGACCCAAGCTATTTGGGTTTCTTTATACCTCATTTATCTAAGTGTTAAATTCTTTTCCCCATTTGGAAAGCTTCGTGCTCTTATTTCAATAAACAGATTTTTTTTGCCATTTATGCTGTCTTTTGATTTTTCACTAATTCCAATTGATCTTAGATTACTCTTTATATCATCTCTGAGCTAGTGGATGCATTTTCATGTTTTGTTCTTTTTTTTTAGGTATTTCTTATTAATTGGTCACCAACAACAGAACTGTCTTCTAGGTCTGACATTCTGTCCTGACATTCGTTACTTCTGCTTCCCATACTTTTGACAGAATGTTTAACCTGAATTTCGATTTGGAATCACTTTACTGACTTTAGTTCTTTTCTATGCTTCATCATTCATGTTTTGCATCATTATGTTTTGCTCAGACAGCTTTTTATTAATGTACTTTATATACTTATTAATCATTTTGTTTATTTGGCCCTTTATCTGTTTACTTACATCATCTGTGAGCTTGCTAAATGCCTTGTTGATCTGATTTATTTTTGGTCTCCTCTGTCAACCTTTCAAATAATTCTGCTCTGTTGCTTTTGGTTTCCTCTCCTTCAATGCCCCATTGATCAGCTTTGGAGGCATTGGAAGTTTGGGGGGACATTTTGTTGCTTTGTTGTCTCATATTTCAATTTATGTTGAGGCTTGTGGTTTGATCATAGTGCCAAGCTTTGCTGCTAGTATGGAGATTTCTTTAGTTAATGCCTACTTTTCAGCAGTACCCTCTGGATGTGGCTAACTATTGACCTTTGCCTCTGTCCCAGTATCCAACCACCTCTGTTTACATGAGAAAAGTTTGCAGCATATTTGGCCTAGTACCCTCTTCTCCAGGTATGGGACAGAATTTTATTAATGATCACAACATAACCCAAATATTGACATCATGAGGAAAGCAATTATTAGCAACACCCCTGTCATCCTGAAGGAATAATAGTGTCAAAGAAAAACTGGATATTGACAAACTCTAATAATGAATAATATATCACCCTTAACCATAGAAAAAGATCTATAATTATAGTATGAACACTAAGAAACTAAATATGACCAACTCTTAACCTATATTAAATATCTATTAAATGAAATAATTTTATGTCCACTAACAATAGGACAATATTCAACAATAATAGCATACAATTTACTACCTACCAAGAGGTTCATAAAGGTTAATAGTTATACTAGTAAAGGTAGAGAGGGTAGGGAAGCAGAGAAAATTAGTAAAGAGGATATAAGAATGAGAAAAAATAAGATAGGGTGTTCTCCTGAGGACTAAAAAGAAATTAATTGTGTTAGAGTCTCTGGAAAGAATGAGCAAGATAAAGAAGGAAAGAGAAAAACAGAGCAAAATATAGGAAATAAAATATAAGAAGACAGGGAAAATATTTGGAAAGGGAAAAAGAAAATATAAGAGACAAAAGAAAAATGACCAAGAAAAGGGATAAAAAAAATTTAAAAAAACCCTCAACCCACCAAGGTAAAAGAAAGAGAAAAATAATTAATATAGAAAAATTAAAAAAGATTTAGTCTAAGAAAAAGTTCCTCTATATTTTTGAATGAGTGGTTTCTTTCAAGAATCTCCAGGCTTGCAATCTACCCAGACATATTTTCTCCACCTAGCTTTAGGACCCATGTGTTTTTCAGGTGCTCTCCCTGCATCAGAGGCTGCTCTGTATATTCACCCCATACTGTGTCCAAGCCAAAGCATGTTCCTGATAACATTGATAGATGGTCTTTGTTGGATGTAGGCCATAGGGTAAAGATTCAAGTAGACTGTTATAATTAATGTTGATTATCCTGGGGTCTAGTTGCTCCCTTTGGAGGTCGGGTCCTGTCTCCTTCCTGGCCTGAGTGTATTCTTCCCAGGGGGGCCTATGACTGGTCTACTCTCTCTCTCTGCAGAGTTCTCCTCAGGTTGTTTCTCATCTATTCAATTTGGGGTGATAACACCGGAGTCCCTAAAGCTATTGCTCAGGTCCATACTTTCTGCCTGGGTCTTCTGCCTTTCTGTGCTTACACTCACTCTCTGTGCAGTGTTTTTGTCCAGGATCAGGTTAGTTACATATCCTACACCTTTTCTGGCCAATTTCAAGGCCAAGCAACATGTAGAGCCAGCTTGGAGTTGGTAAATAGTTGCATCATATGGCTACCCTGGACTCCTTGCTTCTGTTGTGCTGTTTCATGCTGTAAATTTTAATATATTTAAGATGAGAAGAAAGCAGTCACTACTTCCCCACCCCACCCCACTTTCACACATTTCAAAACACTGAGGAAGAGGAAGAATAGCAAGTACATCAACTGTGAAGAAATTTTGCCTAGGCTGCCCATTTTTTTGTTCCATTATTACTTTTGATGAGCAAAGAAAGAAGTTTCCAACAACTTTTTTGGTCATTTCATTTGTAAGTCATGTTTCTATGCTCTATATCACTTTGTCATATATGAGAGTCAATAGAATTTATCTTCTTGAGGATTGACTAAATTTGAGATCATAAAAATTTCTTGTTAACATTTGTTGCTCCCTTCAAAAAAAACAAAAGAAAAACTCTGAACTCTTTTATTCAACAATAAATCTATCTTCTTGTCTCTACCCTCTCATAGACTACACTTTTTCATTGCTAGTTTTACAACAGTGGATCTGTGATGAAGGTAATGACTTCCATTGTAAAGCTATGCAAATGAATTGCAAGTGTGCTGTCAAATGATGAAAGGAAAAATGATGACAATTTTATTCTACTTGTTCTAGAGTAAACATGGGTAAACTAATTACATGATACACCTTCACTGAATATCTATGAATGGAAGAAGAGTTTCTGATTACTGGTTTTGTCTTTATTTCTATTTGATAAATTACATGTAATTATGGTGTAATTAGGTAACACCTTTAGCATTAAAGAAAAATAAGCCATGTAATAAGGTATAATTTCTGAGAACAGCATAATTCTAATGATTGTAAATAAAGAGACCATATGATAACTCTGAATTCATTAAAGCATTTTGGTTTATATATTTTTTAAAAGATTCCTTGGCATAATGTGGAACTTTATTCAAGGTGTCAATTCTGCAATTCTTCATGACAAAGAAATTGAAGAAAGTAGTCTTATATGTAAATGTATTTCATAATACATAAAATCTATCCACTAAATGAAACCTTGGAAGTTTCAAAAATTATTCACCAAATTATCTTCAGTAGTTGAAGCAACAACTAATTAAATCAAGTGCATACCTAGTTAATCACAATTAAGCAGTAAATGTCAAAGACTACCCATTGATATTTCACCAGAAATTGCCCATGTCTTTCTCTTCAGCACCTTCACAGCACCCCACTAGCTTCCTGCACTTCACACAAAGGTGAGGGATTTAGAAATCCTTTTCAACAAAGTCCACTTGCTCAAAGATATTTTAATATGTCTTTTGATCAAAATGTAACAAAATAATGATAGTGACTGCTCTTTATAACTCACCCCAAAATTCATTATGGAAAATTCCAATGAAGAGCAGACTTGACTATTAACACTAACAATGGTGACTCAAAATCCTATACTTTTCCCATCTCTTTTCCTTGATTAGTGATATATTAAGAGCACATTTGCTCCATGTCAAGGTAATATTTGTGGACCACTATCAAAACTTCCAGAACACATCATGAATTATATCATCTTTAGCAAATCTTGCCATAGAAATTCTAGGAATCATTCTCTTTATTTCCTATTACACATTTCCTCCATGTCCTACCTCTAAAAACCATTTAAATATAGCACACCAAATTTTATCTTTTAAATTTGATTATTCTATGGTGATCAGAGAGTCTCTACTGAAAATGGCATTTAAAATCTATTTGAAACTACCATTTGGAATCCTTGCCTTATTAACTGAAGGCTTTGTATCATGGTTTCAATCTCCACTCTAACTTTTGTGCTAGTCTTCAATGTTCCCTTAGTAGTGATAGTAACAAATAACACATCCATCGTGCATTACTACATGGTGGTATACAAGATCACCATTTTGTCTCATCTAATAACCCCTATTTGAATACATGGTTATTTTAATCTTTCAACACTTCTCAACTTTGGAATATGAAGTTCAAACAGGAAGACATCAAACCATATCTTCTAATCCTTCCATCTCATTTCCTAAACCACATCTGCTATATCCAGTTTCCTACCTAATTAGGACTATTAGATCATCAACCCCTCAACTTCTTCCTACTTATCAGCTCTCCTACTCATAATATTATTTCTAGCAAAAAAGTATATGATATGTTATGGTGGTATTTCCTGTTTACACTAGACCATGACTCAAGTATTTCAAGCTACTGAGGGTAGTTTACAAGGAGAGGAGAATCAGAAAAACAATGATAAAAGGTCAACTTGAATCCATAATGTCCTACCCAATTGGTGTTAAACTTCTATACCAAGAAGCTATTTAAAAAAGAAAGAATGAAAGTGAAATCCTTGAGTTGAAGAGAAGCATTCATGAAAGGAATCTTGAACCTTGAATTAATTGAATATTTGCTCCCAATGAGGCTATTTTTAAAAAGAATATCATTATATTAAATTAGCAAAATATTTGTATTTTGCCACTCTGATGAAATGTGAGATCCAGTTCAACATGACATCAAAAATTTTAAAATTCTGATACATATTTTCATTTTTAATTCATTGTGTGTTATTGCAGTGTACCAAGTAGAGTCTCAGGTCCATTAGTTTAGTCATTCTTTTGCTAATAAACTAAACATAAACATTCCCTCATTTTCCTTTAGTTATACATCTAGCAACACCCTAAACCAGTATATATCCAGCCATGTTCCTCCCCTGAGCAATCTGGAAAATTCACACATCTGCAGAGATTAAAACCATTACAAACTAAATGTGGGACCTCAACCTTGCACTTGCTGAGATTTTCTTGCTTCTCTTACATCTTTCTCATGTTTTGCTATTTCTCTCTCTCCTGAGAAATAAACTCACTGCCTGTATCTCACAAGGAGTATAGAAGCCTTCAGGAAAAAAAAAAAGTTATCTCAATTTTGCACCATGATGTCCATATGCCTGCCTGAAATGACTCCCTTCTTTTTCATCTTTCTGCCTATCACCAATCTATCACATTTGATGAGAAATCTTTGATCCTTCAGAAAAGAAATTTGGAGGCCATTATGTTAAGTGAAATGAGCCACACATAGAAAGACAAATATCATATGTTTTCAATCATTTATAGAACTATGGTAACAAATTGATGTAGAACAGAATGGAATAGTGGTTACTAGAGACTGGGAAAGACAAGGCTTGGGGAATGGAAATAAGTTCAATGAAGAGCACCAAAATACAGTTAGAAAGGAATAATAAGTTCTAGTTTTTATATAACACAGTAGGATAACTATTGCTTAAAATAATCTATGATATACTTCCAAATGACTAAAAAGGAAGTGTATGAAATTTCCAACACATAAACATGATCACTGTTTGAAAAGATGGAAATGCTTATTATACTGATTGAAATATTATGTATTATATACGTGTATAAAATTGCCATATGTAGCCCATAAACATGTACAGGTATTTTATTTCAACAAAAACTTTTAAATAAAAGATTAAAGATTTTTTAAATAATTCCTTGATTTCAAATAAATTCTTCAAACCTTCTTTGTAGGAAAAACTCTTTTAGACATTTTCCATATGTAGTCATCTTCATGTCTCTTTCTATCTTTCTCTCCTCAATTTGCTCTAACCTAAAAATCTATTCTATTATACAATTGCCAACCTTCCTGTGTCCCTGAGATTCAAGGACCAAGTACAAAGCAACCAAGAAAAGTATCAACTTCTAGTTTATTCCCAGATGGCTGCCCTATCATCCAAGGGAAACCATCCAGCAAGAAGAGTGGAGCAGAGAGGATAGTGGGTTCCTCCCCTGTACAGGGCCAGCTGCTCCACTCAGCGCTTCTCCATTTTTCATCCCTCCATCCCCTGTTCATCCATCTTCCAACTCCCAGAGAACTTTACTTGTGCTACTAGTAGATCCTTCCTCCTTTATTTTTATCTTCATTGTTTTGTGGTTTTCATATACTTATTCTTATGGAAAATTTAAGCCTTTGCAGTCTGACAGCCTTGGTGAGCTATATTATATAATTTTGATAGGTCTTTATTCAAAAATGAGAATACTATCTTTTATTAATTTTATCTCATCATAAATTACATGTAGATCAAGTCACGTGTTTTCCACTGCAGAGATTATTTCTCACTGACATCTCCAGTGATAAAATAGTTCCAAGTCCAGAAGGAGCTATTACTACCTTCTTTGACTTTATGGTGGTACTTGATGAGGTTTATTATTTTTATATGCTTGTCATTTATCTGAGTCCATTCCTTTCAGGCTCCTTTCTCAGATCTTCCTCAACTTGACTATTGAATATTAGAATTGCAGAAGATTCCAAACTAAGCCACATTTTCTTTTCATTCTATTGTTTCATCCTAGGTAACCTCATTCAACATATAAGCTTTCATTTTTTAATCTCTTCTTTGATTACTCTTATACATTTTATCAGTAGCCCTAATAATTCTGAGTTCAGGTCCACACTGAGACAGCTAAAGTTCCTTATATCCAAGATACAACTTATCATCTTCCCACTACTTCCAAACATCCCCATTATTCTTTACTTCCATTTTTAGTACTGTCAATTGTGAAATCAGAAATCTGGGAAGAGATACTTTATACATGTGCTATTTATATGATGTATAGGATACCATACAAGATATCTCTTAAAGAGATAACAGAAAAATGTATGAAAGCCAAATTTAGTACATAAATTTCTATGGAAAGAATCTGATACAGTACATGTTCTAAAATATTAGCAACTATTATAACTATTGTCTTTAACCCATCATTTGCTTTCACCACTTTCTGTCATCCCACCCTATTACCAAACCCTTTTGCTCATATTTCCTATAAAGTTACCTGTAGTCCATTTACTTTCCTCCAATCTTACTTTGCCAACCTATTCTAAACAACTATATCATTCACCCAGTCCACTGTAACAGTCTTCTAATTATTCTTCTGAATTGCATTCTTGCCTCTCTCACTTTTTTCACTTTTTTCTAGACTTTGTCTTTGGGATAACCTCTTCATGCAGCCAATTTTATCATGTCTTCCTCCAACAATAAAACAAATTGAAAAAGTTCACTATTAACATGGTCTTTATGAGTTTTTGTCTTCTGCATATAGATTTCACTCATCTCATTCTTCTATTCTGCCACTATGCTCTATCTACACTGCCCCTGCTTTTAGCATTTTTTTTTTTTTTTTTTTGGTACTGAGGATGGAACTCAGGACCTTGCGTTTGCGCAGCAGGTGGCAAAACCACTGAGCTAAATCCCCGGCCCTGCTTTTAGCTTTTTGAACTCAACAAATTCCTTTCCACTTCCAGGACTTACATGTTGCATTTTCTTTGTCTGGAACACAATTTCTTACCAGTACTTATCCCTACTTTTTGACTAACTACCTTCTAATTATTTTCTTATTCTAGCTTAAAGTTTATGTTCTCTAGGAAGCTTTTCTTGATATCTTTCCTTTTTAAGCAAAACATTTATTGGTACATTTAATGATAACATTCATCATGGAGAATTTGTATCTGCATATGATATATCTTGCTTCTTTTTTTTCCCATTCTCTCCTCCCTCTTCAATCCCTCTTCCTCTCCTTATTTACAAAGCTTTGTTTCCATTTTTTCCTTCTCTTCTCTCCTTTCTTTTTCTTTCTTTCCTTTCCCCACTCCCCTCCCTTGCTCTCCTTCTCATTTGAATATTTTCTTCCTATTTCCCAATATCTATTATACATTTTGGTCCTTATTTACATTTTCAGCTTCTCACACCAGAGAAACAATGCAGTATTTAAACATGTATGTCTGATTTATTTCACTTAAGAGTATAGTCTCAGGCTGGGTAAGTAGCTCAGTGGCACCGCACCTGCCTGGCAAGCATAAGGTCCTGAGTTTGATCCCAGTTGTTGATTCTTTGTGATGTTTCCTGTGTGATTGGAGTTTTGTTCAAAAAGTCTTTGCCTATACCAATGTCTTCAAGAGTTCTACCTATTCTATCTTCTACCAGATTTAGTGTTTCTGTTGTAATATTTAGATCTTTAATCCATTTTGGTTTGAATTTAGTGCATGGTGAAAGATATGGGTCTAGTTTTAATCTTCAGCATGTGGAAAGCCAGTTTTTCCAGCATCATTTATCAAAGAGGCTTTCTTCCAGTGAAGATGTATAGCTCCTTTGTCAAAGATAAGGTCAATGGACTTGTTTCTGTATCTTCTAATCTAACCCATTGATCCTTAGATCTGTTTGTTTGTTTGTTTGTTTGTTTGTTTGTTTGTTTTCCAGCACCATGCTGGTTTGGGTTTTTTTACAGTAGCTTTGTAGCATGATTTCAAGTCAGGGATTTTGATGTCCCCACCTTGCCTTTGTTGCTCAGAATTGCTTTTGCTATTCTAAGTCTCCTCTGGTTCCAAATTATTTTAGAATCGTTTTCTCTAATTCTGTGAAATATGCTATTGAAAGTTTGATCAGAAGTGCATTAAATCTGTATAACAACTTTGGAGGTATGGCCATTTTCACTATATTGGTTCTTATCCAAGAGTAAGGGATATCTTTCCATTTTCTAATATCCTCTTTGACCTCCTTCTTCAGAGTACTGTAGTTTTTCATGTTATTATTTCCATGTTACATTGATTGCTAGTTATTTCAGAACTATATTCAATAAGAGTGGTGACAGTGGACATCCTTGTCTTGTTCCTGATTTTAGAGTGAAAGCTTTAATTTGTTGCCCATTTAGGATAATGTTGGCTGCTGCTTTGTCATAGATGAATTTTTTCAGATTGAGATGAAGACCATCTATTTCAATTTTCTGTAGGGTTTTATCACAAACAGGTGTTGGACTTTGCAAACACTTTTTCTATATCTATTGAGATGATCATATGGTTTTTGTCCTTGGCTCTGTTAAAATGTCATATTACATTTATTTATCTGTGTATATTGGACTATCTCTGCATCCTTGGTGTGAATCCCACTTGTTTGTGGTATATAATCTTCTTGATGATTTGCTGCATTCTGTTTGCCAGTGTCTTACTGAAGATTTTTGCATTTATATTCATTAGGGAGATTGGCCTCTAATTCTCCTTTTTGGTTGGATCCATCTCTGGTTTTGGTATCAGGATAATGCTTGATTCCAGGAATAAATTTGGTAGTATTATTTCCCTCCCAATTTCATTAAAGAGTTTGAGAAGTAGCAGCGTTAGGCCTTCTCTAAACTTCTTATAGAATTCAGCAGTGAATCTACCAGGGTCTGGGCTTTTCTTTGTTGATAGGTTTTTAATTACATCCTTAATTTCATTAGCTGATATTGGTTTATTTTTTCCTGATATCTTTGAATCAGTAATTTTTAAACTTCTGTCAAGTGCCATCATGTGTCATGAAATCAGTTCAACTTTTTAAAAAGTGCAGTGGAATATTATGGCCTGGCATGAATTAGAATGGAATGGAATGAAACAGAGCAGAATAGACCATGCAATACACATAGTTAAGATTTAGTACTAGTTTATAAATTGTGTGTGTGTTTGCATGTGTGCTGCTGATAAAAGAAAGTACACATTTACTACTGTTAGTCATACTCAAGTTTGAAATTATGAATTTGAAAATCACCCTAAAGTGATGGTCACTATTTGTGTCCTTTCATAACACCAGCATTTTTTTTAGTAATATGAAAACTATCATATTTTTTCTGAATATCAACCTCAGAAACATTCATCTTCCATGAGATCAAGAAATGAAGTAAGATAAGGCTTAATTTTCCTTAAATAATGTGTCAAAATATAACTCATTAAATAATGGTTGATTTTCTAAATTTGGGCCCACATCATCAAGGGTTCCTTTCTTCATCAGCCATCAGGAAACTATAAGATACGGAATGTAGTAATGGATCTTTCATTATAGGTGTTGCTACCCCTGTCAGTCTTGAGTTCAGTAGCCATTACAAACAGATGCCTAACTGGGCAGGCATGGCTGAGTTCCATCCAGTCCTTTCTCTCTTGGCTATCAGTTTTTAAATTTTTTGCAAGTTACATAAGTCCTTGAAGTATCTTTTTTCCTCACCAAATCTAAAGATGACACCTCCTACTTTGCTGGGAGATATATATATTGTGTGTGTGTATATATATATATATATATATATATATATATATATATATATACACACACATTATATAGATTATATATTATATATAATTTTAATATATTATATATTAATAACATATTTAATATATTATCTATTAAGTGACAGTCATTTAATAAAAATTGATCTCTTTATTTTCTCTATTCCTTTTCCTTCTTGCTGAAAATAGGTTGTTTTTTGGTACTGGAGATTGAACTCAGGGCCTTGTGCTTGCGAGGCAGGTGGTGGCAACACTGATCTAAATCCCTGGCCCCCTTTTCCTTCTTCTTTAGATATACACATGGTTCCTTTTCTAAGTATAGTATGCATACTAAGACTACAAAGGTTTTTCCAGCATATAATATCTGATTGTATTTCACACTTATCATTAATATATTTGCGATCAAATTAATTTCAAAATCAGTATTAGCTAAATTAATGAAATCATGACTTTTTCTTAATTATTTTCTTCTGTCCTATTTATAGTTGAGCATGCTACCTTTTTGGACTAATCTCTCTCAGGAGTGCAAGGATGCATACTCAAATAGTCCAAGTCAAATTTGGAAATCTATAATCTCTTCTGTAAATATGGAACTGTTCATTATCCAATATGGTTATGCTTTTAGGTTCTTGCAGATTATATGCATATGTAGATTGAAAATGAAGAATGACTCAAAAGGAAAATCATATTATGACTAAATCAAATTATGTTTTATGAAATAACTGAAATGATTACCACAATTCAACTGACCTAAAAAATTTACTATTTTACTCTATCTTGATTTAGGACTAAAGAGGTTATCATTGCCACTTCTTTGCTGTTTAGAAGATTTTGCCCATCCTATTAAAAAATGAGATGGGAAGGATAAAGTAATTATGGATTAAACAACTCAATGAACATTATAAAACAAGAAGCATTGCCAATGTTTAAAAAGTCTTATTATTAAAACACAGATAACTATAATAATCACCCAACTAAAGGCAAAATGGTGAGATTTGTACATGCAGTTTTATTCTCCTCTGTATATGCGGTTTCATTAATTTCACATGTCCCTCAAGTTGGACAGCCTCTAGATGTAATGAAAAAAGTGAATTAACCAACTAATCTCCAAAATAGTCCCAGAGATTCAAATTAAAGCATTAAAAATCTATACTATTTCTTTAAGTTGTTTTTCTTGCCTCTTTTGGGGGGAAGTACCAAGCATCAAACTCAGGACCTTGTACTTGGGAGGCAGGTACAGTGCCACTGTGCTAAATCCCCAGGACCCGTTTCATTGGCCTTTAAATAAAATTCTTTTTACCAGAAATGTTTTAACAGACATGTCTCTGTTTCTCCATATGAAAAAGAAAATTGAACACAATAATTTGAAGAGACATGACTTCAAAAATCATCACTTTTTGAGCAAGCTAGTCCTCAGTTTGGAGCAGCCCTGATTTTCTAAATGTGTGTATTTCATAACATGTAAAACATTTCTAAAATCTGGTAACAATACTTATTGGAGTGTATTAGACAAATAGTTTGCTCTTGAACAGTGCCACATATTTTGAAAGCTGTATACAGAATACCTAATAAGCTGTATAGAGAATACCTAATACATACAATCACATTTTCTTTTTATGTTAGACATATTTATAAATAATGCTTCAAATTTTATACTATTTCATTCTACTATGATTGTAATATTTTATGACTAACATGTACTGTGGTATCTAGCACCCTCACTTAATACATGAAGAATATGAAGGAGCATTATTTGGATGACTTTCCTCAGAGACAAAACAAATACCAGTCTCAAATTTTAGATATATACTAACTAGGCAGAAATTTTTTCTGTGAAGTGAATACAGAACTCAGGAATATGAAAATAGAAAGTTTTTTTTAGAAAAAAATGTAGTATTTTTCTGGTGTTATTATAATTTAGTCTTTTCCTTAAATTGTCATTGTACACCATCATCTGATTCCTTTTCTATATATTTTATTTCAACTGAGTTATCATATTTTATATTTTCCCATAGAAATCGGAAATATACCTCAGAATCACAATTTCAGATAGGAATTTAAGCTAATTTTTTTTAGTATAAATGTTGACTTTGAATATGTATCTTCTGTTTTTTATCTAATCCTAAAAACTGAGTAATTCCAAAAAAAACCCTCTTAATTTGTGAAATATCCCACTTCATTAGCAAAATTATATATATATTAGTTTTGATATATTTTGAATAGTATATTCCCTATGAGACATTAAACTAGTGAAAAGTAATTTTTTTTTCCTCTCTGTACCAGGGATTGAACTCAGGACTTTGAACTTGGGAGGCAGGCGTGGTGCCACTGAGCTAAATTCCCAGCCCAAAGTAAATTTTGTTAATGACTTTTGTGATTACTCCTCATTTGGGAATAAAAATTAGAACTTCCCTTGTGTTTATCTGCTTTTCACCATCTTTAAAGAAGACAAAAATTTTCACCTACTTCCTCTATGTCAATCATTAAAAATTACTAGGAAGAGGAAATGTAATAACATTATTTGAGTATATAACCATGGGGTGGAAATTATCCAAGAAACTTTATATTACTTATATCAATACTCCAGTATAACATGTAACAGAAAATAGATATTAATCTGACCATAGATGCTGATCATATTTTAAATCATTTTTGAAAAAAGAATTCCATCCTAGATTTCTGAAATACAGCCTCAACATATTCTGTCATTGATGATATGTTTTGGCATTGTTCCAGACCATATCTCAGTAGCTAGCACTGAATGTGTATATTTTAATTTAATTATATGTCAATTGATTTTGATTTGTGGCTTCTTTTCAATCAAAATGAATTTAGAAAATTAATTAACTTGAGGACAAGATACCAAAACAAGATTATATGAAAGCTCAACTCTAAGACCACATAAGAAATAAAATGTCTTCTGTCATTTTAATTTACTCTGCCCTTATCACTTAACTATCAAATGATGTCGTTCTGACATTTAGAAGATAATATGCATAATAAATGTCAAGATTTTTTCTACAAATACAACTTACTTTTCAAAAGCACAATAACAAAAGTTCAGGTATCATGAAATTTGTTCTCTTTTCACACTGTAAGCTTTGCCTAGGAACACATCAGCTAAACCTGATTGTGTTGCCTAGCAACCATCTGACAATTGTACTCCTTAGATGACCTGGATATATATCTGACTGTTAACCCTTATTCAACTGACTTAATTAAATACCTAGAAATGCTTAGGGTTTCTACACAAAAGAATATTGAAGTAAAATTTAATTTTAACTTTGAATAAGAGGTCAATTTTCTTATTAAAGGAATTGAGGAATCAGACATAACATGGTAAGACATTTTTAAAATAGCAATGAATTACTAAAAAAGAATAATGACTTGAATTTTTTCATGTAGTAGACTTGATATTAAAAAGCACACTGAGTAATTCCTGTAATTGCAACTTTAACTTCTAACTTGTATGCATGAGCATTTTCTCAAATTTTAAACGTCACAAAAATTCTGAAGAACAGATCATTGACATTAGCTCAGTTTTGTCAGTGACAGATTTCTTCAATGCTTAAAACAAAAATCATAAAACTAAACAAAGAGATGTTTAGACAAGCATTAAAGCAAACATTTTAAACTCTACTGTAAATATGGAGCAATAAAATTAAGGATTACACCTGCTGAAAATAGTTATACTTCCAGAAAATATACTTACTGAATATATTATACAAGCATTCACAAATGAAGGCTTAAAACATAAAGAAAAGAGAAATTGAAAGTCTCTACAAAACAGTGACTTTAAATAAATTTTTCTATTTCTTGAGGATAAAAAATAATCAAGTGCTTTGCTGAACTCTGAAATTTTTTACTTAAAATGTTAATTTCCACTTATGAAAATCAAATGTTTACAGTTTTTCATAAAACTGATTATAAATAGAAAATAAGTCCTTATCCCAATGGCTAAACAATTAGATTTTATGTAGCTTAAAGTGGGAAAAAATGTGAACATATATATCGATGTGTCTGTGTCTATGTGTGTGTACAGTAATTAAGAACAGGTAATTAAGAGCAAAACTACCTCGGTACTCATATATTTAAATTTTTAATTTATTAAAATTTTTCATTAAGGATGTCTTTCCACCATAATGGAAAAAATTTATCATGAATATCAATTTATCAAACTCTGAGTGAAGAATAAGACTGATTTGTAAATAGTCTAAAGATTTGCAGTATTAAAAATGGTCCCTACTAAAACTTTGATTCTCCAAAAATAAAAAATAATATAGTTGATTATAGAAGCTTTTTTGAATATATCAAGTATCAATTTAAAAATAATAAAATTAGTGTTACCATTCGTTTTATTTTTTAAGTTGTTAATGTAATTCAATTGATTATTTTTAAATCAATTAGACATTTTATTAGAGTTCTTTTGGCAAAAGGTAAATTGTAGAACTTGGAAGGCAACAAGAGAAAAATTAAGATATCCATAACTCTCAGTATTTTGCATCAAATGGAAAAAGAAAGTATGATAACTGTCCCGGCCCGCGGGTAAGTCAACGGAGACCCTAGAGGGGGAGCGAGGATGAGAGGGGACAGGGGACACGAGAGATGGAGACAAGACAGGTTTCTGATCAAGTCTCGTTTATTGCGGAAGCTGCTACAACATATATACCGTAGGGCGAGAGGGGAGGAGCAAGAGGAGTGTACTGGGGCTACTTCCTTGTTGCCGGGTAGATCTGCAACAAGCCCGGGCATGTCCGTAATAGGCACTCAAGAGTGCCAGCAGGGGGGGCAAGGCCCCCCACAGGTCCTCCCTTTAAAATTGTAATTATAAGAAAGGCGTCAGGAGAGCCAAGCCTGCGGGGGCTGAGCCTGTCTTGGGTCAGAGCAACAAACGTGTCTGCACCATGCACCTTACCCGTCCTCGGTTAACCAGGGAATTAAAGCTCTGGCACCTGTCTTAGGTGGCGCACGAGGGCCTTTTTACAGCATGGCACACTTGCTCAGTTGCCCGTCATTGGCTTGTCAGCCCTCTCACCAGGTACTCATCCTGATCAGCCATGGCTAACCGATTATAATGGACCTGTATGGGCGCTGTTTTTATTGCCTCGATTTGGGCTTTTAGGAAGGCCACAATTTTGTTATAAAGTATGGGCCCTAAGGAAATGAGCAAGAGTAGACCCAATAGAGGCCCCAACAAAGGGAGGAGATAGGGGAGAAAACCATAGAGGCCAGTCCAGAGGGGATTTTGAATGAGTGCTTGTCGTCTTCTGTTCAAATCTTCTTGAAGTTCACGAATTTTTCCCCTGACGATCCCAGATTTGTTGGCATAGAAACAGCAATGTTCATTTAAGGCTATGCAAATCCCTCCTTGTTCCGCCGTGAGGAGGTCCAGGCCCCTTCTATTTTGAAGGACCACCTCAGCCAGAGAATCAATCTGATCTTGTATATCTGTAAGAGTGTTGGAGAGAGCTTGAACATCATTAATCAATTGGTTGGATAATTTGGCATAGGAATGTAACGCCGCTCCGACGCCAGCAGAGCCAGTGGCAAGGGCGCCGGACACCCCTAGCCCCACGAGCAAGGGGACCAGTGATACGGCCCTTTTATGTCTCCCATAAGATTATATGATATAAAATTTACTAAGGGGTCCCTTTAATGAATTAAGACCAGAATAATCATTTTCTGGGTGGCCACTTCTATATTCATCAAAGGGAGTCCCCATCTTAATTCATTTTGACAAACAAGAGTCTATATCTTCCTATTTTGTAACTGTCAATTGCAAATTGATTATTGTTTGTAATGCACATTACTTTCACAACATAAATTCCAATGGTACTTTGATCCATTAACAACCTGGGAAGGAAGGCATGTCTTTAATTCAGTCATGTTTATCTGTAAGTCATTTTAACAATAGGCGAATATCCTATGAAAGGGAAGGAACATATTGAGCTCAACTACACGAACACAAACAACAGACAATAGACAAACATAAGACAGCGTATAAAACTAGGGTGCACCCAAACACAACTAGCCAAATTGAATTATACTATACTCTTGATGATTATTAGATTGTAATTGTAGGCGCCATTGTTAACTGGTTAAGATTGGACAACGTCAGGTCATCGGCATCATCAGCACGCCTATCAACTTGTTTTACTAGGCGTTCTGGGAGCCACCTGGCTGACTTCATTTCCTTGGAGTAAATACACACCGATCCTCGGCCCCAGATAAGTACAGGATCGGGCCCGTGCCATGAGTGGTCCAGGGGGTCTTTCCACATCACCGAGGCAAATTGTCGTTGCATCTCTGGTTGCCAGAAATGATTGGCTGCAGATAAACCTTTGGCATCCAAATTTAAGAAGTTAAGAATAAATAGTGCATGTGATATCAGGTTTCTAGGAGACCCCTTGGTAGGGTACCATTCCCCCTTTTTTATTTTGTCTAAAGTAATTTTGAGTGTGAGATTAGCCCTTTCTATAATGCCTTGTCCCTGAGGATTATATGGGATTCCCGTTATGTGTGTTATTTCAAATTGTTTGCAAAACTTTGAGAAGCCAGAGCTGGTATAGCCTGGACCATTGTCTGTTTTAATTTGTTGTGGACATCCAAGTACTGAGAAGGCAATGAGGAGATGAGCGATGACATGTTTAGTAGCTTCCCCAGACTGCAGGGTGGCAAATATGAATCCACTACAGGTATCAATGTTGACATGTATATACTTAAGAATGCCAAATTCAGGGTAGTGTGTGACGTCCATTTGCCATAGGGCATTTGGAATTAAGCCACGAGGATTAACTCCCAGATGAGGTGTAGGAAGATGAAGAGTGCACGTAGGGCAGGCCTTAATAATTTGTCTAGCTTGTTCTCTAGTAAGCTTATACATAAGGCGAAGCATGTGAGCATTAAGATGATGTAATTGGTGTGCCTTCCATGCCTGGTCAATCGGAATGGGGGCATCAGCATTTATTGAACAGGCAAAAGCCTGCGGTCTTGTGGCTAGGTCTGCTAAGCGGTTGCCCTCTGCGAGTGGGCCAGGTAGGTTAGAGTGGGCACGAAGGTGCCCAATGAAAAAGGATTTGGATCTTTTTCTGATTAGATCTTGTAATTGGAGGAAAAGACCACCAGTCTGAGAAGCAAGTTTGATCAGTCCGCATGTCTCTAATAAGGGGACAGATTGAGCAATGTAAGCACTGTCAGTAAAGAGATTAAAAGCTCGGGCAGGGAATGCAGAAAAGACCGCTCTGACTGCCTGTAGCTCAGTTAATTGGGCCGAAGAGTGGGCGGTTTGGAACTGGACAATGTTATCATCCCACACATAGGCAGCCATCCCGGTGGAAGAACCATCTGTAAAAATGGATAGGGCTTCTGGCAGAGGAGAACAAGAAGTGACTTTCGGGAAAATGAAGTCATGTCTGTTGGCAAAGTCAATGAGTTTGTTGGGAGGATAGTGATTGTCTAATAACCCTGAATAAGAAGCGAGAGCAATTGGCCAGGAATCGGTAGTCTGCATAAGCCAATCGATCTGATCTTTAGGGTAGGGTTGGATAATGACATCAGGTTCTTTTCCAAAGTACATCTTTCCATGGTCTCTGCCTAAAATAACCAGGTCTGCAACTGCAACATAATAGGGATAAAAGACCCGCTTAGGGGAAACTGGGAGATGAACCCACAAAAGGGGAGCGGTTTGCCAAAAGACAGCAGTGGGAGAAAGAGAGGTTTTGCAGATGATATACTGTAAAGGAGAGTTATACTCTATAAAGGTAATTGTTTGATTTTGGATGGCTTGTTCTACCGTGCTAATGGCTTTGCACCCCTCAGCAGTGAGCTCCCGAGGTGAAGTGGGGTGGCTATCACCTTGTAGGGTATCATAGAGAGGCTTCAGGTCATGTTTGGTGAGTTTTAAATAGGGCATAAGCCAATTAATGTCTCCGAGCAATTTTTGGAAGTCATTCAGAGTTTTAAGATTGTCCAGTCGTAAGGTAAGCTTTTGGGAGGAAATGCGACATCCCTTCATCTGAAATCCGAGGTAACTGTAAGGGTCTTTTAGTTGAACCTTATCAGGGGCAATCTGGAGGCCACAAGATTCAAGGGCCCGCCGAAGGTCAGCATAACAAGCTAAAACCTCACTTCCTAATTGTCCCGCCACGAGGATATCATCCATGTAATGGATAATATACATTTGAGGCCAATTGTCTCGGGTGGATTGGAGAGCTGCGGCTACAAATGACTGACACAGGGTGGGGCTATTGGCCATGCCTTGGGGCAGCACTAGCCATTGAAAGCGCTGCATTGGGGCACAGAAATTCGTCTCTTGAACGCTAAATGCGAAGCGTTTTTGATCAGCGGGATGTAAGGGAATGGTGAAAAAACAGTCTTTTAGATCAATGACAACCTTATAGTATTCAAGGGGGATGGCTACCGGTGAGGGAAGACCGGGTTGTAAGGCTCCCATAAGTACCATGGTTTTGTTGACTGCTCTGAGATCTTGCAAGAGCCTCCATTTTCCCGACCGTTTTTTAATGACAAAAATGGGAGTATTCCAAGGGGAATGGCCAGGAATGATATGGCCAGCATGAAGCTGTTCCTGCACCAGCTGTTGCGCTGCTAATAACTTTTCCTTGGAAAGGGGCCACTGATCGACCCATACTGGATCATCTGAGAGCCAGGTGATCTTTTCAGCATGGACCGCAGGAGTGTCAATGACCCCTATGGAAAATGGCCTAACCCTGCTCGAGGGGGCCGAGGGACGGGCTCAATGGGGCGAGTGAGGCTTGTAGGGTGTTTTCCTAACCCTGTTCCTGGAATGTACCCATTTTTAAACATCTGCATAGTGACAATTTCATTGGGGCTGGAAATAATTAGCCCCATTTGTGATAATAGGTCTCTCCCCCATAGATTGACAGGCAACCCGGAGATGATATAAGGTTAAATGGTGCCCTGATTACCATCGTGATCCCTCCAGGTCAGATCTTTGGCACTTTGTTTAGGATTTTGACTTTGACCTATACCCCTGAGATGGGTGAGGGTGTCCTTTAATGGCTACGCCCAAGGCCAGTCTTCTCCCTTTATGATAGTTACGTCAGCCCCAGTGTCTACCAATCCAGAAAACTGTCTCCCATCTAACCACAAGGTCATGAGAGGCTTTTGTGCTGAAAGTATCTCCGACCAGTAGACATCGGATGAGCTGAATCCCTGGCTGCCTCGGGCGTTGTTAAGAGCCTTATTAGAGGTAGAGAGAAGGGGAAGGAGTAACAATTGAACAAATCTTTGGCCTGATTGAATGGTGTTAATAACTTTGGAGGAAGAAACCATAACTTTAATTTCCCTGGAGTAGTCGTTATCAATCACTCCTGGGTATACCAACAGTCCACTCATGGTGGTGCTGCTTCTGCCTACTATGAGGCCAAAAGTCTCTTTAGGGAGGGGTCCAAAAATTCCTGTGGCGAGGGCCTGGACTCCCATTTCTGGGGTCAATACTGTGTGGGTGGTGGCACTGAGGTCCAATCCGGCACTTCCTTTTGTGGCTCTGACGAGGTCTGAAATGGATTGCTGTTTACTGGAGCAAAATTGAGTGCCCCATAAATTTGTTTGGAATTGGGGGCCTGGGGCTGGCCCCCCCTCCCATTTCCCGAGTTTGAACCCTGGGGAGGGGGGAGGGGCCAGCCCTGGGCATCAGTCTTGGATCGGCACTCACTCGCCCAATGCCTCCCTCGATTGCATCGGGGGCAGGGCCCTGGGGGCGGAGCGTTGGGGCCCTGCATTTTAGAGGTCGGGCATTCTCTAGCAAAATGGCCGGTGGCCCCACACCGGAAGCACTTATTGCCGACGTGGCATTGCAGGAATTGTTTGACTGTGAAGCCTTGCATGGCAGCTGCCATGGCAAGGCCCTGTTGGTAGGTGGCCCCAATGTCAGAGCAAAGGCGAATGTAGCCGGAAAGGTCAGTTTTCTTTTTATAGGGGCGGATAGCTGCCTGACAGGCGGCATTGGCGTTTTCAAAAGCAAGCTGTTTAACGAAATCCGTCCCCATCTCCGCGCTCCCAAAAATTCGGCCTGCCACCGTGAGAAGGCGGTGGACAAAGTCCGCAAACGGCTCGTCTGGCCCCTGCCGGATATTAGTGAGGGAGGCACTTACGTCTCCTTTGGAGGGGAGTTTTCTCCAGGCCCTAGTGGCTGCGGTCTGAATCTGGGCATACAACCCCGCATCAAATTGCATCTGTTGGTCATTAGCGGCGTAGGCCCCCTCCCCAAGGAGCATGTCAAGCACCCATCCATTCCCCGCCTGAGCATTGCGCCTAGCAGTTTCTCGGCAATTTTCAACATATTCAGATTTCCATAACAAATAATCACCTCCTGCAAGGCTGGCACGGGCCAGGGTCTGCCAATCAATTGGGGTGAGCCAATTTTCTGCCACCGATTCTAAAATAGCCATGGTGTAAGGTGCAGTGGCCCCGTATTGAGCCGCAGCCATTTTAAGCTCTTTAATAACCTTGAAATCAAAGCCGCTATGGTGTCTCCATGCCTGACCCTGTGCGTCAGCAGTCTCAGTTACAGGGAAGGCTTCCACAGGTTCAAGTTCTAGGGGTACCCTTGATCCAGATGGCACCCTGGGGGTCGCCCCTCTAATGGGGGGTCGTGGCTTAAGGGTGTCTTCTCTAGGGACATTTTCATGGGCCTTGCCTGTTCTTAAGCCTTCAAGCTGGGTAATAAGTTCTTGATGTTCCTTTTCTAACCTTATCTGTTCTTTGAGGAAGTCTATTTTGTCCCGGAGTTCCTTCTGGGGATCAACAACAGGATATGCCAGAGCGGGAGTGTTGGGGCCCAGAGGAATGTAAGGAGGGGGGCACCCAGAGCCGCCCTGCAGTGCCCCCCCCCCGCAGACTCGTCAGTCCCGGAGCCATTTTGGGGCGGCTCTGGGGGTGGAGGCGGGCAGCGATAGGCTTGAAGGGAGGGATATAGGGGCGGAACCTCCCGCAGGGGCAGGGCTGCTTCGGAAGCAGGAGTCTGGCGAAGCTTTGCCTTATAGGGCTTGGCAGGGATCGTGGCCGTCTGGGATTGGTCCGAGGGAGCGTTATGTCTGTCGGGGGCGGGATCATCATCACTGTCAAAGGACATCAAGTCCTCTTCCTCGTCTGGCGAGGAAGTGGTGGCCTTGACGGGCCTGGGTCCCGGCGTCATATTGGCGTCCTGGGAGACTGTGTCGGTGTTGCCTGGAGGCGTTGGATTTTCACCAGTGCAGAGGGCTATCTGTCCAACCTGGATAGCTTGAGCTACCAGTGGGTCCCTCGTCTTTTGGGAAATAATATCATTGATCAAATTCCAATAAGAGAACGCCGCAATGGGGACCTTTCCGGGTCCGCAAGCGGCATAATAATCCTGAAGAGCTTCCCCTACCCTTTTCCATCTCTTTTCGTCAATGGTTCCCTTGGCAGGGAACCAGAGAAAGAGATCCTTAATATAATCAAAAAATTTCAGCAATTGTTTGACTGTAACCTTTACCCCTCGTGCCTGTAATGTCTCCTTGAGACCTTGCACGAACAATTCGTGCTGACTAATGCCCTGTCCCATAATCGCTGCTCAACTTACCGAGGTGTGAAAAAGATGGCAGGTCTACGTCAATTGCAAGCCTCTCCTGTGTCGAGTGTGCTCTTTGTTCCTCAATCTTAATCTTAGGGCCCCTGAGCAGCGTCCTTCACTGGATCCCCCATTCTCGGGCCCCACGTTGGGCGCCACTTGTCCCGGCCCGCGGGTAAGTCAACGGAGACCCTAGAGGGGGAGCGAGGATGAGAGGGGACAGGGGACATGAGAGATGGAGACAAGACAGGTTTCTGATCAAGTCTCGTTTATTGTGGAAGCTGCTACAACATATATACCGTAGGGCGAGAGGGGAGGAGCAAGAGGAGTGTACTGGGGCTACTTCCTTGTTGCCGGGTAGATCTGCAACAAGCCCAGGCATGTCCGTAATAGGCACTCAAGAGTGCCAGCGGGGGGGGCAAGGCCCCCCACAGATAACTATGATAAAATCAAAGTCAAGTCAGAATGTTTATTATTTTTTTATTATAAGGGTAAAAGAATATTTCCAAAGATGGAAAGAAAAATAAAAGCAGAATAACAATGAAGAAAAAAGCACTTTTGAAAGAAAAAGTTGATAGTGAATCTGAGAAGAAGAAGATAAGGTTCTATAATACAGATGGAAGGGCATCATCTGATCTTAGAACTAAAGAGTGAAGGTAATCGTACATACTCAATTTATATGTTGTGGTGAAAATTGGCAGAGATGCACATAGATATACAAAGCAAATTTCCTTTTTTTTCCCCCTTTCACTGCATGTAGCCAGTTAGATCTTTTTTTCTCTTCTTTTCAAAGATGAAGAAAAGACAAACAACTTTCCCATCATAAATTCTCCAGTAATATCAAAGGAAGTTCAAAGTTTATCCAGGGAGGACTTCCTTGATGGCAGCCTTGACTGGGTTCCAGCTTTACCCTGGGCCAAAATGGTTACCTGTGGGTGTGAGAGACAGTCAATATTGCTGAGGAAGAGTCAAGAGCAGCTGGAGTAAGCATTTTCACACACTGGTATAAAAATGTCCTTTGATTGTCCCAGCCATGCTCCCTTAAGCATCACATACTCTGTATGGGACAAGCACAAAGGGCATAGTACAGAGGAATTCTTACCATGAAAGATAAAAATTGGAAAGAAACTAACTTTTCACACACATAGACTCTATTCCAGGTGTTTTTGAAAATTGTACAGTTTTGACTGTTGGAGTTTGGCATCAGACAAACTTTGAAGACAGTTTAGGCTTTCCAACTTCAAAGCTATGTGAGTTTGGGCAAGTTAATAAAATGTCATGAGATTAAATTTTTCTTCAGGAGAGCAATACCTTATTAAATGAAATAAAATTATTCATGTGAAACATTTAACATAGTGCCTAGAAAATAGAAATTGCTTAAAAATAAAAGAGGGAAAGGCTATAAATGGGTTTTCAAAAATAGAACAAGTGTTTTGCACTTTTAAACACATTCACATTTATTCTGATATTACAAAAATGAGAAATATAACAGACTTTAAATTTTGCATCTACTCTATACTCAATTTGAGTATGTTAACTCGTCTATAGTGTAAAAAGCTTTTGCAAAGTAAAGACAGTTAACCTCACTGAATGCAAAAAGTCAAATAATTTCTGTAATTTAATCAAAGTTCACTCATCTAGCAATTTTTAAAACCTTCTTTGTGCCAGATTGTTTTCTAGATGATCAGTATATAGAAGCCAATAATTAAGGCAGAGTAAACTAGATGAGCACTAGTGTCCTAATCTGGGCCATTTTATTCCAAAGCTTCTTGTCCTTTGATATGCTACTTTCTATTTTGAAACAGCTAAATTGAGCACCCTTTCCCTAGTGGTGAGCAACAAAGAGAATTCTAACAAGGTAGCCATAGCTATAATCAGCATGAAATATCTAAACCAGAAATCAAGCAGGTTTAGTATATAAAGCACAGAGAAAAGTTAATGAAACCAGAATGTTGATATTGTTACACATACATTCAGCCTTAATTGGCCAGAAGTAAATGTTGGCTTTAATAAGCAATCAATCTAAAATAATTATATTGCTTTAATATTAGCAAAATTCAAGTTAAAGGTTAATGGAACAGCTCGTGCATTCAATGAACATTTATTGAACACCTCCTAAGTGCCAAAGTGGAACTCCTGAGTTAGAAATTACAGAAGTAAGAATGAGCAAGAAGAATGCAGGACTAGTACGTAGCCTCTTGTGTGGGATATAAGTGAGAGGGCAATAACAGGTAGGTTCTTGATGAGGGTCAACATATCTTGTGGAAGCAGATGAAATCATAATGTAATCTCTTCAGGAAGTGGGAATCATGGAAATGTTTCTGAATAAAAGTGTCTGTGCTGCCCTAGACATTTATTTCAATATTGAGTCTGGGTGTTTCTATACATGTATTTTTGGATGATATGAACATTTGAATTTGCAGACTAAGTGAAGCAAATTGCCCTCCCCAATGTGATCTCTTATAATTAGTAAAATAAAAAGGTAGCATAAGGAAGAATCCACTACCTGCCTCTCTTCAAGCTGACATATGTTTCCTCCTGCCTTTTGACTCAAACTTGGACTGAATATTATGCCATAGACCACCCTACTTTAGGCCTGTAAATTTGAACTCAAACTACACCATCAGCTCCTTGGCTTTCCAGGCTGCCTGCTATCGGTCTTGGAACTTCCCACCCTTCATAACATAAACCAAAATTTATAATAAATCTGCTTCTACATACATGCATACATATCCTATTGGTCCTGTTCCTCTAGAGAGCTCTAACAAAGACAGAAATGTTTCAAGTAAGAAAATGGAGGGAGTGCATCTTGTGCCTGCCTGGCAAGTGCAAAGTCCTGAATTTGATCCCCAGTACTGGGGGGAAAAAAGAAAAAGAAAATGGTGGGCCGAAAATCTCTGAGTATGAGTAAGCTATTCCAGGAACTAGAAAATGTTCAGTGGCACTATTGCAGAGAATGGTGAAGAAAAAAGAGAATAGGCGACTGGAACAGGATTATGAAAATAATTGTAACCCCTGGGTCTTAGTCCAATTTCTACACCAGTTACAGAATACTGTAAAACAGGTAATTCATGTGGAAGAGAAATCTAGTTCTTCCAGTTCTGGAGACTGTGAAGTCCAGGGTTGAAGGGCCACATCTGGTTAGGGCTTTCTTGCTGCTTCATAATATGAACAAGGGCATCACATGGTGTGATGCAATAGAGATGCAAGAGAGAGTGGTTCAGGAACAAGGAAATATACAATGTATCTATAATATCTAAGCCACTCCTGAGATAGTGGCTTAATCCATTTATGCAAGTAAGGTCTCATGACCTGATACTCATCACAGCAGCAAGTACATTTTAATATGAGTTTGGGAAGAGATATTAAAACCATAACACCATGTTAAAGAGTTTTAATTTTAGTTGTAGTAAAGGAAGGATCCAGCCCATGATATAATCATGAAAGTGTCATGATACAAATGAATTTCTGCCTGCATAGTAGCTTTAGGAGAATCAGGTAAACCAAATAAGGTGATGTCACAGTATCTGAGTGTTATAGTTTGGATATTAAATGTCTCCAAAAGGTCAATATACTAAAGGCCTGGTCACCAGCAGGTGATGCTATTGTGAGATGTGGCAACTTTAGGAGATGTGACCTAGTAAAAGAAAATTAGGTCATTTGGGTTTTGTGAAGGAGACATTTAGTCTCTCTCTCTCTTTCTCTCTCCCTCCCTCCCTCCCTCCCTCTTCCTCTTCTCCCTCTCCTCTTCCTCTTCCTCTTCTTCTTCTTTTACTTCTTCTTTTTCTTCTTCTTCTTCCTCTCCCCAATTGTCATGAGGAAAACAACTTTGCTCTACCACATCATCCTTGAAATGGTGCCCAGTTTTTCAGCAGGGCCAAAAACACTAGAGCCAAGTTACCCTTGTCTGAAATCCCTGAGCAAAATAAACCTTTCCACTTTCAAATACTTTGTCTCAAGTATTTTGTCCCAGCAATGAAAAGCTAACTAACACACCAGGCTAGCTATGTGGCTAACCCAGATCTGGGGACAGAGAGTAGAAAATAGACTCACTTAAGGAGGTAGAATTCAGAATACATAGTGACTGTCTGGGTTAGGGTGAGCTGCTTATGGTACCGGGGATCAAACTCAGGACGTTGGTCTTGTGAGGCAGGCGGCGGCACCACTGAGCTACATCCCCGGAGAGCTGCTTATGCAGTAAGAGGGATTTCAATGATTCCCAGTAAGAAATTATGCAACTATATGACTGGTAGTGTTCTATTTCACTAAAATTTAGATAAAGTTCATCTCTTTATAACTAGTTTAAATGTCTATAACAATGAACATTCAAGACAATGTTGGCATGGAGTTCAGGGGCAAAACATGGTTTGACTGTGTAGATTGAGAAATCTTTGGAAAAATGCAATTGTGTTTGTCTAAGAAAAGAAATATCCTCAAGGAGGACACTCTGGTTGCATTCCTATATAATACATTGACTGAGTTAAAAACATGTGGAATAATCAGTAATTCACTTCATATACCTACTTTCCATTATTAAGACCTTTCTGGGAAGGAGAGGATTTCATGATGAACTGCAATCAGGTGCTATAAATCTCCTTATGACAGTAGCTCAAATAAAAAAGACCAATTGGAGAAAGGAACAGCCACTGGGGACATAAGAAGTTATAAGTAAACATTATAATGAATACCAGCTACAGCAGATGTTCAAAAGTGTTGCTATCAAATAAAATCTATTTTCAAAGAAAGTACCAACTTGTAAACTCTATATATAAAATGAAAGTCAAATGACTATGATTTGTTCTATTTTCTTTAAAATGTATCTGTATATAGGTAAATGGATGAAACTTGAGACCATAATATTCAGTGAAATAAGGCAGACACCCAAGCTTAAATATCACATGGCTTCTCTCATATGAGAAATCCACACAACAAAATAGAAGATAGATAAATAGGCAGCAGGGAGATCTTTTCAAATTGACGAGGGAATAAGAGATGGGAGGAAGGGAATATTAAAAAAGAATTGAAGAAAAAAAATAACAGTAGAGCTTGTCCAAATGGAAAGGGGACCAACAGTTGGAAGGAGCGGGGAGGTTGAGGAGAGATTGAGGAAAAAAATTGGGTTATGATGTGTTATGTACATGTACCAACTTCGCACAATAAATGAAACTATTATGTACTGCAAACACTAATAATCAATCAAATTTAAAAAATATATTTGAATAATTTACTGTATCTACCCCCTATCTTCAAACATCATGCCTTATATCTCAAGGTGAAATGTGAAGTTCTCATTTCAAAAAATACTCCATATCATTCATGAAATAAAATTGTATCTTGATGGTAATCACACAGTAAATTTCATGCATCATGTTACAATTAATTATTGTTAGATTGGTCAAACACCAGTATGCACTATTAATATAATGGATCAGTCAAAAGACTAGATAGTGAATCTAAAAATACCAGTATCATAACAACTCATTAGAGAATTCACCCTTGGTATTCAAAACTATTTTTCTCAAATGCTCTCCAAACAGACATATATAGCTTCATTTTTTCCCTTCCAAATTTCCTTATTATTTAAAGATGGATTTTTTTTACTTCCACTTGTTTTTCTCTTCTTACCTTTAGAAACTCTATTCCCTGAAAATATCATAGAAGCTAGTCTGCACAAGAATGCTTTCAGTAAATATTTAGAAGAGAGCAATAAATATATTTCCTATTTGAAACATAAAGAACATCATGGGAAAGGGAGTAAAGAAAGTTGGGTGAAGATATGAAAGTAATATTTTAATAATGATTGTATTATTGAGTAATGCTGCATGACAGATACATTGCCAAATGATTTATTTAATAGTTAAAAGCTTGAATAATAATTCAGTATGGTACAGATGAAATGATGGTGAGAAATAAAGAGAAACAAAATAACATTTGTTAAACACAAACATTTTGCCAGAATCTGTGCATACATTACTAGATTTATTCTCAAAAATCTTATCCGGTGAAACTAAAATTACAAGACAAACCTTCTTTGTCAAAAAATCATCTTGTTTTCCCAAAATCATACTGCTTTTTTACCCACATCCTGTAGCCTCATGCAAGTAAGAGAATTGCTGGTACTAAGCTCGAAATCAAATTGCTAGAGAAAAATATCTTTTAACAATGGTTGTGTGATTTTAAAAGTAAGTATGATTTTTGTTTTTAGGATATGAGAACTATTTCAGAATTGATTATGTGTTGTGAGCATTTTTGTTGTTGTTGTTGTTACCAGGAATTGAACTTGGGACCTTGCGCTTGCAAGGCAGGCACTGGAACCACTGACCTAAATACCCGGCCCTGAGTATGTGTTGAATAAAAGAAAAGAAAAAGGTGATAGTGAATAATACAGCTAATAGATATCTAAGTGAATAGCTAATAAGGAATTTTCAATAATCAGAAATGAGGTGTTGCTATTGTTTTGAATAAAAGAGCAAAATTACTTATATAAATTAGGATATGAAAAGTCAAAAAGTCTTTCTGGAGCACCTGAAATACACATTCCTAGTTAACCATATTCTAAAGGAAAAAAATGTTGATACCATTAGGAAATACTGAACATTTTAACAAAATCTTCCATATTTTTAATGGTCTAGTTTTACTTTGAAACATAGTATATAAGTATGCTTATTTTTAGTTGCATTTAAAGAGTAAATTTTTGGTGAATATGGCATAAATACATAAATTTAGGGCCAGGGATGTAGTTCAGTGGTGTCAACCTGCCTGGCAAGTACAAGGTCCTGAGTTCTCCCTCCCCCTCCCCCCATACCAGAATAAATTCCTAGCCCTCCCTTCAC
This sequence comes from Heterocephalus glaber, assembly GCF_053883595.1. Lineage (NCBI taxonomy): Eukaryota > Metazoa > Chordata > Mammalia > Rodentia > Bathyergidae > Heterocephalus > Heterocephalus glaber. The sequence goes on along the minus strand of NW_028258344.1, from coordinate 25,951,235 downwards.
CCTCTCCACTCTTCCCTATTTACAAAGACTTTATTTTCATTTTCTCCATTTCTCATCATTTTTCCTTTCCCTTCTTTCCTTTCCCCTGCCCCTCCCACTACCCTTACCCCTTTGGACCTTTTCTTCCTATTTTACATTATCAATTATTCATTTTAATCATTGGTACATTTTAGGTATACAATATAATGACATTCATCATTGGAAATTTTCACCTTTACATAATCTCTCTTGGTTCTTATTTTTCACCCTTGCCCAGCCCTCCCTTCAACCCCTCCATTCCTCCCTATTTACAAAGATTTTGTTCCTATTTTTCCATTTTCTCATATTAATCCCATTCCCTTCTATCCTTTCCCCTGTCCCTCCCATTTCCTTCCCCTTTGCCCCTTTTCTTCCTATTTCACATGACCTATTATACATTTAGTCCTTATTTACACTTTCAGTTTCTCACACCAGAAAAAGTATTCTGTATTTACACATGTGTGTCCTATTTATTTCACTTAAGAGTATCGCCTCAATGTGCATCCACTTAGCTATAAATGTCTCTAATTTCTCATTTTTTATGGCTGAGTAGTATTTCATTGTATAAAAAAACCACATTTTCTTTATCCAGTCTCCAGTTGATGGGCATTTGGGCTGTTTCCAAGTTTTAGCTATCACAAAACCTCAGTTGTCTGTGAACTAGCACAAACAATCAACAAGTGGGATCTCTTCTTATTGAAAAGTTTCTGCACAGCAAGAGAAACCACCAGCAGTGTGAAGAGACAACCCACAATGTGGGAAAAAAATCTTCACTTGCTTTGCCTCGGACAAAGGTCTACTATCTCAAATCTGTGAAGAACTTAAAAAGATCAGACTTCCCAAATTTAAAGACCCAATCTGAAAATGGGCATCTGAAATGAACAGACATTTCTCAGACAAAGAAGTAGAAATAGCAAATAAATACATGAAAAAATGTTCAACATCACTGGTCATTTGAGAGATGCAAATGAAAACAATGCTGAGATTCCACCTCACTCCAGAAAGAATGGCTGCTATCATGAAATCAACCAATAACAAATGCTGGTGGGGCTGTGGGGAAACAGGAACCCTGCTCCACAGCTAGTGGGAGTGTAGACTGGTGCAACCACTGTGGAAATCAGTATAGAGATAGCTCAAAAAGCTAGGACTGGAAGTTCCATTTGACCCCGCTATTCCACTGCTGGGGATCTTCCCCAAAGAATTAAAAGAATCATACCACAGTGATATATGTCATTGGGTTTTTTAAGAGGTTTCACAGCATAAAAGCAGAAAGAGGCCACAATCTCTCCCACAATGTGTATAAAGATGATGTTACTGTGAAAATCAGAGCTAGCAAAACAAGAAAAGTCAGCATTTCACATTACTGTTAGCCATGACGTCTGAAATTGTAGACAGGGTATGTCATTGAAAAGAACAGACAAAACATAGGGGCTTCAGTGAGTCATTATTCTTTCATGAAGGTAATAAATTGTAATACTAAACTACATGTCTATCATTCTTATCAAAATAGACTTTCATTGGTATTTAATTTTAAAGGAACAGAAATTTACAGATTAAAGTGGAAGATGTGAAATTTTGTCTGCCCCAATAATGTTGTAAGCTGGAGCAGTGTTAAAGGAGAAGCAAAACACAGGGCTAGTTTTAGCTGGTTCTCTCCACTGGCTTGTTAGCAAATATAAAACTCATACAAACTCAGCATTCTGCTACCCTAGATACATCTAGTTGAAAAAAAGAGGTCTTCTGTCATTCCATTAATTTCCCCTAAATTTGTAAGAGTTTAATTTAGCTACCCTTAAATGTATAAACTTAATGAATACTAAATATTTTTAAAAGGCAAAATAAAACATCAATTTTGACAAGGTTGCTATATATAGGGTTTTTTAAATTAAAGAAGCAAAAAGGATAAAGTTATTTAAAATAGATAATAGAATTTAAATAGTCATATCTATCTACAGATGAAGATATCCAGACCTGCATACAGTTTATATAATGAATTGATATTCAGCCGAGCAGTCTCTTGTTATAGTGCTTTGCATGTTTCTTCCCATCAGGTAATTCCAGTGTCTGTAGTTTTGCTGCTTTTGTAGAAAAGATCTCTTGATATTGTGCCTTTGACTGAATGACATGCAGAGCACATACCTACACCCAAAAAAGTCAAAGAACATGACATGATAAAATCACAGTTTATTCTTCTTCTGATAATTTCAAATTTTAAACTCCATGGGGTATTGTATCCCTTTGACAGTATAACCTTGTGAACTATAGCATGCTCTCTTTTCTTTCTTGATAATGAAAACTTTCAAATATACATAAATGTAGAGAAAATATAATGAATACCCATTTTATGTACTACGTATTTAACAAAATAAACATTTACCATTCTTAGCATATCTTTTAAGTTATATGCCCTTATAAAATAAAATAAACTGAGTTATAACATAATAAAATACTACTATATTTTACATTATAATTTATGTTTAAACTGGGCTCCATAAACTGATGAATTTAATGAAAGAAAAACTAGATAGATGATAGATATAATATATATGATTATACACATGTGCATATACATATACATTACATGTGAATATATATACACGTACAAGACACAGGATAGAATATAGATAGATGATAGATAGATATCCCTCTCCTAAAGAATAAAATGCTTAATGTTTACTAACTTCTGCCTAGAGAGCACAATGCCAGAGTTCTAGTTCTGAGTCCAGACAAATTAACATTTACACATTAAAAAATTTCTTAAAATACTAATTTTGTTAAATAATAAATGATTAAATTATTCAAATATGTAGAATATATATTAAACTAAATGTAAAAAAATAAGTGATAACCAGAAATATGCTGTACATGTCATAAGAAATTAATTTTTTAATATCCATGTACTATAAAGAATATTTTTCAAGAATGTAGTAGAAATTACTAACAGCTCTTCCTCATCAGTATCATGGGGCTAGAAAAGCATATATGAGTGATTAGGGTTGAGATCCATAACATGAAAACATTGAGTGAGTTTCCCAAATGTAAGGCAGTAAAAGACTTTCTCCCCAGATTAAAATAAATAAATTCAACTTCAAAACTTCATTACAGTTCAAGACTAGATAGGAATTTGTATTCATTTTCCTTATTAAAATATTTTAAAATTTAGGGGCTTAAAATAACACAAATTTATTATCTTAACTCTGTAGGTGGAAAGACTGACATAGATCTCAAAGGATTAAAAAGTCCATAGGACCATTTTCCTTTGTGTAGGCTCTAGAGCAATTGTAGTGAACCTGTGGCAACTCAACTCAACAAAAACAGTGAAGAAAATAAGAAACAGTAAGTAAAAATTTTAATATTATAGATTGTGTTGGCATATAATTTCCCTCGTATCTTCTCACAGCTTCCTTCCTTATACATGTAACCTTATACAAGGATAATAGTGTAATAATGGAACTGGATTTATTTTACATAAATCTAAAGTAGATTCTGATTAGTTAAGAGTTATGTGGTCTTCAAACAATAAAGAATAAAGAAATGAAAAAATCAGCAAAGGATTTAAAAGATTACACTGGAAAATATTCACAAAAGAATTAAAAGATTACACTAGAAAAAATAAAATAATACAAAATGAATAGAAGACAAGACATATATAAAAAGAAAAGGTGAAATGTCAGTCATAAAGCCAAGTATACAAAATATTTATTAAGTGTGAATAGATTTAAAAATCCAGTTAGTAGGCAAGATAATTAAAAGGATGAGAAAAAGAATCAAAATCTATTCCGTCTATAGAACACAGATTTAAATCTAGACATAAATCTGCAGACGCACTAGCAAGGTCACAAGTCATGAAGAACACACTGAATCAGCCTGCACCCCAGCAGCAATCCACTGGACACCCTCCCTTTCGTCTGTACAGACACCTGGTTCCACACTACAAAGACACAGAGGACACTGGACCACCAGACCATGGTACTGGGTCCCGCCACTCCCGGCCCAGAGGTAGGAGCTTCTGAGCCTCCATCTCACTGCTCCTGGTCCAGAGGAAGGGGCTTCCTAGCCACCATACCTCCCACTGCTCCTAGCCCAGAGGAAAGGGCTTTTGGGCCGCCTTCTGTCCCACCACTCCCAGCCCAAAGAAAGGGGCTTCTGAGCCACCATCCCGCCTGCCGCTCCCGGCCCAGAAGTAGGGGCTTCTGAGACACCATCCTATTGCTCCCGGTCCAGAGGAACAGACTTGGTAGCCACTATCCCTCCTGCTGCCCCCAGCCCAGAGGAAAGGGCTTTTGGGCTGCCTTCTCTCCCACTGCTCCCAGCCCAGAAGAAGGGGCTTCTGGGCCACCATTCCTACCACCTCTCCTGGCCCCTGTCCCACCTCTCCAAGCTCAGAGGAGGTGATTCTCGTGGGCGCCAACAGCACCCCCCCCCGGCCCCCCAGTCAAAATGAGAAAACACATAAGTCTCAAAACCAGAAGATCACCTACAGCAAGCCCAAAGGGAAATGAGATGGAACACTCTGATGCTCAACCATCTGGACTCACTGAACTGGCAACAAAAGGGGATCTGGAAAAAATGAAAAAAGAAATAATTTCTCAGATAACAGGAGAAATTGTGCTCCTAGTGCAAGACATGATTAATAAATCTAGAGAGGAGCTGGGGAACATGATGGAATGCCAACATAGGAAACAAATGGAATCCATAAAACATGCAAATAGATTTCCAGGAGATGAAAAATTCCATTGAAAGTCTACACAGCAGAATGAGCCAATGTGAGGACGGAATTTCAGATATAGAACAAAAGATTGTAATTAATGACCAGGAAAAGAAAAATTGCTTCAAAATTAAAAGGGAACATTAGAAATCAATCCAGCAGCTGCTAGACAATACAAAGAAGAATAACATAAGACTGACTGAAGTCAATTAAGAAACAGGAGAGGGTGCATATAACACAAAAAAAACTCTTCACAAAAGTAATGGCAGAAAACTTCCCAAGCAGGGGAAAAGAACTTGACATTCAGATAAGTGAGCCATATAGGACTCCAAATAGCCTTGATCAAAAAAAAATCTACACATAGGCATATAATTGTTAAGATTCCAGAAACTCAACAGAAGAACAAAGTTCTACAAGCAGTTAGAGAAAAGAAACAAATCACATACAAAGGAAAGCCCATCAGAATCACAGCAGAATTCTCAACACAAACTATCAAGGCAAGAAGAGCTTGGAGTGAAATATTCCAAGCCCAAAAGAAAACAGGCTCCAACCCAGATTGATGTACCCTGTAAAATTATTTTTCAAAATTGATGGAGAAATAAGATACTTTCATGACAAAGAGCACCTTAGGAACTTCATGAATAAAAAAACCAGCACTCCAAAGAATTTTACACAATATCCTAGGAACAGACATTGAGGATCACAACCCCAGGAAGCAAACCAGAATGAACCTATCTGGCATGACAAGAAATTAAATGTAAGGGGGGAGAACACAACAAAAAGAAAAAGTCATGGCAATGACAAGTCAATACGTTTCAGTTATAACCATCAATGTTAATGGTCTCAATTCACCAATCAAAAGAAACAGATTGGCAGAATGGGTCAAGAAGCAAGATCTAACAATATGCTGCATACAAGAAACACACTTAATTCAAAAGGAAACTCATAGACTGAAAATTGAAGGGTGGAAAACAATACTCCATGCAACAGGAACCTGAAAAAAAGCAGGAGTAGCTATCCTCTTTGCAGATAAAGCAGATTTCAAACCAACACTGATAAAGAGAGATGAAGAAGGACACTACATCCTTGTAAAGAGAACAATCCAGGAGGAAGAGATGACAATCATAAATATCTATGCACTAAACACTAGTGTGCCAAACTATATAAAACAAAGACTAACAGACATGAAAAATCACATATGCACTAACACAATTGTAGTGGGGGACCTCAACACCCCATTGTCACAAATAGATACATCAACTAGAAAAAAATAAGTAATGAAATACTAGAACTCAATCGAACTCTTGAACAAATGAACTTAACAGTTGTTTACAGAGTTTTCCACCACACAAAAACAGAATACACATTCTTCTCAGCTGCATATGGGTCATTCTCCAAAATAGATTGCATACTCACACATAGAACATGTTTAAGTAAGTGCAAAGAAATTGAAGTTATCCTCTGTATATTATCAGACCATTGTGCATTGAAATTGGAGATCCATAGCAAAAGAAACTGGAAAAATTTCATAAACATGTAGAAATTGAACAAAACACTTCTGAATAACCAATGGGTCACAGAGGAAATTAATGAAGAAATCAGACAGTTCCTTCAATTATATGACAATGACAATACAACATATTGGAATCTATGGGACACAGTGAAAGTAGTCTTAACAAGGGAAATTCATAGCAGTGAATATGCATATTAATAAAAACAGAACGAGCCCAATTAAACAACCTGATACTGCACCTCAAGCTTCTAGAAAAAGAAGAACAGGACAACCCCAGAGCTCATACAAGGGAGGAAATTATAAAAATCAGAGGAGAAATCAATGCAATGGAGACTAAGAGAATGATACAAAAAAATCAATGAAGCCAAGAGTTGGTTCTTTGAAGGAATCAACAAAATTGACACACCTTTAGTCAACCTTGTCAGAAAAAGGAAAGAAAAGGCCCAAATCCATGCAATTAAGTATGAGAAGGGTGACCCAGCAGAAATCCAGAGGATCATCAATACCTACTTCCAGAACCTATATGCCAATAAGATGGACAACACAGAAGAAATAGACAGATTCCTAGATACATATGAATTACCAAAGTTGAACGAAGAAGACCTAAAAATTCTAAACAACCCAATATCAACCAATGAAATTGAAAATGTAATTAAAAACTTATCAACTAAGAAAAGCCCGGGCCCTGATGCCTTCATTGCTGAATTCTACAAGACATTTAGAGAGGAACTGTTGCCACTACTGTTTAAACTCTTCAATGAAATTCAAAAGGAAGCAATACTATCAAATTCATTCCTGGAAGCAAGCATCTCCTTGATTCCCAAAGCAGAGAAAGATCCAACCAAAAAGGAGAACCATAGGCCAATCTCACTAATGAACATAGATACAAAAATCCTTAATAAAATACTGGCAAATAGAATGCAGAAGATCATCAAGATGATCATACACCCTGACCAAGTGGGATTCATCCGAAGGATGCAGGGATGGTTCAACATACCCAAAACAAACAATGTAATACACTATATCAATAGAGCCAAGGTCAAAAACCAAAAGATCATCTCCATAGATGCAGAAAAAGCATTTGACAAAATCCAACATGCATTTATGATAAAAATTCTACAAAAAATTGGAATAGGTGGTCTCTACCTCAAACTGATAAAAGCCATCTATGAAAAACCAATAGCCAATATCATACTGAATGGTCAAAAACTGAAATCCTTCATACTAAAATCAGGAACAAGACAAGGATGTCCACTATCACCACTCTTGTTCAATATAGTTCTGGAAACATTAGCCACAGCAATTAGACAAGAGAAAGAAATAAAAGGAATAAAGATAGGAAATGAAGAAGTCAAATTGTCCTTATTTGCAGATGACATGATTCTCTATATAGAAGACCCCAAGAACTCCACCAAAAGTCTTCTAGACTTAATAACCAAATTCAGTCAAGTAGCTGGTTACAAGATCAACACACAAATATCAATACCTTTCCTCTACACGAATGACAGACTCACTGAGAGAGAAATAGGGCAAATAATTCCTTGCACAATAGCATCCAAAAAACTGAAATACCTAGGAATCAACCTAAAAAACGAAATCAAAAACCTCTTCTCTGAAAACTATGGCATTCTGAAAAGAGAGATTGAAGATGATATCAGAAAATGGACAGACATCCCCTGCTCCTGGGTAGGAAGGATTAATATAGTGAAAATGGCCATACTTCCAAAACTGCTATATAGATTTAATGCAATTCCAATTGAGATCCCAGCAGCATACTTCATGGACTTTGAGAAAACAATCCAAAAATTCATTTGGAACAGGAAGAGAGCCAGAATAGCAAAAGCAATTCTAGGTAACAGAGACATGGCAGGGGGTATCACAATCCCCAACCTGCAACTATACTACAAAGCTACTGTGATAAAAACAGCATGGTACTGGCAAAGAAACAGACCTGAGGACCAGTGGAACAGATTAGAAGATGCAGAAACAATGCCAGACACACTCAGCCATCTCATCTTCAATAAAGGAGTCAAACACCCTCACTGGAGGAAAGATAGCCTCTTTAATAAATGGTGCTGGAGAAATTGGGTTTCAATGAAAACTAGACCTATATCTCTTGCCATGCACTAAACTAAAATCAAAATGGATTAAAGATCTAATATTAAAATAGAAACTCTGAACCAGTTGGTACAGAGGTTAGGTAGAACTCTTGAAGGCATCAGTGTAGGAAAAGATTTTATGAACAAAACCTCAGTTGCCCATGAACTAGCACAAACAATCAACAAGTGGGATCTCTTCTTATTAAAAAGCTTCTGCACAGCAAGAGAAACCACCAGCAGTGTGAAGAGACAACCCACAGTGTGGGAAAAAATATTCATCTGCTTTTCCTCAGACAAAGGTCTACTATCTCGAATCTATAAAGAACTTAAAAAGATCAGACCTCCCAAATTTAAAGACCCAATCTGAAAATGGGCATCTGAAATGAACAGACATTTCTCAGACAAAGAAGTAGAAACAGCAAATAAATATATGAAAAGATGTTCAACATCACTGGTCATTTGAGAGATGCAAATGAAAACAATGTTGTGATTCCACTTCATTCCAGAAAGAATGGCTGCTATCATGAAATCAACCAATAACAAATGCTGGCAGGCTGTGGGGAAAGAGGAACCCTGCTCCACTGCTGGTGGGAGTGTAGAATGGTGCAACCACTGTGGAAATCAGTATGGAGATGCCTCAAAAAACTAGGACTGAAAGTCTCATTTGACCCAGCTATTCCCCTGCTGGGGATCTTCCCAAAAGAATTAAAAGAATTATACCACAGTGATATATGTGCACCCATGTTCAGAACAGCACAATTTGTAGACCTAAAACTTGGAAACAGCTTAATTGCCCATCAAATGGATACTGTGTAAAGAAAATGTTGCTTTTTTAATAAAATGGAGTACTACTCAGCCATAAAAAATGAGAAATTAGAGACATTTATAGCTACATGGATGCACATTGAGGCCATATTCTTAAGTGAAATAAATAGGACACACATGTGTAAATACTGAATAGTTTATCTAGTGTGAGAAACTGAAAGTGTAAATAAGGACTAAGAGGTATAATAGATAATGTGAAATAGGAAGAAAAGTGGCAAAGGGGAGTGGGAAGTGGGAGGGGTAGGGGAAATTAAAGAAGGGAATGGAATTAATATGAGAAAATGAAAAAATGGAAACAAAGTCTTTGTAAATAGGGAGGAATGGAGGGGTTGAAGGTAGGGCTGGGGAATAGAGAACAAATAAGAACCAAGAGAGATTATGTAAAGGTGCAAATTTCCAATGATGAATGTCATTTTATTATATACCTAAAATGTACCAATAAAATTAATTTTTAAAAAAGGAGCAAAAGATATAAATTGGACTTCATCAAAATTGCAGAAACTGGTACTGTAAGAAACACCATCAAGAAAGCTAAAATACAACAAAGAGAGTGGAAGAAGACATTTTCAAATCATATACCTGATCAGAGACTTGTATTCAACATGTATAAAGAACTCTTACAATTCAATAGAAAGATAATGCAGCAAGGTTCTGAATAGATATTTCCTCATAGGTCACATACAAAATGTCCACTAAACACACATAAGGAAGTACAATCATCATTTGTTCTGAAAAAATGTAAACAAAACCACCGTGAGAAACTACATCACACCTACTAGATTAGTTACTATCAAAAAGGCAGATGATAAGCAATGGTTAGTACGTAAAGAAAACGGAAACATGTAGTTCTATGAGTGTGTAAAGTACTATCACAATTTTGGTGAAGAGTCTGAGAATTCCTCAAATGGTTAGCCCTTTGAGTTAGAATAACCATAGTTACCAAATGGTTATATTTATTACATGTCCCAGTAATTCAGCAGCGATCCAAGAAAAATAAAAACATATCTAAACACACACAAAACTTGTAAGTGAGTGTTCATAGTAGCACTATTCATAACGGATAAATTGTATTGTTATGTTTATCAACTGGTGGATCAAATGTCCATCAACTCATGAACAGATAATCAAATTTGACTTATCAGTATGGCAATAAAAAGCAATAAAATGCCAATGAATACCACAGCATGAATAAAGCTCAAATAAATTACCCTCAGTTAAAGAAGTCAGTTACAATAGAATGCATACTGTTTGATTCCATTTATATAAAATGTCCATAATCGGCAAATTTTAGACACAGAAATATTAATGGATACATAAAGCTGGATGTATGTGTGATGAGAAGGACTGCTAATAGTAAAAGATTTCTTTGGATTGATAAAAATGTTCTAAAATTAGATTCTTATTATATTTTCCCAACTGAGAATATACTTAATTCTATTGAACCTAATAGTTCAAATGTCTGAATTGTATGGTATGTGAATTATATCTTACTAAAGTTATTTCAAAAAGTGTCTACTACAGATTTATGTCCAATAACCTGGGTGCTTTCCATATTGCTTTTTAATTATCATTCTTTTCACTACTATGTTTGGAGAATGCTAGCCTACTGTCAAACAGAAAAAAATCATAATAGGCATTCTCATCTCATTCTTCAATTTAAAGAAAAGTTTCTAATATTCTACCATTTGCCATAGACTTTGGGAGATATATAGCTCGTATATTACCTACTTCTTTTATTACCTCCTGTCATAGTGGGGATTGAATCCAAGCCCTTTGCACTGAGTTATATTCTGAGTGCTTTTAAAATTTACTTTTTATTTTTTATTTTGAGACAGCGTCTCTCTAAGTCCCTAAATTTGCTAAATTGCCCAAGCTGTGTATAAACTTGCCATTCTGCCACCTTAATGTCCTAAAGTACTGGGGTTACAAGTATAGCTACCACACCTGGCTACCTCCTATTTAAAGAAGCTTCAAACCACCAAGCCTAGAATCATTATCTGCCTCACTAATGTAAAACTGATAACCTTTTGTGTTTTAACATTATTTATCATTAAAACAACCTTCAAAGAGTAAACTGAATGCCGGCAAAACTATCCCACCTAAACCAGCACAGAATGAATTGTTTCACCTTGAAATACTCACACTACTTGTTCAGTGTGTAACAGTGAACACATTTGAGACAGCTTTTGCATGATTATCAGTTTTTATTTTATACATCATTTGTAACTAGATCTTATTTCTCTGATTAATTTCCTGTGAACTCTATTTGTTTTCATCTCCATAAAATTTTATACACAATAAGCCCTCGACAAATATTGATTAAGTCAATGTAACATGTTGCTTCCAAAGCTTAAATTATCATTACCATTTCTGATTTTAAATCATATCAAGCACTCCTTCTTTCAGGTCTCAAGAACATTTTTAAAGATGATAGGGTTGAATAAGTCAACATGAACTTGGGTGGAGGATCTTTATCAATTAGTATAACTACAAAGTTAGGAACAGAATTGTTCAAGTGATGAGGGCCTGTAGGACATCCATCCATCAGAGAATGTGGACATCCTTACATCATTTTTTTCCATGTACTTTTTATATGAAATTTCTATTTTAATGGTCTAGTACTTCAGCTTTAATTTTGTGCAGCCAAGAATCAAGGCAATTTTTAGAAGATATTCTTGAGGCCTGTACTTATTTTGAAGATGAACAAAGAAAAGAGTAAATCATCTGCCACATTCTTGTGGTGAACTGGTATTAGCACTGTAGTTAAACCTTACCAATTGTGTTTGATTAGGCAACTGAACTTTGATCTAGCTGCTTTGCTTTTTCATACCTAACACTTTTCATTTAATGAACCGGTTCATGAGTTTTGAATTGTCATCTCTTGGGTGGCTGAGTTAAAAATTTTCATGCTTTATCAATAAGAATCATAGTTAGACTTTTTCATATCTGCTAGTATCATCATAAAAATGTGAATAACATCTTTAGATCAAATAGTACATAAAAGAAACTTTAGCAATAAAACTTAATAGTGTATCCATTTACCACTTTATGGTCTGCTGCTTACTGAATTAGTCCAGTTGCTGAAGATAAAATCATAAACCTTACTAAAGAAAAATAACATAAAATGTTATTTGTTTATGATCTTTCAATACCAAGAGAGAAATCAAATCTATAATTTGAAAGCCACTTTTCAAAAATATAACAGAATACAGAATAAAAAACAATTTACTTTTACTCAATAGGGTTTGTTAAGACTGCAAGAATAAAGCAGAAACTCTCCACTATATGCAGTTTTTCAAGGTGAAAGAAAATCCTTGTCATATCCCAGCAGTGGAAGCAATGAGGAAGAGTGATTAATGAGTATAGCAGCAGAACAAAATAAACCTTGAAATCTAAACAATCCTTTATCACACAGAAAGCACATGAATCAATTGTCTCTTTGTATTTTAATTGCCAGTTTATTTCTAAAATATATGGAGTTCTTTCTTTAAATATCTGCAAATATTTTTTTGATTAAGATAGAATTATGGAACTTGTTAGTGAGTCATGTAAATACCTGATACCTCCTATTGCTCATAAACACATATAAATCCTTAAGCTTCCCCTAGACATTCAGCAATTCCTAAATCAACATTGCTCACACAGTGTGTTGCATGCCGTGATAGGCATAAGTCTTAGCTGCATAAGTTAAATGTTGCTTCTCTTGGAATGCCTGCTCTGGTGAATTACTTGGATTTCTATCCCTATCCTTAAACCAAACAACAAGCAAATACAATTACATTGATTATCTCCATCCCAGATAGTCTGATTGGGAGTGTGACACATGCAGCACTAAATACCAAAGAGTCTTTAGAAACCAGGACTGTAAGTGGCATTCAGTACTTCTCACATTACACTGGCCAGATTTTAGCTACATAGGCATAAATATTCCCAAGGAGAATTGAAACATAAAATCCGTCTCTACTCCAGAAAGCAAAAGGAATACATATTTTGATGATCAACTACTTGCTTCTCCCACAATCATATCTTATATCTTTGATACTTTTTAATTTCATGAAAAGTAGTATTTGTCTTCCCTTAAAATCTTACTAAGAAGGTCATTTATGAACTAGACCTAAATTCAGAATAACTTATCTGATGTAATGAATTTTTATGATAAATGTTGCCCATTTTTTGGGTAAAAGAACAGAGGCCCGGGAGAGTCACATGACTCATTGAAGTCACAAGTAACAGGTTGCAAGTCTAGCTTTTCCACATGAAGAGTTCATCTTCCTCAGTGAATTATTAAGAATTCTAATTTGCATCAAACATATTTATTGCTCTTTCCACCTATCAGTATCTCCTGCTAACCTAATTCAAAATTCCTGTAGAAGTAAAAAATATACTATGGAAATAACTGCAAAAATAAATAAGAATGCAACAAATGTTTCAGATACGTTATAAGTACCCAATTGCATTTTTAAACATTACTCTGATATTTTAAAAAGGAAAAATTCAAGGTCAGATGTTTTCAATGGTGATTTCTCCCAAGTGTTTAAGAAAAAAATAATACCAATTCACAATAATACACAATAGCTTTCCAAAGATATGAGGGAATACTTTCCATCTCATTTTCTCAAGACAGCACCATTAAAAGCATACAAAGACATTACAAGAGAAAAAAAAACTACAGAACAATCTCCTTCATTAACACAGACACAAAAATTACCAATAATATACAACAGATTATATATAGCAATGCATGAAAAGCATAGTAAATTAAAACTAGGTGTCTTTATCCTGGAATTGTAAAGGCTGGTTCAGTATTTGAAAATTAATCTATACAATTCATTATTTAAACAGACTAAAGATGAAAAACCACAAGATCTTTTAAAAAATGTAGAAAGCATTTCTCAAAATTTCACAACCACATAGAATTAAAATAAAGAACTCAGCTAACTAGGAACAGACAGGAAGTTCCATTAACTAGACAAGTAACACTTTAAAAAAATCTACAGCAAATACCATACTTAGTGGTGAATGGCTGGATGCTTTTTCCCTAAGTATAGAAAAGCAACAATTTCCACTTACTCAATTCTTTTTCATCAGCATACTAATAGGAAAGGAAAGGAAGCAATCATATAAATTCAAAAGGAAAAATAAAACTTTTTTAATAAGCTACATGATTATCTACTTAGAAAATCCTACGGAATCTTTAAGAAAAGAAGGGAACATATTAGGATGATAATAAGTAAATTGCAAAGTCACAGGTTATAGTTTCAATGTACAAAATCCAATTATTTTTCTATACAGTGTTCTCCCTTGGTATGCATGAGCTGATAGTTCCAGGACCCCTGCACATAACAAAATCTGCAGATGCAAGTTCATCATTTAAAGTGAGTGACATATTGTTTTCATATAACCCATGCACATCCTTGTTTACACTTTAAATCATCTCTAGGTCACTCATAGTACCTGACACAATGCAAAAGCTATGTTATACTATATTGTTTAAAGAGTAATGACAAGGAAAGAGTCTGCACATTTTCAGTACAAATGGATTTTTTTCTGAAGATCAGCAGTTGAATGCACTGACCTGAAATTCATGGATTTGGAGAGCTAATTGTCCTACAATAAATAATTGGAAATTTAAATTTGAAAACAACTCTAAGGTAGCAGCAAATAACAAAATACATAGGTGTGTATTTAACAAAAAATTATGTGATTTGTGTCCTTAAACATATAACACTGATGAAAGAAGTCAAAGACCTAAATAGATGCTTATGGATTTAAGCTTCATATTACAAAAATGACTATTATTCTAAATAGATTAATACACTCTCAATTAAATTCCAGCAGGAGTCTTTTCAACAAGCTAGTTCTAAAATTTATATGAAAAGAGAAAGGAATTATAATTATCATAACAATTTTGAGAACAAATCTGAAATATTTACAATATCTAATTTTAAGGCTTCTTACAAAACTATACTAATAAAAATATGATATTAGAAAAATATCACACTGTGCAAAAGCTTTGTAGTTTAATGTAATCCAATATATGAGTTTTTGCTTTTATTGCCTCCACTTTTGATATTGTGCCCAAGAAACTGCCAAAGTCAATGTTTTCAAGAGCACAATCCATGTGATTACATGTGCATGTACATTTACATGTGTATACTAATGCTTAATGACCTAAGTTTTCAGATAGTCACTACAATAATTTATTAAATAGTAGGCCTTGAAAATTGGATATTTTACACAAAATATACTCATTTACAGGAATCTTAGCAACTGGAACTTGGGAAAAAAGTCTTCAATTTTCCTGCCTTATCTTTTCTCCATGGAATCAGGCAATACTTGGTCATTATATTAATCTGCCTTTCCCTCAGCAAATGCCATCCAACATCTTTGATTGGAAGCCTCTGCTATTACGTACTTATTTTTAGAATCAAAGTCTTTGCCTTTACCACTGGCCATTTACCTCTCTGGAATTTATTATTTCCAACAGTTTTACTATTGTTAATTTTAATGAAATTAACTACTTGAATTTTTCTTCTCTCCCTTTCTTTTTGCCCATCCCATCTAATAGCACTTAGTCAACTTTCAAAAAATGTTTCCCAGTCCATCCCTTTATTGCTATTACCTTCACCACTATCCTACTCAATTGTTTTCTCACATTCTTTGGCCATTAAATTACATCCATACCAATCTCCTTATCTTTATTTCATTCCCCTATAAGTTTTTCAGGTTACCACAGTCATTTTGATCTTCCTAAAATATGGAAGCATTTTTATTCTTTGTCTCACTGCCAATGCAAAATTCTCAGCCTGTATTTATGAAATGAAAAACTACATACGACTCAGAATCTCTACCCTGGAACTTTGCATAAGAGAAACATTCAATAATTACAGTAAATTTTCCAGTTCATGATAAATTTTAATAGATCTTGGAATAGAAGATCTGAATACCAATCAATATTAAAATATTCTTCATAAATAGAATAATCAGAATCAACTCCTAAAAATATATGAATGATGTTCTGATAATGTTCCTAGATCCTTTCAGAGCCACTTAAGTTTGTTTTTTTGTTTTGTTTTGTTTTTTTTGGTACTGGGGATTGAACTCAGGTCCTTATGTTTGTGAGGCCAGCACAGTGCCACTAAGAAAAATTCCTGCCCCAGCCACTTAAGTTTTAACTTTCTTATTTTCAATGGGTTCACAATTTGTTTAGTTTCATCTGTTTTTTTCATAAAGTGAAATTTTCTATAGATACAAAAGTTTCCTCCAACTCTTGACTTTTTCTGTAGAATTTCAGGTATGTCACTATCATAAGTGTTTCTAAATACAAATACATACAACATGCCCACAGAGATATGTGCACAGGTATACACTTACCAAATGAAGTAATTTTTAAGACAAACAAAAGTGTTATGCTCATGGCAATGCTCTATTTAAGATAGGAATTCTTTTTTTTTTTTTTTTTTTTTTTTGTACAGGGATCGAACTCAGGTCCTTGTGCTTGCAAGGCAAGCGACAGAACCACTGAGCTAAATCCCCAGCCCTAAGATAGGAATTCTTTAACTTTCAAACACTGGAAGTTGCTTCAGAAGCTTTACTTGTTTCAGGACAAATTAGAACAACTGAAATTCCCCCCTTTAAAATTCTAAATACTTAATACTCAAATCATAGAAAAATGACTTGAAACCATTTGGTCTATTAGGCAGTTTAATAATTTCCAAGGAAACTGGAAAGCCAATTACTTGGGCAATAAAAATGATGAATGAAGGGGAAAAAAAGCCACTACAATATAAAGGAAATAATAATAACACATAGCAAGCTTGGAAAGTGGTTTTTTAAAATCTCTTTTCTTCCATTTTCATGGTTCAAGTTATGCCATTCATGTAAGATAGGTAATTTTATCTCTCTAACCAGCAATGACTATTTTTGCAAAGGAGAATGAGTTCTGTACAAGGTCAAAAACAGTGTGAATGGTTCTATAAGGAAAAGTTCTTTCAAAAAAAAAAGTTCATTTAAGACCATTTACTACCACAGAGGCAGAAAAGTGTTTCCATTATCCATGTGAACCTGCATTACTGCTGTAACTCCAAAGCCCAGTTGGAGAGTGATGTGCGTCATTAAGCTTCAAGCATCTTCTAAGACTCAGAAGGTCCAGGATGTTGCACATTGTTCCAGGATACTGCAGCCCATAACATCTAGGCAATCAAAGGTCAAATGAAAAGAGCACAAGTCTACTATTACAGAAGATTATTTGGCACACACTTGCAATTTCACTGTCATCCCTGGTGGTCAATAGCATTAACCTGAAATGCTATAAATTTTACATAGAACCTGCCACAGGAAACATGATTCCTTTAAATAAAACTTGAAAGGGAATTGCCTATAATATGAATAACTAGCTACTGCATGCCAGTTTACTCCATCTGTATGACCATTAATGCCCTATTTTGAGTGAAAAGATAACTAATAATTTTAGTCCCACTTTTATATCATCACATTCTGACCTCTGTATGGTCGGTCCAAGCAGAGAGAATACGCAATTGGGAAGAAGCCCGAAGTTGGTTGAATTTTCTCATGCAGACAGCCAGAAGAGATGGGATACAACCTAATGCACATTTGTGACTCAAATATTCAAAAGGAAATATTTAAGTTTTGAGAAGCAATGACAGAAATAGTACTGTGATATAATAAAATCCATTAGATAATTTAATGTTTTTCAATATCCTCATTCTCTTCCTCTGTAACTTCTCCCTTTTGTACTTTTAATCATATTAATTACTACTTTTTAAAAATGTTTTAACTCACACTTCAATTGTACAAACTACTTTTTGTTTCTAGAACTCACTCATTCCTCCTCCTTTTCTGCCCTCCTTCCACACCATTCTCTTAGAACTTTTTGCTCCTGCCATGCCAGATTAAGAACAATGTTCCAGTGGGACCTACTCTTTCAGTTTTGTCATTTGTAAATGCTATTCTGCATTTGCAAAAGTCTTCTGTGTTTATGTTTATTTCTTAATTAACTCATCCTAATCATTTCCTCTTTCAGAACTATTACAATCTGATCTTCCTTCATCCAAAAATTTTAAATCAAAATGCTGCAAAATACAAAATTTTTTAGTATCAACATTCCACCCTGGGCCTAATGTGATTGATCACAGTCAAAATGCATGTGTCCTGAAAATACCGTGTGAAATTACCTTCATATGATGAATATAACACATAAATGAATGAGCAGATATAATTTATAATTTATCTATATTCTGATTTAAATAAGATTTAAATATTTCTAAAAGAATCTATTTCAATATTTGGAAAAATGTCTTCATTTGAAAGTCAATTTCTTCAAAATCTTAAGTAATTTTCTTTTATATTTTTCAAAAATCAAAACAAATCTAGATAGTGTTTTGTCAATTTTATTGATTTATTTTTTCTTCACTTTGAAATAGCTAATGACCTATGGTTAGAAATGAAGCAAAAAAAATTTTTAAAGATAGTAAATCAGCTCTACGTGTTTAAAGAAAACTAAAATTTCTCATTCTTTCCTCTTTATGAGATAATTAAAAACAAATTTTTAATATCCATACAGATATATTTTCTATCCAAATTTCATGGAGGAGAAATAAAGAAATGAAGACAAAGGGAAAATAAAGAATTGATAAGACAAAAATAAGCCTGATGTACAAAGATGTCACAGGAATGGTACCTCAAATTTATTCAGTCTTAATCTCTGTGAAAGTCTAATGAAAAACATATATCTTTACTAGATAAGAAAAATGTTTATGTTGCATATGTACCATACTTTAGTGAGTTCATAAATTCTATGAAACACAATCATTCTGTCAAGTTAAAAAATTATTCATTGACACTAAAGCATGGTAATGAAGACTTTTATTCAAGACCAACATGATGGGTATAGGAAATACAGCAATGAGGATTTCCATAGGGGAGAGAGATTCAACTCAACTCCAAGAACAGGATAGGCAAGTGAAAATTTGTAGCCAGGGTATGGAGCAGTGCATAGAAAATTACAAAGAGGAAATATAAATGGTCAGGAAGATTCCTGCCATGCTGACCTAACAGTATTCTTGCTGAAGACTGTCCCAGACTGCACCTGGGGCAGGGGGCACATGGGGTAGGAGGTGGGAGGTAATCAGATATTAAGAGATATCAGATATTGAGGGTGTGATATTCTTGCTAAAGTGAATTAGCAAGGTTCTTGCTAAAACTGGATTTCACTAGGAAGTACACCTGAGTAGTTCAGTCAAGCAAAGAATCCTATCAATATCTCAGAACAAAAACACATGACCTAGGCAGACAAAAGAACTGAAAATCACCCAGAATTAGACATAAAAATAGGGAGAAACATAACCCTGATGCAGATTGCTTATATGACATATCTATTTGTACTCCTTAAGTATAGTTGCTACAAACAAATTTTAAAACCAGAAAAGACTTTGCAACATCAGATAATAGTAGAAGTAGTGATTCTTAACATTTGTCCTAAAAAGGCTCACTAAAACAAACAAGAAAGAGGAACCCTGCTCCACTGCTGGTGGGAGTGTAGACTGGTGCAAGCACTGTGGAAATCAGTATGGAGATACCTCAAAGAACTAGGACTGGAAGTCCCATTTGACTCTGCTATTCCACTGCTGGGGATCTTCCCCAAAGAATTAAAAGAATCATACCACAGTGATATATGTGTGCCCATGTTCATAGCAGCACAGTTTGTGATAGCTAAAACTTGGAAACAGCCCAAATGCCCATCAACTGGAGACTGGATAAAGAAAATGTGGTTTTGGGGGAGTTTTTTAAAATAAAATGGAGTACTACTCAGCCATAAAAAATGAGAAATTAGAGACATTTATAGCTAAGTGGATGCACATTGGGGCGATACTCTTAAGTGAAATAAATAGGACACACATGTATAAATACTGAATAGTTTCTCTAGTGTGAGAAACTGAAAGTGTAAATAAGGACTAAAATGTATAATAGGTAATGTGAAATAGGAAGAAAGGGGGCAAAGGGGAAGGAAGTGGGAGGGCTAGGGGAAAGGATAGAAGGAAATGGGATTAATATGAGAAAATGAAAAAACAGGAACAAAATCTTTGTAAATAGGGAGGAATGGAGGGGTTGAAGGGAGGGTTGGGCAAGGGTGAAAAATAAGAACCAAGAGAGATTATGTAAAGGTGAAAATTTCCAATGATGAATGTCATTATATTGTATACCTAAAATGTACCAATGATTAGAATGAATAATTGATAATGTAAAATAGGAAGAAAAGGTCCAAAGGGGTAAGGGTAGTGGGAGGGGCAGGGGAAAGGAAAGAAGGGAAGTGAAAAATGATGAGAAATGGAAAAAATGGAAATAAAGTCTTTGTAAATAGGGAAGAGTGGAGTGGGTGAAGGGAGGGCTAGGAATGGTGAAAAAATAAGAACCAAGATGCATTATGTAAAGGTACAAGCTCCCAATAAGAAATGTAAATGTGTTGTATACCTACAATGTACCAATAAAAGAATTTAATGAAACCAAAAAAAAGAGAAAAAAAAAACAAAGGTAGATTCCATATAAAGATGCAAAAATGCAAATGGAAATATCTGCACCTGTACTTTACTAATTACAAAAAAGAAAGACTGTAGGTAGTTTTTCATCAAGCCAAGAATTGCAGTCTTGGAGGCCTGGTTTTGATTAATTTACTGCTAAGAACCATATGAAGGGGACTATGAATGTACAGTGGACCCTTGACTTGTGAACTCAATTTTGATAGGTCTCCCACTACCTCAGCAGCTATTATGTATAGTAGCTGCCCTCTTCCTATTGTGCCTTGCCCCCTCCCCTGTGCGACATCACACCAAGATGGTTGTTCCCACCAAAGCACAAACCCTTCTTCCCAGCATGCCCCTTCTCCCCCCTAGAGAGTAACCTAATACTCGTTCACCTCCTACCATCTAGTGATGTCACCAGCTCCTCCATTCCCTAGTCACAACCTCACTCAACCCCACCTCAGCCCCTACAATCCCCACCCCAGTCTCTATAAAAGACTCTCCCTGCCCCGGCCATATTGCTTTTTGTCTCTCCTTTGTTCAGAGACAGCCTGGCAGATCTAGTCCCCTAATAAAGGCTTGTTGTGGCCTGGTCTGGTCTTGGTCTTCGGCCTTTTACCAGACAAATTTGTTCTCCAGGGTTGGTTGTAACACAAGTTGGTCAATTGCATTCAAAGTCTTCCTCCTGTGTATTTTTAGGCCACACTTTCTTCCATTCTTCCAGACAGATCTCAGTGTCCTTAGGGAAACATTGATCCAGGATTTCTCAGTTAACCCCACACAGGAAAGGATGTTGTAATATTCCTTCCAGAACTCTTTAAGGTTAAATCTGTATCTGAGACCATCTGGAAGCACAAGCAACCAGCATTTGGGTCAAAACTCACAATTTTGTTCCTAAATTAAAACTAAAACTCTCGGGGCAACCCACTTTCCTGACCCCATTCTGTCTCTCTTAGGCAGAAGCTTTCTTTCTCCCAGTAAATTTTTTCTACTCTTAACATCTATTGTTCCATGAATTCATTCTTTGATTTTAGAGAACACAAACTAACATTTCGGATATCTAGTAGGTTTGGGAGTTACATCTCTTCCCCCTATATCATTTTGAAGGTCTTCCACTGAGATTACTGGTTGGAGGTAAGAGTTTGCTTTTGTTCCATAGGTTGTTACTTTGGTCTTTTTGCTTCATAGATTGTAACTTTTGTTTCATAGGCTCTCGACATTTGTTTCATAGATTCTGGTTTTTTCATAAATTCTGGCCCTTGTTTTGGCTTTTATTTCAAAAGTGTCTTAATTTTAAGTTGTGTTTTAAATGTTTGCAAATTTCTTGTTTTTCTTATGCATTGTCTTTTGTTAAAATTATGTTTTATTCTTGTTTTGTATGTGTTGCATTTGGACTTAGTTGCTTAAAAATGTTGTAAAATCAGTCTCTTATGAAATCGTCTCAGATAAAAACAGTTCAGACTTTTATCTCTCCCTTATAGAATGCCAAACAGTTGTTACTCTGCCAGCTAGTAATTGCCTTTAGGATAGCTCCACTCTCAAAGCAGAGGACAGGTTTCTCCAGTTGTCCTCTGGTGAATCCCCACTCCCATTGATGCCAACAGAGGGTGGAACATTGACCAGATAGGCAATTATGTTCCTTTAGGAGATAATATCTCTGATTGCATGGAACTAACAGAAACTGAGGTGACAAATGAGGGGTTATGGCCAGGGCTACTCTCTGGCGGATACCCAAAGGTCCCTCAGAAGAAACTAGCTCCCAACAGCCTGTCCGGGTAATTAGCAGAAAACCTCCACATCTTGTCCCTATCTGGACACCTCAGTGAACAAGGAACTCTGTGGAACTCTGTCAATGATCATCAGATATCGTGTCTCAGAGTGATCTGAAACGTTGCCAATCAGAGCCCTTTCTTAAGCCTCCTTTAAGAGTTGAGCTACAGGTTTGGACTGTTTCTATACTAATAAGACAGACCTCTAGACAAATGTAGAAACTGAATCTTTCATAGATTAAAAGCTACCTGAACCTTTTCTCCCCCCACCCACCTAGGCATGATATTCATCATTTATGTGTGTAGACAACCTGGGAATTAAAATTCCTAAGGCACAGAGTCCATGGATTTGGGGGGAGAACACTCTATAAACTCCATCTCCACAAACAAAGAAGGTCCCTTCAGGAGCAGAAACATTATTATCCCTGGACACAAGGATATTTGTACACTTACAGGTAGCATTCAGGTGTAGTTTGTTTCCAAAAAGGCAGGTACTGTTACCTATAGCCTCAGTAAGTTCTTCAATTAGCAGGGCTGAGGCTCCTAAGGTTGGTTCCCAAATCATAGTGTTACTCACTGTAATACCGACAGCCTGGTATGACATTTGGTTTGAGGGGGCACAGATCCAGCAACCAGAGGCTAGTTTTGGGTCTGCTGCTAATAGGAGCTGGTGGGTACTATTGATTGTTTGGACCATATCAATAGCTGTGTAATTGGTCTGGCTTTTCTTTAAATCTTTTAGCAGTTTAAGAGATGGGCCTTCTCCCACAGTGGACCTATCAGTGGTCCAGACCTTTTTTATGAGCCTGGTCCAACCTACAGGTATTCCTTCAAAACTGAATTGCCACCAGCCTCCCAATCCAATGCCAATTCATAGCCAATGACCCTTTAGCCATTTTGGGTCCCATGGGTCTCTTAAGTAATATTTTATGGGTACACAGTGGCCTTGCTGGCATGTCTGACAATTAGGATTGACTAATGGAATAGGACTGCAGATTGTGTTTGGACCGTCACCTTCTGCCAGTACATAGATAGGCCCTTTTTTACTACAAAGAGCCTTTTCTTTTTCATAACCTCCATAATTGGTGACTCCTGGCCACCTATAATGTTCTTGGGGACGAGCATCAAAAAACAAATCCATAGGGTGTCCTTCTGGCTGCCACTTGACAACCTTGATGAGCTTAGTTTGTGCATCAAACTTCATGTCCCTTGATTTATAAACACTCAGCTCAAAGTCCCAGTGTCCTGCTAGAACTCCAGTGCCCATAAAGAGGCTTACCTCAAGCAAGATAAGTAGATTAGGGTGCCCTGTGCACCTAGGTAATATAAGAAAAGACAACATTTTTCCCTTTTTGTTCCAATGTCTAGGTGCAACAGCTAGCAGGCCAATACCAAATATCAAGATGATACACAGGATTGATATCAAAACAAATAAGACAGGGAAAGATATAGTCCATAAAGGGGCACAATCACTCAGCTTCATGTACGATGGTGCTCAATCTTCAGCTGTGCATCTCCCATCAGCCTCCGGAGTGATGGTTGCAGAGCTTTGAGTGCACTGTCTCTTGATGGTAACCTTCAGAGGGTTTTCAGGATCTAGTGTCCATTTCCAATCCTCTGCAGGGGGCACTTTCTTCACCCGAGAATGATGTTTCCACAGTTGAATTCCTGTGACTTTAAAGGCTGTGGGAGTAACCATAAATGCCATATAGGGTCCTTTCCACATAGGGGAGAGGGAATTTTTTTCCCAATCTTTTACTAGCACTAGGTCTCCAGGCTCATATTGGTAAGCAGGTGTTACTGTAGGTGTAGTTTCCCTTTTACCTATATAATCCCTGATTTGGATAAGAGTTTTACTTAGAGCCATCATTTGGTGTTCTATCTTATCACTATGTATTTCCCTAGGATCTCCCTTTAGGGTCTTGACCAAAGGGGGAGATCTTCCAAACAGGATCTCATATGGGGTGAGGTTCTTTTGGTTTGGGGTATTTCTTATTTTCATTAGGGCTAATAGTAAGAGTTCAGTCCAAGGTAACTGGGTTTCTAAAGTGAATTTAGTCAAGATTAATTTTAGAGTTCTGTTAATTCTCTCTATTTTCCCTGAAATCTGGGGTCTGTAAGCTGTGTACAGTTTTCACTTTATCTGTAGGAGTTCAACAAGCTTTTTTTTATTACTTTGGCTACAAAGGCAGGTCTGTTATCCCTTCCAATACTCAGAAGGCATCCATATTGTGGAATTATCTCTCTCAACAATGTTCTGCACACTTCAGAGGAATTCTCAGGCCTCACTGGAAATGCTTCCAGGAGTTTCAAAATTTCATTTTTATTCTTGATGACTTTTTTTTTCTTCTGTGAGAAGTCCCCATTGCTAGCAGATGGCACCATGCACATGAATGGTAGCAAAGGCATATCTTGAGTCCATATAAATATTGACTCTTTTTTCTTCTGCCCAACAAAGTGCCTGGGTTAGTGCCCAGAGTTCTGCTCTTTATGCTGACAATCCCTGAGGAAGGGGTCCAGCTATGATCACCTCTTTCTCTGTTGACTCCAAACCCAGCTCAGCAGCTTCCATTTTCCATGAAGCTACTTCCATCCATATACAGGAGGTACTCAGCATCTGGTAGTGGGGTCATCAGGAGATCTGGTCTAGTGGAGCATAATTCTTCTGTCAGGCTGATGCAGTCATGTTCAGGGGCTCCCAGTTCTGTGGCAGGAAGGTAGCTGGATTTAATGCCTTTACTGTTACAACATTGAGGTGGGGATTTTCACACAGCAGGGCTTGGTATTAAGTGATGAGGCCACTGGAGAGTCAATTCTGGCCTTTACTATTTAATAACTCCATTATTGAATGAGAAGTATACACAGTTAGTTTTTGCCCTAAAGTCAGCTTGTCAGCTTCTTTTATTAATATGACTGTAGCAGCCATAGCTCCTAAACAGGGAGGTCACCCTCTTGACATGGGGTCTAAAGCTTTTGAGAGAAAAGCAACAGGTCTTTCCAAGGGCCCATCTTCTGAGTTAAAACCCCCAAGGCAACATGATTTTTCTCATCTAAAAACAAGTTGAAGGGTCTGGTGACATCCAGGATGCTGAGTGCAGAAGTTTTGCCTAAAGCCTTTTTAGTTCTCTGAAGGATGAACTTTGTTTAGTGTTTCATTTTAAGTTGGAATGTTTTTTCTAGCCTTTTAGCATCTCATATAACAGCTTTGTTTTCTCTGTGAACCCCAGGACTCAGATTCTGCAGAATCTTGCCATCCTGAGGAATTCTCAGAGCTTCTTTTTGGTTGTGGGTCTTGACAGAGAACAAATGACTTCCTTTCTCTTTGGACCTAGCCTCCTTTGTCCTTTTTTTAAGTCAAATCCCAAATACTGCACTTTGGTCTGACAAATCTGTGGGTTGTTTTTTTTTTTATGAGACTTTATATCCTGCATCTTGCAGGAACTTGAGGAGGGCCTTGGTCCCTTCCCAATAGTTTTTTTTGTTTGTTTGTTTTTTGTTTTTTTTTTGACTCACTACAAAGGAGGAGGTCATCTTGTAACCTGTTGGCTCTTAAACCCTTTGAAGATGACCAATGTACACATATTATAGTAACATATTTAGAATTTAACCCTTTGATTACAACCAATGTAAACATATTTAAACTTTTTATAACAAACTTGAAACCAACAAACAAACATACACATTTTTTGATAAATCACTTCTGCATATCTTTTTGACATGTCTAGATCTTCTGGTCTTGTATATCTCTTTTTATTTTTCTAACAAGACAAACATACAAAATTTTTATGTCAAAATTGTATCTCTTTTACTTATAGCTTTTTAATATTTTTTATCTCACTTATTATAGAACTTTTATCATAAACTTGTCTTCACCTGTTAAAATTTTAAAGTGTCTCTTTTTGTTCTTAGATAGTTACACTTTAAATTTGGTTTGCTGCCAATAGAACAGTAATAACCTTGAGTTTTTTTTATCAACAAGGTTCAAAAAAGAGCAAGTTAACCCTATAATTACAATTGAAAAATTTGCAATGTACAAGAAATATTTTAAGCACACCAATTAAATATCAACTCAAACTGAAACAAAGATACATTTTTCAATTAGCTAAAATTTGTAACTTGATTTTTGTAAAATCCCTTTATGTCTGGTAGAGCACAGTTATAGTTTTTCTGGCTTTGTTTTGGATTTCAGGCTTTAGCAGCAGCATTAGGCTGATACCATAGTGTTGCCTTGGCTTGTAAAGCCAAGAGTGTTTTTTTCTTATGCTCTTCCAAGCTTTCTTAGCTATTTTTAATCCATTACTTATTTCCTCTTTTTAGTTTTTTCCAATTTGAGTGTAAGCCCTATTGGATCCTCTCAGAGTCCGACCACAGCATGCAACCTCTGGTGCTATAAAGCCAAGCAGTTCTCATGCTTTCTTCCCCACCTCTTCAACACCTGTGAATTTAGCAACTCAAAAGGAGGGGTAGGCAGCTCGACCTCCTCCAAGGGGGAGCCCTAGGATTTGTCTGTAAGAATGTTACATTTTTGAGAAAGGCAAGTCTGTGGTGTGAAAGACAGCAGATTTGGCAAGCAGTTGTTTTAAGATGGAAATTAGATAGTTCTCATCAGCCACTGATTGCCATGGAGCAGAAGCTTGAGAGGCCCCCAGGCTCGTTGCACAAGGCTCCAAGCTGTCAAGGTCTCAGTTAAAGTCTCAAGGGAGATAACTTTTTCATTGAGCTGTCTGGATGTTATTTTTGACATGCTCCCTAAGTTCCATTGTTTTTATTTGCCTCCTCTTGGGGTACCTGGGTCTTGTAGCAGCTGGGTTGAATCAGGTGAGGCCGAGGCTGGGGCTACAGGGGCCCGTGTTGATGTCATAAGGGCCCAAGGAAAGGCCAAGGCAGTCAGGTAAGGAGAGGGAAACTCTAAATTCTTTCGGTCCAGGTCTGAAAGGACTGGTTTCTTTCCAGCATCATCCTCTTTCTAATGGAGGACCAGGATATTGTTTTTTGCTTCCAGGACACACATATGAAACCAAGGAGGCATTCTGTGGCACAATTTGAGCCATAAATCAATATAGGGAAATTTATCTGGATGTTTCTGTCCAGGGGCAGTGACTTTTAGCCAGATGGACCAGACAAGACCCTCATCTAGGGATCTCTCAGTTGGCCAAGCTGGGCAAAGCTTGGGCCATTCTCAAAAGGTTCTAAGTTTTTGGGGTTTCATCTTAATACCATAATTTCCAGTAAAACATTTCTTAAAAAATGGAAAAATAAGAACAAAATCTTTATAAATAGGGAGAACTGGAGGGGTTGAAGGGAGGGCTGGGCAAGGGTGAAAAATAAGAACCAAGAGAGATTATGTAAAGGTGAAAATTTCCAATGATGAATGTCATTATGTTGTATACCTAAAATGTACCAATTATTAGAATGTACAATTGATATTGTAAAACAGGAAGAAAAGGTCCAAAGGGGTAGGGGTAATGGGAGGGGCAGGGGAAAGGAAAGAAGGGAAAGGAAAAAATGATGAGAAATGGAAAAAATGGAAATAAAGTCTTTGTAAATAGGGAAGGGTGGAGGGCATGAAGGGAGGGCTAGGAATGGGGAAAATGTAAGAACCAAGATGCATTATGTAAAGGTACAATTCCCAATGAGAAATGTAATTGTGTTGCATACCTACAATGTACCAATAAAAGAATTTAATACAAAAAAAAAAAAAACCTTTCTTAAAGTTAAGCATGCATTCCAAAAGAGTAGGATGAGATGTTTCTGACCCCACAATTGGCTGATCAGAGTGTTGGTTTGTGTATGGGTACCCTTGTATGGAGATGCAAGACAAAGGGGGGTGGCCAATCAAAAGCGACCCACTCAGGCACCTGTGTGACTGCCTGGCTTGCACTTTAAGGATCTTCCAGGGATTCAGGAATTTTACTCATCACAAGAGTTTCCCATCTGGCCTTTTTTAGATGCGTCCACAGTTCACAGATCAGGCCCAATCAAGCCCATGACTTAGGGGGATCTTTAAGCACCTAGGTGCCCTGCCCTACATCTTGTGGAACAGGTGAGACAATCCATTGCTTTCACTGTTCATTCACAATCATCCAACAGTCACACACAGTCACTCAGAGATTAAACATTCCCACCTCAGCACCTCCTAAGATACAGAATATCAGAACAAAATCAAATCGTGGACAATGTCCACCAAATGGAATACAATACCCAGTGGGGATGATCAGGCCCCTTTAACAAATGACTGAAGTCAGCACAACAATTACAAAGTAGAGAATATAGGGTCTGGTTCCAGGGGCTTACCATGTCTGTCATCACCAACACCTGTGCCTCTCAGTCTCCTTAGATGGGTTTGTCCTTACCACTGGTGGTGAGGTGGTGTCCCAGGCCTCCAGAGGGCCAAGGACTAATCAAGTCCAAGGGGAACCACCACATCTGGAGGGTTGGAAGGCCATATCTTGCTCTATCAGGGTCCAAAGTGACCAACCAAATGATGGTCATGAGCAGTTTTGGTTTCATGGCCAATGCACCAAATGTTGTGGATTTTGCTGGGAGCAACCAAAAAACTCACAGGAAACTGAGAAGCAAGGGTAAAACAACAAAATGTATTTGCTAGCAGGCCAGCCTGATAGGAACATGCCTTCAAGGGCTGATCCTGGGACACATTGGAGGCTTACATTTATACTTTAAACTAGGTCTAGTCATGTGATTTACAGAAAGCTTAGGGTCTATGTGTACTTTTGTTCATGAGGCATGGTTACTGTTATATTGATATGGACATCTGGCCTCACTTGGGTGGGGGTTGCAGTTAGGCAATGTTGCAGGCAGTTGCTTATCTCGTGCCCACAAACTTGTGGTTAATGGTGAAACATCTGGTATTGCTATTCTGAGAAGCTGAACAATATTCTGAGAAGTGAAACAAGCAAGTGAAGTAACTTACAGAAGCAGAACAAGGCAGGCAGTTATTCTATATTATTTTATACTTTCCTAAGGCACAGCTTTGCAGTCTTGAGGTAAAATATTTAGGACTTATTATATCTAAGGGAACTCAAAGACTGGGGGAAGAAAGAATTAAACCAATTCTTTCCATTCCACAGCCAAAGACTCTAAAACAGTTAAGGAGATTCCTAGAAATTACAGGCTTTTGTTGCCTTTAGATAGTAGGATATAATGAGATTGCATGGCCCTTCTATCAGCTTGTAGAGAAACTCAAAAGACAGATGCCCATATTTTAACCTAGGAATCTTGTTCCCAGATCACATTCCAGAAGCTCAAACAAGCACTTCTAAGTCCCTGCCACAGTACACCATTTCAGTTTGTATGTTAACAAAACATGACACTTGGCTTTGGGAGTATTTATACAAGATCTGGGAGCTGCTCAACAGCCTATAGGGTATTTAAATCATAAATTAGATATTATTGATTCAGAATAATTCATTAAAAGGGTAAGCCCTAAACAATATAGTTAAAACATTTTCATTCTCTTTCAAGAGGCAAAAAAGCAGCCATTTGGGTTCTTTGATTATTGCCTTGATTTTTCTGCTTGCCAATGCAGTTGGAGTCAATCATAGCTTTGTCTCTAGAGACATGGTTTGCTAAGGATTGCAGATCCTCTCTGGAAAAGCTCCTGATCTCAATTGTCCTTCTACACTGGAGATGGTTAAGATTTTGTTCTTGGGCCATACTTAAAGACATCCTTCTGTCCCTTCTCCACTGCCCTGCCCCTGAGAAATAACACAGTTCTCAACAGTATTTGGTTCAAGGCACTTCCCTCTTCTGTGGCTGCTGAATTTCATGACAAAACCTCCAGAATGGTGAGTTCCCATCTCTGTACATCCTTCCAGAGTAAAGCTGACCTTCACTTATCTCTGGGCCATATAGAAAACTGGTCTAGGTTTAATCTTGAAACTCTCAAGAAATAAATGTAAAAGTCTTAGTCAAGATTTATCTGTTTTTCAGCCCTCAGGAAAAATTAGAGAATGGTAAGAACAGCTAACCTGTCTCTGGCCAGTTCCTTACACCTCTAGTCAGCCACCACTGGCACTGGATGAAATAAAGTCTAAGGGACACCTTAGATTGGGGACAGAACAAGAGGGATAGACAGGGATGCCTTCTTTTCCTGTTTTTTTTTTTTCAAAATGGGAAAAACTGTCATAGGTAGACATCTGCAGCCCAGTAGGTTGGAGCCTTGGCAGGCCTTCTTCCCTCACTGCTTGGAATTCATACTTAGCTCCAAAGAGTGTCACCTAGTCTCTTCTACATCCAAACCTGGCCTGAGCAGACCCCCACTGGAGATACTTAAAATTAGCTTTAACAGTCTGTCCCGTTAGAGGGAACAATTACATGTGGCTATCAAGCAACTATGGTTATCAAAGTAAAAATAAAAAGCCTGTATAGCTGGAGATTCTAGTCAGATAAACTGTCAGCTTAGGGCTTATCTTAAAATGGTCTTTGCTTTCACAGGTGTAGAAGATTTTTATTCCTTTTGATTCTTATTAAAAGAGATCTCTGTTAATCTATCTACAAAGTTCTGACTAGTTTTTTTATAATTATAAACCTAAAAATTATAAAAGTTATTATAATTCAACTTGGCCAAATACATCTGAGTGCACTCTGGTTTATAAACAAGTTGTCTTATATGTGTGTCTGTCTGTCTGTTCAATTTGTTACAATATGTGCAACTATTATGTTTGAGCTTTTTTCTTTTGGCATTTTGGATTTTTTAAGATGTTTGCCTGTAACTCAAGTTATGGATACATATAGTTAAAGACATGCTTCCCCCAGGTTGTCAGATGATCCAAATAATGTCAACTTGTTTTACAAGTACAGTACATACTGTTGTCTATGTATAACTTGGGAATCTTTCATTGGTCAAATTAATGTTAATTGTTATGATCTGGCTCTCATAGGTCATCTAAAATTTGTTAAGATAATTAAATAAAGACTCTTGGGCTTAGGAAAACTACTGGACAGGACTCCCCTTGATAAACAAATGAGCAGCTCCCTGGAAAATAATTTATGCCAGCCTTTGTTCACAAAAGGGACCCCAATAATTTCCATAGCCTTGTGGGAAATACATTGCTAAACTTATCATTGTGATATGTATACATTGGTCATGGTCTAAGTTTTCTGTGGGAAAACAAGGTTTTATTTAAAATCTTCTTGGTACAAAACAAAATTAAGGTACAAAGGGTTTCATGTAACTGATACTTATTGTTATTTCATTATATATATATATATATATATATATATATATATATATATATTTTCATGCCTTCCTGGTGTACAAGTCTTCTAGGATATTGTTTATGGTAATGATCTTTTTTGTGTCAAAGATCTGCCTTTCTCTTGCACTCCAGCTACTTGTGATAAGAGGTACATGTCAAGCCAGCTTGAGGAAACCAGTCAAATAGTAGCTTTCTTAAAACCTTATGTGATGAATGTTATATGTGTCACCACACTTTGGGATGTTCAGTCACCAAACAGTTGAAACAAGGTCACACACAAAAATTAGAGGGTAAACATTATGAACTCCCAAAGTGCATTTATAGGCCAATATGGGATTAAACTACTAAAACAACCATGGTTGGTAAAATAACAGCTCTCTAACTATGCTTTATACTTAAAAGTGCTTGATGTCTTAACTATTATAATAGTTAAGCTCACTGCTCCTACTGAAATACTTATGTCACTGATCTTCTCTTCTGGCTGTTCAAAAACTAAAGTTTGGAGACCAAAACTGGAAAGGTAACTGGGCTATGAGGGCAGCCAATATTTTGGCCCTGGCCCCTCAAGTTCAACAAAGAATCCCAGGACATGAGGGAACCCTTTCTACAGAATCCTACATTTTTGGTAAGTCACTCAACCTCCTCAGCAGGGAGATTGCTGGGCACCAGAGGACAAATGTACTGTGTGCCAAAGGAGGGTCACAAAGAGGGAAAAATCTCCCATGCTTTCACTGAAAGCAATATGGTCAAGCAAGGTGTGACCCATCCTGATGGCTGACACTGACAAAGGAGCTGAGAGGCTCTATGCATGGTTCCAAAGTAATGCCTGAGGAGACTTAACTGACCTTGATAGATAGCAAGAGGTTTATACTGATTGACACAGGTCTCACTTTAACTTGGTCTTAAACACCCAGCAGAAAAGAATAACCAAAAGAGGCATAAAATTAATGCCATAGTAATAAAGCTAGATATAAAAAATTGCTGACTCCTTCTGGCAGTTTCCAGCTATACTGGCAGCTGACCACGGTTATGGGTCATTAGGAAAAGTCTACAGTAAAATCTCTGAGTTCAGCTAGAGTTTTAAATTTCTTAAAGAGATTTGTTTAAATTGTCTCTTCTTACAGCTAAAACTAGAGAGACTTATGACAAAGTATCATACTTATAGATAGATAACTTCCATCAATAAAAGAGTCTAAGAGGTAACAGGTTACAATCACTTGCTATTCCAGTATTTAACTGAGTCTTTAACCCCAACCTGCCCTTCCATTCTAGTGTGCTCATGTTTAGATTTTTCATGCTCCAATTTTTTAAGAGTTTTGTTTTTTCTTGCCTAGAGGGTGCCAAATTCCAAGCAGTCATGCAAGTGGAACCAATGACAAATGTTCTAGACTTCTTTTACTGGGATCCACCAGATTGACCTTGTAAGCAGTTCATAACTACTAAACTATGCAATATGACTTCTATGTTGGATTCTGAAGTTCCCTGGCCCTTCTCCTTATCCTCTTTGTAGTAGGCTATTACTACTTCCTACCAATGGAAACACTTGTTGGCTATATTCATAGCAATCTGCTGACCTTATAATTTGATTCATGTATTAACTGTTTCTTTGGCTTTGTCTCCTCCAGATTCAAAGCTATATGGCTACCAAGATGACAATGCCTGGCACCTATCAAGGACCTTTAGATAGACTCTCTGTAGAGTAACTGTAACTGCTGATCACAACTACGACCCTCTTCAGCTGGAAGTAGTCAGAATGGTCTTCACCCTTTGCCCCCTCACAACAGTTAGGGGTACTTCTTCAGAGGGGGAAATATTGCTGATAGGTAAGTTAATTAGATATCTTGTGTGCAGTTAGACAGGAGCAGCCTTCCAGGAGCCAACACAGCAAGGAACCAACATGGAGAACAATTGAGGCATATTCACTGGTTAGCATTACAAAAAGAAGAGGCACTACTTCCCCTAGAGATAGATAGTAGTGATGATATTCTAAATGGGAAATTCCTTGTATGTGACTTGTTTTCCCATTTGATCCCCATTTAATCAATATTACCTGGGTGACTCTACTTGTAATCTTATTGGTTGGTAATGTTTTTGTCCCACCTCATGCCACCTTGCAAATTTCCCTTGGGTCCTATAGTTTTGTCCCACTTTGTATCTGCCTCACCACATGGCTTTGCTGTATAAAACATCTTTGAAAAGTGGGGTGACTGGGCAACGTGCTTTCCAGTCCCCCTTCTGTCTCTCTTAGGCAGAAGCTTTCTTTCTCCCAATAAATTTTTCCTACTCTTAAAAAACAAAAAACTAAAGCTCTGGTTGTAACCCAACTTGTTCATATATCAGGCCAGTAGTAACTCAAGTGTCCACTGTAAGGGGTAGAGGGAAGTATGAAGGAAAGATAAAGGAAAGGTCAGTTTTTTAAACTTTCACTTTTCAAAAATTTAATTTTTCAAAAAAAGTTGGAGAAAGTAGAGAATTTCTCAGAATAACATCTGCGGGTTAGCTTCAGTCATTTACATATGAAGTGCAGTTGCCAAATTATACCCATTGTGTAATCCAAAGACCAGAAAATGTATTATGTAAAAAACATATATATATATATATATATATATATATATATATATATAGCTTATTATTTTGTCTGTAACTAATCTATTCTTCCTACTGTCTCCCTCATTGCTTGTATGAGTAAACATCTAATCTAATCTAAAATGCAGTCTGATATATATTTTTAAAAATCCATCAGGATAGATTTAGTTTCTTAGATAAAAATACTCAGCCTCACAGATATCTTCCAGTTGCTTCTTTCCTTAGGATGGAAGAGCTGTGCTGCCTGTGTGTTCTAGACTAGAGGGCAATGACTCAGTGTTCTTGAAAAAACTCTTTGTTTACCTATTGGAATCCCTTGATCTGTAGCACACAAGTCAGTGTTCATCAGTTCAGGTCCATTTTTCTTTGCTTGGACCCCTATTTCTGCTGAGAGTCCAGGCCCAGAAGGTCTCATATCTCCTACTGGTGCCTCAGATAGTTCTATGGACTAACTTTGATTCTACTACTTACTTCCTGGAACACACCATCCATTAATTGGTGGTAAAGAATCACATAGCCCAATCCTTTCTGTCAAATTCCCTATAAGCTTCTGTTCAGTCATGTGGTAATGTCCTAGACTGATGTGCCAGTCTGCCAGTACAAAGATAGCTCCCTCCCAGATCTCAGAAGCACAGAGAAAATTCCCCGCTGAACTAGTCATCTTTATCTGACCCACTACTCCTCCAGGCAGAAGTCTGAAGAGTAGAAGTTGAGGTCTGAGCATTTGATCATTTCACATACCACTTTGTGGCCTTCATTTTTCTCCTTCCCACATTCCCTTAAAACTAGAACAGTGTGCTTTCCCATTTTCCTATTCGTTCTCTACCTCTCTAGATTTCACCTATCTAAAACTCAGTGAGGATCAAGATTTAGCTCAGTGGTGCCACATCTGCCTTGTGATCTCAAGGTTGAGTTTGATCTCCAGTACCACAAAAAATAAATAAGTAAATAAATAAGTAAATAGAATTCAGTGATCTAGCCTCACAAGCAAGATTCTCCCATGCTTAAAGAGGCACAAACTATACTTTTTTTTACTTTTACTTTTTATATTTTTTGAAAAAATTTTTTAAAATTATAACAAAATAAGAGAATAACAATAGTTAATACACTGTGTATTGTTATTGTCAAAGTAGTTACTCAGAGTACAAGACATAAACCAAAAAAACCTCTTTGAAAAAAGAAACAAAGAAAACTTTCTTTTCAACAAAATAAGATAATCTGGCAGTATAAGTGAAACAAATTACAATATATATTAAAATATTTTAAACAAAAGAATATGTAATTTGAGGAAGGATTTAAACTTCTCCTTACTTTCCATTTATCTCTCTTCTGTTTCCCTCTTTATTTGCATATATTTTTTCTCATATAAAAGAAACCCTGCAATATTTGAGACACAAATTTCAAACCACAGTTCATTAACACCTGGCTTGCAAAGGTGAAGTAAAGATGCAAACACCTGCATGAATTTCAGAATCTAAACTTTCTTTATAGATTTGTGAATTCCTTGGTGGACAAAGATGGCTCAGAAGGCCAAAGATAAAATCCTATTTCAAAAACTAAATTTTTAAAATATCCTATGTCACCTCTTCCTTGCCTCCTTCCTTGCATAAATCAAATAATTCAAGCACTCCTTAGCAGCAAAAATTATAAAAAGCATTGCCAAAATGTAAGAGATAGAAATGATGCCAAAAAATGGCACAGAGGGATGAGATCACCAGAGCAGGCTAGTGAAAGCAGAGGTATAGACTTTATTCACCTGGGCAGAGGTGGACTGATGGCAAGCAAGAGGCAGACAAAGAAGAGGCAGAAAGCTTTATAGGGCATTGGAAGAGAGGTCTGGCACATCTATCATGTGTAGGGGTCAGAGCAAATATTTGTGATCGGGGTCCACGCAGTGATCAAGGCAGATGTATGGCTATTTTCAGGTGACTTGGCATTGAGAAGATGCTGTACTTTGTAGTTGTTATTTCTGTTAGAGAACATCCCATCCTGTGTTCTGTGTCCAATATAGCACAGCTTTAGTTGGGTGGAGTCAGCGCCTGCCTGCTTTGTTATGGCTTTTTGTGTCTTGTCAAAATGTAGCTTGGAATTAAAGAGCATATTCATTTACCATTTCATGACCAGGTCAAGCCTGACAGTCAGGACCTGCCTTCTTCTCCATTTCTTAACACTGTCCCCAGGGCATGCTGAGAAGGCCACAAGGCCTTGCTAAGCAAAGATCATTGTTGCCCTTGAACTACAGCTCAGATTCCAACACTCTTAATTCTGGGAGAAAATTCGGTGGAATAGTGTTGAGTCTCAGGGCATCACCTTGTCTGGAAGCAGGGGAGCAATTAGCCTCAATCGATGTACAGAATTATACAGTTCCTCTCCTAATGTCTATCCATCAGAGTGGAACCAGTTTTTATAGTTCTTTCTCCCCCAAGGCTCTTATAGTAGAATTATTTCCTTCTGAGGCTCAGGAAGAAGAGACTCAAGTTATCTATTAGATCAATGACTTTATCTTACTTAGAAAGATAAGTTTAATAAATCAGAACATTCCTCTATCTGAATCCTGTCTACCAATGCTAGGTCATATTTAATTTATGAGTGTATGTACTGTCTGAACTTTGACTAATAGCATGTCCTTGACACTTTTTCTTTTAATCTCTAAAAGAAAATTTCCAACCAGGAATTAAAATCTTGTTTTACCTTTTCATCCCAACTCCCGAGTTGATACCTTCTCATCCAGAGTCTTTAGAAATTAAAGATGGTAAAGAGATTTATGGTAGGAAAGAGAAAAAAGAAGGCAAAGTTCAAATCTACTTTTCTAATCATTCTGTTTTGTCAGGGATAACATTGGAGAACACAGTGAAAATGGAATATCAATTTGCAGGTGTTAGGAACTGAGACTTAGAGATATTCCTATCCTGTTCAGGGTTTGCCGGAGAAAAACTTTCAGAGGATATGTAAAGAAGAGAGATCAAATTTGCTAGGGTAAGATTTGCAAATTGATTATTAGAGCAAGAAATTTTTGCTCCATAGCAACAGAGTGGTCATATAGTAAGGCAAGTAACAGGCTTCTGGTGAAGTATTCTGTCAAAGCATTTAAGTTTCTTGTCACCTTTATCACTAAATCCTTGTGAGAATTACTCAATTTAGCTCTTGCAAAATGTAAATTCATAAAATTTTGAAAAAACACAATATCTTTTAATGACAAATTTTACTTTATGTTGTAGTCTAAGCATTCTGTAACTCTGAGCTCATTGAAGGGAAGTAGAGTTTGGTAAGGTCTGAATAACCCCAACTATTACACCTGGCATACAGTGTAAATGTAAGAGGGAGAAAGAGAAAAAAAAAGAACAAAAGAATGGAGGAGAGAGAGAAGAAAAGAAAGAACAAAGAAACAAGATGGTAAGATGAATGACTAAATATTGTATATTATGCAGCATTGTTCTATTTTTGACTCATATGAAATAGTAAATCATATCAACAACTTAAAGCAAACATAACAGGGAAATGGGGAAAATGAAACAAAATAATTATCTTTTAAGCCAGTGATCAGACAGCTCTAAATTCAACCACAGAAGACTAACTTTCTCTTCACCAACTAGTCTTCAGTGTTTCATGACACTGGTGAAAAATATACCATAAAAATAATCCAAAAATTCAACATATGTCACAGAGCTCATGGCTCTGGGAGCCTTACTAACTCTCAGTTAATGCTGTAAGAGCTGATGCCACAAAGCAAAAATATCTATACTCTGAAATTTAGAAGTGTGTGGGTACATATGTGTGTGTGTGTGCGCACACACACATGTAATAAAACATGCTCACATAAGCATCTGCAAGCAGAAGATCAATGTCAATTTATTGCCACCTGTGTATAATATTTAGTAACTTTGAATAGCTTTCTTCCAATTATAAAAGTAATACAATGAGTAAGAAATTTTGGAAAATGCAGAAAATCTTTTGTCATGAGTTATTATTGCCTCCAAGTATTCACATGATTTAGATATAAAATTCATCAGTAATATTCTATCCTGGTAGATGTGGGCTGTTTATATTTTGTTTTCTGTTTCTCATTAATAGTAATGCTTCAATTCAGATTGGTGGTTATTTGCTTGGAAAAAATTTTACTATTTCAAAAGTTGTTGACATGTAAAGTATAGTGATATTACCAAATTGTTCTACATATATGTTACATCACTTTTACTCCTCTATTAATGTATGGGAAGTCTCATTTACCCAACTATTGCCAACACTGTCTA
The DNA here is from genome assembly GCF_053883595.1 of Heterocephalus glaber. Lineage (NCBI taxonomy): Eukaryota > Metazoa > Chordata > Mammalia > Rodentia > Bathyergidae > Heterocephalus > Heterocephalus glaber. The sequence goes on along the minus strand of NW_028258344.1, from coordinate 25,912,712 downwards.
TCACTTTTTGATCAAGCTTAGCTTCAGTAATTTAGTGACTTACAATGACCCTATCTCAAAAATAAAAAATAAAAGGCTAGGGATGTAGCTGGGTGCAAAAATCCAGGTTCAGACTCCAGAACGGGCGGGGGAAGGGATAGAAGAACATTTAACATGAGATCTACCTGGAGTTTTCTTAGCTATAGGCATGATGTTGAACACCAGATCTCTAGAACTGCTTAGTTCTAGTCTAAGGGCTATAGAACTAGTCATTCATCCTGCAACCTGCATAGCTGAAACATATTTTAAAATTTCTACTCATAATATGATGAAATACAAAAGTTTTGAGTTTTTATGGAAGCAAATTACCAATTACCATTGTCTTTATTATTGATTATGATTTAAATAAGCATTAATAGTTAATGTTTCCAGCATGCCTTATTAAACCGACACTTTTCTGTGGTGTGGAATTTTACCTTACTATATATGAAATCTTACTGCGCTGAAGCCTGCTGCTGACATTTTGTTCAGTCTCCTTAATCTCATTGTTGGGATTTGGTGCTAGTAACATCCAGTTTTAGTTATCATAGTACCATTTAATACTAACTACCTGGCAGCATACTCATGCCTTACTTTCCTTTATTAAAATAGAAATGAATAGCATTTTCTCCTTTTTTGTTCTCCCATTAAACTTTTGCATGACTTTAAATTTTAAAAAGTTCTTGGTACAGTAGGTATATAATGGAACTTAGTTAAATCTTTAATAGATTAAAATTGATGTGTTTAAAATATTCATATTTCCCATCTTGAAACATCACATAATATTCATTTTATTAAGACTTTCATTATCTCAAGTATAGTGTATTATTAGCTTTATTTATAGGGATTCTACACATTTCTAAATTTTCCTAGTTCTTAATTATGCCAAAATATTTTACGAATCTTCCATGGACTAGGCAATGTATTGTTTTATTGCTTGGTAATTTAAACTAACATGAATGAAAATTTTTCTCTGTGATATTTTGCAAACAACAATTGCTGAAAAATATAGTTCTTGATTTTTCTACATTTATTTTCTAATATCAACACCTTATTGGGCTGGGGATTTAGCTCAGTGGCACCGTGCCTGCCTTGCAAGTGCTAGGTCCTGAGTTCAATCCCCATACTGCAATAAGAAAAACAAAACAAAACAAAACAAAACCCACACAATACCTTATTAATCTTAATAAATTTAAGTTGTTTCTGTTTATCTGGATAGAATATCATATTATCTACCAATAATGATAATTTTGTCCCATCAGTTTCAGTATTTTTACTTCAAATTAGTTTCTTCATAACATTTGGTTACAAATCCAGAATCATATAAGGATGTTCATATCAGTTAGCCTACAAGTAACCACAACAGTCTTTCTCCCTAAGACTGAATTTCATTCTTCATTTTTGTGGTGCATTTTCTCTATTTTAGCTGATTTTTAGCTATGGAGCTTTATCTATTTCATTAGAATAGAAAGCAGTTTTAAATTAATCTATCACTTATTGGAACACTTCCAAATGTATTACCGTATACTCTACCTTACTTTACTATTTATCCCTATATTCTCCTTACTTTTGACTTTATAAATATTTTTAAAACTATTTTGGATAGACCATTTAATCATTCCATTTTCCTTCTTCCTACTTTAATAAGGAAGGTTTTTAAGATATGACTGTTTCCAAGATAAGCCTAGATATATCTCTTTAAAGTGTTCAAAATGGCATTTTTTTTTTTTTTTTTTTTGCCACCGGGGATCAAACTCAGGACCTTGAGCTTGCGCGGCAGGTGCCGGAACCACTGAGCTAAATCCCCGGCCCAAAATGGCATAATTTTTAACTTAAAATGATAGATTTAATTTCTACCCCTAAGCCACCAACCTGCTTGATGCCCACTTTATTAAGCTCTTTTCTGTGTGGATTTTACATTAAGTACTTCTCAGTGAGCCATGCCTCGGAGCTTCCTGCCTTGGGTAGTTCTCTGCCACTTTGATTCTGGGTTTAGACACAGGAATGTTGGTCTTGCTTGATGCAGCCATCATGTAAGCAGAAGTTTGATAAGCACCTGAAACCTGGGGCTGACCCTTTTAGAACCCAATCTCCATGGTGTGAGGAATTGCAGGACAGTCTCCTGAAGAAAGAGAACACATGAAAAAAAAAGAAACCTCTAGAGGCTAAGATGCCATGCATATATCAAGGTGCCCTGGCCAAGCTCTCAGCCTAAAGGACTGCCTGAATGAACCCAGGTGCCATGACAAGGACTAAGGAACCTCCAAACCAAGCTACTAAACCATGAGAAATAATAAATGCTATTATTTTGAGACACCAAGTGTTGGAAATCTTTGTTACACAGCAATAGAAAACTAAACAATTTTTCTGTTTAAACCTGGTCTTATTCAGTAAGTCTTCTGTTTAGATGTGTCTCCGGAAGATTACTGGGGAGATGCCTACTTGATTCCCTATATATCAAACATGCTTCCCAACAAGAGGGCAGTATGCCTATGCCAAGTGCAGATTTGAATGGCACTTTTTTTTCTCTTTTTTTCCCAAGAATGAAGAATTTTTGTATCATGTCAGCATCATTGTGTTAGTGACCCCTTAGCATGAGGAATGATTTGTCAGAGATCAACAGTTTCAAAGCCCTTGCAGATCATTTCTTAATCATATTTCCTTTTGAAAAATCATGATGTTAGGCATAACCTTTGACTGATGTTGATTAATTTGTTGCAAGTTACAAACCTCTTTAAATAAATGAGGAACATGGGTGCCCTCTACTCAGAAAACTACATCTATATAAAGAAACAAATTATCACATACAATTTCAGCAGTTTCATGGATCATCTGAAGTACACTCATAAACTCATTAAGGAAAATATGTAGTGATTTTCAAATGTACTTTAGCCAACTGTTCTGTCCTCAGATACAAGCCAACTGAGAAGAAAAACATTAAAATAGAAAAACAAAAACAGAGCCTCCATAATTGATGAATACTTGATGTATTAAAACCTATCGGTTGCTTAAAGTGTTCTATTTATCAATTCCACACAGCACTCCTCCACAGAGAATCCTCTTACAATCACTGCTTTAAAATGTGCAAAAACTTTGATGCACATGGAAGAGGGAAGTAAAAGAAGCCATGGACTTGGAATAAAAGAAATGCTGACCTAAGCTAAAAGTAGATCTAGAACAAGGAGAGACTGGGTTCGTATGAGTAAAGGTAAAGGAAAATAATGTATGAATGACATGGACAGGGCTCAAGGTGAGACAGTAAATGATCTGCTGCTTTGAAACAAACTGGATGTCCATATAACCCAATGTATCCAACACAGATCAGGTGGCAAACTGCAATTATTAAAGTTTACTCTCAGGAGGACTCCAGTGTGGAAAATAAATTATATTTTCTTTCACTCAAGACCCTGGTTCTCACCAGGTTTGTTTTGTGAGCACAACAGTATTGAAATCTCTTCATTTTTCCCATGGCCAGGACATCTTTATTAGTCTCTGCAGCACCAGCAACCCAGAGAAGAGCCACCACTGTGATGGAAACAGACTGCTTAAATAACCAAAAAGGGAAAAGCAATAGATTAAGAAAAAAGTAATTGTTAAATTGAAAAAATTCTCTAAAATTTTTCCTTTCTCTATGTTGGGTTGCCACAGAAGCTTAATGGAAATGCTTTAGCTTAGATGGAGGGAAGAAGGAATTATGTTTCACATTCACCTTTTCTTCCACACAAGTGAATCGAAAGTTCTAAAGCCTTAAAATATATCACCATTTTAAGTTCCATCCTATAGGATTATATCTTCACACTTTGGTTCTTTTTCCAATTAATGGTCCATTTGTGGAATGCATATGTAGTTATTTCAGTTCTCTATGGCTCATTAGAGAGCCTTTGCAGTGGCAGGTTTCATTCCCCTTGGTCTGATATGAATGTATTCATTAAGGACATACTATAAAATAACTAATAAAGTAAATTTTGAACATTTAAAAAGAAGTCATAAAGCATAACTTGCCTTGCTTGAAAAATAATTTAATTTGTTGTGGCTGCTTTAAAGATTTGGACTTGGAAAGAATATTTTTATAAGTGGTTTTTATTAGAATCTGGAACCTGATTCCTCATTTAAATGTGCATATTAATGCATAATATACATCAGAGGAACTCCTGTGGGAAAGATAAGTGGTTAGATTGTGCAAGTATAAAGGATGTAAGAATAAACACAAAAACTGACAATGGCTTGGGTGGGAGGACATGGTTTCCTGAGTAATTTCCTGGTTTGCACGAAGCCATTGTCCCATTTAAATAATGGAGCTGATTGTGATTTCAGCTGATTTGTGGATAAAATTCTGTTTTTATGTTATTCAATTTAATTATTTATTCTACTTCTTTCTATTATTTAAAGAATAGAGACACCTTCTGGATTAGGGAGTGATATCTGCAGCTAAATTCATCTACAGGCATTTGGACAATTTTATATTAAAGAAGTGAAATCCTATGTTTCTCACTGGCAAATAACAATTAGATTTTATGTCTTTGCTTGCTCACTTAACAGAAAAAATCTGAATAAGAGAAGTCAATATCCTAGAAGAAACCTGTAAATGTGAGTTGTATATGACCTACAGTAGACCGTAGACTTATGAACTCAATTTGTTCCCGGGGGAGGGGGGGCAGTTGTAACTCAGTTTAATCAACTGAAGGCTCGCTCAGGTTCCTCTACACAGCCTTCAGAGTCTCTCTCCTGTATACAGGCATTCCTCAGTGTCCTTAGAGAGTACCCAGGAATTTTCAATTAACCTTCCTTCCAGAACTCTTTAAGGGTTAAATCTGTATCTTAGGCCATCTGGAAGCAGAAGTGGCCAGCATTCAGGTCATAACTCAAAACTTTGATAGTAAGTTAAAACTAAAATTCTGGTCATAACCCAAGTTGTTCATCTGTCGGCCCGGTAGTAACTCGAAGGTCCATTGTATATGAAAAGCAAGACTGAATGATGGCACTTCTCATTTGACCACCATTGCTATACAAGTCAATAATTCAACTTACAAGTCAATAATTCCACTGTGTGGCAAGATCAAGAGCAGAACTTCACTGCTTTAAACCATAACGTGATTACCAAGACAGTATTCTTTTTAGGGCAAATCTCCTTAAATTCACACATATGCTATTAAATCCAGCTCTATTTCAATATAGTCTTGTAGCCACATTTAACATTTAAATTCATAATGCTACAGGTAACAGTAAAAAAAAATGTGTTATCCTTCAGTTGTAATGCTAACAAAGTTTTATAGAAATGATATTTTTCAACTCATCTTGCACTGGTGTTTTTATACTAAATTAAAATGAACATATTGAGATCAATATCTTAGTGTCAATAGTACAGGGTATCATGGCTCTCATTTTTTTTTTAAATTTTGCCCATTTATAAGTAACTGAGACAAGTGAGGTATGACTTTAAATAGTTATTCCCACCCACGTATTATGATGGGTATATATATAATCATAACAAAATATAAAGATATATGAAGAATTCTGTGATTTTTATGAAATATACATCAATACTCAGACTTCAAAAAGACTGAAGTAGTCTATAAATAAATGTAAAACAGTTTTCATAGGAAACATTAATATCTGGTTAAGTGAGATTAGGTCTTCAATTGGCAGGATGTTAAATTATATAGTTAACTTATAAGGGAGATAAAAGCCATTTAAAACCATTTTCAGACTTTGGTAATCTCTACCATCTCCTCCTTCAGATATTTAGAGTAGGCATCCAGTTGACCTGTCATGAATAAACCACCTTCTTAGAAATGCATTTTTGTAACTCTTGCATGAAAGCATATTCATTAAATATTTAAGATACTTATAGGCTTTTATGTAAAGAAAGCCAATTCCTGGATGTCAAGGTCAAGGTGATTCAGTGACATGAGGTCACTCATTATTGGCCACCTGAGGAAACATAGCGATGGATGTTTAAAAGGTGATGCATACTGAATTGGTAGTTTTCTTGTTAAAAATGGGAAGAGATTAGCCAAAGAAAGAAAAAAAAGGAAGAGAAGAGAGGAGGAGAGAGAATTGGAGGGGAAGGGAGAGGAAGAGAAGAAGGAGGGGGAGGGGAGGGAGGGAAGGGTAGAGAAGGGAAGGGAAGGGAGGGGAGAGGAAGGGAGGGAAGGAAAAAGAGGAAAGGGAAGGGAAGGGAGGGGATTGGGTGAGGGGAGGGGCAAGGAGGAAAGGGGGAGGGGAGGCAAAGAGAGAAAATTAATTTAGAGCTTGGTTTTAGAGATGACCAGACAGGATCATTCACCGGACTTAATGAAGCTATGTGACTTCTCAAAGCTTCAGGTTTCTATAAAATATATGTATAAAAATGAACACATAACCACCAATACTCAAATTCACCCATTAAGTTAGTAGCAGTAAATGAGGTTATACAAGTGTAATGTGATGGTATTTTATCTCTCTCCAACCCGAGAAGGTGATTTTGTTCAAGTCTCCAAGATATAGGGATGTTCATAGGAAGCAGATTTCAACCCTAATTTTTCAATTTAAAACAAATTGAGGATTTGTGGTAAGCAAAAGTTGCAGGCCAGGTGTTGCAATAGTAAAAGGCCCAAGCAGGAATAAAGTTAGTTTTAAGGCAAAGTCAGCTGTTTCTCCTGTTAGGCAAATATCCTGCAGGACCCTGGATTATAAGGAAGAGAGATCTCATGAGACACCCACAGGAGAAACTGCTGGATCTGGCTGTAGGAAAATGTAGTCCATGTCCATGAAAGTGGGACCTTTCCCGCACCTCTGCTTTTATGTGGAGCATGAAAACCCAAACATGATTCTGCATCAATCATTTGCAAGTTGTCCCAATTTGTTATTCACAGATATCAGAACTTCCTTCCTGGGAAACACTCCTGGGACCAGCTATTAGGGGTTATTCTCTTTCTCAAATCTACTTTATATTTTTTTCCTGTCTTCAAGCCATAAATATGTATATGAGAGGAAATATTTTATTCTCCTAAAACAGTCTGCTATTTTCTGTTTGTTCTGAACATCCTCTTCTCCTCCCTCATTTTTAGGCAAATCTATTTCTCCCATATACTTTAACAGTAGTTCTTGGTAGCTCTTAATAATTCAGGATTTAAATTAAGAAAAATAAATATAGATGAAAATATATATATATTGATAGAGAGAGAGAGAGAAATAAAGATAAAGTTGCATTCTTTTACTTCAAGGTGAATTCAGAGCTCTGTTTTTCCTAAGTGAAAATATGTCTCTCTGTATCTTGCATATCCTTAATCTCCTGATATCACTCTATCCTGTACTGTATCCACTGTACCAAGTGAACCACATTTAGAACACAACATTACAGTGTAATTACATGAACTAAAAGTGGCCCAAATTCCTCTATTCAGAATGGTAATGTATTTAGTTGAAGATTTTAAAACTTCCACAGGGAAACTGAAACTTAGGTGCCTGGAGTATGGACTGCTGTATTTTTTCCCAACTATATTTCAGTTCTGCACATTTGCTTTTTAGCCAGAACCAAAGAGGTGCCACTAAAATAACTTATCCAAGCCAGTGCACCATCAAATAGCACTTCTTAGAAAAACCTTTGTTTCTCCAAGACACTATACCTCTAAATTTCTAAAACCATTGTGTGTTCCCCATGAAGACAGCATCACTGACTAGATCCCTTGTTCTGTGCTTCCTAGACCCAAGACTTCTGTATTTTCTTGGGTTCTCTGACTCCTGGAGCTCTAAATCTGTAAATCTCTGTAAATCCATTAGCCTCCAAAGCTAGTTTCCCATCACATGTTATCCAGTCTCCGCAGAACCATACCATTTCCCTGCAATATCCACTAGAAAAGGACTAAATCTGAAAAACGTCCACCTGAACTTGGTGTGTGAGAACTGTGTCTGACTGAGAGTCTTGCTTCACTCTGCCCATCCCATAAAATTTTTGTTCCTTTCCACTTATTGTCTTTTCTTGCTTGGCCTGCATTTGTCCCCAGCATAGGAGCTGGTGCCGACAAAAAAAATGTCTTAATAAATGTGACAGAGGTGTCAGTTCTTTGGTTTATATTTGCAAACTCAACCCTTAAATGGTTTAGTCATTTCTCAAAGTACTTCCCAGTGATCTGAAAACAGTGTATTGAGTGCCTTGGACACTTGAAAAATGATCAAAATAAAAGCCCAAAATATGTGAATGATGAGTCATGTTGATTAATGCTTAATTAATTTTATGTATCAACTTCTAAACATTTCTTTATCAATTTTTTTCCTTTAACAACTTTTAAAATGTTCATTTTGGGGGGGAAAAATGTCTCTCTATATAGTTCAGACTGGACTTAAACTCACCATGTTGTTCAGGCTGACCTTGAATTCACAGTAATTCTCCTGCCTCAGCCTCCAGAGCGCCAAAATTACAGGCACAAACCATCACATCTGGCCTATTCTTTTTCTTATTCGCCATGATTCTCAACTTGGTAAAATGCTCTTTCCTAAGTTACCTTGTCTTCAGGACCCCAGGGCTTTATGACCCTTTGCAAAATATTTCTCTCAGTACATCTATCTTGTGTATCTACCCCCAAGCTCTCTAATGTTGTTATTATGAGAGCTTGAAATATATACATAATAATAAAAGAGACTCTATGTAATTATAAGGTTTATTTTTTAAAACTAACCAGACTAACAGAGTATTATTGAAAGCAACAGTGGCTGAAAAGGAGCAGGGTGAGAAATTTTAGCTGGATGGAGAGGAAGGTCTTTTTTGGGTCTCTTCAGGCCGACACTGAAGCTGGGGCCGTAATGTAAGGACACACGATGCAGACATACACAAGAAAAAATGGCACACAGAGTGATGGTCTTACAGAGGAAATGAGCTCATCCCATCCCAGGACTACAGAAACACAGCACAGGAGGAAAGCAGAAGGACAGTGATAGAAGAGGAGGCAAGGAGACCAACAAGGAGACAGCTAGAGAAAAGATGGTGACAAGACAGAGATCATGGTTGTGGAAATGACAGAAAGTGACTACAATCAGGGTCTTTTCGAGGCGGAAATGATAAGGCTCCCTGGTGGATTAAATTTGAGATGTGAAGGGATGAGAGAGAATGACAATTTGATTTTGATCCAAGCAGGTGGGTGGATGGTAGTGTCATTTACTGACATGAGAAAAGCATATTTGGAGATGAGGGACAAAAAAATCAATTGTTGGTCCTTGGACATGTAATATTTGAATGTCTGACAGACATGTATTTGGAGGCCAAGGTAAGAAGCAATTTAAGAATAGAAAAGTTCAGGTTCTGCCCCTGCTTTACCACACCTTTCTATATTTAGTTCTGTGAGACTGAGGCCAGCTTTCTATAAATTACATTTCCCATACTCAGCTTTCCTGCTTTCTGTTTGGGTAATATTACACATTAGGTTTTATTTTAAAGAGATCAAAAAGAAATAGAAAAGGCAAAAGTACTTTCTTTGTGTTTTCCAGTTGCTGCTAACATTCTTCTGGCAGCAATGGGCAGTGGCCTTCAGCTCCAGGCTTCTTCTACAAAGGAAAATCATCCTGCTTCCATCTTCTTAGGGACCAGAGGCAGCAAGCAGCTGGCCTCACTCTCTCAGATCCAGAAAGCCAGCCAGCCACTTCTCTCTGTCTTTGTCTCTCTGCGTCTCTGCCCCCCTGGAAGCTTAAGAACCCACTGATGATGCCTACCTCCACAGTGTGAGAAACTGCTGTGTGGAGGCTCTCAGAGTCTGTTGCACACACCAGGCTGGGCCTCTTCCTTGAAGGCCCTGCACCAGCCCTGAAAGTTCCTGTCCTCCAAATCCCATATTTCAGGTGACATGTCATTTGTGCTAAGGGTGGTTATTCCTCCCTAAGGGTATAAGTTTCCCCCTTTTTACTCTTTGAGCCCCATAATATGAGTAGATACAGTTCTAACTAAATTCTCTTTCTTTGAAATCCTGACTTCCTGACTAGACCCTAACTGATCCAGAAGCTAGAAGAAAACTTAGATCGATAATAGATAGACAGGGACATGATACATTAATAGATTAGTAGATAAAAAGATTAGATTACACTTACATAAATCAATAATAGACCAATAAATGACAGATAATATGATAGTTGTGTTGTATATACATTTTTTTCTTTCTCTTAAAAATGATTGGCTAAACTGGGCATAGTGGTACACATTTGTAATCCAGCACTCTGGATTAGAAAATCACAAATTCAAACCCAACCTGGGCAATTTAGTAACTTAGCTAGAACCTGTCTCAAAAAATAAAAAGAGCTAGGAATGAAGCAAAGGTCTTGGATTCAATCCCTATTACGACAAAATAAATAAATAAATATAAATAAATGGTTAGCTATTATTCCTGAAGTGACTGCTTAAACTTATCAAAAAGGAAGTCTTAGATTGTTGCTCTTGGATCACTCATTAAAATATTAAAAACAAATTATCCACTTTTCCTTTACATTTCCTTGTATTATCATCTTCTTGTTCTTTAATGAGTACATACCAAAACAATTTACTAAAGTGAATATTCTTATCCCCTTGCAAGAAAATTTCTCTACCATTTAACAACTGCAATTTTAGGTGCAGAGTGAAAGAGATAGGATTCATTCAGGTAAAAATTTTAAAAATCTTTTAAGTGATATATCCTACCCATAAGAAAATTAATATTTGAATGTTTATGATCTAAAATAGTCACTGAAAAATCAAACTGAAAGACTTAGAGAGAAATAATGTTTGATACATTTTAATATATTTCAAGTTCCATGTAAAAGACAATAAAGATCATCATTAGTATAATATAATATTTAAAAGCTACATGAACATACCACATATGCCTAGTATCAAATTACAAAGAATGTACAAAATATAAATAACAAGTTTAAGAAAATTTTTAGGTTCCAATTATTAAAATAATTCTGAAATACAATTTTTTACTTATTTTTCTTCTAACTGATTTATACACACACATTCATTCACACACATTTATATACACATACAAACATAGAAAAGCAAAGTTAAAATTCTCTTATAACACTTATCTTTCATTATTAACATTCTCTGCCATGTAGGATAATGCTTAGGAAACTATAAAGTAGAATCATGATATATGCAAGTTTTCAAAAATTATCACCTCACTTCTCTTTTGACAAGGGATAGAGTGGGAAGTTTGACAATTTGAGAGTTGCATCCAATTGAGGTAGAAATAAATGTTGCCAAACATTAGGGCTACAAAATATCATCTTTTATTAGTATCACCTACAGCCTTAGGAGTGGTACTACTTTCTAGTAAGTAAACATTTTTCAATTATTCCATATTGGATTATACTTCTGTCAAGGTTTGTAATGAAGATGACCAGTTTGTTTTTGGCCCCAGGACATGCTGCTGGAAATAAAATGTGCATCTTCCACTGTGCCTTGGGGAAACATTTAGACATCTGTACATCTTATACAGTCTTCCCCATGTTGCCACGGCAAACATCATCTTGTCTCCTTTGTTGGCAGCTCTGGTATAATATATAAAGCTGGTTGGTCTAGAGTTATGGAATGCCAATTGGAGACACCTCAAGAAAGAATTCTTACATGTAATTCATTTCCTTTAGTGATAGGGATTATCAGTGCTTCCAAAATGAAATTTAATTATGCTCTTATATAAAATGTCATCACCTGGTACACATGATATTTTAATACAAATTCTATTCCTGTCATCTATATCAATGAAAAATGACAGAATAAAAGCCTAGTTAAAAGTTATATCATCCGAGAAATTTTATATAATTATGGCCAATTAGAATTTGTAAAACATTTAAATGAATTTAGCTTTTCTTTTAAAAACCAGGAAGCTCATAAGAAAGCCTAAGCAAGCATGAAATATTCAATCTATCAATCAGGAGGTGTGGGGAGATCTTGGCAATAGAGTAAGTCATGGCACCATCAGTATTTCGCTATTGAATTTGGATGAGCACCTCCTCTTCCTCAAGATAGTCTTCGTCATAAAGACTATGTTAAATTGGAACCATTCTAAGACTGTTTTCAAATAACAAACTCATAATATCTTAATATTTACTGGCAATCTATATCTCCAGAACTTGCTAGATGCTATAAGTTTTCTAGACATAGTTCTTACCTTGAAGAGCTTATAGTCTACTTTTGTAAAAAAATAGGGAAAAATTAGAGCATAATAAAAGGTAATGAATAAATACTTGCCATATTATTTACCCAAAACTGTGTGGCAACTAACCCATGAGATAGATTCAAAGAGACAGATAAATAATGTGTATCTCTACATTTAAGTATAATGAGAACATCCAGATTCTCTTCAAGTTAACTACAACCTGTTTTTCTTAGAAAACCTACTACAGATGAATTATAGTCTATTGAATATATATTTGTTATATAGGTCTATAAAACTACTTCATTCATTTCACCATATGATTTTCCATGTCTGTTTCATCACTGTCAGCTCTTCTATGAAGATTTGAATTACTGAACTCTCTGGAATTGTTTCTAATCCTTGATCCAAAAGGTCACTCAGTGTTACCTAGCAATAAAAAGATGTAGGGGGATTAGAATACACTGCCTTTCAGTTCAAATCACCTATGCCAATTGCTTCTACTGCATTACTCCCTTGTGTAAGCTGCATCTCAGCAATGCATCCTGCGCAGGCTGCCAGAATCAGCTTCCCCCTATAGCTCCTCACCTGGAAATCCTGTTAGACTATACCAGACAACCGCACCAGGGGAAAATCTTAGAAACCTTCTGGTCCTATTTCTCTCTACCACACACAGCATCCTTCAGCAATTCTAGGATACTTGGTCCAGTGCTAAACATGACTACTTAGTACAGTGACACTGGTGAGATTTCACCCCAAATTGGGTCTTTTCCCAATAAAAGTGAATTTCCTCATCTATAAAATTGAGATATAAATCCTACTTTAAGGGCTGTCATGAAAATAAAACAAGATAAACTCTATACCTTGTTTATATAGTAAATTCTGATGATTATGTTAGCTATGTCTTTTTTCGTTTGCTCTATTTGGGTGCATTGATATCTGAGGCCACGCTGCCCTGGAGGGACTGCCCTACCCACATTAACCCATGACTGATAATAAGTAGAAAGCAACTTATCTATGAGGGAGCACACTCTCTATATGCAAACAACCAATCCAGAAGCATTTCCCCCCAGTAGCCTTCCTAGTGGCTTCTCACATTCCAGGACACAATCCAATTGCCCTGCTCACCCAGAGCCAGGTACCAGACAACTGAGACTGCTTCTTTCCTGGGGCTGAAGTTATTCAAGGTAGCTAGTTCTAAGCCTGCTTTCTCTGCCTTGCCTGTTTTCTTGACCACATTTTCCAGAACTTCATTTTGCCTCCTGATCCACACTGGCTCACACCAGTGTGACCCTGCGTGCTGTACCATGTCTCCTGTTTCTAGTGATTTCTGAATATAAAAAATTCTCTTTGATGGGCATGTCAAAATCCACATATCTTATCACACCCAATTAAAACAAATAATGTATTACTTATTAGAAGAACACCCATTCTAATGACAGTGGCTTTCTCATATGAAGCCAGAAGCCAGAAGTGGCTACATTTCAATATTACAATTATTTTATTAAACAGGAAGACTCAATAGCCATCAGTAAAGAAACAGATAAGTACCTAATGCTACTCACAAAAGAGCAAACTAGATTGAGTTGTAGCATGAGAAGCAGCTCTGTGAAATTCAGTGGCTTAAATTCCATTGCCAGCATCTCTTTCAAATAGCCCTCAGGTCTTCTCCAGGTGAGTTTCCTACATGACATGTAGCCCTCACTTTAAATCCAGTGATCCTAAAAATTCTTCCTAAATTTGAGAATATCTATTTAGCTACTTTTACTAGATGCAGTCTTCATCAGAAAGAAACTTAATTTTACTTATATAGATTAATCGGAATAACACATTCCAGGTTGGTGTTAACACATCTTATAGATGTACGCTCAATTCTCATTGTTGCTTTAAAACCTTAAGCCTGAACCTGCTATACATTGTGTCTCAAAGGAGACAGTCACACTAAAGCATGTACAGTATTTATTTTTGTGGCTATACATCAAATACAGTTCCTAGGCTTCCTTAAGAGATTAGAAACACCACTGAAAGACTGCAAATGCTGAGCATTTTAATGGTAAGGAACTATCAGAGAAGGCAGAGGAGACAATAAGATTGCTGTTTGTAAACTCTGAATAAATTACTGCTCTTACTTGACCTTGCCATTTTGTTTTATTTAAAATGTGTTTGTTATATATACAAAAATTCTTCTGGAATGATTATTAGGTAGTTAATAAGTCTTTTTGGAGACCAGAGGCAGTCTTTTAAGTGTATAAGGTATTCCAGCTTTGCCTCTGATGATACATCCTCAGTGAAATGTATCATCAGAAATGTAACTCAAAAATGGATTTTCTTATCATCTATGAAAAAGTATAAACTTAATCTAGTTTCTATTTCTTTATCTTCATACCCTTTTAATTGACACTTTGGCTCATCTAATGAAAAACCACCTTCTCTACAATCGCAACTATTAGAATGTTATTTTGGCCTTGTCAAGACTAACTGTCAGAAAGTTAAAGCTTATTCACTGATAGTTGAAAATCTTCTAATCCAAAAGCCAGTAAAAATCTTCCGTATCCTGACTGATATATATATATATATATATATATATTATTCTTTATAACTAACTTCAAGAGGATTTAGAATGACAGATAACAAGATTCAAGAAAGCCTTAATGCATCTTAATTCTAGCTTTAAAAGTATTAGATGCTATGATTTTTGCCTCTAAAATACATTTAAATATAGAGAAAAGCTAAAGGTAAATTATACAGATTTCTTAAATGATACGTTTACTTATTCTTCTAAAATAATTTAATTTGTCCACCATTCATGAAAACAATGATTGCAAAGCTATGATTTAGTTTCTCAAAAGCCCTAATAACCACAAATTAATACAGAATATACTCATCAGAATATAGCTGATCATTTCCCTACATTAGCAAACCAAAGCAAAGTAAATCTAAAAACAAGTGAGTTTGCAATCTTATTTATTAAAATTTCAGCCCCTTCTTTATGAAATAGTGAAAAATTGTCATCTAGTAGTGATTTTATGTTATATTAATGATTAAAGAACTTATTAAACACTTAATGACTTATCCAAGTGCTCTGATACAAAACATTACAAATACTGAAAATTGGGTTCTCATAGTATATTTCAAAGGTAGAAAAATTCTTGCTGTTAGTTTTAAGGAAAAATAGATTCTAAAATTTAAGACATAATTCAAATATAGGTGATGAGCTAATTTCTGACAAGGCCCCAAGAAGACACAATAGGGTAAGGGTAAAGTTCAAAAAATGGTGCTGGACTTCCATATGCAAAACAATGAAATTGTACCCTTATCTTATACTATACACAAAAATTGATTCAAAATGAGTAAAAGACCTAAATATAACCTGAAATCATAAATTTCTTAGAAGGAAATATGAGGGAAAAGTTCCTGGTCATTATCCTGGCAATGATTATTTTTTACTATTAACAAAAGTTCAGGCTACAAAAGAAATATAAATAAGTTGGATAACCTCAAACAAAAATATTTCTGTACAATAAAAAAATGCATTGACAAAAAAGTGGGCCACAGATTGAGAAAAACAATTGCAAACCTTATATCTCATAAGTAGTTAATATTAAAAATTTATAAATAATTCACAGTTCAGTAGCAAATATGACCAAAGGGTCACCCCGCCCACAGTGAGGAACCAACACACAGTGAGGATCTCAGCAGAGTGGAGCCCCTGCTCCTCCTGGAGGCCTGCCCACAGCAAACAGCTTAGACATGCAGGCAACTGTAGAACACCTCCCCCGCCCCGCCCCTGGCCTCCTGCTGTGCCACTACCTGGTTCCACACTACAGAGACACAGTGGATCATAAAGGCCATTGTCCTGAGCTCCAGAAGATAGAGCAGAAGTGAACAACAGAAAGAGGGCTTCTCGCAGGCTCCTCGATGAAAACTGAAGCCCACTGGAAAACTGAAGAGAATCTCTGCAATAAAGGCACACCAGAGCACGAAACTTGGTAAGTTGGAGGGATCATCACCTCCCATCAGAACCTGGACTATCTTCAGGGGAAGGGCAGCTGTAATCTGCACTAGAACCTTGCAGGGTTCAACCCTTCAGGAGGACAGGGTGCTCAACTTGGGACTTGCAGCCAGAAATCTGCCTGAATCTCATGGGTCTGCTACTGGCTTACTGAGATTCATTGACTTATGTCTGCAAAATGCTGCCCACCTTGTCTACTGTGACAGCAGAGACATACACTGAAGGAGGCCTTCCATTTTTATTTTTTATTTGTTATTTGCAAAAAAAATTATCTCTTATTTTTAATTTTATTTTTTTCTACTTTTCAATTTTTTTTTCATCTTTTTTTTCTTTCTTTTCACTTTTCTTTCTCTCTCTCACTTGTTCTCTGGCTATCACACATTGTTCTTCATCTCCCTTTTTGTTTCTGTTCTGGACCTAACTCAGATTTCTTTTTTATTTTTCTTTTCTTCTCTTTTTCCTTCTCTTGATTATCATTAGTTTTAAAGGAAAGTAAATACAGTTTCTAGCCACCCTATTGCTGTTAGGTTGTTCTGTTCCCATCTTTGTTCTTTCATTCTGTCTTTTCCTCTTGTCTTCAACAGTTACTTAGAGTTTGCATGATCTTCCTGTGTCCTCTGGCCTCACTGCTAACCTTCTTCTATCCTTCTATCTATCTATCCCTCGCTTTCCAACTCCTAACTCTCTGGAAGGGTAAAGTTGCTATATTGAAGAATTTATTCACTCTAAACATATGTTGGGTTTGCCTCCATTTTTATTTAATTCACACTGTTAAAGATGATAGATTGATGGGCTGGGGATTTAGCTCGGTGGTTCTGCCACTTGCCTTGCAAGACAAAGGACCTGAGTTCAAACCCCAGTACCAAAAAAAAGATGATAGATTAATAACTACCAAAAATTGTTATTTTCTAAGCTGTGCTTGATGCTATGGTATTGATAATTGTATAACTTGGGCTAAGGTGTTGTGATTGATCTAATCAGCTTTTCTTCCTGGTATAATGAAAATGAGGTAGCTTGAGAGTCATTAGAGACTCAAAACCTAAAGACCAGCTATATCTGGATGATATCTCTGAGAAGCAATGATTCCATAAGGGTTCTAAATGCAAGCAACAAAGATACTTACAATAAGCAATTTCAATGTATCAACTGAGGAATTAAACCAAAGACAATACCGAAAACAAAAATGAGAAGACATTTAAGCAGGCACAAACTCAGACTTTCACCCCACCAAAGGCAAATTCTGGGGGAAATAAGGTGGAAAAGTCTGATAATCAACCACCTGGACAACCTGAACTGATAGCACAAGAAGTAACAAAACAGATGAATGAGGATCTAGAAAATTTCAAAACAGAAATAATTTCCCAGATGACAACAGAGATGGTGAGCAGAGTGAAAGACATGATTAGAGGCTCTAGAACAGAAACAGATAAAAATGGTAGATGAGCTCAGAACCAAGCTGGAAGCCATGAATGCCCAGCATAAGAAAGAAATGGAAACCATGAAACAGATTCAAACAGATATCCAGGAGATTAAAAACTCCATTGAAAGAATACACAGCAGATTAAGGGAATGCAAAAATAGATTATCAGATATAGAAAACAAGATTGAGGTTAATGACCGTGAAAACAGAGATTTCTTCAAAATAGTAAGGGACCACAAGAAATCAATCCAGCAGCTGATAGAAGATGCAAAGAAGAATAACATAAACTAATAGGAGTCCACAAAAAAGGAGAAGAAAGTACAATTGATGTACAAACTTGTTCACAGAAGTAATAGTAGAAAACTTCCCAGACAGAGGTAGAGAATTGGACATACAGATAAGTGAGGCATATAGAACTCCAATAAGCTACATTCAAAAACTATCTATACCTAGACATATAATAGTGAAGATCCCAGAAACCCAACTGAAGAACAAAACCCTATAAGCAGTTAGAGAAAAGAAACAAATCACCTACAAAGGAAATCCCATCAGAATCACAGAAGACTTCTCAACACAAACCCTCATGTCAAGGAGAGCCTGGAATGAAGTTTCCAAGCCCTAAATGAAAATAACTTCCAATCTAGAATTTTGTATCCTGCAAAATTATCTTTCAAAATCAATGGGGAAATTAGATACTTCCACAACAAATGACACCTGAGAAATTTCATGAACACCAAACCAGCACTCCAAACAATTCTAAACAATATCCTAAAAAAACACAATGAAGGTCAAAACTCCATGAGGCCCAAGAGAGAGAAGCCACCAGGCAAGGTAAGAAACTAAAGGGAAAAGGGGAATAATAAAAAATAAAAGAGCCAACAACAGTAAAACATCATAACAAGGATGAGTTAATATTTATCAATTATAACCATCAATGATAATGGCCTCAATTCACCAATCAAAAGAAATAGATTGGCAGAAAGTATTAAGAAGCAATATGCTTTAGACAAGAAACACAACTAACTCAAATAGAAATTCATAGACTGAAAGTAAAAGAATGGAACACAGTTCTCCACATGACAATAAACCAGAAAAAAAGCAGGGGTAGCCATCTTATTTGCAGACAAAGTAGATTTCAAACCAAAACTAAGAAAGACAAAGATGGTCACTACATCCTTGTGAAGGGAATAATCCAAGAGGAGGAGATGACAAATATATATCCACCAAATACGAATGCCCCCAACTATATAAAACAAATATTAATGGACATGAAAAACCAAATAAGCACTAACACAATTGTAATGGGGGACCTCAATACCCCTCTATCACAAATAGACAGATCATCTAGACAAAAAAAAATCAACAATGAAATTCTGGAACTGAGCCAAGTTTTTGAACAAATGGACTTAATAGGTGTCTACAGAGTGTTCCACCCTATAAAATTAGAATATACATTCTTTTCAGTGGCACATGGGTCATTCTCCAAAATAGACCACATGCTAGCTCATAGGCATGTTTAAGTAGATGCAAAAAAATTGAAGTTACCCCCTGTATATTATCAGACCACAGTGCAACAAAATTGGAGATCAATAGCATAAGAAACCCCAAAACTCCCACAAATACATGGAAATTGAATAACACTCTCCTGAACAACCAAAGGGTCATAGAGGAAATTAAAGAAGAAATTGGACAGTTTCTACAAGTAAATGATAATGCCAGTACAACATACAGGAATCTATGGGATGCAATGAAAGTAATTCTACCAGAGAGATTCATAGCAGTGAATGCCCATATTAGAAAAACAGAGAGAGCTCAAATAAACAATCTAATGCTAAAACTCATGCTCCTAGAAAAAGAAGAGCATAACAAACCCAAAGCTCATACAAGAGGGGAAATTATAAAGATTAGAGCTGAAATCAATCTAATGGAGACTAAGAGAATGATACAAAAAAATCAATGAATCAAAGAGTTAGTTTTTTAAAGAATAAATACGTTTGATAAACCTTTAGCCAACCTTATCAACAAAGGAAAGAAAAGTCTCAAATCTATGTAATTAAGAAAGAAAAAGGTGAAGTCACAACAGATCCAGCAGAAATCCAGAGAATCATCAATACCAACTTCAAGGACCTGTACTCTAATAAAATGGAAAACACAGAGGAAATGGACAGATTCCTAGATACATACAACTTGCCAAAGGTAAATGAAGAAGATATAGAAATTCTAAACACCAGAATTACAATGAGTGAAATTGAAAATGTAATGAAAAATTTACAAACAAAGAAAAGCCCAGGTTCTGATAGCTTCACTGCTGAATTCTACAAGACATTTAAAGAAGAACTAATGCCATTACTCTTTAAACTCATCAAGCAAATTGAAAGGGAAGCAATACTTCAAAATTCTTTCTTGAAGCAAGTGTTGCTTTGATTCCAAAACCAGAGAAAGACACAACCCAAAAAGAGAACTACAGGCCAATCTCCTGAATGAACATAGATTCAAAAATCCTCAAAAAGAGATCGACAACAGAATACAGAGGGTCATCAAGAAGATCATACACCCTAACCAAGTCACATTTATCTCAGGTATGCAAGGATGGTTCAACATGCATAAATCTATATATGTAATACACAATATTAGCAGAGCCAAGGACAAAAGCCATATGATCATCTCAATAGATGCAGAAAAAGCATTCAACAAATTCCAACACATAGTCATGATAAAAACCCTACAGAAAATTGGAATAGAAGGTCTTTATCTCAACCTGATTAAGGCTAGCTATGAAAAATCAACAGCCAGCATCATATTAAATGGTCAAAAACTGAAAATTTTCATGCTAAAATCAGGAACAAGACAAGGATGCCCACTATCACCACTCTTGTTCAAGATAGTTCTGGAAACATTAGCAACAGCAATTAGAAAAGAGAAAGAAATAAAAGGAATAAAGATAGGAAAGGAAGAAGTTAAACTCTCATTATGTGCTGATGATATGATACTTTACATAGAAGACCCAAAAAAACTCTACCAAAAGACTTCTGGACTTAATTGACAGAGTCAGTAGAGTAGCTGGATATAAGGTCAACACTCAAAAAACAATAGCCTTCTTATACACAAATAACAGACTCATTGACAGAGAAAATAGAGAAACAATTCCTTTTACATAGCATCCAAAAAAATGAAATATCTAGGAATCAATTTAACAAAGGAAGCAAAAGACCTCTATGCTGAAAACTACAGCACCCTGAAAAAGGAGATCAAGGAGGATATAAGAAATGGAAAGACATTCCTTGTTCCTGGTTAGGAAGAATCAATATAGTGAAAATGGCCATACTTCCAAAACTGCTATATAGATTTAATGCAATGCCAATTGAAATTCCAACAATATACTTCACAGAGCTAGAGAAAGCAATCCAAAAATTATTTTGGAACCAGAAGAGACCTAGAATAGCAAAAGCAATTCTGGGCAACAGAGACATGGCTGGGGGGTATCACAATCCCCAACTTGAAACTATACTACAAAGCTACTGTGATTAAAAACAGCATGGTACTGGCAACGAAACAAACCCGAGGATCAGTGAAATACATTAGAAGATGCAAAAACAACTCCAAACATACTCAGCCACCTCATCTTTGACAAAGGAGCCAACCACCCTCATTGTAGGAAAGATAGCCTATTTAATAAATGGTATTGGAAAAACTGGATTTCAACATGCCAAAGATTAAAACTAGACCCATATCTATCACCATGCACTAATCTGAGATCTAAGTGGATTAAAGATCTAAATATTAAGACAGAAACACTAAACTTGCTGGAAGATAAGTTAGGTAGAACTCTTGAAGATATTAGCATAGGAAAAGACTTTATGAACAAAACTTCAGTAGCATGGGAACTAGCACAAAGAATCAACAACTGAGATTTCATCTTATTAAAAAGCTTTTGCACTGCAAGAGAAACCAACAGCAGAGCTAACAGACAACCTACAATATGGGAAAGAAATTTTAGCAGCTGTAACTCAGACAAAGGGCTACTATCTAGAATATATAAATAACTGAAAAAAATCAGACCTCCCAAATTCAAAGTCCCAATTCAAAAATGGACATCTGAAATGAACAGACATTTCTCAGACAAAGAAGTAAAAGCAGCAAATAAACATATGAAAAAACGTTCAACATCACTCGTCATTCAAGAGATGCAGATGAAAACAACAATGAGATTCCACCTCACCCCAGAAATAATGGCTGCTATCAAGAAATCAACAAATAACAAATGCTGGCAGGGGTGTGGAGACAAAGGAACCCTTCATTGTTGGTGGCAGTGTAGACTGGTGCAACTACTGTGGAAATCAGTGTGGAGATACCTCAAATAACTAGGACTAGAGGTCCCATTTGACCCAGCTATTTCCCTGCTGGTTATTTTCCCACAAGAATTAAAAGAATCATACCACAGCAATACATGTGTACCCATGTTTATTGCGGCACAGTTTGTAATAGCTAAAGCTTGGAAACAGCCCAAGTGCCCATCAACTGGAAACTGGATAAAGAAGATGTGGATTTTTTATAAAATGGAGTACTACTCAGCCATAAAGAACGAGACACTAGAGTCATTTATAGCTAAATGGATGCATGTTGAGGCCATACTCTTAAGTGAAATAAGACACACATGTGTAAATACCTAATAGTTTCTCTAGTGTGAGAAACTGAGAGTTTAAATAAGGACTAAAAGGATTAATAACTAATAATTGATACTTTGAAATAGGAAAAGGTCCAAAGGGGTAGTGGTCGTGGGAGGGGAAGGGGAAAGGAAAGAAGGGAAAGGAAAAATTATGAGAAAAGAAAAAAAATTGAAACGAAGTATGTAAATATTGAAGGGTTTAGGGGTGAAGGATGCACAGGTAATGGGGAAAAAATGAGAACCAAAATACATCATGTACAGGTACAAGCACCCAAAGATAAATGTAAATGTATTGTATACCTAAAATGTACCAATAAAAAGAAAGAAAAAAAAAAGAAATACAGACAAATACAATAGGCTTGTGGTGTCAATAATAGGAAAACCTCAATATGTTAGGTGGACTTGTTCCCATGGGCCATTTCATGGTTTGAAAGCACCTCACTTAAATAAATGCCAATATCCAACTTAAATTTCTGTTTCCTTTCCTTGAGATCAAAGTAGAAAAAAACAATAATAATAAAGAGAACTCATATAGATTAGTGGTGGAGCTATTGTATAAAATAAATAAGAAATGGCCAGATCTTGAACTCATGGAGCCGCTGTGTGGAGTCAATATTTTTGAGCTTAAGATCAATCCAAGGGGCTTCAGTCACACTGACTGCATGTGAGCCTGAGACGGTACAATGTGGCAAACCTGTGGGCTATGCTGAGAAGAAGAAGAGAAGGAGAAAGAGGGGACAGGCATGGAAAGAGAGAGAGAAGGAGGTGGCCAAAACTAAGCTATGTCTAGGACATAAAATGCATGTAAGTTAGATATACAGGTGCACCATGAGTTTTCTGTGAATTTGTAATTGTGTTGTCTCTGTTCCTAATATAATGTTTGCTTAGGATCATATTCTCTAGTCTCTTATTTAAATTTCTCTGTTAACCTTTACACAAATCACATCCTATGACACCTGACCCATATAGTGGAAATAAAGTGGAAATAAATATAGTGGAAATAAATAAAGAAAGAAAGAAAGAGGGAAAAAATCTGCTTATTGAAAAAATTTATATGCTTTTTAAAAATAATGTCCCCCTACACATTTTTCAGGTAATTCTGTAGAAGTAGAGATAATCAAATGAATCTGTATTTAATCATCTTAAATTTTTAAATAATTCAAAAAGATTTAGAGATGTTCTGACAAGTTAACTAATAAATCAATGGCTAAATGATATTAATAATCAAATATTTCATTTTTAAAGCTTTTAAAAAAACTGCTTTTCAAAAAGAAGTATCTGCCATTTAATCTCTTTGCTTAATTCCAAATCATCATAAGTATCTTCCTACTTAGCTTGATTTGACAAAGAAAAAAGGCTCACAATATGAAGAACTGTCTCCCTTTTAAAAAATACTTGAAAATTTGGTATCAATGTGCAAAAGACAAAAAAAAGCATGAGAAAACTGTTACATGAAGCTATCACCATTAATTTTGTTTATGATCCCTTTGTTAATGCAGACAACCTTAAGGAAAAGCTCCAAATTTACTATACACAATACAGTCTTTGCAGTTTCTAATTTAGTAACTCTAGGAAAAACAACAATCAAGTTTGCATGCATTAATTTTTTTCTACTAGAATCTCATGCAGTTTATTGTTCATGACTTAATTATCCACAGTTCTACAACTTTAATAAAGCCTAACTCAATTAAGGAAGTTTAAATTTATTCCAACTCAGGCTGCAACAAAAGTTTTAATAGGAAAAAGAAGCTACCAGGGCAAACGTTATAATGTAAGAAGACCTGGTTGTTTATTTAAAATTTTTTTAAAGATAAATTAAAGGCCATTTACAGAATAAATGACCAAGTAAAAATTCTCAATATTTGTGAGAATGAGTGTTATTATGAGCAAAATGATTCTTATGAGAATTCTTGTGAGCAGAATGGATTAAGTTCATATTTTATGTTAACAACTACATGTGCAAAAAGAGTCCTTGCTTTGTTGTATGTTTGACAATGTTACCATCCTCCCAGTAGTAGTCTGCCACAAATCTGAATCTGTTCGTTTAAAAGAACACTGACCTGGGCTGGGGTTTTAGCTCAGTGGTTCCACCACCTGCCTCTCAAGAGTAAGGTCCTGAGTTCGATCCCCAGTACCAAAAAAAAAAAAAAAAGAACACTGACCATGCACCAGGAATTATGATGGGTCTGGGTTTACGAAGCTAGAAAAATGATACCATCCCTGGCCTCAAGAAACTTATGAAATATGGATTGATTTTTCCTTTTTCCCCAGACCCCATCCAGACCATGCTGTCAAGGCTGCTAACACAGTAGCACACTAAGTAGATGAAATGTAACAAATTTATTTCCTCAGAATTCTAGAGGCCAGAAGTCCACAACAGGTGTCTGCAGGTTGTTTTAATACTGAAGGCACCTTGTTTGGCATAGAGGTGGCTATCTTCTCACATGGCCTTCTGTGTCTGTGTCCTAGTGCCCTTTTCTTCCTTCTTTCTTTTTTTTTAATTACAACTAGGAGGGCTAAGTTCTAGAGGTCTTTGTTACAACAGGGTAACTATGGTTAATAAAAATGTATGGTATGGACCACAATAACTAGAAGGGAGGATTTGAATATTTGAATATTTTCCTACAAAGAATCAATAAATGTTTGCGGTGACAGATATGTTAATTATACTACTTTGATCATTACACAATGTATACATATGAGCAAGCATCATATTGCACTCCATAAATGTGTATAATTATTGTTAATTAAAATATTAATTAATTCTAATGGAATGATATATCTTCCACTATATTATAGGTTTCACAATAACAAAAACTTTTATTTACCGCTGTTATCTTTCTATCTAAAACAGTACTTAGAACATGAATACCCTCAATAAATATCTGTTGAATAAAAGAAGGAATTATAAATATATTTCCATCCGTCTTCTTTTACAGACAATAAATGGCTTGGTTTTGTCTACTGGCGGGGCGGGGCAGGAGTGGTGTTTTATTTTGGTTTTGTTTTTTGATTTTTGTCCACCTGAGAGAGAGGAAGGCATGGAGCTAATCTCTCTTCTTCCTTCTAATAGAACATTCTTATGGATTCAAGCTTCAGTATTGATATTAGGCAAGTGAGAAAAACAGGGTGAACAGTCATTCAGAGGCATGGCCCTGTGAATGAGCTGAGAGCAGGTGAGAATTTGATCACTGAACTGAAACTGTAGGGCAGAAGTAGAGGAAATAATGATATTTTGCTTTTGATTTATTGCTTTTGTAAAATGTAACTCATGTAACAGTTGTTTGAAGGTAAGGTAAAAACTCACTACAAATTCTGGCAGCCACTGCTAACATCATGAACAACCTCATAGGCATTTCTTTTTGCACACACACATGCACACACATGTATGCATATATCTTAGTCAACTTTTTTATTTCTAGGACTAAATACCTAACACCCACAACTTAAAGGAGGCTAGGTTTAATTTGACTCGTAGATTAGAGGATTTAATACATAGTTGGCTGGCTCCAAGGCAGAAACGGAATGGTGGAAAGGTGTAGTGGAAGAAAGCAGCTCACCTCATGACAGGAAGCAGAGAAGGGAGGACCCAGGGAGGGAGATAAACTGTCCAAAGACACATTCCCCAATGACAGAACTCTTTCCAACCAGACCCACCTCCTAACAACACATTTATGCCCCATGATTCAATCACCTTACAAAAACCCCTGCTCTGAAAATAAGAGATTTTTGTGGGACATTTTAGGTCTAAACCACAACAACATATTAGATTATTAAAAAAAAACAAAAGAGCAATGATACAACTCTAATAGAAGCTCATTTCTCTCTTGCATAGAAGTCTGGAGAGATGATTTAAGGATGGCAAGGTTTTCTACAGTGTCCGTCACCCGGGCTCATTCTATCTTGTTGCTGCTACGCTATATGTGGCCTCCACATCATTATCCAAGAAATAGCATCTACTTTCAAGTTAGCATGTGTAAGGTTCTGTGTCATAATCTGTGGATGTTCTTATATTAATCATTTTGGATGACTGTATAAGGTTCCATTATCTAGAGAGAACATGCCAAATGTAACTATTCTGTGATTATCAGCATAAATTGTTCTTAATTTTTCACCGTTATCAATAATATTTACCTCAACATCATTTTGTTCTTGCATGATTAATCTCCTTAAAGATTCTCTTGATAATGGCTTCAGTTACCTCAATAGAAATTGCTCCCTGTCCATTCAAAACTACCCTTAGGCTTGGCAATCAAACAATCTTGAAAACTCAGAAGAAAAATAGCCTCCAGACCAACAACTGCACAGGTGGTCAACAGAGCATTCCCAAACTGTGCTGGAGCATCCCTCCACACCATAGCTCTCTGCTCTGCCAGGTCTTCTACCTTCCTCTCATAAGGATGACAATCACCTTGGATTAGGACCCCTCATGTGACCTCATTTCACTTTCATTGTCTCTTTAAAGACAAGTTTCCAAATACAGTATAATCACATTCTTGGGTACTAAGAGTTAAAATTTAACACCTGACATTAAAAAGGGCTCATTCAGCCCAAAACCCTGCCTGACCCACTCTCCCACAATCTCATTACCACAGATCTAGGTGAGAATCTATCATCTCTTCATGTCTGTCCCATAATTTCAGCCCCTGGGATACTACTCTCTACTCCTGCACACTGCCCTCATCTTGCCTTCTCTTTACAGGGATTTTAAAACAAAATTTAGACCCATTAGAATGTATTATCCAAGGTTAAGCTCCTGTCTGGAAAATAAAGTATGCTAAGAAAGCTTATAAAGGCTCACTAGTCAAAACAAAACAAAGCCTTTACTATCAGGTATTCAGGAAAATAGAATAAATTCACTATTATTAGGTATAGGTTGAAGCATTAAAAATTTATATATACTAAAAACACATTTCTTTTTCCAAGTACTTATGTTGGTATTTTGTTCTCATTAGATATTTCATTTTTTTACCTATTAAATATATGACAATTCAAAGAAATGATATTTCTAGTTACAGGTAAAGATGAAACTCCTTTTTTCTTCTTCCCCGGAGCCCAGAATATATATAAATTTATCGAATACCTTACATATTCCTGATAACAGTGGTAATGATAGAACCCCTTGGAAATTAATTTCCTAGCATAAATTCAAAGCTTTAAAAATGTATATTGAGCCAACAATTTCAATGGGCTCTTAACCTGAGGATGTTATTTTAAACAGAAAGCTTTTGTACAAAGATATTTATTGCTGCAGAAAAGTATGACCCTAAAGTGAAAGTCTGAAAGTGTTTATAAATAGGTCAAATCATGGATAAAATAACAATAAAAATAATGATTTAATAATGGATTACTTAATGTGTCAGACATTAAGCTAAGTGCTTTATGTGTATTACCTGACAACATCAAAACACCATCATGAATTAAATATTATTATACCTAATTTATAAATAGAAATCTCAGTGTTAAGGATGAAATAACTAGTGAAATTTAAGCTACTATTAAATGATAGAGCCAATTTACAAACTGTGGTGCACAATTAATGTGGATTATTTGTGCCTTTAAATCCCACATTTCTCAAAGCCACATGCACTTTAACTCCACGTGGCTCTCACTCTTTTTTTCTCTGTAACTCAGTGGAATTCAAGAATTTAACAGGTTCTCCTAAGATGTTGGGTAACTATAGTTCCCTTTCTAAGGGTTTTTGAGTTTTTAAAGAGGTGAAAGGAAAAATGATTAATCTGTATCAATAGTTACCCAAGCATTAGCAAACAATTCACATGAGTAGTTTTTCAGGGGACCAAAAATGTCAACATTTATTTCATAACAATTCTAAAATGTTAATTTTTCCTTCCTCATTCTTTTATGAGGCTATAGTGGAGTTCTAGAGGTTACTTGACAGGTGATATCTCAAGAGATTGAATGCAGAAGCCTATAAGAATCTAGCTGTCTTCTCAATCTAACACAGAAAGCAAAATACCTCTACATTGAGAACTACAGCATTCTGAAAAAAGAGATTGAAGAGGATATAAGAAAATGGAAAGACATCCCCTGTTCCTGGGTATGAAGAACAAATATAGTGAAAATGGCCATACTTCCAAAACTGCTATACAGATTCAATGCAATCCTGATTGAAATCCCAACAGCATATTTCATAGAACTAGAGAAAACAATCCAAAAGTTCATCTGGAACCAGAACAGACCTAGAATAGCAAAAGCAATTCTAGCTAACAGAGTCATGGCAGTGGGTATCACAATTCCAAACTTGAAACTGAACTGCAAAGCCACTGTGATAAAAACAGTATGGTACTGGCAAAGAAACAGACCCAAGGATCAGTGGAATAGATTAGAACATGCAAAAACAACTCTAGACATACTCAGCTACCTCATCTTTGACAAAGGCGCCAACCATCCTCACTGGAGGAATGATAGCCTCTTTAATAAATGGCGTTAGGACAACTTAATTTCAACTTGCCAAAGATTAAAACTAGACCCCTATCTTTCACCATGCACTAACCTGAAATGTAAGTGGATTAAAGATCTAAATATTAAAACAGAAACACTAAACTTGCTGGAAGATAAGTTAGGTAGAGCTCTTGAAGACATTGACATAGGAAAGGACTTTATGAACAAATCCTCAGTAGCATGGAAACTAGAATAAAGAATAAACAACTGGGATCTCATCTTATTAAAAAGCTTCTGTACTGCAAAAGAAATCACCAACAGAGCTGAGAAACCACCAACCTACAATGTGGGAAAAAAATTTTAGAGAGCTGTACCTCAGACAAGGTCTGCTATCTAGAATATATAAAGAACTAAAAAAAATCAGACCCCCCAAATATAAAGACCCAATTCCAAAATGGGCAGCTGAAATTAACAAACATTTCTCAGACAAACTAAAAGCAGCAAATAAATATATGAGAAAATGTTCAACATCACTGGTCATTCAAGAGAAGCAGATAAAAACAATGCTGAGATTCCACCTCACCCCAGAAAAAAATGGCTGCTATCATGAAATCCACCAATAACAAATGCTGGCGGGGTTGTATGCTGGTGGGGTTGTGGGAAAAAGGAACTCTTTATCATTGTTAGTGGGAATGGAGACTGGTGCACCCACTGAGGAAATCAGTATGGAGACAACTCAAACAACTAGGATTGGAGGTCCCATTTGACCTAGCTATTTCTCTACTGGGTATCTTCCCAAGAGAATTAAAAGAATCATACCACAGTGATATATGTGCACCCATGTTTATAGCAGCACAGTTTATAATAGCTAAAACTTGGAAACAGCCCAATTGCCCATCAACTGGAGACTGGATAAAGAAGATGTGTTTTTTTTATAAAAGGGAGTACTACTCAGCCATAAAGAATGAGAAACTAGAGACATTTATAGCTAAGTGGATGCACATTGAGGCCATACTCTTAAATGAAATAAATAGGACACACATGTACCAATAATTTCTCTGGTGTAAAAAACTAAAAGTGTAAATACAAATCAAAATATATAATTGATATTGTGAAATAGGAAGAAAATGTCTAAAGGAATAAGGGAAATGGGAGGGGAAGGAGAAAGGAAAGAAGGAAAAAGAAAAAAATATGAGAAAAGGAAAAACATGGAGACAAGGTCTTTGTAAATAGGGAAGGTTGGAGGGGATGAAGGGAGTGTAGGGGAATGGATAAAACATAAGAACCAAGATGTACCATGTAAGGGTGCAGGATCCCAATGAGGAATGTAACTGTGTTGTATATCTAAAAAGTAACAATAAATGAAATGAAAAAGAAAAAAAGAATCTAGCTATCTTCTATTAAGATATTCACATGATTTGGAAAACTAGTCCCAAGCCGGCTTCCAGGCCACTGTTCCACCACTCCCAGCACAGAGGAAGGGGCTTCCAGGTCACCCTTCCACCCCTCCCAGCCAGGAGAAAGGGGCTTATGGGCCACCATTCTACCGCTCCCAACCCAGAGGAAGGGGCTCCTGGGCTGCCTTTCCACCACTCCCAGCCAGGAGGAAGGGGCTTTCTGGCTGCTGTTCCACCACTCCCAGCCCAGAGGAGGTGAGCTGTGTGGGTGCCAATAGCACCCCCCTCCCCTGTTGAAATGAGAAGACACATAAACAAGTCTCAAAACCAGACTTCCAGATCACCTACAGAAACCCCAAAGGGAAATGAGATGGAACACTCTGATATGCAAACACCTGGACTCCCTGAACTGGCAAGAAAAGAGGACCTGGAAAAAATGAAATCAGAAATAATTTCTCAGATAACAGCAGAGATTGTGCTCATAGTGCAAGACAGGATTAATAAATCTACAGAGGACAGAGATTAAAAAGAAATAGAGGAGCTGAGGAATATGATGGAATCCCAACAAATGAAACAAATGGAATCCATAAAAGAGATGCAAATAAATTTCCAGAGGATTAAAAATTCCATTGAAAATCTACATGACAGAATGAGTGAATATGAGGACAGAATTTCAGATATGGAAGATAAGATTGCAATTACTGACCAGGAAAAGAAAAATTGCTTCAAAATTTTAAGGGACCATGAGAAATCAATCCAGGAGCTGCTAGACAATGCAAAGAAGAATAACATAAGACTGATTGGAGTCAATGAAGTAACAGGAGAGGGTGCAGATGACATAAAAAAAAAATTGTTCACAAAAGCAATGGTAAGCCCCAAGCAGGGGAAAAGAACTTGACATACAGATAAGTGAGGCATATAGGACTCCAAATAGCCTTGATCAAAAAAATATCTACACATAGACATACAATTGTTAAGATTCCAGAAACCCAACAGAAGAACAAACTTCTATAAGCAGTTAGAGAAAAGAAACAAATCACATAAAAAGGAAAGCCCATCAGAATCACTGCGGACTTCTCAACGCAAACCCTCAAGTCAAGAAGAGCCTGGAGTGAAGTATTCCAAGACCTAAAGGAAAACAGCCTCCAACCCAGATTGATGTACCCTGCAAAACTCTTTCAAAACTGATGGAGAGATAAGATACTTTCATGACAAAGAGCACCTTAGGAACTTCATGAATATCAAACCAGCACTGCAAAAATTTTAGACATTATCCTAGGAACAGACAATGAGAATCACAACCCCAGGAAGCACAGCAGAATGAATCCATTGGGCACAACAAGAAATTAAATGTAAAGGGGGAGAACCCAACAAAAAGAAAAAGTCATGACAATGATAAGTCAATATGTATCAGTTATTACCATCAATGTTAATGGTCTCAAATCACCAATCAAAAGAAATAGACTGGCAGAATGGGTCAAGAAGCAAGATCCAACAATATGCTCCATTCAAGAAACATACTTAATTCAAAAAGAAACTCAGAGATTGAACGTAAAAGGGTGGAAAACAATACTCCACATGACAGGAAACCGTAAAAAAGAAGTAGCTATCCTCTTTGCAGATCAAGTAGATTTCAAACCATCACTGATTAAGAGAGACAAAGAAGGACACTACATCCTTGTAAAGGGAACAATCCAAGAGGAAGAGATGACAATCATAAATATATTGCACCGAACACTAGTGCACCCAACTATATAAAACAAATACTAACAGACATGACATGAAAAGTCAAATGTGCACTAATCCAATAGTAGTGATACCCCACTGTAACAAATACATAGATAAACTAGACAAAAAATAAGTAATGAAGTACTACAACTCAACTGAACTCTTGAACAAAGGAACTTAACAGATGTTTACAGAATCTTCCACCCCACAAAATCAGAATACACATTTTTTTCAACTGCACACTGGTCATTCTCCAAAATAGACCCACCAAATACTCACTCATAGAACATGTTTAAGTAAGTACAAAGGAATTGAAGTTATCGCCTGTATATTATCAGACCATAGTGCGATGAAATTGGAGATCCATAGCAAAAGAAACTGGAAAAATTTCATAAACACGTGGAAATTGAACAACACACTTCTGAATAAGCAATGGGTCACAGAGGAAATTAAAGAAGAAATCACACATTTCCTTCAATTAAATGACAATGACAATACAACATATCGGAATCTATGGGACACAATGAAAGCAATCTTAACAGGGAAATTCATAGCAGTGAATACGCATATTAGGAAAACAGAGTGAGGCCAATTTAACAACCTGATGCTGAACCTCAAGCTTCTAGAAAAAGAAAACCAGGAAAAACCCAGAGCTCATACAAGGGAGGAAATTATAAAGATAAGAGCAGAAATCAATGCAATGGAGATTAAGAAAACGATACAAAAAATCAATAAAGCCAAGAGTTGGTTCTTCAAAAGAATCAACAAAATTGACAAACCCTTAGCCAAACTTATCAGAAAAAGGAAAGAAAAGGCCCAAATCCATGCAATTAGGAATGAAAAGGGTGAAATTACAACAGACCCAGCAGAAATCCAAAGGATCATCAATACCTACTTACAGAACCTATACGCCAATAAGATGGACAACACAGAAGAAATGGACAGATTCCTAGATACGTATGAATTACCAAAGTTGAACAAAGAAGACCTAAAAATTCTAAATGACCAAATATCAATTGATGACATTGAAAACATAATTAAAAACATACCAACTAAGAAAAGTCCAGGTCCTGATGGCTTCACTGCTGAAATCTACAAGACATGTATAGAGGAACTACTGCCATTACTGTTTAAACTCTTCAACAAAATTGAAAGGGAAGCAATACTCCCGAACTTATTCCTGGAAGCAACCATCACCTTGATCCTAAAAGCAGAAAAAGACCCAACCAAAAAAGAGAACTATAGGCCAATCTCACTAATGAACATAGATGCAAAAATCCTTAATAAGATACTGGCAAATAGAATGCAGATGATCATCAAGAAGATCACACACCCTGATCAAGTGGGATTCATCACAGGGATGCAGGGATGGTTCAACATATGCATATCAATCAATAGAGCCAAGGACAAAAACCATATGATTATCTGCATGGATGCAGAAAAGCGTTTGACAAAATCTAACACACATTTATGATAAAACCCTACAAAAAATTGGAATAGATGGTCTCTACCTCAAAATGATAAAAGCCATCTATGAAAAACCAACAGCCAACATCATACTAAATGGTCAAAAACTGAAATCCTTCACACTAAAATCAGGAATGAGACAAGGATGTCCACTATCACCACTCTTGTTCAATATAGTTTTGGAAACATTAGCCATGGCAGTTAGACAAGAGAAAGAAATAAAAGGAATAAAGATAGGAAATGAAGAAGTCAAATTGTCATTATTTGCAGATGACATGATACTCTATATAGAAAACCCAAAGAACACTACCAAAAGTCTTCTAGACTTAATAACCAAATTCAATAGAGTAGCTGGATACAAGGTCACCACACAAAACTCAATAGCTTTCCTCTACGCAAACAACAGGCTCACTGAGAGAGAAACAGGGCAAACAATTCCTTTCACAATAGCATCCAAAAAAAACCCTGAAATACCTAGGAATCAACCTAACAAAAGAAATCAAAGACCTCTTCTCTGAAAAGTATTGCACTCTGAAAAGAGAGATTGAAGATGATATCAGAAAATGGAAAGACACCCCCTGCTCCTAGGTAGGAAGGATCAATTAAGCGAAAATGGCCATACTTCCAAAACTGCTATATAGATTCAATGCAATCCCAATTAAACCCCCAGCAGCATACTTCATGGACCTTGAGAAAACAATACAAAAATTCATTTGGAACAAGAAGAGACCTAGAATAGCAAATCCAATTCTAGGTAACAGAGACATGGTAGGGGGTATCACAATCCCCAATTTGAAGCTATACTACAAAGCTACTGTGATAAAAACACCATGGTGCCTGCTGTGCAAATGCCAGGACCCGAGTTTGATCACTGGTACAAAAAAAAAAAAAAAAAAAGCATGGTACCGGCAAAGAAACAGACCTTAGGACCAGTGGAACAGATTTGGAGATGCAGAAACAACCCTAGACACACTCAGCCACATCATCTTTGACAAGGGAGTCACACACCCTCACTGGAGGAAAGATAGTCTCTTTAATAAATGGTGTTGGAGAAATTGGGTTTCAACCTGCCAAAGATTAAAACTACACCTATATCTCTCACCATGCACTAAACTAAAATCAAAATGGATTAAAGATCTAAATATTAAAAGAGAAATGCTGAATCGGCTGGAACAGAGGTTAGGTAGAACTCTTAAAGACATTGGTGTAGGAAAAGATTTTATGAACAAAACCTCAGTTGCCTGTGAACTGGCACAAACAATCAACAAGTGGGATCTCTTTTTATTAAAAAGCTTCTGCACAGCAAGAGAAACTACCAGCAGTGTGAAGAGACAACCCACAGTGTGGGAAAAAAATCTTCACCTGCTCTTCCTCAGACAAAGGTCTACTATCTCGAATCTATAAAGAACTTTAAAAAATCAGACCTCTCAAATTAAAGACCCAATCCGAAAGTGGGCATCTGAAATGAACAGACATTTCTCAGACAAAGAAGTAGAAATAGCAAATAAACATATGAAAAAATGTTCAACATCACTGGTCATTTGAGAGATGCAAATGAAAACAATGCTGAGATTCCACCTCGCTGCAGAAAGAATGGCTGCTATCATGAAATCAACCAATAACAAATGCTGGCCGGGCTATGGGGAAAGAGGAACCCTGCTCCACTGCTGGTGGGAGTGTAGACTGGTGCAACCACTGTGGAAATCAGTATGGAGATACCTCAAAGACCTAGGAATGGAAGTCCCATTTGGCCCTGCTATTCTCCTGCAGGGTATCTTCCCCAAAGAATTAAAAGAATCATACCACAGTGATATATATGTAGCCATGTTCAGAGCAGCACAATTTGTAATACCTAAAATTTGGAAGCAACCCAAATGCCCATCAACTGGAGACTGGATAAAGAAAATGTGGTTTTTTAATAAAATGGAGTACTACTCAGCCATAAAAAATGAGAAATTAGAGACATTTATAGCTCAGTGGATGCACATTGAGGCCATACTCTAAAGTGAAATAAACAGGACATGCATGTGTAAATTCCAAATAGCTTCTCTAGGGTGAGAAATTGAAAATGTAAATAAGGACTAAAAGGTATAATAGGTAATGTGAAATAGGAGGCAAAGGGGCAAAGGGGAAGGGGAAGTGGGAGGGGTAGGGGAAAAGAAAGAAGGAAATGGAATTAATGTGAGAAAATGGAAAAATGGAAACAAAGTCTTTGTAAATAGGGAGGGATGGAGGGGTTGAAGGGAGGGCAGGGGAAGGGGTTAAAATAAGAACCAAGAGAGACTATGTAAAGGTACAAATTTCCAATGATGAATGTCATTATATTGTATACCTAAACTGTACTAATAAAATAATATTTTAAAAGAACTGGTCCCAAGCCAAAAGGATATATGTCGATCTATGTTTTTATTTTGAAAAATATAATCCTCTTAGTAAAATATTATTTATTTTGGCATGAAATGGTCTTATTTGCTCTACTTTTAGTTTTGAATTTTAATGCAGCAGTATCACCAGATATAATTCAAATAAACAAGAGTCTCTGGAGTCTTCAGGGTTGTTTTAAGAATGAGAAAAGGTCCTGAGACCAAAAACTTTAGTAATTACTGACCTAAACAAATTATTTACAAATAATGATATCCTATTAGTGGCTCCAGGTCAGAAAAAAAAAAACATTTTGGCAGATGTGACATTTTTAGTAACCTCAGTGTACTTGTTCTGTATTCATGGTCACCTACTCAACCTAACTTTACTCTTAAATTCTCATCACTGTTCCAGTATCCTCAAAAGATACAGAAAATGTAGTCAACCAAAATTATTCTTCCCCAGTGTTCAAGAACTAACAACTCAATTGTCTTTAAATATACCAAACATTTGTTGGGCACCTACACAAATTAAGTATTTGATATCATCAATAATTGTCTATGCCAATGTATAAACCTAAGTTTTCTTGTTCAAAGTCCATTTTTCTTTCCCTACACTACCACTAAATAATATTTTAAAACAATAAGTTTAAGCATATCCAAGAAAGAACATCACTACTTACTATGCCAATTTTCTCTACTTCACCCCCTTCTCCCCTTTATTAATAGAAACTGACAGAGATAGATTCCCACATTATCTGAAGTGAAAAGAGAAATCACTGTTTTAATTTTTCCTGTATTATGGCACAAATAATCCCTTGGCTGTAATAATGACAGAAAATTTCTCACTTGGTTCTCATTGATAATACCACTACTGGTCTATTGAGCTATTATCCTGTGACATTTGTTATTCTTGATATTTCCTCTTCAGCATCTCACTTAATCTCTACAACTATCTGTGAATAAAGTACTACTGTCCTCATTTTACAAATGAGAAAACTAATGTAAGAATAAATAACTTGTCCCAGGCCACACAGGTATTAACAGTGCTGAGATTCACACCCAGATTTCTCCATGTGTAATGCTTCATATTCTTAACCACGTCTGTCTTTTTTAGTAATTTTTATTATTATTAATTCTCCATGTGGCATGTGTAGTGGAATGATATGCCTGACACCCTACTTTTTTAAAAGTTGCTGAATATGGTGCACAAAGACATGAAAAAAATACCAAGTTTTATTCCTGCTATCTTCTAGTTGGCTTTTCTTTTAAGATGGTTTTAGTTCCCACTGTGTTATAGCTCCTCAAAAGTTTAAACAGCAGGTCATGAAGAAAATGAAATGATTAGTAGCTGTGTTTATTCAACAGCTACTCTGAGTTCAGTAAAAAATAATAAATTGAGTCTTCTTTTAATGTTCACTGAGCCACTGGATAGACCTCATGCGATCTAGAGTATGGAAAGAAATATGGACAGTGGCAAGAATAGTTAATTGAACATTTTATAGAATATTGAGAGAGTTCATGGAAAGTGCATTTCCCATTTTTTATCTTCTATGGTTTAATGAAAATCCACCTATTATGGCTGTATAGAAAAAGAAGAAATAAAAGAGAATTATTATTTTATTTCTACTTAGTAGCCCATCTAAGCATTTGAGTTTGCAGAGTCCAGAGGCAAAATGTAGAGAGCTGGTTGAAAGAGATGGGGTAGAACAAAGATATCTGCCTTCACTTCCCCTTCCAAATTTAAACTTTCTTTTCCCTGGCTGAACAATTTCACCTTTAAATTATTTTTTGAAATAGGCAAAGATTTTCTCAACTCCCAGAACTCCTGTTTTATGATTTATATCTCCTATTGTTCTATTTCCATCCTCCTTTGTGTATCTAGTGCACAAATGAAGAAAAAAAATCAGCTTTGGTAAAGCATGGTACCAGTACGTGAAACCACTTACATTTTACTGATGATAAAAATAACAGATTAAAGCAATGAAGCCTTAAGGATGAAATTTTAGGAAAAATAATTATTAGTTAACAGCTAGGTTCTTGAAAAGCAAGTTCAGCTATACTTGGCATATTTTAACCTAATCATTTAATTTTTAAACCAAACCATCAGTATAGAAGTAATACATATCCTATTACTGATTTCACTTTCTACATATTCATTTTCTGATAGTTATATAACTTATATTAAACCTTTCGAGGCCATTTTATTTATTTTATTTTATTGCTTATAGAAATTAAACCACAATAGCATACTAACTAGGAAAAGAGAATAATAGAACAAGAGTCCAGGTGGGGAAAAGGAAAAAAAATGAGCTTTTATCAGTGAATTATGCTTTCAGGGAATTTCACTATTAAAATTTATTAAAAGTTACCACCTTCTCCCAAGAGGCCCAGGTTCTGGGAGGAAGAGAGAGAGAAAGAAAAATTGGCAAAGTTCCTGTTGGTTAGAATACCTTTCTGGATGTTGGATCATAGTACAGGAGAATATAGATAAAATCATGGAAAAGGCATAATTTAATGACAGAACTTTGGCAACAAATACACATGAAATATTGAACATGAGTGGAATGTCACAGAGTATTCCATTTAATCTTCAAAAATTATGAAAGAAGGAAAGGAAGGATGGACAGGAGGAAAGATGACAAATTTTTTTTTCTTTCAAAAAGATTCGTCATTTATTCTTTCAATGATCAAACAATTGTAGCATATTTTAAATGTGTTTTGATTTAACAAATTTGCACTATGCTAGCAAACACTTCTTACCATGAGAAAAATATCAACCTATGAAATATCACCATATTTCATTTTATTAGTTTCTTTTTTATTTCAGAGTGCCAGACTCTATAGATTGTAGTGATGAAAATATTTATTAGGTTAATACAGACTAAATATCAAAACATTTGGGACAGGTTCTACTTGGAAGCATTTGCCTCATGGACTTTCCTTTAAGATAATGGAGATTTGTGGCAAGAGGCTTAAAGGAAGGGTTCTAGAGAAGACAGGATGCCACCCACCAGGTTCAGGGCACCCCATCTTAAAGGTGCTTTCCTTTGCACCCTGGAAGTAGTTTTAGGAAGCTATATCTGGAAATATGTAACTTCCTGTCATAATAAACTATTAGGAACAACCAACACTTCTGTGAAGTTTGATGTTTATGCATTAATTTATTGACAGTGTGGAAAGACAATAGTGTGGAGCCTCTACAGAGAAGTACAGACCTCTCTCTTGGATCTGTGGGGAGGTAAAGAGCACGCCATCCTCAAATGCAGGGACTTCATCCAGGAATAACCAAAAAGGAGCAACACAGAGAGGAAATGAGGCTGAAGGCTGGGAACTCCACAGCAGTAGCTGACTCCTATGTGAAGACAAGAACCCTTATCTCCAAATAAACCCTAATGCAGAGTGACTTGTGGGGGAAGAGGGTAAAGTAGACATGGAGCAGGAAAGCTGGCAACTGGAAAACGTAAGATTATGTCATGCCTTTCCATAAACATATTGGCAGATTTCTATCTTTTGCATACTGAACAATTCATGATTTTCCTTGAAAATACTTCACAATAGTACATTTTCAAGTGTAATAAATGACCATAATTTTTGGTACGTTGCCCTTATGATAAAATCAAAGGTATGCATATTTATGATGCATTCAAAAGGGAAAAGATCTTGGCCATAGAATTCATTTTTCTAATGCCACTGGCCCACAAGAGGAGATGGCTCAGCAAATCTACACAGCCACATATAGCTTTGTGCTCCTTTTTTTTCTTTATTTTTATGAGTTTCCTATTATAGTTATGGATTTAACAGTTTGAATTCATACGCACACTCATATTAGCTTCCATAAATCTGTTCAACTTTACGATGAAACTGACCTAGATTAAAATTTGATTTACAAAATATGAGATCTAAGCTTATCTTAATTGCTTTTATTTCCTTGTAAATAGTTAAGTAGTAAAAATTCTTATTTTATTTCTGTGTCAATTTGCTTTTACCTTTCTTAAATTAATAACTTTTAAAATGATTTTCAAATACAAAGATGCAGTGTTAAAAATAGCAAAGTTAGAGGAAGCTTGCCATGAGGAAATGTTCCCAATAATGAAATAAATTCAATATTATCTGGTTTTATTCCTGTAGCTGCATCAAATGAACTTAACAGAAAAAAAATGGTAATCTTATCCCAACTACAATTTATAAATTAGTAAAAGTAAATTTAAACTTGTTAGAATATTCTCACTTGCCTTTTTATAGTGTTGGTTTTATTACCAAGGAAAGTCAAATGATCATAACTCTTGTATCTTTTACATGAAAGCCATGCACTATAATCTCAGGGGCTAATTTACAATATCACATAAATTTGATCAAAGAAATTTTGAAATAAAATCAGAGTGCTGATTTTGATTAGCTGAACTAAGACATTGAGAGAAGGGGTAGAGGGAATAATATTATAAAAATTACACTTCGGTAAATAAATAAAAATGGCTGAAAGTCTCCTTCAAAGTCACCTTCAAAATTATTTTGGTAAGAAAATCTTATGTAGTGGGAGAAAATGGGGTAAAGATTTTAAATGAAAAATAGCTAATTATGTAGACATGATATACTGA
Source organism: Heterocephalus glaber (assembly GCF_053883595.1). Taxonomy (NCBI): domain Eukaryota; kingdom Metazoa; phylum Chordata; class Mammalia; order Rodentia; family Bathyergidae; genus Heterocephalus; species Heterocephalus glaber. The sequence goes on along the minus strand of NW_028258344.1, from coordinate 25,872,546 downwards.
CAATGACACCTACAAAACTATCTAATTTTTAAGTGATTAATAGTGATATAACTGTTGAACAAGTTATCAACAACTTAAGGATTTTATAAGAAATAACACTGTTGATAGAGAAAACAATGAGTGAGTGTGCTAAAGGGAATTGTGTCAGATGTTGATGTCCACAACCACAGGAAAACTAGCTTCCATCAAATTAATCATGCACCCAGAAACTATGAGGTCATATTCTGAGAACTATGAACAATTTACCCAAATGATTTACATCTACATCTTTTAGGTGTATTCAAAAATATGTTAAAGATGGTGAATGTAGGACCAAAAGAAAAAAACTCATTAAATATGAGTGCTTGTCTATATTTAAAACATAAGCAGATTAATGGTGAATAGAAAGATTGTTCTACTGCACAGATTTTTCTAATGGCTTCAGGAAGACAATGATCTCTAGCTTCTAATTCATTCCTGAAGTACATTATCTTTTCTTTGAAGGAAACAAAAATATATAATAGCAAAGTTTTTATTTCATTTATATCCTGAATAACAGAATAATTCATAAAACCAGCATACCAAACAGAAGTTCTTTCAAGACTAATCATAGCTATGCAAAATTATGAATATTATAACATAAAACACATACCTGTTATGGTGAAAATTAAGTTTGAGAACTGGACAAAGTGAGTCAATTATAGGCACTATGAATGATTTGAACTATATCAATGATAAAATTAAGAGTTGCTTCTATTGTCCTTTCACAAAAATGTTTCCGGGTACTGTAACAGTTAGAAGTCAGATAAACCTTCAATTCACCATAAGACAAGGTTATTATCTCTCTCTGTAAGAGGATAAGTATATAAAAATTTCCACCAAGATTAGCTTAAGAACTTTACGCCATACCCTCTTTCCAGAACCATTCTGATGGCTCTCATCCATGACTGAAAGGCTGAATCAGGTTCGTATATATTTGTATACTGCCTAGTATGGGAGACTGGATTCATATGAAAAAATAAATTGTCTCTATGCTGAATTATTAATATGGTTTCATGTTTTTGGAATTCAGCTAATTCAGTTTAACCAACATAGCCTACCATCCACAAAGACTTCTAGAATACCATCTAAAACTATCAAATCTAGGTAAAAGATTGTCCTTTTTCCTAATGAAAAATAAAATATTTTACATCATATTAAAATATATGTGAACATACATTAAAGCAGAACTAAACAAATGAATATTAAATAATATTGTGCTTATTTTGGAATATTTCCAGTGAGGCCTGCAAATTTTTCCTTTAGTCATTTTCTTTGATTATAGTATTTTTGTTAAATATCCTTTAGTGCAATGGACATCAATTTGGATTCATTAATATCCTACCCATGTTATTGATTATTTCTGTGTATTTGGAAATATTAACCTCTCTAGGTTTCAATTTCCTTATCTTCAAAAAACAGAAAACATCCCATTTATAGGATTATTTTGGTGACAAATATCATAGTGACATAAAAGCCAAGAAAACTTATTTCCTAGCTTTCTCAATAGTCAACCGTGGGAAGCAGCATGGAGTAAACAATGCCTATGGCATAAGTGAGAGCTGGAACAGAAGAATTCAAAACTCTCTGAGAGTACCCAGGAGAGATAGATGAGTTTTGGGGGGGATAGTGGAGAAGCTACACAGAGGAACATACACATGATAAAAGAAGGGACCAGAGAAGTAGAGTAAGGACGTAAGGCTAACCAAATAAAGGAGCCTAACAACATGAATGATGAGTGGATTTTCAGCAGGTGATAGTGACACAATGGCCAATGAGAATTACAGATAAAGGCTAGGGCTAAATTACAGAGGAGTTAATATGTCTTCTAAAGCCTGACTTTGAGTTAGAAAGATATATTGTGGGGAAAATAGTGCATTGGTTTAAAAAAGATACTCCTTCATACTCTGGAGTATGATGCAAGAGAGAGACTCTGATGAAAACTTCCACGATAATCAAGAAAAGAAATAATGAGAAAGTTATAAAAGGCAAATTAACTAACATTAAGACCAAAAGTATGCCATTCTAAACTTTAGGGATACACAAAAATGACAGGTAAAAAGAGAATCCATTGTATCACAAAATTCACTCAACTAGAGGCAAACTTATGATAGAAAATATTGCCTTACATTTTAAAATTGGCTCATCATTTTCTTGAAGGACTTAGAAAATTAAGATTAAATATAAATTTAAAACAGAAAACAATAAATCCAAGAGATAATTTTTATGTAATATTTTTTAAATCTTTTTATTTTAATTTATTAACAGTAGATATTAATGAAGAAAATATAAAAGCTATTCTATGAAAAAATAATTTTTCATAACAAAATTATTAAAGAATAACCATGGTAAATACACTGTGTATCATGATCTTAAAAGAATACGCTTTCATTTGCTAATCTATCTCTCAGCTCATTTCCTAATAATACTATACCTCTTATTGCATAAAAAATTTTAAATATTGACAAAGTATCTCACATTTTGTATAATTTTGAACAATTTCTTCCCATTTCACAATATTTATTATTCTTTTGGGTCCTTATTTTCACTTTCAGTTTCTCACACCAGAGAGAGAATGTGATATTTACACATGTGTATTTGATTTATTTCACTTAAGAGTATGTTCTCAAGGTACATCTATTTACCTAGAAGTGTCTAATGTTTATCTGTCTTTATGGCTGAATAGTATTCCATTATAAATTTTTACCCAGTACTTCCTCAAAGGACTAATATCTAGAACATATAAAGAATTGAAAAAATCAGCCCACCCAAATGTAAAGACCCAATCCATAAATGGGTATGGGAGATGAATACACACTTCTCAGATGAAAAAGTAAAAACAGCAAATAAATATATGAAAAAATGTTCAACATCACTGGTCATTCAAGAGATGCAAATTAAAGCAATGCTGAGATTTCATCTCACTCCAGAAAGAATGGCTATTATCAAAAAATTAACCAACAACAAATGCTGGCGGGGCTGTGGGGAAAAAGGAACGCTTCTCCACTGTTGGTGGGAGTGCAGACTGGTGAAACTGTGTGGAAATCAGTGTGGAAATTCCTCAAAAAACTAGGATTAGAGGTCCCATTTCACCCAGCTATTCCCCTTCTGGGTATTTTACAAAAGAATTAAAAGCATCATACCACAGCAATATTTGTGTACCCATGTTTATAGTGGCACAGTTTGTAATAGCTAAATATTGGGAACAACGCAAATGCCCATTAACTAATAAATGGATAAAAAAGATGTGTTTTTTTTATACAAGAGCTTTTAAAATATTAGTAAATCTCAAGAAAATCTTGTCATAAATAAAATGCTGAATAATTAGTGAATAAAACTATATGTATAATAGGATCTGATAACAACTAAATAAAAAATTGTCAGTAAATTAAATGCACAATTATGTTAAAATATTTGAAAATATTGATGAACTAGGTAATTTTCTAAAAAATGTGTGAAATCTCAAAATTGTCTTAAACAGAAACCTAAAAAGAATGATATTCAGATAAGAAAAACAAAAATCAATAAATATACTGTTTTTAAAGGCTTAGTAATAGACAAATTTTCTAAATTCACATATCTAAATAAGATTTAATATCAATTATTGCTAAAAGTTCAGCATATTGATAGATGGATGAATATCTAAAACTCAGTGACTGGAATACAAACAATAAGCAATTGGAAAATGCAATGAAGAAAATGACTTCATTCATAATAGTTATCAAAACAATTTAAAATATCTAAGAATAAGTTTAATAAATACATGGCCCCATCAGATTGAAGTCCCAAATTTTCTAATATAAAATTAAAGATGTGAATAAATTATTCTAGAGACATCTAGTGGGATGAATAGCAGAGAATAAGTTAATTTTGACAAATCTAACAAAAAAGATATATTATGTATATGAAGCCGGTAAATATTAAAATGGAAAATGACTGAAAACAATAGGAGCTAATATTTATGTAATGCTAGCTATGTAACATCTTTATTTATACAGCCCTTATAATCCTCATATCTATCCAATGAGATGCAATGCTGGAGACTGCAATATTGATTATGCCCAAAGCAGGCTGTGAGCAGTGCAGGCTGTAAGGAGTTAACCCCACGATTAGCTTATTTTGAGAAGCAAGTCCTGCCAAAGCCTATGTGCTAAGGTCAGAGTAACTTGCACCCAAATTCCCGTCCCACAACCAAAACATTCTTAACTAGAAGGACAATGTTCTAATTAAACCATATATTTTGTCTATTCTGTTCCTAATTCAGGAATGCTTTGTCTTTTTCCTTTATGAGCTTTGCTGTTTCCATAAAAACCACATGACTGTGCATCATCACACACAGTTCTGCCCTTGCGTGTAGCTCATCTTTACCCCAATTTATTACCAATAAAAATCAATGGCTTGAACTGACCAGCACCTTTGTCGGTTGCACAGCATTGGTCATCCTGATGCCCTGCTGTCTCTCTTAATTCTGTCTTTTAGGGTTTTTTCTCAGGCTTGCATTATTTACTAAGCAGAGCTTAGTGCAGAGTAAGCTTAGCTTACTGCAGAGGTTTCCAGTAACGTTTCAGGGGTCCCCAGTAATGAAAACTGGGTTCTGCATTTTTTGCAAGAAGAAACAAAAGGTCAGAAAAGGGACTTGTCTCAAATAATAAATAGCTACCAAGTTTTGGAACCAAAATTAAATTGATAACATGACTTCAAAATCTGAGCTCTCAGCTTCTATAATATTCAGCCACTCAATTGTAGACTTCCAAAAATCGGACACCAGTCAAATAACTTAAGAAACATATGTCTTCGAATACGGAAAAGATTTTAGACATAATTCTAAGTGAAAACGGGAATAAATAAAACATTATAAATAATATAATCTCAATTTTATTATTTTTGTTATTTTCTGTAAATGTGTTTGTGTTTGGGTATGTGAGACCAAAGAATGCATTTTTAAAAGTAGAAAAAATTTAAGTGGAATTTGAGGTATGATTATACATGATTTTTATTTTTTATATATACCAAATGTTCTGTGAGCAATAGGTATTATTTAGATATAAGCAAATAAATAATAAAGCTGATTTTGGTTGCACATTTTTACTTTATTGCTATATTTTAGATATACACAATTATAACATTCATCATTGGGAATTTGAATCTGTGCATGATATATCTTGCTTCTTTTTTTTTCCGATTCCCCTCCTCTCTCTTATAAAGCTAATTTTAAAAAAAAATAAATGTGAATTAAGTTAATGACTGTAAGGTACAAGGTTGTTTAAAATAACATTTTACTTAACTGAGATATTCAGACACAGAAAACTTCTTTCCTTTAATTTTTCCAAAATATATAAAATCAACAAAGGACCAATCAAGAAACAAAGTTAAAATATTTCTCCTTAGAAACCCATTTCCCCACTATATCACTCATTGTTCCACCCTCTCAAATGTAAACAATACTACAAGCTGATAGGAATTAAGGTCAGACATAGAAAAACACATATTTACAGAAAAACTAATGTATTTACACATTTCAAATAGTATGAAAAGTTCATTTTAGTCTTTTCTTATTCAGTCAATTCACAAGAATCAAGCTGTGTGCAAATCTATCCAAATACAGATGTAAAGTCCCAGACTTGGTGGCAGGTTTTCTCTACCATATTTCTCCAATGCAAGAATTTAAAAAATAATATTAATAAAAGAAGCAATTTTATAAACTTAAACACTTAGGTATTTCTTTTACCTAAATGAAAATAACACATAAACTAAAACATTTTATTTTTGTTCAAATAGTATCTTTTATTTTTGTTGTTAAAATTATAATATTATTGAGATTTTTATATAGTGAATCTACCATTATGAAAAGAATTGGTTTAAGCATTCCTTCACTATTCCTCCTGCCTCAGAAATAAAAGCTCCCAAGAGCATGGATGTTTAACTGAATAATTATCTGTCTGGGTATCACCCAAGGTCTACCCCTCCTAACTCCCAGGTCCCAGGGTAAACCTGTGAACCACAAATGTTACTGCGGTGATAAAATGCTTCCATAATGAGCGTGTGTCAGAGCCAGCCTCTCTCTGCAACCACAGCCACTTTCAGCTTTCAGTTTTTATTTAAAAGGCTTAATTGGAAGTTTTTATTACTCCCAATTAGGCTTTTTAATTAAAAGGAAAAGATGAAAGAGGCTGCAGGCAAATACTGCTGAAACCCATATCAGCATAAAATCAAAGGAAATAAAAACAAAATTACTCTACTGTAAAACAGCAGTAACAGGCCCAACTTTCGATAATGTTTACCTCTGGTCATATTTAATGTTATAGTAGCACATTGACAGTGATGAAGTGGACATGACTGATTGGAAAAACCAGACTGTATCTAATGTAACAATAAAAGTCATCAAAATGATACTTAAAAGACAACATTAACATGCAAGGCAAAACTCTACCCACATGCATTCAAGTTGTTAGCAACTCTAATTCACCAACATGGAACTAACTCTATACACTAATGTAGTCTCTTAAAGCCTCTTTAACAAGCAGAATACTACATATAAACAATGTGGATAAGTGTTTATTGTTGTAAGATGATTAGCTTTTTAATTCTTTGAAGAATATTTTTGTATAAAGCCTTAACTTCTCATTATTGTCAAGTTTTTCACTACTGATGGTTTTTAATTCAAAATGAAATTATAAATTGCATTCACTTGTACACTTGGCATCTTCTAAATTCTATGTAATGGCTTTGGAGCAAAATAGAGCTTCAGATATAAAGGTGAGCTCATCATCAAAGGGAATAGGAATATGTGGAGATATTAGACCTGTACCAGAGACATTTCATACCCAATAAACTTAGCTATTTATCCTGAATTTTATAAATTATAGTAAAAGTCAGAAGAAAAATATTTTAAATGGCTTACATATAAACTATGATATTGAAGAAATTATTTTTCCTATTTTAGCTTTCCAATTCACAGATTGAATTAATACTTGCTCCCAAATCACACTACTAAACTTTGAGTAAAAACACACAAATGTCTATGCAGAAAGGATAAATTGTAGTATGACATCAGGATTGCAAAAATCTTTGTTCTTTATGTGCAATCACTGCAGAGGTTTATATTTTGCAATATAAAATCTTGATTAAAAGATAATGAAGGTGCAGTGCAGCTCCTCTGCCTTGTTCTAGAGATGCTAATCTAGCATAGTCTTTCAAAAGGAGAGAGACATTCACTATCCTTTTGCATTTTGGAGTGGGAGCAGGAGGATGGTGGGGTAACCCTGTTTGAGTCATGGTTTAGTCTTCTCCGTCTCCTTGCCTCAGCTCCTACCCTCTAAAATCCAGCCTCAGCAACACAAATTGCCCTAAAACATAAAGCAATCTGTGCCATTCTCTCACTTACGCTTCTATGGCTTCTTAATCATGGCTAGAATAAGATCTAGATTCTGGCCTATCAAAACCCTCCCTGATCTGGCTCTTCATTCCAACCTTGTCTTCAATCTTCTGCCTAACTCACTCTCCTCCACTGCTGGGATCTTTCTCCAGTTCTGTGGATCCAACAACAAGTCTTTGCCTTCTGTGAGGCATTAGTATGTGTCCTATTCTAGGCCTAACAACATTCCATCTACTTTTCCAGAGGTCAGCATTTTTCTATGCCTCTCAATTTAAAAGTAGTCCCAATGTAAACATTACCTTTTCCTAACCATTTAATGTCTACGACAGTTACTATGACAACTTTATCATAATGCCTATCATTTTATTACAATTGTAATTATGATATTTAGTTGACCATTTATTTTTTTCCCTTTAAAAAATGTCTTCAACAAAAGAATGTTTCCACAATGCAAGAAAGTTGACTGCCTTACTTATAAATACATCATCCCACATACCACTTACCCACACCTAGCCCCATCCATGCTTGGCATATAGTAGGCACTCAGTAAATGTTTCTGCATAAATAGATTAATAAAGAATGTCTGAATACAAAATGTTAAATAGTTCTTTCAAAGATATTAGTAACAAATACACCTCATATGGTATGAAATTATTATAATAAAGTAGCAGGGAATGTAAAAAAACCCCTCTAGCCACTCAGTTGAATTAGGGTCAGTTAAGAACTTATTAATGACCATCTAAACAGACATAGACTCTCTCTAAACAAAAACTAAGTTCCCCTATCTATATGTAGATCTGGATTTGGGGTTTTGTTTTTTATTATCTAATCCTAAACTTTAGCATTTTCCCTCCCTCACTTCTCTTTAAATGTCAAGCCATGGTTTTACTCTGAGCTTTAAGAAATATCACTTAATCCTATAGAATACATGTTCCACAGGAAAGTAAAACAGTAGTCTATTTGTCAAAGCTAGTTTTCCACCAGCTCACATTATAAAATGGGAACCAAAAAAGAAGATAGCAAAAGCTTAGAAATATTTGAGAATCAGGTACAAGTACAAATTCCTTATGATGAATGTTATTATTATGTATATCTAAAATATACCAATACCTGTTTTGCATTTAAAAAAATTGTAGAAGAAAACGGAGTTGAAGAAAATAATGAACTAATTTAATACTGTAATCATTAAGAAAATAATTCCAAGTAGAAGTATTAGAAAACGTGTTCCCTGCTAGCTATCTTCACTTAGGTGTAATTTAGGGAGAAGAAAGGTCGGGGAGTGTGAAAGTACTTCCCACTTGTTTTCATGTCTCTGGCTGGCGATAGCACAGAAACTATGCAGAGATTCATCAGAGCAACTGCAGCTCTTTGGAAGAGGGTCCTTCCAAAATGGAGCAGTGAGCTGGGGATATCTGGTTGACCAAGAGAAGCATGGACTAACTGTTAAAGCTTGAGAAAATCTTAGAAGCACTCTCCTACCTTGGGAGAGAGAGCAGAAAGAAAACAAAACTAGGAATGAACAGCCTTCATATTATCCTATGTATGACATAAAGCTGCCCAGTAATATCAATAGCACTTACTTCATTTTATACACAAGAGACTAGAAATTGTTTTTTATCTAATCCTAGGTTTGGACATGATTTTCCAAAACTGAGACAATTAATAGAGGTCATACAAAGGTTGTACACACACCTCCCTATGTCCAAAGTGTAATTCATGTAGAAAGATCATTTGGTGTTTATTTGTTCCTATTAATTTTTTTTTTGGTGCTTAATTTTCTATTTTGTTTTGGGTTGTCTCTTTGTTTTTTAACTCAAGAGTCATATCTGTGCCCCCCTACTTCAAAATGCTTGCAGAATTTTCCAGTTAGAAGCTCACATCATTGGGTATTTAAAGGGCATCTGATATGCACTTTTCTGCCATTCTAGGTTCTAAACTGGAGTTGGAAGAGAGAGCAGCCTTTGGCTACTTCACAAGCATGCTGCTTGGACATTAAGATCTTCGGCTCCTGAATCAGATAAATCATAACTCTACTACTGGATAGCTGTATCCTTCAACAAGATTACTATTGTATTAAATTTCTATTATTGTCGTAACATATTATTGTAATGAAATGACCAAAACCACAAATTTGTTACCAGCTAGTTCTGAAGTCAGAAGTCCGACATAGGTCTCACTGAACAAAAATAAAGGTGTTTTCAGGGCTGTGTTCGTCTCTAAATACTATAAAATAGAACCCACTCATCTATTTCTTCTAGCATTTAGGATGCCTATACTCTTTGGCTCACGGCTCCATTTTTCTGTCTTCAAAGTCAGCAACATTGAGTCTCTCACTATTGTCCTATCATCACATCTCTGTGTTTGACAATAGATAGGAAAGGTACTTCTTTTAAGAACTCATTGGTTGATTCTGGTTGAACCAACCCAGATAAAGCAGAATAATCTTCCCATGTCAAAGTCCTTATGTTTAATCACATATTCAAAATTCACCTTGCCAAGCAAGACAACCAATTCACAAACTCCAGGGGGCAGAGCACACACCCCTTTGGGGAGGCTATTATTCTACCAACCACAATTATCTTTCTTAGTCTCGTTTGTCCCACTGGAGTAACAGGAAAAATAATAGTCCCTACTTTATAGGATGGTGAGAAGACATACAACATAGTTAGATTACCATCTGATGTAAAATAATGTGAAACAATACTAAAAACTGATACTCTCATAAATAATATCATAAAAGTAATAATCTATTCCTGTTGTGTTCACTCACTTCTGGCAAAATCCACTTTATACTACCACAAAATGGTTAGAGTCATTGTCTTTGAACCTTCCTTTGTCCCAGATTCTTCTCTCTGGTTCTTCCAGGGCAAAATTTTCTGTTCTTTTAGGTTAACCTTAAATCTTTCATAATCATTTATCCTTGAAATAATCTGGTTAGGCCATACCAGGAGTTACACCAACACAAATGAAAATTTCAAAACTGACACTCAAGAATGAGACCCAAGCCCCTGAAAAACCCTTGTGATATTCATGTCTATTTCTCAGTAGACATAAACCGCGCACTGACATTCCACATAAACACTCACATGCCTCTTTCTGTAAGGCCAGGGCTGGGAGTGGTGAGACAACGGTACAGTCACCGCTACTTTCAGAGGCCTGGTGTTACAGTACAACCAGATTGTCAGAGTTCACCTAGAGGATTACCTGCTAAATCACAACTTTAAAGAAAACAATTTAGAGTTACTCAAGAGGAAACAACACACTTATTTATCTGCAGACTCACCACACAGACTGTATTAAATTTTCCATAACCAAATTTATTGCAGGGCTAAGAACAAGCATGAGATTTTTCTGCTGAAAGTTTTTGATATTTGAAACTGCTTTTTAAAAAGAAGCTTAAAGCCTTAGTGCAATTTCCTATCTTTTCCGCAGTCATTTTTTTTTATTTGGGAAAAATTGCTTGGCCATCTAATTGTTCCACAATACAAGGTAAAAATAATGTCAAAGCATATAAACAAATTGAACTGAATAATGCCATTCACTGTCAAGATTCTGTAAAACACCATATTTGATATCATCAAACTGTCTAAGAATTTTTTTATCATCAATTTCTCTGGCATTTTCAAATCAATAAAACACAAGTGCTCAAACTAGAGAAAGGAAAAAGAAATGAAAGATGGCATAAAAGTTACTTGTTTAACAATTTCTGAATAAATACATATTTGAGTACAGCAAGCCTTGAGCCAAACAGGTAATGAACTCTTAGAAAACCACTGAACATTTTCCTAATACTCCGTAGCTTCTACATTAAGTATACAGCACAGGGATTTAGAAAACAAGTAGAATTCAGCCAAATAGATTTGTTGTAGTCACCATTCACAGATGCTAAAAAAAGAAAGCCTGTTTTGTTTGAAAAGGGCACTTCAATTCCCATCCCTGCCCATCAAGTGAAAGCAAAAATATATGAGGATATCAACTGTGAAATGTCAGCATACTAAGTAGGGTATATATCCCGTGCTTCTTGATATGAAAGGAAAGGATCTCAGAGAATGCTATTTGAAAGTCTATCTGCCACAAAGCAATACTATGCTTTCCCGTGTTCTATAAAGCTGCTCAGAGGGGATGTGCAGAGTGCTGAAGAACTATCTTAATACATCGCCCCATCACCACCCACAGCTGTTCATGGGAGTGCCAGAGAGAATTGGATGTACTAAAGAAAATGAATTTGGAACTAAAAAGAGGAGCTTCAGAATTTAAACAAGAAAAGGAAAAGAACTGAAGCACAGATATAGTTACCTGATCCCATAAGACAAGCATGTGTGAATGAATATTATAAGAATTTTTTGCTAAGCCTATACATAACCATAAAATATAAAAAAGGTCTAGATCTTTTGTTGTCACTGTCAAAGGAGGAAACGAGCTAGTCCAGAGTGACAGTGCTAGAGGCAGATAATAAAAGCTTGAAATTGAAATGGTGATAAACTGTGTACAAGTCCTGCAGATTAGATGAATATTTATTACAGTTACATTTCAAATTCTACTAAAGAGCACATAGCACCTTAAAGAATAATTTTAAAAATGCTGATCTCTCATTTCAAAAGAAAAAGCAAAAAAGAGATGTAATGTACATGGATAAATCTGAATTCATGAATGGCAATAGTCACAATATCTTAGTGTGCTTCTCACACTAAAGATTCAGCTACTCACTCCCAAATTTAACAAGCTGACATCAAACTATAAACAGGATCATTTCACACACAACGATATCACAGCCACCTCTGAAGAGAAAGTGAAGTAGCATTACCCAGCTTAAAAGTGCATATGAAAAGGAAAAGTGCAAACAAACTACCCAGAGTATATATAAGACAACATCAGAAGATTAATAATGTGTGAAATTTAGTCAAAATCTTGCTGCCCATACCAGGTATTTCAGCTTTTCTTAAAATGTTAAGGTGACTGGAAATTTTTAAAGACAATATACTGGGGTTTGAAATGGATTCTACTTTCAAAAGATGGTTTTGATATATCACTACACAGCTTCAAAAGTAACAGTCACCCAAGTGCAACACAGCTTGCAGGAAGACACATTTCAACACTGACCTGGCCAAGTGCAAGACTGGGGAAAATACACTGGGGTTTGATTTGATGGCTGCCTCTGAGAAAACAAACCAACAAAAGTAAGTCCCCTCCTATCAACGAGAGAGTGGCATTTGTCTTCACATAATTGATGGAGTGATTACTTGTATTGTTGCATATATCTCATTAATCTCACTTACTAGACCAATGATAATTTGGACTAAAATTTATAGACTACAAAGTGCAGTAATTTGAGACAGTATAAAAATATCTACCTAGTTAATGAAATACAAACCTTTCATTTGTTTTCTCTTAATCATCCAGATAATTTGTCAGAAACACTTCCCTCTTTCTTCTACTATGTCTTTTTAAATAATGACTAAAAATGGTAATTTTTAACTGTCCCTTCTCTACCACTTCATATTAGCCTGGAATTCAAGGTCTCAGAGTAGAGATATCAAAATCATACTCCATATTTTAATAATATAAAGTTACAGAAACACATCACATAAAGAAATATGCACTTTTTCTTTCTTTCTTCTTTCCCAGTTTTGGAAAAACATTCCATCTTGCTTGAGCTTTTAATTAGTTAATCTCCCAAACTGGTAAGTCAGTCCTGTTAAATTCTGCTCTGGTTTCAAATAATTATCTGAAAATGAGCGCCTGGGGTATGTCTATAGGATGAAGAGAAAGAAAAATAGAGGAAACTGAAAAGAGGGAATCAAAGTATGACAACAGAAGCACACATTCCTCTACACTCTGCCATTTGTCCTCTCTCCTCCAAACATCGTGTCATTGCACACATTGTGGTCACATAACAACCACATTCTCAAGGCACCTACTTATCTGAAGCAAATTTTGTATTTGTTTCCACTTTCTGTGCAGAGACTTTCACACTTCGTGGACAACAGAGTCATCTGGGATCTTAGTAAAAGTCAAGATCCTCAAGACTCAAAAGATTCTTGTGCAGCAGGTATCTTTTGAGGCCCAAAGTTCCAAGAACTCCAGGCTGATTCTGATGCAAAAGATCCTTGGATTATACTTGGAGAACCAACACTCTAGAGGCGGCACCTTCCCTCCTCTTCTAGATACCAAAGGAATGGAACATTTTCTGCATATTCCCTAGACCCCCCAGCAAGGCAGAAATTGAGCTGCAATTTTATCTCACTGCCCACTGTATGAATGAAGCTATTGCCACTAATCATCTGGCCTGAGGTGACCCTACTGTTGAGTTCTTGGTATCTCCAGAAGTCATTCCTTTCATCTTTCAATGGCCCTGACTGATCCCTTCTTTCTATATTTGCACACAGCTCTTTGCTCTAACCTTTGGAAACACATTCGGTAACAGCTAACCCTAATACCAATAGTGTAGATATACACATGGTTCCACCCAAAGATTGGTTGGGGGAGACAGTGAGAATGCCCTGGAAGTCTTGTGATAGGGCTTATTCTTAGACAGTCGGTATTTAAGCTATTTGAGAGTTTTAGCAAAGTCACATTTGATTATCAATGGTATCAACAATGACAGTAGAGAATGAAAACACCAAAAGGAGAGAATAAAAACACCCTATAAAATATAGGGTATATAGCTAAATGGATGCACATTGAGGCCATACTCTTACATGAACTAAACAGGACACAAGTGTAAATACTGAATAGTTTCTCTGGTGTGAGAAACTGAAAGTGTAAATGAGGATCAAAATGTATAGTAGTTAATGTGAAATAGGAAGAAAAGGTTCAAAGGGGAAGGGGAAGGGGAATTAGGGGGGGTAGGGGAAAGAAAAGAAGAGAAAGGAATAAATATGAAAAGAGGAAAAAATAAAAACAAAGTTTGTAAATAGGGAAGGGAGGGGGGGTTGAAGGGAGGTTAGGGGAATGAGGAAAAAAATAAGAACCAAGTTATATCATGTAAAGGTACAAATCCCCAAGGATGAATGTCATCATATTGTACACCTAAAATGTACCAATAAACTTAATGAATAAAAAAATTTATAGAGTATACATGAAAAATATGAGTTCAAATAATATGGAAATTAAAAATGAAAATGTAAGATCACCTTTCCCAGACATGTGCCTCTTGTTTTCCTGAAATAGATCTTTCAACAGCTTTGATATTTGCTTATTTTGCTCATTACTATCACCACAATGTACTTATGTATTTCTTTACTCATAAATGGCCTACAATGCCCATTGGAGTTTCTGTATGCACCCTACAATTTCTGCCTTCTTTCCTCTCTACCTTGTATTATTACACTGGGAATAATACTGGGAATAATAATGACTTTAGAGTTTCTAGCTCTGAATTAATCATCTTTGGCAGCATCTAGAGATATCTTAAATAAGAAAATTAGCACATTTATCTTTCAGAAAGGTAACATTTAAAATATTTTTTTAATCACTAATTTATGTGTTAGGTGACTGCCTAAGGTAAAGCTGTGGATAGACAGTAGTATTATTGACATGTACACTGAAAATTATCACAAAGTTTATTCACTCTTATATTTGACATAATTGTGAATTTATAGAACATAAACACACAACTGGCTCTCTCCATGCATTATTATCCCAACAGACATTCCTACTTTTGTGTGACTTTGAAGTGAAACATGATTTTAACCCATACCCATCTGACATGATTGTAACTTGCCCCTGAAGAGCTTATGCCTCTGTCTTGGATACCATAGTCTAACTCAGTCCCAGAAAACCTCTTTTTTTTATTTGATGGAGTCCTTGATTTCTGACCAAGCTTCATTGATAGCAAGTAAGAGTGATAAAACATATATTGATAAAAAGAAATAGCCACCCCCTAAAGTTTTAGAAAAAAGTCAGATTATCAGCTCTGAAAGATTGATTGCTTCCAAACAACTCTGGATTAATTTTAGCTGAAGAATAAGTGATGGACAGAAAGTTATTCAAATGATAATATATAATAAAACATATGGCAGGTCCATAAGCAGCTAGTTAATAAATCACAACAGAAAATGATAGGACATTGTTGTGACATATTAATAAACCACAATGGCAAACTTACTTGTCAATCATATTACTATTATGCCCTTTAAGAACGTGGTTGTTATTGTTGTTGTCTTGAGCAATGATATAGGTAATGAATCAAAGAGAAACAACACTACAACTACAAACTAAAGAACAGCTTTCACAAGAATTCTATGTCATATGATTAAAGATGCAATTATTGTTTTTACAGACA
This sequence comes from Heterocephalus glaber, assembly GCF_053883595.1. NCBI lineage: Eukaryota > Metazoa > Chordata > Mammalia > Rodentia > Bathyergidae > Heterocephalus > Heterocephalus glaber. Next base: position 25,856,869 of record NW_028258344.1, on the reverse strand, counting down.
CACTCTCACAAGAACACCAATCACTTCTATTGTCCTTGTGCCGGCCAACATTAGTAGCTCATCCTTTTATTTTCTTGGGTTTCACTATTTTTTCTAGTAGTTTTCTGTGTTTGAGAAATATATAGCATTAACTAATTGCAGAGAAATTTTAGGAGCTTAGAGCTTTTGGAAAGTGCAAACTTTTACAAATATTTATTTTAAAATACATTGTTATGATGATGGTATAAATAAATATATACTAAGGGAACAAGTTATTAATATCAAGTAAATATTAAAAATTAATAAGATCCATTATAATATAGCATGCTATCATAACATAAATCTTTAAAGAGATGTGCTTTTTGTCTAAAGAAAATTAGTGTACAGGAAGCTTAAATAGTGAAAAAAAATTTTTAAATGCCAATTACAAAACGAAAACTTTCATAGTCACCATCTAATGGATATGATGGAAAGAAAAGTCAGGTTAGCAAACAAACCACAACTAAGTTGTGTAGAGTAGGAAGGCTGGGCCAAAACTTGTCTTAAATAAGAGAATCACAATTAAGTTTGAACTATTTTCCAAGATGAAAGGAAACACTTTATATGTACATTAGGTAAACTCTATCATTAAATATGCTATTTAATGATAAGCCAAGCAGAAATGAAGAGGCAAAGTTTTTTAAAGTTTTTATAAATCTTCGTCTGTGTGAGGAGAAGATAATATTGTAACAATTGAATTTTTGAGGTTAAATAATAATGAATTTAAAAGTGACAACCCATTAAAAGGTAGAAATCTACACCTTGATGGTTTGGGATTAGTTGCTATGTAAAGAAAAATGTCCTAATTAGGTGATAGAAGGTGTTGTATTCTAAATTACTCTTCAGTTATAGATTTCTTAAGATGGGGGAAAAATGATGGCTAACAAAATTAAAAACTATAATCCTAACTGAAACTTTTTCCCTTCCTATCTACTTATGAATCAGAAATCCATTTCAAAAATCTATTTCACTAGGAAATACTCCCTTGATTCAGAGATAATTTTAATATAATTGTGTTTTATTATTCATTGCACAAACAAGCACCAATTGGTAAAGAATTCCATAGCTGCTTATACTGCTATCAAAAGTACCAAGAAATCGCAGTTCACAAATATCAATAATTGTAGCTGAGTCAACACTTTATCAGACCAATTATTACAAATGTAGAAGTGTGAAGAATCCTCTTGGTTATCATAGTAGAATCTACACTAGGCCCTGGTGAACAACATTTAAGTTTGTAGATGCAAATATTCTTGATTTCAACACTTTTTGCTGCATCTCCTATATATTATTAACGTGCATGAAATACTTAGTAACTACAGCTTAGTAACTACAGCTTTAATGCTAAAGATTAGGCTAGAGTTACCACTTAATAGTAGCACAATATGTTTAAGAGAATGTTATTCAAGGGTTGTTCATAATTGCTTTATGAAACTTAAAGTTAACTTCTTACAATTGCCACTTCTATTCAGATTCAATTCTTCAATTCTTATAATTTTCAGTATTTTGACACAAAAGACAAGAAAACATAGAAAGTCCAAAGAAGGGAGAAAGGCAACATGATTATAAGGACAAAGATGTGGAACTGGGTTTTGCCACTCCAGCCTGAAGATTTAACAAATACAAAGCCACTTCATGAAGAACTCACTAGAATCAGACTAGTTTTTAAATTCTCCTGAGATATTGCTACAACTCTTAATACTATTTCCATTTTGATCCACAAGCAGTAAGATTATTTATTGGACAAGAAATACCTAACTTCCTCTATAAAGTCCTTTTTGATTATATAAACACATCAGTGCACTCCTAATTTGCATATTTATTTTTTAAATTTAAATTATATTTAACTGATACATAAAAACATACAATTATTCATATTTATGGAGAAACCAGTATAATGTTTTGATATATGTATACACTACGTAATGTTTAAATTAGGCTAAATAGATCTTTTCCCTCAAACATTTACCATTACTGCACTTTGTAGTGAAAATATCCAAAATCCTTTCTATTGCCTTTTTGAATTTACAATACATTATCTACAGTCTCCCTATAAAAATAGCTTTCCAGAACTTCTATCTAACAATAAACTAGTACCATCCATTAACCAACCTTTCTCTTTTTTTCCCTACCTCTCTACTCTTGCCAGTCTCTTATAACCACCATTCTACTCCCAACTTCTATGAAGTCAACTCTTTCAGATTCCACATATAAGTATAATCATGAAAGGCTTGTCTGTCTTAGTTACTTTTTCATTGCTAGGACAAAATACTCACCACCTACAGGTTAAAAGAGGAAAGGTTTATTTTGGCTCACAGTTTGTAGAGGTTTCAGTCCATAGTTGGCTGGCTCCAAGGCAGGGCAGCATGACAGAGGGGCAGCATGGCAGAGGTGCACCGCAGAAGAGAAACAGTCCATGGCAGGGTAGACAGGGAGCAACAAGACTTCCTTCTTCTTTCCCTTTTTTATTCCATCCAGGCTACAAGCCTATTGGTTGGTGCCACCCACAGCCAGGATGGGTCTTTGCTCTGCAGTAAATCCATTATCCATACCTAGAACTATGGTAAACCTATCAGGGGACTAATTCAATATTATACACCCATGACCCAGTCACCTCCCAAAAGCCTCATGTATGAGCACATAAGGCTTTGAGAGGACATCTAGATATAAGGCATAACATTGTCTGTCTGTGCCTGGCTTATTTCATAAATCATAATAATCTGTATCCATTCATGTTGTCACAAATGACAGGATTTCAGCCATTTTTAGGCCAGAATAGTATTTCATTTTGTGTAAGTTTTTCACATTTTCTTTTTACATTCATCTGTTGAAAGGCACTTACATTGTTTTCATTCTTTAGCTATTGTGAATAGTGCTACAATGACCATGCTCTCAGAGTGCAGATGTCTCTCTTCCACATACTGATTTCATTTTCATTTGACAGCTAGCCAGTAGTGGGATTCTTAATCATTTGTTAGTTGTAATTTTTAATTATTTGAGGACACTTCATACTGTTTTCTATAACGTCTATACTAATTTACAATCCCTTCAAAAATGTCCAGAGATTCTCTTTTCTTCACATCCTTACCAGCACTTATCTACACTTTGGCGTTGTTTGTTTGTGTGTTTTTAGTTTTTATTTTTAGCCATTTTTATAGAGTGAGGCTATATTTCACCTTACCTTTAGATTTACATTTCCCTGATAGTTACTGATGTTAAGCATTTTTTCTTATACCTACCATGACTTTTGAGAAATGTCTGTTTAGGTTTATTGTTCATTTTTTTCAATTGGGTTATTTTTTTTGACATTAAATTTTTGGAGTTCTTTATAGTCTAGACATTAAGCCTTTGTCAGGAGTATCATTTTTCAAATATTTTCTCCCATTCTGTAGGTTGTACTTCACTTTGCTGTGTTTGCTTTGTTGTGCAGCAGCTTTTTAGTTTGCTGCAATCCTATTAGTCTACTTTGAATATATAGAGTTTAGGTAACCTAAGCACAGATCTATATATTATCCCATATACTTTTAAATTTCCATTGTATGCATTATTAATAAAAATATTTATTTTTATTGACATTTATTAAATTATTAATAATAGCTTGTTTGATAATATTGATATTAATTTTTATTACCTACTACATGCCAAAATCTATGGTTGGTCAAGTACATACATTATAACTTCTTTGTTCAACTAGTGAATATGAGCCATCAATGCATCAGTAAAGAAAGTATACATGCAGCTCAGTCACACATGACCATGAGGTCACTAAATAATTGTGTAGTTACTATAAAAAAAAAGAAAAATAAATTCCATTTATTAGCAAGAATGAAACAAAGTTATGATTGTGTGATTTCTATTTATTTTTACTACTTCTTTAAATCTCCAACTGAATACCAAGAAGCCAAAGTTTAGCTTTAATTAGAAGCAGTGCCCTGTGAGATAGCCGGCATGCTCCACTTAGCTTTACTTGGTGCCTCTTGAGGGAATGCTTTCGTAGGGAATTCAGATTTTCCTGTCTTTCATGTTATATGCTTTACCTGGGCAGGTTTCTGTCATAGACAAGCCCTAGCTTTCAGCTATCTGGATACTGGATATAGGTGGGGAAATTTCTGTAGTTTCTTATTTGTAAGCATAGAACATGAACAGATAGAAAGCTGTTTGCTCTGACTTCCTTCTGTTAATAATTAGGATGGTATTTTGGTTTTCATGTTTCTTTGTTTGTTTCCTTGTTTATCAAAAGTCAAAAAGGGGAGCTACTTATTGGGATTTCCTTGAGAGACTCACAAATCTATTTTTGTAAAATTCTGTATGTATGCTAACTTAAAATACTGAAAAACAATATATATGTACATATATATGTATACCAATATATAGCTTTTTAATTAAATGCTGACTTCTTTAGAAAAAAAAATTAATTATTTGTAGTCCTTACAATAGGCATTTTCTGTTGTTCAATATTCATATGTTAAGTATTTAGCATTATTTTAATAATGAGCTCCTAAATGGATTGTACAGTGGGGAGAAGTTCACAGCAAGTCTTGAGCCTCCTTATGTTATTAAGGATGCTTTCTAATCAGTTAACAGACTCTTGGAATAATCAAAGAAAATTGCCTTCTTTTAGCAGTTGCAAATCCACAGGACCTTTCACAAACACATCACTATATTACATGTCGATGGTAGACACACAATCCCTTTGGTCCAGAAGAAGCTATAGTCTACTTTAATGGTGACATTTTCCTCTAAATATCACTAACTTTCCTAGAAGCCAGCAGCTTCAAAGTGCTGGAGGCAGCAGGCTTGGAATCAGGAGACATTTTATTCCCTCCTCTTTCACTATATTTCTGCTCACTTAACCTCGCTTCATTTTGCCCATACACAAAATGAGAAAAATAACTCTTGCTTTTTTTTCTTAACAAGAGACAAGAAGAAAATAAATAGGTGTTGACATATTCATTCTATAATTTTAAATTCTTGCCCCCAAAATACATACATAACATTCAAAATGCTACCACTGTAATTAACCTTAACAGTCCATCAATTTAGGCAATGCCATTTTTCTTTTGTTCTCTAACTCAAGATAGGCTTAATATGTGACATTTTTCTCCAAATATCACTAACTTTCACAAAAGGCAGTGACTTCAAGGTGCTAGAGGCTGGGTCAGTGTAAAATGACAGAGGAGCAAGCTCTTTGTCTCCCAGAGGAAAGCTGGCCTTCTCCAATTCCACAAGAAAAACATCACCCTTGAGAGCTTCTTTCCCCAATCAAGAAATGAAAAATCAGTTCTATGTGGCAAGTTAACCAAATAATAGTGGAAGGATGCCAGTTCTAGGAAAAGACATTTTGATAGATGTGAAAAGAATGAAAATGCTATCCCTGCTTTATTAAACAGCAGCTGCCAACCTGTGCTCTTGCTGCAAGAGGAAGTTTACAAAGGAGGGACAACAGTGTCAGGAAACTGAAACCCACAATCACCTATACAGCTTGAGAAGGACAAAAAAGCACAACTATACAGAACATGAAGACAAATGACATTTGATAAAACACAAGAGACTCAGTAGAAGAGGATTACAGCTTGAAGATAGAAAGCAGCAAATTAGGGTCAAAGAAGAAAGCTTTTTTGTTGTTCTTGTTGTTGTTTATGAATCTGAAAACATTGAACGGACTAAGGGAAAATCTCTCACAATTTAGCAAAGCGAGAGACATCAAAAGTAGCCAGGAAAGGTCATCTTAAATAGTTCCTCTCCAAGAATTTTGTTTTGTTTAAAAAACTGAATTAATAAGCTGCATTTTGGTAACCTTTAAAAAGTAAGCCAAAGAAATAAGGCATTGTTGACAAACAGCACTGAAAGATTGCTAAAATGTTCTGCAGTAGTTGTCCCTGCAGCCTGCAGCTAAACCCAGCTGTTGGTTTAGGGCGACAGCTGCAGAAAGCGCTGAGGGTTAAAAGTATTATTCAAAATTGGGGTGATAGGTTTTGAGGGTTTGTGTTCTCTTTTTGAAGTGATCATTTTGCCTGATTACATCAGAGGCTTAAAGGAGATCAAAAGCTCCAGATGCTGTAACCTGCTTTGCTGGAAAGACTTCTAATTGAATCAGACATGAGCAGAATATAATTATGTAAAAAGTAATAAAATCTTTGATGAAAATTTGGTGCTGGGATGTTTGGATTGCTCTAATTGCTTTACTGTCTCTTTTACAAGGGACTTTGATAATTATGGATGTATGTTGTTTCCAAAAATCTAATAATTTCTGTTTAGAAGGAAAAGTAAAAGAAGATCAGAAAATTCATAGGAAATTTTCACTATTAATGTTTTGATATGAGAATTCTATTCACTTAAGAAAGAGAGTACAGCATGGATATGTAGTTATAATGAAAGGGATAAACATGTCTTCCTATTTGAAGTTATAACAGAGCATTTGGGCAGATCTGGCAAGGTCTAATGCCCAACAAAACCAGATGGAACACCACATCACAGAGAGAAATTCCAAACTCCAAAAACAAATACCTATTTCTGAATATTTTTTAGACAGCATGTCTATATATCTGTTCTTCCTATCTTGGCCAACTCCACACAACTTCTGTGCTCCCATTTTGAAAAACAAAATGATAGACCAGTTAAGATGTTTACTTCCAACTCAGTATTGACAGGCAGTCAAAAAATATTCCTTAACAGCCACAGCATTCATAATGCCAGCATGGGTACTCGGAGGTACATATTAAAGTAAGATGATATCTTTGAAACAAAGACGGTGCATAATAATGATTGCAAGGATACAGGGTATGTATGTCAGGGCTTCATACTACAGACTGGCATTTGAGGAGGAAACCAAATGCAGAGGATGCAAGAAGACATTTCTGGCAGGAAACTGATTTTTTCTTTTGACTTTTTGTTGTTAAGAGATTCTAGGCCGGAGCTATCACAGCCTCCCTCTCCTTGCTACATACTGCCACCTAAAGGACAGCAGGCAGTTGCTAGATAACCACTTGTTTTCTTTCCCATGGCTGAAAATAAACGTCCTAATTAATTTCATGATGCCCCTATTTTTCATGCAGCATTAATGTTAAGTATGCAAGTGCACACTGAGTCTTAGGTCTATAGTCATAAAATGAAAATGCTGCCTAGAGTTTGAGATTAGTTTAGGAAAGCTAAAAAAAATTCCCACCCTGCATATGACGTTTTACAGCAAGGCACATTTTCATCCCTATTTCATTTCATCTTAGGAAGCAGGTAACAGAACTACGTGGTTAAGGGATTCTGAATAAATTTCCTCATCTGTACTAATGGTGATAAATGTAATGTTCAAACAGCATTTAATGAATGCTTTTGATGATAGGAGTGGTTGACTCGTGTTTCATTGATTGTGATACAATTAGCCACCCTTTCTGAAAGAGAAAAAAAAACATTACTAGTATTTTTACTTTTTAAAGATTCGAATTTTTCCAGGTAATATGTTTTCAGAATCACGGAAAAAAGGAAATTAAAAATAAAAAGACATTTAGTGACATGTTAAAAAGTGCATAAATACAAGTCTTAGTTAAGTGCTGACTATAAATAAGATGACCAAAACGTAATTATTAAGAAGACTCCATTATGAATTAAAAGAAACAATTTGGCTTTTAAAATTTGGTAATAAGAACATTATGACATTTTCCCTTTGGAAAGAATTATCAAATTACTTGCTTTAAAAAAATTGATCAAATCAGGCCAGAAGAGCAGCTTCCATGGCAACGGATGCATTAAGAGAACATAGATGTTCTATACCCTCATTTAGCATCTTGACTGATATAATAGAGAGAAATTCAGTAGGCTCTAGATGAACTGAAAAATAAAATTGATCATGTTGATTGGGGGAATCTACAAGATTATCAGTGCAAATAATCAACAGTTACCCAAGAATGCATTGAGATATTTATTAGATGGTTTAAATTGACCCTGCACACACATTAATCAGAAACAACCTTATTTTGAAAAAAGCCTCTCCCTTTTTGTTCCACAACAGACTGGAAGTTCTGCACACATCACATTTCTGTTATTCAAATCACATTCTTAAAGCTCCCTGTTTATAGGAATTACACAATGCATCATTTTGTAAAACAGAGTCTTTTTATAGTACAAATAGTAACAATTTTCTCTCCTCCATGTATTTGGTAAATAAAGATCCTCAGATATTGAATTTTCTTAAAGTAATACAGCCATAATTAACAAATAACAAAATGCCAAGAGACACTTTCAGAAATTACTCCTTGAAAATTCAGAATTCAAAGGTACAGCACTGTAAGAAAGAATTTTTATAAGATGATTATCATTTATTTTGCTGTGTAAAAGGCAATAAGTATTTGTGAATTAATGATATGTACTATCAGATAATAAATTTCCTTCAATTCAGGGTTTCAGATTGAGTTTAGCACAGCAAAAATCCAATGGCCTAGATATACAGTGTACTCCAACTTGATGCCCCAAAAGGAGGAAAATAATACATTGCTTTTAAGCTTTAAAGTCTTTCCTTTTAATACTAATTACAATTTGTAATACACTGTATTATTTTTGGATTATGGGATATATTAGCCTGTGATTTGCCTTTTGCAACTAACACATATATCATCTGAAATAGAAATAGACTTCATTATAAAAACTTCAGATTGAAAATCCATTTGGTAATTTAAAAATTTGGCTTGAAAGGTGACATTTTTAGTAGGGAAACAATGTAATACAAATATGCTAACCAGATTATTCTTTCCAAGTACTACTGTGTTAACTGAGAAATGGATAAAACCCCACTGATTTATTTCTCCAAAGTGATGGTATTTTAACCTAATTTAATTTCAAGTATTTTAAAATACTGTATATAAGGTTTTGTGTACAAAAATCATATTTGCCTGAAAAGCTGCCATCATCTGGGGAAAGGTTTGACCCCATTTGTATTATTTAGTAAATTATTTCCATTTTACACATAAGTTCATGTTTGTAAGAAAAAGCCTCATAATAGTGGTGACTGCATTAGAAATATTTATTCTTGTGTTACAAGGGAAAATATACCTTTTATATGATGATATCTAATAATTACAGTTTCCAAAACAGGCTTTTTATAGTTTAATAAGGCATTTACATAACACATTGCTTCTGAACAGATCATAATACTACAAGAACTATCTCTCCAGCCTTTACCACATTCTGAGACAGACAGGATATCACTTCCAACACCAGGAAGTCAGGGAATACAGTATGATAGCTAAGCATGGAGCCTAATTACTATGTTCTCCTTGAAGGTAAGTATTATACCTGAGGTCTCCTCGGTCCTGCTGAGGACATTGCTTTGCCCAACTTAAAAAACTTAAATGAATTTCTGATTTTTGTGCCACTGTATCCTCTGCCTTCACACAATACATTCTGATTACACTACAACACAATCCATTATTACATTTTTGCATATACTGTAGCTAAATTTCTGAAACAGAATGAAATGTGGTGAAGACCATATATAAAAGGGTTAATCTTGGCTATTCTCTATGTTTAAGAAGAGCAGATATTCTCCTTAGTCTTTGAAAAGTATGAAATGAAATAATTTGGGAACTCTGGTCCAGTTTAAATCATCATCTGAAGGATTAGCTGATGCCACTCAGAGTATGATAATTTAGTGACAATTTAGCCAAGATTGACTCACAAAAGAACCCTAAAATGCTTGTATTTAAAGCCTTGGATGGAAAAGAAAAGCACTAAATGATTTTCAAGATGGTCCCGATGACCCACATTTCCTGCTTTCATTCCCTTATATAGTTCCTTCCTAATTTGGACAAGGGATGGTCTGTACCATGGACAGTTTATGGCAGAAACAATGGTGGATCACTTTTGAATTAAATTGCTGATGACTGTGCTTCCACCTCAGAAACTGACATTCTCTTACCTTTCAGCCTCAATATCTCTCTCTCTCTCCCTCTCTCTCTTTCTCTCCTCCCCTCCCCCTCCCTCCCTCTAACTCTATCGCCTCTAACATCTATCATCTCTCCCTTTTTCATGTGAAGTCTCCAACTAAAACGGTGACGTTGATAGATCCTTGGTGACTTTGGCCAAGTCTACACGTTGGCTGCAACCTCCTAAGACTAGGATCCAGCAATGAAGAAACTCTCAGATTCCTGACCTTCAGAAACTGCAAGATAATAAATGCTTGTTGTTTTAAACTGTTTAGAGATAATTTTTAAACAAAAACAAATAATACAGATGTGGAGCTATATCTAGAAATTTTATCTTTTCTCTCAGTTGAAGAGTATGACAATAGACGTAAAATTTTAAAACTGCAGAAAGTGAATATCTATCTACATAAAAGATGATGAAGAAGGTTTAGTTTATTATACTAAGAATTGTAACTCCTAAGTCGTGGACTATAGGTAAAGGTTGAAAATCTTTTAAAAATGGTAACATTGCTCTGTACTACACAAAATATTTGAGATAATTGAAATACAGTAATACGTTAGTTTGTGAACTCTTCTATTCTTGAACAATTCAGTTCACAAACTGAAGCATTAGGCAAAATTTTGCTTCTGTTTGAGAACTCCACATCTGAAGAGGAACATGACCCAGAATCGTGAAATAAATTAAGTTTGTGAACTGAGGTACACTTGTACACTGGCTAGAGGGGAGACTTGAGATGTGATAAACATCTGCAAAGAGTTGAAAATATCCATTAGATGTCTAGACTTACTGTGTCAAACCAGAAAGTTATGAGGAAAATTGGATGAAGAAAAATTTTGGCCTAAAATCTTTTCACCATTTCAAAATGCATAGCACAGCAAGAGATTTATTTGTAAAGTGATGAGCCCTGTCTTGAGAAACATCTGATTAAAGGATAGGTAAAACCTAGGAGAAATATAAGAAAGAATCCATGTTAAGATATGGCTGCTGCTGTATGTGGTATGATGGAGATGATGTGCTCAAACGTGTATACCAAGGAAAAGAGACATGAAATAAAAATATTTGTATCTAATATTTTTATTGTGTGTACAATGATTGTCATTTTCTATCTCCATGAGACAAGATTTTTAAAGCAAATTCCATGTCAAAAATGTGTACTGTATCGAGAAACACAGTTTATGGGCCGGGGATTTAGCTCAGTGGTTTCGCCACCTGCTGCGCAAGCGCAATGGCCCGAGTTCAATCCCCAATACCAAAAAAAAAAGAAACACAATTTAGGCAGCATATTCATGTTAACAAAAAGACTTTAAGAGATGAACTCTAGTGTGCCATCCCTAAAATTTTCAGAAAAGCAATAGTTCACATATCCACATACAAAAGCCTTAAAATGTACATTAATTTGAATATAGGATTATTTGGCTTCATAGTCATATAAAAGGTGGAAAAAAATATGCTATCTAGGAAATCTTATCTTAACTCTTTTCAGAAATCCTTTCAAAAAATTTCCTTTTGCACAGAGCATATGCTTTTCATCTTATTCTCTGATTCTTAATAGTGCCTGAGTTGTGAGAAGGTGACTGATATTTCTTTTGAGGTTACTTCAAACATCTCTCAAGGGATCCATATCACAAAATCTAAGAAATTTAGTATCCACCCCCTGCCGTGTACTGCTAGGTCTTCGAAAAAATCTAAAATCTTCAAAACACATGACTTATTTTTGCTAATATCAGACACATTTCTTTGAACCACTGTTTAAAAAAAGATACTAGCCCACTTGCTTTCTTGCCCAATATAACCATGTTACAGAATATATAAAAGAATACTAAATATTCCAGGCCATCCAAAATAAATATTAAAACTAATTAACATACTATTAAGTGGTTAAGTGCAAGTATTTGTCAGTTGAGCTTTAAGATAATATTTTAAATAATTTCTCTATTATCTGTGAAACTTCTCAGGCAATCCATATTAATTATTTTCTTGGGGATTCTTCTGCAGAGTCTCTCTCACTTTCATAAGAACAAGTTATGTCCTACATTTAGCTTATTTATGGATAGCAGAGGGCCAAGAGAAATATATTAGATGGTAGAACTAAATTTTCATTTTTAAACAGTACATTCCACATGAAGCATTTAAGGTCAAATTGCATAACTGCCTCTTAAATTAGTAAGATTTAATTTCTGCAATCCAGATTCTTACTAAACAACAGAATCACTAGCTTTTTTACATAAAGCTCAATTGTGATAAACTATCTATATAAAAAATTTTCAATTATTCATTTTAATATTTCTCAAATTACAATCAGTAGACTATAGGTATTAGAATCCACTTAGGTATTGTTCGGGTGCTTGTGCTCCACCTCTCATTCATGTAGTTAACAGTCTTTCACATCTGTTAGATATGCTTCATTATTTTTTATCAAAACAGACCACCAGAAGCTACAGTGAGATAGAGACCTACGAACTCAATATTGTGTTTTATTTTGCAAATTTGTTAGTGAGCACTGACCGCTTCATTACACAATTTCCTCTCTATGAATGAATACAAAATGAATGGCTTTGAGGAAAATGTTTGATTTTCCTAGAAAACAGCTTTACTTTTATCCATGCTTCTTCACTCTTTGTTCATTCTCTATTTCTGTACTAATCCCATAGAGCCATAATAAACAACCTGCCCCTAAGTGTCTGGGACTATACTTCTTATAGCTTTCTATTAAAAAGCCCTCCAACATTCCACTGGTTTATAGTTTGTGACTCTACTTCCTCTAAGTTTTTGGAAAATAAATTACACTTACCCCTCTTAATTTTTCTTAACCTTCTTCTACAGTGAACATTATTCAATCATCACTGAAAATGGAATAACAATCCCAATGGCAAATTCTTCCAATGGCTGCATAGTATAATTAGACCAAAGCTAATTACAATAGTTATACTTTTCTTTAAAAAATGAAGATTTCATTTCCCTCTTATCACTGTTTCTTCTAATGTTATAAATTCAAAGACAATTACCTTTGTTCATCAGTATAAGGTTCTATGGCTTAAATGTGTCCTCAAAGATCATACATTGGCAATTTAATTCTCAATGCAACAGTTGGGCCCAAAAAAGGTAATTAAGTCAAGAGGGCTCTCACCTCATGGATAGATTAGTGTCATTATAAAGAGAATATGTTATTGATTGTGAGAGTAAGATTGTTATAAACGGAAGTTCTTTCCTCCTTTTGGACTTTCTTGTCCTTCCATCTTCCACCATGAAATGACCCAAAAAGAAGGCACTCCCCAGGTGCCAGCATCTTGAATTTGGTCTTTCCAGCTTCTGGGAGTAATCTCTGTTCTGTATAGAATACATAATCTCAGGTACTCTCTCATAGCTGCAGAGATGAACTACGACATCACATTCTCCTATCTTCAGGATATATCAACTACTGTATTTATCAATCCTAGTCCAGTTAAGCAGATCGATATGGCTACTTCTAGAAAATAGACAGCAAGAAGCCTTTAAGTGATTTTCTAGCAATCTCTTTTCCCTGATCAAGTAATAAAAACAAACAAAAAAAGCCCACACAAATGAATTTTTTTATTCATTAAGTTTATTGGTAGCTTTTAGGTATATAATATGATGACATTCATCACTGGGAATTTGTACTTTTACATGATGTATCTTGATTCTTATTTTCTCCCCATTCTCCTGCTCTCCCTTCAACCCCTCCTCCCCTCCCTATTTACAAAGACTTTGTTTCTGTTTTTTCCTTTCCCTTCTTGATTTTCCCCCACCCCTCCCACTTCCCCTTCCCCTTCCCCTTTGGACCTTTCCTTCCTATTTCACATTATCTATTATACATTTCCATAAAGATGAATTTTTAAAAACTTGTTCTAACAAGTTCAAATGCAGCATTAGTGAATCCTGCCTCCATTTTTCTACTATGTGAATCATTGTGTGAAGCTGAACCTATTCCTTACCTTTGCTTAAAATAAAGCCTGAACAAGAAGCAAGCTTTTGTTGTGCTAAGTATTTGAGATTTCAGAACTAATTATTACTAGGACATAACCTAGCCTATCTTTGGTGAATGGTCTATTTAAAAAGGAGAGTGAAGCTGGGGTGGTAGTATAGGCAGAACTTGGGGGGGGCGGTGCGGTGAGGCTGGAAAACTTCAAGTTTGATCCCAGCCTAGGCAACTTAGTGATTTAGTGAGACTCTGTCTCAAAATTAGAAAAAAAGAGCTGGGAATGTAGCTCAGTACAAGGGCACTGGGTTCAACCCTCAGTCCAGAGAGAGAGAGAAGGGGCGGGGGGGAATTAAACATAGAGTAACTCTGTAGTTAAATTGAAAATTAAAAAGAAATGAAAGGTGGCATTTCCAAATATTAGAGGGTATAATTTAGTGTGAGCTATGGTAGGGGCTTAAGGAAAGCTTTTTGAAGGACATGAAACTTAATTATGAAATAAAGGAGAATTGAGCAGCACTCTAGGCAAAAGAAACCCTGGGATGGCCTACGAGCTAGAAAGTGTGGTGATTAAAATGTAGAAAGTTTCCAGAAGTAAGATTCAGGCCATGAGATTTCTGCTTTGACACAATTTCTTTACCTCTTGCTCCTGAGTCCTGAAGACTCCTCTGAGCAAATAGAGGTTTCTGAAAACACTTACTATTTCTCTGAATAGCACAAGTTCTGTGGTAGTTCTAGATTCACCTATTTCTTGATGAGCCCAGTGTCTGTTCCATGTCTGGCACATGGAAATGCCTAGTACATAACTGGCCACAGGAATGAATGAATTACTAATGAAAGTAATGAAGATATAAGAAAGATTCAGTGCAATCCCCATCAAAATACCAATAATATTCTTCACAAAACTAGAAAAAAAAAATTTTTAATTCATATAGAGACACAAAAGGTTCAGCCAAAACAATCCTAAGCCAAAAAGCAAGGCTAGAAACATCACAATATTCAATTTCAAATTATACTACAAAGCCTTAGCAACAAATACAGCATGGTACTGATGCAAAAATAGACACATAGACCAATGCAATAGAATACAGGACACATAAACAAATCTGTACAACTACAACCATCTCATTCTGGACAAAGGAACCAAAAATATACATTGGAGGAAAGACAGCCTCTTTAGCAAATGGTGCTGGGAAAACTAGACACCCACTTGTAGAGCATTAAAATCCTATATCTCACCCTGTACAAAAATCAATTCCAAATGGGTCAAAGACTTAGACATAAGATCTAAAACTGAAACTGCTAAAAGGAAAGATAGAGAAAGCACTGAAGCCACAGACACAGGTAAAGACTTTCTGAATAGCACAGGAAGTAATAACAAGAATCAATAAATGAGACTACATAAAATTAAAAAGTCTCTGCACAGAAAGTAAATTAATTAATAGAGTAAAAAGTCTATAGAATGGGAGAAAGTCTGCTAGATTCTGTTCCCACAGAAAATTAATATCTAGGATATATAAAGAACTCAAGATCTTACTACTAAAAATCCAAACAGGTAAGTCAATAAATGGATAAATGAAATGAACAGACACTTCTTAAAAGAAATATAAGTGATCAATAAGCATATGAAAAACTTTTAAATATCTTTAACCATTAGGGAAATGGTTAAAGCAAATCAAAATTACATTGAGATTCTATCTCACTCTAGTCAGAATGGCTATTACCAAGAACACAAAAAACAATAAGTGCTAGCTAAAATGTACTTTTTGTGGTAATGTAAATTAGTTACACCCACTATGGAAATTAAAATGAAGGTTCCTCAAAAAACTAAAAATAGAGCTATCATTTGATTCAGCTATACCACTCTTTAGTACATACAAAAGGAATTAAAGTCAGCATACTATTCAGATGACTGCATACCCATGTTTATTATAGCACATTTCACAATAGTCAAGATATGGAACCAGAGTAGGGTGCTCATCAACAAATGACTGGGTAAAGAAAATCTGGTATATATAAACAAGGGGATATTATTCAGTCATAAAGAATAAAATGTTGTCATTTGCAGGAAAATGGATAAAACCATATATTATTATGTTGTGTGAAATAAGCCACACTCAGAAAAACAAGTATACAATGTTCTCCCTAATATGTGGAATCTAAAAAAGATGACCTGAAAGTAGAAAGGAGACTATTACCAGATAAGAGGAGGGAATAAGAAGAAGGAAGGAGGGTGTAAGGGAACATAATGGAGGGAGAGATATGATCAAAATATATTAAAACTCAACACTGTGTAAAATGAGTAAGTGCTAATAATAAAAAATGTAGGTATAAGTAAAAGAAATAGTTTACATGGATCCACAACATGTGTCTAGTCTATACTCAAGCAAAAACAAAGACTGAAAGTCATGTTAGAGCTATCCTAAACTTTTATTTTTTTTGGTGTTTTTATTGCTTCTCTCAGAAGCATAGAATAAAACTAAATTCTAATCAAATATGGGGAAATCCAAAATAAATAATCAGAAAAAAACCCTAAATTTTTAAAGCATAAAAAAGTAATTTAATTACTTACAAATATAATATCACAAACTAACAGAATAATAACAATGCTAACAAGGTATTCCACTGTTCTCTTTTTAATGAATCAGTGTGCCAATAAGCATTTATTGTATATGCTATCTCTGGCTCACACCTCTGCTGCCACTCTTGAAGAATACAAAATTA
The DNA here is from genome assembly GCF_053883595.1 of Heterocephalus glaber. NCBI lineage: Eukaryota > Metazoa > Chordata > Mammalia > Rodentia > Bathyergidae > Heterocephalus > Heterocephalus glaber. The sequence continues at coordinate 25,840,278 of NW_028258344.1, read as the reverse complement.
TAAGAAACTACTGTCTTCAGCATGCTTAGCTGTATAGATAAGTTTCTGAACATTACCACTGAATCAAAATAGGATATACTATTGAAAAAATACCATAAAATGAATAACTTATAAACAATCGAGACTTATTTCTCACAGTTGTGGAGATTGAAAAGTCCAAAACAAAGGTAGTGGAAGATTCAGGGTGTAGTGAGGACTCACATTCTGGTTCATAGCATCCTTTCACCGTGTCCTCCCATGGAGAAAGAAAGAATGAGCTCACTCTTGGTTCTCTTGTATAAGGACACTGATCTCCAACATCGGGGGTTCTATCTTCATGTCTTCATTGTCTCCCAACAGCCCCACCTCCTGTACTTCAGAAGTTAGGATTTCAGCAAATGAATGATGTAAGAACATATATTCAATTCTGAGCAGTTGTACTAGCACATTCATTTATTTCATTAAAATATATATAACAAATTTATTGAAAATATTCTCTGAGATTCATGCACCACTTTCCCCAATTTTTGTACTATTATTTTAAATGAAAATTTTCTCTTTTGTGAAAGGTACTGACAAATAATATTGACTTGAATTTGGACATACCTACAGGAAGAATAAAAAGTCTTTAAAAAAATAAAGAAGATAAAATCTTTCTCCTGGAAGTATATAAAAATTTCTGTGCTTCACAAACTAGTGTCTATGACCTTTTGATTCATAGAACTCTAAACATTTGTGAATAACTACCTCAACATTTATCCACCTCACGTTCAGGAATTATCTCCAGTTTAAGGAAGGAGCTAGTATAGGATTTACAGAACAAATCCTAACTGCCCCATTTTATAATACTATCACTCTTGCCACTCACAATAGTATTTTTCTCCATCTTATTTTATATATGGATAACTAATTATCTGATCCATTTTTAATCTAAAAGTTAATTCATTCAATTTAACATTTTCCCTAGGTATTATACTCTGATTCTGCTTGCTGATAATTCACAAGATAGTTTACATGATTATATTTTACCCTGACCTACTTCATATTTCAGTTTAATGAAAAGTTATCCTCACTATATGTATTATACCAGACTTTTATGAATTTATATCTAGTTAATCATTTATACAATCTTCAAGATCAAATCAGTGCCTCTGCTTGTAGCAACATCAAATCTACCATAAATATGCTCCTCTGAAACAAAAATAATATAGAATAATTATAATTACTATATGTAAAATCAATGAATTTATTCTTCTACTTGATAATTTCAGTAATGCTGAATCATATTCTAATAAATTATGGCTAACCTGTACACCTTGCTCTGCAAAGCTAGATTCTAGCTGCATAAAGGCAAGAATCGATTTATGAATTCAGCAGCATGAAACATGTCAGTAACCCTAGAAGAAAAATATCCTGTGTGGTACTCCTGAAAGCCAAGTCACTCAGGTGTATAGTCTAAGAGTCAAATACATTGATTATCTCTCTGTATTTCAACTTTGTGTTCCTTCCCCTTCTATGCAATTCTAAATACCCACATCAGTGGATCATCTCACAAAATATTGCTAAAAACTTGTCAGAATTTCATCTCTAAAACTTTGCCATGTTTAATCATATGACATTTAGTCTAATAATGGAGATTCATATTCTGTCTGTATTCAGGGTACAACATTTAAAATCAGGTAATAAACATGAATTCTCAGAACAATATTCATTTTTTACAAAATTATATTCCTTTTTAAAAAATCCTTAAATGATAGGAGACAGGCTTAATGCAAACCTCATAAGTATTCACCTTATGAGAAAAAGACTTTTATTCAAAGTCCTCAAGAGCCTTTCTGTCTTTCATATGGACTGCAATTTAAGCTGATAAATGGACAGGTTCTGTCTCAACTTGAAAACCCATTAATTCGCTTTTGGATAGAGAAGTTTTAAATGATTTTTCTTTAAACAACAACATTTTCCACCACTTTTATTCTCATTGCAGTTACTCACCAATAATGTAAGATTGCTTAGGAGAGTAGAACATACCTCTGCATTCGATAATAAAGTAGATACAGTAATATACCTATTAAGAGTAGGTCATTGTTGTCTTTCCAAAGTGTTTTGAATGGCCAGCAGTGACTTTAAATGGTTATTTTTGTCCTATGTAAAATAGTTTGTAATCATAGTCATCCAAAACCAAACATAATGTTAAGGCCCAGAAATCAAGCGTTTCCTGAAAATGCAAAGAAAGTTAACATCTGGCCTCACCATTACATCCTCAGTCTCTCATAAAACTTGGGGTCAGAAAAATCACAATCATGCATTCTGTTTTGTGCTATGTCTAAAGAGAGAAAGACATCACAAGTAAACTATGGATCCTGACCTTCCTGTTCTTAGTTCTTCCTGTAAAGACGAGGAGAGAGAGAAATTCAGATTTTTAATTATATAATTATTTAAAATTAGATAAAATAATGGCTAGAATTATGTACCAACTTATTTGCAAAGTGGTTTGCCACATATATCTAACACAAGAAGGATTCAAAACACTTATTACTGAAGATTCAAATCTATAACTTCAATAGACATTGTCTATTCTCTCTTCCTAGGATCAACATATATCATTACTTTCATGTAAAAATTAAAAATCTCTCCACACTATTATTTCACATATCCCAGACACTAAACATAAAGTTTTCATAAAGCAAGACAAAATGGCTTCCTTCTCCTAGACCAAACATAATGCCTATCAAAAAATACAAGAAAAGAATTGAAACTAAAGGAGTAGGGATATGTGACCCAGGAGAGAAAATTCCACTTTTCTCAGAAGCTAGAATTAAGAAACAAAAATAGAGCATCAACCTCACCAGTGAACTGAGGAAATCCTCCACATTACACTAAATTGATGAGAACTGAGTATTTGTAGTTAAGTAGATAACGAAGATAGTTTTGCTAAACAAGTGACTAAGTGTATCCAAGAAGTGAAAAATAATCTAAGAGGAAAAAAATGTCCAATCATTAACCATGTGATTTAAAACTTAGATGTAGATTGAAATTAAAGCATACAAGATAGTTATCATTCTTTCTGATGAAATACACCTGAAACTATCATTTAACCAAATCAAAATTTAAAATTAGATATAATTCTGGATGGAATCAAACAAATTTTATTTAACAATGCATATAGTTTCTCTTTCTTAAAAAAACATAAGCAAAGAGAAAAATCATGTAAAAAGCATAATAATATTAGCTGACCAGGACTTCAATGATTTAATGGTATAATACAAATACTAAACAATATTGATATGGAAGGAGGAGAAAGATAAGAAAGAATATGATCTTCACATCTTTGAAAGAGAAACTCTCTACTCAGCACAGAAAGGTGAAATTTGGAATGCTACATTTTTCTCTATGCCTGACAGTTAAAGAGGTATGTTGGGAACTACCAACATCCAAACGTTCCAAACTATGTTCAATATGATAGTAATAAGTTACAGAAAATGAGACTATTGTTACCAAATAAGCTTCCAAAATACTGTATTAAACAGAGGTAAACAGTTTTCTTTAGCTCAGTGTCCTTCAGAAAGATTGCTTATGTTAGTATACACTGTGACACTTTGAGAAGGTATGGTATTCGGCCTTTTTCAGATGAGTGTGCAGATAAAAGTTCCTTTTAAAGATGCACCCCTCAACTAGTACCACTAAATGCATGTATTGGAAAATAGTGATCCAAAATATGTTGAAAATATCTTAGTATCAGTGTTCTCTGGATGAGCAGAACTACTAAGAAAAAATATATATCAGATAGATAGATGATAGATCAATAGATAAATGATAGATGGATAGATAGTACTTTCTTAGATTAGTTTAAATGATCAGAGGGTAAACAATCCTACAATGGCTATCTACAAGCTGGAGCTGGAGAAATAAGGAGCTACTCAGCCTAAGAAACTAGAAACCTCAGAACAAGAGGAACTAATGATGCAGCCCCAGACTGATGCTGAAGTGCTGGAAGCTCTGTAGAGAGCTGGTGCAAGTCCACACTCAAAAGCTGAAGAATCGGGAGTCTGATGTCCATAAGTAATGCCAGCTGCAAAAACGTTCCTGCTTAAGAAGAATCAAACATGTACAGGCATGTAAGCTGTCCCTTTCTTTCATTTTGTTTGTTCTATCTGTGTCCCCAGTTATTGGACAGTGCCCCTTATATTGAGAGAAGGTCTTCTCCACTTAATTCACAGACTTACATGTCAGGTATCCCTGGAAACACCCTCACAGACACATCAATTCTCTTTCAATGCAATCAAGTTGACAACCAATATTAGCCATCACAATCAGGTGCTGGCTTTCACAAGACCCTCATCAGCAAGACGGAAGACTGGAACTTTTCTGCACTTATTCCCTCACATAAACATCAATTTCAAAATCTATTCATGTGTAAAAACATTTTCACAAAAGCTAAGGAGACAGGGATTTAGCTCAGTGGTACTGCTGCCTGCCTTACAAGTGCAAGGTCCTGAGTTCGATCCCTGGTACCAAAAACAAAAGGCTAAGGAAACCAGGTGAGAAAAATGCAATGCCTTCATGTAACACAGAAGAAAAAAATGCATTGAAGAGGCTAGGAAGAACAGTTTAATGGTACCTATGTCATGCCTCCTCTATCCCCAGCAGGCACACATGGAGAAAGATGTCCCCTGCTCGGAAAAAAAAGAGAGAGTGGATATTAGATTTCACTCTTGGATCCCAATACTGTACTAGGCCTGTTCCACTAAAACCCAGGGCTAGCTGGATTCCATAGTCCCTGGCTCCAAGCCACCTCAAAATCAGGCTAATTCTACTCATCAGGTAGGACCTTATGGATACAGATTCCAACATCCCCCAATACCAGATCAGCCCCTGTGGCCCACACAGCAGATGTGGCTCAGCACCAGGTTAGCATTTGACCTCAAGCATTGGACTGAAACCCAAGGAAACAGGTTTCAGGCTTGCCCAGTGTAACTCACATCCTATTGCCCTACCATCCAAGTTAGCTCCATGCTCTAGCAGAACCAGAGTCCAGTCCCACTGCAGAAGATCCAGGGTTCAGGTCCATTCCAGCAGACCATGATTTCTGAAGATCCAGGACACAAGCCTGCTGCCATGGACTTAAGCCCTAGGTACCAAGGCTCAGAAAACAAGTCTATGCTTTAGACCAAACTGGCCTAATAGACATATGCAGAACAAACAAACAAACAAACAAACTTGCAGCCCTAATACTACATAACTTCAAAATATACTGCAGATTCATAGTAATCCCAACAGCATGGTACTACAGATAGATATAACAATAAAATAGGACAATGCAGGAGGAAATTTGAACATTTACTACCAATTGATTTTCAATAAAGATACTGTTATGGTTTAGATCTGGGGTATCCCCCAAGAGCCTTATGCGTTTGAAAGCTGTTTGGATCATGGAGATGCTATTCTCATAGTGGATGTGTTTGTAACGTTCTCATCTCTAAATGCCAGACACCTACAAATTAACGGAGGAAAGGGGTTTTTTTGCTCAAAGTTTGTAGAGGTTTCAGTCCATAATTGGCTGGATCCAAGGCAGGGTGGCTTGGCAGAGGGGCATGACAGAAGAGGAAGAGCTCATGGCATGGCAGACAGGAAGCAGAGAGCAATCAAGAGAGGAGGGAGAGAGATAGACCCTTCCAGGCCATGCCCCCAGTGACCTACCTCCTCCAACAAGGTTTTACCTACCCAAATTACATTTGGCTATAAAATCATCAGTGTATTAATTCACCAATGAGTATCATGCTCTCATGATTCAATCACCTCCCAAAAGCCCACCTTTGAACACATGAGGCTTTGGGGAGACATCTGGATATAAACTATAACAGTGGATTAGTCCATTGATGAGTTCATAGCTAACTTCTTAGGAGGTAGGGCCTGAGTGGAGATGGGTCACTGGGGCTGTCACCTGGAAGGGTATATCTCCTTCCCTGGCTCCTCTCTTCTCACTCTGCTTCCTGGCCACCATGACATGAGAAGCTTTTATCTCTTTTATTCCACTTCTCTGCAATTTCTGCCTCAGAGCCAGTCAACCATAGACTGTAACTGGAAACCAAAATAAACCTATATTCTTTTCAGTTGTGAATATCCGGTATTTTGTTCCAGTGATGAGGAAAGTGACTAAGAGAGATGCCAAGAGCACACAACGGGAAAAGGGCAGTCTTCAATAAGCAATGTTAGGGAAACTAGTATCCATGTGCAAAATAATAAAATTAAACCCTTAATAAATCATACAAAAATCAACTGAAAATGGATCAAGGATTTCAACATAAGACTTTAAACTATAAAACTATTTGAAGAAAGCACAGAGAAAAAATTTCATGACATTTGTTTGGGCAATGAGGTTTTTTGTATATAATCCCAAAGCACAGAAAACAAAAGCAAAAATATATAAATGGGGGTTATATTAAACTAAAAACATCAGTGCACCAAAGAAAACAATCAACAGAATGAAAAGACAACCTACAGAAGTGGATAAAATAATTACAAACTGTACAACTGAAAAGGAGTAAATATCCAAACTATATAAGTAACTCAAAAACTCAATAACCCAAAAGTAAATAACCCATCTAAATAATGAGCAAAGTACCTGAAGAGACATCAAAAAGAAAGTTATACAAAAGAAAGTTTAAATTAAAAAGTCATACAAATGGCCAATAAGTATATGAAAATGTTCAACATCACTATAATCATCAGACAAATACAAATCTAAACTACAATGAGATATCACTTTTATCCAATAAGAGTGGCTATTACCAAAATGTCAATATAACAAGTGTTAGAGAAAATGTGGAGAAGAGGAAATCCTTATATACTGCTAAAGGGAATGTAAATTAGTACTGCCATTCTGAAAAACAGTATGGAGGCTCCTAAAGAAATTAAAAATACAACTATCATATGATCATATGGTCAATAGCAATCTTACTATTGGCTATATATTCACAAAAAATGAAATCAGTATGTCTTAGAGACATTTGCACTCCCACATTCATTACCGAATTATCCACAATAGCTAAGAAATGGAATCAACCTAAATGTCCATCAACTGATGAATTGATAAAGAAAATGTGTTATATATACACGATGGAATACTATCTGGCCTTTAAAAAAGAAATAAATCATACCATTTGCAACAAAAAGAATGAACCTAGATAATGTTAAGTGAAATAAACCAGTCACAGAAAGATAAATACTATATGATCCTATTTATGAGTAAAACCAAAAAATTTGAACTCCTAAAGATAGAACATAGAAAAATGGTTACCAGTGCACACCCTACCGAGGTCCTGACTTGTGCAGAAGACACCGAATCACCCCGCTGCAGACAGACAGCCACCTGATTCCACAATACAAAGACGCAGAGGACACCAGACCACCAGACCAAGGTACTGAGTCCCACTGTTCCTGGTCCAGAGGTAGGGGCTTCTGAGCCATTATCCCACTGCTCCTGGTCCAGAGAAAGGGGCTTCCCAGTCACAATCCCTCCCGCTGCTCCCAGCCCAGAGGAAAGGGCTTTTGGGCCACCTTCTGTCCCGCTGCTCCTGGCCCAGAGGAAGGGGCTTCTGAGCCACCATCCCACTGCTCCTGGTCCAGAGGAAGGGGTTTCCTGGCCACCAGCCCTCCGGCTGCTCCCAGCCCACAGGAAAGGGCTTTTGGGTCACCATCCCTACCGCTGCTCGCCCCTGTCCCACCTCACCCAGCTCAGAAGAGGTAATCCTTGCAGGCGCTAACAGCCCCCCGCCCCAGGCAAAATGAGAAAACATGTAAATAAGTCTCAAAACCAGACTTCCAGATCACCTACAGCAATCCCAAAGGGAAATGAGATGGAACACTCTGATACTCAACCACCTGGACCCACTGAACTGGCAACAAAAGGAGATCTGGAAAAAATGAAATCATAAATAATTTCTCAGATAACAGGAGAAATTGTGCCCCTAGTGCAAGACATGATTAATAAATCTAGAGAGGAGCTCAGGAACATGATGGAATCCCAACATAAGAAACAAATGGAATCCAAAAAACAGATGCAAATAGATTTCCAGGACATGAAAAACTCCATTGAAAGTACACAGCAAAATGAGCCAATGTGAGGACAGAATTTCAGATATAGAAGATAAGATTGCAATTAGTGACCAGGAAAAGAAAAATTCCTTCAAAATTATAAGGGAACATGAGAAATCAATCCAGCAGCTGCTAGATGATGCAAAAAAGAATAACATAAGACTGATTGGAGTAAATGAAGAACCAGGTGAGAGTGCAGATGACGTAAAAAAAACTTCTTCACAGAAATAATGGCAGAAAACTACCCAAGCAGGGGAAAAGAGCTTGACATACAGATAAGTGAGGCATATAGGACTCCAAATAGCCTTGATCAAAAAAAATCTACACATAGGCATATAATTGTTAAGATTCCAGAAACACAACAGAAGAACAAAGTTCTCCAAGCAGTCAGAGAAAAGAAACAAATCACATACAAAGGAAAGCCCAGCAGAATCACAGCAGACTTCTCAACACAAACCATCAAGGCAAGAAGAGCTTGGAGTGACATATTCCAAGCTCTAAAAGAAAACAGCCTCCAACCCAGATTGATGTACCCTGCAAAACTCTTTCAAAACTGATGGAGAGATAAGATACTTTCATGACAAAGAGCACCTTAGGAACTTCTTGAATACCAAACCAGCACTGCAAAGAATTTTACACAATATCCTAGGAACAGACATTGAGGATCACAACCCCAGGAAGCAAAGCAGAATGTACCCATCTGGCATGACAAGAAATTAAATATAAAGAGGGAGAACCCAACAAAAAGAAAAAGTCATGGCAATGACAAGTCAATAGGTTTCAGTTATAACCATCAATGTTAATGGTCTCAATTCACCAATCAAAAGAAATAGACTGGCAGAATGGGTCAAGAAGCAAGATCCAACAATATGCTGCATACAAGAAACACACTTAATTCAAAAGGAAACTCATAGACTGAAAGATAAAGGGTGGAAAACAATACTCCATGTGACGGGAACACAAAACAAAGCAGGAGTAGCTACCCTCTTTGCAGATCAAGTAGATTTCAAACCAACACTGATTAAGAGAGATGAAGAAGGACATTACATCCTTGTAAAGGGAAGAATCCAAGAGGAAGAGATGACAATCATAAATATCTATGCACCAAACACTAGTGCACCCAACTATATAAAACAAATACTAATGGACATGAAAAGTCATATATGCACTAATACAATTGTAGTGGGGGACCTCAACACCCCACTGTCACAAATAGATAGATCAACTAGACTAAAAATAAGTAATGAAATACTAGAATTCAATCGAACTCTTGAACAAATGAACTTAACAGATGTTTACAGAGTGTTCCACCCCACAAAATCAGAATACACATTCTTCTCAGCTGCACATGGGTCATTCTCCAAAATAGACCATGTACTCACACATAGAACATGTTTAAGTAAGTGCAAAGGAATTGAAGTTATCCCCTGTACATTATCAGACCATAGTGCGATGAAATTGGAGATCCATAGCAAAAGAAACTCAAAAAATTTCATAAACACGTGGAAATTGAACAACACACTTCTGAATAACCAATGGGTCACAGAGGAAATTAAAAAAGAAATCACACAGTTCCTTCAATTAAATGACAATGACAATACAACATATCAGAATCTGTGAGACTCAATGAAAGCTGTCTTACGAGGGAAATTTATAGCTGTGAATGTGCATATTAGGAAAACAGAACGATCCCAATTAAACAACCTGATGCTGAACCTCAAGCTTCTAGAAAAAGAAGAGCAGGACAACCCCAAAGCTCATACAAGGGAGGAAATTATAAAGATCAGAGGAGAAATCAATGCAATGGAGACTAAGAGAACAATACAAAAAAAATCAATAAAGCCAAGAGTTGGTTCTTCAAAAGAATCAACAAAATTGACAAACCTTTAGCCAACCATGTCAGAAAAAAGACAGAAAAGGCCCAAATCCATGCAATTAGGAAGGAAAAGGGTGAAATTACAAGAGACCCAGCAGAAATCCAGAGGATCATCAATACCTACTTCCAGAACCTATACACCAGTAAGATGAACAACACAGAAGAAATGGACAGATTCCTAGATACATATGAATTACCCAAGTTGAACGAAGAAGACCTAAAAATTCTGAACAACCCAATATCAACAAATGAAATTGAAAATGTAATTAAAAACTTATCAACTAAGAAAAGCCCAGGTCCTGATGGCATCACTGCTGAATTCTACAAGACATTTAGAGAGGAACTGCTGCCACTACTGTTTCAACTCTTCAATGAAATTGAAAGGGAAGCAATACTCCCAAATTCATTCCTGGAAGCAAGCATCACCTGGATCCCCAAATCAGAGAAAGACCCAACTGAAAAAGAGAACTATAGGCCAATCTCACTAATGAACATAGATGCAAAAATCCTTAATAAGATACTGGCAAACAGAATGCAGAAGATCATCAAGAAGATCATACACCCTGATCAAGTGGGATTCATCCCAGGGATGCAGGGATGGTTCAATATACGAAAATCAATCAATGTAATACACTGTATCAATAGAGCCAAGGACAAAAACCATATGATTATCTCCATAGATGCAGAAAAAGCATTTGACAAAATCCAACATTCATTTATTATAAAAACCCTACAAAAAATTGGAATAGATGGTCTCTACCTCAAACTGATAGAAGCCATCTATGAAAAACCAACAGTCAATATAATACTAAATGTTCAAAAACTGAAATCCTTCACACTAAAATCAGGAACAAGACAAGGATGTCCATTATCACCACTCTTGTTCAATATAGTTCTGGAAACATTAGCCACAGCAATTAAACAAGAGAAAGAAATAAAAGGAATAAAGATAGGTAATGAAGAAGTCAAATTGTCATTATTTGTAGATGGCATGATACTCTATATAGAAAACCCCAAGAACTCCACCAAAAGTCTTCTAGACTTAATAACCAAATTCAGTCAAGTAGCTGGTTACAAGGTTAACACACAAAAATCAATAGCTTTCCTCTACACCAATGACAGACTCACTGAGAGAGAAATAGAGCAAATAATTCCTTTCACAATAGCATCCAAAAAACTGAAATACCTAGGAATGATCCTAACAAAAGAAATCAAAGACCTCTTCTCTGAAAACTATGGCATTCTGAAAAGAGACATTGAAGATGATATCAGAAAATGGACAGACATCCCCTGCTCCTGGGTAGGAAGGATTAATATAGTGAAAATGGCCATACTTCCAAAACTGCTATATAGATTTAATGCAATTCCAAATGAGATCCCAGCAGCATACTTCATAGACCTCGAGAAAAAAATCCAAAAATTCATTTGGAGCAAGAAGAGACCCAGAATAGCAAAAGCAATTCTAGGTAACAGAGGCATGGCAGGGGGTATCACAATCCCCAACCTGCAACTCTACTACAAAGCTACTGTGAAAAAAACAGCATGGTACTGGCAAAGAAACAGACTTGAGGACCAGTGGAACAGATTAGAAGATGCAGAAACAATGCCAGGCACACTCAGCCATCTCATCTTCGACAAGGGAGCCAAACACCCTCACTGGAGGAAAGATAACCTCTTTAATAAATGGTGCTGGAAAAATTGGGCTTCACCTTGCCAAAGATTAAAACTAGACCTATATCTCTCAACATGCACTAAACTAAAATCAAAATGGATTAAAGATCTAAATATTAAAATAGAAACTCTGAACCAGTTGGAACAGAGGTTAGGTAGAACCCTTGAAGACATCGGTGTAGGAAAAGATTTTATGAACAAAACCTCAGTTGCCCATGAACTAGCACAAACAATCAACAGGTGGGATCTCTTCTTATTAAAAAGCTTCTGCACAGCAAGAGAAACCAGCAGCAGTGTGAAGAGACAACCCACAATGTGGGAAAAAATCTTCACCTGCTCTTCCTCAGACAAAGGTCTACTATCTTGAATCTATAAAGAACTTAAAAAGATCAGACCTCCCAAATTTAAAGACCCAATCCAAAAATGGGCATCTGGAATGAACAGACATTTCTCAGACAAAGAAGAAGAAATAGCAAATAAATACATAAAAAAATGTTCAACATCACTGGTCATTTGAGAGATGCAAATTAAAACAACGCTGAGATTCTACTTCACTCCAGAAAGAATGGCTGCTATCATGAAATCAACCAATAACAAATGCTGGTGGGGCTGTGGGGAAAGAGGAACCCTGCTCCACTGCTGGTGGGAATGCAGACTGGTGGAACCACTGTGGAAATCAGTATGGAGATACCTCAAAGAACTGGGACTGGAAGTCCCATTTGACCCCACTATTCCACTGCTTGGGATCTTCCCCAAAGAATTAAAAGAATCATACCACAGTGATATATGTGCACCCATGTTCATAGCAGCACAGTTTGTAATAGCTAAAACTTGGAAACAGCCCAAATGCCCATCAACTGGAGACTGGATAAAGAAAATGTGGGTTTTTTATAAAATGGAGTACTACTCAGCCATAAAAATGAGAAATTAGAGACATTTATAGCTAAGTGGATGCACATTGAGGCAGTACTCTTAAGTGAAATAAATAGGACGCACATGTGTAAATACAGAATACTTTCTCTGGTGTGAAAAACTGAAAGTGTAAATAAGGACTAAATGCATAATAGGTAATGTGAAATAGGAAGAAAAGGGGCAAAGGGGAAGGAAGTGGGAGGGCTAGGGGAAAGGATAAAAGGGAATGGGATTAATATGAGAAAATGGAAAAATAGGAACAAAATCTTTGTAAATAGGGAGGACTGGAGGGGTTGAAGGGAGGGCTGGGCAAGGGTGAAAAAATAAGAACCAAGAGAGACTATGTAAAGGTACAACTTTCCAATGATGAATGTCATTATATTGTATACCTAAAATGTACCAATGATTAGAATGAATAATCGATAATGTAAAATAGGAAGAAAAGGTCCAAAGGGGTAGGGGTAGTGGGAGGGGCAGGGGAAAGGAAAGAAGGGAAAGGAAAAAATGGAAATAAAGTCTTTGTAAATAAGGAAAGGTGGAGGGTGTGAAGAGAGGGCTAGGAATGGGGAAAAAATAAGAACCAAGATGCACTATGTAAAGGTACAATTCCTAATGAGAAATGTAATTGTGTTGTATACCTACAATGTACCAATAAAAGAATTTAATAAAAAAAAATGGTTAACAAAAGCAACAGGGAGGCAGGGGTTAGGGAGATGTTAGTCAAAAGATACAAAATTTCCATTAGCTGTTTCCATTAGTTGTTTCCATTAGAAACAACTTCAAGATATCTCCTTACAGTATGGCAAGTGTAATTAATAAGAATGTGCAGCTGGCCCTCTATAACTGGATGTTTCACATCTGTCGGTGCTACTAACCATGGATTGAAAATATTCTTGTAAAAAGTGCATTTACATTGACTTTTAGTCTTGCCATTATGCCCTAAGCAATACAGTATGACAATTAATTATTTGTTTATCTGTCATTTTCATTGTATTAGGCATTATAAGCAATCTAGAGGAGATTTAAAGTGGACAGGATGTGAGTAGGTTATATGAAATACTGTATCATTTTGTAGTAGACACTTTGAGCATGGAGTTTGGTATCAATGGAGAGTCCTGGAGCCAGTGATCCATGGATACCAAGGGCCAACTGCATTGTTTTTTGAAAATTATAAGAATAGATTTTAAGTATTCTCAATACATACAACAATAGTTATGTGAGGTAATGAATATATTAATTAGCCATTCCACAATATACACATTTTAAAGCATCATGTTTTATATAACAGATATATATGATGCGATCAAAAAATAGTGTTTAAAAATTTTAATGTAATACAATAAAAGACATTGTTGGGCCGGGGATTTAGCTCAGTGGTTTTGCCGCCTACTGCGCAAGCACAAGGACCCAAGTTCGATCCCCAGTACCAAAAAAAAAGATATTGTCATTAATCTCCTTCGAGATACTTCCCTCACTTTGAACACATTTATCCCATCATTCTTGACACTTCTGAAGTAGTTCTGGAAATGCTCTTTCCTGTCTTTGTTTGCACTGTCATAGCTGCCTCAGAGTCCTGAATCAATCCAAAACTTTTACCTTTCATGGTGGAAGAAGAGCCAGAAGTCACACAGATCCAGTGAATAAGGTGCATGCAGACACACTGATGTTTTTACAGGCCTGTTTTACCATTGGATGTCACTTAGCAACACCATTCACTGTGTTTTTCATCACACGTTTTCGTAAAAACATGAAAGGGAACTTCCAGAACTGCTTCAGAGAATGGCAAGAATGATGAGATAAGTGTACAAAGCTGGGGGGGGGGGTGTTTAGGAGGTTAATAGTAATATATCTTTTCCTGTAATATATGCTTTTGAATTTAAACATACACTGTATTTTGATCACACTTCCTGTGCAACTTTTATTTGTTAGTAAAAAGTAAAATATATTTTTAAAACTACTGCATAAAAGATTTAAAAATCATGTTCTTTGTGGTTTATTGAAAAACTATGCATTTAGACTTTAAAAAGAAAAGACTGAACAGAAACATGGTTAGTGGCTTAAAATATAAAGCAGTGATGTTTCCATATTGTTTATAAAGTGTAGGGTTAGGGATGTAGCTCCATACTAGAGTTCTTACCTAGGCTGGGCAAGGCCCTGGGTTCAATACAGCAAATAAATAAAAATAAATTTTAAAATGAATGTATAATTTATGACAACTGAGTGGAAATTACAGGGCACACTACAGCTTTGTATAAGAGAGACATTTCTATCATCCTGTCTGTTATATTCATATCTATCTTTATGTCTTTTATATCCATTACATCATCTTCTACATATAGCAATGAAGTATCCTAAAGGAATTTAGATTTTCTTTCAACAGCCATCACTTAGGAATTTGTGTTTAAATTTTTAAGTTTTGATTCAAAGCACTCTTCCATCTTTATTCCTCTAATATATGTGTGTACGTGCATGGGTGTATATGTATACCCTTCACGCTACTCAAAGTGATCAACATGCTTTTTCATGAACATTTAATCTTTATTCTAACTACTCATGTTCTCTCATCATGTATCCAAGCCTCATTCTATTTTTCTAACTTCAATCCCCTGGAAAATCAATAATTTTTAGACTTGGTATCAATAAACTTCTGTAAAAGATCAGAGAGTATTTTCTACCTCGTCAACAGTGCTGACACTATCACAACTACATAACTCTTCTATCTTACACCAGAAAAGTAGCTATAGACATGGTTGTATTCTTATAAAGCTATATTTATAGGAACAGAGAAGCTATTTGGTCTATAAGCTATTGACTTGCAGGCCCTATTTTAGATTCAGTTCAGAAGTTATCCTCCCTAACTCCTTTCATTAAACTTTCCTTTCTTCTCCTATTCAGCAGATAAAACATCTTCTTTTATGCTTTTCTACAATACTTATATTATAGTTCTCCTCACTTTACTATGTAAGTTATTTACATGTACAGTTGTCCCTGTAAACAGTGAATGTATGAATACCTCAGAGATAAAAAATACTGTTTTATTAATCAGTATGTAACAAAGCAGCTAACACCCTGTAAATATTCAATTAATGTTGACTATCAAAGGAATAAAAAATGAATAAAATAATAGATGATAAATATAGATGTAGATTTGATATGGATCTTGAAAAACGAACAGGATTTAGCAATGACCCTTGAAAAGTAGAAGTGTAAAGTACTTTTATATATAGGTAAATAGTTTACTTTTCTTACTGACCAACCCCTTCAATCATTCTATAAATATTGACTGAAGACTACCTGCTAAGGGAAAAGCCCTTGAGAATTAACAGTCTGTCAAGCAGAGTTTCCCAGAGTTGAAGACTATAAAGTACACCAAGTCACTATGCCCACTAAATGTGCCTATTATCGTCTGTGCATGAAAGTCCTTTTAAAAGTTAATGGGATCTGAATGCATAAAGCTGAATAAAAGAGAGGAATACCCAGACCAAATTACACTAAAATTTATGACATTCTGTCCCTGTATGTTGAATCTAGGGATTTGGGTTATTAAAGATAGCATTCTAATGAAGTCTTTTTATCTGTTCTGCACATCAGTGTCCTTTCATTAGCTACACATTGCAGAGGAGACATGGCATAGCACCAATATGCTAATCCTGTATTTGAGAAGGTCCCTAGGTCTTTATGTCCCCTTTAAGCACCCTTAATCTTCTTTAATTAACTATGAATTTCTTAATTTGTATTGTTTTTCATTCTATCCAATTGGATCTCCTCATGGCCATCTGCTCTAATGTATATTTTATAAGTGAGCCTCATATTTTAGATGCCATACACTCCAGGAAATGGTTTATGCAATTATCGCTAAAACGACAGAGCATCAATTTCCGTTCTCTGGAAATTTAATATTTAAATGATATAAATCTAAAGATTTTCTTCAAACATCAGGGTCTGTAGCTAAGCTTTGAGCAAACACATCTGATTACATTTAATCCATAGCTCCAGGTTTTTATCAAGTGGGCTTCATGTGAATATCAGTAGCCTACACTTCTACAATATTCTAAAGAGGTCAAGTTAATTGTAAAACCTGAAATTTCACTGGCCCTGAAACCATGTGCCATGGCCTCATGAAAAATTATCCTCAGTCACTCCACAGCATTTGAAGAATTTCCAGGATATACTTTCCATATTCTCAAAAGGAAATCTACTCCCACCCGGTATTAATCACGCTCTGCCATTTCTTGCTAGATAACATCACCAATATATGAAGCCCTCAAAGTCCACTGCTGTGTAGCAAAACAGGGGGAATAATGGTATGCTTTCTCTTACACTCAGTTGGTAAAAGGAAAAAGGCCTCCCACCCAATAGTTTGCATGGTTTAGTGAAAACAAGTCTGTATTTCATTAAAGTGCTTTTTATTCTTCATACAGGGACAGAATGGGTTCAAAGGGAAACTTACAAACTATCTTCAAAATAAATTCTCTCCTCCTTTCCTTTAATGCTAAAAGTCCAGCTGCTGGGGAAATCTTATTTCCCTGATGCAGTTCCTTGGAGTCAGATCTTTCCAGAAATCACCCTACTTCCTCCACTAAGAGGAAGTTACTGTCCACCGTATCAAAGTGCCAGCTATGATGAAGACAGAATCCTTGCTACTTTAACAATACTCTTATCCTGAATGACTTCTTCCATTTAATAAAGATTGTTTATAAAACTTAGTAGAGCACAACTAATCTTCTTCTAAAATAGAAACAAAAATAAAGGTTACATCAATTAATATTACTAGTATCTTGTCAAAAAAAGCTTCCATATGTGGCAAAGTGCATTGATTGTTATTTTATGTTAGAGCTGTGAAAGATCTCAGATAATGATTTTGCGGGCCATGTTCTACAAATGAGAATATGTGGGTCCCGAAAAACCATGGGAATAGTTTAAAAATCACTGGGAAGCTGGGGAGGTAAATATTTATTATTGTGGTCACTTGGAAGAATAGGAAAAGTAAAATGCTAAAGAGTAGGCCAGGAAAAGTCCACTGTAAATGTCAAAGCTTTAAGAGACACTAGCACCAAGCCAGGAAAGCCATCATGAATTAGGTAAGCCAAACACAAACCTAATGTCTCTCACAGTATATCTTCTTTTCCCAGCAAGGCTTGTTATGAGAAAATTTTGCCCCCCAAAATTATACTGAGTCCTCCATGACCTTACTCCACACCCTGCACCAAATTTAAAAAGCAACAAGTCATAGATTTTCAGTATAACTTCTATATACTCACTTCCATTTCTCCAAAATGTGATCTTAAGCAGTAGTTTTGTTTTTTCTATATTTATAGTATGATGCCAAAAGATAGGTCAAAGGACATCTTAGAGGTTCTCATGAGCTAAGAAAAGAGAACATATTTCAGTGTCTTCTAAAAACAAAAAGACTATGGGAATGGGAGTAATATTTTTGGTCTCTGACAGCTCCTCCATTTGTGATGGTTATTGGTTACAGGGCTTTACTGCTACCTGGAAGTGTAAATTGCACCCCTGAGATTGTTCTGCACGTAACCTTTAACTCACACTTGATAGCAAACAAATGAAAGAGAAGCAATACCATCAGATGTGATGATTTATTTTTAAAGCACAAGTTTTTAGTTTAATATAAATGTAAAAACATAACTTTCCCTTCAAGCCAGTCAGGTAGTTTAGGCAATTTATCAAACCAAAAGCACTAGAGCTCTGCAGTGAGACAGGAGAAAATGCATCTGTGCCCAAGTAATTGTCCTTCCACTTCCTGAAATCTAGTAAGAAAGATTCAGGGCATAGATGATTCCAAATAATGATTACAGTCAAGTAAAGAAACTCCTTCATTCGATTAAGTCTAACTGTATTTCATCTTTAATTTGCAGAGGTACTACCACACAACTTATATTAAATTTCTCCTTACTCTTTGAACTATTTTGTGAATTTTTATTTCTTTAAGAAGACTTATATCAGCCATGTAATGAATACAGTCTTTTCAAAAACCATCCTTTTTTTGGTCTCCTTTGATGCAATATATTTAATAATTTTGCATAAATAAAATCTTTGCAAGATATTTAATAATCTTTGCCCAAAGATAAGCTGATTCAGGAGCCATGTGTGAAATGTAACTTGTGTTGTAACTACTGTATCTATTTTTCCACGCCAGTGTTTATTCAGCACTCATTACATATTGGAAGTATGATAGAAGCTGGAAATAAAATAATTAATATAAATTATAACATCCTTTATCTCATGGAAATCTAAATATAGTGGAGAGAGGAGAATGAGAAGAAAATGGTAAAAACCATTATTTTAAGTGGTAAAGTGACTTGAGGGCATGGATGACAGTAATTTTAGGGTGAGTAGAGTTAAGCTTTTCTGAGAAAGTAATATTTGAGGTTAAACTTGGGCAATGAGGCTTTGATATGAGAAAAGGTATAGGGAAATATTTTAGGTAGAGGGAATAACAAATATAAAGACCTCACATCAGGAAACAGATCGGCATGTTTAGGGAACAGAAAAGGAGTCAAACCCACGCACCTGTACATGGGCAGATAAGGATTTGAGGCAAATGGCCCCCTTCATCCTCTCCGAGCTAGTTTTGAACAAATCCTTCTTCCTTAAAAAAGAAAGAAAGAAAGAAAGAAAGAAAGAAAGAAAGAAAGAAAGAAGTCAATGTGTTTGAGTTTAAGAAGCAATGAGAAATTCATGGAGATGAGGTCTAAAGGGCCAGATCATGTGGAATCGTGTGGAGCATTATAAAAGATTAGATTATTTCAAGGCATAATGGGCAGAGATTAGAAGATTTTAAACAAAGAAATGACAAGGAGGTCTTCAGAAAAAGGAAAAAAATACAGTACATTTTACTAAAAGCTTATTTGGACCAGTGTTTCAAAGTTCTGGAATTTAACAGAATGATAGTATAGCAAATCCATTTTACAAACTGAACGCTTTCTTACAGGTTTTGATTAATTCAACTTGTTCCATGACAGAAACTTGGAGGTACATAGAAATGGAAAGTGTGAAGCACTCTGCGTGGCTGTCTGAGAAACTGAGCCCAGACAAATGTGCTTATTGGGGATTGACCACTGATAAGAGAAAACCAGAAACAACAACCTAACCATAGGAAGAGGACAAAATAACTATAACTGTTACAAAATGTAAAGGATGGTTTAAATCATCAGGGAAATGAGGTAAGTATACCTTCTATTATTTGGCAAATAAGAAGTATAGGGGCTGATATTCATCATCTATCCAACAATCAAATTTCAGAAGAATACACCCTAAGTTGTCTTGTTTTTATACCCTTCAAATGCACACTCACAGTGAAAAGCAAGTCAGATGAGGGAATAATTTCATTTGAATTAAAATATTATATACCACATTTCAAAATAAAATATACCTGTAATGCTATGACATTTCAAAGTATAAAAATATTAAGAAAATAGACTATATATTCAATCTTTTTATCTGTTAAATTCTGCACTATTTTCCACGTATTGTCAGAACAATAGGGAAAGTACATTTAAAAATTTATCCTGAATTAGATCACAAGAATTTAAGAATATTTTCTATGAAAATTGTTGTTCTTTTTGAAAACAAAGTTCTGATTACCAGTGGGAGGCTTTAATAAACTTTGAGCTACATCTGTTAAAGATAAAGGCAAATTTTTACTTGAAGTACAGCTGATCTGATACACACATTGACTACTGATCATGTGAAAAGAATTAGATACCAAGACTAGTCCAAAGGAAATAGAAATGGTCTTTTGAGTAAACATTATGTGAGATATCTCTACAAATATGGTATCAGAGGATGTCTTTAAAAATAGTTGAAAAATCCTGATTCCACTTGAGACATCTCCATATCTTGTGTACACAGAGAATATCCCACTATTTCTCTTCCCTCTGGGTCTTTTAAACTGTAAGATCTAAAGATCATAGTGATGTAAATGAGCTTCCTGTCACTCCACTTCCATTTGTTTATTCAAGTTTGGTAGGGGCTGAACCTGTTGAATTGTCTTTCCAGTAATACCTTCTGTTCTGCTTTTTGAACTGAAAGACCAGAAGCCCAGAGAAAGATGCAAATAGCAACCACTGGCAATGCCCAAGTATCTATCTCTCCATAGTCTTACCATTAGTTTTATTAAGACTAGGTAAACTTAAATTATTGTTGGATACCTGTAGATACAGAAGAAACGAAATACTAAAGATAGTTTACAAATATGTTTCTTTTCTATTAAAACTGCACCACTTAAATTCAGGTCTTCATCTCCAGTGTTTCTCTAGTAGTCCTTCTTTTTCCCAGGAAATGGAACCTAGAACTTTATTTATATATCTCTAAAGAGGGAAAAATAAAGATCAGTATCTTAGTTAACTTCTCTTTGCTGAGACAAAATACCTGACTGGCACAAATCAGAGAAGAGAAGTTTATTTGGGCTTATGGTTTTAGAGGTCTCAGTCCATAGCTGGCTGGCTCCAAGGCAGGAATGGCATAGGGAAGGGACTTCTGAAGGAAGGATGATCACCTCATGGTGAGCTGGAGGCAAAA
Source organism: Heterocephalus glaber (assembly GCF_053883595.1). NCBI lineage: Eukaryota > Metazoa > Chordata > Mammalia > Rodentia > Bathyergidae > Heterocephalus > Heterocephalus glaber. The sequence goes on along the minus strand of NW_028258344.1, from coordinate 25,819,205 downwards.
TAGAAGGAAGGAGCCAGGGGCGGAGATAGATCCTCCCAGGTCACACCCCCCGTGACCATGAGGCCTCTGGGGGATCTTCTTGATCTAAACCAAAAGAATAATACAAAGTTTAGCATGTAGAATTTTAATGTAGGTCTCCTGAGCTTGGTTCCAGCTTTTATGCTTAGTAGTCATTAACCTTTATTGCCTCAGTTTTCTTATTTGTAAAATGGAACAGTGGCGCCTACATCTTAAGTTTTGCTGGATAATTAAATGAGAGGATATCTACCTAGTGTTAAAAAATGGTTCCTAGAATGCAGTCACAACCATGTATTCCTGTTACCCATTGTTTTTTAACAAGTATTTCAGTTGACAAATAATCAAATATTGTTCAACATAATTAAAAGTCAATCTGTGAAGTCTACATTTTAGGAAGTATGAAGAAATTATATGTGAAGTTATTTTATTCATGGTAAAACTATAAAAGGTAAAACCTCCATTTTTTTGAAAAAATGAAAAATACTTATTAAATCAAATAGGGGTCAATTAATAAATTTGTTGATGCTAAATAATTAGGAGCCATATTCATAACAAAATGATGATGTAAAAAAGCATGAATGGACTCAAAGGTAGCTGAGTCTAGGCTCTATAAAGGCTCCATCATGACAATATAATTTTTATAATTATATTTTATAATTTTTTTACTGTAAAATGAGAATGTACAAAAAATGTCAGACTGGGGATGTTCTTCAGTGATGGAATGCTTGCCTACCATGCTGACTGATTAAATATTTAATCTCCAGTATGAAAAAGAAAAAAGAAAAGGAAAGAAAGAAGAAAAGCAAGAGAGTGAGAGAAGAAAGAAAGAAAGAAAGAAAGAAAGAAAGAAAGAAAGAAAGAAAAGAAAAGAAAAAGGGAGAAAGAAGAAGAGAAAGAAAGAAAGGGAGTTCTTATGAGTTTGAAATAAGCATTAGTTGAGAATATGTCTGAAAGTAGCCTCCAGTGTCTGGCACATATTATGTCTTCAATTATAATATTCTCTTTATGATTGATTATCACTGAGTTTAACCCAACATTTCATAGCTCTAGTCTGAGAAGGCTGAATTGTTCCAAACATTTATCTCATTAGAATAAAGACAATGGGAATAAAGGATACAACAAAAAAGAAGAAGAAAAGACCCTCCTCTTTAAGCCGTCATATTTCTATTGCTTACATTACACAGGCCAGTGTAGCTTGCCCAGGATTGAGAGTTCAGTGAAATGTGATGGCCCCTAGCAGACTAGGTTGTCCTCAAGGATTATCACAGACCTCCAATGCATTGAACTGAGACAGATCTGGCAAGACAGAGCTAGCACAAGCCAATTAAAAATGAATCAGTAAGTCTTTTTAAAATGTAGGAACAGCTGCCTCTTCTTTCTGAGTGGGCTTTTTTTTTTTTTTTCCTGTTTGGTGGCCATGGAAGTCAGCAGGCATTTGTATTTACTTCAAGCAGATGCTTTTGCTCTCTTACCTATGACATGGAGGATTGCTGGAGTAGGATAAAGGGGGACATATTGTACTCCAACAAATATAGCATTTCGGTGAGAACAGAGCCAAAGGAGATCTGGCAATTAGAATTTTCATCCATTTGTGCAGCTATTTGGAAGAAATTTTCATCTAGACCAGTATTGTTGCAGAAAAACATGTGACCTGTATATTTCAGATTTTTTCAAGTGGCCCATCAAAAAATAAACAAATGAAATAATCATAATAATATATCTTATTTAATTCAATTATTTCAAAAATAGGATTTCAAGATATGATTAGTATAAACATTAGGATATTTTATATTCTTTTTGTCTTCATCTTCAAACTCCAATGTATGTTTTATAGAAACAGCACATCTCAATTCAAACTAGCCACATTTGATTAGTGGCTTGCTTTGAGCTCAGAGCCAGACAGCTGCTATGAAATAATGAAAGTTAGGCTGAGTTTTATTGTGCCTCTTTAGTGAACATATGTCTGTGCATGAAACACAGAAAGGTACCACTGACTGATACAACAAACCCTGTCATGTTTTTTGAATAAGGTTTTCATCTGTTTCAATTCCTAGGTATGATGCGGGTGGTTTATATGACTGTAACTGTCTTTTCTGGTAATAAAAGAATTGAAGGAGTGGGATATAAGGGGACCTCAGAAGGACAAGGTCAAACCCATACTCATCAACCTTTCAAAGTCATCCTGAAACACTTCATAAATGTTAACTACATTGATAAGAGAGAGATTTGCTGAATTTCCAAGCAAATATTAGATGATAAAAGTGTGTAATTTTATAATTTGTATTACTGTTAGTAAAGATGAATTGTGTTTATTAAGCAATTTTATACCTATAGAAAATAGATAGATAGATAGATAGACAGACAGACAGATGATAGATTACCATGAGTCATTAAAAACCCTTCTTTCAAGTACTAATGGTTTGTTTTTGTTTTGTTTTTGTACTGCAGATCAAACTCAGAACTTTACACTTGCCAGGCAGGCACAGTGCCACTGAGCTACATCTCCAGCCCATAAACATGTTTAACTATAGAAATTTAATATTACTTCTAAAGCATTTGTTTAAGAGACTGCCCTTAAAGGAATGGAATAATGAAAACTAGGATGGATAATGGAAGTTGAACATTAGAATATTGAGCTCTCTCCTTTAATTTTTTCAAGATTATCTAAATCTGTATAATCTCCAATTTTTCAAAATGTGAGAAATAAACATTGCTATTTTTTATTTCCGCTTGTAATCTACTTAAGCAGGAAATCTTAAGACAATTATTAAAAGATCATTATTTCATGACCATGCTATTAATTATGTATTATGACCTCCTATTTTTCTCCATGTTAATTTATCCAAAATGCTACTTCAAATTATCATTATGAGACAAAGTTTTTACTACACTATTCTTGTACTTAAGGACTTCATTTTCACTATCAGATCACCTCCAAATTATTTGGCATCCTAAATCTTCCATCAGTCCCCCACACTTAATAATGTCTACTGATTCACTCTCTCATCAGCCATTTCTCTTTATATTTCAGCAACTCTATACCTAACAAATTATTTATGCCAGAGCCTATGAGAAATGAAGGAGTGAGACATGCCAAAGTGCTCTATGAAATTTCACTTTGTCCTTTCGCAGGCCAACCAGGTGACCATGAATCAACAGCAGCAGACATTTGCCCAAACCCTGGCCAGACAACAGCTGTAAATTTGAGTGATGAAATTATAGGATCACAAACAGGTATGGGCAATCTGATTTTATGGTATCAAAAACATAAAATGTAAAATCTGTTCAGCTGACATGTTAGAAATTCTTGCCAAAAGTTGAATAAATAGCTAAATCCTAAAACACTGCAGAGCTGCCCAGTGCTAAGAATATTTTGTAGTATTGGAAGGTCTGTTTTGTCAAGGTCAGAGAAATACATCAAATAAATGACCTGTCTTAGCACATGAATTAGCCTTGGGAATTTGAAGAAAAGAGGGTTTCTGGAATACAAAGAATCTTTTCAGTTTAACAAAACTCATAGCTAGTTGAAAATTCTTATGATTTTAATGTGAAGTCGAACCTTGGTATTATCAAGAAGTAGTCAAAATATAATATAGACAATTTGCATTAGAATCCCTGAAGCTATATTTTAGAGAAAAGATCTAATGTCAATAGCATAATGAAGTAAAGGAGAAAATCTTAAAATTAATCTGTTTACACTATGAGCTCCATGAAAAAGGGACTATTTCTGTCTCACACACTGTTTGATTCCTATCCCCTAGAACGAGAGACACCTAGTAGTTTTTTTTTGCAACTCTTGCAGTCATTCATGACTGCTCAGAAAACAATCTAGATGTTGAAGAGCAGACTGCCATACCTAGGACATCTATAGTATTTTCCATAGCCCAACCCAATAGTTTATCTTCTAAAATCAAATAAACAATATTATAGAAAGCAAGATTTGAAGGAACAAGAGACGATTCTTTACAAGGATTCTAACATAATATGTACCCAAACAAATTAAAAATACCACCATGTAGTTTTCAGAACTTTAGGGTAGCTCTAGGTAACTATATACATATTAATACATATTAATTTTCTAGTTTAGATTAGAGTTGAATTTTTCTTGCTTTTGGGAATATCAGAAAGTCCTATTGCCTATGAAGGGCTAAATAAATGAAAAAAGCTATACAAATTTTATTTATTATCACTATTGGTACTTCCTAAAATAAAATTTATATGAAAGAATTATTCTTTTACCAAGGAGAAAAAAATATGTAACAATGATGCCTTTTTTAAAAACTGTATATATCAAATAGTTTATGGACTAAGAAAAATGATATCAAGCATCGGTGTAAACATGTTTATACTTAACAAACATCAAATTGACATACTGGGTAAAATAAGGTAGTAAACAGATACAGCAAGTGGTTTTCCAAAGATCACATATCAAAGAAAGTCGATTTGGGATATGAATTCAAGTGTTTTGCTTGTAATAAACTATCTTTCGATTCTACACCTTGCTTTTTCCAGGCCTTTGATCTTCAAACACTTGGGAACCAGATTTTCCTTTGAATTGCCTCTGGTACAGACCACACACATATGTGTGTGCATATATCCATACACATGCAATTGTATTTAAGAGGTTTTGAAATTAAAATTAGAGATCTCCTATTGTGGATCTCTCTTTGCCTGGGTATGATGCAATCCCAGTGACAGGTACATGAGTGAGGACCTAGAGAGCTGTGGTTGTTACAAAGATATTTTAGAATTAGAGAGCCTTGATAATGCCACTTAGTAGCTGTGTAACCTTAAGAAAACTATGCTTCCTCTAAGCCTCAGCTTCCTTGCCTATAAAATGTCTTAAAGTACCACTTGTTTCCTTAGGCAGTTACACAGAGCCCTTAGCTCACAGCCCATCTACAGGTTCAAGAAGAAATGAATGGAAGAGCTGTTTCTCTGTCCCTGTACTGCTATCTAATTTCTGGAGAAATGTTGCAGACCACTCACTGTGGAGTGTTTTGAAAACTGAACTTCACAGGTTTTTACAATGAGAAGTAATTAACTTGCATGCTGGGCCATAACATATTGGCTATTGAGAGAACTGCGTGGTAGAAGAATCTAAGTTGCCAAAGTTCAAAAGGCTAGTTCCTCAGCTGAGCTACATAATAGAAGAAAAGGTCACCTTTGACTGACTTTTGCTCTTGGCTATCGAAGGTGAACAGTTTTTCTCAGTGTATAGCTCATGTGCTTTAACAGCCCCCTGATGGATGCTTTTGAAGGAAGGTGGGAAAGAAATGTTAAAGAAGTAAAATATCTAAACTAAGCCTTCTCTCTGCAAGAAGCTGTCTTCTATTATAGCTTCTTCCAACTCCACCATGGTGCACTCTTGAAAAGGACCCCTGTAAAAAGCTAAAAATACAAATAAAGAATACAAACCTATGTTACAGCTCTCCTTTAAAATTGTTTTAGATTGACTGGAGATTCTGCAAACATTTAGACACTCAGCTGGAAGATTATGCAGGAAGGGTATCTCAAAGACTAGGCAAATACAATTGATGTATGCATGTCTTAACCGGCAAGACCCAAATGAACAACAATTTTGAATTATTAGCATTTGCTTCACAATATATTTCAAAAGCATAGAATTTAGAAGTTAAATAAGCAGGATTGAGTTGCAGAGCCATAAGCTAAAGTATTAACTGAATGAAGCCATCTCAAATGGAGAGAAAATCAATAGAGATATTTTTTGAATCTATGAAACAAAATAATTTCTTGGGTCACATTGTTCTTCCAATTTTAGTGAATCAACCAGTTGTTTTTTTATCATATATAGAAAAGGCCAATGAGATAAAGTTCAGTATTACGGAAATTTTCTTACATACATGGAATTAGCAGTTCTAGGAATGGGTGGGAAACTGCATTTCAAAATTCTAGGAGCTCCAATTTGGATACAGATGGTAATATTTAAATTTAATTTATTTTTATTCAAAGAGAAATGCATATATGCATTTATATAATGCACATAAAATGTGCCTTTATAATTAACTAGAAAACTTGGAAGATTTTTAAGTATATATTAAGAGCTAATATTTTACATTTTGCAGCTCTTCATTTAGAAAGATAGCACTTCCAAACCATCAGTAGATAATACAATTAGAATGCCTGTTTTTGAAGTAGTGACAAATTTCTTTCCACAAGAAAGTACTACAATACACTATTGTAGTAAATTGAACTATAGTTCCCAATTCTTTGTGCTGTTTCTCTTACAAAATTATGAATCTATTCCCTTAACCATATAATTTCTCAGTTTTTCCCACTGGGAAGAACCCTATTATTGAAATTGGTCTCATAACTTTTTCTGAAATGTATGTGGCTATGCCATGAGCAGAACACTTATAAATGCATGTGTTCTGGCTGGATGCCTTTAAAGACCATGAAAAAACTATACCCCTACTGCACCCACAGTAGAACATATGAGCAGACCCAAACCCAGTCCCAGGCTGGAACCAAGCCCTGCTGATCTACAGCCTAAAACCGAGTCACCCCAGCACATAACTGATAGACTTAGGAATGAAAAAATAGAGATTGGGAATTTAAGTCCTTTGTATTCTGGGATGATTTACTATGTAATATTATAGAAGCAAGAGTTGGCTTATCAAATGTAAGAAAGTTGACTTCAAGAAAAGAGCTGCAAAAAAATAAATAAATAAATAAAAGAAAAGAGCTGCACAGGCATAAAAGCAACAGCCAGAGGCTCACCCTGATACCACTGATAAGTTCATAGAGAGCCTAGTCAAAGCCCACACAGACAACAGGAACTGGCGTGCACAGTCCCCAGCCAAAGGCCCTCCCAGACAACAGCAACATAGGGGTTCCAGTGAGAGACACATCTAGATAACATCCCAAGTGTGCATAGACCCCAGCCAGAAGCCCACCCAGACAACAGGTCAGCTCAGAGATGCAGAAGGCTACCACTCTGAACCCAGGAACTGATGTATTGCTGAGGAGCAGAGTAAAGGCTGCTCAGTGACTTGCTGAGAATTGAAGACAACTGGGTGAGCAAAAAGTCACCTCAATGAAGGCACAACAGGCTGCATCTGTTGAAATGACAAAACACATAAATAAGTCTCAAAACCAGGCTTCCTGATAACCTAAGACAACCACAAAGGGAAATGAGATGGAACAACCTGATCCTCAACCACCTGGACTCCTGGAACTGGCAATGAAACAGGATCTGGAAAAAATAAAATCAGAAATAAATTCTCAGATAACAGCAGATATTGTGCCCATAGTACAAGAAATGATTAATAAATTGAGAGAGGACACACAGATTAAAAAAATAGAGGAGCTGAGGAACATGATGGAATCCCAGCATAGGAAACAAATGGAAGACATAAAACAGATGCAAACAGATTTCCAGGAGATTAAAAAGTCTACTGAAAGTTGACACAGAAGAATGAGCCAATGCAAAGACAGAATTTCAGATATAGAAGATAGGATTGCAATTAGTGACCAGGAAAAGAAAAATTCTTAAAAAGAGTAAGGGAGACCATAAGAAATCAATCCAGCAGAAGCTAGATACTAGAAAGAAGAATGAAATAGGACTGATTGGAGTCAATGAAGAAACAGGAGAGAATGCAGAAGACATAAAAAAAATGTTCACAGAAGTAATGGCAGAAAACTTCCCAAACAGAAGAAAAGAACTTGATATAGATATAAGTGAGGCATATAGGACTCCAACTAACCTTGATCAAAAAAATCTACACATAGGCATATAATAATTAAGATTCCAGGAACCTAACAGAAGAACTAAATTCTACAAAAGTTAGAGAAAAGAAACAAAGGAAAGCCCATTGGAATCATTTACAAAGGAAAGTGCATCAGAATCACAGCAGACTTGTCAACAGAAACCCAAGAAGCAAGAAGAGCATGGAGTGACATATTTCAAGCCCTAAAGAAAAACAACCTCCAACCCAGATTGATGTACCCTGCAAAACTATCTTTCAAAATTGATGGAGAAATAAGATACTTTCATGACAAAGAGCACCCTAGGAACTTCATGAATAACAAAACAGCACTCCAAAAAATTTTAAACAATATCCTAGGAAAAGACAATGAAGATCACAACCCCAGGAAGCCCAACAGAATGAATCCATCAGGCACAACAAGACATAAAACACAAAGGGGAAGAATACAACAAAAAAAAAGTCATGACAAGGATAAGTCAATACGTATCAGTTATAATCATCAATATGAATGGTCTCAATTCACCAAACAAAAGAAATAGACTGGCAGAATGGGTCAAGAAGCAAGATCCAACAATATGCTGCCTACAAGAAACACACTTAATTCAAAAAGAAACTCATAGACTGAAAGCTAAAGGGTGGAAAACAATACTCCATGTGACAGGAAACTGAAAAAAAGCAGGAGTAGCTGACCTCTTTGCAGAACAAGTGGATTTCAATCCAACACTGATTAAGAGAGACAAAGAAGGACACTGCATCCTTGTAAAGGGAAGAATCCAAGAGGAAGAGATGACAATCATAAATATCTATGCACCAAACACTACTGCACCCAACTATATAAAGCAAATACTAACAGGCATGAAAAATCAAATAAGCACTAATACAATAGTAGTGGGAAACCTCAATGCCCCACTGTCACAAATAGATAGATCAACTCAACAAAAAATAAGCAATGAAATACTGGAACTCAATCAAACTCTTGAACAAATGAACTTAACAGATGTTTACAGAGTGTTCCACCCCACAAAATCAGAATACACATTCTTTTCAGCTGCATATGCGTTGTTCTCTAAAATAGACCACATATTCCCTCATAGAACATGTTTAAGTGCAAAGGAATTGAAGTATCCTCTATATATTGTCAGACCATAGTGCGATGAAATTGGAGATCAATAGCAAAAGAAGCAGCAAGAATTTCATAAACACATGGAAATTGAACAATACACTTCTGAGTAAGCAATGGGCCATAGGCGAAATTGAAGAAGAAATCAGACAGTTCCTACAATTAAATGACAATGACAATACAACAATCAGAATCTAAGGGACACAATGAAAGCAGTTTTATGAGGGAAATTCATAGCAGTGAATACTCATATGAGGAAAACAGAGTGAGCTCAGTGACACAACCTGATGCTAAACCTCAAGCTTCTAGAAAAAGAAGAGCAGGACAAACCCAAAGCTTGAACAAGGGAGCACATTGTAAAGATCAGGGCAGTAATCAATGTAATGGAGACTAAGAGAACAATACAAAAATATCAATGTAGACAAGAGTTGGTTCTTTGAAAGAATAAACAAAATTGACAAACCCTTAGCCAACCTTATCCAAAAAAAAGGGGAAAAAAAGGCCCCAATCCATGCAATTAGGAATGAAAAGGGTAAAATTACCACACACCCAGCAGAAATTCAGTGAGCATCAATACCTACTTTGAGGACCTATATGCCAACAGATGGGAAACACAGAAGAAATGGAAAGATTCCTAGATACGTGTGAATTACCAAACTTGAACAAAGATGACCTAAATATTCTAAATGACCAAATATCAATCAAGGAAATTGAAAACATAAGTAAAAACTTACCAACTAAGAAAAGCCCGGGCCCTGGTGGCTTCACTGCTGAATTCTACAGGACATTTAGAGAGGAATGACTGCCACTACTGTTTAAACTCTTCAATGAAATTGAAAGGGAAGCAATACTCATGAATTCATTCCTGGAAACAAGCATCGCTTTAATCCCCAAAGCAGAAAGAGACCCAACCAAAAAAGAGAACTATAGGCCAATCTCACTAATGAACATAGAGGCAAAAATCCTTAATAAAATACTGGCAAACAGAATGCAGAAGATCCTCAAGAAGATCATACATCCTGACTAAGTGGGATTACATCCCAGGAATGCAGGGATGGTTCAACATATGCAAATCAATAAATTTAATACTCTATATTAATACAGCCAAGGACAAAGACCATATGATTATCTCAATAGATGTAGAAAAAGCATTTGACAAAATCCAATACACATTTATGATAAAAACTCTCCAAAAAATTGGAACAGACGATCTCTACCTCAATCTGATAAAAGCCATCTATGAAAAACCAACAGCCAATATCATGCTAAATGATCAAAACTGAAATCCTTCACAGTAAAATCAGAAACAAGACAAGGATGTCCACTATCACCATTTCTGTTCAATATAGTCTTGGAAACATTAGCCACAGCAATTAAACAAAAGAAAAAAATAAAAGGAATAAACAAATGAAGTGAAGAAGTCAAATTGTCATTATTTGAAGATCACATAATACTCTATATAGAAATTCCCAAGAATTCCACCAAAAGTCTTCTAGACTTAATAACCAAACTTAGTAAATTAGCTGGATATAAGGTCAACACACAAAAATCAATAGGTTTCCTCTACAGGAAAAGCAGACTCACTGAGAGAGAAATGCGGCAATCAATTCTTTTCACAATAGCATCCAAAAAGTGAAATACCTAGGAATCAACCTAACAAAAGAAATTGAAGACCTCTACTCTGAAAACTATAGCACTCTGAAAAAAGAGAAGAGGATATCGGAAAACAGAAAGACATCCCTTACTCCTGGGTAGGAAGAATCAACAGAGTGAAAATGGCCATACTTGAAAACTGCTATATAGATTCAATGCAATCCCAATTAAAATCCAGCAGCACACCTCACAGACCTGGAGAAAACAATCCAAAAATTCATTTGCAACAAGAACAGACCTAGAATTACAAAAGCAATTCTAGGCAATAAAGACAAGGTAGAGAGTATCACAATCCCCAACTTGAAACTGTACTACAAAGCTATTGTGATAAAAACAGCATGGTACTAGCAAAGAAACAGACTTGAGGACCAGTGGAACAGATTAGAAGATGCAGAAACAACTCCAGACACACTCAGCCATCTCATCTTTGAGAAAGGAGCTAAGCACCCTCACTGGAGGAGATAGCCTCTTTAATAAATGGTGCTGGAAAAATTGGGTTTCAACTTGTCAAAGATTAAATCTAGACCTATATCTCTCACCAAGCACTAAACTAAAATCAAAGTGGATTAAAGATTTAAATATTAAAACAGAAATGCTGAACCAGCTGGAACAGAGGTTAGGTAGAACTCTTGAAGACACTGATGTAGGAAAAGATTTTATGAACAAAACCTCAGTTGCCCCTGAACTAGTAAAAGCAATTAACAAGTGGGATCTATTCTTACTGAAAAGATTCTGTACAGCAAGAGAAATGACCAACAGTGTGAAGAGACAATCCACAGTGTGGGAAAATATTTTCACCAGCTGTCCCTCAGACAAAGAACTACTATCTAGAATATATAAATAACTGAAAAAAATCAGACTTCCCAAATTTAAAGACCCAATCCAAAAATGGGCATCTGAAATGAATAGACATTTCTCAGACAAAGAAGTAGATATAGCAAATAAACATATGCAAACATATTCAACCTCACTGGTCATTTGAGAGATGCAGATGTAAACAACACTGAGATTTCACCTCACCCCAGAAAGAATGGCAGCATCATGAAATCAACCAATAACAAATGCTGGTGGGGCTGTGGGGAAAGAGGAACCCTACTCCACTGCTGGTGGGAGAGTAGACTGGTGCAACCACTGTGGAAATCAGTATGGAGATAACTCAAAGTACTAAGATTGGAAGTCCCATTTGACCCAGGTATTCCCCTGCTGGGTATCTTCCCCAAAGAATTTAAAAGAATCATACCACAGTGATATACGTCCACCCATGTTCATAGCAGCACAAGTCGTGATAGCTAAAACTTGGAAGCAGCCCAATTTCCCATCAACTGGAGACTGGATAAAGAAAATGTGGGGCTTTTTATAAAATGAAGTGTCACTCAGCCAAAAAGAACAAGATACTAGAGACATTTATAGCTATATGGATGCAAATTGAGGCAATACTCTTAAGTGAAATAAATAGGACACACGTGTAAATACAGAATAGTTTCTCTAGTGTGAGAAACTGAAAGTGTAAATAAAGACTATAAGGTATAATAGATAATGTGAAATAAGAAAAAAAGGGGCAAAGGGGAAGTGGGAGGGGTAGGGGAAAGGAAAGAAGGGAATGGAATTAATATGAGAAAAAAATGGAAACAAAGCCTTTGTAGATAGGGAGGGATGGAGGGTTAAAGGGAGGGCAGGTGAATGGGGAAAAAATAAGAACAAAGATGGATTATGTAAAGATGCAAATTTCCAATGATGAATGTCATTATATTGTATATCTTAACAGTACCAATAAAATTAATTTTAAAAAGAGAAAGTTGATTTCAAGGCCAACAAAATCTGAATTTGAACACTCATTCTGAAGCCTTATTGCATAACCTTGGACAGGCAAGCTTCTCGACCTACCCAATATTAGGTATCTTCATTTGTAAATGAGAAATTGTAAAATAATATAGTAATGTCAATGTAGTACTGATGTGAAAATTAAACAACAGAGTGTACGTAAAACAAATAGCCTGAGATATTACTATACTATAAGAAATTGTTGTCATCATTGACATCATCATAAGTATCATCTTTATAATCAAGACTTTCCTTCTATAGCCAGTCTTCACTGAGTCTAGGCTGTCTCACATTATGAGATAAATTGTATACAGAACCTAACCACCTTCAGAAATAGTTCTCATAATTTTTGCTTCAGTGATGTCCTGTTCTAAAAAACCAATATGTCCAAAACTATATTATTTTTTACAAAAATGGATATATTTGAATCCAGGCTTTTAGTTCACCCCAGGCTGAGGCCAAAATTGAATTATTTTGGTAGTCAAAACTTACCATTTTATTCACAGTGAGAGTAAAGCTCTTAACAACATCCTATGAAACCCTACTCTGCTTGATGCCCAGGATCTGCTTTTGCTTGCTCATTCTCCTTGCTATTTTTGACAATGCCACGTTTGCTGCTATCTTGTTCTAGCTGATTCCTCTGCCTGGAAGTTTTTTCCTATATAAGTAGATGTTCTCTTGGCTAACTCTTTCACTTACTGCAAATACAATCGACCTACCAGAACCATAGGTTCCATATCGATGGATTCAACTACTGCAGATCCAATTGGTACAAAAAAAATTAAAATTGTGCCTGTATTGAACACCTAACAACCTTTTCTTGTCATTATTCCATAAATAATATAACAACTATTTGCAAAGCATTACATTATGTTAGGTATTATAAGTAATCTAGAGAAGATAGATACAGTTGGATTTACACAAGCTATATTCGAATAGTACAGCATTTTATGTGAGACCTGAGCATCCTTGGATTTGGGTAGCCTGAGAGGGCCTGGAACCAATCCAGGGTATTCCTTCAATAGAGAGAGGACAGCTGTCTTTGTTCAGACCTTTTCTCAGCAAGTCTAACTTCTCACTACTCACTGTTCTCCCCCTTCTCCCTGTATGCCCACATAACAATGGTCAATTTCTGCATTTTATTCAGAGCATTTATCAGCATCTATCATATTAAGTACTGGGGATCAAACTCGGGACCTTGCGTTTGCGAGGTAGGCGCTGGAACCACTGAGCTAAATCCCCAGCCCTCAGCATCTATCATATTAAATAGTTAATCCATTCACTGTTTTTATTATCTTTTATCTCCTCTCCTTTCCCATTTTCATTAGAATCCAAGTGTCAGGAGGGCAAGAAGCTGTAACTCTTGTTCTTTAACCAGTACTAGGCATGTAAATGAACACATATTGAAAAGAGAAAAAATGAAATTATTTCATAAGATAATTAAACTTTATTTAAAATGATACTTGACAATTATTTGCAGAAGCTCAAGGAGAGTTTTCAAATCTTGTACATTTTCTTCAATTCTAGAGTTATTTAAAAAAATTCTATGTATGCACTTATTCTTTCATTCACACTGTAATGATTTCATCCATTTCTAATGTTTTACAGGTACAAGCTTCACATTTGTTGATGCCTAGTCTCTTGTTATGCAAATGAGAATTAGTCCAAATGGCTATATCATGAAATAATTTTAGTAATGTAAAAAATTCATAACAGCTAATATAAAAATAACACAAAAAAATTCAAAGCAACTAATGTAAAAATGACACAGATGACAGATGATATGGAGAGAAAGTGAAGACATTTTTGAACAAAAATGCTGTATATCTGCTTCGTAAACATTTTTTTTTATATTTTTTCTAAAACAACATGTTTCTTCAGGCTGATATAAATATATCAAACATAATACAACATGTTAAAAACAAAGTTTCCCTCTCCACTCCCCAAACTCTTTCCTTCCTTAAAAAGATGATGTCACTAACATTTACCAATTACTTGCTCATCTTCCTTATCTAATTAGTATCAGTAACCAAGTTCTGTCAGTCCTATTTGACAAACATCTCTCAAAACAATGCCCTGTTCAATAAGGTTATTACACACTGTCATTGTAGTCCACCACCATGCTTTGCACAGGCCACAGACAAGAGGAGGTGCCCCTTAATTGTAGTTTTTTTTAAATACCTCTTCCACAAAGCAATCTAACACCACCATTCCATTGCAAGAAGCTTCTTCAATCATTTCCTTCTGTCTTTGGAGTCAAGGTTTTTTAAAAAATAAAATAAAATCTTAACAGGGCTTACCAAAAACCTTTGGCTTTTTGTTTTTTTTTATTAAGATATGTTTGCAGTACATGACATTTACATTCATCTTAAGGAATGGGCACATGTATTTAAGGTATCTTGATTCTTTTATATTCTCCTTCCCCTCCCTATGGCCTCCCTATTAAGATTAAATAAAAGACTATACTTGAGCACAGAGAACATATAAACATATTTTACACGAGGTAATTTGGGCCAGGTTTTCCCATAAGCAAGTCTTGAAACTAGGATTTGAGTACAAGTACATGAGGGAAATGACTCAAAAAAGTGTCAGACTGAGAAAAGCCCCTAGCAAGGAACTGCAAGTGCTTCCCGTAGATGCTTGCTAAGAGTGGGGCCTACAAGTGCCTTGGGGATGTGGTGGGCACCAGCAGCAGCTGCTGCAGGGTTATAAGCAAAATGAGTCTTTCTCCGAGGAAAGGAATCAGGGCAATGTAGGATCTTATACAGTGTGGATAATGGCTGAAGGAATGAAGAATGTTCCACCTAGATATAAAGTAATATAAAATCAGAAATTTCACTCTCCACTTAAAACACAGTTAACCTCTTTTGATTCAAGCAGAATTGAAAAACAAATCACTTGGACATAAAACTTCTTTTGTTTATTCAATTTCTATACTATAATCATTTTCTTTTCTGCTAATAAAAGAAAATATGAGATGCAGAATATTTATGACCTAGGAAACTATACAAAGGACATATTTGATAACTAATCAGATTAAACTGAATAAAATGAAATTAAATTTGGATATTATCTGTCCTCTTTATCAAATTACAAATACACTTATCAAATGTACTTTTTATCATTCAATGTAAGCTACAAAGACTGTCTTGTGATAAAAATATTTAAATATATAACTAAAATTTAAAATATATTTTTTTAGAATCGTAGCACATTTGAATTTGTTATGAAATATAATAAAGTATGACTAGTGTAGGATGTAAATGATATTTCCAAAATTGTACTTTTAATCACTTCAAGCATGTATGAGTTCATAATACATGTTTTGGAAATTCCTGGTCTTAGAGTTCTGCCCTTCTCCAAAAAAGAGGAAATAAAAAGGAAGGAGGAAGAGGAGGAGAATTTAAACAGCCAGGATTTGGATTCAGAGATAGGTATAATAATTCACTATCTTCTGCTGAAGCTGGCAACAATATGATTTAAAATAAGTGCTCCTGACAGTTTCTGAACCTAACCCAATGGAGACCTTTTGTACTTTGACACAAAATAACTATCTACAGATCTTGGTACCTTGGCCTGTGGAGGAGAGGTTAGATCTGTCCCCAGGGATGGACATAAGAGAGAAAAGAGAGAGAGATGGATTTCAGCTCAAAAGAAGGAAAAAGAGAAGGTAAAAAGGAGGAGGAGAGAGAAAAAAAGCACTTGAAAATAGGTAGATTATTTTTAAAGACTAAGGCCAACAGTACGATTTTTTAAGTACAGATTTGGATTGAAACATAGAGAGAACTAAAAAGCATCCAGTTGACTGAGCATATCTCTATAAAGCCTTTTTTCTAATGTTGAGAGCTATTATCCTAAGCTTCTAAGATTTATCTGACAATAATATATAAAGTGGATTAGAGAAAAGTGTGTAGGTAGAGAAACCAGTTAAGAAGTTTCCCAATAATATAGTTAAAAGGTAAAGTCTAACTATATAGTGATCTAGGAAATGTTGAAAAATAAATAAATATGAAATTTTGAGGGAGTGTTTTACTGGATGAGAAGAACAAGAGAGAAAGGTCTCAATAAAGACACAAAGATTTGGATCCAAGGGTGCAGGGAGATTAGTAACTACTAATCAGAATAAGGACGAGAAAAGAAAGAGCGGCTCAGGAGGAAATAATGCATCCACTTTAAGTTTAATTTAGTGTATCAGTCACTGCTTACTAGAGAAACAGACTTAATGCAAGATACACAAATATACAAGAATTTACAAGATTGACTTACAATGGCCTCCCACAGAGTCAGATTTGGAAGAGTGCAAAACATTCATCTGTGTGCTGGAGATCCAAAGGATCCAGATGGAGGCCTGGAGCCCACTGTAGTATCACATAGGAGTCTGCAACAGGAGGCCAAAGGGTCTGCTCTGTAAACCAGGGTTTATACCATTCTGGTGACAATCCTCCTTAGGATGGGTCTTCCACACCCAGAACTATGCTGAGCCAATTTAGTTGGGCGTTTCTTACTCAAATTGACCCAATCAATTTAACTATCACATGGTGTTCAATATAGTTAGATAACAACAGACAACAGAAAATATGGTATAGGATTTTGCAATAGAGGTCAGAACTAGCACATAAAGAAATCAAAATTGTCTATATATCATTGTCAAAGTTGTGACTTTAGAAAAGATTATCAGCTGAGAGAGACTATGAGACAAAAATAAATGCATAATCAAAATTATTTCCATGTTGCCTAGTTTTAAGAAACATAATGATGAAGAAGGAGATGAAGAGAGGGAAAGGAAGGAGGCAATGGGAGGAAGGAAGGAAGGGAGGGAGGGAGGAAGGAAGGAAGGAAGGAAAGAAGGAAGGAAGGAAAGAAGGAAGGAAGGAAAGAAGACAGGCAGGCAATTTCAGGACAACAGTCACATAATGAGTCAGTACCTAATGTATCTTGTATGAAGAGTAATAAAACATTACTATGTGTAACTAACAAATGAATAACTTTGAAAACTTTATTTGTATTGTAACTAAATTGTCTAATTGTACAAATTCTTTCTGGTAGATTTTTTTTCTACTTTCCATACTGAATGCTTGGAGCAATACCCTAGTTACATAAGGGAACAATAAACCTAAAAGTAATAAAAACTGTTAAGGAAGAAGCCTCATTTCAAGTTAAAATTAGAAAACAAAAGCATTGTTATTGCTATTCTTGTTAATTTCATTCTTGGGAGTCATGATTCTTTGAATTCATAATTATTGCATGGCTCTATTTCAGTTAATGACATCAGATTACAATTATGCAGTTCTATGATTTGAAAAGTATATTCATATGTTGATCTCTTTCAACTGTCTTGAACACCCAGTTTAAGAGATTTGTCCCAGAGCTGGTCCATGGCTCCTTCATACTACCACACTGACCCTCTGCCTCCATATGAAATTGTGGACTCTTGTTTGTAAATTATATGATAATTTAGCTTCAGGACTCCTCTCTGAACATTTATGTTCACAGAAACAATATTAAGCAAACTACCTAATACCAGCTGATTTGTTCCCTGAACTAGCATATGAGAAAAATAAGACAACAGAGATTCAGGGACTTGTTCTAGGCCCGATCTTTTAATTCATCATGATAGCAGTACATAAGCTATTAAATATTATGTGTTATCTACATGTGTGGGATAAATAAAACTATAAAAAAAACATTCATTTTGACCAGTGACCAGCCAGTGAGGACCTTGCAGAATGCGTGGAGGCCTGCTCCATCCCGCCCTCGCCCCACCCGTAGCCACCAGCTTAGGCACACAAGCTCCTGCAGTTACTCCCCCCACGCCCCAACCCCTGCTTCTGGCCTCCTGGCTGTGTCACTTCCTGGTTCCACACTACAGAGACACAGGGGGTCATAAAGGTCATTGTCCTGAGCACCAGAAGATAGAGCAGAAGTGAACAACAGAAAGAGGGCCCTCTCAGGCTCCCTGATGAAAACTGAAGCACACTGGAAAAGTGAAGAGAATCTCTGCAATAAAGGCACACCAGACCACTGTACTTGGTCAGTTGGAGGGATCATCACCTCCTATCAGAACCTGGACTATCTTCAGGAGGACACTTGGAACCTACAGTAGTACTTTTCAGAGTTCAACCCTGCAGGAGGACAGGGAGCTTAACTTGGGACTTGCAGCCACAAATCTGCCTAAATTTTACCAGTCTGCTACTGGCTTGCTGAAACTCATTGACTTAAATCTACAAACTGCTGCCCACCTTGTCTATTGTGGCAGCAGACATACCCTGAAGGAGGCCCTTCATTTTTCTATTTTATTTGTTATTTTCAAAATTATTATTTTTTGCTTATTTTTAATTTTTATATTTTTATTTTTTATTTTCTACTCTTTTCAAATTTTTATTTTTCTCTCCTTTTTTTCTTTCTTTTCTCTTTTCTTTCTCTCTCCCACTCTCTCATTGTCCCACATTGTTCATCTCCCTTTTTGTTCCTGTTCTGGTCCTAATTCGGATTTCTTCTTTATTTTTCTTTTCTTCTCTTTTTCATTCTCTTAATTGTCATTAGTTTTAAAAGAAAGTAAATACAGTTTCTAGCCTCCCCATTGCTGCTAGGTTGTTCTGTTTTTATCTTTGTTCTTTCATTCTGTCTTTTCTTCTTGTCTTCAACAGTTTCATAGAGTTTTAGTGACCTTCCTGTGTCCTCTGGCCTCACTGCTAATCTTCCCCTATCCTTCTACCTATCTATCCCTCCCTCCCCAACTCCTCCTAACTTGCCCAAAGGGTAAAGTTGCTATATTGAAGAGTTTATTCACTATAAACATACGTTGAGTTGGTCCTCAATTTTTACTTAATTCACACAGTTAAAGATGATAGATTAATAATGACCAAAAATTGTCATTTCCTAAGCTGTGCTTGATGCTATGGTGTTGCTAATTGTATCACTTGGGCTAAGGTGTAGTGATTGATCTTATCAGTTTTCTTTCCTGGTACAATGAACATGAGATAGCCTGAGAGTCATTAGAGACTTAAAACCTAAAGACCAGCTATATTTGGAAGACACCTCTGAGAAGCAGTCATTCCATAGGGGTT
The DNA here is from genome assembly GCF_053883595.1 of Heterocephalus glaber. Taxonomy (NCBI): domain Eukaryota; kingdom Metazoa; phylum Chordata; class Mammalia; order Rodentia; family Bathyergidae; genus Heterocephalus; species Heterocephalus glaber. Next base: position 25,799,796 of record NW_028258344.1, on the reverse strand, counting down.
CTAAATACAAGCAACAAAGATACTTACAATAAGCAATTTCAAAGTATCAGCCCAGGAATTAAACCAAGTACAGTACCAAAAACATTGAAGAAAGGCACAAACTGAGACTTCCACCCTACCAAAAGCAAATTCTGGGTGAAACAAGGTGGAAAAGTCTAATAATCAACCACCTGGACACCTTGAACTGATAGCACAAGAAGTAACAAAACAGATGAATGAGGCTCTAGAAAAATTCAAAACAGAAATAATTTCCCAGATAACAACAGAGATGGTGAGCAGATTTAAAGATATGATTAGAGGCTCCAGAATAGAAACAGATTAAAAAAAAATAGATGAGCTCAGAACCATGCTGGAAGCCATGAATGCCCAGCATAAGAAAGAAATGGAAACCATGATTGCCCAACGTAAGAAAGAAATGGAATCCATGAAACAGATTCAAACAGATATCCAGGAGATCAAAAACTCCATTGAAAGTATTCACAGCAGACTAAGGGAATGTGAAGATAGAATATCAGATATAGAAGACAGGATTGCAGTTAATGACTATGAAAACAGAGATTTCTTCAAAATAGTAAGGGACGACAAGAAATCAATCCAGCAGCTGCTTGATGATGCAAAGAAGAATAACATAAGACTGATAGGAGTCCATGAAAAAGCAGGAGAAAGTACAATTGGCATAAAAAAACTGTTCACAGAAGTTAATAGTACAAAAATTCCCAGACAGAGGTAGAGAATTTGACATGCAGATAAGTGAGGCATATAGAACTCCAACTAGCCATAATCAAAAAAAAAAAAAAATCTACACCTAGACATATAATAATCAAGATCCCAGAAACCCAACCGAAGAACAAAATCCCACAGGCAGTTAGAGAAAAGAAACAAATCACCTACAAAGGAAATCACATCAGAATCACAGCAGACTTCTCAACACAAACCCTCAAATCAAGGAGAGCCTGGAGTGAAGTATCTCAAGCCCTAAAAGAAAATAACTTCCAACCTAGACTGTTGTATCCTGCAAAATTATCTTTCAAAATCGATGGGAAAATTAGATACTTCCATGACAAATAACACCTGAGAAATTTCATGAACACCAAACCAGCACTCCAAACAATTCTAAACAATATCCTAGAAAAAGAGAGTGAAGATCACAACTTCATGAGGCCCAACAGAGGGAAGCCACCAGGCAAGGCAAGAAACTAAAGAGAAAGGGGGAAAAAATAAGAAATAAAAGAGCCAACAACAGTAAAACATCATGACAAGGATCAGTCAATATCTGTCAATTATAACAATCAATGTTGATGGCCTCAATTGACCAATCAAAAGAAAGAGACGGCAGAATGGATTAAAAAGCAAAATCCCACAATATGCTGTATACAAGAAACATGCCTAGGCAAAGAACACGCCGAATCAGCCCGCTGCAGACAGGCAGGTCTGTGCATGCCCTACCGAGGTCCTGAGTCTCACAGAACATGCTGAATCAACCCTCTGCAGAAAGGCAGGTCTGCCCACGCCCTACCAAGGTCCCCAGTCACAGGGAATATGCCGAATCAGCCCGCTGAACACAGGAAGGTCTGTGCATGCCCTACCAAGGTCCTGAGTCACGCGGAAGACACCAAATCACCCCACTGCAGACAGGTAGCCACCTGGTTCCACACTACAAAGACGCAGAGGACAACAGACAACCAGACCAAGGTACTGAGTCCCACTGTTCCCCGCCCAGAGGTAGGGGCTTCTGAGCCGTCATCCCACTGCTCCTGGTGCAGAGGAAGGGACTTCCTGGTCACCATCCCTCCCTCTGCTCCCAGACCAGAAGAAAGAGCTTTTGAACCACCTTCTGTCCCGCTACTCCTGGCCCAGAGGAAGGGGCTTCCTGGCCACCATCCCTCCTGCTGCTCCCAGCCCACAGGAAAGGGCTTTTGGGTCACCATCCCTACTGCTGCTCCTGGCCCCTGTCCCACCTCACCCAGCTCAGAGGAAGTAATCCGTGCAGGTGTTAACAGCTCCCCATAGACCACATATAGACCACATGCTAGCTCACAGGAAATGTTTAAGTAAATGTAAAAGAAATGAAGTTACCACCTGTATACTATTAGAACATAATGCGATAGAATTGGAGATCAATAACTTAAGAAACCTCAAAACACCCACAAACACATGGAAATTAAATAACACCCTCCTGAACAACCAATTTGTCACAAAGAAAATTAAAGAAGAAATTAGACAGTTTCTACAAGTAAATGATAATGCCAGTATAACATATGGGAATCTATGGAACACAATTAAAGCAGTTCTATGAGAAAAAGTCATAGCAGTGAATGCCCATATTAGGAAAACAGAGAAAACTCAGTTAAAAAACCTAATGCAGAACCTCAAGCTCCTAGAAAAAGAAGAGCATAACAAACCCAAAGCTCATACAAGAGAGGAAATTGTAAAGATCAGAGCAGAAAAAAGTGCAATGGAGACTAAGAAGAGAATGATACAAAAAAATCAATGCATCAAACAGTTGGCTTTTCAAAAGAAAAAATAAAATCAATGAACCTTTAGCCAATCTTACTGAAAAAAGGAAAGAAAAGGCTCTATTCCATGCAATTAAGAATAAAAAGGATGAATACACAACAGATCCAGCAGAAATCCAGAAGATCATCAGTACCTACTTTGAGAACCTAAACTCCAATACAGTGGAAAACACAGAGGAAATGGACAGATTCCTAGATACATATGAATTGCAAAAGTTAAATGAAGAAGATATAGAAATTCTAAACACCCCAATTACAGTAAGTGAAATTAAAAATGTAATAAAAAATTTACCAACAAAGAAAAGCCTGATGGCTTCACTGCTGAAATCTTCAAGACATTTAAAGAAGAACTATTGCCATTACTCTTTAAACACATCAGTGAAATTGAAAGGGAACCAGTACATCCAAATTCATTCCTGGAAGCAAGTGTTGCTTTGATTCCAAAACCAGGGAAAGACCCAACCAAAAAAGAGAACTACAGGCCAATCTCCCAAGTGAATATAGATGCAGAAATTCTCAACAAGATACTGGCAAACAGAATACAGAGGGTCATCAAGAAGATCATACACCCTGATAGGGGCCAGGGATTTAGCTCAGTGGTTTCGCCACCTGCTGCGCAAGCGCAAGGACCCGAGTTTGATTCCCGGTAAAAAAAAAAAAAAAAGAAGATCATACAATCTGATCAAGTCGGATTTATCCTAGGAATGCAAGGATTGTTCAACATACATAAATCAGTAAATGTAATACACTATATTAACAGAACGAAGGACAAAAACCATATGATCATCTCAATAGATGCAGAAAAAGCATTCCACAAAATCCAACACCAATTCATGATAAAAACCCTACAGAAATTTGGAATAGAAGGTCTTTATCTCAACCTGATTAAGGCTATCTATGAAAAACCAACACCCAACATCATACTATACGGTCAAAAACTGAAAACTTTCCCACTAAAATCAGGAACAAGACAAAGATGCCCACTATCACCACTCCCGTTCAATATAGTTCTGGAAATATTAGCCACAGCAGTTAGAAAACAGAAAGAAATAAAAGGAATAAAGATAGGAAAGGAAGAAGTTAGACTCTCATTTTTTGCTGATGATATGATACTTTACATAGAAGACCCAAAAAACTCAGTCAAAAGTCTTCTAGCCCTAATTGACAGATTCAGTAGAGTAGTTGGATACAAGGTCAACACTCAAAAAACAATAGCTTTCTTTTACACAAATAGCAGACTCACTGAGAGAGAAATTAGGGAAATAATCCCTTTTACAATAGCATCCAAAAAAATGAAATATCTAGGAATTAATGTAACAAAGGAATGAAAAGACCTCTACACTGAAAACTACAGCACTCTGAAAAAAGAGATTGAAGAGGATATAAGAAAATGAAAAGCCATCCCTTGTTCCTGGGTAGGAAGAACCAATATAGTGAAAATGGCCATACTTCCAAAATTGCTATATAGTTTTAATGCAATGCCAATTGAAATACCAGCAATATATTTCACAGAACTAAAGAAAACAATCCAAAAATTCATTTGGAACCAGAAGAGATAGAATAGCAAAAGCAATTCTAGGTAACAGAGACATGGCTGGGGGTATCACGATCCTCAACTTGAAACTATACTACAAAGCTACTGTGATAAAAACAGCGTTGCACTGGCAAAGAAACAGACCCAAGGATCGTGGAATAGATTAGAAGATACAGAAACAAGTCCAGATATACTCAGCCACCTCATCATTGACAAAGGAGCCAACCACCCTCATTGGAGGAAAGATAGCCTATTTAATAAATGGTGTTGGAAAAAATGGATTTCAACCTGCCAAAGATTAAAACTAGACCCATATCTATCACCATCCACTAAACTAAGATCGAAGTGGATTCAAGATCTAAATATGAAAACAGAAACACTAAACTTGCTGGAAAGTAAGTTAGGTAGAACTCTTGAAAACATTGGCATAGGAAAAGACTTTATGAACAAAACCTCATTAGCAGGGAACTAGCACAAAGAATCAACAACTGGGATCTCATCTTACTAAAAAGCTTGTTCACTGCAAGATACACCACCAACAAAGCTAAGAGACAACCTACAATGTTGGAAAAAAAAATTTTAGTAGCTGTACCTCAAACAAAGGACTACTACCTAGAATATATGAAGAACTGAAAAAAATCAGAACCCCAAATTTAAAGACCCAATTCCAAAATGGGCATCTGAAATGAACAAACATTTCTCAGACAAAGAAGTAAAATCAGCAAATAAACATATGAAAAAATGTTCAACATCACTGGTCATTCGAGAGAAGCAGACGAAAACAACACAGATTCCACCTCATCCCGGAAAGAATGGCTGCTATCAAGAAATCAACAAATAACAAATGCTGGTGGGAGTGTGGGGAAAAAGGAACCCTTCTCCATTTTTGGTGGGAGTGCAGACTGGTGCAACCACTGTGGAAATCAGTATGGAGATACCTCAAAGAACTAGGACTAGAGGTCCCATTGGACCCAGCTATTCCCCTGCTGGGTATCTTTCCCAAAGAATTAAAAGAATCATACCACAGTGATATATGTGCACCCATGTTTTTAGTGGCACAGTTTGTAATAGCTAAAGCTTGGAAACAGCCCAAGTGCCCATCATCTGGAAACTGGATAAAGAAGATGTGTTTTTTTTTTAATAAAATTGAGTGCTACTACTCAGCCATAAAGAATGAGAAACTAGAGACATTTATGGCTAAATGGATGTATATTGAGGACATACTCTTAAGTGAAATAAATAGGACACAGGTGTAAATACTGACTAGTTTCTCTGCTGTGAGAAACTGAAAGTGTAATAAGGATTAAAATGATTAAAATGAATAATTGATAATTTGAAATAGGATGAAAAGGTCCAAGGGGGTAGGGGAAGTGGGACGGGAAGGGGAAAAGAAAGAAGGGAAAGAAAAAATTATAAGAAAAGGAAAAAAATGGAAACAAAGTCTTTGTAAATAGGGACGGTTGGAGGAGTTGAAGGGAGCACAAGGAATGGGGAAAAAGTAAGAACCAAGATACATCATGTACAGGTACAATTACCCAATGATAAATGTAAACATGTTGTATACCTAAAATGTAAATAAATTAATGTAAAATAAATTAATGTAAAATAAATAAAATGTAAATGAAACAATTTAAGCCAAAAAAAAACATTTGTTTTATACTAAATAAAAATCTGGTAGTAAAGATTTTATAAGAAAGTTTTCAGAATCTCTATTCTTATAAGTTTTTAAAAATTATAATTTACATATGGAGATTAAATCATCTGCCTCTCTTTTTATCTCACTATTTTTCCTCACTCTTCCTTTGTCTTAAAAATATATTTGGAATGGAGATCTGGGACAACAGATATCTTAATCTACTTTCCAATTTCTCCAATTTCTAATTTTATTACTTGAATTCACTTCTCACCTACTTTCTTTAAACTATAAAAGTTCACTCCTTAACATTACTCCTCAAAAAAAATTTGTATCTCCAAACTTTTGGTGTTCTCCTCTTCCATCAAAGACAATTAGTATAATTGTTTTTGGAAAAACTGCTACCAAGAGAAATCTGTAGGAGTCCTCTAGTCAAGCAGGTCACAGCCATGATGTTTCCTTCAGCAGACCAGGGAATCACCAGTGGTCAGTTGTGTGGTATGTAGTAGGTAATTTTAATAACAAGCTACAAAAGTTTGCCCTTCTAAAACTAAGTTGGATCACACTGAAGATTATTTCTAGAATATTGCAGCTTTATATTTCTTGCATTCTGACATGCTTTTTTAAATAGGAGATAAAAAAGATGGTAGGCATTTAGAAATAGAAATTGCAAAGATTATGTTTATAGTTCAGGAATGAGTTTCTGGAACTATTATCTGAAGCCATATAAACACAAAGACAAGAAACACTGATAAGCACTTTACTATATGCATGAAAATTTTACTCATAAAATCCAGGTTTTTTGTTTCTCTAGCTAGAAGTGGATATCAAAATATCACCAAACATTAAATATTTACTATATGCCAAAATCTTTACCATAGCCTTGCCAAGTAAGGTCTTATGTAACCCAACTCATAATGAAGATAACTGAGGCTCAGTGAAGTTCAGTGACTTTTAGTGTCACACAGCTAATAAGCAGTAGAGCTGGCAACAACCAGGTCTATCTCACTCTAAAACTTATGTTCATGTCACAAGAACTTGACATCAAGATGTCACCCAAACATCCACGGAGATACAGAGAACTACCTCTGCTCAAGAGAACTACCTCTGTTCAACCTGCACAAAGACTAACTCAGAATAGAATCAGCTAAGCCAGGAAAAGTTGAAATGTTGAAAGAAAGGAAAAAGCAAAGATGGGAAGGAGGACTATCAGGATCCCTGGCCTCAAGCCCTGATCTAGCCTAGGGGCTATGATGCAAGGTGAAAGAGAGACAAGGAAATAATACTTAAACAGAAAGATGGGGATCTGGGATCATCTGAGCTGAGCTGGCAGCAAAGACACCAGGCACTCAAGACCTCCAGTATTTATTGATTATAAACATGGAAAGAAATAGGCCAGGGTGCATGTGAGACATCTGACAATATGTGTGAAGTATCTGGAGATAGCTGTTATCATAGGCAAGGCTCATACAAGGGCAAGGTATTCCTGCAGAAGGAACAAAAGGAGACAAAGACTTGGTCATAATTAACCAGTAACCCATCAGGAAGCTATAATATATAGCTTACTATAATATATAGCTTACTATAATATATAGTAACCCATATAGGAAGCTATAATTCAGGGAAAGGAGTTTAGTTGGAGCCACACTGTCCTCAGCCATAATGTTATCTTAATCTGGGCCCTGCAGCTTCACAGACCAGAACTTAGGCCTCTGCTACATCCATTGGCAGAAGGGCTATGGCCACCTGCACATTATCTGACATGCCGACATGAGCCATGAAGCTTCGGTCAGACTCCTAATATAATACAGCCCAATTATGGGAAAGCAAGAAGCCTGTGCCACTTATAGCCTGCCACTAAACTGGGAAAGAAGGTTACCTACAGCAGAAGGAAGTGGGGGAATAGAAGAAGGGGAGAGAAGAAAGGGAGAGGGTGGAAAGGCCTCAGAAGGCCAACAATTTCACCCCTTCCCTTCCTCTTTTCCAACCTGGGTCCATTTCTAGTTCAAAATAACTCTGAGGTAGCAGTGATTAAATTCTAAAAAATAAGGCAGGTGTGCTCTTTTCTGGTAAGTGCAGAGGTGGGAGCCAATCTAATGGTTCAATTTCTGTCTTCCACTTTATAGGTTATAACATGCTGAGCACATCACAGTTTTTTAGGACAAATGCATTTCAAGAGAAAAATTAGTCCTGAACATTGAAACTTGCAACTGTGTATATTTTGCCAAATGTCAATCGCCATTTGCTGGGTAATTTGAGTTCGTCTGATTCGTTATGCAATTCTAGTCCCGAGAAAATTATTTCAAAAAAAAAAAAAAGAGAGAGACGTCACAAATCTCAGACTACATGCAGTTTCCAAAAGTGCAATTTAAGCCATTATCCATCATTCAGTTATAATTTTGCTTTCTACTCCTTTGCTTCCAGCTAGGTTACAACCTCCTGATCATACAAAAAATTGCCTCAAGTCTCTCCTTAATTCTTCCATTTTAAGATAATTTCAGGTAACAGCACATATTTGTTCCAGAATCTACTGTATTGCTTTCCTTTTTTTTATTAAATTCTACACTGTATATTTTTAATTTCAGATTTCTCTTCAAACTTTTATCACTCTTCATTAATGACCAAGTACAATATTATTTATATCATAGAAGGATCTTTCTGTATACAAAAATGTCTTAAAATGCATATTTTTATGTCATAGTTGTCAATTTTTTTCCTGAGAATGGTTTTACAAGCATATAATATAGTGAAAAAATTAAATTTGATATTCTTCATAATACAAGATTCAAAATGATCGCTGCTAGAAGTGACCTTCAATGTGTTATTTATAATTCATATTTTTGCCATGATAATAATAATGTACCTTCACTTTGTGCATGTATGTGCCAAGAAATATACTAAATGTTTGAATAAATTATCTCACTTAAGCATCAAAAATAGCCTAAGGAATATTACCTTATTCTGTACTGCAGATTACTGTATTTCCTTAGCTCAGATTCCAAGATGAGAGATTCATGCATCATTGAGTATGGAAAATTCACATGTCCAGTACACAGCTATATCCACAACTATTATATTGATCTATAATCCTATCAGCATTGCATGGAAATTTCTTTTATTCTGTACTTTTATCAGCCTACAGTCCTCTGACTCTAATTCTTTTTCAAAACTCTTGTAATTTGACAACCAAGAAGTGAAACTTCCCCATTATTTTAATTTACATACTGATAAGTTTGTTTACCTATTTTATTTCCTAATTATCTACTAGTGTCTTACTCAGTTACTATAAATATCTTCTTGGTGCTGTTGTTCTCATTTTGAATGAACTCTTTAAATACTAAAATGATTAACCTTTGTCACATTTATTATAAATAGCTGTTCTAGTTTAGCTTGCTTCTTCATTGTAGTTTTTTTTTATTTTGGACCTGCAGCCTTTTTCTGTTCAAATAAATCTATTGATCTCAGTCTTTATAAATTCTCCCATTATAAAGAGATCTTAATAAAACATAAATTATTCATGTCACTTCCCTATTTCTTTGACCTTAAATACCACCTTCATCAGCATAACAAAGATCTTTCATGATTTAGTTCTCACTTATCTCTTACAAATCCTCTTCTCTAGTTTTGCCCTCAAACCAGGTGATCTAACCTTGCCCAATTCTTTTCATAAAAGAAACTGCCCCATCACCACCTTTAGTTCCCTACTCTAGTTCCTTCTTTGCCACACCAAAACCCAGGATTCCTAAGACTTGTTACATTCACCAATTAACTCCTCCTTGTAACTTCAAAACTCAGGTCACCTGGTGTCATTCAGGATGTTCTTCCTGTCACTAACCCTAACAGGGGTCACAAGACTTTTCAAGTGTTGCTGTGGCATTCCAGCTCACCTCCCTCTGAACACTTATCTATGATCCTGCCCTGTCTCCTTCTCAGTTCCACGCTGCATGACATGGGCAGATCAATACCTACATGTTTGTATCCTTATTTGATGTATAGTATATGTCAGTAAATGGTTTTTTACTTAATGAATGATAAAAGGATGGTTGAGAATATTCACACAGGTAGATATATTTGTAAATACACAAAATTGTCATTCTTTCAAGTGTGGTACTGAGCAGGGGGGTTGAACCCAGGAGCTTCACACTGAGCTACATACCCAGCCCCTCCACTTTTTTTTGAGAGAAGGTCTCACTAAATTGCTAAATTGTCCAGGCTGGGTTCCAAATTATAATCCTCCTGCCTCAGCCTTTCAGAGTGCTGGGACTGTAGGCATATGCCAGCTTGCCCAAATTAAAATTTTTATTCTAAAAATATAGAGTGAAGGGAAATAAGATGGGAGAAATCAAATGATCTATAAATCTTTTTACTACTTAAAAACACTTCTGGGGGTTACAAAAATGCAGGGAATGCTACAAAAAGTATCAGCATGTTTCTAAACTGATAGGCCACCTGATTTATGCCCTGACATCTAGCTGAAGCATCCGTAAAGAATCATTTTTTCTAAGTATTTGAAATACGTGAATTTTCTATCTGTCATTTACCATATTTCCATATTTTACTAGCTAAAAATAATTAAGTGGAGCTGAAATGTTACAACAAGGCACAACCAATAATAATAATACCATAATAAAGATTTTAAGGGAAAAGAAAAAGAAAAAGCTTAGGAAGTTGCAGTGAAATGCCAGGTATAAAGTAATTTTAAAGGAAATTAGAAAAGGTAGAAAGCAAGGTTCCATTCCATTAGATAAATAAACCATTTCAAAGTGGAGACCATAGATGAGAATTATGAACCTTCCTGCTGGCTGCCAAGTAAAGCAGTCACTGTTATTTATATTTTTTGTCTGCTTCATTAATTCCAGAAAGATGAAAACTTTGACTCCCTGAGTTCATTCACAAATCACTAACTTGAAAAATACAGTGGATGAGTATGGCAGGGAATGGGGATTTGAGTTCTTTATTCAAGTTTCAATAAAGTGCTTTGCCAAAAAAAAATCATTGCCCTAAAATGACCCCTTGATAAAATATTGATCCCATCTCAGTGAGGAAAACTATAAAATTAAATAAGCATTTTGGATTGTATCTGAAAAGACAAAATTGAGATTATTTTTAGTGTTTCTGTGAGACACGTTTCTGGAAATAGTAGAGCAAAGATTCATTCCATAACCGTTGAAAGGAATTCAATTTAGCATAGCAAAATATCCAACGCCTTTTGCTAAATACCTGTTTATCATCAATGACTTTTTAACTGGTTTAACCAAGGATCTCTGCTTATTTTTTAATTTAACATAGATGTTAGGTCTTTGAGCAGAATAACACACTACTGAGAAGTATAATGAAGTAATTGATACAACTTAGTAAGATATTTGATCTCTTTTAAGGAGTTTATTAAGTAGATAAAAGCATGAAAATCAATCAATAGACATCTTAACTTTAAAATCGCAATAGAGAAGAATGGTGAGCCAATTCAATAATTTTATTTTGTTTAATCTAATATTATGAAAATAATTATTTGACCCACATACACCTTGTAGTAAGAATTTAAAATGCTGCCAGGGATTTAGCTCCATGGTGCTGCTGCCTTACTGGTAAGTGCAAGGTCCTGAGTTTGATCCCCTGTACACACAAAAAAAATTTTTTTAATGCTTACAGCCATTTAGAAGGATTTAGAATCTCCTTAATCAAATTAATGAAATTTGAAAAAATAAGCCAGTGTATGTTAGCTATCAGATTGGAAAAGTTACAAATGCTCACAGTGAGTGACAATGTAGAGAAACAGACATCCACTCTTCCAGTGAGCAAGAAAATTAGCATGATTTTCATCGAAGGCCATTTACCATATGAACTTTCAACATATATATCCTGTATCTTCAACTCTTTTTAAAAAATGTTTTTCACCTTTCTGACCCAAGGAAAATCTGACTGTCGACTTTTTTCATAAATGCTCTAAAATTAAAGAAGAATTTTTTATCTCACAATTTCACATGCCTCCAGGGCTAAAAGGTATTTAGAAATCTTCATTTCCCATTGCCATTTTCAGTTATTACTCTAGTTTTCAAATTGAAAGCTACACACAAATTCTTACACTGCTGTATTCCTTGAAGATCAAACTTAACCACCTGTTACCTCTTTTTGGGCTGTTATCTAACTGTTGAATGTGCCAAGCACATATCAAGCCAAATAAACTGAAAAGTAAACAAAACATCCAAGAAAGGAAAGAGAAATGAAAAGATTTAAGCATTAAGGTTGCACAGCACCTTTGGTCTTCTAACTATTGTCGTCGTCAACCCCTATTCACAGTATCACTTTCTATGATTTCAGATACCCACATCAACAGTGGTCTAAAAATACTAATTGAAAAACTCTAGAAGTAAATAATTTATAAGTCCAATGTTGCATACCATTCTGAGTAGCATGATGAAATCACCCACTGTCTCATACCATCCCCCTGGGGTGTGATCATCCCCTTGTCTGGTGTATCCATGCCCTGTGCTCCACCCACCTGTCATTTTGGTGACTCTCTGGGTTATTTGATCAGCTATCATGGCACTGCAGTGTTCAAGAATCTCTTGTTTTACTTAATGATGGTCCCAAACTGCAATAGTGATACAGACAGAGGCACCAAGGCATAAAACATGGAAGGAAAAACAATGAACTCATACCATGTGGTAAGACTGCAGTGTATAAGCAAAAAACATAATATAGAGAAGGGTTCAGCATTATTCTCAGTATCAGCATCCATGGCATAGGAGGGGCAGGGGCGGCATGGGAGATTCCCTGAAGATAACCATACCGTGCTATTTATTTTTGATGTTTCTATTTTTCCACGAGCTATTTTGGCAATCCTATATATTCTCATTTAATATGGTACCTCTGACTCCTGGGAGTGTTTGATGCAGGATGCAAACTTTACCAAAAAAAAAAAAGGAAAAAAACTTTCACTACTGGTGCTATAAGCTCATCTTTGTCACTCACAAAGCGCGTGAATCTACCACAGTCTTAACTGGAGCAACGATGTCAATGAGATAGCACGTCAGAAGTCTCTTCCCGTACCTAATCCAGGCCAACAAGAAAGCTAATATCTAAATATCTGATTTATTACCACCTGCAAAATTTATTCTTGAAGTCAAGCTCTAAGCTTTGAATAATAGATCCCTAGCGTCAAGAGTCTCATTATTACAATAATTCAGCACATTATACCATTTACGATACTATTCTTGTCTCTCATAAAACAACTGTAACATTTTCGCCATCAATGTCTACTAAAAACTGCAAATGAGACTAAAGCTTTTTACTTGCATATGTGTCATAATGTTGTCTATTGATTATACTGTTTTTCATATTTCATAACTACAGTCACCCATTAAAAGATGATCACTCCTTTTTCTAAACTACAAAACTTAAAAATCTTAAAAAATTTACAAAAAACTTAAAGACATTTAGAAGAAAGATTCTCTTAATAAAAATTTTATTGCTTTTAATTTATGTAAAATTATATGCCACAGGAAGAAATACACTTGCTTTATGGCTCTATTCTTCCTCTGGAAACACAGGAGGGACCCAGTGAATCACACTATAGAATTATATTTTTACCTTTATATCAGAAAAGTGTCGAAAGAACTAATTTTCTTGAGTCAATGCTAGCCTACTGTATTTGTTTGTATAATTTTCTGTTTAATTTGTGTTTTATGTTTACCTTATATTTGTTATATTTTAAAATATTTATATACCTTTCAATTGATAAAAAGTTAAAAAAGAAATACGATAAAGAACATTCAAAAAAGATTACTTAGAAACTGAATATTCAGATATTTTATTTCCTTATATCACCAAATAGACTATTCAATAAAAAATAGATTAACTCATACATTTTGTTTACTGTTCCCACATGTATTAAATAAATTCTTGGCATAATAAGCAAATATTGCTACCCCAAAAAAAGAGTCTTACAATAATTGTCTGAATTTTCTTAACCTCACATTCTGTGAGATAGAGCACCCTGAAAGTAATAACATGAACTTTTCTTTATGTCCATTTTACCAGATTTATCCTCACAACAAAAACAAAAACAAAATAGAGTAGCCCAAAGGGATACACTCGCTCCATACACTCACTGCCAGTTCTGTTTAACAAAGGGTTCTTGGCCACACCCACCGCAGACCTGGTTTATGTTGAGGACAGGCTGTTGGGCTCTGTTGAAGCTGAAGGCTCTCCTTAGAACAAACATCTTCTTGCAGTAATTTCAACCTCAGTCCTCAAGTACTATATCCCCAAAAGCCATTTCCCATTCTTCACTGATCCACTTACTGCACCCATCCCTGCCTGAATCCTGAACTAGTCATAACAAATTCACTATGCATGTTTAGACTTCTTTTCCCTGGCTTTTGTCAATCTACAGATTTTTTTTCATAATGGTGCTATGTTGTTTTTCTGATTTATTTGTTGACCTCTGTAAATAAAATATATTTTAGTTTAAAAATATAAACTATTTTTGTTCACTAAAAAATGTTTTTTTAAAAAACTTACTGCAACTCTATATGATAATGTAAGGACAAATTTAACATCTAACGCACTCTTACTAATATTTAAATACAATACAGCAAATAATATCCGATATAATAAAAATTGGGGGTGATTTTACTAATTGTCATGGATACATCTTTCTATTCAGTAGTTCATTCACAGGTGAAACAGACAAAAACAGGGATACAATCTGACAGCTGATGTGATTCACCATTGAGTCTATTTTTTCTGTTTTGGTACCAGGGATCAAACTCAAGACTTGTGCTTTCAAGACAGGCAGTGGCACCACTGAGCTAAGTCCCCCACCCCTATTTCTTTTCTTTTTAGTCAGATCTTAGTCAAAAATCCTAGTGTATATTATTGTAAATAGCAATAATAGCAATATATTCTACATAATCAGGAAATTATTTAAAGTAAATCCAAATTCATGATGAAGGTAAAGTCTGATGATCATTCTTCAGTGTAAGTGGAAAACTTTTATAATATTATATCGACATCTTCAGGCAGAGTTTAACTCAGCTAAGTTATTTAGAACTTTGAAAACTAAGCATCCAAATGTTTCTCTTAATGGTTCAAATATCTATTTTGGAAGTAATAATTACCTTGAGATAGGATGAGACATAATAATATCTCTAATTTTACTTTGCTTTAGTTGTCATTAAAAGCACCAAAATCTTACTGTGTGGCTCAGTGGCAGAGTGCCTGCCTAGCATGCATGAGGCCCTGGGTTCAATTCCCAATATTTTTTTTTAAATTGCTACAACAAAACTGAGAATGTAAAGTAGCTATGGTGATTACTTGTGAGCCTCACATGCTGTAATAAAACTGTCTCTTGCTATCTCAGATATAACTGATTTATTGAAACATGTCATTGCTCTAATTTTAAATTTACTTTACTAAGAATGCCAAAAATGTTATTTAAACATGCATTTGGTCTTACCTAAATATCACAATAAGCTTCTTGATATGACCAACAACAAGAGTCTGGCATTTTTAAATAACCCCAACTTATAATCCTCTTATGTGTGCTGCTCCACCAAGGTTTGATTCCTTTACTTTTTTCAGTTCTTTTTTAGTTAATCAACAGTGCATTTTCCTAGTGCTGTACACATTAAATTTAAGTGGATGAAATAAATTTAATCAAAATAAAACTACAAAATCATCTCATCATACATCTCTGAATTAAACTTGGAAAATTGATGCATTAATTTGGAGCTAAAAGATTATATCACCTGCTATGCATGTAGTAATTCGTGCTTCTATACACTTGCGGTAGTTCACATTTGGGGAGAGTGGATGTTATGGTTGGGATCCAAAATATCCTTTAAAAGGACTCATTGCATGACAGTTTATTTGCCAGCTGATGGGCTTTTGGAATGTGATTAGATCAAAAGGGCACTAACCTTATCAATAGGTTAATTCACTGATAAGGCCATAGCTCATTAGGTTTATTAAAAGATAGGGGATAATTGGGTGAAGTAGGTTTCTGTAGAATGGCTTTTAAAGATATATCTTATCCCTAGCTGCTTCCTGGTTCAGTCTCTCTCTCTCCCACTTTTCATCTATCATACCCTTCTTCTATGATGTTTCTGCCTTGGAGACAGCCAACCAGGAACTGAAACTTCTGAAACTATAAGCCAAATAAACTTTTCCTCTCTTATGTTGTTTGTCTCAAGAATTTTGTCACAGCAACATAAAAATTACTAATAATGTGTTATCAATAAACAGCATAATTTATCCTTTAAGTTGTTTAATCATCAAAAATCTCAAGTACTGTACCTTACCTCAAGTAAGTACTGTAGGTACCATACCATACCTCAAGCACCATATTCTTTCTTAAAGAGAATTTTATAACATCTGAATGAGATATTTCTATTGTGACACACAATGGACAATTAAATTTGTTTCTATTAAAGATTTATCACTACTAACTGTAAAAAAAAAAAAAAAAAAAAAAGTTAAGAAAATGGTGTTTTTTCTTTCCTGAGAAAAACAGCAAATGTAACAGGCTATGATCTCTAATGTCTTTTAAATGTTTAAAGTTTCAAGCTTTTATATGCAAGAACATAATTGCCTATAACACATGGGATTTGTCATTTTCATTTGCCTTTACACTTAAATAAAAATCATATTTTTAAAATGTTCATTTTAGGCTTCAGTTAAATTTGTGCAGTCGAGGAGTTGAAACTTAAAAGAAGTCAAAGTTTAGTGATGAGAATTGTGTAAACTGTATCAGTTTAGTAGAGTTGCAATTATATTTCCCTGAATTTTCTTCTTTTGTGGTTCTGGCTAGGATTGATTACAATAGAAATTTGCATACCAGGGGAACCAAAATGAGGGACTGACCTCCTTCCTTTCACTCCTTCAGTTTCTCTTCCTTTTCCTTCTCTCTTCTTTCTTTCTTCTTCCCTCTCTTCCTTTCTTCTTTTATTTTCACTTTGAAAGCCAGTGTACTGGAATATAATATAGCAACTCATGCATCTACTTGGTGATCTGCTGCTAGTTCACTTCATTGTTACAGGCTAAGAGCCAGACCTCCAGCTTCTCCAGCTTCCCCTTGGAGCTCCACCTCCTGCTTCTCCATAAGCTGGGCCAGGGCTTCATATGGCTCAGTGACAAATATTGCCACAAAATTTTTTACAGGTCACCTATATCAAGTAGCTGTAAGGAGAGAAACACTGTTTCTAGTTTCACCCTGTTTTTAGTCACTTCATATCTTACTCTCCTTCCTAGTAGCCAGGCTGGCTGAACTATGGGAACATCAGGACCAACACCAGTATCATTTTCTCCATGCTGACAATTGATACTCCATATCTGATATATAAACATGACTATACGTCTATATTTTTCACTTTACCCTATTCCTCCTATTAATAAAACCTTTATTTAAAGGAAATTGTACTACTTCAATTATAATGTTTAATTTCTCTGAAACTCTAAGAAAGGTCA
This sequence comes from Heterocephalus glaber, assembly GCF_053883595.1. Classification (NCBI taxonomy): domain Eukaryota; kingdom Metazoa; phylum Chordata; class Mammalia; order Rodentia; family Bathyergidae; genus Heterocephalus; species Heterocephalus glaber. Next base: position 25,782,644 of record NW_028258344.1, on the reverse strand, counting down.
TGTTCAACAATGTTCATTTAACACACAAAAACACTCAGTCGAAACTCAGTTGAAAATCTCAACGTTTTCCCATCTATAAGAGAATTTCTCCTTCACTTTGTTTTACAGTGAAATGTCAATTCATACAAAACTAAATATGTAATCTCAGCAGCATACTTCATGGACCTTGAGAAAACCAAAAATTCATTTGGAATAAGAAAAGACCCAAAATAGCAATAGCAATTCTAGGTAACAGATACATGGCAGGGGGTATTACAAACCCCAACTTGAAACTATACTACAAAGCTACTCTGATAAAAAAACAGCATGGTACTGGCAAGGAAACAGACCTGAGGACCAGTGGAACAGATTAGAAGATGAAGAAACAACTCCAGACACACTCACCCACCTCATCTTTGACAAAGGAGCCAAACACCTTCGCTGGAGGAAAGATAGCCTCTTTAATAAATGGTGCTGGAAAAATTGAGTTTCAACTTGCCAAAGACTAAAAATAGACCTATATCTCTCACCATGGACTAAACTAAAATCGAAATGGATTAAAGATCTAAATATTAAAACAGAAACGCTGAACCGGCTGGAAGAGAGTTTAGGAAGACTTCTTGAAGATATTGGTGTAGGAAAAGATTTTATGAACAAAACCTCAGTTGCCCATGAACTAGCACAAACAATCAACAAGTGGGATAGAGAAACCACCAACAGTGTGAAGAGACAACCCACAATGTGGGAAAAAATTTTCACCAGCTGACCCTCAGACAAAGGTCTACTATCTAGAATATATAAAGAACTTTAAAAAATCAGACCTGCCATATTTAAAGACCCAATCCAAAAATGGGCATCTGAAATGAACAGACATTTCTCAGACAAAGAAGTAGAAATAGTAAATAACACATGAAAAAACGTTCAACATCACTGGTCATTAGAGAGATGCAAATGGAAACAATGCTGAGATTCTACCTCACTCCAGAAAGAATGGCTGCTATCATGAAATTAACCAATAACAAATGCTGGTGGGGCTGTGGGGAAACATGAACACTGCTTCACTGCTGGTGGGAGCGTAGAATGGTGCAACCACTGTGGAAATCAGTATAGTGATACCTCAAAGAACTAGGACTGGAAGTCCCATTTGACCCAGCTATTCCCCTGCTGGATATCTTCCACAAAGAATTAAAAGAATCATACCACAGCGATATATGTACACCCATGTTCACAGCAGCACAGTTTGTAATAGGTAAAACTTGGACACAGCCCAAATGCCCATCAACTGGAGACTGCATAAAGAAAATGTGTTTTTTAATAAAATGGAGTACTATTCAGCCATAAAAAATGAGAAACTAAAGACATTTATAGCTAAATGGATGCTCATTGAAGCAATACTCTTAAGTGAAATAAATAGGATACACATGTGTAAATACTAAATAGTTTCTCTAGTGTGAGAAACTGAAAGTGTAAATAAGGACTAAAAGGTATAATAGATAATGTGAAATAGGAAGAAAAGGGGCAAAGGGGAAGGGGAATTAGGAGGGCTAGGGGAAAGAAAAGAAGGGAATGGAATCAATATGACAAAATGAAAAAGTGGAAACAAAGTCTTTGTAAATAGGGAGGGATGGAGGGGTTGAAGAGAAGGCAGGGGAAGGGGGAAAAATAAGAACCAAGAGAGATTATGTAAAGGTGCAAATTTCCAATGATGAATGTCATTGAACCTAAAATGTACCAGTAAAATAAATTTTTTTAAAAAACTAAATATGTAATACTGATGCTTCAATTTTGTGATGATCAGTTTAGCATTGTGGTCATAAGCACACATTGTGGCTGCAAATAGTCATCTGTTAAACCTAGATCCCCTTCACACATGCTGTGGACCTTTGCCATATTAATAGTTAATTGTCCATTTCTTCATTTAAAAAACAGGACTGAGTTCTTAAATCACAACTTAGTGTAACTAAGTAATTAAGGTAGGTAAAGTTATTATAACAGTCCCTGGCACAGGGTCAGTGTTTTGTAAACATTAATTAGCTATTGTTATTATATGTTTCAAATTTAGAGAGCCACCAGGGGGCAAAAAATTAAATCCATTTGTAGTCAATCTATTGTGCTTATACAATTTCTTCCACCCATTGTCTCACATATAAATTACAAGTGGCCACCACATTAGACATGCCTTGTTCTTAGTATGGATTTTATGATGCATTATACTATTTTCTACTCTTTTCTGTTGGACTTCATTAACATGCTGGCCATATAACTCTTTCCATTAGGCTGTTTGACTTAGACCTGGGAGCCTACAACAATTATGATAGGAATGCTGGGGATAGTTACAATAAATTGCTCAAATTAATCAGTTTCTTCCCCTGGAGTCATGACAAATCCCTCAAACTACACGCTTTTACATAATGAAGAAGGAATGAGAGGGTGTCAAAAAGACCACCCCAATATCTACTACCATATATATATATATAACATCACATATTTAGAAATAAATACTTTAAGGAATTCTCTTTTTAGAAGCATTGATCTTTAACAGCATTTAACTCCCATGATAAAGGTTACTAGGAATTTTAAAAATATCTCCTAATATTGTATAAGCCCCCCACACATGTGACTGGCAATCTACTAAATTGACTTCATGACCCATGAATCATAGTATTCAAATAAACGTTCAAGTTAGAGATCTGAAATAGAGCCTCAACTTTGTTTAGTAGCTCTATGACCTTGGACAAGACTTTACCATTGTAAACCTCAGTGTTCTTACCCACAAAAATGAAAATATAATAATTAGCATGTTCATAACATAAAAGTGAGAGATAAGACATGAAATACCTAAAATACATAAAATTATTTGATACATATTGACATGATTCCTGCTTTAAAAATTATTTACATAAAATAATAAACTAATTTCTCATTTCTACAAATGACTGTAGAGGGTTTCTACTTCCAGGACACTAGAAGTCTAAAACTAAAACAAAAAATTTTTAAAAATAGAATGTCAGTGTTCAGTCAGCTAATGAAGTAGGATTTTTTATGGACAAAGAGTCCTTTGGTCTGAAATCATAATACAGACACATTTGATTCTGTTTCTACTGAAAAGAAGAATAAAAGCAAAAAGCATATTTTCTAAAATAAGAAAATCTCTTTGTCTCTGAGTTAGCCTGAATATATTTCAAGGTTAGAAGAAAAGAAGCAAATTATTTATCTTTCTCTTTTAAGACTAATATTTTAGAAAACAAACCTTGGGAAATGATTGCACACTGAACTCTTTTGGAAAACAAGTCAAGGAAGGAATTAGCTGAAAGAAAACTGTTTTTAGTACCATTAACAATCTGCATGACCCCTCAACCCTTCCTCAATGAATCTTCCAATTTGCCACATGCTATTTTATACTTTTGTTAAAATCTATTTTGTATTCACATTACTTATTCACAGCCAGGAGATCAGAGCCCTAAAACAGAAATCAAATTAAATGCTGCAGACAGAATGTGGAAAGGCTGTAAAATTACCCATCCATAGTTATGGAGGTGTTATTAACCCTATGGCAACAGGCCAATTTAGAGAAGTTATTTAAAGTTGTCATTCAGGGAGTATTAACACTCCATTGTGGTCCCATATTTCTGTATCAATTACATTTGATTTATATATTTGTTTTTGCTTTTGTAATGCCTGACATCTGGCCATTGATAGTATGGTCTTTTGTAGTTAGTTATAACTAAATTGAAATTACATTTTATATTTGACAATAAATTCATTGAGTAGTTTTATATTCTTATGCTTAATTTTACATTGTTTCTGAATATTCTGTTTCAATAAAAATCAACTTCAATGGCCTGAGTTGCAACCCATGAGCTTGATTAATACAAAACTGAGTCACCATCTGCTTGGGAGTGGAAGAGGAGAGGTAGAGGAGAAAATAAATAATTTCTAGAGACAAGTAAAATGATTCAAGATTGGACCTCTTGGTTTCTTCCTTTCATTGTTTTGATGGAGTAGTATTTTATAAATGAATAGAATTTCAGTAAGCTTCCAGCTCTGGAATTGCTTTTAATTCTTCCAAGTTACTGTAGTAATACGTCACCCTTTAAATCGATTCACAACACTCATTATGCTGAAATGAAATGGTTAAAGAAGACCTAACCTTCACCAAGATAAAATGGGTATGTGAAAAGAAACAAGACATACCTTTGCTTATCTACTTAATTATATACTAACTTTTTTGTATTAATTAATTCTGTTTTGATATGAGCTTAGTTCATGTTAAAAATAGTTTTTGGCCCTTTATATTATGATTATTGATTTTTTAATATGCTTATTAAAAGCATATTCAATCTTTCCTGACATATTAAAATTAAATTGAAAGAAACAGTAGAAAGAAATTAGATGCAAAGATATAGGCAAATAATTACTAGTAAGTAATTTGTATCACAAACAATAACAACTCCTAAAAATCTTCATGTAATTTTCATGTTTTCACAGTAATCTTTATTTTATACAACACAATGTTGGAAAGCTGAAAACCAAGGCAGATTAAACAATATGTTATTTATCAACCATATATTTGCATAAAACTATATATTTAAAAAGCAAATAAATGATGCTCATTTCTTTACAGCTGAATTGCAATTAAAAATATAAATTTGAATAGTGACTAACATTGCAGGGGAGAGAAAAATATGGGATAAAAGAAAAACACATAAAAAGATGAAAGCTCTTGCTGGTGCACTATGTCAGGCATTGGCAAACTATGACCCACAGCTCAAATCCGATTATGAACTGTGAGATTAATAAGGTTTTATTAGTACACAATCATGGCCTATATATTGTCAGTGGCTGCTATTATGCTGCAACATAAATAGTCATGAAACAGATCATTTGACCTAAAAATCCTAAAATATTCATTATATGGCTCTTTAAAGAAAAATTTTGTTGATTCTTAATATAACTTACAACAATAAAAAGCCTCACTTTTAATTACTATTACTATTATTTCTGTGTGGAATGATAGCATACATGAGTCCTTCATTCTTTTCAACTTTACCAATCCCTGTTCCTAAAGACAAGCTGTTCATTCAGCATAAAATTATAAAATTATATGTAAATACTGCTAGGAGGTCAGCTCGTACAAAAGATCAAGGTGGGTTTGCCTTGGCAGTTTTTCAACCCAAAGAAAATAAAAATATATTATATTCCTTTTAACATGAATCCAGGAGAGGTTTTCCAGTTTTGAGTATAACAGAATAATCGTCCAACCATTCACTGATGCTAACTTCATGTAAACTAAAAAAGAACTTGTTGAAAACAAAGGCAATCATTTTACATCATCCTCTTGTTTCCAGTTAATTTTTTCAAGAGATACTAAACACACAGTGATTTGTTTTGGCATTTAGCTGTCCTTTTATGCTGTTCCGGAAAGTGCAAATCATAGCAACCAGTTCATATATGATTCCAAACCGGTGCAGTTTTGATACCTATAACTCTATTTGTCAGATTTACCATTACTGAGACACAATAACTGACACCCACATCTTGAAGGAGGAAAGGTTTAATTTGGCTCAAGTTTCAGGAGATTTAGTCCATGGTCAGCTGGCTCTGAGGCAGAATCATCATGGTGGAAGGGCATGGTAAAGCAAAGATGTTTAGTTGTGACCAAGAAGCCAGGGAACCTATATGGTACTCAAGGCCACACTTCCATGGCCCATCCAACCACCTCCAAAAGTGTACTCTACTAGTCCCTTCAACATTTCTTAATCAAGCTGACATAATTAATCATCACAGTATCTTTTCATTCCTCAAAGGGGACATTTGGCAATACCAGGACACATTTTGGGTTGTCTCTGCAGAGGGGATTGCTTTTGGCATCTACTGTATAGTGGATGCTACTGAACTGCTTTTAATGTACAGGGCATCCCAATTCAACAAAGCCAGAAAGGCCCAAGAGCTAAGAATGAGAGACCCTGAGTCTTGAACTGGTATGTAGACAATTAGAGTCAAGATTATGATGAGGCCAAATCCGAAGAAAGTATCACCCCTTAAAAATTCCTTCATGGCCTGGTACATGTGATATATACATAGACATATATTCAAGCACACCATACACACTGTATGTAACACAGTCTATGTAACAAAAAAATCTTAAGACAGCTCTCCCTAATTCAACCTACTTATAGTTTTTTTCAAATAAAAATACTTGAAAGTTTAGTCTGAGTTATGCATACAAATGCCTTAGTTCTTTAGTTCATTCTGCACACAAGAAGATAGCGCCCACATGTAACTTTAAAAATTACACTGATTGTACATTATGATTTTATCTAGATAATTAATGATTTTTCAACAATATGAATTGCAAAAGGACACTTACATTAGGTTTCTTACTTAAGATACAGTTTTGAAAAGGCTTCAGCATCTGCACATATCTTGATCTGTAGTCAAATGATATTATTAAGCACACTAAAAAGACCACCTGCAGAGCTCTATGTCATGACCTTAAACAGACTGGCTGTCACCATCAGGAGAGAGAAAATGGTTTTAGCAAATGTTTCAGATGTATCCAAAAAAAATTGTGAATGTTTTCATTGAAATTATTTATATACTTATAATTAGTATTCCATATGTAATGATTCCCTCCTTAGTTTTAGTGAATTAATGGGTACTTCTAATCTTCACAAGAAGATATGTGACTGCTTTGTTGTTCTTGATGTGTCTCATCAGTAGGCTCTGGAAAAGTAGGATTATAAACAACCAAAATTAGTAAATGTTAATAGACATTTCTGAAACTTTAAAAATGCATGCAGTGATATTTATAATCACAGCTAGCATGTTTATCATTATTTATTTATAGATGTTGTTAGTAAAAATCTAGTATAAACGCTTATTAAGAAAATTGAAACCTTGTTTCCTCAAATAAATTAATGTCATAAACTATGTGATCTACTTTAAAGTGTAAAAATGTCAGAGCTTAAAATGTACCTTAAATTGTAGAGTTCATTAAGTAAAATATAAGGGACTTTCCCAGAATAAATCTTAATTCTATCTACCATTGCTTTATCCAGAACTAACCCTAGCTAAAATTATGAAGCAGAGAGCATATAATTCAGTGTGTTCTGGGACCAAAATATGTAGACATCCAAAGGCAAATTTATTTTATTTTATTTTATTTTATTTTATTTTACTTTATTTTATTTTATTTTATTTATAACTAACCCTAATCCTGTTGGAAAAATTGTTTATGTCCCCAGTAGTGCAATTCTTTTAAAAATGCTGTGTGGTTTATTCTATTAGACAACAAACTGCATCAACAAATCTAATCATGTTAATCCTTCTCCACCTTGAGCAGTCTGTAAACCTGCTATAGGCCTGTGCTCTTAAAAATCTATTGTTTAAAGGCAAGAGTTTGCATGGCATGCTGCTTAGATTCTTTTTTTTTTTGGTACTAGGGATCGAACTTGGGTCCTCGTGCTTGCAAGGCAGGCGGTGGAACCACTGAGCTAAATCCCCAGCCCTGCTGCTTAGATTCTTAAAGACATGTTTATCTGAGGAACCACTTAAATCCTACATTTTATGTAAAGTAGTAAGATATCAATTTTAGGTGCAGGGTGAAAATTTAAAAATGTATTGTAATTCCTTGAGCAAGGAGCAGAACAGTATGGTTAAAATACTAGCAGATGAGTTAAAAATGAAATTTTTAAAAACATTCAGTTAGTCAAAAGATGCCAGAAAAATGAGGAACAGAGGAACCAAGAGCAGGTGAGGAAGAGGAAACAATAAATTAATAGAGTAACTCCAACAATATGAACATTTAAATTAAGTGTTAGTGGACTACATATATCAATTAACAAAATAAAGTTGTCAAATTGAATTTTTAAAAACCAAATTCAATAGTGTTCTGGCTCTAGTACAAATGTATTTTAGCAATGAAGGGTAAGTAAGTTGAAAATAAATAAATGGAAAAAGATAATGCCATGCTAACAGAGAGCATTAAAAGCCTGGAGTGATATGATATTAATATCAGATAAAATAGACTTCAAAACAAAGTGTAAATCGGTCTATGTCCTGAGTGATAATAAAACTGCAACATGAAATATGTAGAATACAAATTAAAAGGTGCATATAGAGAAATGTATAACTATAAACACTTGCACTAGAAAATAAAAAATAACTAAATCCAGTGACCTAAACTTCCACCTGAAGAAGCTAGAGAAAGAAAAGCTAACAAAAAGTAACTAGAAATAAGAAAAAGATAAGTAAAAGCAGAAATAACACAAATTAAGAAAAGTTTAAAACTCAAAAGTTGTTTCTTTGGAAAGATCAACAAAATTGATAAATCCTTGGCTATATTGATCCAGGACTTTTTAAAATGAAAAAAAAATGAATGAAAATTACCAATATCAACATTGAAAAAAATAGCTGCTACTTCAGACCTAGACAATATTGAAAGGACAATAAGGTAATATTATGAAAAAGTGTATGTCAACAATTTAAACTACTTAAGAATAGCTGAAGTAATCCAACCACTGCCATCCTAGGCTGACCAGAGACCATTTTAAGCCTCTTCCATCTCACGATGTTTTCCACCTGGTAAAGATATATAATCATGGGTTAATAAAGTCCAGTAACCATGGCTACGGCCTATAACTCCCATCTTCTTCAGCCCTGCTCCTGACAGGCAACCACCACTCCCTGTACTTTCTCAACCCTTGTCCCTGGCAGGTAGCCACAACTCATTTTCACTGAACTCTCCACCTCAAAAGTCCCAGTTTGACCTTTGCCTTTCACAGCTCCCCTTTATGCTCATGACCCTCTACAAGACTTTGCAGCCTGTACAAGTTACCAGTCTGGCCTAAGTGCTGGCCTAGTCCCTCTCAGGTTTGTTCTGAAATAAGCCTGTCCTCTTGAGCTTGTGTCTTTATTTTTTTCTCCTTTTTTCCTAGCAATATCTACTTTGGGGAATAGTTGAAAAGGGTAATTAATGTACATACAATGTTTATGTTCCATTAGTGCCAGTAATAAGTCAAAGTTTTTGTACATCCTATCTCAATTTAGTGCCTACCTTAATTTAGTGCCTTTCAAATCATTTTTACCAAATTATTTTTAAATTTTGTTAAGGGCTACATTTAAATCACAAATATTATATAGTTTAAGTGGAATTGACAGTAACAATGAAATAAAATTATTACCAAATGAATTATACTGAAGATGAGATTAAATAGGAACTTAAACTAATGAAAATTTCTAAAGCATCAGCCCAAAGCTCAGGTGACCTCAGGTTTTCATCATTATCATCAAATTCCTGAGTGAAAAAAGAGCAATGTTGTGAATTTCTGTAGAAAACCATGTTACACCGTCACTTCTACACAAAGACAAATTATAAATCAAATGTTAGTCTAAATTGAAGATTCTTTCAGGTATTAAAAAATTCAAAACATTGATTCATGATCCTTTCTAGAAAATTAATTTTAAAATATGCTTAAACAAGAGTGAAAAACAAGAAAGATGACTTTGGGATACCAACACAGTAAGCTGTTCCGGGATTTCACCATAAACAAGTCCAAGGATGACAGTTTTACAATAATTATTGAAAATGATTGGTCCAAATTATAACAGGAATTCAGTAGGCCCTAAGAAGAAATTCATCATAAAGGATGCCAGAAGAACAACACAAAAATATCTTTTATGAAAAATTCATGGTCTAAATATAAAGCAGACCACAATGTGGCATGATTTGGGGTAATAAGAAACAGTTAGATAACCAATTTGACCTTAATTCTGGTTTCTTCTTCTAACAGTTTCTTCTTCTAACAATGAAGTCTTGGCAGTTGAACTTTAGGAAGAGAATTCTAGCATTATTACTTGCTTCTGAAGCTAAAAACTTTAGAATATAAAATTTATTTAGAATCAACCTATAAAAAAATCCTGAGATATTTATTTAAATGTAGATAAAATGTAGGACATTTGTGTGCATATGCATATGAATAAATCATGAGGTATTTATGTCAAGTCCATCCATAGATTAACAGAACAAATGATGCTCAAAATGGTAATGGTACTAAATAAAAACCATGCCCAAACATTAGTGCAAAATCAAGGGTACATGTCTCAATTTGATAAATATACTATATAATATATATTATATCATATAATATATATAATATGCATTATATAATGTGATTATATATAATATTTAAAGTTTAAAAGAGACCTACCAAAAGAATAATTATCTTAATTTCTGAGAGGAAAGGAAGGGATTGAATAGTGTAAGTTAAATACTTGTCTTCCTTTATAGAGAATGTAGAGGTGGTATTTCAAAATATAACTTGTTATTTAGAGGTATGGGATTAACTAACCAAAGACCTAATAATAACCATTAAAAGTGATTTCTCTGAGAAGAAACATACAGGGTGGAGCTCTTCATTGTAAGTTTCTCTATACTACTTAAACTTTTAGCATGACCATTCCTTTACAATAAAAATTAAATAATTTTAAATAAGATATAAAACAAAAGGGCCGGGGATTTAGCTCAGTGGTGCCGCCCCCTGCCTTGCAAGCACAAGGTCCGGAGTTCGATGTCCTGTACCAAAAAAAAAAAAAAAAAAAAGATACAAAACAAAAGAAAAGACTCCTTTACATACAATGCCATATAACCTTGATTAATAAATTGATACTCTGACTATTATACTATTGACATGAACAAAAACAAACATATGAAATCAAGAATAAAATTTCTTAAGAGGTAGACAATGAATGTAATTCATATAAAATTATTTATGTACAATTTCATCACCAACAAAATAAAAATTGACACAATAAGGATCATTTTACTTCTAAATATTCTGCAACCAGTGCTCTTACATAAGCTAAAAGAAATCCAAAGATCCAGGTCATCCACAAATCGAGTGTTTCAACAAAATTTATAAAAGCAAAATGCTTTAATCAGATCTCCATCATGGCGACAAAATATCTGAGATAACCAACTGAAAAGGAGGAAAGATCTGTTTTGGCTCATGAGTCCTGTCCATGGTCACTTCCCCCGGTACTTTAGGCCTGTAGCAACACAGTACATCGTGGAAGGAACATGCGATAGAGGAAATCTGTTCATCTTATAGCAGCTGGGAAGCAAAGAATAAGAGAGGAAAGGCCAGGTTCCTAATCTGTCCTTTGAGTATGCCCTCAGTGATTTAACGTCCTCTCACTAGGCCCCACCTCCTAAAACTTTCACTAATTTCCAGTAGCACCACCCTGGGAACACAGTCTTCAACACATGTGCCTTTGAAGGACACTCCAGATCTAAACTACAGGACATAAAAATCCATAATTGCAATACAGTACTGAGAATTAAATGAATAATAAAAAGTGTTGACCAGAATAATTTCCAGCAGAATTACTAAGGCATTGACAATGCTTCAGTTAAAATTTATGTCACCAATTAAGATAAGAATATTCCTCTTTCAAGATTATGATCTCAGGATTTGTAAGAGTTTCTCTTTACTTGCAGCCTCTCTTACTCTAGATAAAATATATGTGTTAAGTATTCAAAAAAGGATAATTACTAAAAATAAGGAAAAGGAGGATTAACAATCTGTTGAACCAGTACAGAGCAGAATTTAAATGTGGCTTAATTTCTTCTAGAAACAACCTACAAAACTCAAGACTGGTACAGAAGGTAATTAGGATAAAGCAAAATTAACCATGCATAGAAAAAGCAAAACTAAGAGTAAACATATTTTAAGAATTTACTTGCAGGGATTTAAATTTAATGAGGATTTGCTAAGAAAACTAAATTTAAATTTATTTCTATGCATGAATAAAGTATAATGAAAGAAAAAGAGAAGGAACATAGACACTATGATGGCTCTAAATACTACATAGAGATTTGCATGGAAAATGGTGGTGATGAAGCCATGAGGTGTAATATCATACTGGTTCAATGGGTTACTACTTAACAGTTTACCCCTAGCATCACTTGGGCAGTACATTTGTTTACATACTACCCTGAGTATTGCTCAAGCAGGTATCATTTCAACCAGTCAATTCTTGTTTTCAATAAAATTGATAACATTGTCATTTTATATTTCCTGGTATATTCTCTTATAAAATTAATGAAAAATATGCATTTTTTTATTATCTTGTATTTAAATAATTGGACTGGTAAATGGTTAATATCTATGTTCAATTTGACATATGTTTTCCTCTTTTCTATATGTATGGTTTCTAAGTGTATGGTTTCATTTTTCCTATTTGCTGAACTTTGAAACAGGTATCTAACAAGGCCCTCAGTAGTCAGTTCAAAGGAAGGAATTATCTAGGGAATAGAGAGAAACACTGTGTTAATCAACTTTACTACTGCTGGACTCAATAGCCAACAACACAACTTAGAGGAGAAAAGTTTAAGTTGGTCCATGTTTTAAAGGGACTCAGTCCATGGTCTCCTGACTCCAAGACTGAAACATGATAGAAGAGCATGGTGAGGCAAAGATGTTTAGTTCATGGCAGCCAGGAAACAGAGTAAGGGGAGAAGCAGAGAAAAAGGACAAGGAGCCAAAGACCCCAAAGTTATGTCTCCATGACCCACCTGGACATACCCACTACTCAGCTCCACCAATCCCCTTGACAGACCCCCAACTTAATCTTAAATTGACACCCCCATCACCTTGTCAACAAACACATCTCCTTAAACCATCATCTCCAAATAAAGACAATAGGAAGTTCATAATTCTGCTTAACATAATACTAGCCTGAATACAACAGGAATCCAATCAGTCTTTCTCTCAAATCTCAGCAGTCCCAGCATTATTAAACAGTCTAAATCCAAGCCAAAGACTCTTCCGAGGCTCAAGGTAAACCCATAGCTGTGAACTTCTGTGAAAACCAAAAACAAGTTGCATAATCCCAAGGTCCAATGGTATAAGGCAAACATTCCGAATCCAAAAAGGAAAAATGGGGGATAGACAAGAATCTGACCAAAGCAAGATCAAAACCTATCAGGCCAAATATAAAGTCCTGTTGTTTCATATTTGGCAACCAGGTCACACAGTAGTAAAATGTGAGTTCCAAAGGGTGGCAACACACCTATGGTTTTTCCACTTGTAGTCTACATGGCCTCTCTCTTGGGCTATCTCCACTCAAGGACTACAGATTTCTTCTTCAGATATTCCATGTTCCTGGCATCTACAACTTTCTGGGGTCTTCCTCTTTGCCTGGCCACCCAGGCCTTCCCTTGACATCTGGGTGGAAGTCTCCCAGACCCCAACATTCTTGCCTCACCCAGATGACACCAAGGTCTGCTGTCAGTAGAAGCAGTAGCCAATCCCCCTTGAACCATAGCAACAGCAGTCTCAAAATGTCTGGATGGCTTAACACAATGAAATGAATGCCAGGGAAACAATTCCCTAGGAGGCTCTTCTTGAACAAGGGTACCAGAGATTCTCCTTCCAAATGAAAGGTTTACACTTTTGCAGCTTTGATCCTGCAATGATCATATTCTTACTGATTTCTGACATCCTCTCAAGGCATTATTCTTCTTGTCCCTGTGCAAAGTACTTAGTTTCTTTTTAATGGTGCTAGTCTCCTCAACAATCACACCTCTTCTCACCCAAACTGTACATGTGATTCCCTCTGGGTTGAAATGTAAGTTTTTCAAATTTTTCTGCTCTGTCTTTTGCCCAATTCTCCCTATAAACCTGACTAAAAGCAGTTAGCAGTACCCAGAATGTTGGGCTGCCTTGACATTTCTTCTACCAGATCAATCAGTACATCACCTTTAACCTAAGTATCACACAAAGTCTCAGGATATGGGAAAAGTATAGATGAATTTTCTGCCACAGCATAACAAACATGACCTCTAGTCCAACTGCCAATGGATTGTTTGTTTCCACCTAAAACTTCTTGGGCCCAGCCTTTACTGTCCACATTCCTATCAGCCTTCTGATCTTCTGCACTTTGGCCAGAATCATCCATCAGGCTCTGCTTATAGCATTCTAAGGTTTCTCTATCCTGCATCTCCAAACCTTTCCAGACTCCTCCCACAAACCAGTTCCAAGGGCTTATAAACCTCATGCTCAAGTACAGTCATAGCAATGACCTACTCACCTGATAAAAATTTTCTTTTAGTTGGCTTTTCTCATTGATGGACACAATACTCAATTTTCACAACTTAGAGATTTAATTTGACTTGTATTTTAAGGGAATTCAATCCATTGTCTGCTGGCTCCAAAGCAGAGACATCATTGGAGGACATAGTAGAGAAAAATTGCTAAGCTAATGCTAGCCAGGAAACAGAGCAGGGGAATGGGGGAAGCAGTGCCAGACAGGAAGGTGTACAGAACAAGACATAGGCCACAAAGCCATGCCTCCATAACCAATCCAATAGTGTGCTCCATGAACCCCTTTAGTGAATCCCAGACCCAGTCTAGTTGACACTCCACCCTAACCACCACAAGAATCAACCAGATTGAAAATGATCCAAGATTCTAACAAATATAGTGCACACTGCAAAAGATATTTTCAGAACCATTCAGAATTGAAAGACCATCTTCTTGGGGAATTTTGTTTTTGGCTTGTGAATGCATTTAAATATTAGATTTGTAGAAATATGGATAGATGGAAAGATATATGGATAGATTTGTAGGTAAATAGGATAGATAGATGATAGATAGATAAAGATAGATAGATAGATAGATAATAGTTAATTTTCTCAGAGAATTTACAAATACACAATGTAAATCCCAATGCCAAAAACTTAGGTTAATAAAAAACAATGAATTAATTCACAACTCCATTCAAAATAATGTACCTTTGCGATTTCATCAATAAATTATATGCCCATTACATAGGTCAAATGTAATGTTCTTCATCCAGAGAACATTCCATGCTTTGTATTCTTTACATAGAAAAGCAACTTTTTAATTCTTATTTTCTAATTTGGCTCAGTTTTTCAAAAGTTTCTCTCTGAGATGGCCATTCACGCACCAGGATTGCTGCATGTATGACAAGATTGCCCATTAACTTGTTCTCTAAAATACCCTTAAGTAACTGACTTAATACAATATTTAGAATGGTGCAATCAGGTGGGAAAACTTGCTCTTAACTATAGTGACTGCTGAGCACAGCAATTACAGTAGTTTCCCTCCAGCCTTTAATCCAAGAGCTTTCAGTGCCAATTTGTTCCTCCTGGAATCAAAAGTTCCAAATCAAAATTCCAATGTTTTCTTCTTTAGAGACAGGCTTTAAAATATAATGAAGAGAATTCTTCCACTTGCTTTACAAGATTTTTATGTGTGTGTCTCTGTGATAATGTTCATCACACTCAATCTCCATTAGCTGCTCAACTCTCAATTCTATTTAAATCATTAAAATTAACATAGCCAACCTGAGTTCTTTATTTCACAGTGTGTCTTTCTTTCTTCTTTTTTTTGTTGTTGTTTTTCTGAGACAAGGTCTTGTTATATAGTTCAGTCTGAACTTGAACTCACTATGTTGCCCAAGGTGACCCGGAACTCATGGCGAACTCCCTCCCTTGGCCTCCCTAGTCCAGGATTACAGGTGTGCACCATCATGCCTGGCTGAGGGTTTTTCTAAATGTTACTCTTCCAAACCTCAATTTTTTTTAATCTAGTCGAAGTGTAACTGTAGTATCCATTTCTACATGTATCCACAATATAATCAATGTCTTTTAGCAGTGAAATATTAATGTTTGTGTCTATCCAGACATTTGATATTATTTACAACAGAATCTCCTAGAGGACTATTTTTTAATGTAAATTTCTAAGCTTTTATTCAGATTTACTGAATCAGAATCTCTGGACATTAGCCAAGGTAAGTTGCATTTTTAAAACCCTCCTAAGAGCTCTTTGGATATATTAAAATTTGAAGGTGTTTGCTTTACAGATTCCATAATTCCTCATCTGGAATCCCAGAATTACTCACTGAAACTTTATGAAGAAGTAAAGAACAAAAATACATAGCACATATATAACTAAATATATAGCACACATATAACAAATATGTTACCAAAATATTATATTTAGACTTTAAACTTAGACTCTTTAGCTGTAAGAAAATATGTTTTAATTTTCCAAAGAAATCAGCCATACTAATATAGTTGTAAGGAAAATAGAATGTTTACTGTTGTTAATGGCAGGTGTATGAAATTATCTAGCTCAGTCCCAAAATTAAATCATTGAAATCATCACTTATTCATTCCTCAACAAATCTTGTGACAATCCTTCTATTATATGATGGATATGAATTAAACATGTTCCTTTTATAGACATATATTTTCTAGGCTTAGGGAAACTGATACCCTATCACTCTCTCAGCAAATGAGTGTAGACAGCCAGACTAGATCACTTTCAAAGGGTGAAAGAAGGGAGAGGATTGAGTCAATTGAACCTAAGGAAAGCTAGAGATGAAAAGAATATGCCTTTAGTATAGGAAAGTTGGATTCTTATAAGCCAAAGAGAAGAGCTTAAAAATACAGGAGAAAGAGAGAGACAAATAGGCTAAGTTCCCAGAAGAAAAAAAAGAGGTCAAGATGTAATCAAGAATACAAAAGCATTGTTCATCCTTAATCAAGTGTCTTGACCCCCTCTAGTATCAGAAGAAGGAACATAAGAATAAGCATCTAGGACTACAAAGAAGCCTTGTTCTGAGCAAGGTTCCTACGTGGTTTTCAGAGCAGCAGCAGGAACCTGATCTGAGCACAGAATGCCATAGCGTTGGGGAAGTACAAAGGTATTTGAAACAGAGAGCAAGGGCCTTATTCAAAGAGATGGCCTTCATCCAGACCCCTTAGCAGTGACAAAGACCCTGGTTAGGGAACTGTCACTGATGGCCTCTTTCTCAGTGTGAGCTGTCACATAACATTGAGAGCATTCATAGAAAAGAGGAGAAAAATGGGGATATTTCTCAAAGTGATGATGATTATAATAGATCTACTGATGCACCACCCTTGTACTTCCTCCAGGACTATTTTCCTTTGACTTCTGGGAGAGCTCCTACCTGACAGCCTTCAGCTGCCAGCCTTCTCAACAAATTAATCCCAGCTGAAGAGAGATAGCTCCCAAAGTCATGCTTGAGTCTCTTCCAGTTACAATCTGCATGCAATGACCAGTGAATACAAGGACATAAAATCTTGTCTGCTTGTCCAAATTTAAAACAAGGCTGAAGACCTTGTTTAAGGACACCTCAGTGTCCTTAAAATTAATTGAGGCATTTGTTGCTGCTGAATATCAACACTTGTTCTAGTAGTTCTACTTCTTTTTCCATCCATTCTCACTGCTTTCCCTTCCTCCACATATAGAGATTTCACATAAGGTAGGACACTCAGTTAAGTTTGGATTTGAGATAATTATGTCCCAGAGAGTGCATTTTATATTAAAAATTATTCATTGTTTACCAGAAATTTCATAGTAATTTTCCATCCTACATTTTCACTAGCTAAATCTGACAATCCTGTCCACAGGTATTAATTCTGAAGCTGGTCTCAGTAAACTTCTTTTACACTAATCTCCATTGCAGATGGAGGCTCCCATGGAATCTGACCTACAGAAGTTGCTAAATTGTGAAACACAATCAAGAGCAGAATGGCTGGAAATGAGGAACCTATGTCTGGTGACAGGTCGAATATGAACAATTTCCAACACAATGTAGCAGAGTAACACTGTAAATATTAACCTCTGATGGTGTACTAGTATAGCAAAAAGAGAAAAGGGCATATACCAGCATATGGAAATCATTGGCCGTTTGAGATATATTGAGAAAATGGTGTAATTTTAATGGCAGTGCGATTGGATTATTATTGCTGGAGAAAATTGATGCTTTAAAAAAAGATAATAAATAGTTAAAAGTGATTAAATAGCAATTAAAGGTTAAGTGTAAAAGATAGAGGTCAAGGAGACAAGGAGATATTTGATGATGATTTGACACCTTTTGTTCTGGAAAGACAATGATTTTTTTTTCCTGCCTCAGGCATCTGTTAAGCAAAAAGGTTTAATCATTTCTACCCAGAAAGCCTTATCTCGTACTATTATCCAAAAGTTTAAAGAGTATTTGTTCCATCAACACAGACTCTCACAAAAAATTATAATGAGGGTACAACAGTAGGTACAGGAAACTGGGAGTCAGTGGTCTTCCCCCTATTGTACCATGCAAAAATCTGCCATATTCACAGAAAAGAGAAGATCCTGATGAAGTTATAGTAGGCATGAGTTCAGAGTAAATATCCTGCAAGGAGGTATCATTCTCCAGAAGGCAATATGCATATATATATATATATATATATATATATATATATGGATATAGATATAGATATATCCACACACACATATGTATACAGATATAGTCCTGTGTCTTCAGAAATAAACTCTTGGGTCTGAGAGCTAAGAAACTGAAAAGGAGATGATATGATTTATTTAACTCCCAGTGAACCTCTTGGAAAACTATTGCTTCCTGCTTCACAATTCTGGGCTCTGGAAATGAAGAAGTCCTGCCTCCTGATGGACCAGGAAAAACAGCAAGAATCCCATTGAACTTTAAGCTATGGCTATCAACTTGGCACTTCAGGTTTCATGTAACAAAGGACCAGTAGAAAAGAAGCACAGTCACTAGGCTGGATGAGTGTGATTGAATCTGATCATCAGGAGAAGATAAAACTACAATTACACAACAGAGAGAAAGAGAGATGTTTGACATACGGGTGACCCACTTAAGTATCGCTTGTTTCTCTCGTCAAATTTTGAAGTATGTGAACAAGTACAGAATGCATGTCTGAAAAGGGCACGGTGGCCAACACTTGAGTGTACTCCTACAGAATAATATAGAAAAACAAGATCAAAGCAATATAAAAAAATAAGTAAAATGCAGTCACATTGTGGTTAGAACACACATTCTCTAAATTCAAAGGATATACATTTCTTCTACAAACTTCTCATTTCCCAAGAATCATAATCTCTTGTCATTGAAAACAAGATCATATTATAAAGAATGCAAATTAGTGTTTATTGAATCTACCAGATGTTAGACCATTTTCTTATTTCACTTTAATTATCATTTAAAAACCCTATAAATTAAGTCTTAATGTCAGAAAATTAAGTTTGAAAAAATGAATAATGGAAAAGTATTTTCACTACAGTATATCAATGTAGAAAACTAATAGGACTTATAGGCTCCAGAAAGATTGAGTAAGGTCACAATAATCTGAAACCGAACTAGGAAGGCCAAATATAAACATTCAAAAGTGGCACTGTGCAATAGAACTTTCTGGTGTGATGGGAATGTTCATTATCTGTGCTTTCCAATATTCTGAAATATATGGTAATGAAGATGTTGTATATCTATTTTTTCAATATTGTAGCAACTAGCCAAAATGGCTAAAGAGCAATTAAAATGTGCTAATGCAAATAAGCAATTAAATATAAAATTTTAGTTGGTTTAAATATGAATTTAAGTAACCACTTTTATTAGACAATACAATTCTACAGGATCCCTGAAATTTTCCTTGTGTCTCTAATAAAATATAACCAGAGGTCAAGGTGCTGGTTACAATACGAGCAATGCAACTCTCAATTTCTAGAACAGAATTTCTAGTTCTCTGATCACACTTATCTTCTGCCTCAAATTATGATAAAATTGGACTCATTGCATGCCAAACTCTAATTGTAGAGCAAATGTATTACAGACATTGATTAAAGACTTTCAGCAGCCACTGCTAAGTACAGAGTTACTTTTCATTTTTTACAATTCTTGTCTAGTAAATTCTAAGTTTCTCTCTCAAAAATATTCCAGTGGCTTGTTAAGCTAGACAGCTGGATTCTATGTTTTAGGTTTTATGCTGCCTACTTTTGTTTGCTGGTGTTATTTTCAATGTCAGACTCATTTTCAAATGTCTCCAGTTTGCTGTTTACAGTTGGTGCAACCTCCTTCTCCAGGGATTTAGTCCAAATAAATTTTTCCTCATTAGATTACTCATCATTATTTTCTGAGCTTCCAATTAAGTATCATCTGGCAATTTTATGAAACATTAAAGCAGGTTCTATTTTGATTTTTGCCTTTTATCTTTTAACTTTCATTAAAGGGAATCTATTTTGAGGACACTGCTGACATGAGATCTCCAAATATTTCATAAGGTTTGACATCTTGCCAATGCTACAAAAATCTAAATTCTGCTAAAAAGGATTTTTTAAATTGAGTCCTAAGACAGACCATTTACCAAATTGCGTATATTTAACTAATTTTCTGGCTGCTCTCATTTAATCTAATGGGTCACATTGAGGTCCTTAAATTCTGGCTATTTCCCAACCCCCACAAATATTTTAGAATTAACATATATTTTTCAGAGAAAGTTTGAGGTAAGAGAAATACTTCATAAAGTGTTAACAATGTACTTATGCCTCTCAACACATAAATACTAATTGATATTTTCAAAATCTGGAATAGACCAAGCATAATAAAATTATATCATATTGAAAGGCTACAGTTCTACCGTCAAGTTATTATAGCTTTTAAGTAGCTTGCTAGATTCTGAAGGACAAACTAAGAGAGGCCAAGGAAACATTCAACTCTCTAAAGCCAAAGAAACTGAGCTAAATCCTGATTCTGTTGCAGAATATTAGAACATTATCTAGAAGGCATACATTGGTTCCTCAGTTTTTTCATCTACAAAATGAGAATAATAATTTCTTCATAATGTTGTTTTGATAATGAGTCAACCTTTTTAAAGCTCTTAGGTTAGAGCTTAGCATACAAGCCTACAAATATATGTGTTTATGTGTATGTTTAGCAGTTGTATTATATGTCCCTTTTGAGGTTTGATATTTGGATTCTGAAAGCAGCAAGAAAAATTTAAATATTCCCTTATGACTTGATATAAACAGAGATCACATAGAAGGGAAGCTTTCATTCATTTGGAAAAAGACATTGTGATGGTTTTGACATTGATATTGATATGAATTTTATATTGCAATGCAAATTATGTCTACACTTCTCAGAGTGAAAAGTTATGAGCGGAGATGTACCAATAAATACCACACTCTTAATTTTAAGCAGGAAATTTTCTTATTCAACCAATATTACTTTGTCACTTCTATTTCAGATATTTTGCTAAATATTAGGAATAAAATTATCAATAAAATAACTTATGGTACTTGCTGTAGTAAAGGATGAAGATATTAATCAAAAATCACACAAAAATGATAATTTAATTGATATATATTAATTCCTTTGAACATATGAGGAATTTGACCTAGTCAAAAACATCAAGAAATTTTCCTTAAAGAAGATATTTATTGCCTGACTCCTAAAGGATAAGATGAAGTTAAATAAGTGAATAGATAAAAAATGATCATTCCTAAGAAGAGAATAGCATGAACAAAGTCCCATGAAATCAAGTGAAAGAGTTGTTCATTTGTATTTATGATAATTAACCTTATAATGACTTATAAGATAAATAAACTGATATGATGCTAGCAAGAAAAGGGGTGGAAGAAAAGGAGAAAAAAAGAATTGAGATGTGTTATGTACATGCACCAATTCCTTCACAATGAATATAATTATTTTATACTACAAACATGTACAAATTAATTTTGTATAATTTAAAAGGAGAAGAAAGTGAATGAATTCTCAAAACAGCTGAAGATAGGCAGGAAACAGATATCCAGAGATTTAAATGCCAGGTTGAGTTTTGTTCACAATCTACAGCCAATAGAAAGCTGTTGAAAGATTCTAACTAGGAAGTTGAGAAAATAAAAACACAATCCACTTTACTCTTAGACACAACAGTGCTAGAAGACGAAGACAGACTGGTGGAAAGGGAGGCAAATTCTGGATTAATCAGGTGGGAGGCTTTTTCAATATGATAAATTAGTCTAAGAAGTGTTCAGTGAAGATGGAGAGAAGTTTAAATTCAAAAGATATTTTTACAGATCTTGGTAATTCACTGGATGTAGAGGATGAGAGGTACGGAGGTGTCAATGCTTATTGCTAAGTTTCTAGCTTTTTTAAGTGGACAAGATTTGGGAAGGGACAATCATGTGTTTTGTTTTTTCTTAAACATGTTGCATTTGAAATAGGAAAATGTCCAAAGGTGTAGGGGTGGTGGGAGGGGAAGAGAAAGGAAAAAGGGAAAGGAAAAATTTTGAGACAAGAAAAAAATGGAAACGAAATCTATGTAAATAGGGAAGAGTGGAGGGGGTGAAGGGCACACAGGTAATGGGGGAAAAATAAGAACTAAGATACATCATGTACAGGTACAAGCACCCAATGATAAATGTAAACGTATTGTAAACATGTTGCATTTGGAATGCTTTTAAAATATTCAAATGAAACTAATCAAATTAGCAGTAGGAAAACTTCTAATTTCAAACATCATAAAGTAACGGGTACCAGATCATTTCTCCCATGGTAAATGGTGGCAAAATAGGGTGAAATATACAGAGCAACATTTGAAGGCTTAGCTTCAACCTCTACGAAAGAGGAACCACACAAAGTCCCAGAATTGCCCTGAATTTCTGCCTGGGCAATTTCTCTAGACTCTAGTTCAGAAAAGGGAAGTTCAGTAATATCCCTGAACTGAGGATGCAAAGATGAAAATTTAGAGCTGCCGATGAGGCTAGAGTTTGTTAGCCTTGGGGTTGCAGGAAAGGAACCTTTACAAAGACTTCATAGTCTATATGGTAGTTACTTTCATTTTTCACTTACTTCTGAATCTCTGCATATAGAAGGTGAGACTCAGGAAAGCCTGGAAAAGAACTGCTTTTTATGAAATAAAATGAATATGATTGCAATTGTAAACTGCCAGGAAAAATTAAAATTCTGACCAGCTAGAGTGGAAAGACCTCACTGAACACTACCAGCACCAAGCTGACGCCTTTTGGAAAGGCCAAGTCTTGGGAGTAGACCTATCCTGGCTATAGAATAAGATCTGTCTTAAACCCTTGGTAATGTTTATAAAGCCTAAAAATAAGTTCCAAAGAAACATAATTCATCAATAAATCTCAGACTATCCAGCCAAAAAAAAACACTTCTAAAGGAAAAACAAAACGTAATTGACTTTTTTTAACTGCTGAATTGTAACTTTTTGTGATTATGTATTTTTTATTTTTATTACCACATATTTTCCATACACAATGGTCATATTCATCATAGGGAATTTGAACATGTACATAATATGTCTTAATTCTTTTTCTTCCCATTTTCCTCGCCTCCCTTCGACCTTTCTTCCCCTCCTCATTTACAAAATCTTTGTTTCCATTTTTCTCTTCCATTCTCTGTTTTGAAAAGTCCCTTTCCTTTTCTTGACTCCACTTTCCTCCCCTCCCTTGGTTTCCTCCCATTGGAATATGTTCTTACTACTTCTGGATATCCATCCTTCACTTTGCTCCTCATTTTCCCTTCAGTTTTCTCACAAAAGAGAAACAATGTGATATTTAAACTTTTGTGTCTGATTTATTTCACTTAACATTATAGTCTCGAGGTGCATCCATTTACCTAATTTTACATTTTCCTTATCCATTCAGCTGTTGATGGGCATGTGGGCTGTTTCCAAGATTTAGCTAATACAAATTGTGCTGCTATATCACTCTGGTATGATGCTTTTATCTCTTTTAGGAAGATACCTAGAAGGGGAACAGCTGATCCAATGGAACCTCTAGTTTTAGTTTTTTGAGGAATATCCATACTGATTTCCATAGTGGTTGCACCAGTTTACACTAACTCCAACAACAGAGAAAGGTTCCTTTCCCCTCACAGGCTCTTCAGCATTTGTTATTGGTTGATTCCTTGATGATAGGGATTCTTTCTGGAGTAAGATGGAATCAAAGTGTTGTTTTCATTTGCATTTCTTGACTGACCAGTGATATTGAACATTTTTGCACATAATTATTTGCTGTTTGTATTTCTTCATCTGAGAAGTATCTATTCATTTTAGATGCCCATTTGTGGATTGGGTCTTTAAATGGGGGAGGGGTGATTCTTTTAAGTTCTTTATATATTCCAGATGTTAGTCCTTTGTCTAAGGAGTAGATGTAAAATTATTTTCCATTATATGGGTTGTCTCCTCATTCTATTGGTGGTTTATTTTGCTGTGCAAAAGCTTTTTAATTTGATGTGATTCTAGTCGTTGATTCTTTGTAGTTTTTCCTGTGTGATTAGGGTTTTGTTTATAATGTCTGCCTATACCTATGTCTTTGAGAATTTTAACCTATTCTATCCTCCAGCAGATTGTTTCTGTTTTTAAAATTAGATCTTTGATACATTTCAATTTTAGTTTAGTGCATGGAGACAGATATGGGTCTAGGTTCAGTCTTTGGCATGTGGAAAGCCAGTTTTCCCAAAATCATTTATTAAAGAGGCTATCTTTCTTCCAGTGAGGGTATCTGGCCCCTTTGTCAAAGATAAGGTAGCTGAGTATACTAGGAGGTTTTTCTGCATCTTCTATTCTGTTCCATTGATCTTCAGATCTATTTCTTTGCCAGTACCATGCTGTTTTTGTCACGGTAAATTTGTAGTATAATTTCAAATGGGGAATTGTGATGCCTCCTGCATTCCCCTTGCTGCCCAGAATTGGTTTTGCTATTGTAGGTCTCTTCTGGATCCATATGAATTTTGGGATTTTTTTTTTCCTAGTTCTGCAAAGTATGTTACCAGTATTTTTATCGGGATTGCACTACACCTGTGTAACAGTTTTGGAAGGATGGCCATTTTCATCATATTGGTTCTGCCTATCCAAAAACAGGGGATATCTTTCCATTTTCTGATATCCTCTTCAATCTCCTTTTCCAAAATACTGTAGTTTTCAATGTATAAGTCTTTCACTTCCTTTGTTGTACTGATTGTTATGTATTTTATTTTTCATGATGTTATTGTGAAAGGTGTTGTTTCCTGAGTTTCTCTCTCAATTGGTTTGTTAGTCGTATAAAGGAATGCTACTGATTTTTGAATGTTGACTTTCTATCCTGCTACACTACCAAATTTGGTTATTAATTTTAGGTGTCTTTTGGTAGAGTTTTTGCGGGGTCTTCTACGTAGAGCATCATGTCATAAGCAAATAATGAAAATTTAACTTCTTCCTTTCCTAAACATATTCCTTTTATTTCATCCTAATTGTATAATTTCTCTAACTAATGTTTCCAGAACATGAGTGGTGAAAGTGGGCATCCTTGTCCTATTTCTGATTTTAGAGTGAAAGTTTTCAGCTTCGGTGTGATGTTGGCTGTTGTTTTATTATAGATGGCTTTTATCAGATTGAGTTTGTCTTATATTCCAATTTTCTATGGGTTTTTTAAAATCATGAATGTGTGTTGGACTATGTTAAATGATTTTACTGCATTGATTGAGATGATCATGAGATTTTTATCCTAGGTTCTGTTAATGTGGTGCATTACATTTATTGATTTGCTTATGTTGAACCATCCATGCATCCCCAGCATGAATCCCACTTGGTCATAGTATATTATCTTTTTTGATAATTATCTGCATTCTGTCAGGAAGTACATATCTTATTGAGGACTTTTTGCATCTATCTTCATTAGGAGGATTGGTCTATAATTTTTTTTTTGTTAGATTCTTCTCTGGTTTTGGTATCAGGGTAATGCTTGCTTCCAGGAATGACTTTGGGAGTATTACTTCTCTTTCAATTCTAGTAGTGGCATTAGATCTTTAAAATTCTTGCAGAATTCATCAGGACCTGGGCTTTTCTTTGTTGATAGTTTTTTAATTACTTCTTCAATTTCATTGCCTGGCATTGGATTATTTAGAATTTTTATATCTTCTTGATTCAGTGGTGGTAATTCATATGTATCTAAGAATCTGTCCATTTCTTCTGAGTTTCCATGTTATTAGAGTACAAGTTCTCAAAGTAGGTATTAATGATCTTCTGAATATCTACAGGATCCATTATGATTTTGCCCTTTTCATTCCTAACTGCATAGATTTGGGTCTTTTCTTGCCTTTTTTCTATAAGGTTGGCTAAGGGTCTGTCTATTTTATTTAATCTTTCAAAGAACCAACTCTTTGATTCTTTGTGTTATTTTTTTTAGTGTGAAGTGAATTAATTTCTGCTCTGACCTTTATAATCTTTCCTTCCTTCTATTAACTGTGGGTTTAACTTGTCCTTTTTCTAGAAGTTTGAAGGTCAACATTAGGTCATTTATTTGAGCTCGCTCTGTTTTTTTGGTGTGAGAATTCACCACTATAAGTTTCTCTTGTAGGACTGTTTTCATTGTATCTCGTAAGTTCCTGTATGTTGTATCAGCATTATAATTTAATTGTAGATACTGTTTAATTTCTTCTTTAATTTCATCTGTGACCCATTGGTTGTTCAGGAGGGAATTATTTAATTTCCATGGGTTTATGAAGTGTTTGTGGTTTCTTTTGCCATTTGTTTCTAATTACATTGCACTACGATCTAATGATATGCATGGAATAATTTCAACTCCTTTGCAATTACTTAAGAATGTTTTATGAGCTAGTATGTGATCTATTTTAGAGAAGGTTCTGCGTGCTGCTGAGAAGAATGCGTATTCTATTGTTGTTGGGTAGAACATTCTGTAGATATCAAGTAAGTCCATTTGTTCAAAGGTTTGGTTCAGCTCTGATATTTCTTTGTTGATTTATTGTCTAGTGGATTTGTATATTTAAGACAGTGAGGTATTGAGGTCCCTCACTACAAATGTATTAGTGCTTATTTTATTTTTCATATCCATTAGTATTTGTTTTACATAGTTGGGTGTACTGGTACTTAGTGCATATATATTTATGATTGTTACCTCTTTCTCTAGGATTATTCTGTTAACAAATATGTAGTGATCTTTGTCTCTTCTGATCAGCCTTGGCTTGAAAGACCTTTAAAGATATATTTCACAATATCTAGTACATAATCAAAAATTACTAGATGTGAAGAAACAAGGCCATAACAAGACAGACTGCATCCCCATTCTACTAGAGTTTGATCTCTTCAAGATATCTCAGTAGCTAAGTGAATACCAGAGTTTTAAATAAAAATGATAAATAAGCAACACACACACCTAAGACAATAAATAGATCAGAAAAGATTAAAAAAAACTAGTAGAGAATCAAAGTTACTTAGACAGTTACTACCCAAAAAATAATAATTAAAGTGCCTATGATTTAACTTCATTCCTGGAATGAAGTTAATGAAAAATAACTGAATATTTCATGGAAAAAAATGAATAATAGTTGAAATAAAAAATAATTACTGTTGAGAACCCACTTCATGTCTTCTAATATGCAGAGGAAGACATATCTCAAAAGAAGAAAAAAATATGAAGATCATCATGAGGGAGACAAAAGAAAAAATGAAGGATAACCCAGGATAGCTAATGAATAAAGTAAAATTAATTTGATGTGCTGCTGCACACATATAATGCCAGCATTTGTGTAGGCTGAGGCAGGAGGATCACAAATTCTATCCCAGCCTATTAGAAGGCTTACTCAGTGTAAAGGCCCTTGATTCAATCCCCAGTACCACAAAGGAAGGGAGGAAGGAAGGAAGGAAAATTAAAGAAAGTATAAGGAAAAAGTTTATAGGTTTAAAAAAATTTTAAATCTATAAATATAAGGTCTTCACTGAGATTCGGGCAAATATTAAAAGATACCTGCCAGGGAATACTTAACAAAGATGTTAATGTTTCATGGTGTAGTAAACTAAATAATGGCCCCGTAAAGACAGCAAGTCCTAATCTCTGGAATCTATGAACGTTACTTTATATGATTAGATTCTGCATATGCAATTAAATTAAGGATCTTGAGATGAGATTATCCTGAATTATCTGTATGGGCCCTAAATGCCATCGTTAAGTGTTCCTGTAAAAAGAGAGGCAATAAATACTACACTCAGAAGAAAAAGTAAAATGATCATAGAGACAGATTGGAGTGAGAGGCATGAACCAAAGAATTCTGGCAGCCATGAGAATCTGAAAAACAGTTCTGAGTGGTCTGTATTGCTCATCTATTCTGAAGAGTCTCTAAATACTTAGACCATATGTATGCAGCACATTCAGGAGTTGGAAGAGCTAAGAGGGAAATCTCCAGTGCTTACAAAGGGAACAAACCTCTGCAATCACCTGGATTTCAGCTCAACTATACTGGTTTTAGACTGTCCTTCAGAACTGTGAGAGAGTAAATTTCCTTTGTTTAAGCCATGGAGTTTGTGGTAATTTATTACTGAAATCACACAAAGTGTAAAGAGCAAATTTTACATGTTTTCACAAATCAAGAACAATTTACTCAAAATTGACAATAAAAAATGAAAATATATAATTCCATAAGTACAAAGAGAAGAGGAGAGTAAAGAATAGCAAATAAGAGACTCAACAAAATATTGTGAAAGTTATGAAACATAATCATGGTATAACACACACATATTTCAGCAGTCAAAATATTCTAAATATTCATAACAAAAACAAAATATAGTGATAAAAATGTATTGAGAGGTAATAAGCAGAGGAGTCTTTTATAAATAAAATACATCCTTAACTACAGTAACAGAAGCTAATAGATATCTAAAATTAATAAAGCAAAAGCCAGCTGTAGAAGCAGCTTCTTTAGAAGTAGGAAAAAAATTTAAAAAGATATATCTAAAGAAATGCCTGCAGTAGAATTTGAGGTAGAGAGGAGTGGGAAACTGCTGTGTTCTATCATAAGATTCTAAACTGATTTTTAAAGTATGTATATATACTACTGGATTGATTAAAATTCAAACATAACAACACAACTACCACAAATAATAATAGTTTACTATGATTTGTTAATTGAGGCCTCTAGTCTCTGACTAGGTTCTAGAGAGAAATAATCCAGTGAGGCATACCTCATACTGCTAGCCTTGGGAGATAGGAGCCAGTAAAATCCTGATGCTATGCTGATAGATAGAAGTCCTTGGGAAGACAGAGGGGAAATGCTTCAGGAGGTTTGAACTCTATTCACCAATGAGAGTGCTGCACATCAGAATATTCCCTTTCTCAATTCTCCAGATCTGGGAAGATGAGGCTGTGCACATGGGGGCTGTCCCACTCTAATCCACCCTCAGGAAGAGAATACTCTATCACTGGGGTTTTCTGCTCCGGAGACAGCAGTGATCAAATGGAGCCTGGAAAACCATTCATTCTTACCTTTTCCTATTTTGGGCACATGCCTACCAAATGGGTATCTTTTTTTGTTTGTTTATGTGTCCAGTGTTAAACAGGTATTGATTGACTTCAACTAGGTGAATAGACTACAGTGAAGTGCCATCAGTGATGGCCAATCAATAAAATTAGCCCTCAGGAGCTATTCTGCAGCATTCCAAACTAACCCTCTTTACTGTTCACATAGAACAATTCTTTCTACTTCTGACCATTGCCTGTTATCTGTCATATTCCTATATTTCTCTTGCAGTGATAGTTCTGTCAATCTTTCTACCCATGGCCATTCAAACCCAGTCTGCAGGCCTGATTAAAAACAGATACCAAACTACTGGTTTTATGCTCAGCTCCTTCTCATTCAGATGCAACACACATAATACACAACACAAAAGCATATCAACTGGAACAAATAAGTAATGCACTGGGAAAGACATTTTCTGAAATATCATTCTTGAAGTTCAGCTCAATAAGCCCAAAATATATGCAGCATGGAGAAATGAGAAATGAAATGACAAAGAAGTTTGTTGCTGATTATAATAGGAAGGCACATAGTGCTAGGTACTTCTTACCTAAATAATACTTCTATTTTACCAATGTTAACTCATTTTCTTCTCATAGTTACATGAGATAGTGATTTCCATAATGCTCATATAAGACATGTGGAAACTTGGGGATAGGAAAGTTAAGTAAGGTTCCTAAGGCTATATGTGTAGTAACTGACTGAAGAGGGATTTGAATTTAGGCAGTCTAGGTCTAAAGCCTGTTCTTAACCCCCTTATAAAATTACCTCTCAAAAAAAATCTATAAGTTTGTAAAGTAAGAGACTATGCTTTATTTATTTCTCTCCAGCAGTTCTTAGAACAGTGATTATACCATTTTCTCCAAAACAGAAATGAGAACTGCTCAGGGGCATGGATAATTTCTATATCAAGCAACCTTGAACATTTTCAAAAATTAATGGTATCCAGTGTGATCCCTTTACCAAAGGCAAAATGATTGTTTCAGTTAGGTTAGTGTTGCAGTTTCTCCCGTACTAGAAAAACAGACTAATCTGTAAACCAACAGGCCTTTACTCACCTTCCCAGTGAGATAATCCAATTCTGACTCAAGAGCATGAATGTTTGGGTTAAAATACACTTACAGCTTTGTAGGATAAGAGAAATGATAACTTTTTTTGATTTGCTCACTACTAGAATATGAAATGAGAACATAGTAAGGTGAATCTGAGATTATATGCTCAGAGAAAATGGCTCAGTGCTTATGACGAAAGATAATAAAAAACTGGGAAGATAGGCAATCATGTAAACAATGACTAGTGAGTCTGCTTTTGCTATATGAAGACTGTCAACACAGACATCTTTTAGCTTAGTAGCTCTGTGCCCTGTCTGTCAAGAATTTATTGTCTACTTCTCAGGAAAGTGCTCAGTGGCAAACATTCTATGAAGGCAAACACATTATATAAGTGCCATCAAACATGTTGAAGAGATTTCTAGCTCCTGCTAACCCTGCCTGACTAAATCTAAACAGTTCATTAACATCCAGAGAAACACCCAGATCTGAAATTCCAATCATTTTAAATCTTTCAAAAGAGAGACATTCAATAAAAATAACCCTAAATAAAATATATGACCTGCTATTTTTGATAAATCAACAGTGTTGTGTTTTTCACAAACATCTGATTCTAGCCAGGATTTTCATGTAGTGATTTGTACAAATTTGAGAAAAATACTTTATTTCATCTACTTCAGGATATTCATTGATTTCCTGTTTAAAAGCTTCCTAGTTCACCTAATTATTTCTAAGTGATCAGGAGTATAATTCTAAACTAGTCTACCTTTCTTTCATATGCCACTTTCCTTGAGACATAAGGATTTAATATCTAATCAGAAGAAAAGAGTCATTTGTATGTATAAGAAAAATTTTAATAAATAATATCTATCTTTCTCAAACAACCATCACAATGTAAGTAAATCTCTTAGTTACTTTTCTCATTGCTGAGACAAAATACCCAACATTCAAGGTTAAGAAAGAAAAGGCTTATTTAAGCTCACAATCTGTAGAGGTTTTGGTCCATAATTGGCTGGATCCAAGGCAGGGCAGCATGGCAGAAGGCCATCACAGAGGAGAAACAGTTCATAGCATGGCAGGCCAGTAAGAAGACAGCAAGTAACAAGTGACAGCAGCAACAGAGCCAAAAGCAGCAGCCTTCTTGCTGTCCTTATATTCTATCCAGGCCACCCACCCTTAGGGAACACCCTTAATTCCAACATCACATCCTTAATTCCAGCATTACATACCCTAGATCTAGCCAACTCTGAAAAGCCCTGCCTATCAGCGTGTGAAGCTTTGAGGAACATCTAGACACAAGCCAGAACAATGAATGTGCCTGATCGCCATCCAGGAGACCAGTGTGACACAAGGCCTGAGCCCCACCCTGAGGAGCCCACCATCTCCTGGCCAGGAGACCAGTTTGATGTGCCCTGAGCTCCTCCCCAGGAGCCCACCACCACGTGGGTCCAGACCTCATGTGACAGAGAGGAGAAAGGCCATAATTCTGAGCCCTGGAAGATTGTTCAGTGGTGAGCAGCAGAAAGAGAGCCTCTTCTAGGCTTGTTGAGAATTGAAGCCCACTGAGAGTGAAGAGGATCACTCCAATAAAGAGTCAGTGGACCACAGTGGCTGGTGAATTGTTGGGGTCACAAAGTGGACTGCCTCAGGAGGAAGGGCAGTTCGAGCATGCAGGTAGAATCATGCAGAGTTCAAACCTGAAGGTCAAGGAGCTCAATTCCAGCCTCACAGTCAGAAAACAGCCTGAATTTCAATAGACTACAGCCAGCTTACTGAGGTCAATTGACACAGATCTGAATGCTGCCCATGGTGTCCACAGGTGACAGCAGAGACATGCCTTAAGGGAACATTTTTACTTATTTTCTTTTTTTGTCTTGGTCTTCTTCTACTCCATTTCTCACCTTTCTTGTTCCTGCTTTTGCCTTGTTTTGCGTTTTCTCTATTGTTTCCATCTTTATGGGTGTTAACACAGTTCCCTGTTGCTATTAGTTTGTTCTATTTTGTTGTTGTTACTCCTCTCTCTCTTTTTCTTCTGCCCTCACCAGTGTCTCAAAGTTTGCATGATCTACCTACATCTTCTAGCTTTAATGCTAACCATTCCCTCTCCTATTTCTCTATCCACGCCCTAACTCCTTCTAAGTCTTCTCCCCAGAGGGAAAATTTGCTATTTTGAAGAGGTTATTTACCGCAAACATATTTCTGGCTGATTTTGATATATAACCACAAGTCTAGTTCATGGAGCTAAAGGTGACAGATTATTCCACAATTTGTCATTTCTAATTGATTGTCATTTCTAATTGATTTGTCATTTTCTAATTGATTGTACTACTCTGGCTAAGGTGATGTAATTGTTCTAGTTGGTGATTCTTCCAGGTATACCAAAACAGAGACTAACTAAGAATCACTACAGACTCAAAACCCAAAGATAAACCTAAGAATTATATCAAAAACACCACAAAATAAAAATAAAAATGAGAAGACACCTACAAAAGACCCAAACCCAGACCTCCAGCTCACCAAAGGCAAATCTAGGGAGCAATGAGGTGGAACAACCCAGAAACCAAAGACCTAGTCTCTGTGAACTAATAATAAGGGAAATAACAAAACAAATAAACAAGGCTTCTAGAAAAATTCAAAGGAGAAATAATTTCCCAGATAACTACAGAGATAGAAACCAAAATGAAAGACATGCTTAGAGATCTAGAATAGAAACAGACAAAAAAAAATAGAGGAGCTCAGGAACATGATGGAAAACAAAAATGCCCAGCATAGGAGAGAAATGGAATCTATAAAGCTAATTCAAACAGATATTCAGATTTAAAACTCTATTGAAAGTATGCATAGCAAAAGGAGCCATTATGAAGACACAATATCAGATATAGAAGACAGGATTGCAGTTAGAGACCATGAAAAGAGAGATCTC
Source organism: Heterocephalus glaber (assembly GCF_053883595.1). Classification (NCBI taxonomy): domain Eukaryota; kingdom Metazoa; phylum Chordata; class Mammalia; order Rodentia; family Bathyergidae; genus Heterocephalus; species Heterocephalus glaber. Next base: position 25,749,536 of record NW_028258344.1, on the reverse strand, counting down.
TTAAAAATATCAAGGGACCACAAGAAATCAATCCAGCAACTGCTAGATGATATGAAGAAGAATAACATAAGACTTATCAGAGTCAATGAAAACCATTGTGGTAGCTCAAACAACATAAAAAAAATTGTTCACAGAGATAATGGCAGAAAACCTTACAAGCAGGGGGAAAGAATTCAGCATACAGATAATTGAGGCATATAGGAATCCAACTAGCCACAGTCAAAAAAAATACACCTAGACATATAAGAGTCAAGATTTAAGAATAAAATATTAAAAACAATAAGAGAAAAGAAACAAATTATATACAAATAAAAGCCCATTAGAGTCAAAGAAGACTTCTGAACACAAAGTCAAGAAGAGCCTGGAGTGATGTATTTCAAGCCCTAAAAGAAAACAAACTCCAACCCAGATAAATGTGTCCTGTAAAACTATCTTTCAAAATCAATGGAGAAATAAGATACTTTCATGACAAAGAACACCTGAGGAACTGCATAAATACCAAACCAGCACTCCAAAAAATTCTAAACAATATCCTAGAAAAACACAAGGAGGATTACAACTCCATGAACCCCAATAGAATGAAGCCATTAGGCAAGGCAAGAAATTAAATGGAAAGGGGGGGGGAGTCAACAACAGGAAAATACAATGGCAATGATAAATCAACACATATGGGTTGTAACCATCAATGTCAGTGGTCTCAATTCACCAATGAAAAGAAGTAGACTGGTAGAAAGGATCAAGAAGCAAGATCCAACAATATGCTGCATGCAAGAAAGACATTTAATTCAAAAAGAAATTCATAGACTGAAAGTTAAAGGATGGAAAACAATATTCCATTTGACAGGGACCTGGAAGAAAGCAGGGGAAGCTATCGTCTTTGCAGACAAAGTGGATTTCAAACCAAAAGTATTTAAGACACACAAAGAAGGACACTACATCCTTGTAAAGGGAACAATCCAAGAGGAAGAGATAACAATCATAAATATATATGCACCAAATAATAGTGCACCCAATTGTATAAAACAAATAATTATAGACATGGAAAATCTAATAACCACGAATACAATAGTAGTGTGGGACCTCAATACCCCACTGTGACAAACAGACAGATCAACTACACAAAATATCAACACTGAAATACTAGAACTGAATCAAACTTATGAATGAATGGACTTGATAGATGTCAACACAATGTTCGACCCCACAAAATCAGAATACACATACTCAACCCATGTTTATAGCAGCACAGTTTTTAATAGCTAAAACTTGGGAATAGCCCAATTGCCCATCAACTGGAGACTGGATAAACAAGATGTGGTTTTTTTTATAAAATGGAGTACTACTCAGCCATAACGTACAAGAAACTAGAGACATTTATAGCTAACTGGATGCACATGGAACCCATACTTTTAAGTGAAATAAATAGGATACACATATGTAAATATTGAATACTTTCTTTGGTGTGAAAAACTAAAAGGGTAAGTAAGGATCAAAATTTATAATTGATATTGTGAAATAGGAAGAAAAGGTCTAAAGGAGTAGGGGAAGTGGGAGGGGTAGGGAAAAGGAAAGAACAGAAAAGAAAAAATATGAGAAAAGGAAAAAATTGAAACAAAGTCTTTATACATAGAGAAGGGTGGAGGAAGTGAAGAAAGGGAAGAGGAAAGGGGAAAAAATAAGAACCAAGATACGTCATGTAAAGGTACAAGATCCCAATGATGAATGTAACTGTATTGTATACATAAATTGTACCAATAAACAATGGAAAAAATAAATAAAATAAAATAAATAAAGGAGATCAATAGCAAAAGAAACCACAAGAACTCCATAAACATATGGAAATTGAACAACACACTTCTAAATAACCAATGGGTCACAGAGGAAATTAAAGAAGAAATAAGACAGTTCCTTCAATTAAATTACAGTGATAATACAACATATTGGAATCTATGGGACACAACGAAAGCAGTCTTAGGAGGGAAATTCATAGCAGTGAATGCTCATATTAGGAAAACACAGCAAGCTCAAATAAACAACCTAATGCTGAACCTCAAACTTCTAGAAAAAGAAGAGCAAGACAAACCTAAAGCTAATACGAGGGGGGAAGTTATAAAGATCAGGGCAGAAATCAATGCAATGGAGACTAAGAGAATGAAACAAAACATCAATGAAGCCAACAGTTGGTTCTTGAAAAGAATTCAAAACTTGACAAATTTCACCAACCTTATCAAAAAAAAAAAGAGAAAGGCCCAAATCCATGCAATTCACAATGAAAAGGGTGAAAATACAACAGACTGACCAGAAATACAGAGAATCATCAATACCTGCTTTGAAGACCTGTACACCAATAGATGGAAAACACAGAAGAAATAGACAGATTTCTAGATACATATGAATTACCAAAGTTGAATGAAGGAGATAAAAAAAATTCTAAACAACCCAATATCGACCAACGAAATTGAAAATGTAATTAAAAACTTAGCAACAAAGAAAAGCCCAGGCCCTGATGGATTCATTGCTGAATTCTACAAGGCATTTAAAGTGGAACCATTGCAGTTTAAACTCTTCAGTGAAATTGAAAGGGAAACAACACTTCCAAATTTATTCCTAGAAGCAAGCATCACCTTAGTACTGAAAGCAGAGAAAGACACAACCAAAAAAGAGAATGATAGGCTAATCTCTCCAATGAACATAGACACAAAACTCCTTAATAAAATACTGTCAAACAGAATGCAAAAGATCATCAAGAATATCATACACCCTGACCAACTGAAATTCATCCCAGGGATACAGAGATGTTTCAACATACCCAAATCAATAAATGTAATACACTATATTAACAGCCAAGGACAAAACCTATAAGATCATCTTAATAGATCCAGAAAAAGCATTTGACAAAACCCAACATCCATTCATGATAAAACCCTAGAAAAAATTGGAATAGATGGTCTTTATCTCAATCTGATAAAAGTCATCTATGAAAAACAACAACCAACATCATACTAAATGCTCAAAAACTTCATGCTAAAATTAGGAACAAGACAAGGATGTCCACTGTCACCAATCCTGTTCAATATAGTTCTGGAAACATTAGCCACAGAAATTAACAAGAGAAAGAAATAACAGGAATAAAGACAGGAAATGAAGAAGTCAAATTGTCATTATTTGCAGATGACATGATACCCTATATAGAAGACCCCAAGAACTCCACCGAAAGTCTTCTAGACTTAATGACCAAATTCAGTAAAGTAGCTGGTTACAAAGTCAACACACAAAAATCAATAACTTTCCTCTACACGAACAACAGACTCACTGAGAGAGAAATAGGGCAAACAATTCCTTTCACAATAACATCCAAAAAACTGAAATACCTAGGAGTCAACCTAACAAAAGAAATCAAAGACCTCTTCTCCAAAAACTATAGCACTCTTAAAAAAATAGATCGAAAAGAATATCACAAAATGGAAAGACATCCCTTGTTCTTTGATAGGAAGAACCAATATAGTGAAAATGACCATACTTCCAAAACTGCTATATAGATTCAATGCAATCCTGATTGAAATCCCAGCAGCATACTTCACAGACCTGGAGAAAACAATCCAAACATTCATTTGGAACAAGGACAGATCTAGAATAGCAAAAGTAATTCTAGGCAACAAATTCAAGTTGGCTATCACAATCCCCAACTTGAAACTATGCTACAAAGCTACTGTCATAAAAACAGCATGGTGCTGACAAAGAAACAGACCTGAGGACCCGTGGAACAGATTAGAAGATGCAGAAACAATGCCAGACACACTTAGCCATCTCATCTTTGATAAAGGGGCCAAACACCCTCACTGAAGGAAAGATAACCTTTTTAATAAATGGTTCTGGAAAAACTTTGTTTCAACTTGCCAAAGATTAAAACTAGACCCATATCTCTCACCATGCACTAAACTAAAATTGAAATGGGTCAGAGATCTAAATATTAAAACAGAAACACTAAACCTGCTAGAAGATAGGATAGGTAGAACACTTGAAGACATTGGCATAGGAAAAGACTTCATGAACAAAACTTCAGTCACAGGTGAACTAAAACAAAGAATCAACAACTGGGACCTCATTTTATTAAAAAGCTTCTACACAGCAAGAGAAACCACCAACAGAGTGAAGAGACAACCCAACATGTGGGGAAAAAATTTTACAAACTGTTCCTCAGACAAAGGTGTACTATCTAGAATATATAAAGAACTTTAAAAAAAAATCACACCTCCCAAATTTAAAGACTAAATCCAAAAATGTGCATCTGAGATGAACAGACATTTCTCAGACAAAGTAGAAAGAGCAAATAAACATATGAAAAAATATTCAACATCACTGGTCATTGGAGAGATGCAAATGAAAACAAAGCTGAGATTTCACCTCACTCCAGAAAGAATGGCTACTATCAAGCAATCAATGGATAACAAATGCTGGCAGGCTTATGGGGGAAAAAGAACCCTTCTCCATTGTTGATCAAAGTGTAGACTGGTGCAGCCACTGTTGAAATCAATATAGAGATACCTCAGAAAACTAGGATTAGAGGTCACATTTGACCCAGGTATTCCTGTACTGGGTATCATCCCAAAAGAATTAAAAGAATTATACTACAGCAATGTATGCTCACTCATATTTATAGCAGCCTAGTTTGTAATAGCTAAATCTTGGAAACAGCTCAAATGATGCCCATCACCTGGTGACTGGATAAAGAAGATGTGGTTTTTTTGTAAAATGGAGTACTATTCAGCCATAAAAATTATAAACTAGAGACATTTATAGCTAAATGTATACACATTTAGGCCATACTCTTACGTGAAATAAATAGGGCACTGATATGTAAATACTGACTAGTTTCTCTGGTGTGAGAAACTGAAAGTGTAAATGGGACCAAAATGTATAATAGATAATGTGAAATAAGAAGAAAAGTTCCTGGGCTGGGGATTTAGCTCAGTGGTTCTGTCACCTGCCTTGCAAGCGCAAGGTCCCAAGTTTGATCCCTGGTACCAAAATACATAAATAAATAAATGAAAGAAGAAGAAAAGAAGTTCCTAAGGAAAAGGGAAAGTATGAGGGGCAGGGTAGGGAAAAGGAAAGAATGGAAAGAAAAAATGATGAGAAAAGAAGGAAAAAAGGAAACAAAGTCATTTGTAAATAGGAAGGGGCAGGGGAGGTAGAAGGGAGGGAAGGGCAATGGGGATAAAAGAAGAACCTATATATATTATGTACAAGTACAAATTCCCAATGATGAATGTGATCAAAATGTATACCTAAAATGTACCAATAATGAATGTGACCATTTTTGTACTAATATGGTGTAGACTTACTTTCTGCAATACAGTAACTGGTAGAGTTCTGGAATATATAAGGAGGCCTCTTGGGTGAAAAAAGGAAGAGAATTAAATGCCCAAGGGACTTGGGCTCAAGGCATGTGCTAGTCACCTCTCTGTGGCTATGACAGAATACCTGAGAAAAGCAACTTTAACAGAAGAAAAGTTTATTTTGGCCCACAGTTTCAGTCCATGATTAATTGATTTCACTGTTTTAGAGCCTGTGGTGAGACAGAATATCACAGCAACAAAGCTCTTCACTTCAGATACCAGCAAAGACAGAAGAAGGGGTCAGGACTCAATATTGCATTCTAGGACACATCCCCAACCACCTAACTTCCTTCCACTAGGCCACACCTCTTGGAAGTTCCACAGTAGAGCCACAGGCTGATGACCAAGCCTTTAGCAAATGAGCCTTTGGGAGACACTTCAGATTCCAAGTACAGCAGGGCTCAATAGCATCATTTTTAAAAAATTTTAAAGCTATTGATAAATTCAGTTTCATAAAAACTGTTGATTGGGAGAAAATTTTTCTGCCTAAAAAATGTATAATCTATTACTGATGGAATTCTGTTCTAAAAAGAAAAATATTGCAAACCAGTTTCTAATTAAGAGGTCATTTAAAAGAAATTATTAAGTAAGTGGATTGCAAAATTATGTGCTTCAGCTATTCTTTAGCTAGTCTCAGCTACTGGTTTATGTAATGTAATATTAAGTAAAATCTCAAATGAAATCAACATCACAAAATATTCAAGTTAAAACTTAAACAATACATTTTTAATCTGGAAAAATGTTAAGTATTTAGATACCTTTTTCTAATTATTATCTTTTAAAATAATTATCAAACTCATATAGGCTTTCCTTTCTTTTTTATACATATCACTTTATTCTTAGCTATTTGTACTTAAATTGACTATTTTTAAAAATATTCTACCATCTTTACTAACTTACTTTTCTATTCTTTTACATGAATTGAAATTAAGCATTTGTGTCATAGAGCAAAATTAAATTACATCTTATCCCTGGAGCTCAAGTATAATTTAATTCTACATTTATTCATTTGTGAAATTTCTACATTTATTTGAAGTGTTATGTTATTCTGTAGTTTTTCCACCTTTATAAAGAAAACCATTTTACTAATTTTATCAAGATTTTCCAAAATCTATTTATACATACAAGATATTCAAAAAACTCCTCATACTATTTCTTCATAAATGTTAGTGTGCAACCAGGTAGAAAGTAGATATTCATGAGAATCACTTTGTGCAAAATTAAACTATAGATTCTTTATTATTCTTCATCACCACCTTAAATTAAGAGAAACTAATAATTTAATAATTCTAGAGAGAAAACTTGAAATTATTTTTTCTAATACATCTTTTTATAATTTAATAAAAGAAACTTAAAGGATCAAGAAAAAATAATTTCCTATTTAAGAGTAAAATTGTTTCCATAATGAAGACTCTTTTCTGAAGATCTTTCTATTACCTCCTTGTGGAAAATAACATTATAAGTAATAGGGTGTATGTGTGAGTGTGTGTACATGTGTGAAATAAGAAATGGGACTTTTTTATTGCCGCATAGAAATTATATATATTTATTAGGTACAATACATGTATATAACATGAAATAATTAAATCATGGTGATTAGCATTTCCATCTCCTTAAACATTTATTATTTCTTTGTGTTGGGAAATTTTAAACTCCTCTATTATAGTTATTTACAAAATGTATAATAAAATGTTATGAACTATAATCATTGCTGTAAAAAATTAGAAGTTATTCCTTCTATCCAACTGTATTTTGATTTCTGTTATCCAATTTTTATCCCTCTACCCCTCCGCTTCCTAACCTCTAGTGACCACTACTCTACCCTCTCCTCAATGAAATCAACTTTTTAAACTTCCATATATGAGCAATTTGTCTTTCTGTGCCTGCTTTATTTTGTTTTACATGTTTTCCAGTTCCATTTATGTTGCCCCAGTGACATTTTATTCTATTTTAATTACTAAATAATACTCCATTGTGTATATACATCCCTATTTTCTTTATACATTCACCCATCAGTGGACACTTCACTTGGTTCCATATCTTGACTATTATGAATAGTGCTACCATAAACATGGCAGTGAAGATATCTCTTTGACATATCAATTCCATTCCCCTCATAAATATGCACCCAATAATATGATAGCTGGATCATATGGTAGGTTTTACTTTAAAGTTTTTTTATTTGTAGGATTTTTTTAGGAACCTCCATACTGTATTATTTCACATTCCTATCAATATATAAGTGTTCTTTCTCTACATCCTCATCAGTATTTGTTATTGTTTTGTCTTCTTAATTATAGCTGTGATCTCTGGAGGAGATTATACCTGCATGCCAAGATGGCCTTTCTTAAATTCTTGCCCCTTCTAAAAGTTGTAAAAATAAATAAAACACACAGGATACATTTTATTTAAAAGTACATATAAAAGTATAGGGACAAATGTTCATTAATAGTACAATAAAATTCCAAATATTTAGTCATAAATGCCATACAGAAACAAAGGTTTCTCATACCATTTCAAATTCCTCATTTTTGAACTATCTTGATCAGAAAAAATGAAGAGAGAAACAGACAGCTTCTTGTCTTCCCTGCCCCCCCCCCAAACCTAGTAGGCACTAGGGCTTTGCTATGGCAATCTTAGATCTCTCAACTTTCTCAGGCTTTCAGATGTAGGAGTCATTTCTAAGAATGCCTATTAATGTCCTGAATACAGTACATGACTCCCTCACTCCATCTCAAAATTTTTGAGAAAAATTTCTTTACATGATGCTCAGTTTGGTTACTCTGTAATAGCCATCTATCGTCCCAATTCAAATATGTTTATATTTCAGTGCATTTCTGTTATCATAGCTGGATAGATTTTGTCATCAATTGAAAAAGCAATTAAAAAGCCAAAATTAGTAAATAGATAAACAGACATACACAAGATTTACTATGGGCAAAGGACATGAAAGAAAACCACTTGGGCTCTAACAAGGAAAGACATCATTTTCAAAAGCAAATACAAATGATATTTAATCTGAAGAAGGTGTGATCACCATTGGAATACAATTGTGTTTTTAAAGATATTAGAGTCTGGTTTTAAGGCGAAGAACTTTTGAGCATCATAAGAAATGGATCATCATTGGGAGGTATGCATAAGCCTATTTGACCACAGATCAAGGAAGAAGTTCTTGTTGGTGGGCAGCTAGAGTTGCAGTAGGTATTGGAGATATAAGCTAGTTATTAAAATATCATTGGTAAAGAATACAGTGCCAATTATTAGACTAACATAGCGGGATTATAAAATAAATACATAATACTGCCAATATGTTAAAGGAAAACAAGTCTAATCATTTCCATAAACTACACTCCACTGAATAACAGGGAAATTTTAATTTTCCAATTAATACCACTCATTGCAGTCACTTTTGATTTAACTAATCTCCTTTTATTGTGTATCAATCCTTTTCAAAGAAAGATACTTCATGAATTCTTCCTGTCCTTTCCAAAGATTGCCACAACAACATCTTCTATTACACTTGCTCTTTTTATTTTTTTTGCAGTACTGGGGATCAAACTCAGGACCTTGTGCTTTCAAGGCAGGTGCCATGCCATGGAGCTAAATCCCTGGCCCCATCCCACTTGCTCTTTCATGACAAACCTTTGCCACCCTTCAACAGCAACTGATGTTGAGGGTCTTTCTCAAATTTATTTTTTAAATTTTTTAATAACTGATACATAAAAACAAAATTTATACATATTTCTGGAGTATCTTATTTATATGGGCTCATAATCAAAATTTCTATAAAGAACTCTGGGAATTAAAGTGCATATATCTGACAAAACCCATATATATGTATGTTCAATAAATTGATTTTCTATTGTTCAAAGCTAAAAAGAACTAATTACTACACAAAATTGTGGCAATATGTTTACAATTAGAAAACCATAAAACTTGTCTTCCAATGAAAATATTTAATCACATAAATCAGTAATACGTGCTTTTGAATAAATTTTTCAAAATATGAATAACATTTCAATTTTTATCTTGCTTAACTTATGCTGTAATGTCATGTTTATGAGACCCTTGAAGGAAAAAGATTTAAAATTCACCAATATATTTTAAGCCACTAGAGGACAGAAACTCTGTATAACCATTCCATGTATCTTTCTCATCTTTGAATTTCCAGCATTAACATCTTGAATGAATGAATAAACATCCTCCAACACTTTTATTTCCTAATTAAGGAAACTGAGATCCAGAAAGGTCATATATTTTCTCCCCTTTCACTAAGAACAACTAAACTGTTGCTAAAATGAAAATGAATCTGTACTCAGCATGAATATTTCATTAACGCTGTTTAAATATACTCATGGTTAATCAGCTACATATACATTTTTTATATTTTCATTATTAACAGTTAAAAATTAGCAAGTATATTCAACTGTTTAATATCTTTTGTCTATATTGGTTACTTTTTGTATCAGTCAGTATTTACAAGAGAAATAGATATAACACAAGATATACAAATACATAAGAATTCACAAGATTGGTTTACAATGGCCACCCACAGGGTTGGATGAGGAAGAGTACAAAGGGTCTGTCTACACACTGGAGACGGAAGGATTTAGTCAAAGATCTGAAGCTCACTGCAGTGTCCTGTGCGAGTTCATATCAGGAGGCTGATGGGTCTGAGATGAAAGGCTGAAGAGTCTACACCCAGAAAGCTGAAGCATCGAAGCCAAAAGCTGAAGAGTCTGTGCTGGAAGCCAGGAGATGTCCAAGGGGAAGGAGAAGACTGGAGCTTCTCCAAAAAACAGAAGCAAATCCCTCCTTCCTCATTTCCCCTTTATACCATCCAGGCAATGAGGTGCCCTAGAGTGGGTCTTCCACATCCTAGAGTGTGAAATTGCTGAGCCGGTTTACCTAAGCTTCTCTTAATCAGACTTCTCAAGTTGACACAATCAATCAACCATCACACTTTGTTAGGAGCAATTCTACATAATCTTGGGGAAAAATCATTTGATTAGGCCTCGTTCTCCTGCATACAGGCCAGCTATGCCATGTCAAGACAACTCCATCTTTGCCTCCAGTCACAACTGAAACCTCAATGGTCCAGTGATGCTGTGATGCTCCAGGACAAGATTATACCAGCTGAAGGCATCCTGGGAGGAACAAAATCTTTATCTGCATAGTTCCTCATTGTTCTAGGATTTTCGCCACTGCCTTTTGAGTGGCCTTTTACATTTGTTACTCTCCCGATGTACTGAACTCTCTGCCCTGAGCCATCTGTTACATTTGTTTCTCCTGATGTACTGAATAAAAGTTTGGCAAGCTCAGGGGCTTTCATCTTTGCTGCCCAGAGCAGCACTGATCAGGCCCAAAGCTCAGCTTCTTCTTTAAGACTCATTTTTCTATCTTGTCTGTCTAATAAATTAATTCACCTTGTGCTGTCATGGCTCCCAGGAGACTAGAACTTACTGCAGAGGTTCTAGTAACATCCTCTTTCCTTGTTCCCTACAATACTTTTTCTTTGGATTAGAGAGGTAGTTATTAAAAGAAAAGGGAAAAAACGACCAGAAAACCAGAAAGACATACTCAGTATAAAGTATTGAATAGGTTTTGGACTTTTAACTTCGCTATACCCTAAGATAAAACTTTTTCTTCAGACTATAAGAGATACTTGAGTATAATCATATAATTTAAGTAACTATGCATATAACAGGTCTTTGGATAAAAGATAAATAATTTCATGATATTGAATATTAAGTTGTACCAAGAATCTAATTCATATTATTATATATTATTTACTATTTGTTTGCTATTCATTGAACAGATAGTGTTAAAGAAGAAATACACTTTAATGTTGACTATATTCAAACACCTTTACTATGGAATCTTGAAATTTTCAATGAAATCAACATGTATCTACTCTTGTTGGCATCCACAATCAAAGGGATAGAGTCACAGGGTAAAAGTAATTAAAATATAATTTAAAAGTGCTACAGTAGGCCTATATATACAATGCTTTGAGAGCAAACATTAGAAGTCATTCATTCTGCCTGGGAAAACTTTGGAAGTTGTTTGAGAGGAGCTTTTGAGCCAGGTTTTAAAGAATGTAGAGGAAGACATGAGATGAAGTAAAGTGGAAAAAGAAAATAAAACTCAAAGTCTATTAGAAAACATTCAAAATTATACAGAAAAGTAAAGCAACCTCAAGTATCAAGAACTTCCTGTAACTGTGTGTGACCTGAACGGGAGACACAGAGAATGGGAGTTTATGGATATGATTCTTTAAATAGAGATTGGGGTCAGGTATAAATGACTTTCTGCATCATGATAACGATTTTGGACTATATTTTATTGGGAAATAATGTCTAAGCAAGGGAGTAATATTATTTGAGTTATACATTAGAACAAGAATCAATTAGAGTAACAAAGAAACTGAAGGCAGAAAAGCTGTCATACAGCTACAAAAATAGGTCAAATGAGATGGCAAGAGTATACCAGAAAGAATGGAATGAGGGGACTAGATCTTAGATATCTATAAAGCATGCATTCTAGGGCTTGATGATTGCTGAACTATGCACCATGAAGGAAAGATGTGAATATAAATTCCTAAGCTGGGCAACTGAAAGGGTCTTGAAATTTTTAACCAAGTAGTATAGTAATATAAATGTGCTGAAAGAAAGAATCAGGGTGCCGTAGTATTTGTAAGCTAAACCAGAAATTATTTGAAATTTTAAAACACAACTTCTTTACTTTTTATTAACTGCTTGAATCAACCAGATGTATTTCCTCATGACTAAGAAAAGTTATATGAGGTCATATCAATGGCCTGATCAATAGTGTGTTCCTGACAACTCCATAAAGACATATTTTGATATCAACATATTTGAAATAAACAAAAGATGAGACAATGTAACTTGCCCATCTTCTCATAATGAAACTATAGAGAAGATAACTTATTTCTCAATTCTGATTCATCTTCCAAAGGTGAAACATTTATTAGTGTCACACTCTTTTTCTCCTTCTTACTCGTCCTGGGAGAACTGGGTAAAATAACCCAACAGTCTGAAGAGTCAGGAAGATCTGTTAGTTTGAGCCCTCTGAGAGGTACATGCAGGATGGAATTAGACATGCAATAGATTTATTGGTGAAAAAGCCTATGAAGGAGGAGGGGAATAAAGCAGGGAACAGGAGAGAAATTCTTTGTAATATAATACAGGTTGAGGAGAATAGGTTAAGAAGGGTTCCACATTATAGTGTCATTCCAAAAGAGGTTTGGCAAAACAAATGAAAGACCTTAAGCCAAAAGTTGCCCATTGGAGGGGTCTGTAGGAATGGGCCAGCCACAGTTCCCTACCAGGGCTCAGTCACAGGTAGAATAGCTGCAGAGCAATTGCAGTGTTGGATCCAGAGGGGCAGAACTGAGGCACAGAGTTAAGCTCCCTACTGCAAAAGATGTAAGCAGTGCATTCTCCTGGCTACTACAGAAGGACAAACTGGACACGTTACCTTGCTCCTTCCTCTGTCTTCTCCTTTAGGAGCTAAACTGCCCTCAAAAAATTATACTATTTACTGCTCCATGTCAAGACACAAAATTTACTTTATAGTTAATGGGCAAGGAAGCCCATGTTTATTTTTTTCCATGTTTATTTTTGAGAAGAAAATATTTGGGGCACATCATAAACAACCCATGGAGCCAGAGTCTTTATAGCAGAAGTGGGAATTAAAAGTTGAGAGACTGACATGTACAGGCTTCAGAATAGCTATGAAACCTGATTTCACTCTTGCCCTTGTCTATTGTAGAAATACATAGCAGGTATATAAATGTTTTCAAGGGTGCAATTTTTGTGTGTGTGTTTTGTTTCTCCACACTATCTTGAAAGGCCTTAGGCCTTATGCTTCCTGGTATTTTTTCACTTGGTGGTGGCCACACTTTACGGTAGCTTTCCTCATGGACATACCACCAGGACTAAATTGCATGTTAGCTAAAAGGAATATGGGGTTGTAATTTTCATCAAAGGATTGAACTGTAGTTTCCCAGGGCAGGCTCAGGACACAGGACTGTGCTTCGTGACCTTAATCTATACAGGTGCAGCTTCTCAAGCAAGTGTGGCCAAAGAAACAGTACAAGTGTAGTTAACAATCTTTCTGTACACAGAGGAAGACATTCACTGCGATTGCACTGAGAAGATCCAGCACATACTGCACCTGAATTTTATATGTGCTACACTATATTTGTAAGACTCTGGTTCCACATCATCAGTTTCCGGTGTAGACAGCACGGATAAAAGAAACATGCAAAAATAAAAGGCTTTGAATATGGACCTCCTCAAATAAAATGTGCTGTTGGCAGCTTCTATCCACAGCTAAGAATTTCTAAACTTTGAAAGCCAGCAGAAGTACCTCAAATGCTGCAATCTGGGAGGTGACACTACTCACAGGTGAATTTTCCCCACTATGCGTCATGACAAAATTAGCTTCTTGCTGATTTCTGCCACTTGAGTATATGAACTCTGACTGTAATAAACTGACTAGCATTTAGCAAGACTAAAACAAGACTATGTGTTCTGTTTGAGTTTCTTCATTCAGAAACCATTAAGCCTACACTCTGGCCTTTGACAAAGATATATTATTAGACAAGATCCTGGGTTCTGGATTCTAGGAACATTATTTTGTCATCTATAATTGATCTAGACACCAGAGATTGATTTGGCATGGACCTAGAGCTGCAATCATCTGGTGTGTCCTGTTTATCAACTGGACTTTTTAAAAGTACATTTCACAAATCAGTTGGCATTGGGCTAATACATTTATTCCAGTAAAAGATAGCCCATGCTGCTATTTTGAAAAGAAATCCATCTCTATCAAGTACTTAGAACCTCTCCAGCTGAAAGTGAGAATAATATTAAGTTTAAAAGAAAGGATTTATTTAACCTCCTACAATTCAAGGGAAAGAGAATTTGATTTTGGACTTTATTTCCTTCATGCTTCTCCCTAAATTTAAATTTATGGGCTAATTCTTGTCTGCTTACTCCTCCAGATCTACTCTCTACCTCCTTTGTGCCCAGGGTGCTACTTGGGCTCCTTTCTTCTCACTTCCCACTCAATTCAGCCAGTGGAAAGCAACAATAGGACAGGAAGAAAAGTAGTAGGTCAAGCAACTTCCGCTTGGTTTCTGCTTCTATAGGGATCCTTTATACAACTAGAGTAGCTATGATACCTGACTTCATTTTTGGCCTTGTCTGTTGTTCTGGAGGCTCTTCCTTCTCAGGCTTCTTCAGCTGTGGTATGGTAATGGTCTATTGATAACCCCATCTATTGATAACCCCAGAGTATTGTCCACCCTTGTTAGCTTTGTACACTGTGCCCATACAAGTGTGAACAGTTCCTTCATTAAACTTCTCTCAATTGTTCAGTTTGAGTGTTCCATCTGCTTTCTGCAGGACCAAGCGGATATAATTTGAAGGGGAATTAAGTCTGAAACTTAAATTTTTTTCTGAGAATTTTACAATAGGAGGGGGATAATATAAGATTTGTTATTTGCTTTCTTTGAAGAACCTCTACTAGGCCATTTTGGATAAGTGGATAGATATATTTGGGGTATAAAGTAGCACAGAAGTAAACTTCAGCTTTGGATAGGATGATGGCCTTGGAGGAGTTAAATTAATCCCTTATTGTAATAACCTATTTTAGAATATTCTGGATGTAAAATCTATATGGCTTACCAAGGATCAGAGTGGGTACCCAAAGGAACAATCACTAGGGCTTGCAAGGCAGCCTCAAAGAAGTAAAAGAAGAGACATCGTGAGAGTCAATACCTCTTTCCTGGTGGTATGGCCACATCTTTGATTGATCAAAGATTTAAAATCTAATCCCAATAGATTAAAAAGCAAAAATCTAGGACATTTTAGTGGTAAAGATGTTTATTACCCACTCCTGATGTTTTCTTTGATGCAGAGAGAACCTGCTATAAGTATTTCTACCCTCTTCACCTCTTCTTTCATTGATTTTCTCAATGACTTATATGACTGGTGACCCTGGAGGGGAAAACTGGGTATGCAAAGCCCTTTTGTCTGCTCTTTCCAATCTCTTAGATAGTCCTTACCTAGAGCAAGTTGGCAGTCAGCTCAGCTTCAGGCGCAGATTCCTGCCCCTTAGTTTATGGTATAGGGGAGGAGTTGCTGCCTTATTATACACACCTATGACCTAGTGAGAAATTTGCTTAATTCCAGAATTCATTAGCAAGAAACACATTTATCTGAAACTACAGGGCCCATTCTGAAATAGTAGCTCTATATGTCACAAAGATACTGTTTAAGACTTTTGTCTGTGTTCCTTCCTGGGGAAGTGAGAATATGCATTTATTACCTCAATGATTGCCAATAAATACAAATTTAAAAGTCTTTCAAATCAACTTCAACATTGTCCAATATGTTTTCTTAATAAAGTATGAGATAGTAGTATCAACTTATCAGCAAAGATGAAGTTGTTATTTATTTAGTTGTCTCAAAAGCTAGGAAGAAACTGTAGTGTACAGTGAAAATGCAAAAAAAAAAAACACTATATAACAATGAGGGAAATAATACAAATGATAGTTTCCTATTGTTTGAACCATTTCAAAATATTTATCCAAAATACACATTTTTAATTTTACTACATTTTAATAAATAATAGAAATTTCATGATGATTTTTTTTTTTACTCTTCTAACATTTCTGTTTCTTTTCCTTTGTCTAAAGGTCAAAATCTGAGAATTTCTCTATAGTTAACTGTAAGTGCTGATAACAGTGTCTCGTAAAATAGCTGCTGATACACTAGGTCATTATGAATGATAGATACATTGTATTCATAAAAGATTGAGACCTTCCCTACTTGGTGTTATGTTTGATATCCCAGGGACATATTCTAAAAGTTTTCACTGACAAAGATATGTTATTATGTGAAAATTATTGGAGTTGAAGGATGAAAATTTATACTTCAGAGAAATACTACTCTGTTAAATGACTGAAAAGTTGCCAGTACAGCCCACAGAAGTTATACTGAAAGATATGTGAAGAGAAAGACATGTTGGGGGGAAATTTTTCCTCACACAAATCACCATGGTGAGCTTAGCATCGGAGTGGGCATTTTTGTGGCAAATATCTTTTGTGGACTCTGATTTCCCAACAAGCCCTACTTTCATTAAGGTTTGAGCTAACCTGTGCCCAAGGCCAAGAATATAATGTCAACTTGTTCCAAGAAAGAAGTTATGCTACAATGTAAACAGCATGGGCCTCAAAGAGAATACACCGATTTACTGCAAAGTTCTGTCAAGGGAACCCAGAGATTCTTCACAGATTCTACAGTGAGCTACTATCTTAAAATGAGGAGACAATATTTGAGGAAGGAATGGTTATTTCATAAGCCAAGAGTGTTTGGTATTACCCCTTCACACTCATCAACCACAGAAGCTTTTATTAAACAGGTTCTCAATATCAGGAACTTTCTAAGAAAAGTAAATAGTGCTCCCAAGTAATATATAGTCTAGTTGAAGATACAGAACACAATAACATGATGAAGTGGAAGATATCATGTAACAATATGATGATGAATAAGACAATACTCATCTTAAGGGGAATATAGTGATGTCAGGCTCTTCTGATCATCCTATCAAGGGCATAGAAATAGACCATATCCTTAAGGAATAGGAGAGTTTTCTCAGAGAAAAAGCAGTTTTCCTAATGTCAATAATTGTTTTTTAAGAGGTTAAATTGAAGAATAGGGATGGAGAACTTGGCAATGGAATACACTTTACATTTTCTGCACAGAGAGATGTATGAAGAGGCCTGAGAACTATAAAATGGGTCCAGTGGCAGAGTTTGAGCTGCTTTGGTCAGAGGAGACTGACATAAAGCAAGCCAAAGAATAACCCAGGGCTGTTAGGAATTCTCTGATATAAACCTCTTGTATCCATAATGCTTCAGTAAAGACTAAGCAACAGTTAACATGGTCTCAAATGTATGGTGGATAATTAAGCCTTATGTACACATTTTGGAAAGAATGATACAAGGGAGAACAGTTCATCCAGAGAAGGGGTAAGTATGAGGGTGGGGAGGGGAAGGAGAGTCAGGAGAGGTGGGTGATGCAGCTGAACCAGGTAGAGAGGCTGTCTCATATGAACCAGGGGTCAGGAAGGCCTACACTCAGTGATGAAATGAAATGTGTGTTGGATTTTGTCAAATGCTCTTCTGCATCTATTAAGATGATCATATGATTTTTGCCCTTGGCAATATTGATGTAGTGTATTACATTGATTGATTTGTGTATGTTGAACCATTCCTGCATCTCTGGGATGAATCCCACTTGGTCAGAGTGTATGATCTTCTTGATGATCTTCTGCATTCGATTTGCCAGTATCTTATTAAGGATTTTTGCATCTATGTTCATTAGTCAGATTGGCCTATAGTTCTCTTTCTTGGTTAGGTTTGGGGATCAAGTTGATGCTTGCTTCCAGAAATGAATTAGGGAGTATTACTTCCCTTTCAATTTCATTGAAGAGTTTAAACAGTAGTGGCAATAATTCCTCTCTAAATTTCTTGTAGAATTCAACAATAAAGCCATGAGGTTCCAGGCTTTTCCTAGTTGGTAAGTTTTTAATTACGTTTTCAATTTTGTTGATTGATATTGGGTTGTTTAGAAATTTTAGTTCTTCTGTCAACTTTGGTAATTCACACGTATGTAGGAATTCATCCATTTCTTTTGTGTTTTCCATCTTATTGGAGTATAGGCTCTCAAAGTAGTATTGATGATCCTCTGGATTTCTCCTGGGTTCATTGTAATTTTACTATTTTCATTCCTAATTCTATGGATTTGGACCTTTTCTTTCCTTTTTGTGATAAGGTTGGCTAAGAGTTTGTCAATTTTGTTTATTCTTTTGAGGAACCAACTCTGCTTCACTGATTTTTTTGGTATTGTTCTCTTAGTCTCCATTGCATTGATTTCTGCACTGACCTTTATAATTTCCTCCCTTGTATGAGCTCTGGGTTTGTCCTGCTCTTCTTTTTCTAGAAGCTTGAGGTTCAGCATCAGGTTGTTTAATTGGGCTCACTCTGTTTTCCTCATATGAGTATTCACTGCTATGAATTTCCCTTGTAAGACAGCTTCCATTGTGTCCCATAGATTCCAATATGTTGTATTAACATTGTCATTTAATTGTAGAAATTGTGTGATTTCTTCATTAATTTTCCCTGTGGCCCATTGCTTATTCAGAAGCGTGTTGTTTAATTTCCATGTGTTTCTGAAATTCTTGCAGATTCTTTTGCTATTGATCTCCAATTTCATGGCACTATGGTCTGATAATATACAGGGGATAATTTCAATTCCTTTCCACTTACTTAAACATGTTCTATATGCAAGTATGTGGTCTATATTGGAGAAGGACCCATGTGCAGCTGAAAAGAATATGTATTGTGATTTTATGGGGTGGAACACTCTGTAAACATCTGTTAAGTTCATTTGTTCAAGAGTTTGATTGAGTTCTAGTATTTAGTTGTTTATTTTTTGTCTAGTTGATCTATCTACTTGTGGCAGTGGGGTATTAAGGTCCCCCACTACTATTGTATTAGTGCTTATTTGATTTTTCACGTCCATTAGTATTGGTCTTATATAGTTGAGCACAATAATGTTTGGTGCATATATATTAATGATTGTGATCTCTTCCTCTTGGATTATTCCCTTTACAAGGATGTAGGGTCCTTCTTTGTCTCTCTTAATCAATGTTGGTTTGAAATCCACTTGATCTACAAAAAGGATAGGTACTCTTGGTTTTCTGTGGGTTCCTATCGCATGGAGTATTGTTTTCCACCCCTTAACTTTCAGTCTATGGGATTCTTTTTGAATTAAGTGTGTTTCTTGTATGCAGCACATTGTTGGATCTTGCTTCTTGACCCATTCTGCCAGTCTATTTCTTTTGATTGGTGAATTTAGACCATTAATAGTGATGGTTATAACTGATACATATTGACTTATAATTGTCATGACTTTTTCTTTTTGTTGGATTCTCCCCCTTTATGTTTAATTTTTTGTTGTGCCTGATGGATTTATTCTGTTGGGGCTTCCTGGGGCTGTGATCCTCATTGTCTTTTCCTAGGATATTGTTTAAAAATTTTTTGGAGTGCTGGTTTGGTATTCATGAAGTTCTTCAGGTGCTCTTTGTCATGAAAGTATCATTTCTCCATCAATTTTGAAAGATAGTTTTGCAGGGTACATCAATCTGAGTTGGAGGTTGTTTTCCTTTAGGGCTTGAAACATATCACTCCAAGCTCTTCTTGCCTTGCGGGCTTTCCATTGTAAGTAACTCTGATGGGCTTTCCTTTGTTCCTTTTCTCTGTTGTAGAATTTTGTTCTTCTGTTGGGTTTCTGAAATCTTACCTGTTATATGCCTATGTGTAGTTTTTTTGATCATGACTAGTTGGAGTCCTATATGCATCACCTATCTGTATGTCAATTTCTTTTCCCATGCTTGAGAAGTTTTCTGCCATTACTTCTGTGAACAGTTTTTTATGTCATCTGCACTCTCTCCTGTTTCTTCATTGACTCTGATCAGTCTTATTTTATTCTTCTATCATCTAGCTTCTGCTGGATTGATTTCTCTTGGTCTCCCTTACTCTTTTTAAGAAGTTTTTCTTTTCCTGGTCACTAATTGCAATCCTGTCTTCTATGTCTGATATTCTGTCCTCACATTGGCTCATTCTGCTGCATAATCTATCAATGGAGTTTTTAATCTCCTAGATATCTGTTTGAATCTGTCTTATGGATTCCATTTGCTTCCTATGCTGGGATTCCATCATGTTCCTCAGCTCTTCTATTTTTTTTATCTATGTCTGCTCTAGATTTGCTAATCATGTTGTGCACTATGGGTACAATCTCTGTTGTTGTCTGAGAAATTATTTCTGATTTCATTTTTTCCTGATCCTCTTTCATTGTCAGTTCAGGGAGTCCAGGTGGTTAAGTACCACAATGTTCCATCTCAGTTTCCCTTTGGGGTTGCTTTAGGTGATCTGCAAGTCTGATTTTGAGACTTCTTTATGTGTCTCTCATTTCAACAGATGCAGCCTGCTGCACCTTTGTTGAGGTAACTATTTGCTCACCCAGTGGTCAGTTCTTAGCAAGCCACTGAGCAGTCTTTTATCTGTTGCTCATCAGTGCACCAATTCCTGGGTTCAGAATGGTTGCCTTCTGGATCCCTGAGCTGACCTGTTGTCTGGGTGGGCATCTGGAAGGGGCCTGTGCACACTTGGGATGGTATCTGGGCATCCCTCTGGCTGGAGCCTGCCCCCCTATGTAGCTGTTGTCTGCAAGGGCCTTTGGCTGGGGGCTGTGGACCCCAGACCCTGGTGTCTGAGCAGACTTCTGGCTAGGGTCTCTGTACACTTACCAATGGTATCAGGGCAAGCCTTTGGCTGTTGCTTGTGTGCCTGTGCAGCTCTTTTCCATGCAGGCCCTTGGCTTGGGCCTGTGTGACCAAGAGGCTGGGGTCAGGGTGGGGCCCTTGCTGGATCTGCCTATACCTGCACCATTCTGGTCCACACTGCTACTTGCCCAAGTACTGAATTCTTAACCATGTTTTATGCACAGTTCTGCATGCTTTTATATGGATTAACACTTTGACTTCTTTAAATAGGACCTCAAGGTAGATGTTATTACTGGGCCTCTGTTAATAAGGTTTAATTTTTTAATTAAATTGAGTAAATTTCATTAATTTACTCAAAGTGCACAATGAGAAGATGACAGAGCAAAGCCTAAACACAGAAAGTATGGCCCCTTTACCATGTCCTGCCTACCAAGGAACAATAAGCAGATGTATTTTGCTAAAATTTTTGATGAAGGGATGAGGGTATAGCTTGCCTAGCATGTGTGAGCCCCTGGGTTCAATCCTCAGTACTGCAAAAAGGAAAAGGGTTGATAAAAAATAGTGATAGATGAAGTTGACAAGATGGATTAACAGGTCTGTAATGCATTAATACAACATTTGTACTTAATTCTTCCATGTGGAGCTAGTGAAGAGCTTGAGAAATTGATTCAAATAAGGCTTTTCTTCACACAATTTATGTTTGAGAGTGGCATGTAGGAGGAATGAGAATTAGACTGATGAGGTTGTTTTAATCACACTGGTTTATCATCTCAAATTTATTTTGTTTCCTCTGCTCTGCTCAGTGGTATGAACATCTGTGACAGTTTTAGAAATTGTTTGCAAATAAGACTTGTAGAGAATAAGATTGACAATCAGAATACAGAAAAAAATAACCAGGCAGAGAGGATATGCATATGTATTTGTATGAAATAGTATTTTTTGTTTAGAGATGTGTCTATGAAACAAAACCCCAAAGCAGTATGTGAAAGCCCACAGGAAAGGATTGAGTTTAAAATGAAGGGAGAGAGGAACAATGGGGGCAGGAAACGAGATCAGCATTGTAGGAAACATCAAGTCTGCTGCTTCTTAGGGGAATGGGGCCCAGTGGATAGAACTTGGAAGCTTTGTTTCAAAATAAGAAACATTTACAACTATCTAAAGGCCAAACTGACAATGTGATTCTATGACAGCTGAGTCCCAAATCCTCCTATTTTAAAAATTCAACCTGTTGAATGTTGTACAAAAATGAGAAAGAAGCATAGCTGCTGATTATATATATATGGAAAGAGAAAGAGAGTATTGTGTTCAGTAGAAGGAAGAGCAGCATATACACTGTATGTGCTGTGGGTAGACTGATGAGAGATGGAGAGATTGGCACACTAGATTTATAGGTATTTTAACTAGACAAATATATACATAGACAGGCAGTAAGTATCATTACATTCTTTTAGCAAATGTCCCAGTTTCCAAAGTGTAGAAGTCATAATTGAGATAAGACTGTAAGAGTTAAAGATATATTTGAAGAATAATTTACATGGTCCATGTACTAGTAAGTGAGAAAAGAAAAATGATTGAAATCTTTAGTTATTATTTCTGACATC
Source organism: Heterocephalus glaber (assembly GCF_053883595.1). Classification (NCBI taxonomy): domain Eukaryota; kingdom Metazoa; phylum Chordata; class Mammalia; order Rodentia; family Bathyergidae; genus Heterocephalus; species Heterocephalus glaber. The sequence continues at coordinate 25,727,155 of NW_028258344.1, read as the reverse complement.
TGGATTTGGACAATTAGTATTTGTTCTTGAATGTGGAGTTGTCTACTATTTTACATTACTAAAATGTCTAGAGAGTACTGGAGTAAAGAGAGATAATTTTTCCCTAAAAGAAAAAATATAATTATTTGAAAATATCTGTTTTTCCACATGGCATATGGTAGCATGCATTTCTTTTACAAGTATCAATATTTGAGACATTCTATATCAAATGTAATGTTTTATTTGTCATTTTTTCATGTTCTAGGATTTAAATTAGTATATAATATAAAACACAGATTATATTCTTTAAAATTTAAATTATATCAAGTTGGACATTTAAAAAGTAATTTCTTGAAACTACATAAATAAATTCTTAAAGTTGTAAATATTCCATATATATATATATATATATATATATATATATATATACATACATACATACATATGGGCTTCACTTGCCTTGCATGGAAAGATTATATTTCATGGTAGCCCAAATAAAATTCTAGTAAAGAATCAGACACCTGTCTTCTGATGTTTATGTATAATTTTGAGAAAAATGTTAATTTTTGCAGATAAACAATATGAATATTTTTACTCTTAAATTATTTCAGCAGAAAGAAAACTAAAGGCTTTTTTTGTTTTTTGTTTTTGTTTTTTTGGTACCAGGGATCAAACTCAGGTCCTTGCGCCTGCGAGGCAGGAGGTGGAACCACTGAGCTAAATCCCCAGACCCTAAAGGCTTTTTTTAACTTAAGAGTTTTTAAATTATATTATGAGGTCATTATTTCCAGAGAATAATTCCTCTTCCCAATTGCCTGAAGCCACTGCCATAATAATTTGATTTAGATTGGAAAAAACAATCAAAGTATTTTCAATTAAAAGGCATATTTCATTTTCCCATGCCTCTATTTTCTTAATTTCTTCTAAAACTCATTACAAACTAAACAATTTTATTCAGCCCAAGCAACTTCTATAAAAATGGTCAAGGATTATAATTGTGAAGTTTCAATGTTGTCCATCGTTTTCTTGAAAGAAAAATATTAACAGATTAAAAACTCTAGCTTTTTGGAATATTAACTTAAAGCAATACATCTCCTTTGAAAATCAGATAACTACCGCTTGTACTCATGATCAGTAAAATACAGCGCTATTAAAATACATTTTGTAAGACCCAAATATATCAAGAAATATGATTATTATTAAACAACCAATGAGAGCAATCCAAAAGAAATTACAAAAAAATTACTATAATAACAGATGTGTGGATTTTTAAAGTCAGCAAAATCAAAATGCATTCTTCCAAATATGTACTCTTTTAAACCTAAACCATAATTTCAATAGAAATTCAATAGAAATATCTTCTGAAAATTTAGTAATCAACCAGGATTTTTTTTAAAATAGTGTGCAAGGGCCAAAAAAAAGTTTATACTTTAATAAATAATTGTTTAAATAAAGATCTGATGAAGGAAAGGAAAATTTTAACTAGAATTTAACTAATTTAACTAGAATTCTTAACTGCAAGTATTTCATCAAGCAATTTACAGATGTAATTATCTCATTTATTCATTTCAATAATTCAGGAAGGGTGTTATTATTGCCTATATTATATGGATGAAGAATATGAGGCAGAAAACAGGCAGGTAATTTTAAGGAGACACATACAGGTTGTGGCCACAGAAATTTGAGGTTCAGATCCACATGAACAGAGAAGAGCCACATAATGATTTTTAAAAGATAAAAGTAAGTTTATTTTTAAAAGTACAGCAGATATGAGCATAGTCAAATAATATATTACCACACAATGAAGCGGGAGACAGCACCAAAGATGAAGGGGGATCCTCTAGGGAAAGATCTTGCATGAGACGCAGCCGTTGGCAGACAGGAGAGAAAATGCCACACCACATGTAGTTTCTCAGTTTCTTTGGTTTTGTTTTTTGGTACTGGGGATCAAACTCGGGTTCTCACGCTTGCGTAGCAGGCAGCGAAACCACGGAGCTAAATCCCCGGCCCTCTCAGTTTCTTAAGTACAAACAAAAATGACTTGGTGCCAATAGACCTGAGGAGCTGGAATGATCATTCCCAGGCTCGGCTAGACTCAAGGACACACACACTGATAGCACACTCAAGGCTATCTGTAAATAGAGTATAGAAGGATAGGGTAAGAATTTGAAAACAGATGTAAATCCATAAACCTTCTTTTATTGATATGTAAATTTTTTAATCAATAGCATAGTTGGAATCAAGTCAATCAAAGTCAACATTGAAAAGGATGTGGAGAAATATTATCCATGCAGCCAGTTTAGCATAATTTACCAGTATCTATAAAAATTCACACAAACCTAGCATTGTACTCAGTAATTCACTTTTAGGAATCCATCCTATGGAAATTCTTGCTATGCATAATTATGCCATTGCAGCATTACTTACAACTGCAACAAAAATAGGAATATCATGATATCCACTAATTGAGAAATATTTCATAAAATTCTTCCTTAAAGAATTGTTCATAGTAATAAAAGAAATTATGGAAAATCTATATGTACTTGCATGAAAAGATCTCTAAGATATGTTTTAAGAGTAAGAGCAAGGGCTGGGGATTTAGCTCAGTGGTTCTGCCACCTGCCTGGCAAGCTCAAGGACCTGAGTTTGATCCCTGGTACCAAAAAAAAAAAAAAAGAGTGAGAGCAAAACAGAATGTTAAAATAATATGATCTCACTTAAATATGTTAAAATTACAAATAGGTGATGAATGATACAAAGATGATAAAAGATAGATTGAGAAGAGATATTCCTATTATCCAATGATACATGTCTTTTGATTTCCTCCCCATGGCTTATTTTTTCTTTCTAAAAAGAAAACTAAGAAATAAACTAAGGGTCAAAAACTAAGAAATAAACATCTCCACGTCATCCTCACAGGTCTATTAAAGCTCCAGGACTAAATCCACTCCTGCCATATTAATTACAAAGTACATTTGACATTTACCATTTTAAAGCACTTTCACTAATTACCTGATCTGACCCTCACAATAACTACCATCTGTATGACTTAGAACAGTTCAACTCTATTAAAGTTATATCATCATTCCACTTTATACAGTCTACTATGAGCCAGGTTTTCAGAGTGTTATCACGTTAGAGAGATGAACTAAATTAGATAAAGAAGCAGCTAGAGTGCATTGCTGGTAGAGGTAGTTAAGTATTTAAATATGTGTATAAATAATGTTATTTAAAGAAAATGTGAGTAGGTGCTATTAGAAAGGTATAGAAAAAGGTGAAAACTGTTGTGTAAGTAATCTGTAAATTTTAAAGAGTCTTCTGTCATAGTTTAAACCCTGAATTTAAGTCATTCATATAACTGTCCCTGCTCATTTTTCAATAGTTCTTTTGAAATTTTATTGATTCTACAACATTCTGTGCTGCGAAATCAAGAGGCAAGGACATGTGGTTAGAGGCAAGTAGATTTGATTTCTGGGCAAAGCTGTTCCAATTACTAGCTCTTTCACTGGGAGAGGTACTTCTCTCCTTGAGCTTCTGTGTGGTAAACTATAACTTCTAAAAGTAGTCTCAGCAGAGTTTCTTTTCCAACCTTGCCAAACCTCCATTAAGTAAAATCGATTTCCCCTCTCCTTGAAATTGGCTATTCCTCATAGTCATTCAATAAATGGAATGTAGCAGAAGGTAATACTGCCATAATGTTTAAATCTGCTCCTAAAAACTGAGACCACTCCCCTCATACACCTTTTGTCTTTCTCTCTACTCTCAACATTAGTACTCACCTTGGTAATCCATCTGCTTTGTTTTTAGAGAATGAAAACTAGCCTATGTGAAAATATCACAAAGAAGCCTTAAGCATTCAACTAGCAGTAAGCTACTAGATTTATGGGAAAAGGAGCCTTCAGATGACCACAGACCCTGCCTTCAAGTCTTCCATCTGAGGTCTCTGATACTATAAAGAGACAAGCCAACGCTCTCTGAATTTCTGATTCATAAAAGTCACAACCATTAAAAAAAATCAGATCCATTTGTCTGAACTACATGGTTAGGTTGAGTCATAGCAACAAACCTACTTCTGTAGTACCAATTTTCTGTATTATTTTCCCTTCATTAGCACCAACTACTTGACACATACACTAGCAAAAGTCTAAAATAATGCAAGCAGTGCCTGAGACAAGGTTTATTATAGCTCATAGTTTCAGTCCATAGGTTTGACCAAGGCAGAAACATCATGTTGGAGGGGCATGGCAGAGGAATGCCACCCACCTCATGGTGGCTGGGAAAAGAGAGAGAAAGAACAGAGCCAGGGAGCATGAGAGAGTGGAAGCAGCAGGGGACAAGAATACATCCTTCTAGATCATGTCCTCAGTGACCATATCTTCCATCAAGACTCTAATTTTTTTGGCAGGGTGTGGTGACACATACCTGTAATCCCAGCACTCAGGAGCTTGAAGCAGGAGGATCTCCATGAATTTGGGGCCAGTCTGGGGTATATAGTGAGTTCAAGGCCAGCCTGAACTACATAGGGAAACCCTGTCTCAAAACAAGAGATTTTTTTAAGTGAACACCATTAACATAAAGGTAGTTTGATCATGACAAGGATGAGTCAATATCTGTCAATTATAACTATCAATGTCAATGGGCTCAATTCACCAAGCAAAAGAAATAGACTGGCAGAATGGATTAAGAAGCAAAACCCAACAATATGCTGTATACAGGAAACACACCTAACTCAAAAGGAAATCCATAGACTGAAAGAAAAGGATGGAAAACAGTACTCCACGCAACAGGAACCCAGAAAAAAGCAGGCAGAACAATCTTATTTGCAGACAAAATTGATTTCAAACCAAAACTAATTAAGAGAGACAAAGATGGTCACTACATTCTTGTGAAAGGAACAATCCAAGAGGAAGAGATGACAATCCTAAATATATATGCACCAAATACAAATGCCCCCAACTATACAAAACAAACATTAATGGACATGAAAAACCAAATAAGCACTAATACAATTGTAGTGGGGGACCTCAACACCCCTCTATCACAAATAGACAGATCATCTAGGAAAAAAATTAACAATGAAATTCTAAAACTGAATGAAGCTATTGAACAAATGGACTTAATAGATGTTTACAGAGTGTTCCACCCCACAAAATCAGAACACACATTCTTTTCAGCTGCACACAGGTCATTCTCCAAAATAGATCACATGCTAGCTCATAGGACATATCTAAGTAAATGTAAAAGAATCAAAGTTATCCCCTGTATATTATAAGATCATAGTGCAATACAATTGGAGATCAATAACATAAGAAACGGCAAAACACCCACAAACACATAGAAATTGAACAACACCCTCCGAACAACCAACGGGTCACAGAGGAAATTAAAGAAGAAATTAGACAGTTTCTGCAAGTAAATTAAAATGCCAGTAAAACATACAGGAATCTGTGGGACACAACGAAAGCAGTTCTACGCGGGAAATTCATAGCAGTGAATGCCCATATTAGGACAACAGAGAGAACTCAGTTAAATAACTTAATGCAGAACCTCAAGCTCCTAGAAAAAGAAGAGCATAACAAACCCAAAGCTCGTACACGAAAGGAAATGATATAGATCCAAGCAGAAATCAATGCAATGGAGACTAAGAGAATGATACAAAAAAAGCAATGAATCAAACAGTTGGTTTTTTGAAAGAATAAATAAAATTGATAAACCTTTAGCCAACCTTATCAAAAAAAGGAAAGAAAAGGCACAAATACATGCAATTAAGAATGAAAAATGCAAAGCCATAACAAATCCAGCAGAAATCCAGAGAATCATCAATACCTACTTTGAGAACTTGTACTCTAATAAAATGGAAAACACAGAAGAAATGGACAGATTCGTAGATACATACAAATTGCCAAAATTAAATGAAGAAGATACAGAAATTCTAAACACCCCAATTACAATGAGTGAAATTGAAAATGTAATAAAAAACTTACCAACAAAAAAAGAGCCCAGGTCCAGATGGCTTCACTGCTGAATTCTACAAGACATTTAAAGAAAAACTATCGCCACTACTATTTAAACTCATCAAGAAAATTGAAAGGGAAGCAAGGCTTCCAAATTCATGCCTGGAAGCAAGTGTTACTTTGATTCCAAAACCAGGGAAAGACCCAACCCGAAAAGAGAACTACAGACCAATCTCCCTAATGAACACAGATGCAAAAATCCTCAACAAGATACTGGCAAACAGAATATAGAGGGTCATCAAGAAGATCATACACCCTGACCAAGTCAGATTTCTCCCAGGGATGCAAGGATGATTCAACATCTGTAAATCAATAACTTTAATACACTATATTAACAGAGTCAAGGACAAAAACCACATGATCATCTCAATAGATGCAGAAAAAGCATTTGACAAAATCCAACACCAATTCATGATAAAAACGCTACAGAAAATTGGAATAGAAGGTCTTTATCTCAACCTGATTAAGGCTATCTATGAAAAACCAACAGCCAACATCATACTAAATGGTCAAAAACTGAAAACTTTCACACTAAAATCAGGAACAAGACAAGGATGCCCACTATAATCACTCCTGTTCAATATTGTTCTGGAAACATTAGCCATAGCAATTAGACTAGAGAAAGAAATAAAAGGAATAAAGATAGGAAAGGAAGAAGTGAAACTGTCATTATTTTCTGATGATATGATACTTTACATAGAAGACCTAAAAAACTCAGTCAAAAGTCTTCTAGACCTAATTGACAGATTCAGTAGAGTAGCTGGATACAAGATTAACACTCAAAAAACAATAGCCTTTTTATATGCAAATAGCAGAACCATTGAGAGAGAAATTCGGGAAATAATTCCTGTTACAATTGCATCTAAAAAAATGAAATATTTAGGAATCAACCTAACAAAGGAAGCAAAAGACCTCTACACTGAAAACTACAGCACTCTGATGAAGGAGATTGAAGAGGATATAAGAAAATGGAAAGATATCCCTTGATCCTGGGTAGGAAGAACCAATATAGTGAAAATGGCCATACTTCCAAAACTACTATATAGATTCAATGCAATGCCAATTGAAATGCCAACAATATACTTCAGAGAACTAGAGAAAACAATTCAAAAATTCATTTGGAAACAGAAGAAACCTAGAGTAGCAAAAGCAATTCTAGGCAACAGAGACATGGCTGGGGTATGACAATCCCCAACCTGAAACTATACTACAAAGCTACTGTGATAAAAACAGCATGGTACTGGCAAAGTAATAGACCCGAAGATCAGTGGAATAGATTAGAAGATGCAGAAACAACTCCAGACATACTCAGCCACCTCATCATTGACAAAGGAGCCAACCACCCTCATTGGAGGAAAGATAGCCTATTTAATAATTGATGTTGGAAAAACTGGATTTCAACCTGTCAGAAATTAAAACTAGACCCATACCTATCACCGCACACTAAACTAAGATCAAAGTGGATTAAAGATCTAAATATTAAGTCAGAAACACTAAACTTGCTGGAAGATAAGTTAATTAGAACTCTTGATGACATTGGCATAGGAAAAGACTTTATGAACAAATCTTCAGTAGCACAGGAGCTAGCACAAAGAATCAACAACTGGGATCTCATCATATTAAAAAGCTTCTGCACTGCAAGAGAAAGTACCAACAGAGCTAAGAGACAACCTACAATGTGGGAAGAAATATCTAGCAGCTATAGCTCAGACAAAGGTCTACTATCAAGAATATATAAAGAACTGAAAAAAATCAGACCTCCCAAATTCAAAGACCCAATTCAAAAATGAGCAACCGAAATGAACAGACACTTCTCAGACAAAGAAGTAAAAACAGCAAGTAAATATATGAAAAAATGTTCAACATCACTGGTCATTTGAGAGATGCAGATGAAAACAACACTGAGATTCTACCTCATCCCACAAAGAATGGCTGCTATCAAGAAATCAACCAATACAAATCCTGGCGGCAGTGTGGAGAGAAAGGAACCCTTCTCCATTGTTGGTGGGAATGTAGATTGGTGCAACCACTGTGGAAATCAGTATGGAGATACCTCAAAGAACTAGGACTACAGGCCCCATTTGACCCAGCTATTCCCCTACTGGGAATCTTCCCCAAAGAATTAAAAGAATCATACCACAGCAATATATGTGCACCTATGTTTATAACGGCACAATTTGTAATAGCTAAAGCTTGGAAACAGCCCAAATGTCCATTGACTGGAAACTGGATAAAGAAGATGTGGTTTTTTTATAAAATGGAGTACTACTCAGCCATAAAGAATGAGAAGCTGGAGACATTTATAGCTAAATGGATGCATATTGAGGCCATACTCTTAAGTGAAATAAATAGGACACACGTGTAAATACAGAATAGTTTCTCTAGTGTGAGAAATTGAAAGTGTAAATAAGGATGAAAATGATTAAAATGAATAATTGATAATTTGAAATAAGAAAAGGTCCAAGCATTTGGGAATGGTGGAAAGGAAAGGGAAAAGGGAAGAAGGGGAAAAAAAACATTATGAGAAAAAAAAAATGGAATCAAACTCTGTGTAGATAGGGAAGGGTGGAGGGGGTGAAGGGTGCACAGGTAATGGGAGAAAAGATAAAAACTAAGTTGCCTCACGTCCTGGTACAAACACCCAATGATAAATGTAAATGTATTTTATACCTAAAAGTACCAATAAATATATATATATTTTTAAAAAAGAATTGAAAAAAAAATAAAGGTAGTTTGGGGAAAAACTAATATATATATACATATATATATAAATATATATATGTATATATATGATGTGCATGCACATGTGTGTGCTTGAGACAGAAATTGAAAGAGAGATTATTACCCTAATTTATTTACTTTTTAATAAAATGCTCACTTCCCTGAGTAACTATAGTAGAATATGGTACCTGTTATGATTCCATCTAAAATGTCCCCCCAAAGGCTCATGTGTTCAGAGGTGGGGATTTGAGGAAGAGATTAGATTATCGGGTGTCATACATGTTAGTGCATTGAGTTCATAGCTGGATGTGCTGATAGGAGATAGAGTCTCTGTCTAAAGTGGAATGTCATGGACCCTAGAAGGGGGTTGTAATTTTGGGGGGAGTTGTTTTGAGACAGCATCTCATTATGCAGTTTAGGCTGGCCTCGAACTCACTATGTATCCTAGGCTGGCCTCAAACTCACAGTGATCTTTCTGCCTCAGCCTCCTGAGTGCTGGGATTACAAGCATGCACCACTACACCTGGCCCTAGAAGGGGTTTTAGGCATTACATGTGTTACTGGCATGGTCAAATCAGCTAATCAACTGTAGACAAAATATAGAATTAACAGCCTCTAGGCAAGAAGAGATAAACACTATAAACACATTTAGAATATATAACCCAAACAGAAGCATTAGGAATATGAGAAACAGGGGTCCTGGAAATGGGAGGAGTAAAGTCAGGACTTCCCTAAAGAGACTGGGTGGAGCCAATTTATTTCCTGTGACCTTGTCAGCTCACTCTTGGTGCTTTTTGAGATTTTGTTCTATTTGTACTGGATGATTCACATAGAAACAACACTCCATTTGTAGAGACACACAAATTTTTCCCTGAGCAGCCACTAAAAGATCAAGTGCTCTCTGGTTTTGTAAAATGATTGGAGCCAAGGAATTAACTTTTTGGTCTAGTGAGTCTAAAGCCCAGTGGATGATGCCTAAGGACAGGGCTAACTCTTGGGAGAAAATTGAACTGAGAGTTATCTCAGCAATTCGAGTGCCTGCCACACCAATGACTGCTATCCGAACAAGAGTGGGAGTTAAAGTAGGAAGTCACTTGAAACAGAGTAATATCTCACCACTGGCATAGCATAGGAGTTGCATCATTAGCAAGCATTAACATAGAAGTCACTGTGCTTATGGAGCTCACCCATCTTGGAGGCAAGGAAGAGTAATCCTGGATTCTAAAGATGAATTTAGTCCTGATGGAGGGGGGAGAACTGTGGTGAGTGGAATTTAAACTACCACCGTGTATTTGAGGCTTTGTTCCTCCTTGATGACTATGAAAGATTTGTAGGTGTTACTTGTCAGTCCTATGCCTCAAAGGTGGATAGCCTGACTGACCTTTCCTTGAGGAAATTCTGGGAAGGATTTTAGGTGTAACTACCTGGCCTGTTGGAGCTATCAAGAACTATACAATGATCTTCCCCAGGCTCCTAAGTTAAGGTGAAAATCCAGGGATATGATTATCATGGGAACTTCAACAAAAGTATTTGTTAGAAGAGTCTTTAGAGTAGGTAGCTTTACCCAGAACAGTGACAGTGTAAGACTTGAGTTTGTGGAGAGGTCATGTTTAGACACAGGGTACCCAAATTTGGGGTTGAGATGCTGGAGAATAAGGGACACCACAGGCTAACTTGGGGCTTGGGGTCCAAGGTGTGACTATGTAGGGTCAAAAGGTATAAGACTGGATAGGAGGTGGAATTTGCAAGCGAGCACAATGGGAAACCTGGAGACAATAAACTTAGGAAATCTAGACCATAACTTTTCTTGTGATTTTCTCTCAGATCCTTGCTGCTAGTTTCTTGCATCCAGCTCATGTCTGGCTCACCCACTGTATTATATTCTTGTCCCCAGTTCCTTGCTCTTTCTCTGGTTCTCATCTTGCTTCCAGCTACCATGAGGTAAGCAGTTTTTCTCTGCCATGCCTTTCTGCAATGATATTTCTGCCTTAGACCCAACCAACCATGGACTGAACCCTCTGAAACTGTGATCCAAAAGAAACTTCTCCTCCTTCAAGTTGTATATGTTGATATTTAGTCTCAGATATGAGAAAGCTAACACAGTTCCCAAAGCAGTTCCTAAACTGAAGTTACCTTAAATAGGTTCTCTCATAACCTACCTGGAAATCCATGTTTGCTCCTTTTCTCTTATACAATAGCATTTCTTCTGTTCATATTCAATGTAGGGTAGCATATGCAATCATTCCCTTGGTTTCACTAGTATCTGATGGAAACTAAAAATATAAAACATGTCTTAGTTACTTTTCTCTCATTGCTGTGACAAAATATGAAATATCAAATTAAAAGGGGAAAAGGTTTATTTAGCTCACGGTTTGTAGCCATAATCCATAATCAGCTGGCTCCAAGACAGGGTGGCACATGATGGAGGGTCAACAGTTCACAGTGGCAGAAGACACCAAAAGCAACAGGGGAAACCTAATAGTGTATTTCTGCCCCTTTTATCTTATCCATTCTACCAGGATTAGGGTGGTACTAAACCAAGCAGTGGACTGAATTAGTAATCACACACCTTTAGTCCCAGCATCACACACTCTTGATTCAGCTACATCAGAAAAAGCCCTACGACTGCAGGAGTCTTGGGGGAACATCTAGACACAGGCCGTAACAAAACATTCCCTTATTCAACCAATATATATTAGTCTAGCCTATACTACAGATACTAAAATAGACAATATTGTATAGTAGTTAAGAATATAAAGCCTGGAGCCAGATTGTTTAGACTCCAATAGTGGTTCCATTTCTTATTATCCACCTAATCTTTTGTATAATGCTTGTTAAGCCTAGATTTCCTCATATGTAAATGGATAAAATAATGTAACATTGTCATGGAGATTAAATAACTCAAAATAAAGGTCAGAGAAGAGTGTGTGCTATATTTAGCTATTTTATAAGGGTTGGCTATTATTAAGATCATTGTAAGGCTAAAATCATATTGGCAAGTTCCTTAACATGTTTCCTATCAGAAATGGGCTGGCCTTAGGGAAGCATTCTTAATGGATAGAATGTGGTGCCTTTCAAGGCTGGTTAGAAAAAGTGATACAACTTCATTGTATCCTCCTTCTCTCTTAAGATGTTCAACTTTGTAACCTAGTCATTATGTTATTAGGAAACAAGAGACAGGCACAAGGAAACGTCTACTCTGCCCAAAGGCCCCAGCCAAGTTTCCAAGGAACTTGAGCATTAACTGGCTGACATGCATGTGAATGAGCCTCCAGGTACCCCACTCCCCAGACTCCAAACCATCCCAGGTATTGCTGAGAACAAGGCTGAGCTGTGATTCTGAACTTGGTTGAGTTCATTGATGGGAAGCACATAGACAAGAGGCCTCACAAATCACCTCTCTTCCTTCAGTTTTGCCTCCCTACTATTTATTCATTACCTCAGAGACAGAATAATCTACCTGAAATGCGAGTCTGATGCTGGGTGTGTTTCCTTATTTTCCCATTGAGCATTCCCAACAGGTAATATTTAAGCTTCTCAGCCTAGCTTTCAAGGCCCTTGATGCTCTGATCCTCTCTTACCTCTGCTCTATTCTGAGTCTCCACATTCTATGCTCTGTGGATGCTCTGAACTTTTTTTCTATTTCTTTACTGATAGTTTCCATGTAGTGTTTCAGCCATGGACATGTGAGTTTTGTTTTCGAATGTTTGAAAATAGGGTAAATCTTTAAAATAGAATTATTAAAGGAGTGGCACAGGAATGATACAGGGAATCTCATAGAAAGCTACCTAGGCATCTCATTTATCTAGCTTCTTTCTCTGAAGAGCTGGTAAAAAGAATTTTCTGAGTAGCTGGCAAAAAACACTCTCTCTCTCTCTCTCTCTCTCTCTCTCTCTCTCTCTCTCTCTCTCTACCCCTCCACGATATCTAGTTCCCATCATTACTTCATTACTCCCCCTGGTGAGCCACCTCTCTTTTACCAAATTATGGTGTTTACTGCATCTTACAATTAGTGCACCATGTGATTAGTGATCTAGCTCTTCCCAATTATACTGTAAATGCAATGACAATAACAACTAATTCTGTTTTGGCCATCACTTTATCACTTAGTTCAGAGTGTGACAGCTACATGTGTTCAGTAAACACTTGTTGATAGTGGGAAAAATGAGATAATATTATCTTATTGACTATCTCAGTGACTACCACTGAAGCCTGACATGTAATCTTCAAGTACAATTGCTCCTCTCTTCATTATGCTGATCAGGTACTTTTTTGACAGACCTATCCTAGTATCTAGAATACATTCATATTTATTGATTTAAGTGCCTACCTCTACTTAACTGCTGACTGAAGTCAGTAAGTATAAAGCGTTTGTTTTTCATATGGCCAGGACCTGGAATTGTTCTTCACACATACAAGGTGCTTGAGAAATGTGGGCTGACCAAATCAATGGGGAGACAAATATGGAAACAATTTCAGTACAGTGTGATAAAGGTGAAAATCATACAAAGGTCAAATAGAAGCACATAGAAAGAAATGCCACATAAGCTTGAAAAGATGAAAAACCATAAGGGAGATTTAAAATGTGAGCTTTATAAATGGGGTTTGTCAAAGGAAACAGCATGGACTAAGGAAAGGAGGCATTTCACATTTATGACAAGTGATTCATCCAGGACCTGAACTAAGGGGAGAGAAAAAGAAAAGTAGGAATAATGAGATCTCAGACTAGTAGGCAGGACTAAATCATAAAGATCCTTGTATGCCAGCTACCAGGCTAAAGGGCTTTGCACTTCATCTCAAAAGTGACTGAAATAACAAAGAATATTTTCATTTCATCAAGAAATAGAATACTGAGAAGATGGATTATAATGCCTGCAGGCATGTGTTCCAGAATGGTCACTGTAGCAGCCAAGTGGAGAACAGATGTGCAATGCCGAGGAGAGCAATGTGAGTGTGAATGCCTAAGGGATGTATTCAGAGTGATGACAGAAGAGAAAGCAATTTTAGAAGATATTTAGCAAACAATCAACAGAGATTTCTTTTGACAAGGACTAAGGCATGGAAGAGTGGAAATCTACAACAATTCCTAGATTTTGGACTTTGGGTGGCCTGGTAGGTAGCAATACATCACCAACCAAAGTAGAGGGGCAAGGAACATCGAGGTAGAAAGGAGGACAATGAAGAAATGGTGACTTTAAAGTGCTAATGGGAACTATAGTTGGAAAAATTAGGCAACTTTTGGAAATAGACATAAGTGATACACTCTGGTTTCTGTTTCATAAGGTACATCTCTTCACTTCTAAGGAAGAAGGAACTGGGGGTATAGTTAATGTTACCATTTCTCCTGCTGAACTGTTATCAGCAGGCAGGCATTCCTTATCACGCAGCCACGATTAAGTCAGCCTCTCTGTCAATGAATCACTAGAAGGAGATACCTATCCTTAACCTGTTTTGGAACCAACTAATTTGATTTCTACAAATGAATACAGATCCCAATGAGAGTGTAAGAGGGTCTTTAATGATAAAGACTTCTCCGAAGCTATACAACCTTTCTTTCAAAGCTGCACATCTTTATCTATCAACTGGGACACTGTCCAAGTTCTTCTGCTTCTTATGTAGGATTCAAATACATCACCATTATTTATCACCTCTCATGAAGTCATCAACTCTCCTTGGAGAAAACATTATTGATTTTTTTTAGCATCCATTCCCTGTTCTTTCTTCTAATACTTTCATACTTTAACTTAGATATCCATCTCCATGCGCCATGCAACCTTGGGATAAGCTGACCCCAAGGCCCCAAACTTGGACACAGATAATGGTTGACTCTAGGAAGCAAACATTCTAGTTCTTTAACCTCAGTCACAGTCATTGTTGGGCATGTGATTTAAACTCAATCAGGATAAATGTCAGGATTCTTAGTTGGGATATTCAAGATGGAAGTTTTTCTTCCATTGGAATAAACAAGCAAAGACTTACCATGTACTAGATGACTTTTAGCAGCTGTCCTCACTCCATGAGGCTAATTAGCCTAATGCCATAGAACACAGAACAGAACCATTAAGTCTTTTTTTTTTTTTTGGTACTGGGGATCGAACTCGGGTCCTTGCGCTTGCGCAGCAGGCGGCGAAACCACTGAGCTAAATCCCTGGCCCCAGAACCATTAAGTCTTGCAATCACCCAAACATGAAATCTGTCCTCCTTCTGTCTTATCAGGTAACTGAGCCAATAAATTTCCTTATTTACATTTCAGCAAACTTCAAGCCATTGTTTCTCTTACTTATATCTCCTCAGTATGTATTAATCCACAACCTAGTTTCAGTTTTTAAAATATATATGAAATAAGCTTACTTATTAAAAAACAAAGTTTATAACTACATGGCTGTATAGTTGATTTATGTACTGTTGAAAAAAGATGCATAGAAACAAGAACATATAAAAACCAAAAGTCAATGAATACAAGATATATATCAACTTTGTATAAATCAAAAGGAATTAATGAACATCAACAGTAATATCAGACAAAATTTAAGGTAAAAAATAGGAGATAAAAGAGGATCTATACATGAGAAACAACTTGTGGAAATTGTAATTCTAAACTTAAATACAATAACCAAGCCTCCAAATAAAGTGAACTTTGGCAGAAAAAAATAGAAAATGAGAATGAGAACTATAGTTCTTAAAAAGCTATTAGTGTACTGAGAATAATACATTATTTGCAAAAACTATTAAAAATCCTATTTGCAAAAAAAAAGACAACTACAGTAAAAATTTATTGTTAAAGAACTGATGTTGTTATATAAGTTGCATTCATTAGTCACATGTAACCAAATTTGAAATAATACTGGAAAATTAACTAAAAAAGAAACACCTATAAATTTTATAAAACTTATAAATAACTCATAGATGCAAAGAGAGGTCATATAACAAATAGAAAAATAAAAATGTGATATGCATTTACTTTTTTATATTTGATTACATCACAACCTAGTTTTAAGATGTAAAATCTGGATGAGAGAAGAAGCATGGTTCAGTACGACATCTCCTGCAGAGTAGCTGGCCATCCTGATTACGAGTTGAAAAAATGCTGGTTAAACTATTAGTTGTGATAGGACATAAATGGCCTCTGTTCACAAACATAATGTTCTTCAAAGGGGCAAACCATCCTCCCTCCTCAGGCCTCCTTTGTTAACGTCTAGGTGCTCCCGGTGAGTGGGCAAGTTCACTGAACTGGCACCTCTCGAAGAAGAATTTTAGAGAATATTGTGGCTTCAACTACTTCTCCACTACATCCTTAAAACATGTAGTATTTAGCAATTTGTATCCTCAGCTTTGAGTTTTAGCTGCCCTTTCAAGACAACATAGAAATCTCATTTGTTGCATAGGTACACGTTTATATTCATACCTATAGCGACATCAATAGCCAAACCCATAGCTATACCAATAACTACATCTACGATGTCTGTACATCTGTATAACATATATCCATATATGTGCCCATGTCTACATCTCCTTACATATATGTAGCAATATCTATGTCTAACTACATCCAGCTGCATATGTAATACTTTATTTTTGTAACAGAGTTATTATGATGATTAAATGAGTTAATATATGTAGGTGCTCAATAAATATTTGTTATATAAAAAAAGTTTCTTCATCATTTTAAGTTTTCAATATACTCCTATTTGTACTTATTATAATAAAGCTATTATCAGTAGAAAGTCCAAAGCAATTTAATCTTGTGTATCATTAAGAAGTTGTAAAATGACTACCAGTGGCAATCAGAACTGTGTTTTCTTGCATAAATGTAATTAAAAAGAAAAGAATATTTTCCCCAAGCCCAAGAAATAAGTCCTTTCTCTCTCATGGTCTTTTTTCTTGAGCTGTTTCTTCTCATGTCCACGTGACAAGCTGTATCCAAATTTAAGAAGGATTTTTTTTTTTTAATATTGATAAGCTTACAGAAATTCAAGGAAGTTTGGGGACAAAGATTAAAGCCAAACCACAAAATTGGTCTCCATGCAGATGTTCCTACCACTAACCACAGGATCCTGCATCCCAGGTAACAGTGGGAAACCGTTCAGCTGATTAGCAATGCTTGCAGCATTTTTTCATACATTAGCTTTAAAGGGGGCCAAGAAAGTGAGTATATGATGCTTGAAAAATTTATAATGGGACATGAGCTTAGACTTCTCACCAAGACTTGTAGGGCAGGAATGCCCAGACACAGAGAGACTCAGAGAGTTGGCAGCCAGTAAGGTCCTCTATGGAACCGTTACCCAAGCTTCTGTCACGTGAGCCTCCCACATGCTGTGGCCCTCCCCGGGGAAAAGAGGACTGAGAACAAAACTGAAAAAGGCTAGGCCAGCATATTCTATGGCACTTCAGGATTCAAACAAAAGTGCAGGAAGCTTCTTCATTTCAAGTAGCAGCAGGTTGCTGCACTGTGGGTCTCTGGTTCAGCAGAATCAGGTAGCATTACTGCAAGATCTCCAGCTTGCAGCTGTGGAGTCAGAGCTTAAGTCAAAAGACACTGTACACCTAATCTCTGTTAGGGCAAAGGCTAGTGTAGAGCTATCAAGGCAAGCATGACTCAGCCAGCAGCAAAGGCAGTGACAGCAGCTCATCCAGTAACACAGACAGGGAACAATAACCAGAACAGGCTCCCTGGAGCATTAAAAGTACCTGTGGGAATACCAGAATACTTGGGAAAGGGAAAATTTACAAGAGACTACAATTTCTAAGTCAGGATTTGAAACCAGCAAGAACTAAGAATCAATGTTAAAAATCAAATATCTCTGGGACATATGGATCACATATATGATCCACAGGGAAACATCTGGCATTTTGTTTCCTGGAATTGAAGCTCTTAAGAGAAGGAAAAGGGGGCTGGGGATTTAGCTCAGTGGTTTTGCTGCCTGTTGTGCAAGCACAAGGACCCAAGTTCGAACCCCGGTACCAAAAAAAAAAAAGAGACGGAAAAGGGAGTGCTTTTGCTAACCAGTTTGTTCATTTTTTTCTACTGTGGAACATGTGAAGTAATTTTCCTGGAAGGCTCAGTCACCAGATTTTTGTAAGGGTGCTTTCCTTTAGACATAAAAATCTCAGCAACTAAAGATATTCTTGGAACCATTTGATGTGATGTCCCAATCTATAATTGCTTCACTTCTTCCAACACACTTATTATGTATCCTATTATACTGTCTTCAAAGAACACAAATTTAACTAATTTTTAAAAACTTATTTCTCAGGTTTATTGACTATCCCTGCATAAATATTTACCAGAATATTAACTCCATTAGAACAATGACCTTCTATATCTTACTCATAAATTCCTGCAGATTTAAAACAATAACTAGCACATATGGTAGGCACTCCACAAACATTTGTGGAATGAGTATTAAGATCTGACTCCTCACAGAGATGAGGTCATTTGACACTACTATATAAAAATTCAAAATTTTTCTCTGCAAAGCTTTATTTCAATTCAAACAACATTGTCTCTCATTTTATTTTAAGAAGTTTCTATAGAAAATCATCTACATCTTTCTGCCTGGGATAATCCTCTATTCAATTATATCCAGTTGTCTCTGCTCCAGAAACAAAAGTTCACCCCATCTTTCCAGTCCATCTAGTCTTTCAAGAAAGAATGCGAAAAAAACAACCATCTGAACCAAAACCAGAGAGTAACCTGGAATAACAATAGAAAATCTGGGGACTGAACAAGCACAAGATAACATTAGTTTATCAGAGAAAATATTTTTAGGAGCCATAGTTAGAACTCCCATTAGAACTAGCTAATAGGGGCCAGGAATTTAGCTCAGTGGTTCTGCCACCTGCCTCACAAGCACAGGGTCCCAAGTTCGATCCCCAGTACCAAAAAAAAAAATAGCTTATCATCCCTAAGAAAAAAAAAATCATTTGGACTAGACATTTTGTGTATTAAATGATGTGAAGAAGCTAGGAATTCCTGGCACCAAGTCTGGAGAGTTAGTTTTCGACCAATGTCTCATCTTTGAAGATCCAGTCTCTCTCCACCCTCCATGGTGGCAAAAAATATACAGTGGAGTGGGAATCTGAGGACTGGTTTTGGGGATAGAACTAAGTGTGAATTCTAGCCATGGCAAACAAGATAACCTTTCAGAATAACTTTCCCATTTAAAAAAATCAGTAAAATATCAATTATAATCAATACTGGCTCCTAGGATTATTGTGAGCATTAAGTAAACTAATGTAATGTGTTAACTATCTTTATTGTTAATCATTTCAAATATATACAAATATATACAAATATCAAATCATCCCATTGTACACTTTAAGTTTATATAATTTTATTTGTAAATTGTATCTCAACAAAGCAGGAAAACATAAAGTGAGTAGGGAAAAACATATAAATATGGGTCAAAATATTGATTAATTAATGTATATAAAGTCATTATAGCAGTTCTCCATATAGTTAATTGTTAATCATTCATTCAACATATATCTAAATGCATCATTATTAAAACCGTTCACATCTTTTCAAAGTAGCTGAGCTAATTTAATTCAAGATAGATAATAGTTATCATTCCTTTTGCCAGTCACTGTACTAAGCACCTAACAAGTGTCTTACATACTTTTCTCATTGCTGAGACAAAATACAGAACACCCAAAGTTAAAGGAGGAAAGGTTTATTGTAGCTCACAGTTTTTAGAGGTTTCAGTTCATAGTTGGCTGGTTCCAAAGCAGAGTGGCATGGCAGAGGGGCATCATAGCGGAGAAACAGTTCATCGTGGACAGAAGGCAGGGAGGCAAGAAAGCAGTGAGGCAGCAAGAAAACAAGCAGCAAGCTGCAACAGCAGCCCTCTTCCTGTCCTTTATATTATATCCAGGCTACATGCTCTTAGGGTGGCTAGCACTCACACCCAGAGTGGCCCTTCCCATTATCCACATTGAGAACTATGCCCAACTAATCAGTGGACTACTTTAGTAATCACACACCCTTAATTCCAGCATCACACACTCTGGACTCAGGCACCTCTGAAAAAGCCCCACCTATGACAGCATGAGGCTTTGAGGGGACATCTAGACACAAGCTATAACAACAAGGATGATCATTTTTATTTTTCACAATAGTCCTATAGGAAGCACTATTATTACCCATATTACAAATGAAAAAAGTCAGAAGTAACCCAAACAAAGTGCTCAGGTGTAACACAGTTGTTTAAGTCCTCTCTGAGAAGGTATTATTCTCTCCTAGAATAATGTGGTGTTGACAGACTGAAGACTTGTTGCCCTTGCAAGTCTCTGCTTTTTACCTGGAAACACTTTTTCCTTTTGGCAGGGTCCCTTACAAACTAAGGTGTTGAAAACCCTGGCACTGAGAACTCAGAGAACAGATTTCATTCATCATCCATATACCAGGAGTTAAGTATACCTCAAACTTGCTTAAGACAAAGACTTAAATGTATAATAATGTCTGATTCACTTTTTTTGTTTAATTTCAGGACTTCAGCTTTTTTGTTTTGTTGTGTTTGGTTGTTTTGTTTTCATTTTTGCTCCATGGACTATCTTTTATGGTGCTTAGTGCTGCTAACTACACTATGGTATTTGTTCTAGTATCTACTTTGGATTTCAAGGAATACATAATAAGCTCAGAAAGCGTTATGTCTGAAGTGGACCTTAGAAATCATCCATCTAATCCAGTGGTTTACAAATGACTAATTAAAGGAATTCTTTCTTTTTAATCACAGCTGCTTCACTTTCATTTGTTTTACAAAATTAGGTTCCATTTAACGTTTCCTCAAACAAAATTCCACTGAGAATGTGTGTGTGTGCATGAAACCATTGAGCTAAACCAACAAAATTTTATTCACTCATTTTCATTCATTTATGGCTTCAATCTAGCCCCACCATGCTTCAGCCAGCAGAGAAGAAAAACACTATCTCAGTCTCAAGAAGCTTGAATTCTTGTCAGAGAGGCAGAGAGAGAGAGAGAGACAGACAGACAGACAGACAGACAAATGACCACATCCAGTGTAGGAAATCTATAGCAGAGGCTAGAAGATGGGACTGTGAGGACATAGTGGAGAGGGACTGGGACAAGGTTTCAGGGAGGAGATGATCTAGAGCTGTGCTTCTTAAAAGGGATGTGGGAAGTGGGAGAATTATAGACAAAAACATCAGTAAATGCTAGAAAAAGAAAAAAAAGAACTCAAAAAGGGCAATAATTGGTACATCTTGACTTTGAAATCCATTGCTTATGGCAGGTCCTCAATAGATACGTGGTTAACGGATTAACCAATTATTCTGGAAGAAATAAAGCTATAAAAGCCAGTTCATGAAGGAGTTATAGGCCTACTCAAGGTATTAGGACTTTATTCTCTAAAGTATAAGCTGAAAATGAAAATGTCTACAGGGATCTTGTAGAAAATATAAGTAAAGGAGGCCAAATGTAAAACAACAGTAATTGTGGGTGTTATCTTACTCAGGTATCAAATGGGTACTATCAGCACACTGATATCTAATACATAATCCTGGCTATTAGGTTGCACAATTAAGTAAGTATTCATGATATAAATGATGAATGTTTCCATTTATAAACCAAATACTATGTAATAATACAGGATGAACTTATTTAATTCCATGTGAGGGGAGCAGGAAGGTATTACTTATGAGATTATATTTAAGGTAGATTCAAGAGATAAACAGAAGCTCATCTTTCTATTTCCAGCTACCTCAAACATACTCCTTTCAGTCCAATCAAGTTATCTCACCAACCTCCACACTGTGCATGTCCTTTCTCAAATCTTCCACTTTGCCTGGTGTCTCTAGCCTTCCTCCTTTACTTATCCAATTCCTATTAACCCCTAAAGGCCCAGTTCAGACAGATTTTTATCATATATAAAACCCATAAGACTACCTGGGGTCAGATGATAAGACTATAAAAATGACTAGTCACATCAGAAAGCTGAAACACATTAAGATATGAAAAAGTATGCTGTGCTCAAGAAACATGTGCTATTAAGTGTAGTAAGAAAGTTGCTACTTTGGGAGCAAGAATTAATCAAATCTGTGACCTCAGATAGAAGGTTTAGCTTGTTTTTCTCAATATCCTTAGCTATAAAATGAAACAGAATTCTTATGATCATTATACTTCCTTTCCATTCTAAGATTATGAATTTGTGATTTTGAGGAAGAATTTTATCAATTTCTTATGCTCACAATAGGATTTCCACAATGCTATCAAGTTTCTTTATGTAACATGATGAATGAAAAACAAAATGGTAGCAATACTCAAGTGTGTCACTCCTGTGCCATTATAAATATCATATAATTCCTACCCTGGTTTTAGTACATTGTATAGATCCCAGGTTCATTGAGATAAATTCAGCTGTCACGTCACTGTGTTACTACTTTGGTCATCTCCTATTACTCAGATGATCTAACAATACACCATCTGTGTTTTTCTCTTTGGGCTCAGAACTTCATGGCAGTGAGAAAGTAGAGGGCAAGGAGAGTATGGATATTAAATAATAAGATTAAAGAAACACTGTCCATGGAGACAACATCTATAAATTAGAGAATCTATGAAATTACATAAAAATAATGGAGTTATTTTATAGTGTTTTGTTTATAAATTATTGAGGTATTATTTGTTACAAACAGACAGCAGATTATTAAATACTATATTTTAAAATAATAGGTTATGAATTATTAACTGCTATTTGCAAAATAAAAAACAGGAAAGTATTTTATCACCATCTCACCATCTAATATTTTCAGTTTGCCTCATTCCAAATTGCTATATTAGTTGTACTTTGGTTCTAAGCAAAACAACCATCTTTGGTTGGATTTAAGCAAAAAGTTAATATAATTAAAGTACACTAGGTTATGTCATAGAGTCCAAAGAGAAATCAAGTAAGAGGGATCAGATCACTGCCAGGAAACTTACCAATGGAATTTTTGGGACTTCTCACCACAGAATTATTCTGACTTTAGCTCCAGTGACTTCCAACCAGCATCTTTTCTCAAATACCCTGCTTTAATTCCTAGGAAAAAGCACCTGTTGGATACAATTTGGATCAAATGTTCTACTTGTGCACAGTCAACTATGATGAAAAACATGATTCAAGAGTGATATATTATGAATAGGCACCAGAGACCCAGCCTTATAGAAGACAGACCAATTTCAGAGGAAATGTTGGGATCCAGACAGATGCCTCAAGAGATGCCTGCTCACTTCATGTGTTTTTTTCTGTTGCTGTGTTTACCTCTTCCTTCCTTGCACCACCACCTCTGAGTATCAATATCTATATACATATGATTATAAAAATTATACCTTGGGTGAACTTCAAATCCCCTCCTAGGGCTACATAATACAAAATTAATGGAAGAAGCAGAAAAAATAATCTTGTTATTCCACAAATTAAAATGTAAACAATTCATTTGGATTATGGGCACATTACAGAGGCATCCAGGAACTGAATTAAAATAATGAACAGAGACTGGCCATCAAAATTGGTCTATGATAATATTTTAACTTTTACTTTGACTAACCACAGGACTTTCTTGATTCTTGAAGCAGTTTAGTTATTTCTTAAAAGTAAAATCTAAACATTTATCAACATCAGATATTCTGGAAGATAAATAAAACTTGTACAGTAGTATGCATATTCTGTTATGCTCCCCCTAGTTTCTGAAAGAAGTTCCTCCTGAGTAGTTTCAATAATATTTTCTTCATCCTCCTAGTTGTGGTATCTGTACACTCTTAATTCTTGAAAGTTTAATTTTCTTTGGCTTTCTAAATATTGAACTAACAGATTTTACTTACCACGGGTCTCTTTTGCTACCACTGTCAGCCTTATCCATAATCTAGAGAAATCTTCCAAGGCCCCTTTTTCTTTGCCGTACTTTTCCCTTATTCACATAACTCAAGTATATAGTCATCATGTCAAGATCAAGACTGCCAAGCACATACTGAAAACTGTTTTACTTTCTTGTTACTATAGAGCTCTATTTTCATGTTTCACTCTTACTGAAAGGTCAATATTTCTCAAACAAAAACCAGCAGTATGCCACAAATGAGATTAACTTCCTATATTCATTTTGAAATTACCACTGTCAACTTTTCCTGTTCTTAGCACTACTCTAAAGCTCTACAAATCATTGAATAATCTTTAAATCAAACTGCACCATTCTAAGGATGAATGGTCCTGTGTACTGGTCTAAATCTTCGTATTTGACTATCAAAGAATGCTTTCTGGACACAGGTTTTCCTTTTTGTTTCTGTATGAGCAAGTATAACAAACCTAATGGTGTATCATTTGGGATACATTACTTTCCAGATAGAAAATAAATACATACTAAAGAATTTCAGGGGTCTCTGTCAACAAAGATTTCTGAATTACACAGGAAGGATAAACAATAATGTAGTGTTCTATCTTCCTACACTTCGGATCGTCATCCCCTAAAACACTGCTCATTCTGGAAAACAATCTATAACCTAATAGAACCAGCTCAAGCAGGTAATGGACTACAATCCCATGATGAAAGCACGTGCCCAAACGCTGGCCATGGTTCCTCCTGGAAACCGAAGACTTCTAATCACCTGCTAGGAAAATTAGCCCATTTTCTCTGAAGTTCACTTCGAAAAATAAAACTAGCACAAAGAATGTAACTACTTGTCACAGGATTAGATATAACTTTGCTACCAGAAACCCAAAGGCAGACTCTCTAGTGGGCACTTCCGGGGGCTGGCGCGTTGCTAACGTCACTTCCGGGAGCGGGGTCCCAGGCCAACCCCTCCCTCCTCCTCGCCGGGATCCCTGGTGGGTTGGCCCGGTAGTGTGGGAAACGTGCTGAGCTGCTGCTTTCGGAGTGGAAGGTCACGTGAGGCATTAGGTTGTGTAGTGGGAGGCGAAAAGCTGCAGATAGGAGCACTGGGTTTTACAGTCCCCGGGAAGCGCGCTCCAGCTGGATCGTGGAGTACGCTAAGGTAAGGACCGGGTGGGGACGCTGTGCTGGGCTCCGGTGCGGGTGACAGCTGCACTCCGGCTGCCTGGCCGGAGGCGCGGGAGGGTGGAGAGACGCCGCAGGCCCCGGACCCCGAGCCCCGCCACCGTCCGGCCAGTACACTCCGCCGTGCGTCTGGAAGGCTGTGGCCGCGCGCGGGGTGGCGGAGGCAGGAGGGTCTCCGGCACCCGGGAGCTGCAAGTCCTGCTGCTCCCAAAGTTGAAGACCCCTACCCCGCGCAGACCTCGACGGCACCCTCCTAGGCTTTCTCCAGTTTCCTCTCTTCACCCAGTCTCGCCCACCTCGTTTCTCCGAATCCGACCTCGTCACCTGACAGAGGTGAGACTGAGGATTTTTCCTGGCGCAGCTCCATGCAAGGACAAAAGTCTCGCACTCTTCTAAGGAGCACAGTGTTTTCCTAACGCCTGGGTAACTCTTACTGCTTTGGATATTAGTGGCTGTGTTGATAAGCTACCTTTTCCCCACCTGTGGCCTCAGGTAATGGGGTTGGCAAAGAGTAGGGCCGTCCCCTTGGCCTTGAGAAGGTTACAATTTCATTTTTATTTACTTCTTTTGGGGGAGGCCATCAGACGGGACGGAGACTCAATGAATCAGCAGCTCAAGTTTCTTGAATCTTTGATAATGAGGAAGGTTGCCGAGAGCCACGTGCTGAGTTTAAAATACTCCTTGCAAGCCCCTGGGACTCATTTCCAACCCTTCTCACCAATACAGTTGCATAGATGAAGTTGGACGGGCAGATCCTTGGTTGCTATGTGTAGTCCTGTCATTTTGTTGGTCTAGGTATTACAATTTTTTATAAGTTGCTATTTAACAATTTAATGATAAACCATTATTGTTATAATGAACTTTTTCTGATACAAGATACACTAGTTCTTCTGATAACAGTTTATTGAGTATGAGTTATAAAGATTTGTTAAATCCTCTCAGTTAATTAGAAAGCAAAACTAATATCCGCCCGAAAACTGAAGTATACTTTTAAATCATATAATCGTGTTTAATATGTTTAATATTCATTGGATTTTATTTGATTAATTTGATCAGGTTTGTCAACTATTTGATTCTGCATTTCTGCCTTTTTCTCTTCTTCCTAGTGTATATAGTATTATCAGGAAATTCTAGAAGAAAGCTTCAGGAGAGTTTCCCACTCTTTTCTCCTACTTTTCTTTTTTCTTTTTTGGCAGTGCTGGAGATCAAATCAGGTTAAAAATGAACGTTACAGAAATCCTTCTCAAAGAAATACAGTGGGTAAAAAAGGTTAACATGACACAAGAGTCAAGAAAAGGGATGTGAAATAGTTTTGATCTTTTTACCTTGTGAACAAGAGTCCTTAGAGACACTGAGATTTTTAAAAAGGGGTTTGAAGTGTGTTTTCATTCCAAATAAAATAATAGTCATAAAATTTATAAGAACATTTTGTTTTCTTTTGGATTGTGCTTCAGATTAAAGACTAATCTTTCAATATGTCCTTATTTTTAGATAGTGAACTCCTAAGAAGAAAATGGATTGCCTAGTAGTTGTTTGCTAATCGTTTGGACTCAGCAGTGTACAGATTTGTTGCAGAGGCAGAAAATGGCAACTCCTTATGTCCCAGTTCCTATGCCCATAGGAAACTCTGCTTCTAGTTTTACAGCCAACAAAAGTCAAAGAAGTTCTTCTTTTGGCAGCATCTCAACAAGCTCAAACTCCTCCAAAGGCCAGTTAGAAGATTCAAATATGGGTAATTGTAAACAGACAAGTGTTCCTGATCAGCTGGATAGAACTTCATCTGTCAGTAGCAGTCCTCTCATTAGGACTAAGTTTACAGGTACAGAATCATCTATTGAGTATTCTACTAGACCAAGAGAAACTGAAGAACAAAATCCTGAAGCAGTGAATTGGGAGGATAGACCATCTACACCTACTATACTGGGTTATGAGGTGATGGAAGAAAGAGCCAAATTTACTGTAAGTATTAACTTCTGCTCTAAAGCAGTAGAAAGTGAAAGATTGTCTAGCCTGTGTATTTAAATTATTGTTAATTAATGTAAACCTGTACTTAAAATTTCTTAATATAAAATTCTATGATTTTATACCACTAAATTCTCTTATGCTGTAGTAAACTTTTATTTTACCTTAGTGGATTTTCACAGAGAAACACACCTGTGTAGCTAGTGCATCAATAGAGGAACAACATTGCTGGCATCTTGAAAGTCCCCATGCTCTCTGCCAGTCAGTACCCACTCACCCAACACTTCTGGTAGCTAGATTATTTTGTACTATTTTTGTACTATATATAAATGAAAGTGTTGAGTATGTACTCTTTTGGGTCTGATCTCATTTCTTCAGCATTCTAAGAGTCATCTTTGATCTTGCATGAATTATAGGTAGCTCATTTTTATTACCGATAATGTTCCTTTATGTTATGTACACAATTTATTTTTTGAGATTCTTACTGGTACTACTGCTGTGACCATTTTAGTACATATCACTTGATAAACACATATATACGTATTTATGTTTGTTATCTACCTAGGAGTAAAATTGCTAGTTCATAGGCCCAGCTTTAAAAGACTCTAATGAGCAATGTTCCAGGGTGGCTTCACCAGTTTATACTATATAAGCAGTATGTGATTTCCACTTCCTCCATACCTTCCAAACTTAGGATATTTTTCCTGTTTTTTAAAAAATTTTCCTATTCTAATGTAAGTCTGTGCTTAAAATTTCTTAGTATAAAATTCTATGATTTTTATACCACTAGATACCATAGAATGTCACATTGTGGTGTTGAATTTTCTTAATGATAAAGTTTTTTTTTAACTTTTTGGACATTTGGATATTCTCTTGTGAAATGTCTATTCAAGATTTTTGTGTGTTTTTCCATTTGGGAAATTTCTGTTTTTCTTGTAGTTCTTCTATGTATTCTGGACATGTTTTTTTTTTTAATATATGTATTGTTACTATCTCCTTGTTTTTTGCCTTTTACTTCCTTAATAATACATTTGATAACAAAAGTTCTTAATTTTGATGTAGTCTAGTTAATTAATATTTTCTTTTATAAATAACACTGTTTAAAATCTTTGTTCCATTTTTTGAGACAGGGTTTCCCTAAGTAGTTCAGACTGGCCTTGAACTCACTATGTAGCCCAGGCTGTTCTCAAATTCATAGTGATCCTCCTGCCTCAGCCTCCCAAATCCTGAGATTACAGGTGTGTGCTATCATACCCTGCTTGAAATCTTTCCCTACTCCAAGTTTACAAAGATATTATCGCCTACTTTCTTCTAAAAGATTTTTTGGTTAGCCCTTTCACATTTAGATCTGCAAGCTGTCTGGAATTGATTTTTGTCTGTGGCGTAAGAGTCAAGGCATTTTATTTTTTTCTGTGAGAGATCAGTTAGTCAAGCTTTCATTTAAAAAAAAACCAGCCTTACTCTTCATCTGCAGTATTGCTTATGTCATAATTATGTAACTGTAAATATATGGGGCTGTTGTGCTCCATTTCTCTATCCATTGCCAATTCCAGAGTCTTGATTACTGAAACCTTTGTAATAGGACTTGATACCCAGTAGTTTACTCTAGCTTTGCTGTTCTTCAGGATTGCCGTGGCTATCCTTGGCCCTTTACATTTTGTTAAATCTATAAATTATTCTGGGAAGAACTGACATCTTTTCCATACTAACTCATTAGATTTATAAATTTAATTCATTGACTTAAGTTTTTAATTTTTTCTAATAATTTTTTGTCATTTTCAGTGCAGAGGTCTTTCCTCTTGTTTAGATATATTTCTGTGTGTGGTTGTGGTTTGATGCTCTTACAAGAAATATCTTTTTTTGTTTTCTATTTTGTTCATTACTAATTTATATATTTTGACCTTGTATGTTTAGGTATCTCTCAACCTTGCTAAAATTATTAGGTAAAGGAGTTTTGGGGGTTTTTTCCTGGTTTAGTTGCAGTGAAGTTTTTATGTTTGCTTCAATGTTTTATGCTATAAATTTATATCAGGATGCTAGGGCCTTGAAGAAAAAATGTTGACATTATTTGTGAAGCTCATGAGGTGACAGTCTTTAGAAATAAGTTATCAGTTATAAGACTGATGATATAGTGGAAAATCTACATGGAACTATCTTTTTGAAGAGCAATTTTAGAACTATAGAACTGATGCCACATTTTCTTACATTCACCTACCTTCCATATGAAAGAATGAGGATTCATTGAAGTGATGCTGTATTGGGAATGTTTGTGTCCCTCCAAAATTCATATGTTGAAACCTAACTTCCATGATGATGATATTAAGCAGTAGGGACCTTGGGAAGTGATCAGATCATAGGACAGAGACCTTATGAATAAGATTAGCATCCTTATAAAAGAGGCCCCAGAGAGCTGCCTTTTGTGTCCATACCAGGACACAGCTGTAAAGCACCTTCTGTGAACCAGAAAGTGAGCTCTAACCAGACACCAAATCTGACAGCATCCTGATCTTGGACTTTGTAGGCTCTCAAACTGTGAGAAATAAATTTCTGTTATTTATAAGCTATCCAGTGTCTGATATTTTGTTAGGTGGCATGTAGGCCATTATTAGGACCCTAGATTTTACCCTGCATAGGATGAGAATATTTGAAAAGGTATTTTTAAAGAAAACTCACGTGATCTCACTTAGGTTTAAAGGGCTCATTCTGGCTGCTGAGTTGAAACTAGATTATGGGGGGAAGGAGTAGAAGCAGGAAGCATTTAAGTTCTTGCAATAATGCAAGAGAGACATGATAGTAGTGTAAACTAGGATGCAGAGGAGATCTTGAGAAGTTTGCAGGTTCGAGATCTATTTTAAAGTAAGAGCCAGCACTATTTTCTAGTAATTTGGAAGTGGAGTGTGGGAGAAAGAAGTCAAAGTAGACTTCAAAGTTTTGCCCTGAACAATAAGGGTAAAGTTGCCATTTAATTACATGTAAGATTCTGAGAGGGCCATTAGGATTTGTTTTGAGGCATGTTAGATTTCAGATGTGTATTAGACTTCCAAATAAAGATGTCAGGTGTGTGTGTGAATGTGTACAAACACACACCATACATATATACATATGATGTGTATACATATATATTGTGTGTCTATATAAGACTGGAAGCCTTAGATTTGCAAAATAATTTTTTCCTAAATATGTTCCTTTGAATTGATCTCTTAACCTTAAAATTGATCTTTTAACTGAAGAAGATATTAGGACTGTCAAGATCCAATAGTAAATATATCAAATAGTAAAATATCAAGTCGCTGAAAAGAGTATTTAAAAATAAAGTGACTGGGATAGGTGGTGATTAGAATTGGAAAAGAAGCATGAGGACTTCTTCAATTGGTATTTTTTTTCTTTCCCTTAGTTCTACTTAGATGGGTGTGTTCACTTTGTAAAAATTCATCAGGTTGTAAGCCTATAGTTTGTGTACTCTTCTGTATATATCTTTTTAGCTTAACATATAATTCACTTAAAGGCCCAAAAAGGACTACATAAAATGTTAGCACAAAGTAGTATATATAAAATTTCAAAGAGTAGTAACAGTAACTGCTGTTAAAACTTAAAGAAGAGAATGGATTAGTACTATACACATGGAGTTTTCATTGAAAGTACTAAACAAGTAGAAAGGTTGAAAGAAAGCTTTTTAGAAAAGGTAAGATGCAAAGGTCTGCACTTTTATCTTTCTTAAAGAAATAGGAGTGTTTAAGAGGCCACAGCAGAGAACAGCTTAGCTTGAGGAAGGGAATATTTTCTAAAACAGAAAATAAAGTCAGTCTGAGTTATTTGTAGATAAACCTAATTATCACATGAAATTGATTTCATCATTCATCAGTCATTCATACTTAAAATTTTGAATTAATCTCTGTTTTAATGACTAATTCCTAAAAACTAATTTTCTTCTGTATCCACATTGTGACTTTCTTAGGTCCCGACTTTTTTCAGTCTTTAAAAGATATCCAGGTAATCTTGTTCCATACCCTTATATGTTACAAAGATAAATTACATATTTTTTACTTCAGAGCTAAAGCATTTATTTTTAACCCTGTTGATTCTCCCATGTAAAAGCGGAAAAAAACAGTCTGTATGGCAGCAAATGCAAATGGGAAGGACAGTCTACAGTCCTTAAATAATGACTTGTGCCCCAAGCAGCTGTCCATTAGAAATATGTGAATCACTGTTTTTGAAATCTGATGTGTATTTTGCACTCTCGATATTTGTCAGCTTGGACTAGTCATGTTTCCAGTGTCCAGTAGCCACATGTGGATAAAGTACAGCTCTAGAGTGATAAGTGAAAAGTAAAAGTTTTATTCATTTAGCAGATATAGAGTACCTTATATGTTAGCTTAACAGAGTCCTCTAGTAAAAACCACTAGGTGTTTCTTTGAGATTCTGTCATAAATAACACTTCTTCATAGTAAATTCTAAAATTATACTTTAAAAAAATAAGATCTGTGTTTTTCTCCGTATGTTTTTTAAAGAATATGTTGACTTGCTTCAACCAAATTTTTCTACTCAGTATCCTGGATAATTATACAAATATACAGTGGACACTAGAAAAACTTATTACAATAAAAGATACATTGCCACTGATCCCCTTCAGAATACTCCTCCTTGCTTAGAATATACCTGTCCCATCTTTCTTCCCATTTTCTGAAGCAGTTCTAGCAGTCTTCTTCATGAGAGTCTTTATGAGGCATGATCAAAAACACACCTAATAAATGCTGCTGCTCAGCACCATCCAGTGGAAAGGCAGGCTCATAAAAATATTGCAGTGTGTCTGCATCCTACTTATTCACCAGCTCCAGCACCGTGTGACTTCTGACTCGTCCCAAAAAAGGGAAACATTTTTAATTTCGTCAGGACATCAAGGCAGACCCAAAAGCACAACTAAAGATATAAAAGAGGACTTGCAGAACTGCTTCAGAAAATGGTAAGAACAATGGGATAAGTGTGTTCACATCAAGGGAGGTGGCATTTTGAGGAGGATTAAAGCAGTATGTCTTTTATTGCGATAATCTTTTTTAAAATTTAAACATTTAACATATTTATCATATCACATAATTATAGAAGTTGAACTTTTATCTAGTATGGATTTGTTTTAATATTTCAGGCTCATATTTCAGCCTTGGAGATAAAAATAGTATTGAACTAATTTAAAAACATAGCTTTGACAGATATTGAATTTGCAAATTATATAGGGCAAAATAGCTATTTTTATAGCTTCTTCGCACCCAATTGATTCTTTTATCAGTTTTAAAATATGTTGCCATAAAACATTTTAGAAGCTGATGAGTTAGCTATAGTGTGAACAGAGAAAGCTTGTAGTCTTAAATTTATCATATTCCTATTTCTTAAAAAATTTTTTCTTTGGTACCTCCTTGATTATTTGTACCTCCTTGATTATTTGTACATCTGATAATCTAAATGATTTCTGATGCTTTTTGCATAATAAGTATAATAGTTCGCATTATCAAGTAGAGGTTTTTAAAATATTTGGTTTGAATATCTACTTTTTTATATCTATTTCTCTGTCTCTCTCTGTCTTTCTTTCTCTTTCTCTCAATCTTTCGGTCTTACTCTCTTTCTAGGTATATAAAATACTAGTAAAGAAAACCCCAGAAGAAAGCTGGGTAGTTTTCAGAAGATACACTGACTTCTCTAGGCTTAATGACAAAGTAAGTACTTCAGTAAATCCCAAACTGCCTTTTGAATATGAGTTATTTATCTGTACGCTATACATATTCTATATTTGTATCTTTTTCCCTTGTTATCTGAATCAAATCAAATCTCTGCTAGTTCATAAGAAAATTAAATGTTTCATTTCACTTTAATACCCTTAAATCCTATCTTGATCATTGTATGCAAACAAAAAGTGTAGTGGAATTTGTGAAACCTTTAACATTGAATTTGTAAAGTTATTTATGTAATCTTGTAAGTGTGGGGAAGACCTATAGAAGATTTGGTTATTGTAAAATCACGTGGCTGTGAAAATGAACAAAAAAATATTTTAACATATTAGTTTTGTTGCCTATCATTATCACAAGCCTGGTTACATGCAATAGCTAATTAGTGGTTCAGATGGGTTCAGCTTGGTTTGCTTTTTAGGATCAAGCAAGCTCAAAATCAAGCTTTCACTGGACTGGGCTCTTATGTGGAGTCTCTTATGTGGAATCAGCTTCCTAGTTCATTCTGGTTGTTGGCAGAATTTAGTTTGTTGAAGTTGTAGGACCAAGGGCCTTGTTGTTTTGCTGGCAGCCAACCAGAGATCGTTCTTAGCTCATAGAGACTGCTGTGCATTCCCTGCACATCTTCAAAGCCACCAACAGGGGGTCATGTCCCCTCTTGTGCTTTGAATTCCTCCAGCTTTCACTTCTGCCACTGGCCAAAGAAAACATGTAAATGGCTCATGTGATAAGATTAGGCTCATCCAGATATCTCCCTATCTTAAGGTCACCTGATTAGTAACCTTAATTACAGATGCAAAATCCCTTTGCTATGTAACATAACAAAAATTACAGAAGCAATAACAGAGGCATAGGTCATGAAACTATCTACAATTCTGCCTGTTGCACATATGAAACCGGTTGACAGTAAGCCTCAATATATTAACTCTTAAACATGAACCCAAATGCAAAAACATCACAAATTATAAGAACCAGGTAATTTACAGAAGAAATATAAATGACCAGTATGTCTGAGAATATTTAGTATCACAAGTACTCTAAGAAAAGAAAAATAAGAAATCCATTTTCACCCAGCACACTGCCAGACATTTAAATGATATTTTCCAGTGTTGGAAATGCAGATCTTCCTAGAGGAAACCATTACATTTTGCAAAATTTTGACACAGTAACCACATTTGTAGGATTTATCCAATACATAAGCAGTCACAAATATTGGAAAGCTTTAGCTCTAAGAATATTTATTACAGTGTTTTATATATAGTGCTCTTCTGCTTTGTTTTTAATAATGAAAAAGTAGAACCAGCCTAAATTTCTAACAGGAATTAGTGAGGAATTAGTGCATTTAGAAAATGTAATAGAGGAGGAAGAGCAGAATTTCCCACAGATGTTGAGGAAAATCAGATGAGACAGGTGGGAGGTGATTGATACTTTGGAAACCAAAAGAGAGCATTGTTCCAATAGAAGCAAGTGATTTATGATGCTTTTAAGCGGACAAGTAAGATGAACTTAGAACATGGAGAAGCTATTCCCCAGTTTTGGCAGGCATTTAGTAGAGAAAACTGGTCCTGTTCTCTTCCATTTGCTGCCCTCCCTTTCTTCTCTCCTTGGGTTACTTAAAACTTGTAAAGTTAGTATATTTCAGTGTTTAGCATTGGGAATCCCCATTTATGTTACTTCACAGCTATCTAGCTGCCAAAAAGTTTCTGCTTCTCTGAAAACCTCAATTTATATAAAAATGTAAACTATAGAATGCTAAACTATTTTTTATTAAGGTGTACTCTGGATACCTTTTTGTACAGGTTAAGCATCCCTAATCCAAAAATCTGAAATTTATAATGCTCCAAAATCCTAAACTTTTTGAGTGCTGACATTATACCACAAGCGAAAACTTCTGACAGGTTACAGTCAGAATGTAGGCACACTAAAAATATTATATGAAATTACCATATATATATGTGTGTGTGTGTATAAGATGTGAATGAGTTGAAAATATTATTTCTAAACTATCTCTACCATTTACACTTACATTTTCTCTGCTATTCCTAAACCTTATATATTATACTGATGAATGAAGAATCTGTAATTCTGTATCTTATGTTGATTTTTAATGATTAAATAACAGGAAGATCAAAGCAATTTATATAGTTTGTAGATACTTAAGTGGAATTCTTAGCTTTCTTATACAATCATTTTATTCACTCAGACTTATTTTGAACAGTTTCAATTTAGAGCTATTTAATCCTTTTAGGCTTACCATTTTTTTTTTCAGAGCTCAAATGTTACTTAGTTCTTACTTCTCTTTATCTCTCTAGATTGACCTTTATTACTAAAATGTTTCTTCTGCAAACTGAGATTGATATTACTCAAGCACTTTGAAGAAAGATATTGATAGAAGTTTAAGTCCACTAAATATCTCCTTGTTCTCTAAGTTGTGCACTTGAAATTATTAGTAAAAGTCTATGTCAGTCTTACACAAGGCCACCCCTTATCCTCTGAGGATTCATTCCAACATACCCAGTAGATGCCTGACAGCAGATGGTACCAAACCCTATATGTACTGTTTTTTCCTATATGCACACATCTTGGTAAAGTTCAATTTATAAATTAGGTGTGGTAAGAAATTAACAATAAGCTAGAACAGTTATAATAATGTGTTATAGTAAAAGTTATGTGAGTGTAGTCTCTCTCAAAAGACCTTCTTGTACTATATTCAACCTTCTTGTGATGATGTGATACCTCCACAAGATGCAGATGAAGCAGAGTGAGTGAGATAGGCATTGGTACAGAGTTTTGGGCTACTATATGAGAGATACTTGAATAGAGTCCTGCAATACCGTGATAGTCCATCTAATAATCAAGAGGGCTCCTAAGTGAATTAACTGGCAGGTAGGATATACAGTGTGAATATGCTGAACAGAGGGATGATTCACATCCCACTGGAACAGGATAGAATGAGATTTTTATCATGGTCCCCATAGCAGCACATAATTTAAAATTTATGAATTTTATTGATGGAATTTCCCATTTAATATTTGGTATCACAGTTGACCATGGCAAACTAAAAGCCATGGGAGGCAAAACCATGGATAAGAGGAGACTATCGTAGATAACAAAGAGACCTCTACCCATTACCTCCTTTACTTGCAAAATCAAAAAAACTTTATGTCACATACCACCAGGAACACAGTTAAAATTAGGTTATTTTTATAATTGTTAAATATAAAGTAAAATCTTGGAATCTTACAGTAGTCCCGAAGTATTTATGTAATAAATAGAGTTTACATCCAGCATTGTGCTAGGAATTTGAGGTAATATAAAAATCCTATAGATAACACCCTAACTTTAAGAAGTTTAAATTCATCGGTTACATATCTATGAAGAAAAAATAGCCAATTGACAATATGAAAAGTATTGAACATAGTTCAAGTAACACTAGTTAGAGAAAACTTTCTGTAGGACACTTTTAATTCCTGGTTCAGTTTCTCTGGGAGTTTTCTAAGCACCTCAGATGAGGAAGTCAGGGCAAAGTTTTGAGCAGGTTCTGAAATGTGTCAGTCTTTTCTGAGTTGAGACAGTGGGCAAGGTTGTAGGATGGCCTGGATGAAGTATTAGTTGCAGAAATATGGCAATGAGAAGTGGGTTTTTCTGTAAATTCTGCTTTAGAACTCAGTATTTTCTACTTCTAGGTCAAAGCAGTAGGTCAAAGTGATAATTTCTGTGTGATAAAATGAGTGTTTTCAGTCCAGGCAGCAAGACTGAAAGGGAAGGAGGGAGCAGGAAGTTACCAGCTCACTGTCAAGATAAGCCAAGCTCCGATATTTCTCATATTTAGTTCTCACATTGAAAAATTCATGGTAGTCCGGCCTCAGTATGTCTGTCTCCTGATTCACTGCTCTGTTCTGAACTATTTCCCCTCGATATATGGTCCATAAGTGGCATCCTATCGCCTCTCACTGTCCTTCTGGGAATTTTTTTTCCTCTTCTTTCCTTTGTTGGATTTTGTTTCCTCTATCCCAAGTCTTTTCTTGAATCACTCAATTTTACAACTCCTTTTCTCCATAGATACTTTTTTAGAGGAAAAAATTAGCCATGTATTTAGACATAAATGACACTTAAATTGTTAAGCTTAAAACTATTAAAGACCTATTTCCTCATCACTCTCACTATTTTCTTTGTAGATATATAAAATAACAAGACTCCAGGCCCAAAATATCCATTTATATTTTGAAATCAAATCAGTTTTCAGTTATCCAAGTTGCTTTCTAATTTTTGTCTCATTTATTTTTTCTTCAACTATTTATAAAAATAGAGCATGTTATATTTTACATTTTTTTTATTTTGCCCTATGCATTTTCCCCCCTTTTTTTTTTCATTAAGTTTATTGGTACATTTTAGGTATAAAATACAGTTATATTCATCATTGCAATCTTCTACCATTACATGAGTTTCTTGGTTCTTTTTTTTTTCCCCCTTCCCCTGCCCTCCCTTCACCCCCTCCACCCTTCCCTATTTGCAAAGACTTTGTTTCCATTTTTTTCATTTTCTCATATTTTTTCTTTTCCCTTTTTTCCTTTCCCCTATCCCTCCCACTTCCCCTGCTCCTTTAGACCTTTTCTTCCTATTACACAATATCAATTATACATTTTTTAAATTATAATATCAAGATCTAGGAGACATTACCACAGATTTTACAGAATTTAAAAGGATATAGAAAGCATATTTCAAAAATTTAGGGCAAGATACTTGCCAAGAGGATTAATGTGCGTATTGAGCATATTAAACACTCAAAGAGTTGAGATAGCTTCCTGAAACGGGTCAAGGAAAATGATCAAAAAAAGAAGGAAGCCAAAGAGAAAGGTACCTGCACTCAACTGAAGCGCCAGCCTCCCCCACCCAGAGAAGCACACTTTGTGAGAACAAATGGGAAGCAGCCTGAGCTGTTGGAACCGATTCCCTATGAATTCATGGCAGAAGTTGGGGTGTAACTCTGCCACACAGCACCTAATTAGTGGCTGAATGCCCTAATCCCTACTTCAAAATAAAAAATCATCCTGTGTTGTAAGGATGGTTTCCTTAATTGAACAGGTGTGTGGTGCCTTTACCTCAGAGAAACAAATAATTGGAGCAGATTCTCATTATACCCAGTTAATTGTGTCAAGTCTTTACTCTTCAGTGTTTTTCTTGCTGAAAGATGTGAGGTATTGTGCAGATGTATACTCATATGGCCAAATATTTATGAAACATTTATATTGGCTTGAAGATCCTCTAAATCACCTTGGGGACAAGATGTATCAAAATAAATGGAAGTCAGTATATGGCATTTCAGTTAAATAAATTGTTTAAAAGCACCCTTAAAAAAAAATTTGTTTTGAAATAAATTTGACACCTTCTAAGAAGTACCTTGGACGACAAATTAATGAAACTAACTCTGGAGGAAATATAAAATTTGAATAGCACCTATTAAAGAAAGTATAATCCTAGCTTGAAAACCTACCTATATAACAACAGCAGGCTCATATACATTTTAACTGATAAATTATATCAAACAATTAAAGCAGAAAAAAGAAGGAACACTTCTCCCCTCATTTTAGGAAATCAACATTGTGCTAATCCTAAAACTGGATAAAGATAATAGAAGAAAACAGTATGAACATAGATAGAAATTTGTTTAATAAAACAAACTATTAGAAGTCAGATCTGGCAGTATGTAGAAAGTGGTTTTGTTATGGGAGTGGCAGTGTTGGTTCAGCATTGGAAGATCCACCCCCAAAAGTCATCATTTTAACAGAGGAAAGGAAAAAGCCATATGATCCTGTCACTAGTTGGAGAAAAAGTATTAGACTAAATTCTACAGCTGTTCATGGTAAAAGCTATCAGGAGACTAGAAGTAGAACAGAATCTTCTCAACATATTAAAGACATGTACTCCTTCCAGTGAGAATGCCTTCTATGAGTGGAGAAGATACAATGCTTTCTCCTTAAGGTGGGGAACAAGGGCAGATATGCTTACTCTTTATCTGTCCATTAAACTTTGAAACCTAGGCCCCACCAAAATAGTCTGGCAATAAAATGACATAATTAGGATAGGATTGGCAAGGTAGAAGCAAAATCTTTATATGTAGATGAAATGATCATCTACAGAGAAAATACTAAGAAATCTCGAGGAGCCCCTAGAACTTGTATTTGAATTTAGCAGGAT
Organism: Heterocephalus glaber; assembly: GCF_053883595.1. NCBI lineage: Eukaryota > Metazoa > Chordata > Mammalia > Rodentia > Bathyergidae > Heterocephalus > Heterocephalus glaber. The sequence continues at coordinate 25,688,565 of NW_028258344.1, read as the reverse complement.
TAGAAAACATAAGGTATATATAAAAATTCAGGTCTGTGTATACTTGCTATAAATGAAGAATTGTATATTGAAATTTAAAAGTTATGTAGGAGTACAAAGAACCTAGAAAAGCTAAAAAAAAAAAACAAAAACAGTGTTGGAAGACGTTTAGTACCTAATTTTAAGACTTCTTCTAAAGCTACAGTAATCAAGACAGTGTTGGTGTAAGGAAAGACATTTAGATCATTGGAATAAAACAGAGAATCTAGAAATAGAACCACACATATATGGTCCACTGAGTTTTGAAAGATTATTTAACATTAGCATTTTATAGAATATAAATTCAATTCAAGAGCTGAGGAAGAGATAGTTTTCAGCAAATGGCACTAGAACACCTGGTATTCGTATATAAAAAATTAACCTCAACCTTTTATTTCCCTACATGGAAATAACTTGAAGGGATCTATGAACCTAAATATGAAAGCCTAAAAGTATAAAACTTTAAGAAGCATATAACCTATGACCAGAATATATAAAGAATTCTTAGAGCTCATTAATAGACAACCCAATTAAAAAGTAGACCTAAGAAGATGATAAATAGCCAGTATAGCACAAGGAAAGGTGTGCGACTCTAGAATCAGAAAAATACTGATCAGTACAATAACAAGATTGAATTATACACTCACTAGGGAGATGAAGTTAAAAGTCTTAAAAGCCTTGTCATGACTTTCTTTTTGTTGGATTCTCCCCCTTTGCATTTAATTTGTCACGCCCAATGGATTCATTCTGCTGTGTTTCCTGGGGTTGTGATCCTCATTGTCTTTCCTAGGGTATTGTCTAAAATTTTTTGGAGTGCCGGTTTGATATTCATGAAGTTCCTGAGGTGCTCTTTATCATGAAAGTATCTTATTTCTCCATCAGTTTTGAAAGATAGTTTTGCAGGGTACATCAGTCTGGGTTGGAGGCTGTTTTCCTTTAGGGCTTGAAATACATCACTCCAAGCTCTTCTTGCCTTGAGGGTTTGCATTGAGAAGTCTGCTGTGATTCTGATGGGATTTCCTTTGTATGTGATTTGTTTCTTTTCTCTCACTGCTTGTAGAATTTTGTTCTTCTATTGGATTTCTGGAATCCTAACTATTATATGCCTATGTGTAGATTTTTTTTGGTCAAGGCTAGTTGGAGTCATATATGCCTCACTTATCTGTATGTCAAGTTCTTTTTCCCTCCTTGGGAAGTTTTCTGCCATCACTTCTGTGAACAGTTTTTTTTATGTCATCTGCACTCTCTCCTCTTTCTTCATTGACTCCAATCAGTCTTACGTTATTCTTCTTTGCATCGTCTAGTAGCTGCTGGATTGATTTCTTGTGTTCCTTTACAATTTTAAAGCAATTTTTCTTTTCCTGGTCACTAATTGCAATCTTTTCTTCTATATGTGAAACTCTATCCTCACATTGGTTCATTCTGCTGCACAGACTTTTGATGGAGTTTTTAATCTCCTGGAAATCTATTTGCATCTGTTTTATGGATTCCATTTGTTTCCTGTGTTGGGATTCCATCATGTTCCTTAGACCCTCTATTTTTTTATATGTACCCTCTCTAGATTTATTAATCATGTCTTGCACCATGAGCAAAATCTTTGCTGTTATCTGAGTAATTATTTCTGATTTCATTTTTCCCAGATCCTCTTTTATTGCCAGTTCAGAGAGTCCAGGTGGTTGAGTATCAGATTGTTCCATCTCGTTTCCCTTTGGGGTTGCTGTAGGTGGTCCAGAAGTCTGTTTTTGAGACTTGTTTATGTGTTTTCTCATTTCCACGGGGGCCAGGGGAGTGTGCTTCTGGCGCCTGCACGGCTCACCTTCTCTGCCCTAGGAGCTTGGGATGACAGCAGGGGAGCTTCCTTCTTAGGACCAGCTCAGCTTCTGTGCCCTAGGAGCGTGGGATGGCAGTGGGGGAGCTTCCTTCCAGGTGCTGGGACTGGCTCAGCTTCTCTGCCCTAGGAGCATGGGATGGCGGCAGGGGAGGTTCCTTCCGGGTGCTGGGACCAGCTCAGCTTCTCTGCCCTAGGAGCTTGGGATGACAGCGGGGCAGCTTCCTTCCAGGTGCTGGGACCGGCTCACCTTCTCTGCCCTAGAATTTTCCCCTTTTACTGGTCTTTTTTTTTATAGCTGTGATACTTAGTCTTATACTTAAATATAGAAATGGTGACTATACATGGATTTATTTATTGAATCATTGTACATTCATTTATTGAACATATATTTTTGACTCCAACCACTATGCTAGACATTGAGACTGCAACTAGAAATAAGGCAGAGTAATTGCAGTGTACTAAAATGGTTCTTAATCTGAGTTGCACTTTGGACTTCCCTGGAAAGCTTTCTAAAATTACAATGCCCAGGTCACACTCCAACTAATTAAATTCTAATCTGTAGAGGTAGGTTGTAGTCATTAATATCTTTCAAAACTTCTCAAGTGACTCCAGTGTACACCTAAGGTTTAGAATCATTGACCTAATAGAATCCAAAATTAAATAAATATTATTTACATTGTGATAAACACCATTAAAAGATGCATTAATAACTTGACAGTGTATGGCAGAATGTCTGTCTTAAAAATCACCACAACAGTGCCTTTAATTCCCTATGCTTTTCCAGAATCTTGTGATTGCCCATCAAGAGGTAGAATCTATATCCTCTGCCCTTGAACCTGGGTGAGCTTGGGGCTACTTGACCTAGTGGAGAATAGTAGACATCATGCCATGGGACTTTGACAGCTAGATCACAAGTATACTGTTTCATCCTGGCTGTCTTTTGGGATGCTTGCTTTTGAAGTCTACCCTCCATGCTATGAGGAAGTCCAGGGCACATGGAAAAGCCAGTGTTAGGCTTGTGGCTGATGGCCCCAGAAGGTTTCGGCCAACAACCAGTATCATGCACTTACACATGTAAGTGAGTGATCCTCAAATGGTTCTTGCTCCCAGCCTTCAAGTCTTCTAGCTGGGTCCTTAATTCACTGTAGAATAGAGATAAGTCCTCCTCACTGTACCTGCGATGAATTATTGGCACATACAATCCATTTCTTTAATGAGTAGTTATTTCTTACTACTAAGTTTTGAGGTCATTTGTTACACAGTTACAGTATCTTAGAATGTATACAGGGAGGCTTAACCTGGTTTCAAAAGTCATGAAAGTCTTCCCTAGGCAAGTAAAATTGAAGCCAAATGTGTAGAATGGATTGTAAACAAAAATATGTTAAAACTATAAACTTCTAGGAAAAAAAAACTGAAGAACTCTTTGCAGCCTTGGAATGAGCAAAAATTCTTAGCTTAAAAGGCATGAACCATAAAAAGAAAAATAGATGAATTAGCTAAATTAAAATTTGAAACATTTGCTCTGATAAGACTTAAAGGTCAAGCTTCAGTCTGGGAGAAAATATTTAATACATATATCTGACAGAGGTCTTATGTGGACTCAACAAAGTACTCTCACAACTTAATAAAAAGACAACCCAATTTTTTTTTAAACGGAAGGGGATAGTTGAAAGATTTGAGTAGGTAATTCACAAGAGAAGACATACAAATGCAAATAGGCAGATGAGAAAATATGTGGCATTGTTGATCAACAGAGAAATGCAAATTACAGCCACCCTGAAATACTACTACACACCCACTAGAAAATGGCCAGCATTAAAGATGAACAATGCCAAGTTTTGACAAGAATATGAAGGAGTTAAAACTTATATATACAGGTCTGATAGAAATCAAGAAATAAAACAACACATTAAAAAGCTGAGCTGAATTTAGTTTTTTAAGCTTATTTTCTAATCACATAGTGAACGGGATAGATTTTATGGAATTGGTGTAATTGAGTTAAATATTGTCCTTTCTCTTTTCTTTTTCAGTTAAAAGAGATGTTTCCAGGCTTTCGATTAGCACTTCCACCAAAACGCTGGTTTAGAAATAATTACAACGCTGATTTTTTAGAAGATAGACAATTAGGATTGCAAGCGTTTCTTCAAAATTTAGTAGCTCACAAGGACATTGCTAACTGGTATGTAACAAACTGAAATAAGAAATTATAAAAGCATTCTGACAACTGGCTTAAACTAAAGAATAAATCTAGGACCGTAGCTATTTAAGCATATAACATAGTGTCATTACTTGTCTTCTCTAATAAAATGCTTCATAAGATTTTCTTCCTTTCTTTCAATTAAGGATTTTATTTGGCATTTCATTTTTGTTAAAGCTTTTAAAAAGTCAGTAGAGTGAAAATTTCAGTGTACCATATACTCATAAACAATCCAACTGTAAATTTGATTTTAATTGCCATTTTTGCAGTCATGTAAACAGAATGGCTGACATATTAGCCAATTGTTGCTTAATATATCATGTAATTTTGAGACTAAGATCTTTTGTATTTCTCCAAAGCAATGCAAAAATATGAAAATTGTAAAGCTGGGTTGGTTTATCTAGAAATTAAAGTGAAAATGTGAAAAACAATTAAAAGGAAAAGGATCTAAATGAAATTTTTGCTTCTGGATATATTTATAAGAAAATTGCTTAATGACAATATCAGCTGGGTATCTCATTTGGGAACTTTTATCAGATAAATTAGAACTATTTTGAAAAAAGTAGGGAGTATTTATAATACAGTAGCATATTGTACATGTCTCTGTAACTGTCTTTATCAGTTTTTCCCCAAAAAGATGGAAAACAATTAAGAAAACCATTCTACCCCATTTCCTCAGTCTGTTTTTATGGAACCTTAAGTTATTCCTAAAACACCTACTATACATAAATATCTTTTTAATGTGTGCTGCCTAGGCTTAGTAGCTTTTTAAAACCCTACCTTATCCTTCATCTTCTTAATGGAAAACTACAAGCCACACCTTTCTTTATACTCCAGATTCATACACTTGTCTCCTTGACATCTCCCTCAGGTAACTCAAAACTTACCTCAAACCTAGAACTTAAAGGCATTGTCTCCAGACTGTCCTTTTCAGCAGCAGCATCTACCTGAAACATGCAAGTCATCCTTGACATTCCTCGTTACCCTTGCCTTCCTTTTCATTTGAGGTCACACTCAAGCTTGCCTACTTTTCTACATCCCTGCCATCACTCCAGTCCAAGTAGATGGCTCTGCCTTAGGCATTCCTACTGATTTTCCTCATACACTCTTATTTCTGTAGCCCATTAGAGCCATAGCAATCTTTTGTGACACAGTTTGATAAGTCTGGTCCCTGCCTGCCTTCATGTCATTCCAGCCTTGGGCTTTGTTATTCCTTCCCATTCTACATTCTTTTTACATCTGCCATATTAGTTTTTCTTTATCCACCAAAATCATTGTACCCTTTTGTCCCTCAAATATGCTATTTGCCTGAAAGGCAATATTTTACACTACCATCCCACCTAGCCCCTTGCCTGGCTAACTCCCATACATTCTTTAAATTTCAATGGAACTTCTCTCCTTTAGGTAACTGACCTTGGCCTACCCTTTTCCCATCACCACCAAACAGTAGGTCACTTCTTTTTCACAGTATTTGTACCGGCTTGTCTCCTCTGGTTTGAGAGTTAATCCCTAAGTCCTTGAGATAATATCTCCTGTACTTCTAGGTTGATACTAGTTATATGCCTGTTTTTAAGAGAATCTAGACAGTAATCACTTAAATGATCAATAGGTTTTAATTCTCTCTTGGACTCCCAGCTGAAAAAGACTATTTGGTACCGTTCAGTTCATAGTAATTTCTGTAATTATTTGATTGTATTTCTCCTACTAAATTGTGAGATATGTAAGTGCAGGTCACGTGACTGTTCACCATTCAGTGCCCAGTACTTATTATCACAGTGGTGACCCAGTCACCTCTCAATAAGTACTTGAATAAAGGATATCAAAATTCATGATTGTACTATTTATCAGAAAAAATTAAAGCAAACATGACAAACTTGGTGATCATGTGTCTAGGTACACTTGTGTTCCCCGTTTTTCTTTACGTTTTTGCATCTCAAAATAAAAAAGGAAAGGTTAGTTTTTAATTCAGGCACACTAAATAGAAATGAAAACCAACAAATTTTAAAATAACAAGGGAAGACTTTGAAGAAAATGTATTTTATACCATACAATAAAAGAAGACTTACAAATAAGTCAGCACATCCTTTCCCTGTTCTCTTGTCCATTATTCAGTAAACTTTTGTGTTGAAAATATTGTGATGACTTAAAATCAGATTTTTTTCTAGAGATGACTATATTTTTATCTAATCAAATATTAAATATGAACAACTTTAACTCATTTTGTGATTTTTTTTATTTTTAAGTAGTATTTTAGTTAAATATTCATATGTATCTTTTTTAAATTACAATAAATCTCAAGTTAAACATCACTAGGGACATTCAAGATGCTTCTAAACTGCTTACCACAAACATTGGTGGTGGTATTGCTCAATTCGTAAATAGGTATTCCAAGAAAAGAAGTGTGTCTTAAATAAGGTGGAGAAAGGTTTCATTTATTATTCTTAGACTGTAAACGATTCTAAGAAGTCTTAGATGAAAGAATCTAGTGTGCTTTGTATTTATTTGCCTATATAGTCATATATATCGTCAGATGTTTAGGGGATCCAGTGATATAATTTAAATTTAATTCAAAACAGAATATTTTAGGTTTGAGTACTTACTAACTCTTTATGGGTAATAGGTAGTATTTTTTATTTCACAGAATAAGGGATTTCTTAATAAATTATTATTTATCAAAAGTAGGGGGAAGGAAAGAAAGAGTTATTCATCAGTATCTTAAACATTTGCCCTGTATCGTGCTAACAGTATAAAAGAATCAAGGATATACTCACTGGCCTTAAAATTCATTCAAAGAAATTAGGCTTCTGTATGAACAAAATAAGGACTTTATGCATTGTTTTGCATGTTATAGGATCAGGTGTGTCCATCCTGTGGGCATGCAGCCCTGGACAGCCAGTGATGTGGCCTCACAAGATCATAAACTTTTAACATCATTATGTGATGTTTTAACAATATTTTTCATGACTCGATTGCATGTGCTGGAGCATGGACTACATAGGCGACAACAGACTAGGAGAAGGCGCAGTGCAGTACCAACCCTATCTCCTGCACCTGCCACATAGTTAAGTTGAAACTTGCATGTATGAGACATTACATGTGTTTGTTTAACTTGGCGATTAGAACACGGCCATTATGGATGATAATATTTCAGTCTACTACAAATACCATATATGTGTGTGCCTGTGAAGATGGGCATTTGTTATTAAGGAGATAAACTTGGGCAGCCAGAGCCTACAGTGTTGGACTAAGATTGCAGAGAATCCAAGATTATCAAGAAGTAAAGATCAATCATTAAAACTTGCCTACTTTTTTGTTTTGGAATTACAGTACTGTATATCACCTTATCATCAGTACTATAGATGATTCTCAACATGTCAGGGGCCGAATTACTGCAGATTCTGCTGTCAGTGTTACTATTCTGCTGCACCATGCAGCCAGGATTTTCACTCTCTGCAGTCTAAATTCAAGTAGTGGTTGGTTCATAAGATACTTCACTACACAAAAGCTAGATTGTATCTAAAATTCTAAAAGAATGGATGAAAATGGGGTGTTTTTTAATAATAGAAAAGGGAGGATGACAGTGATCTCAACACTTCATGAAAACATAAAACATCAATTAGTTGTACATTACCTGTTATGGTGCCTGTTAGTATCCTGTTACATTTAGAACAGCATTTTAAAAGTTGCTATCTTTATATGGTCAAATGTAATCATGGAATATTAACTATGTATTAATTATTCTTTCACTTTCCTTTCTGATATCCTTAGCACCTTATCACATAGTTCTTAGTTAACCTTCCTGAGAATTGGCTAAGAGCTTGCCATTACACAACTGTCAGCTTGCAGTATTTCAGCTGCTCTAGTTCTAACAATGCAGAAGTGCAAGAAAGTAAGAAGTGAAAGGACATTAAGGATTGTTAGTTTGACTGTTTCAAAAGAATATTGTTTCCAGATACATTTAGAAAATACCAAGTAAGAAAACAGATAAATGCATTTCAATATTCCCATGATAAAAGGATTTACTTAGATTTTATCTGGTCAGTGAATATTTATTTAGGGCTAACTGTATAAAGGATGTGACTATGCAAAGATGAATTAGACACTAATCAACTTTTCAAAAACCTGCATAAGATAGAAACATGCCCCAAACAGTGATAATGGATATAGCAGTAGATCTCTTTGAGAAAAAGAAATGACAGAAATTTTTTCTTGGGAGAATTAGAGAAAGCTTCATAGAGGATGACACCAGAGTTGAACTTTAAAGAAGTACAGTTGACCCTTGACTTACAAACTCAGTTAGTTCTTGAGGGCTAGTTGTAATTCTAGTTGGTCAGCTGAAGGCCCAGGCTCCTGTATGCAGCCTTCAAAGTCTTTCTCCTGTGTACAAGCAGATCTCAGTGTCCATAGAGAGACACTGGTCCAGGATTTCTCAATTAACCCCATATAGGAAAGAATGTTGTAATGTTCCTTCCAGAACTTTTTAAGGTTAAATCTGTATCTGAGACCATCTGGAAGCACAAGCAGCCAGCATTTGGGCCGTAACTCAAGACTTTGTTCATAAATTAAAACTAAAATTCCAGTCATAACCCAAATTGTACATATGTCAGGCCAGCCATAACTCAAGGGTCCACTGTAGTGATAATTGTATCACCAAAGAAAAACTTCCCAGATGAAAGATCAAAATACAGCAGCAGCAGCAAAGTAAATGCCCTGTATTGAAACAGCATGCAGCTCGGTTTGTCGAGGTGAATGATACGTAATAATAGTCTTATACTGCACAATCTGCCATAGTTAAAATGCAATTATTTGTTGTTTTATGCTTTATTTATTGCTCTAAAAACATTACATTATACAGCCCAGTAATGTTTTACTAGGCTATTATTTTTTTAAAATATTCCATATATATATTATTACCAATATTTTTCTTTTTTTAATTCTTTAAAATACAAGCTAAAGCAATGTATTTTCTATAATTACCATTCATCTATAAGGGCTTCTGTGCCACTGTTTTAAATCCCACATCTTCAAAAGCAAAAGTTCAGAATGGGTCTGGATTAGCAGCATTTAATGGTATAAAAAAAATGACTAGTATTCACTCATTTACATGAGGGAACAATTCAAAGAAATGAAAGTATTTACCCTTTAAAAATAAAAACTAATAGGGAATATGGCAGCCATCTTCACATATTTGAAGACTTTAATGGGAAGAAAGTTTCATTGAGTATATTTAGCTTTAAAATAGTTTACTATAGTGTGCCTGTGAATCACTTGGGGATCTTGTTAATATTGAGCTTATTCACTAGTTTTGGGATAAAGATTCTGAATTTCTATCGTTTCTAGGTGATATCAATACTTCTGGTCTTGGGACTTCATTTTTAATAGCAAAGCTAACAAATTATAACTAGCAGTATCAGTGAGAAGTTAAAGGAAGGCTCTGTCAGCTCAGATAAGAAAGAGGTGCCTGTCATTTCAACCTGTCCAATATAAAAATGGTGACCCTTTTTAAAAAGTGAGTTCCAATGGTATTAGAAAATTATTAAACAAAATACATTTGATTAAATAATGTAAATCTCCTTTATTGATAAAAATTTAGTCTATACTTTTTTAATAAGAATACTCAAAGGTAACTATTTTATACATTTAAACTTGACCTATCTTCTCACTGAAAATTTTATTGTATATGTCTGTAAGTTTTTGTATAATAAAATATTGAGAGAAGTTGGGTTAATTTTAATATTTTTATAAAATGAAAAAAATAACTCAAATATGCTATAGCTCATATAATGTCATCTCTTGAAAATCAACACATTGCTAAGGGTGGTTGAATGGTTTTTGCCACAGAATGTTAATTTGATAGAAGTTACATTTTGGACAATTATAAAATATGCAATAAAGCCAAATATTTTGTATTCAAATATATGTAAACTCTTACTGATGAAATAGAGTCTCAGAAACCTTATGTAAAACTTAAAATAATTTTAGACAAATTGTTTAGCTAATTTAATCCTGATTTTCAAAATGCCCTGATTTTCAAAATAAGGTATTGGGCTAGATGTTCTCTAAAAATCCTCTTTTAACTCCAAATTTCTGCTGTCTTCTTTTTGTTTTGCTTCTTTATGAATCTTTATATTTCTTGAAGACATAGCATCACCAGCAGAGTCTGACATTCTTTTAACTCTTAAGAGGGCTGCCCTGAGCCTACTTTTTGTAAAAGCTAAAATCTATCTTGTTTCATTATACTGCTGATATCAGTGAATCTGAAGTCATATTCTTAAAAGCTTCATACATTTCATTTCTAATTGCATTACTCTTAAAATTAATTGATTAATTGTTCAATTTTTATTCTGTGCTCTCCTGATTGATTTGGATATAGTCTGTACAGTCTAGTTATTTATCATCTACTTTTTAGTGGAGTAGATTGCTTGGTGAACAAAGAATATAGTAAAATAAGTTCTGTGAAAAGGATCTCTTCAAGAAGCCATGTAATTCATAGAATACCAAATACAGTAGAGGATAGAGAAAGGGATTTAGAAAAAGTTTTCATGAATAACTAATAGGCTGAGTCATGAAGAGTCAGAGTTAGCCAGATAGAGGTAGGGGATCTGGAAAATAGCAGCCAGCATAAGTAGAGGCATGGAAACATGAACCAGCACTGTATGCATAAGGGTGTGCTATTGCTGGAGTATCAAATAAGAAAAGTTCAAGAGCCTTTTGGCCTGCCATACCCCTGCCCCCAACACAGAGGAGCAGAGGCCCCCAGCACAGAACAGCTGAGCCTTTCAGGCTGCCATACCACTGTCCCCAGCACAGAGGAGCAGAGCCCCACCCAGCACCGAGGAGGTGAGCCTTTTGCCCTGCTGTACCACCACCCCCAGTGCAGAAGAGGAGAGGCCCCCTGCGCCAAGCAGCTGAGCCTTTTGGCCTGCTGTACCACCACCCCCAGCACAGAAGAGGAGAGGCCCCCTGCGCCAAGCAGCTGAGCCTTTTGGCCTGCTGTACCACCACCCCCAGCGCAGAAGAGGAGAGGCCCCCTGCACCAAGCAGCTGAGCCTTTTGGGCTGCTGTACCATCACCCCCAGCTCAGAGGAGCAGAGGCCCCCAGCACCAAGAATCTGAGCCCTGCCCAGCACAGAGGAGGTGAGCTGCGCAGGCACCAGCAGCACACACACCCACCCCCCAGCTCATCCCACCCCACAATGAAATGAGAAGACACATAAACATGTCTCAAAATCAGACTTCCAGATCACCTAAAGCAACCCCAAGGGGAAACAAGATGGAGCAATCTGATGCTCAACCACCTGGACTCCCTGAACATTTCATTTAGCAACGAAAGAGGATCTGGTAAAAATGAAAACAGAAATAATTTCTCAGATAACAGCAGAGATTGTGCCCGTAGTTCAAGACATGCTTAATAAATCTAGAGCACACATAGATTAAAAAAAAAAAAAAGAGCTGTGGAACATGATGGAATCCCAACATAGGAAATAAATGGAATCCATAAAACAGATGCAAACATTTCCAGGAGACTAAAAAACTCCATTGAAAGTTTATGCAGCAGACTGAACCAATGTGAGGACAGCATTTCAGATATAGAAGATAGATTGCAATTAGTGACCAGGAAAAGAAAACTTTCTTTAAAATAGTAAGGGACTGCAAGAAATCAATCCAGCAGCTGCTAGATGATACAAAGAAGAATAACATAAGACTGATTGGACTCAATGAAGAAACAGGAGAGAGTGCAGATGACAAAAACTTCACAGAAGTGATGGCAGAAAACTTCCCAAACATGGAAAAATAACTTAACATACAGATAAGTGAGGCATATAGGACTCCCATTAGCCTTGATCAAAAAAAAGTCTACACATAGACATATAATAGTTAAGATTCCAGCAACCCAAAAGAAGAAGAAAATTCTGCAAGCAGTTAGACAAATCACATACAAAGTAAAGCCCATCAGAATCACAGCAAACTTTTCAACACAAACCCTCAAGGCAAGAAGAACTTGGAGTGACATATTTCAAGCCCTAAAGGAAAACAGCCTCCAAGCCAGATTGACGTACCCTGCAAAACTACCTTTCAAAATTGATAGAGAAATAAGAGACTTTCATGACAAAGAGCACCTTGGGAACTTCATGAATACCAAATCAGCAGTACAAAATATTTTAGACATTATTCTAGGAAAAGACAATGAGGGTCACAACCCCAGGAAGCCCGGCAGAATGAATCCATCAGACACGATAAGTTAAACACAAAGGGGAAGAATCCAACAAAAAGTAAAGGTCATGACAAGGATAAGTCACTATGGATCAGTTATAACCATCAATGTTAATGGTCTCAATCCACCAGTCAAAAGAAATAGACTGGCAGAATGGGTCAAGAAGCAAGATCCAACAATATGCTGCATACAAGAAACACACTTAATTCAAAAACTCATGAGACTGAAAGTTAAACAGTGGAAAACAATACTCCATGCAACAGGAACCCGAGTAAAAACAGGAGTACCTATCCTTTTTGCAGATCAAGTGGATTTCAATCCAACACTGATTAAGAGAGACAAGGACACTACATCTTTGTAAAGGGAACAATCCAAGAGGAAGAGATAACAATCATTAATATATATGCACCAAACACTAGTACACCCAGCTGTACAAAACAAATATTAATGGACATGAAAAATCAAATAAGCACTAATACAATAGTAGTAGGGAACCTTAATACCCCACTGTCACAAATAGATCAACTAGAGAAAAAATAAACAACAAAATACTAGAACTCAATCAAACTCTTGGACAAATGAACTTAAAAGATGTTTATAGAATGTTCCATCCCACAAAATCAGAATACACATTCTTTTCAGCTGCACATGGGTCATTCTCCAAAACAGACCACATACTCACTCATAAAACATGTTTAAGTGCAAAGGAATTGAAGTTATCCCCTGTATATTATGAGACTATAGTATAATGAAATTGAGCATCAATAGCAAAAGAAATGGCAGGGCTGGGGATTTAGCTCAGTGGTTTCGCCACCTGCTGTGCGAGCGCAAGGACCTGAGTTCTATCCCCGGTACCAAAAAAAAAAAAGGGGCAAAAATTTCATAAACACATGGAAATTGAACAACACACTTCTGAGTAAACTGGTGGGTCACAGAGGAAATTGAAGAAATCAGACAGTTCCTACAATTAAGTGACAATGACAATACAACATATTGGAATCTATGGAAAACAGCAGTCTTATGAGGGAAATTCATAGCAGTGAATATTCATATTAGGTAAACAGAGCAAGCCCAATTAACCTGATGCTGAACCTCAAGCTTCTAGAAAAAGAAGAGCAGGACAAACCCAAAACTCATACAAGGGAGGACATTATAAAGATCAGAGCAGAAATCAATGCAGTGGAGACTAAGAGAACGAAACAAAAAATCAATGAAGCCAATAGTTGCTTATTCGAAATAATAAACAAAGTTGACAAACCCTTAGCCAACCTTATCAGAAAAAAGAAAGAAAAGGCCCAAATCTATGCAGTTAGGAATGAAAAGGATGAAATTGCCATGGACCCAGCAGAAATCCAGAGGATCATCAATACATACTTCGAGACCCTATACTCCAATAAGCTGCAAAAAACACAGAAGAAATGAACAGATTCCTAGATGCGTATGAATTACCAAAGTTGAACAAAGAAGACCTAAAAATTCTAAACAACCAATATCAATCAATAAAATTGAAAATGTAATTAAAAATTTACCAACTAAGAAAAGCCCGGGTCCTGATGGCTTCACCACTGAATTCAAGACATTTAAAGAGTAAATACTTCCACTACTATTTAAACTCTTCAATGAAATTGAAAAGGAAGCAATACTCCGGAATTTATTCCTGGAAACAAGCATCACCTTGATCCCAAAAGGAGAGAAAGACCCAACTGAAAAACAACTATAGGCCAATCTCACTAATGAACACAGATGCAAAAATCCTTACTAAGATACTGTCAAATAGAATGCAGAAGGTCATCAAAAAGATCATACACCCTAACCAAGTGGGATTCATCCCAGGGATGCAGGGATGGTTCAACATATGCAAATCAATTAATGTAATACACTACATCAATAGAGCCAAGGACAAAAACCATATGATCATCTCAATAGATGCAGAAGAAGCATTTGACAAAATCCAACATGCATTTATGATAAAAACCCTACAAAAAATTGGAATAGAGGGTCTCCACCTCAATCTGATAAAAGTCATCTATGAAAAACCAGCCAATATCATACTAAATGGTCAAAAACTGAAATCCTTCACACTAAAATCAGGATCAAGACAAGGATGTCCACTATCACCACTCCTGTTCAACATAGTTTTGGAAACATTAATCACAGCAATTAAACGAGAAAGAAATAAAAGGACTAAAGATAGGAAATGAAGTCAAATTGTCATTATTTGCAGATGACATGATACTCTATATAGAAGACCCTAAGAACTCCACCAAAAGTCTTCTAGACTTAATAACCAAATTCAGTCAAGTAGCTGGTTACAAGGTCAACACACAAAAATCAATAGTTTTCCTCTACACAAACCATAGACTCACTGAGACAGAAATAGGGAAACAATTCCTTGCACAATAGCATCCAAGAAACGAAATACCTAGGAATCAACCTAACAAAAGAAATCAAAGACCTCTTCTCTGGTAACTATAGCAGTCTGAAAAGAGAGATTGAAGATGTTATCAGAAAATGGAAAGACATCCCTTGCTTCTGGGTAGGAAGAATCAACATAGTGGAAATGGCCATACTTCCAAAACTGTTGTATAGATTTAATGCAATCCTAATTGAAATCCCAGCAGCATACTTCACAGACCTTGAGAAAATAATCCAAAAATTCATTTGGAACAAGAGGAGGCCTAGAATAGCAAAAGCAATTCTAGGCAACAGATATGGCAGGGGGTATCACAATCCCCAACTTGAAACTATACTACAAAGCTTCTGTGATAGAAACAGTATGGTACTGGCAAAGAAACAGACCTGAGGACCAGTGGAACAGATTAGAAGATGCAGAAACAACCCCAGACACACTCAGCCACCTCATCTTCGACAAGGGAGCCAAACACCCTCACTGGAGGAAAGATAGCCTGTTTATTATATGGTGCTGTAAAAAATGGGTTTCAACTTGACGAAGATTAAAACTAGAATTTTATCTCTTTTTTTTATTTTTTGGTTAAATTCTTTTATTGGTACTTTGTAGGTATACAACACAATTACATTTCTCATTGGGAATTGTACCTTTACATAATACATCTTGGTTCTTATTTTTTCCCCATTCCTAGCCCTCCCTTCACCCCCTCCACCCTTCCCTATTTACAAAGACTTTATTTCCATTTTTTCCATTTCTCATCATTTTTCCTTTCCCTTCTTTCCTTTCCCCAGCCCCTCCCACTACCCCTACCCCTTTGGACCTTTTCTTCCTATTTTACATTATCGACTATTCCTTCTAATCATTGGTACATTTTAGGTATACAAAATAATGACATTCATCATTGGAAATTTGCAACTTTACATAGTCTTTCTTGGTTCTTATTTTTCACCCTTGCGCAGCCCTCCCTTCAACCCCTCCATTCCTCCCTATTTACAAAGATTTTGTTCCTATTTTTCCTTTTTCTCATATTAATCCCTTTCCCTTCTATCCTTTCCCCTACCCCTCCCACTTCCTTCCCCTTTGAAGAACTTTATCTCTCACCATGCACTAAACTAAAATCGAAACGGATTAAAGATCTAAATATTAAAACAGAAACTCTGAACCAGCTGGAACAGAGGTTAGGTAGAGGTCTTGAAGACATTGGTATAGGAAAAGATTTTATGAACAAAACCTCAGTTGCCCATGAACTAGCACAAACAATCAACAAGTGGGATCTCTTCTTATTAAAAAGCTTCTGCACAGCAAGATAAACCACCAGCAGTGTGAAGAGACAACCCACAATGTGGGAAAAAATTTTCACCTGGTGTTCCTCAGACAAAGGTCTACTATCTGGAATCTATAAAGAACTTAAAAGAATCAGACCTGCCAAATTTAAAGACCCAATCCAAAAATGGGCATCTGAAGTAGACATTTCTCAGACAAAGAAGTAGAAATAGCAAACATGAAGAAATGTTCAACATCACTGATCAATCGCTGCATGCTGATGAAAACAGCATTGAGATTCCACCTCATCCAAGGAAGAATGGCTATCGTCATGAAATCAACCAATAACAAATGCTGGCAGGGCTGTGGGGAAAGAGGAACCCTGCTCCACTGCTGATGGGCGTGTCGACTGGTGCAACCACTGTGGAAATCAGTATGGAGATACTTCAAAGAACTAGACCTGGAAGTCCCATTTGACCCAGCTATTCCCCTGCTGGGTATCTTCCCCAAAGAATTAAAAGAATCATACCACAGTGATATATGTGCACCCATGTTCATAGCAGCACAGTTTGTTATAGCTAAAACTTGGAAGCAGCCTAGTTGCCCATCAGCTGGAGACCAGATAAAGAAAAATGTGGGTTTTTAATAAAATGGAGTACTAAGCCATAGAAAATGAGAAATTAGAAACATTTTTAGCTAAATGGATGCATATTGTGGCGATACTCTTAAGTGAAATAAGTAGAACACACGTGTAAATACCAAATAGTTTCTCTAGTGTGAGAAACTGAAAGTGTAAATAAGGACTAAAAGGTATAATAGATAATGTGAAATAGGAAGAAAAGGGGCAAAGGGGAAGGGGAAGTGGGAGGGGTAGTGGAAAGGAAAGAAGGGAATGAAATTAATATGAGAAAATGGAAAAATGGAAACAAAGTCTTTGTAAATAGAGAGGGATGGAGGGGTTGAAGGGAGGGCAGGGGAACGGAGAAAAATAAGAACCAAGAGATTATGTAAAGGTGCAGATTTCCAATGATGAATGTCATATTGTATACCTCAAATGTACCAATAAAATTAATTTTTTATAAAGGATTTTAAACTTGAGTCAGGCAGGTTCTTTATGCCAAGTCCAGGAGTTTGGCTCTGTTTCCTCTTGCTAGAGGAGGCATAGGTGAAATTTTAAGATATTCTGGATTAGAGGGATAAAACTGATGTTTAGCAACACTAGTGGGCTAAAATTACCTAGGTGAATGATGATCAAGGGTTAAAGTAGGCCTCTGCTGCCCAGCTTTCCATCTGCCATAGGAAACTGGTCATGAGCCCTTCTGCCTCACCCGCACCCACCCATCTCATGCACCGCCCCCCTCTGTTAACAGCCTTGATCCCTGGGTCCTTAGCCTCAAGGTTACATTCAAAGTCTTCTTATTTTCTTTAACTAGTGGAGAGTACCAAGAAGCAGTATTATCCAATATAACATTTCTATCTAAAATCCCTCTAATGTTTTTATGCAATGACTTTTGTGCTCTATTTGGTTTTGACAGAATTGATATCTAATATTTTTATTTCATGTGTAATTGACCTTTTAATGCATTGTAGGTCTTAAGTCTTGGCTTTTTTTTCTTTTAAATTACGCACTTCAAAATACATCTAGCCACTAAATTGCTGGTCTTTTAAAAAAAATTGTGCGGTGTAAATACCTGTGTATGAAAGAAAAGAAAAACAACAGTAAATATAAAGTGAAAGCTCAGTAGATGGAACTAGTTTATTAGGATCATAACTTGAAAATACAGTTTTTCCAAAGAATATTTTTTCTCAAAAGCAAGGAGTTGAATTATAGTGCAACTTTGCTGTAAAAATAAATACAATACTAAAATATACCATCTGTGGTCTCATTTATCTTTGAGCAGTTTAAGTCAGTGATTGACCTCAATTTCAAGAAACAGTTTTCTCAGACATACTAAAAAGTTACTCCAAGTAATAAAAGGAATAAAGTAATACTGTATCTTCCCTTGCCTTTTTTATTCCAGATTGTTGAATTTTTCATCTGAGAAAAAAATATACATACGATCCTGGTGTTTTTGTTGTCCACCGTCATAGTCAAATAGAAGCAGAGTTTAGGGGCTATATTCAGCTTCTCAGTGAACAACTTGAAAAAAAATAAGGCTTTAAAAACATGATTTCCATTTAAGCCATATATCATTTAATAATGTAGACCTTTCGGTGTTTATTATTAGAATTCACTTAATTTGTTTATAAATCATGCATTAATAATATATAGAAAATTACTGAGCAGAACCATGGCACACATAAACCATCAATAAATATTTATTGAAGCTAATTAAAGTTTTCTAGTCAATGATTCCCAAGCAGCAGTTAGGGCTTCCTTTCCTAGGGGGAAAAATGTATTGGAATTTCTGTGTTTTCTCAGACCCCACCATTTCTCAGAGATTTTTGTTTGGCCTGTTCTCCTTGGATAGGAATTTAGTGTAAGTGTGTGGACTTCTGTACCCCCTGAGTTCTGCTGAAGCAGAAGAAACATAGTGAACCACTGAAAAGTGTTCTATAAAATAAAATTGTAGCCAGTTTCAAATTTTGTTCTTAAGCTGAAGTAGGGCATGCAGTATAACCTGGGAACTAATATATTGGAAAAAAAACTCAAAGAATGTGCTAAATTTTATTTTAAGAACTCTCATAAGCCATAGATCATAAAAGAAAAAAAATAGAGATGGAGAATGAAATAGAAGAACCACTTACAAAAAAAAAGAAAACGATTCCTTCAGCAGGGTACTCTGTCAGCATCACTGTTGATTTTGGCTAAATTTCTACTATAAACTAAAGATACTAAAAAGGATATACACTCCTTCGCACACTTTTCCCTTCCTAGCTACAATAGTCTAAGTGGTGAACATAAAAAATGTCATTAAAGTAGGGGAAACCTGTAAGAAAATATTTCGCATTGGTTGTTATATACTGAAAGTATTAAACAAGGCCTTTCCATATGCTTCTTAGCATTTTGCTTTCCATTTTAAATGCTGTTCTTTTAGTGTTTCATCCATACTTTTTTTCCTGAAAGCCAAGATCAATTCATTTCCTATGGCTCATTTTTATTTAATAGGTGGGTGGAATTATATCTGTAGAAGGTGACTATATATGGTCTTCTGTTAAACGAATTGCAGTATCCTAAAGGCCATGTGTGATTAAAGAGGTATATAGACAATTTGAGTGTGTTTAGAGAGAAATGGCCTACATGGAAAAGAATATAAATGAACCGAAACATAAAAGAATTTAAAGATAGAAAAGGCCACGTTTAGACTCAGAAGACAGATTAAAGTTTAGCTATGTCACTTGTTCTTTGAGATATTAAGCAAGTTATTTTACCTCTGTGAAATCTGATATCATTTATAAAATGAAGATATAATTCCTATCCTAACTTCTCATGATTGTTGTGAAAATTAAATAAAATAAGGTATGTGAAAGTCCTGAGTGTGCAATGTACTTGGAAAATATTAGTGTATTACTATTGATTCTTAAAAATACAAGGGTACAGGAAATAGCCTAACATTGTTGACATATGTTTAGCAGTATGTGAATTTATTCACACATGGATTGGTTTATATAAAAACCAAAGATACTCCATTACCTCTGGCGGTACTTAAGTATATACACTTGGCTGAGCTTTTAAAAGGGACAAAAAAGCATACTATGGATGTTTCAACTAGATCACATTTATGATCTCTTCCACCTCTTACTCCATTATTATAAATATTCAAGTGTTTTCTGTTTCCCTGAATGTGTATCCTTTTATTACCTATATTAGCCCTTTATAAGCCATAATTTGCTTTTCTGGATGCCACTTTACCAACCTTTGTTCTGCCCTTGGGATATTCTGAATTATTTTCTTAACATTACTTCTCTGAATTAATTTATATTGGTTTTCTTTTGGAAAGATTCCACTAAAAATCTATTCATCTCTTTATGACACCCTGTCATCATCAACCTGTCTGGCCCCACCTGAACCCAAAAGCTCATTTTTTTAACATAGGTTGACATCTCCTTTATGTAGTAACTACATCAACCATGTTCTTTTCGCTTTACAAATGAAAAGAATTAAGGCTCCACATTTACGTTTTCACATACACATAGAGTTGTCTCATAGTCCAAAATTGCTTTTTAGAAATGGAGCTTATTTTTGTTATAAGGACATTTGGTTATCTGCCTTCTTCTTAACCTATTTTGGACTGCAAATTGTGAACATAAGAATGACCTTATTTCATTATTTTTAAATTTTTGGTGATTCATAAGTCAGATTTTTTTGGTGATTCCGAATTTTTTTCTCTTAAACTATCTGGGAAATACTTAAGTAAATTATTTTTGCTTAAATTATTATTTACTTTTAAAATATTTAAGTTAAATAGCAAGGACAATCTTTAAATTGCTTTAGAGTAAATACTTTTCATTTACTTTTGAAGCATCCACCAAAAAACAAATGGGGTATGAATTGAATGTTATATTTATTCATAACAGGGTAATGACTTCAGTAGACTAGCTGAGACTAATATTTCTTTGAAAGTCATAAAGAAGCTATTCACTACTTAGATTGGTCTCTTGTACCACTGTTCTGAATTGTGTTTTGTTTCTCTAGTATGTAATAATAAATGTGATTTTTATTTATTTTCATAAGACTTTAGAAAACGTCTTGAAGATCTTTGCATCTTCTATAGTTTAATATTTGTTATTTGTACCCACACTAATTTTTTTTTTTTTAACTTTGAAAAGCCTTGCAGTGAGAGAATTTCTTTGTCTGGATGATCCACCGGGTCCATTTGATAGCCTAGAAGAAAGCAGGGTAAGTGCTGTATTATATATCACATGAAAGAGGAACAAATAATACAGTACAATAACTATATTGTTCCTCAAATGGATTAGCACACAACAAAATATTTCAGACTACAGTAGTTTTGCACAGAAAGCTTTTAATATTTCAGCCAAAGGTTTCTTTCATTGAAATATGTGGAAGTTATACATGCTGTGTAGTCAGTGAAGGTCTAAAATTAGTCATTTTTTTTACCATTTAAAAAAAATAAAAATTATTCTGGAATTTAGTTTTGTCATTTAATAGTATTATTTGTGTGTTGAGTTTTCTTCCATCTAAGTATCCAAGCACCTACAATTAAAACCAAACACAAAACTCATCCTCAGAAGTAAAAGTGATTTTCTATTACCAATTCAGCTCATACTTGACACTACTCAAATTACATTAGTTGACGTGGTAAAGTGACCTACTTCTTGAAGCAATGGGATAGATTCACAAACAGATTTGGTAATATTAGATTAGCTTGGATCTTATGCAAGTTCTCCCCCCAAATAGTATTTAAATGGTAAAAATACAGCTGGTAGGTTTACAGTGCTTTTCAGTTAAACTGAGATAGTTCTATTTAAATGGTAAAAATATAGCTGGTAGGTTTATGGTGCTTTTCAGTTAAACAGATAGTTCTTTGTGCTGGCATTTTTTGTTGTAATTTTTTTAAAAAAAAACAATAGCCTATTGAAGTAAAATCTTCATAAAACTAATCCATTTGTTATTTTATTCCATTGTAAATATATATTTTAGTAAATTTATATGCTGTGCCACCATCATCATAATCCCATTTTAGAGTATTCTCATCATCTTAAAAACAAAAATTTCTATAAGCCATTTTGCAGTCAGTCTGCACTCCCAGCCCACTAATCTTTTCACTCTAATTTGTCTTTTCTAGATATTTCATATAGAGAGAGTTATATATGTCTATGTGTGGATACGTAGATAAAGATATAAATATAAAACTAGTATGCAGTATTTATACTCTTTTTCATCTAGCATCATTCATTGAGGGTATTTATAGCCTTTATTGCTATTTCATTATTTTTCATTACTAAATGGTTTTCCATTGTATGCATGTACATGTACCACATCTTCTTTATCTAATTATCAGAGAAATTTGCATTTCTAGTTTTGCACTGTTATGAACAATACTATATGAACAATTTCATAGAACATGTTGTTTATATGTTCTTTCTTCTTGGGTTGATCCCTAGGAAAGGAATTGTTTCATCATATATTAAGTTTATGATAGACTTTTAGAAAATGGATAAACTGTTTTCTAAAGTGGCTATATTGTATTACATTCCCACTAGTAGTACAGGATTGTTTCACTTTCAACATTTGATTAATTATCCATCTTCATTTCTGAATTATAGCTTCACTGATGGGTATTTCCTTCCAGCACTTTGAGTATATCATCACACTGCTTTCTGGCATCAATTGGTTCTGATGAAAAGTCAGTCCTTAATTATATTGTTGCTTCCATGAGTCATTTGTCCTTGCTTCTTTCAAGATCTTCTCTGCCTTTGACTTTCAACAATTGGATTATGCTATATCAAGGTGTGGATCTCTTTCTGTTTTTCATACTTTGGCTTTTGAGCTCCTTGGACTTCATAGGTTAATGGTCTACATCAGAGTTGGAAATTTGTTAGCCATTATTTCTTCAAATATTTTTTCAGTTCCATTCTCTCACCATCTTTGGGACTCCCATTACTTGGAAATTTGTGTGCTTCATGTTGTACCATATATCTCTGAAGTGATGCTCATTTATCTTCACTTTTTCACTCTTCTGGAGATTAGATGATTTCTGTTTATCAATCTTCAAATTCTTAGATTATTTTTCTGTTGTGCCAGATCTGCTGTTGAGCCCCTGTTGTTAACATTTCATTTCAGTTATTTTTCAAGTCTAGATTTTCCATTTGCTTATTTTTGTCATTCTTTCTCTTTATTGAGCATCTCTATTGTATGATAAAAGTTTCTAATTCAGGTCAGGTATGTAGCTCAGCAACACAGCACCTGCCTGGCAAGTGCGAGGTCTTGAGTTCAATCCCTGGTACCTACCAAAAAAAAAAGTCTCTAATGCTATTAGCTCATTTAGTATATATAAAACCTGCTTTAAAAATCATTGTCCAATAAACCTGATACTTGAGGAAATTTCAAGATAACCTCTATTAACTGCTTTTCTTCGTGAGTATCCTTAGATTTACCTTGTTTCATGTCCCATAATTTTTTGTTGAATACTGGACATTTTAGGTGATATATTTTGGCAACTCTTGATTCTGCCCCTACCCCCAGACTGGCTGTATTTGTTCTTCTTATTTGTGTTTATTTAGTAACTTGCCTAAACTAAATCTCTGATGTTTGTTTTCCCAGCAATACGTGGTCATGCTTCTGAGTATTTTGTTACTTTGATTTGTTTAGAGAGTTAGCATTCTATTATAAGTGTACATTGGGATAAAGAAAATAATTGCTTATCATGCCTTTTCCACTTCATATATTCCATGATCTCATTACTTTAAATATAGTATTCTTTCTTCCTGCAAGAAATTCTTACATTTACCCTTTTTAAGGAATTGATTATATTTTCAGTATCTTTTAGTTCAAAATATAGTCTAGCAGGGCCAGGGATTTAGCTCAGTGGTACTGCGCCTGCCTTGCAAGCACAAGGTCCTGAGTTCTATCCCCAGTGCCGCAAAAAAAAAATATATACACACACACACACACACACACACACACACACACACACACAAACTCTCAGACATTATGACTAGATGGGGGAAGCATGGAAGTTGATTTAAGCTAGAGTTTCTCAACTTCCACACTATAGGCTTTGGGGGCTGGGAAAGTCTTAGAAGAGGGAGAAGTTCATTGCCAAGTGTGCTGTGAGTTTCAAGTTACCCACAGTTGGAATAACTGATTTAGTAATCATCAAAGCTGTTTCTCCCCAAATCTTCCTCAGCACTTTCCAAAACTTTACTTGAAAATAAATGTTCATTTGAATAATAAATTTAAGGAAATTCTGTGCTAGCTCTTCTTTAAAATAAAACTTACAATGACCTTGTAAGGTATATATCTATATGGTATGAGACTTTCTTAAGCACACTCTCATTTTAAGAAAAATTCCAAAATGACTTAATCCATATCCCTTGGAGTATAAAATTAAACTTATTCAAAGGATAATGAAATTTCAAAAATCTAGTAAATCTGTCTTTAACCTACTTCTCCCAGCACCCTGTTGAAGGCAATTGTTGCTTTCCTCTCATATACATGTTTTAAAAGAGGAGATTAAAGCTAGGGACATAAATTTAGTCTGCCTTCTTTTGGGGAAATTCAAATCTACTATTATACCAGTATAGTATAACTGAAAGAAATGAGATTTTACTAGACCAGCATTAATGAATAGATTATAATTATAATTAACTTTAAAGAAACTTTGAGTACAGATAACTAAAGCCAAAATCCTTAAACTTTTCTATTCTACACTTAAATTTCAATCTTCAGTTATTCTTCAAGAACTTAATTTTCTTGTTTTTAAATCTGAGAAATTCAGAAAGTAATTAATGCAATCTGAGTTATATAATGAAGCTGGTTTTTAGAATCATTTCCTAGCAGATTTCCCACTGATGGAACAGTTTGAACTCTTTATCACATAAGAAAATTATATAATCATAGATTTTCCTATAGTTAACAGTTGGAATATAAAACATTTTATAGTCTCATTATAAAGGCTAAATACTTCCATCAACATATTAGAAAAACTAAGACTAGGGCTGGGGATTTAGCTCAGTGGTTCTGCTGCCTGCTTCGCAAGCATAAGGTCCCAAGTTCGATCCCTGGTACCAATAAAAAAAAAAAAGAAAAAGAAAAACTAAGACTATTCTAAAAGTACAGCTTCCTACTCATATATACATCTTCCCTAAGATACCTTACTAGGATGGTTTTACTCTTGGAAGAAACCCAAGGATTTATATACATATGCCCTACAATTTAGCAAATAGTTTCTAAACAATTCAACTCAGTAGAATTACCTGGTGGTTAAATATCTTCTTCAACTTCATAATATGTGCTTAAATTACTCCCCAAATTTGATAATTAGTTTGTACTTTTACCAACAATACACTTTCTCATTGCTCCATATCTTCACAAATAGTACTATCAGCCTTTTAATTTTAACCTAATTTTCTTGATTACCAGCTGATGTAGAAAGTAGCTCTTTAAGACTTCTCTTTTGTAGATTTCCTGTTTGTATACTTTGTCATTTGTTCTGTGATTTCTGTTTTTCCCTACAACTCAGAACATAAAGATACTCTTCTGAATTTTTTCCCTATTGGCTTATTTGGCTTTTCACATCAGGTTCTTTAATAGAGTTAGCCTTTTTTGTGTGGATGGCAATCCATCCCAACATCATTTATTGATCGATTCCTTTACTAGTTAGAAACTCTTTGTCAATCATAAATCATTTGTTGTGATTATTTGTGGTCAGTCAGCTCTGTTGCCATAGTCTGTTTCTCTGTTCTTCTGCCAGTAGTATACTGCTAATTATTGTAGCTTCTTAAATTTTAGTGTCTGGCAGGGTTCTCTGCCTTCCTCTTCTTCAGAATTCTAAATTACAATCATATATAAGTACTCATTGGCTTTAGAACTCACCGTACCCAGTTCCTGTAGAATTTTGATGAGAAAAAAATGTTTCAGTCTTCAGTGCTTGCAGCGAACCTGTTGCACTTGCTAGAACTTGACTGAGTCACCACACCACCCCACAAGAGAAAATCCTTCATCACATTTTTATGTAATCAATTACTTTTCTGTCTTTAGTTTTAGGTTCTGTATTATAAAACAATCTCCTTAATATTAATCCAGTAAAATGTGAAAGTTCACATTTGGGAACTTTCACAAATTATTTCCAATTATATTTTTTCTTTTGGGAAAAATTCATTTGCTACTCCTTGGTTTTGGCAGTGCCAGAGTGAATTAAAGAAGAGTACCACAGTACCACGGTATTACTATTGCGTGGTTGATTTTATGCATTTATTTTTCTATGTCACATCCTTACTGAAATCTCTCCTTAGTTTGTAGATCCTTTCAGATTTTCTATATAGTCATATTCCCTACAGTATTGACAGTTACGTTTTTTCTTTCTGTTCCTTAATATCTGTCCTTTCATTTTCTTGTGTTGCTATGCTAGCTCAGACTTTTGGAGTTAAATTAAAGCCATTCTGGTGGGCATCCTTTTCCTCTCTCCCTGACTTTAAAGGAAATGATCCTGTGTTTCACTATTACATGTGGTATTATCTGTAAGTCGTTGGTAGTTGTCAGTTATGTTTGTTTATTGTCCTTGTTTGTGTTTTTAGATTAAGGAAGTCATCTATTTCTAGTTTGCTAAGTGATATCTGTGTTACTGATGCTTTTGCTTGCATTCATAAAGATGATCATCTAAGTTTTTTTCTTTGATCTTAGTGTGGTAAATTATATTCATAGATTTTCAGATGATAAAAAATTATTCATTTGTGTGATTAATTCAGAAATTCAACATATCTTTAATTACTGAATGTGGATTATTAGCAATTTTACTTAAAAGTTTCCAGTCTATAATTTTCCTGTTACTGCCATCATTGAAATTTCTATCATGATATACCAGTTTTCTAAGTTTTTGTTCTCCAGAAGTGTTTGAGTAGGGCTACAGTGATACTGTTTGTTCTTGAGCATTCCATAGAACTCTGAGTCTGGTGTTTTCTTTAGTTTTCAGATTTTTAATAACTATTCTTGTTTCTTTCTTTCTTTTTTTTTTTTTTTTGCTTGGTTTTTTTTTTTTGGTATTTTGGTTTTTTGCAATAAGGTCTTGCTATATAGTTCAGGCTGGCCTTAAACTCACTATGTAGCCCAGACTGGCTTCAAATTCATGGCAATCCTCCTGCCTCTGCCTCCCAAGTGCTGGAATTCCAGGCATGTGCCTCCATGCCCAACTTTGTTTCTTTAATGACTACTCTTCATTCAGATTATGTTTTGGGAGAGATCAATTTTGATAACATATCTTTCTGAAATTGACAGTACTGTCTATATTTTAAAATACCTGTATGTAAAATGGTTCATAGTGTATTCACATAAATTTTTACAATATTACTATGTCTATAATATATATCTGCTTCCAGATTCATTGGCTTACTACTGTAATAATTATCAAGAAAAGGGACTTGTAATTATAAGTCCATATGGTGCATAGGGACTAAATGCCAAGATAGTAGTGATCTAAAAACATGAATGTAGAGAACAAATCATTTTGATTGCATACATAATATTTTATTATGTTCCTTGATTCTTCAGTAATGCTCTTCAGAAAGACACTGCATCAGTAATTTTATTCTGTTCTTGTGTGTTTTTAAGGCTTTCTGTGAAACTTTAGAAGAGACAAACTACCATCTACAGAGAGAACTACTTGAAAAACAAAAAGAGGTAGAATCCCTGAAGAAACTGCTTAGTGAGAAACAACTTCACATAGACACTTTAGAGAACAGAATCAGGTAGGTTGTGATTCTTGTATTTGTAGTCTTACTAATTTAATTCCCAATGCTCTGGACTAAATGCCCCTCATATTTTAATATGATTTACCATGTTTCTCAATCTGAAAGTTGTACAATCTTGGCCTTGTAAATTGGAAAAATTGCCTTTTGATTTAATTTAGGAGGCTGCACTTTTTTTTTTCTTTTGGAGGCTGCACTTTTGAAGGATGGGAAACATCAGGAAAATCAATATTGCATTGTTCAGCCTAAACACTAACCATTGTAAATAGCATTTTTGTTTCTAGGTATATATGCCAACTTTTCACATGTGAAAGTTCTGGTATATCTATATTAGCATGTATTGAACTGATGCTGAAACTCATTTTAAATTAATTACAGCTGCGAATTTCCCTGTTGTCTCCCCTGGGGAGCAATTAGCCTTGTGACTACATTAGACATAACACCTGAAGACTACAAACACTACATGTATTCACAGAAATGAAAATATAGCCGTTTTATTAATGGAAAATAACTTTTTTCTTTTAAACATACTTTTAGAACATTGTCTGTAGAACCTGAAGAATCATTTTATGTATCTGAAACAGAAAATGGACAGATCCTAAGGGTAGAGTCCTCTGCACTCAAAATTGACCAAGACGTCTTGGACGAAGAATCTAGGTATATAATGTTAACTTTATTGTAGCCTAATCATTTAAATAGTTGCAAGAAAATTGTTCTCATACTCTGTATTTTTTATGAACTCAGTATTGTTATATTATGAATCTGCTGAGCTAATGAACTGTATAAGCTAGGTTCTCTCTAAAAATGTGTCTTTGGCATCAGCCTGTAAATTTTGAAGCAGTGTCTGGATTAACTGGGCTCTGATTAAGTTAATTTATTAGTTTAATAAATCTCAACAAATTACTTTAATCTTCTTCAATATCGCCCATTTTCCATTCAAAAAGTAAAATACCATAATAGCAACCATCCTGCCTATTGCGCATAGGAATGATGAAAAAATAATATATTTAAAGCACATAGAACTTTTATTGCATATCAATCCAGGGTAATTATTAATACTTTAGTGGTAATGTTTGAGCTATAATTATGAGAACAGTTTTATGTTGGTAAAGGTAACTGCACACTAGATTTTTTTATTGGTAAATGGTAATTTGGAGAATTAAGTTTTTTAAAATCTCCAAAAATATTACCTGACATATACAATTTAAAAAATTTCTGATAGAATATTTGATTACCTGTATATTAAATATTTAAGCAGGCTTTCCATGGGTAAAAGATTTTCAAAAGCATTAATAGTGAAATAGCATGCATCCATTCCTTCACTGACATGTTTCTCTCTTTTTACAGAGCTGATAATAAGCCACACCTAAGTTTTAGTGACCCTGAAAATGCTATATCAGAAGTGGAGGTGGCAGAAGTGGCATATAATGCTGAGGAAGACTAACACAACACAAGCAGTTCCCTCTCTTTTGACACGTCAGCAAATTTAGAATAGAGTGGCAAATGCCATTTAAAAAGAAAAAGACTGAAACAGTTACAGAAAGGAACAAGAATTTAAATGTATAATGTTTACATAATTTTTTTTAAGTTATTGGAATCATAAATATATTCACTGCTGCTTTTGTCTTTTATTCAGCCTTGTATTTAATACACTGAAAAAAATCTAGAATTCTGTTATCAATGCGTACATTCTTGAGTATTGTGCATAAATTATTATGGTGTTTTGCCTGTAATGTTGCTTCAGACTAGTGTGTGTGCCTGTGTGTGTGTGTTGGCGCCTGTTTTAAATTGCCAGTTATATTAGTCCAATGGAGTTAATTGCATGTTACTGTCTCTGTGATACATACTTCTTTGGTTGCTGACGTGACATAATTTCCTTAATGGTTTAAATCAGTGAATATCATAGTAAAAGTAATGATGAAATGAGTATTAAATGTTGACATGTTTATCACCTCTAAATAAAAATGACTTATTTGAAATGTTAATATATAAAAGAATAAGATGCTTTTTAGTACCAAAGGAAAATATTTTAAAGAGCTGTCGCCATACAGCTAAAGTGGCAAAATAGCCTTGATGCTAAAATCCAATCCATAATACCAAGATACTGTAAGTATCCTAGTTTCTTAATGTTATAGCTGATTATTTCCCACATAATCTTCATTTTAAATTTCTACCTGTAGATTCGCTAAGTTTGCCTCTTTCAGAAGACTACCTCTTTTTGCTAATCAAGGCATATTCTTTTGAAAATTAGAGTCTAAAGAATAAGGAGTTAAAGAAAACACAGTAAAAAGCCATATTTACTACAAAATTCCTGACTAGCTTGACACTTGACATTGCATTTTTATTTCTGTACATATGTAGATGTTGTTATATGTAGTATGGCTGATTTTCTTTTTAATATATTTAGCCAAGTGATGCACTTTATAATTAAACTATGTTGTGCCAATTGGTGAATTTCTTTAGTAAAGGTAGTGAACTGGAAGAATTATGTAGTGCCTTTACTATTTCACTTTTTACAAACATCTCTGAGGGTGTGAGTCAACTTCACAAAAAATGTTTATGTTTGTTTCAGCTCTGTGTATATTTATCGAAAGTGCCTTGTTTCATTTTTATAGTATGAAGTTATTTGTTGATTCTCTATTTCTACTGTTTTGCATATTGCTGTTAATATGCAGCGCTAGCATTTTTAAATCCCAGCTGGTGTACTGAATTAAATAAGCTTTATAAAACCTGAGAGAATTTTCCTGGGGAAACAGAGTAACAGTCTTTGGGTTTTTTCCCTTTATTATCTAAAAGTTTACCAGTATCTTAGTGCATAGTAAGTTGTGGTTGTTTAAAATTCTATTAACAAGGGCTGAGGATTTAGCTCTGGTTCCGGCGCCTGCTTTGCAATTGCAAGGTCCCTAGTTCAAACCCCGCTACCAAAAGAAATAAAATTCTGTTGACATAAATCAACACATCCATTGGCTGTTGTTAACTTTTGTTCTTAAAAGGAGATTATTTACCAAAGTACCTAAATTTTAACTCTTTGTCAGAATACATGGGTATTCTGGCTAGAAACATTTTCCACAAAGTATATTAGAAATGTGTTTATTATCTTTAGAGGCAGAAATAAATATAATAAACTAAAGTGCTTATTCATTTTTAAATTATTATTCTAGATTCTTAAAAATGCTTATGATGGGCCGGGGATTTAGCTCAGTGGTTCCACCACCTGCCTCCAAAGTGAGAGGTCCTGAGTTCAATCCCCGGTACCCCCCCAAAAAAAATGTTTATGATGAACAACCACGTAAATTAACACTACTTTTGGGCTGGGGATTTAGCTCAGTGGTTCTGCCGCCTTCCTCGAGAGTGCAAGGTCCCAAGTTTGACCCCCGGTACCAAAAAAAAAAAAAAAAACAGACAACACTATTTTCAGCCTAATAAAACAAGATGATCTTTGCCAAGTTCCATATGCTATAGTGCTACATGATTATCTTAAAGGGAACCACATATTTTAAAAATCCAGCTTTTCAGAAGACTGTATTTAAAGTTTTGAATCAGGGAAGAAAATTAGGTATTTATATTTAGAATTTTTTACTTTTGCATTTTACTCCCAGTATTATATTCATTTAATCATTTTTTTTCATTTACAACAGTAGCTGTGTTTTCCAGTGTTGAATAGCATTTCCCTTCTACTTTCTATGTTCTCCCTGTTCCTACAATTATTGTAAATTGAATTGTATTTAAAGGCTATATTTCACAGATGTGGAATGAGTCTGTGATTTTCTAAGTTTATATTTTATTTCACTCATCATCTTTCAGAAGCATTTGTGAATAGGTGCAGTGCATTTCATATGTAAACAATATTAATAAAACATTGAATGTAACTGAAAACAATTTTGTCAATAATCTTGTAACTTAAACTTTTAAGACTTAAGTTCATGTATAGGTAGTGCAACCATCCAACATAGCATTTTAAAATGTGCTTCTGTCTGCTACTCTGAGACCAGCCACTTAAAGTGCATTTATTTAGAAAACTGTTCCTCTTAAATCATCTATATAGTCTGGCTTAACAGTCTGTGATATTAGAAGGGAAGCATGGCCCTGGGTCCTGAAAATAATTTGTCTTGTTTTGAAATAGATTTTATTACTTATAGGAATAGAAGCGTTCAGAAATTATGCTGAAAGAAATTCATATGCCCAACTACTAGAGAGAGGAATCTCAATTTCATCTTGGGTGATCTGCAGAAAGTTACGTATTGAAGCACATTCCTGCTTATAGTATTACCTTTACTGCATTCTACTTTGTTTTTTGTGCCCTTGACTTTGAATGGCAAAAACAATCATTGAAACTTATATTTTCAATACATGTGTTTTTAAGATTGACAGCTGCTATATCACAGAAATCCCCTTTGTGAGGACCCAAAGGAAGAAATTGTCTTTGGGCTCACAAGTAGTAAAACCTGTGCTTTTCCCAAACAGTGAATTTGTTTTTAATCTTAAAAACTGATACTCTTAAACAATTTTTATTGTCTTTTGACAATAGGATATAGGTATATAGGATTGTATGGGTTGTACTTTTGTGTGGTAGACATGACCTTATTTTTTTTATCTTTTAAACTCCAATATTCTTTCCTATTTAACTTATTCCATTAGAACACATCTTTTTTATTCTGATATATTTGAATAACATGCAGCCCACGTAGGTTCAGTAAGTGAAAGGCAATAGGTGCTTCATGATAGTAGATACAGGTGAAAATAAGTATTAACTTTCAATAATACCATGTTTACAGTCTAATTGTAATCAAACTGGTATTAGCATGGGTCACATTATAGCTGAAGTCCTTCGCTGAAGTGTGACACATGAAACTTTCCATGGAGTTAAGTCTAACTGGAGGATTCTGCCTCCAGAATTAGCCAATCTGCCAGTCTAAACTTCCAGATCCTTTGGACAGCCACCACTGTTCGTTGGCTAACCCAACAAATATTTATTTGCATCCCTCTTCTGCTTTACCACCAACATGGTAGGAATTTGAAAAACTTGTCTTCTCAGCTCCTCTTAGAGTTAGCTTTCAGTCTGTGTCACTGCTATGGCCGATGAGACAAATAGGAGTCTGCAGGTAGATTCTGGGAGATCTTTTCTCCTAAGGAGAAGTTCTACTGTAGCTACAGCCTATCCTCTTCCTCTTGTTTTGACCTCACATGATGTTTAGAGGTGCTACAGTAACCATTTTGCAAAATGAAGTGTGACCAATAGAGAAGAGCAAACAAGTCAGTCTCCAGCCACTCATTAAGCCATTGAGTTTGCTGTTAATTATACCAAGATAAAAACTTTTAAGTTTGGTTTGTGAATTGTAAATTCAAGGGGGAAAAGCTTTTTTTTTAAAAAAAAAAAAAGTTTTCTGGGGGCTGAAAATGTAGCTCAGTGGCACTGCACCTGCCTGGCAAGCACAAGGTTCTGAGTTTGATTCCCAGTACCCCCCCCACCCCGCAAAAAAAGGATTTCTGACTATTAATGATACTGTACATTTTGCCAGCAAAGAAAACTTTTCCTGAAAGTTAAAGAAAAGAACATCTATTAGATGTATCAAAAGTTCCTTCTGAGACTCCTGGAAAATGAAATGTGTATGAAACAAAAAACAATTTTTCTATACACATACATATATTAGTCACCTTGAACTGCTATTAAAAAATACCACAGACTAAGTGGCTTAAACCACAGAGATTTTATTTTCTTACAGGTCTGGAGGCTGGAAATTCAAAATCAATGTGCTGGAAAAATAGAGTTCATTCAAAGGCCATTTCTTTTGGCTTGTAGGCAGCAACATCTGACATTTGTTCAAATGACCTCGTGTAGTTTTGAATGAGCATTCTGATATCTCTTATAAGACCAATCAATTCAGATCAAGACTTCACCATCATGACCTCATTTAACCTTGATTACTTAGAGACCACATCTCCAAATA
The DNA here is from genome assembly GCF_053883595.1 of Heterocephalus glaber. Lineage (NCBI taxonomy): Eukaryota > Metazoa > Chordata > Mammalia > Rodentia > Bathyergidae > Heterocephalus > Heterocephalus glaber. The sequence continues at coordinate 25,655,313 of NW_028258344.1, read as the reverse complement.
GGACCACACTGTAAGGTTAAGAATTCAACATATGAATGGAGGGGTTGTGCGTAAACATGCAGATCATATTAGTATACTATGGCAGTAACATCATTAAATGTTTGCAAAGGAATCATCCACTTCAAAGGATTAGACAACCTATTCTTTCATCTATTCATTCAACAAATATTGACCCTCTACTCTGTGTTGGCCCTGAGTTATAAAAATTATTAAAGAGATTTGTGTTCTCTTCAAGTTCAAAGTGATCAAGCCTTTTATATAGGCTGGTCTGTATAGAAGAAGGGGCATCCATCTGGAGCAAAATTTACATTTTGTTAGCAAAGGAAAAGGAGAAAAGTTGTTTCTCTTTTAAGCTAAAGGGGAGAGAAATGTCTGTTCATCATGTCAAAGACTTCTGAACTCCTAGACTCCTTCAGCAAACCACATATGTGATTTGCTGTGGTAAATACGGGGATAGAGTTACTCATGGTGAAAGCCAGGTGTAAAGGCAAAGATTAGCAAAAAGCACAAGTCTACACTTTACCCCTTAAAAGCAGAAGAGAAGGCATGCCAAGCAGAAGGGTGGACTTCAGCCTGTGCAAGTGACAGCTATCATCCTGACCCGGTCCTGTACCTCCATTCCATCCAGCATGCCAGTTCTAGCTTCAGAGTGGGGCAGAAGTTCACCCACCCAATGTTATGAGTCAGAGAGGAACACAGCAATCCTGATACCTTCAACATGGTATTTTATTTAAGCATATATTCACTTGCTAATATTCTGCTAAAAGTCTAAGGGCTTTCTGTGAGTACTTTCACTAATGAGCATTTCTGTCTTTTGGTAAACCATATCCCTAATGCATTTTCTGATTACCAGCTTTGGTGTCTGCCACCTGATGACAGAGACATGTACGAAGAAATCTGTGACAGGCTCAGTTCTTGCTTTTTCTCCTTCAGTTTTGTACTGCAAACTTGCCCTTAATTTTACCAAGTCGTTAAAAATTCCTTGACCTAGTTTTCCATAGAGATGATGTTTTGTACTTGTACTTCATTACTTCATAGGACTATAAATTCTTTAAAATTTAATTTTAAATCTAGCTGGTATACACAGATTTGGAAACAAAATTGAGTCTTGGTAATCATACATCTCCTTGTGGGTCAGAAAAGTGCAAGAACCCACCAGCCATGAGCACTCAGGGTACAGTGGTTCTTGGCATGTTTTATAGAGAGGACAGAGGATCAACTAAGTGTGTGTGTCCCAGGGTTGAGAGTGGGGACGTTTGCCTCATACTTTAGATCGATCTAATTTTCCTTATCTCCACTGGCATCACCCTGGTCCAAGCATGAGTGTATCTCATGCAACCACTACAACAGTCCCAACTGACTTCCTGCTTCCACTTTGTCTACACTAGAATCTGTTCCTTCGTTGTAACCACAGTGTTCCCTCTGAAAACCTTAACTTGTATCTTGTTTTCCCTCTCCCTAAAAATGTTAATAATGTAAAATTCAGACTCCTTTACAAGGTACCTAAACATGGTTTCACCACTGCAAACTGGTCTCTGCAATGAAGAGCATACTAAGAACAAAGATGAACTCCTTCTGGCTTATCAAGCTCTCCCATCTCCTATCCCTGCCCATGCCCTGTCTCAGATGCTCTTTCCAGACTCCACCCTTCAAGTCCCAGGTTAAATTTTTCCTTTTCAGATTGCCTAAAGTAGTCACCTGAATCCCAAGTTTATTATTTACTTACTTTCTGTTTCACCTTCCCATCCATCACAACCTCCAAAGGGCAAGACTGTCTATTTTCCTCTAATCCTTGACCCCTTTTGCCTAGAAGAGGTTCTATCACATAGTAAAGGCTCAATATTTATTGAGTGATTAAGATTGTAACAGCCTGAATGAGTTATTAGAGAAAATAGAGGTCAATAGCAGAAGATACTTGTCAAGAAAATTCAAGTCTTGGGAATTGATATTCTCTGGGTAGACTGTTGTGCTACCAAGCGATACACTTACAGAGGGTAGGGGAGGTCTAGGTAGGCAAAATACAGTGCTGCTCTTTGGGACATGCTTGGTCTGCATACTACGGACAATCCAGGAGGAGATCTCCAGTAGGCAGGCAGAGACAACTGCCAAAATTCAGGGCAAAGGTCTGCCTTAATAGAACCGAAGTCAGATTAATGGTAAGGTCTTCCCCCTCTTGTGTGTCCTATCCCTTGCCTGTAGTACTGTGGTCTAGAACATATTAGAGCCTCATTTGTTATCAGAATAAAAACAAAGAGAACCAGAAATGCATGACACCATGTGTTCCATGGACAAGCATCATGGAAATATGCCTAATGGGCCCAGGTGTCTCATCCAGTTAATTTGTTTTTCATCCCACAAGTAATTTGTTATCACAGATTGTGTGTTTCTGCCTTCAGGAGAAATGTAATAATGGTACAATATCACAGTTTCATCCTTGTTCTTTGCTTATTTTAATAATAATTGGTATTTAAAGCAAAGTTTAAAAGGAAATTCAAATATAGTGGATAGTAAAATTAAAAACTTGGTATCAATCAGAGAAATATGAGAAATGAAAACTATGATCAAAGAAATGAGAAATCTATATCTACAAGAAACCAACATATTAGATGAGAAATTTTTAATAGTGATTTTAGTATAGTATGTGGAAATGAACTCGGTCCATTTTGTGTGGGGCTGAATTGATTTGAAAACAACACTTCTGGAGCTAATTTGGCCACAAAACTATTTAAAATGTTCATAGCCTTCAGCCCACCAATTACACTTCTAGAGACTGAAAGACATATATGTGATGTGTAAAGATTTAACTTAAAGGATATGCATTATATTTATTAAAAATATTACAATGCAAACTCTCCAGTACTAAGGGGATCTGTTAAATACTGCATGGCATGTAAAAAGGCGACTTTTTTGTGAAGTAATATTGCAGAAGAATATCAAAGATGCTCTTGATATATTGTATCACCAGTTGCAAGAAATAGGATATCAAACACTATTTCACTTTTGTAAGTAAAAAGTTATCCATTTATGCATTTGAAGGAATAAGTACAGTAAAGTACAGTAATACAGTTCTGTGGTTCATGAACAATGTGGTTGGTAAACAGAAGCATTTGGCAAAATTTTGCTTCCCTTCACAAGCTCTGCATTGTTTCCCCCGCATGAACACGAAGGGTAACATCCTCCCCAGAATGGGGGAATGAATTAAGTTCATGAACAGAGGCACCACTGGTTAGCTCTACTTGATTAAATTATGAAGGAATTTTTTTTGTTTCATGAACCTATATCCTCTCAATTTTCTACAATAAGCATACATTACTTTGTAATTCTTGAAAGTTACTTTTAAACTCACAATAAGCTAATTTTTTTTTTTGGTACCAGAGACCGAACTCAGGACCTTGCACTTGTGAGGCGGGTGGCAGAACCACTGAGCCAAATCCCCAGCCTTCAAATAAACTAATTTTTAACTTATACATACATTGCCCCCATCTATCTTATTTATTTGTAGAAAATTCCTAAGCTCATCTGATTCCTGTAAAAGGAAGAAAAGGCAACCCAAATTACAGCATTTTGGGGACTTAAATGAAGTCTGACCATGCTAAACCCAGTCTATGGACACAGTAGGTACACAAGGATGGGGAGAATTTGATATCCAACCTCTGAACACATCAACATTGCTTATTCAGGAAAGTTTGCTTGAAAACCTAAAATACAGTGGGAATACTGTGGTAAACTGATATTGGTGAACAGACTTAATGTTATTCATTAACTAACCATGTCATTCGAGTCCTTTACCCTCGATTTTAAATTTTGAAGGCTTGAGGAGGGTCTGTCCAGCTCACAAGTGGCTTTGGTTCTAACTGCATTTCCAAGTGACACATTTGATAAATGGTAGTTATCAAATTAAACATAAAGTGCATTTAAATCTATAGAATACTAGAAATTCATGCGATGCCTGCAGTTGGAGAAAATAATTTTGAACTAGTAATTAAATCAGTATAATGCAATAATACATATTTATCTGGACACACGGGGCTTGAGAAGCAGTTTAATTAGAGGTGAAAAGCAAGAGTTGTAAAGAATCCAGTGGAAGATTTCAGAATGAGTGAGACCTAGTTCAAAGAGCTGACAAAAAAATCTGCTGAAAATCAACAATTCTGAGCACCTCAACTAAGTGGCCAACAAATAGGGCAAACGTTGTGCCTGAAGGATACAAATAAGTGAGGCCATAGCCTCCCAGATCCTCCCTGCTTCCTGATGAAGGCCAAGGTTAGGGTTGATGGTTCTTTCTCATAGGCCAGTGAGTGTACTGGGGCACAGGAGTAAAGGAGTAAAGAAATTATTGGCCCTCCTCACTGCTGCAGGTGCCCTGAGGTGGGTGAGGCCCATCTACTACCTCATAAGGGAATTCCTCACAGTGCCACAATCTGACAGTTCAATTTTTAAGTATCTTCATGCCTTCGGTAGGCTAGGCGATGGCCTGCCACACAAGGGGTTATACGAATATGGCACTGGATTTCCTTTTTCTTTCCTTTTCCTCTTTCCTCCTCCCCCTCCCCCTCCTCCTCCTCTTCTTCTTCTTCTTTTTTGATGTAAGTCTATCAACCACAAGCTCTGATTTTATTTTTCTTTATTAAAGTAAGAGCCGCATTTTTGCACTTGCCGAGCTTGGTGCTCATGTGAAATGGAGACAATAATAGTGCTCACTAATTAGGGTTGTTAAAAGGAGAGCATGTGCAAAGTGTTCAGAGTGATCCACAGAGCACTGGGCAACACCCATAGCCCGGGAAATGTCACCATCACCCGGGACAGCATGGATGCTCAGATATGGAGGCAGTGTGTGGGTCTGTACCATGTACAGATGTGTGTGCCATACTCTGGCGTTTATACTCTCCCCACCCCGTGCCTACTAAGCTATAAAATGATAGCAGGTCAGTCACAGTCTAGAAACAAGTATGGCAGTTAGGTTGGCATGTCAACTTGATTGGTTTGGGGGTATGCCCCAGGGAATTTGTGGAGAACACTTTTGGCTGTGTCTGGGTGGGTCATGGTTGTGTGTGTGGCCTTGAGAGTCTGTCTGGTCCCTGTTGCTTCCTCTCTGGCACAGTGACTATGCTCTGCTCACCAGATGCCCGTAACTAAATATCTTTTCTCTGCCATGCACTTCCATCACAATGTTTCTGCCTTGGAGCCATCTAACCATGGACTGAATCTCTCAAAAGCATAAGCCGAAGGAAACCTTTCTTCTTTCAAGTTGTGGATGTCAGTTATTGTGTATCAGTGACAGAAAAATCAACTAATACAGAAAACTGCAACGCTAGATTATCTCGAATCCTACCTTTTGTGGGCTCATTTGGTGATGGTAGAATCTCTGTTTAAAGAGACATTTTCATGTAAATACATTTTAAAATACAGCCAAGTTGACAATATATTAGAGCTCACCTTTTCAAATTCACCTCCTATCACTATTCTGATTCACTAGCCATGTTAGCTTCTTTCTGTTCACCGAGTGTTCAAAATACTTTTTGAACATTTTCTCCACTTTCCTTCTATAGAATAATAATGCCAAAACTTAGCCAGAGAAATCTCAACTTGCTGCTTCGTCAGCCTTTCCAATAAATCTTGTTTCATTATGTTGGGCTTACAAATTGTTTTATAAGCACTGAAAGTTCAAATGAAACTTTCCATGTAAAAAAAATTTACCAGCTATTACTCAGACAGAGCACTATCATCTAGAATATATAAAGAACTCAAAAAAATTAGAACCCACCAAAATAGAATACCCAATCAAAAAATGGATAATTGAAATGAATAGATACTTCTCGGAAGAAGTACAAATGTTTAATTAATAAATGAAAAATGGTCAACATCGCTAGCCACTAGAGAAATGCAAATTAAAACTACACTGAAATACCAATTTACCACAGAAAGAATGGCTACTATCAAAAAAATCTAGTAATAACAAATACTTTCAAGGGTGTAGGGCAAAAGGAACACTTCTACATTGTTGGTAGGAATGTAAACTAGTATAACCACTATGGAAATCAGTGTGGAGATTCCTCAAAAAACTAAAAATAGGAGCTCCATTTGACCCAGCTAGCCCTCTACTAGGGATTGTCCCAAAAGAGTTCAAATTATCATACCACATGGATACATGCATACCCATGTTTATAGCAGCACAATTTATAATAGCTAGATCTTGTAAATAGCATATATGTTCATCAACAGATGAATGAATAAGGAAAATGAGGTATTTATACACAATGGAGTACTACTCTACCATAAAAAAGACAAATTTGAGGAATTTGTAGGTAAATTGATAGAACTTGAGAAAGAACATAAGTGAAATAAGGCATACACACAAGCTTAAATATCTCATGGTTTCTCCTATTTGAGAAACTCAAATGAAGAGCAAAATGGAAGATAGATAAATAGGAAGTGGGAGAGATTTAGATGGCTCCTCAAATTACCTATCATGTTTCAGAAATATTTTAATGTATATGCTAATTTATTTCATTTATACTACTAGTTTGTTTTAGTTGATTAAAAAGAAAGTTTTATGCTACTATCTGTTTCTTCTTTGTAACAGAGATTCTCTTTTGTACCTGTCTTGTACTGAGTAACTGCTTTGAAGATAATGATACACAATATATTAGCTATTGTTATTCTTATTTTGTTGAAATTTTGTTTTATTTTTTCATAAAACAAAAAAAAGAAACTTTCCATGTAAATGAAACAAACAAATAGGTATGGTATTTAAAAGCACAAAAAAAATAATGAAGTAAAGGAAGTTGACCTACGTATGCTCAGGTATCAGATTCCTTTAAGCTGTTTGTTGGAAACATTTTTTTTTTTCTTTTGACTTAGTCTCACCTTTCAGCTATGTCAAGGAATGATATTTGTTTTGTGTGCTGTCAAGGCATAAAGAGTAAGTTTGGAAGGCACTTTCTAAATTTATTTTCAAGGTATAAAAATGGTCACCTGACTAAACTGTCCCTTTGCACTTTGGTTCCTCACTCAAGTCCACAGACAGTTTTTAACTTAAAATGTGCAAAAGTAAATTTTTAGCACCTTTATCCCACTCTCTTTTTTTCCACTAACTTCTACCGAAATGAGTCCATACGCTAAGAAAGTTCATTGAATTTTGAGATACGAAATAAGAATTCCCTTCAATTCAACATGCTCATGTTGAAGTCCATCGAGTTTCTGGAAAAATGATGACAACATAAACACAAGGTATGCTGGCCTTGGCTTCTGCCTACCGAAAGATCTCAGAAACATCTTTGGTTTCACTAACGACTACCTGACACTCTGTAACCTATAAACTTTCAAGCATTTAATCAGCAAGCACTACTTACCATCTACATGTGATGGGGCAGGTACTCAACACAGGCTGCAATGAACAAAGACCCTTGGAACCCAAGCACTTCTCTGTTCCCCTCTGTCAATCAGTTCTTGCCATGACCCTAAACTCCATGCTTCGATCCAATAACGTGTGTGTTATTCCAACCAGAACACCTCGGAAGCTCCGCCTTAGCATCGTACCCTTCCCTCTTGTGGACCACTTACCACCTTGACTTGTCATCCTTTGTACTAAGCCCAACCACCAGTCGACTTGAAGCACCCTTCACTGCTTATCACCATACAAGGCCAGGGTCTACGCCAAAGGGGCTCAAGAGATATTTATTGCACATAAACAAACTGTAGCCAATCTTAGAAATAACATTTTAAAAAGAGTATTTGGAACTCTCAGTCCCTAGTCAATTAATACTTCATAATCCAGCCTTAAGTACCATGGACTAGAAGCTCTAATAACTAGAAGTACTTCAGAAAGGACATGGTCCAGACTGACCCTCAGCACATAGCTCCTCTCCTCAGCAAACTGGCATCCCACAGACTCTACTGTGATTTGCACTCCTGCAGCGATCACAGGGTGGAAATTTGCAGACAGGGTCTACCTGGTTAGGTTCAAGCACAAAAACATTTATGCCCGAGGCAGCCTGTCAAGTCTTTTACTCCAAAGCTCTCATTTTACAGATGAAATCTCAAACCAGAAAGGTTATGTGAACACAGTGAGCAGGTGACAAAGCATTATGGAAAACAAAGCTCTTTGGCTCTCAGCCTAATGCTTCTGTTTCTTACAAATCTCTCCTGCATTTGGTTATATCTGTAAAGATTTCATGGATGATGGATCATAGCCATTATCTGTGCATTACACATTCACGAGCCTCAGTGAAGAGGAGTTCTCTGTCTTGTCTCTGATTTCAGATTTCAGATCTACTTTTTGGACCAGACTGGTAGACAGTCATGAGTCACATTTTAATACAACCAATAGTGAACAACCTTCAAGCACAAGTAGCTTCAGGCCACCCACACAACTTCCTGTAGTCTTTGAAAACTGCTAGCTGTTCCAACATCATGCCTGCACTACCCCGCCACCTCTGAGGGAAGAGTCATCCTGACCCCCACAGAGTAGGTACTTACCAAAAAATGAGCTGGATCTGGGAGAATGGCAGTAGGACCCTAGGGGAAAAACCTAAAAAAGGCCCAAGTCTAGATTTCCTGAGTTCACGGTCTCTAGCTTCCCAAGAAGAGGACAGAGAGCCCCCTGTGATGGGTGTTCCTCCTCCTCAGCCTTAAACTCACACAGTCACCCCTCGGGGCACAAGCCCCAACTTAAACTGTGGTGACTCCATTGTCCCAATTAGGCCTCATTTACATTGGGGTTTGGGCTCTTTTGATGGGTTTTGGCCACTTTGGTGGCTCTAAGCCCACATAAATTCAAAACCTCCCCTCCCAATATGAGGGTGGAGACACTTAGTTGATTGGAAAGAACCCCCTTGGGTTACCACCAGACTATGCTCCAAATTCTAGGAAAACAAAGAGAAACCAACCTGGACCTTGCTGCAGTTGCCATCTCTGGGCATTGCCCACCCTCCCTTCTTGAGAGTAATTTCCTTACTGACACCTCTGCTCCTCCCACTTGGAAACTCTCCCAAGTGTACTACCCTTATTATAACCTTGCTATAATTATAACCTTGAGCTAACCTTGCTCAGAGAGCACTTTCTCTAAATCACCCTATCTGCTGAAAGCTACTACTTCCAACTCTGAGTCCTGCTACAGACCTCCCCACAAACGTTCTTAGAGAAGATCCTAGAGCCAAGACCACCACATGGCACAGAGCAGCACCCAGCCCAAGTTGACCCCAGTTTCCTGGTAATGATCCCACTTGAACAAGATCTGTCTCCTTCATTGCCATGGTTATAGCACTGATGCTGGGGTAGGGGTAGAGTAAGGCTGGAGCTCACTGCTGAGGCAAGGGAATAGAATGTCGGTTTATGTGGAAGCTTCATCAGCCACACAAAGAAGGTGGGCGTGACATACTCTTACTCCTCCTCTGAGGCAATCATAGCCCTTTATTAAAGCCTCTTCCCTCACAGCTCTAGTTCTGGCTTTAGGATGAGCACACACTTCCAACACAGGCTCCTGATGGAGGAGGATCTGGCCCTTGCTCTTAAGGTTCAACACCAGAGAGTGACACAAACAGTCGTCATCTTCTGCATGGTACAACTTGGGAGAAGCTGAAGCAGCCAACCCCCTAGTGCCCATGAGAATGTTGTAACTTCAGGTGAATAGTAAGGATCCAGTGGGTAAGAACACAGGGAAGCAAACAGGAGAGTCATGGCATATTGGTCAATGAATTGTGACCTAGAAGCTGCTTCCTTTCCCACTGGTAACCACAGGGAAGATGAACTTCATCCCTTTTATCAGTCTGCAGATTCCTTCCAAATCCAGAGCAAGACAGAGGGCTCACATTCTCACAGCAGAACCACAGTGGTCCAAGTCCAGGAGAGTTGAATATGGCCCTAACCTTGGGAAGTTTTACTCCTCCTTGTCACAGAGGCTATGAGCCAAAAGTTAAACTATTGCAGGGAGTGGGTGGTTGCTTTAAAACGTGTAGGATATTAGTATTAATCTCTCCCTCTGTAACCTTGCTTAGTGCAGATTTCTCTCCTGGCAGCAACATTACTTTGCTGTACTTACTTGTTTATGTAACTCTTCTCACTCCACTTGATAAAGGGAGAAGATCGCATCTTTCTACCCTTGCATGGCCACCACCTAAGCCAATCCCTGGGTGTCAGGAGCAATTCTACGTGATTTTGGGGAAAAATCATTTCATAATTAAATCATTATTAGGGCCTAGTTCTCCTGCCTACAGGGGAACAATAGCATGTTTAGACATAACTCCATCTTCGCCTCCGGTCACACCTAAAACCTCAGTGGTCCAGTGATGCTGTGATGCCCCAGGACAAGATTACACCAGCTGAAGGCATCCTGGGAAGAACAAAATCTTCATCTGCATAATTTCTCATTGTCCTAGGATTTTCACCCCTGCTGCCACTGCTGCCCCGAGTAACCTTTTACATTTGTTACTCTCCCAATGTACTGAACTCTCTGCCCTGACCCATCTGTTACATTTGTTTTTCCTGATATACTGAATAAAGGTGTGGCAAGCTCAGAGCTTTTGTTTTCACTGCCCAGAGCAGCACTGATCAGGCCCAAAGCTCAGCTTCGTCTCCAAGTCTCATTTTTTCTATCTTTTCTGTCTAATAAACTAATTTGCCTAATGTGCTGTTATGGTTCACAGGAGACTAGGACTCACTACAGAGGTTCTAGTAAAGTCCCCTTTCCCTGTTCCCTACATTTGGTACCCATCATGGTTGTGAATCGGATCCACTAGTGAACTTGCTTGTGAGACAAACTCAGAGTCAAAGAGACAACACATGGATCTCCCAGGATGATTGCCGGACTCGGATGAGGGACACTGGTGGTGAGTGTGTCCAGCTGGGGCAACCTTCTATCTTTGCTGGGTTGAAAATATGGATCAATCTCTGTCATCAGATCAGTGTAACTTTGTCAAATTGCTTAAGTCCCTGTTAAAACAAGCTATGTATCTGGTACCAAAGGACGCTATGATAAACTTGTTAAAAGACATAGAAATGTATGTCCCATCTTTTCCCCAGGAAGGGACAACAAAATTATTAGCATGGGTGTGTGTAGGTACCATTCTCCATGAGGCCCAGCAAAGGGGTGATCCTCTTTCCCCTCAAATGCTACCCACTTGGGCCTTAGTCCACTCTGCTCTCAAATTCTCTCAGTTAGTTCAGAAGACCTCACCTACCCCTCCCCTAACTCACCTTTCTGGCCAGGCTCCCCCTTGTTTGGCTTCTTCCCCCATTTGTTTTTATCTCACTGTGGCTTCTGCTCCACCACCACAGCAGGCTGAGGAGGAGCCTAATTCACTAGCCCCTCAACCTCCTTGGGGGTCTCACAAAGGTCTAGCTGCCCCACTTCTGAAGCCCACTTCTGGGACCACCCCCTACTACCATATCCTGCATAAGGCTGTGACCTTGAGCAAGGCTGTTGGAGACCCTTTGTGCTTTCCTATCTCAATTTTGCCTGATCCCAACAACCCAGAAGTGGACATGTATATTCATGCCTCATTTGATTTTAACATCCTAAAGGAGCTCAGGCAGAGCATGCTAACTAACGGCGTCCAAAGCCCCTATAGTGGGCTTGTTGGACAATGTACTTCAGACTTATTCTCTTGTTCCACATGATGTTTTTCACCTTGCAAAAATGTGCCTGTCCCCCACTCAGTATCTCCCCTTTGAGGTGGAACTGCATTCATTAATCAGGGAACAGGCTCATAAGAATGCGCAGGGAGATGCTCAGTCGAGAGAAGTTACTATTGATATGTTATCCGGCACAGGTGACTTTTCAGATTTAAGCAGGCAAGCCTGTTGCCCAGAGTTACTCTTTTGCCAGCTACAGGATCTCCTGCGGAGGGCATGAGCTTCTGTGCCAGTTGATGGTGTGCCGACACAATCTTTTACTCAAATCATGCAAGGGCTGGTGGAAAATTACATGGAATTTGTAGCGAGATTACAACAAATGATTAGAAGGCAGATTTCTAATTCCCAGGCAGCAGACATTCTGATTTTACCCCTAGCCTATGAAAACGCTAATCTGGATTGCAAACTGGCAATAAATCCTGTTTGCTCCTCTAATGATCTTGGAGCACATATTAAGACTTGCCAAAATATTGGGTCTCCTTCACACAGTTAGGCTCTAATGGCTAAACCCATCCCCCAACATTTACGTGGTGCACACAATGATTTAAAATGTTTTAACTGTGGGAAAATGGGGCATCTCAGAAAAAACTGTAAAATGAAAGTGGCTTTGCAAGCTGACCCCAAAGCCACCAGGTAAGGCTTCCAATCAAATTAAGTTACCACCTGGCCTTTGCCCTCGCTGCTGAAAAGGCATTCACTGGGTTAAAGCCTGCAACTCCAGATATGATAATGATGGTACATTGCTGCCAGGAAAAATGGGGATCAGGCCCAGGACACAACAGGAGACCAGGGCCAGGGGACTCCAGCCCCTCTGAGTCAGCAGTATCTGGTTCAGAACCTTGCACAAGTACAAAATCAGGCAGCATGGGTGTCCAGAGGGACATTTCTTCCCTCATCAGGAGAACACTTGGGAGCTCAGGAGTGGATCTTCCTGCTGCTCAGAAAGTCCACCTTCTGGGAGGTGAGACTCTGGTATCTGTCCCCACAGGAATTTATGGACCCCCGACCCCTGGAACAATTGGTTTGATACTTGGGAAATTCTAACTGTGAAAGGCATGACTATAATCCTGGCTATTATTGATTCTGATTGTATCTCTCAACTGTGTGTTCCTGTTAGTTCCACAAGACTTGGGATAATTGAACAAGGAGATTATATTGCACAATTTTTGCTCTTGCCTAAACCAAAATTAAATAACGTTAGTTTTAAAAATTCCTGAGAGGATCCTCAGCCAAAAATTTCTCAAGAGATTTCAAAAAATTGACCCATGTATAAAATTAAATTACAAAGCTCCATGGCTTTGCCTTATGAAGGGCCTGATGGTCAATTGGGACATATTTGTTCTTATATAGCTCCCATAACTGTAAATTTATTGGGCAGAGATTTATTCCAAGAATGGAGAGTCATAGTGACTAGTTTGCCTTCTGAAACCTCACCAGTTCTACAAATGATGTCTAAAATAGGATATGAACCAGGAAAAGGATTAGGCAAGCAACTTCAGGGTGGAATGCAGCTTATAGAACAGCAACAAAAAAATAATCATCTTGGAATTGGATATGATCAAAAATTTTTAGTTGGGGCTATTGAAGAAGTTTCTCCCACCTGAGGCAGCTTTGCCTTTACAATGAAAATCAAGTGACCTCATTTGGGTTGATAAATGGCCCCTAACACAGGAGAAACTAACCAGTCTAGAGCAACTTATATAGAAACAACTTAACAAAGGGCATTTATAATCATCTGTGAGCATGAGCCCTTGGAACACACTGGGCTTTGTTATTCCTAAAATGTCAGGAAAATAGCATTTGCCTCAGGACTTACAGACAATTAATGTGAACCTCATTCCAATGGGGGCACTACAACCTGGTTTACCAAACCCAGTAGCAATTCCCCAGAAGGAGCCACTTATTGATTTAAAAGACTGCTTCTTCAACATTCCTTTGTGACTGACTCACAGACCTTGATTTGCCTTTGACTGGATTAGGCCTAAAATAGGGATAGCAACTTTTCAATTGCAGGATTTGTATGAAATATTACGGGGAGATTCTGATTTTAATTCCTCTCAAAAATTAACTCCAGAGGCACATTAGGAGTTAACAATTAATAGAACAAAGTATACATAACTATCAGGTTTTTCGTATATACTCTATCAGGTTCATTTGTTTGTGCTCAACAATCCCCATTCACCTACAGGTTTAATAGGACAGTGGTATGAGAAACAGGTCTTTCCCATGGAATGGTTGTTTTTATCTAACCAGTTAGTAAAATCTCCAATTATATCTAGAACAAATAGCAAAAATAGTTTCCTTGGGATGTAGTCATTATTTGGGATGTAACAATTATTTGGTGCTTATCCTGATTTCATCATTATCCCAATTGATAAGGCTCAAATACAGATGCTGCTACAAGCTGCTTTATATTGGCAAGTAGCCTTTTCAGATTTCATTGAACAAATAGATAACCACCATCCTAGTGATCCTCTGTTTCAGTTTTTTGCATGACATGAATTTATTCTCCCCAAGGTTACTCAATTTCAGCCGTGGTAAGGTGCCTCAACCTATTTCACCGAGGGCTCCTCTAAGGGCCAAGCAGCAATTTGGAGCTCTTCCTTTAGCTATGTGTTGCCTACACTTGGTCTCTCTGCTCAGAGGTTGGAGTTTCTAACCATTTTATTTGTGATTGAAAACCTTCCCTCCCAACCTCTTAATATTTTAAGTGAATCCTTTTATGCAGCTGGTTTGACTCAAAGACTGGGAGAAGCTATCATCTGCTCTACCTTAGAACCTAAATTATTAAACTTGTTTTTAAGATTACAAAAGGCCATACATCAAAGAACTGCTCCCTTTTATATTGGACTTATCTGATCACATACTAATCTTCCTGGACTACTTTCAAATGGCAATGCTCAAGCAGATCAGCTTATAGGATTTCTTGATGCTTTTGATCAGGCTAAGGAATCACATAACTATTTCCATCAGAACTCCAAGGCACTACAACATGATTTCCAACTATCTCAAGCTCAGGTACAACAAATAGTTATGGCCTGTCCTAGATGCCACCAGATTCCATGGCCCATTCTCCCTGAGGGAACTAAACCTCAAGGCCTAGCCAGTAACATGATTAGGCAGATGGATTTGATACACATCCCTTCTTTTGGAAAGTCTCTATTTGTACATATTTCTATAGATACATTTTCACACATGATACATGCCACATGTCACTCTGGTGAGAAGGGGCACCATGTTCAACAACACTGCTTGTCTGCCTTTGCTGCCATGGGAGTGTCCAAAAATATTGAAACTAACAATGGTCCATCATATGTTAATAAAGTTATCCAAAAATTCTTTCTTATGTGGCTTGTTAAACATCGTGCTGGTATCCCATCTAATCCACAAGGATAAGCCATAGTAGAAAGAGCCCATGCCACCCTCAAAAATCAACTGCTTAAACAATCAAAAGGGGAAAATCAGCTGCCTCCACAAGCTTGTTTAGATCTAGCTGTTTCTGTACTTAATTTTTTAAATACTGCAGCAGGTTTCACACAACCACCTGCTATGCTCTATTGGCATATAGGTGCCACAGCTAAGACTCAGAAACCTCAAGTCCTTTGGAAAGATGTCCAAACAGATAAATGGAGTGGCCCCACTGCCTTAATAACTTGGGGGAGAGATTTTACTTGTGTGCTGACAGATAATGAAACCTTGTGGCTGCCCTCCCAGAACCTGAGACTGTGAGTCACGCTGGTGGAACCACCAACATCTCAGAGACTGGGGAAAGCACCCCCACTGAGAGTGATGGGCCAGCTGCACCTGAGTGACCCACCTCACCAGCAACGACCAACAAATCTACAGCAGGTTCCAGGACTGAGATGACACCCCCAGAGGTAAAACGAAAATAGCTTTATGGTAAACAAAAAGGGGGGGGGGGTAACTTAAAAATGTTCTTTACAGGTATAAAGTGCTTTTATTCCCTTTGATTCTAATCACAAGAGATCTCTGTTAATTGACCAGAAGTTTTTAACCACTCTTATGTACAATTATAAACCTAGAAATCATAAAAGGGATATTATAATACAATTTGGCCAAATATATTTGAGTGCACTCTAGTTTTATAAATGAATTATTTTATATGTTTGTCTATCTGTCCAATTGTACAGCTGTTTTATGCTCAGGTTTTTTTGTTTTCCTCTTTTCTTTTTCACCCTTTGAAAATTTTTTTCTTAGAAGATATTCACCTATTATTAAATTGGCTTACAAATAAATGTTATTAAGTTAAACACATGCACTTCTTCCCCCAGGTTGCTAGCTGATCAAAGTGACATCAAGATTTATTTTACAAAAGTAATTTGTATGGTCACTTACTTGCAATAAGCAAATTGTAATAAGCAGTTCTAAAAATAATATATATTTTTGTTTGTTTGTCAAAGTAAATACAAACTGTTGGGACTCCCTTTGATTAATAAAGAAGCGGCTCTGTCCCTCCCGTTGCTCCTAGCCCAGAGGTAGGGGTTTCTGGGCCGCTGCCCCACCTCTCCCAGCTCAGAGGAGGTGAGCCACATGGGCACCAACAGCATCGCCCCCCCCCACCCCACCCAACCTGGGTCAAAATCAGAAGACATGTAAATAAGTCTCAAAACCAGACGTCCAGGTCACCTACAGCAACCTCAGAGGGAAATGAGGTGAAACACTCTGATATTCAACCACCTGGACCCACTGAACTGGCAACAAAAGGAGATCTGGAAAAAATGAAATCAGAAATAATTTCTCAGATAACACCAGAGATTGTGCTCATACTGCAAGACATGATTAATAAATCTAGAGAGGAGCTCAGGAACATGATGGAATCCCAATATAGGAAACAAATGGAATCCATAAAACAGATGCAAATAGATTTCCAGGAGATGAAAAACTCCACTGAAAGTCTACACATCAGAATGAGCCAATGTGAGGACAGAATTTCAGATATAAAAGAAAAGATTGCAATTAGTGACCAGGAAAAGAAAAATTGCTTCAAAATTGTAAGAGAACACAAGAAATCAATCGAGCAGCTGCTAGACGATGCAAAGAAGAATAACATAAGACTGATTGGAGTCAATGAAGAAACAGGAGAGAGTGCAGATGACATTAAAAAAAAAAATTATTCACAGAAGTAATAGCAAAAAGCTTGCCAAGCAGGGAAAAAGAAATTGACATACAGATAAGTGAGGCATATAGGACTCCAGCTAGCCTTGATCAAAAAAAATCTACACATCAGTATATAATTGTTAAGATTCCAGAAACTCAACAAAAGAAAAAGTTCTACAAGCAGTTAGAGAAAAGAAACAAATCACATACAAAGGAAAGCCCATCAGAATCACAGCAGACTTCTCAACACAAACCATCAAGGCAAGAAGAGCTTGGAGTGACAAGCCCTAAAGGAAAACAGCCTCCAACCCAGATTGATATACCCTGCAAAACTATCTTTCAAAGTGGATGGAGAAATAAGATACTTTCATGACAAAGAGCAACTTAGCAAATTCATGAATACCAAACCAGCACTCCAAAAACTTTTAGACAATATCCTACGAACAGACAATGAGGATCACAACCCCAGGAAGCAAAGCAGAATGAACCCATCTGGCATAACAAGAAATTAAATGTAAAGGGGGAGAACCCAACAAAAAGAAAAAGTCATGACAATGATAAGTCAATATGTATCAGTTATAACCATCAACGTTAATGTTTTCAATTCGCTAATCAAAAGAAATAGACTGGCAGAATGGGTCAAGAAGCAAAATCCAACAATATGCTGCATACAAGAAACACATTCAAAATGAAACTTAAGACTGAAAGTTAAGGGTGGAAAACAATACTCCATGCAATGGGAACCCAAAAAAAAGCAGGAGTAGCTATCCTCTTTGCAGATCAAGTAGATTTCAAACCAACACTGATTAAGAGAGACAAAGAAGGACACTACATCCTTGTAAAGGGAACAATCCAACAGGAAGAGATGACAATCATGAATATCTATGCACCAAACACTAGTGTGCCCAACTATATAAAACAAATACTAATGGACATGAAAAGTCATACATGCACTAATAAATTGTAGTGGGGGACCTCAATACCCCACTGTCACAGATAGATCAACTAGACAAGAAATAAGTAATGAAATACTAAAACTCAATCAAACTATTGAAGACATTAACCTAACAGATGTCTACAGAGTGTTCCACCCCACAAAATCAGAATACACATTCTGTTCAGCTGCACATGGGTCGTTCTCCAAAATAGACCACATACTCATGCATAGAACATGTTTAAGTAAGTGCAAAGGAACTGAAGTTATCCCTTGTATATTATCAGTCCATAGTGCGATGAAATTGGAGATCCATAGCAAAAGAAACTCAAAAAATTTCATTAACAAGTGCTGAACAACACTTCAGAACAATACACTTCGGAATAACCAATGGGTCACAGAGGAACTTAAAGAAGAAATCAGAGAGTTCCTTCAATTAAATGACAATGCCAATACAACATATCAGAATCTATAGGACGCAATGACAGCAGTGTTACGAGGGAAATTCATAGCAGTGAATATTCATATTAGGAAAACAGAGCAAGCCCAATTAAACAACCTGATGCTGAACCTCAAGCTTCTAGAAAAAGAAGAGCAGGACAAACCCAAAGCTCAAAGAAGGGAGGAACTTATAAAGATCAGAGGAGAAATCAATGCAATGGAGACTAAGAGAATGACACAAAAAATCAAAGAAGCCAAGAGTTGGTTCTTCGAAAGAATCAACAAAACTGACAAACGCTTAGCCAACCTTATAAGAAAAAGGAAAGAAAAGGCCCAAATCCATGCAATTAGGAATGAAAAGGGTGAAATTACAACAGAACCAGCAAAAATCCAGAGGATCATCAACACCTACTTCCAGAACCTATACGCCAATAAGATGGAAAACACAGAAGAAATGGACAGATTCTAGATACATATGAATTACCAAAGTTGAACGAAGAAGACCTAAAAATTCTAAACAACCCAATATCAACCAATGAAATTGAAAATGTAATTAAAAACCTATAAACTAAGAAAAGCCCAGGCCCTGATGGCTTCAGTGCTGAATTCTACAAGACATTTAGAGAGGAACTACTGCCACTACTGCTTAAATTCTTCAGTGAAATTGAAAAGGAAGCAATACTCCTGAATTCATTCCTGGAAGCTAACATCACCTTGATTCCCAAAGGAGAGAAAGACCCAACCAAAAAGGAGAATTATAGGCCAATCTCACTAATGAACATAGATGCAAAAATCCTTACTAAAATACTGGCAAATAGAATGCAGAAGATCACCAAGAAGATCGTATACCCTGATCAAGTGGGATTCATCCCAGGGATGCAGGGATGGTTCAACATAGACAAATCAATCAATGTAATACACTATATCAATAGAGCCAAGGACAAAAACCATATGATTATCTCCATAGATGCAGACAAAGCATTTGACAAAATCCAACATGCATTTATGATAAAAAGCCTACAAAAAATTAGAATAGATGGTCTCTACCTCAAACTGATAGAAGCCATCTATGAAAAACCAACAGCCAATATCATACTAAATGGTCAAAAACTGAAATCCTTCACACTAAAATCAGGAACAAGACAAGGATGTCCACTATCACCATTCTTGTTCAATATACTTTTGGAAACACTAGCCATGGCAATTAGACAAGAGAAACAAATAAACAGAAGAAAGATAGGAAATGAAGAAGTCAAATGGTCATTATTTGCAGATGACATGATACTGTACCTAGAAGACCCCAAGAACTCCACCAAAAGTCTTTCTAACCTTAATAACCAAATTCAGTAAAGTAGCTGGATACAAGGTCAACACATAAAAATCCATAGCTTTCCTCTACACAAACAACAGACTCACTGAGACAGAAAGAGGGCAAATAATTCCTTTCACAATAGCATCCAAAACACTGAAATACCTAGGAATCAACCTAACAAAAGAAATCAAAGACCTCTGCTCTGAAAACTATAGCACTCTGAAAAGACAAATTGAAGATGATATCAGAAAATGGAGAGACATCCCCTGCTCCTGGGTAGGAAGGGTCAATATAGTGAAAATGGCCATCCTTCCAAAAGTGCTATATAGATTTAATGCAATTCCAACTGAGATCCCAGCAGCATACTTCATGGACCTTGAGAAAACAATCCAAAAATTCATTTGGAGCAAGAAGAGACCCAGAATAGCAAAAGCAATTCTAGGTAACAGAGACATGGCAGGGGGTATCACAATCCCCAACCTGCAACTCTACTACAAAGCTACTGTGATAAAAACAGCATAGTACTGGCAAAGAAACAGACTTGAGGACCAGTGGAACAGATTAGAAGATGCAGAAACAATGCCAGACACACTCAGCCATCTCATCTTCGATAAAGGAGCCAAAAACCCTCACTGGAGGAAAGATAGCCTCTTTAATAAATGGTGCTGGAAAAATTGGGCTTCAACTTGCCAAAGATTAAAACTAGACCTATATCTCTCACCATGCACTAAACTAAAATCAAAATGGATTAAAGATCTAAATATTAAAATAGAAACTCTGAACCCGTTGGAACAGAGGTTAGGTAGAACACTTGAAGACATCGGTGTAGGAAAAGATTTTATGAACAAAACCTCAGTTGCCCATGAACTAGCACAAACAATCAACAAATGGGATCTCTTCTTATTAAAAGGCTTCTGCACAGCAAGAGAAACCAACAGTGTGAAGAGACAACCCACAATGTGGGAAAAAATTTTCACCTGCTGTTCCTCAGACAAAGGCCTACTATCTCGAATCTATAAAGAACTTAAAAAGATCAGACCTCCCAAATTTAAAGACCCAATCCAAAAATGGACATCTGAAATGAACAGACATTTCTCAGACAAAGAAGTAGAAATAGCAAGTAAATACATGAAAAAGTGTTCAACATCACTGGTCATTTGAGAGATGCAAATGAAAACAACGCTGAGATTCCACTTCACTCCAGAAAGGATGGCTGCTATCATGAAATCAACCAATAACAAATGCTGGCCAGGCTGTGGGGAAAGAGGAACCCTGCTCCACTGCTGGTGGGAATGCAGACTGGTGGAACCACTGTGGAAATCAGTATGGAGATACCTCAAAGAACTAGGACTGGAAGTCCCATTTGACCCAGCTATTTCCCTGTTGGGTATCTTCCCCAAAGAATTAAAAGAATCATACCACAGTGATATATGTGCACCCATGTTCATAGCAACACAATTTATAATAGCTAAAACTTGGAAACAGCCCAGATGCCCATCAACTGGAGACTGGATAAAGAAAATGTGTTTTTTTTAATAAAATGGAGTACTACTCAGCCATAAAAAATGAGAAATTAGAGGAATTTATAGCTAAATGGATGCACATTGAGGCAATACTCTTAAGTGAGATAAATAGGACACACATGTATAAATACCAAATAGTTTCTCTAGTGTGAGAAACTGAAAGTGTAAATAGGGACTAAAAGGTATAATACATAATGTGAAATAGGAAGAAAAGAGGCAAAGGGGAGGGGGAAGTGGGAGGGATAGGGGAAAGGAAAGAAGAGAATGGCATTAATATGAGAAAATGGAAAAATGGAAACAAAATCTTTGTAAATAGGGAGGGATGGAGGAGTTGAAGGGAGGACTGGGGAAGGGTGCAAAATAAGAACCAAGAGAGACTATGTAAAGGTGCAAATTTCCAATGATGAATGTCATTATATTGTATTCCTAAAATGTACCAATGATTAGAATGAATAATCGATAATGCAAAATATGAAGAAAAGGCCCAAAGGGGTAGGTGTTGTGGGAGGGGCAGGGGAAAAGAAAGAAGGGAAAGGAAAAATGATGAGAAATGGAAAAAATGGAAACAAAGTCTTTGTAAATAGGGAAGTGTGGAGGGGGTGAAGGGAGGGCTAGGAATGGGGAAAAAAATAAGAACCAAGATGCATCATGTCAAGGTACAAGTTCCCAATGAGAAATGTAAATGTGTTGTATACTTAAAATGTACCAATAAAAGAATTTAAGTAAAGAAAGAAAGAAAGAAAGAAAGAAAGAAAGAAAGAAAGAAAGAAGTGGCTGCCCAGAGAATAATTACTGTGGTCTTAATTCACTAAAGGTACCCCCAATAATTTTCATAACCTTATGGGAGATTCACCCTAACAAATATTGTCTCAGTATGTTATTATAAATTGATTACATTGGTTATCATTGAAGTTTAAGCTCTAAATATGTTATTGTAAAATGTTTACATTGGTTAAGCTCCAAATACATTACTATAAAATGTTCTAAGATTAAGTTCTAAATACATTATTATAATATGTCTACATTGTTCATCTTCAAAAGATTAATTTCTGTGGGATAAACAAAAAGGTGTTATTAGAAAGATGTTTTTGGTACCAAACTACATTGAAGGACATAAGGTTTTATATAATTGTGATGCTTACCACTGCTACTTTTCTGGTGTACAAAATGTATTCATGCCCTCTAATTGCACGGATCTTCCAACATATTGTTTATAGTAATAACCTTCTTTTGATTCGGATAATTGCCTTTCACTTATGCTCCAACAACTTATGGTAACAGGTACATATATTTTCAGGCTTATATATTTTCCTTAGGTGACATCCTGTGAAAAGATAGCTACTTAGGTAAGAGCCTTTTTCATGTGTTGTTTTGGGGGGGACTGGGAGACTTTAACAATACACATTCAAGTGTATTACAAAGATAATATCACAATTGTCATGCTAAAATATTATGTATAGTTCTTGATTTAAAACCTTTTTCTGTTAACTTCCTACAGGGATTCAATCACTAGAACAAACATGATTGGCAATAAAAACAGTCTCCTAACTATATTTTTATTTCAAAATGACCAATATCCAGGTAAAATTATAGTTAAGTTCGCAGAAGCACACCCCCCACCCACCCCCCCGGAAATGAGAAGACACATAAACAAGCCTCAAAAACAGACTTCTGGACCACCTACAGCAATCCCAAAGGGAAACGAGATGGAAAAATCTGATACTCAACCACCTGGACTCTCTGAACTGGCAACAAAAGAGGATCTGGGAAAAATGAAATCAGAAATAATTACTCAGATAACAGCAAAGATTTTGCTCATGGTACAAGACATGATTAATAAATCTAGAGAGGACACAGATAAAAAAATAGAGGATCTGAGGAACATGATGGAATTCCAACATAGGAAACAAATGGAATCCATAAAACAGATGCAAATAGATTTTCAGGAGATTAAAAACTCCATCAAAAGTCTGCACAGCAGAATGAACCAATGTGAGGATAGAATTTCACATATAGAAGATAAGATTGCAATTAGTGACCAGGAAAAGAAAAATTGCTTTAAAATTGTAAAGGAACACAAGAAATCAATCCAGCAGCTGCTAGACGATGCAAAGAAGAATAACATAAGACTGATTGGAGTCAATGAAGAAAGAGGAGAGTGCAGATAACATAAAAAAACTGTTCACAGAAGTGATGGCAGAAAATTTCCCAAGGAGGGGAAAAGAACTTGACATACAGATAAGTGAGGTGTATAGGACTCCAGCTAGCCTTAATCAAAAAAAATCTACATACAGGCATATAATAGTTAGGATTCCAGAAATCCAACAGAAGAATAAAATTCTACAAGCAGTGAGAGAAAAGAAACAAATCACATACAAGGGAAAGCCCATCAGAATCACAGCAGACTTCTCAATGCAAACCCTCAAGGCAAGAAGAGCTTGGAGTGATGTATTTCAAGCCCTAAAGGAAAACAGCCTCCAACCCAGATTGATGTACTCTGCAAAACTATCTTTCAAAAGTGATGGAGAAATAAGATACTTTCATGATAAAGAGCACCTCAGGAACTTCATGAATATCAAACCGGCACTCCAAAAAATTTTAGACAATATCCTAGGAAAAGACAATGAGGATCACAACCCCAGGAAACCCAGCAGAATGAATCCATTGGGTGTGACAAATTAAATGCAAAGGGGGAGAATCCAACAAAAAGAAAAAGTCATGACAAGGCTTTTAAAACTTTTAACTTCATCTCTCTAATGAGTGTATAATTCAATCTTGTTATTGTACTGATTAATATTTTTCTGATTCTAGAGTTTCACACCTTTCCTTGTGCTATACTGGCTATTTATCATCTTCTTATAGCTACTTTTTAATTGGGTTGTCTATTAAGGAGCTCTAAGAATTCTTTATATATTCTAGTCATAGGTTATATGCATTGTAAATATGGTCTGTTTAAGGACTACTTTTCATTTTAATGATGTCACTTAAAGTTCTAAATTTTGATGGAATCTCATTTATCAATTTTTTTCTTTTATACATCATGTCTTTTGTATCCTAGGTAGTTCTTGCCTACCCTGAATTCATAAACATTTTCCCTTACAATTTCTTCTTAAAGTTTTATACTTTTAGGCTTTCATATTTAGGTTCATAGATCCCTTCAAGTTATTTTCATGTATGGAAATAAAGGGTTGAGGTTAATTTTTTTGTATGTAGATACCAAGTGTTCTAGTGCCATTTGTTGAAAACACTATCTCTTCCTCAGCTCTTGAATTGAATTTATATTCTATAAAATGCGAATGTTAAATAATCTTTCAAAACTCAGTGGACCATATATGTGTGGCTCTATTTCTAGATTCTCTGTTTTATTCCAATGGTCTATATGTCTTTCCTTACAACAACACTGCCTTGATTACTGTAGCTTTAGAAGAAGTCTTAAAATTAGGTACTAAACATCTTCCAACACTGTTTTTGTTTTTGTTTTTTTAGCTTTTCTAGGTCCTTTGTACTCCTACATAACTTTTAAATTTCCATATCCAATTCTTCATTTATAGCAAGTATACACAGACCTGAATTTTATATATACCTTGTGTTTTCTAATCCTGCTAAATTCAAATACAAGTTCTAGGGGCTCCTCGAGATTTCTTAGTATTTTCTCTGTAGATGATCATTTCATCTACATAGAAAGATTTTGCTTCTACCTTGCCAATCCTATCCTAATTGTGTCATTTTATTGCCAGACTATTTTAGTGGGGCCTAGGTTTCAAAGTTTAATGGACAGATAAAGAGTAAGCATATCTGTCCTTGTTCCCCACTTTAAGGAGAAAGCATTGTATCTTCTCCGTTCGTATAAGGCATTCTCGCTGGAAGTATGGAGTACATGTCTTTAATGTGTTGAGAAGGTTCTGTTCTACTTCTAGTCTCCTGATAGCTTTTACCATGAACAGCTGTAGAATTTAGTCCAATACTTTTTCTCCAACTAATGACAGGATCATATGGCTTTTTCCTTTCCTCTGTTAAAATGATGACTTTTGGGGGGTGGATCTTCCAATGCTGAACCAACACTGCCATCCCTATAACAAAACCACTTTCTACATACTGCCAGATCTGACTTCTAATAGTTTGTTTTGTTAAACAAATTTCTATCTATGTTCATGCTTTTTTCTTCTATTTTCTTTATCCAGTTTTAGGATTAGCACAATGTTGATTTCCTAAAATGAGGGGAGAAGTGTTCCTTCTTTTTATGCTTTAATTGTTTGATATAATTTATCAGTTAAAATGTATATGAGCCTGCTGTTGTCATATAGGTAGGTTTTCAAGCTAGGAATATACTTTCTTTAATAGGTGCTATTCAAATTTTATATTTCCTCCAGAGTTAGTTTCATTAATTTGTGGTCCAAGGTACTTCTTAGAAGTTGTCAAATTTATTTCAAAACAAATTTTTGAAATATGCTTTCTATATCCTTTTAAATTCTGTAAAATCTGTGGTGATGTCTCCTAGATCTTGATATTGTAATTTTAAAAATGTATAATTGATATTGTGTAATAGGAAGAAAAGGTCTAAAGGTGCAGGGGAAGTGGGAGGGGTAGGGGAAGGGAGAAAAGGGAAAAGAAAAAATATGAGACAAGGAAAGAAATGGAAACAAAATCTTTGTAAATAGGGAAGGTTGGAGGGGGTGAAGGGAGGGCAGAGGAAGGGGGAAAAAAATAAGAACCAAGATACTCATGTAATGGTAGAAGATCGCAATGATGAATATAACTGTATTTTATACCTCAAATGTACCAATAAACTTAATGGGGAAAAAAAAAAGACCACCAATATTTTAGCCCCAGCCTCCACAGTCAACAACAACAACAAAAAGATCCAGGACATGAGAGAACCTTCTCCAAGATCCTACATCTTTGGTGAGTCACCCAACTTCCTGAACAGTGAGGTTGCTGGACACCAAAACAGTAAGATTCAACAAAAAAGTGTGCCAAAGTAATGTCACTGGGAGGAAAAAAATCTCCCATCCTTTCACAGAAAGCAACATGGTCAAGCAAGATCATGACATATCCTGACCATTGACACTGACAGAGGAGCTAAGAGGCTCTATGCATGGTTCCAAGACAGTGCCTAAGGAGACTTAATTGGCCTTGTTAGATAACAAGAGGTTAATTTTATTTAATGTAGGTCTCACCATAACTTGGTTTCAAACACCCAGTAGAAAAGTATAACTGAAGATAAAATTTATATGAGTTCAACAAGAGTTTTAAGCATTTTAGCTAAAATTGTTTTTTAAAAATTATTAGATTTTTAATCTTTTTACAGCCAAATTTAAGAGAAATTTAAAAAATAAATATATCTGATTTATATCTCCATTTAGTGGAGGGTCTATGAGTCAACAATTTACATTCACTACTTTAGTCTCATAAAAAGTTTCTAAACATACTTCTTTCCCAAAACTACCCTTTATATTTTAGTGCTTATACCTTGACTATGTATGCTGTAATCTATTTTAAAATTTTTCTTTTGCTCATTCTTGCCTGTGGACTGCCAAACTCCAAGTGATCATACAGATAGTATCAACAAATATGCTAGACATTTACCAATATCTTTACCAATATCTACCAGATATACTTTATAAAGAGGGTTTTTATTGCTAATTTATAACATGGTTTTCACTTAAGGAGCATTAAATTAGCTCTGTAGAAGGGGCCCCTGACTGCAGTCTTCCCTACATTGACCCCTCTCAGCTCAAAGCAGTTGGATAAAACCTGTGCCCCTTGTCCCCTAACCGCAGTTAGGGATAGCCCTTTGAAAAACAGCTTATTATAGACAACTAAGCAACTAAGCCAGTCAAGCACACTATAGGTCCTCACAATACACACAAGCCATTGTTGGGCGTGCTCTCTTTTCCCTAAAAGTACCCTTACATAAAACAAAAAGAAAGGGAGATAGGTCGGGAGCAATTCTACATGATTTCATTGTGAAATGATTTTTGCCAAAAATCATGTAGAATTGCTCCCAACACCTGGAACACAACAGGAGTTTCATAAATAAACTTTATATGGTCATGCTTAGCTAGGTGTCTAGAAATGACTTAAGCACAGATTGTTAAGTGTTTTAATAATCAACAAGAAAGAAATCTCATGGCCTGTCTCCATTTTATTTAAAATCAAAACACTGAACAAAATCTCACTGTCATGAACTGATGACAGCTCATGAAGCAATCTTCATTTAAACTCCTAAAGATGTCCACATCTAATCCCCAGAAACTGTATCTGTGTCACCGTGCATGGCAAAGGGGACTTTGCAAATTTGGTGAACAAGTTAAAAAGCTTGAGATGGAGAGATTGCACTGGGTTGTACGGGTGGGCCTGTTCTCTCACAGGTCCTAATCAGAGAACATTTCCAGTTGTGGTCACAGAGGGTATGAAGATTTGAGAAGGGTCAGAGCCCCGCAGCAAGGCTAGCTTTGAAGAGGGAGTAGGGGGCCATAAGCCAAGGCATGGGAGCAGGAATGCGAGCAGCCACAGGAAGCTGGAAGGGAAGAGAAAACAGATTCTACTATGGCTTCGTGAAGGCAGGCCTACCCATACCCTGATTGCTGTTCCCTAAGATCCGTAGGTGTTGGACTTCAAGCCTCAACATTTGTGGAAGCTGTTTAGCAGCAATAGGAAACTAACTAATAGTACAGCCCAGTCCCTGGCCACTCAGGCCGGAGGGCAGCTTTGCTGAGTTCACCTCCTCCTTCACCGAAGTGGAGAGTAAGAGATGCTTGCCTCAGAGGACACCTGTGAAGATGAAATGCAAGAAGTGCGGGAAGCAACAGGATGCCTGGAAGGGGAAGCGAGCAGAGCTGCTGCTCTGAAGGAAGTGCAGCGCCTGGGGCTCACATGAGTCCCGCCTGCCCAGCCCTCAGCCCTGTCCACAGACCCTTCCTCCAGGGCTGCCTGGCTCCCCACTGTCTCGACCTCCCGCCCACAGCTCCACAAGATCACTGGGGTTTACGAGGATTCCGTGGGGAGCAGTAGCAGACTTCCCAGGGGACTGAACTACCTCCGGGTTAGCAGAGTCGCAGGACCCCTGGCCTGGGGGAAGGCCGCCCCTAAGGGGGACGCACACCTCTCCTCACCTGCAGCCAGGCCTCGGTGGTCTGCACTGAGGCACTGCACTCTGAAATGAAGCAGAAGCAGATTTCCAAAGACTTCCTGCGCTCAGACTCATTTCCACCATTTGGCCTGTCTTGTTGCCTCATTTAGAAACAACCGTTTCCATTTCAACGTTTCAATTAATAAAAGCCTGATTGTTATCAATTTCTCACACACGGAGGAGGTGCGGTCTTCTCATTTAAAGTGGGCTTAGGGTGCTCCCTAGTGTCAACAATGTGTAATAACCCACGATAACATTTGAAAAACTACCATGGGACAAATTGGAAATCCCAAGGCTGGAGTGATGGGTTGCAGTTTTACCGACTTGCTGACCTAAATAAGATACATCCCAAAGAGATTTATCTTAAATGAGTGACCACCTCCTCTAAGAAGACGTACTAGCAAAACAAAAAAGAAAGTGTAGTAGCTAAATCAGGTTATGCATCCCAGCTAGCTCTCAGCTGAAATAGGAGTGTATTCCATTTACCACAGAATATTTTGATGAATTCTGCCATTTGTTTTCAGAGAGAGTCTCCTTACATTGTTTACCCTCTCCAATCTATTATCTTTTTGTAGGATAGATAGAACCTTGCAAAATGCAAACGGATTGTTTGAGACAGGGACTTGCTACATGGTCCAGGCTGGCCTTGAACTCACTATGCAGCCCAGGCTGGCCTCACACACACAGCAATCCTCATGTCTCAGTAGTGCTGGGATTAAAGGCCTGTGCAACCATGACCGGCTTAATTTTTATACTTCATTGTCTTCTCAATATGTTCTGCATAAATCCAAGTTCCTAAGTGAAGATAGCCAAGACTTTCATCATCTGTCTCCTCAAGCCTCCCCAGCCTCATCAATGCCACCCAACACCTCAGCCTTCTTACCACACCGGCATCCCTTTCACACCTCCCTGCCCAGCGACTGGACTACTCATTCTTTCAATACCAAGTCAAGCCAGTGTCCCGGAGGTCAGCCTATGGTATCCAAGCAACACTGGAACACCTGTCACATTGCATTCCCTTATCTTTTTGGTACCTATCCCTCCCTTCCAACAAGACCTCTTGGGAGCAAAAACTTGTTCACTTCTGAAAACTGAATGCCCTGCAGAATGGTTGTTATAGCTGTTAGAGAAGCTGAAAACAATATGGTAATAGAGAATTCTTTGTGACTCCTTACAGTGTACCAGGCAATACAAGGCTTTTCCATGTGTGGTTATATTTGATATTCATAATGAACCTATAAAGATATTTTTCAGTATTTGTTTCACAAATACAGAAAATGAGAGTCAACAAAGTTGACTCACCAAATTATGTGACGCCACCATGGTGGAAGTGTCCTTCCAAATCCCCCCTTCAAGAATGGAATTACTGCCTCATCCACATGGACCGCTGCCTGTTGCACTCCTCACCCTAGGCTGTGCTCTCTCTGCAGGATCCCTCGTTTCATGATTGTGCTCCATGACCAACTCGGAAGTCACGTCTGAGCATTCCATGTGGTATGCTATAAGGTTTCCTTTGAGACTTAACTTCTACCAAATCTCATCTCCTTTTGGCATGAACACCTTTCTTTACCAGGTATTCATGCCAAAAGCACTCAGGAACAGACCTCCTGTATTCTGCTGTCCATCTCATATGGTAGCGCACTTGTCTGAGCATCCACAAAGGCCTGAACACCATCACCAGAAAAAAAGTCAATGACAAAGAATTTGAAAAGCAGCAAGAAAGAAAAGGATACAAGAGAACCTTAATAAAACTAACTGCTGATTTCTCTTCAGAAACAATGTGGGGCAAAAGCTAGTGGAATTACGTATTCAAAGTAATGAAAGAAAAAATGGTCAACCTAGAACTTTATACTTTATACTTTCAAAATTATTTGAAATTTATATTTTCAAAAAATGAAAAAGAAATTAAGACATTCCCAGAGAAACAAAAGCTGAGTGTTCATTACTAATATATTTGCTCTATAAGAAATGCTAAAATGAGTCTTCTAAGTACATAATGCAATGATTATAAATCTTAGTTTATAGGCACATAATGCAGGAAAGTATAATTTATACAGTATAAAAGGAAAAGGATGGAAGTATATTTTTATATACTATTAAGTTTATATTAATTCAAACTAATTTGTTTAAAATAAAAGCATTAATTATGATCACCAACAAAACCACTAAAAAAATAATTCAAAAAAATGTAGTAAAAGAAACTAAATCAAATTATACTTTTCCTGGTGAAAAATTTTTCAGTGTCTGAGCCAGTTTCTTGTTTTTTGTGTACTTTATATATTTTTTTGAAAACATGAAATATTGGATGTTATGCATTTGACTATTATAACTCATTCCTTAGTGGGGTTTCATTGTTGTTGGTGGTGTTTCTTCTTATTGTAGTTGCTTTGTGTTTATTGCTTTTTGTTTAAATGAATTTTGTTAAATCTGTACTCTTCATTGTGTGTGCACTTTGAAGTCTCTATGCTGTTAGTGGTCAGCTATATTAAAAGAAACTAAGTTAAATGGGATTAAAATGGTACAGAAGACTATATATATTAACACAACAGAAGACTGTAGTAGAAAAATTAAAGAAAAAAACAGGTAAGATATCATTTTAGTCCATTCCTGCTATTTCAGAGTGGGTAATAATAGAAAATTATTGCTTCACAAGTTCTAGAAGCTGGAAAGTTCAAGATGACCTAGCAGACTTGAAGTCTGAGGACAACACCTTGTCATAGTGGCAAAAAAGGCAAGTACTGTACTATGCTTTTGCTATAGAAAAAACAGACAAAGAGGCAAATGGAACACTTGCTACGCCCTCACATGGCAGAAAAGTTAGAAGGAGCCAGCAGCTCTTCAGAGCGTTTCTTCCTTGTAAAGACATTAATTCTGTTCACAAGAGCAGAGTCCTAATGACTTAGTCACTTCCCAAAAGGCCCCACCTGTTAACATCATAAAAATAGAAGCTAACTTTTAACACCAATGGTGGAGGGATACAGAAAACATCAAAATGGAGGATATAATAATCACATTAAATATAAGCAGATTAAGATTTCCATTTAAAAGGCAAAGATTGGTATCAGTATAGAGAAAGAAAACATTACCTAATGAAATGTTGTCTACAAGAGATTTTTAGATAGAGATAGATTTTTAGAGCAATAGATTGAGAGTAGAAATATAGAAAAAGATATTCCATGCAAACTGTAACCAAAAGACAACTGCAGTAACTAGGCTAATATCAGACAAAATAGACTCTAAGGCATGGCCATCCAGGCTTTGGTTTTGCTTGGGCCACAATGAGTAAGGAAGAATTATCTTGGGCCATGAATAACATCTGCTATATAGTTAATGTAAATAAACAACAAAATCTTCTTTAATTTTTAGTATTTTTACTATAACATTTTATGCAGGGGTAAATGCTCACTGACCACAGGTTGTACCTATCTGTTTTAAGGCAAAGAAATCAATATTGAGAAGATGGCAAGAAAAAATAGAGAAAACCTCTAACTTCTAGTTGACTGGAACCTGGGATAGAGATCAGGCTACAGATACACACAATGACAGGGACCATGATTTACTGAACTTTAATTTGCATACTTAGCTCAGGTCTCAGTGTATGGGCATTTAATATTTATTTGCAATTTATATATGAACTATACGTCATTCCCATAGAATTGGTAGTTAAACCCATAGCTTGAAATAAAAGTGTGGAGAGTTTAGAGGGAGACACAGCAATAACCAAATTATGGGAAAGATTCACATGTATAACACAAGAGAAAAAAAGCAAGAGTTAGGACTAAGGAAATACAAGAAATTAACAGAAGGCAAGAAGGAGCAGACTTTCAAAAGTATGCAGTATACACATCAATTTCGTTAATATAGAGTATATACACTCTATTTAACATGTGCACATTACACACACACTACAGTAGTCCCATTTTTCTGTAGAGAATATGATCTAGGATTCCCAGTGAAAGCCTGAAATGATGGATAGAACAAAGCCCTATATACATTGTGTTTATTTTTTTTCTATACATACATATCTGTTATAAAGTTTATGTATTAAGCAGAATACAAGATGAACAATAAGAGGTAATAACAAAAATAAAACAACTATAATCAACTCAAAGAAAATTGTCAGCACTAATGTTCTTGCCATTTGGAGACATTAATAAGGAAAATAAAGGCGACTTGAACACAAGCATTGTGATAGCGACAGTCGACATGACAGCCATCAAGTGACTCCTGGGCAGGTAGCAGATACAGGTATGGGTACAATGAGTACAGGGATTATTAAAAAAACAGATAAGACAGAGCACAACACAATGGGATTTCATCAGGGGACTCCAAATAGGCCATAGTTTAGAACTTATAAATAATTTCTGAAATGCAATTGACCACAGGTAACTGAAACCATGGACAGCAAAATTGAGAATAAGGCAGTACTTCTGTAACCAAAATATCACCAACTACATACATGTCACTCCTTTTGTGATCCACAGAGAAGTCTTAACTGGAGTCTTTTTCTGGCTACCAAGAGGGAATACTTAATCCTCCTGACATCATAGATAAACTAGATAGATAGATAGATAGATAGATAGATAGATAGATAGATAGATAGATAGATAGATATAGATAGATAGATAGATAGATAGATAGATAGATAGATAGATAGATCCCTCAATAGCCTGGAAATACTAAAATGTTCAGGAAACCAATGCATAATCAGAAGCATCCCTACTTGTTCAGTGCATCTCTCTTCTAAATCACAGCTCTATTACTTTGTCCTATGAGTACTCTCTTAATGTATAGCTCAAATGTCTTGTACGTAGTGCGATAAAACATCTAACAAGCCAAGACACAAATGATACAAAGTGAATTGGAAATTAGAGGATTTTAGCTAGAAATACTTTCTCTAAGAGAAACATGAATGTCTGTCTTAAATTAGGGAGATAGAAGGAAAGAAGTGGAGAGATGAAATGGAAATTGACTAACATTCCATCAATTTATTTTGTGGGGCTGTAATGTAATGGTACCAAAATATCCTTATTAGCCCTAGCTTCTTTTCATATTTCCTTTTCTTCTTTCTTGTGGCTAGGTTTGCTAACATTAGCACATTATCAAATTTGTTCAGTAAGACACATACCACTAGGATGTATGAAGTATTTCCTACTCCAATTTTTACTAAATAAGTCAGTGCTTAGACTGAGTTTGCCCAGAATGAGAATGTATTGAAGTCAAGATTGAATTATTCCCAGTTGTTGAGTGCATCAGTCATTTTAGGTTGTGTTTTAGTGGCCAACATCTATTCCCTCTTCTTCAGTTAAGATCACCTTGACTACCTTATTTTAACAAATTTACCTTCCTGCTTCTCAGTTTATGAGCACCCACATGACTGGCCCCAGAGGTAGCTACATGACCCAAGCTTGGTCAGTCAAATTTCCTGGCACTGGGATTTGATTCTTGAGCAGAACAGCTGTCCAAAATAGTGGTAGTTTTCTTTTCCCTACAGTTGGCCACTCAGAAAAATGACTTCCTTAGATCTGGCTGCTGGGTTTTTTTTTCTGTTTTATAACATTCCTTAGATTTGCATTTTAAGCATTTCCTTCTATTGTTATCACTATTCAGATCACTTCCAACAAATTCAAGTTATCTCTCAAGTTTCCTTGAATGTGTTTCTTACAAAAGTCAAAACAACCTAACCAATATATTGGCAAACATTTTACACAGAAGTACACAGCACTAACAAGCTATCCAGCACTGCTAAAAACAAGGTCCACTGTGAGGTGGAACCAATTTTCAGCCAACATCCCACATCTGGTTACTTCCAAGAGTTTTCCCACACTAAGGATGCTTTGCAGGAGAGAATCAGATGTCTAATTAATACCTTTATTCTTTTTGATACTTTCCAATTTAAGAATGAGCTACCTGTACAACTGTTCTCTACTGAGTTTCATGCTTAGTGTCAGCAGAGGGGCCACATTATGATTCATTTCAAAATATTTTTATTTCTGTTTAGAGTAAAAAAGAATTATTATCTAACAGAAAAGTATTATTTTATTTTTAATGCTTTTGGCATTTTTATACTCCAATTTGAACATTATCTCCATACTTATTGACAGTAGTAAGTTGATTTGCCCAAACTAGCTAGTGGAAATATATGAGAACCCCATTTGTAATTTTAAATTTCCCAGTAGCCACATTTAAAAAGCAGAAAGAAATCGGTAAAATAAATTTCAGTAATATGAAGTTATATTTAACACATTTTATTTAACCCAGTTCATCTAAAATAATAGTTCAACATGTGATCTATATAAAATTATACAAAGTCTTTGAGACCCAATGTGTAATTTACACTTTGAACACATCTCAAATCAGATGCAAATTTCCACTAGAAATACCTGGTCAGTATATAGATTTCATAAGTTTTACAGTAAAAACAGTTGATTTGCATAGCCAAGTTTTTCAAACATAATCAAAGTTTTTTAATAAATTAATTTAGTACTGGTTTTTAAATTTAAATTAACTGAAATTAAATGCAATTAAAATGCATTTACTCTGTTGTACTAGCCACATTTCAAGTGTTCATTTCACGTGGCTAATGAACTCTCCAGGCATGTGTGTTTAATCAGGATTAGAAGAAATGTTCAAACATCTGTGAGTTCTCACTCGGGAGGTTCTAACATTTTAAACATGCCACAGTAACTTTTGTCATTGAAAGACAAGGATTTCTACTTGAGGTCTTAAGATCATTTGAATGTGTCCCCTAAAAGCTCATGTGTTGGAATCTTAGCCCTCAAATTCACATGTTAATGGTATTTTGAGGAGGGATCTCTGGGAAATGATTTGATGAAGTCCCAAGAATGGGTCCCCTATGATGGCCTTTGTGGCTTTCTAAGAAGAGAGTCCAAGCTAGCATGCTTGCTCTGTGTCAGATGCGATGCCCTCCACCATGCTTTGAGACAGCAAAAAGGCCCTCACCACAGGACACACAGATGCTGGCACCATACTCTGGGACTTCTCAGTCTCCAGAACTGTGAGCCAAATGACCTTCTTTATAAATGACCCACTCTCATATACCTTGTTATAGCAGCAGTCTCACTAAATTGTATCTCTATAGTTTTCATCAAATTTGGAAATTTTGGGCCATTATTTCTCTAATCATGTTTTTTCTCTCCTGTTACCTTCCTCAAGTAACTTCCAACTCAGCCTCCCAGCCCTCCTACACCACTCCAAGACCCCAATTACCTATAAGATAGGTGGCTTAATATGTTCCTGAGCTCTCGTTTTGTTTTTCTTCTTGTATATTTTTTTCCCAGTCTTTTCTCTGTTTTATTTAGGGTGGTTTCTGTTACAATGCTTTCAGGTGGAAACATTTGTGGGGGGCAGTGTCAAAACTGTTAATACCATCTATGATATTCTATATTTATGCTTTCTTCTCCTTTCTTGAAGTTATGGAACATATTTATTACAGTTATTTTAGCCAACACAGGGAGAATATTTATAAAAGCTGCTTTAACATTCTTGTCTTCTCTTGTCTATGTCACTTCTGAGTCTCTTCTTCCTATATGATGTTTCTCTTTGTTATTGGTTACACTTCTCTGCTTTGCATGACTGAAATTTCCTGAAAAATGCTGGGCTTTGGAAATGTTATACTACTATATGCTTGAGCTTTGTTTGAATTATTTTGTTATTGTTATTAATTTTTATATTCCTTTAAGTATTGAAGAGGGTTTTTTTCTGAAAT
Organism: Heterocephalus glaber; assembly: GCF_053883595.1. Taxonomy (NCBI): domain Eukaryota; kingdom Metazoa; phylum Chordata; class Mammalia; order Rodentia; family Bathyergidae; genus Heterocephalus; species Heterocephalus glaber. Next base: position 25,619,493 of record NW_028258344.1, on the reverse strand, counting down.
GTTGTTCAGTCACTTGGAATCATTTGATCATTTTGAGGCTTACTTCTTAAGGGTTTTTTTTTTGGTACCGGGGATTGAACTCAGGTCTTTGCGCTTGCGGAGCAGGCGGCAAAACCACTGAGCTAAATCCCCGGCCTTCTTAAGGTTTTTTAAGGCAGACCCAAGTAGCCTTCAGCCTAGATAAAATTTGAACCTATTACTGAGGCAACATCCCTCTGAGGACTCCCCCATATTAGGAAATCTTTCCACTCTGGTTGGTGGCACCTCTGTGGGACCCTGTGGAAGCTCTGAGGATTGATCTGCTGGTATCTTTCTACCAGTTCCTCTCAGCCTCAGTAGTTTCCTTACACACATACAGAAGCCAAAAACTTGAAGGATCCCTCTCCTTGTAGTCTTCTTGTACTCTTTCTCAGTCTTAATCTGTAGGAACTGCCATAATGAAACACCACAGCCTGGAAGCTTATCTAAAACAAAATTTAGATCTCATAGTATTAGAGGCATCAGACTCTAGAAGATACTAGAAGCCTGGGATCAAGGCATCAGCAGACATTGTGTCTGGTGAGGGCTCCTCACTCTGATTTATAAATAGTTCCTTGTCCTGTGTTCTCACTTGAACACACTAAAGGTTATGAACAAGCTCCTTTGGGCCTATTTTATAAGACCACTAATCCCATCCCTGAGGCTCTACCCTCATGACTTAGTCATCTTCCAAAAGGCCTCATCTCCTACTACCGTTATCTTGGGGATTAGGATAGGATTACACTGTAAGAATAGGGGTGGGAGGCAAACATTCAGACCACAGTTCAAGACCACAAGGCTCTGTCTGGGTCCTCACCCTTGGAAGGCACTGAGCCAGGGCACTGGTTTCCCTTCTGTTGGGAATTACCGCCAGCATTGCCCATTGCCCAATGTCAGAAAATGGTTGTTTTCTATACTTTGTCCAGTTTTCTAGTTGTTTAAGGGCAGAAGATAAATCTAGTTCCTGTTATGCTATTGTACCAAAAGATATAAAAGCTCAATTCTGTTCATTCAATAAATATTGATTGAATTCCTGCTGTGTATGAGAAATGGTGCAGAGTGCTGGGCATGGACGATTGGACTAAAAGATATACAGTCTCTGCTCTCATGGTTACTGCATTTCAACAGGAAAAAACAATAATTAAGTGATCATTCAAGTAAAGATGTAATATAATCATGAAACGTGAAAGAAGAGACTGCAGAGAGCCATGAAAGCATATAGCAGGAAGCCCTAATTTAGTCTGGGAAAGCAAGAAGTTTCCCCAAACAAAGGTCATTTTAACTAGGACTTGAGGAAAAAGAAAGATCTGGTCTTCACGTTCTGAAGGGTAAGAAGGTTGCCAAAGACCTAAGATGGAATGGAACCACTAGGGATCATGGAGTCCAGCTCTTAGATTCCCCAGTGAAGAAACAGAAGCTCAGAAAGCTTATGACACATGCTCGTGGCACACCGGAGACTAAAACCAGGGCTTCTTATCTTTGGATCTAGCACTCTTTCTATTCTACTACACTACTAAGCAAATGTAGAGAATACTAGAACATTTTCTGTAATGGTATTTGCCATTTTAAGGTCTATTATAGGTAATACATAATTATATAATTTGTTTTGATTTTAAAATAAATATGGCCAAAATATTATTCAAGATATACTTTTAAATGCCAGTATTTTCTGTATTTACAAAGTATATGCTGCAAAGTGTAAAAAAACTACAAAAGAGCACAAAACAGAAAAGAATAAACACTCCCACATTTAGTACATTGAAGCTATAACAGCATCATAATGGCCTGGAAGTGTTAACGCAGATCCCTAAGTATCTAAATTACACCCAGGAGATTCTTGCTCAGCAGTGTAAGCTGTTAGAGCTTTCAGACATTTTGGAAAATGCATCCATTGCCCCATTCCAAGCCTAATTGGGATAATAAATGTCAATTAAAGCTCCTTAAAGTTTTAAATTGCAAAACTCAAGTGCAACTACATGTACATAGACTTATACACAACTTTGGAGCAAGAAATCTCCCCTAAAAGAGATACAATGTATTTCTGTTTACTATTGATGATAAATACACCCATGAACCTGGCAGTTACAATGTAAGGAAATTTTCCCCAGCTTTCCTAAATGTATCCTTAATCAACAACTTTAAACTGTTGTATGTCTGCTATGTCAGTAGAATTCAGTTTCCTTCCAACAAATATATATAGAAAGCGTCAACTACATGCCAAGACTGGAAATACAGTAGTGACCAAGTAGACGTACAATGACCCCACCCCATTCATATGGAGGGATTCTCTAAGACCTGTGTAGATTCTATGTCTACACATGACTCCTTTCTTAATTTTTAATTATAAAGACTATTTTTTTTTTTTGGTACCAGGGTCGAACTCGGGTCCTTGCGCTTGCGAGGCAGGCAACGGAACCACTGAGCTAAATCCCCGGCCCCTTAATTTTTAATTATGAAACTTAAAAGGCAATTATTCATCAAGTGTAAATATAAAACAGGATATCTGTTAACTTCTGAACTTGGCAAAAATATTCTTATATCTTATATATGTAGTTCATTAATATGTGTCCAAAAATTCCACTTTAGTTTAATAAGAAGCCCAAGCTGCCAGTTCGTTGAAATCATCTTCCTCTTCGGTCCTTCTGGAAGATGCTGGAATATAAAATCAATAAAACTTAGTCCCTGGAGTCATTCACATTTTCAGCATAGAAAACAGAATGAATTATGTATAAAATGCGTTAATTTATGAAATCAAATATAAGTAAGTGCTTAACAGGGTGGGTCTGCCTATTACTTTAGCAAACTATGAGAACACATGTAGTGGATTTTTCTAACAGACCTGTGCGAGACCTATGTGCACTCTGCTTTCTATCTGGCTGTGCCGGGAGAGAAGAGGAAGGCACATTTGGAAGCCGGATATTTGTCATCTTCTTATTTAATTCCTCCTGCTCCAATTCTTCAAGTTCTGCCATCAACTCATCCTGAACATAGGAGAAAGGAAGAATTAGGGAGTTAACGTTTCAAGAAGTGGGTTTCCCTAAACACAATAACAAGAACATCTGCTACCCAATTGATATGTGAGAACCCAGTGAAATGGAATATTTATTTTGAAACTAAGTCTGTTTTGCAACACTGAGCAATGATTAAAAAATGAATATTTGGGGTTGTGCAAATTTGTTGTAGTTAATCTTATAATACTTCAGCAAACAGCCATTCATGTAATTTGTGCTAGCTGAATATATAATCTCTTCAGTTTCTGGGAAATTTACACCTTGCCTGTCATTTTTCCAATATGTTCTTTTCTCCTGTTAAGAGTCTGTGAAACTTTAATTAAAGAAAATAAATATTTTTATTTGGGCTAATGCTATTGAGAAAACAAATATAGCAAGACCATAACACAGAAAATAAAAAGAATCAAAGGTACTTTGGCTCCTTTGTCAAATCATCAGTCAATATAAATCATGCATGTATTTGAGGTATTAAAAACTTCAATTCAATATAAATATAATGTATTTTCTCTTTTAACAATGATCTGGGTGAGTTAGGTTTATTCTAAAATAATTCTTTGTTTAAAAATGCAGAAAGGCAATATTAGTTTAAGACTATAGGGATGTAGGTCACCTTATGGCAGGTCTGAGATGACTGAAGTAGTTCATATCTACCTGTCCTTAAGTCCTCAGATGGAAGTTGTCAGTCAAAGCTAAATTTGTCATCATGTACTTCTGAAGTTGTCATATTGAAAAATATCATAGTGAGAAATAAACACTTGTATTCAACCAAGTAAATTATTTATTCATTCATTCACTCGTAACAAATTTCTTACGATGTCCATCCTGGGAAGTTTTTGAACCCAAAACTGAATTAACACTCTCTACATTCAAAGAGCTAATGCTTGGATTTGGGATAAGGACATATAAATAAATATATTAAATGGAGAATTACAGCACCATGGAGCAAGAGAGAAGATATTTAAGTCTCTCACTCATTGATAATGTCCATGAGTATCAATTTTGCAGCATGCTATCTGACCTCTATTAAATTAACCACATGAAAAGGAATAAAATGTAAAGGTATATGGTCTCAGTGACATACCATCATCAGAATAGGTATGTGTTTTATGGTTTTCCACAGGTTCTATGTATAAAATGACATCAGGATAAATTTTCTGATGTTCTATTTCTGCTCACAAAGCAATTAGGAAAAAATATGAAAACTATATTAATGTCAGAATAAAGTATCGTATGTTGAATGCAAGCCCAGAATTGCCAATAGTGCTTGATATTTATTAACAGCACCAGAAAGATACTGATGCTTTCCTTACAAATATGATGACAACAGAGTACTCATCTCCTCCATCATTTTTGGCTTTTAGGTACCAGGCACTTATTTGATCATTATAAAAGTGTTGCAGATCTTAAGAAATTTTGAAGATAATCCAATAGTTTCCACTTTATAAATGAGAAAACTAAGGGTCAGAAAAGTAAAGGGACTTATTTAAGTTTTTACTAAATGGTAGAATCTAGATATCCTCATCAGCCCCTGGTCCTTTTCACCATACCATATTGCACTCATTAGATGATTGGTTTTTGGGGGGATTTGGGGGGTTTTTTGGTACCGGAGATCGAACTCGGGACCTTGTGCTTGCGAAGCAGGTGGCAAAACCACTGAGCTAAATCCCCGGCCCGGATGTTTATTCATCTACACCATGGGCTGGCAAACTTTTTCTATGAATAGCCAAACAGTAACTTCTTAGGCTTCATAGGTCACATATCTTCCCCTGGCATGTGGTCTTCTTTATTTTTGTTCTCTACACTTTAATATGGTGAAACCATTGTCATCTGTCACTATAAGAATGATTTGGGCTACAAGCCATATTTTGCCAAACCTTGATCCCTTTTTAAAAGTTATAAACACTGAATTCCCATTTTCTAGGATTCCATGAAACCACATATTTACTTGTAAGATGTAGGGCCAGGGATTTAGCTTAGTGGCACTGTGCCTGCCTCGCAAGTGCAAGGTCCTGAGTTCGATCCCTGGTACCAAAATATAAAATAAAAAAAATAAAATAAAAGATGTATCATTTTTAATAAAAGCAGGAAGTTGGATACTTTGCTATGCTACTCCAAGATTTGGAAATGTTTCAAAATGTGTCCTTGTCCTACTTGTGTGAGCTTTGAGTAGAACAATTGAAATTCAGTGTAAGACACCATCATTATAATTACAGACTGTATTATTGGACTTGATTAATCTAAATGGAATGTGTGTGTTGATAATGCCACTCCACATTTGTTCTGTTTCATAGGCTGAGTCATAAACAGAGGCAGCCTAACCTCTAATTTAATAGCTATGGAGCATGGTATGTCTGTTCTTTGCAGACTGACACAGTCTGCTTTGTTTGCCCAGATGTGCTAGCATGTGATTCCTTGTAATAGGGTTATTTGGGCTCCAACCATTAAAAGTCACTAACTTTACATAATCACATGCTGCGTTTCCCTTAATAGCTGAAAACTTAATTAGCAGGCTGTTTGCCAAACTATATTAATCTTTCCTTTAAATCAGATCTACTAACATTTAATTTACCTCCTAAGAGAAGTACATTTCCAACAACTACCATTTATTCTTTAAGTAATAAAGGAAATGGCAACTCCATATTATAGGAAGCTATGCTTTATGGCAGCCACAAAACCACATTGTTTATATTGTCTTACCCACCTCATCAAAACCATCGCCAAATCCAACCCGTTGAGAAAATGCTTCCGAAATTTCTTGGGCAATATCCTGTTGCTCTGTAATCTCTTGCATCAAATCATCGATTTTGTTCAGATCCCTGGGAAGTAATATTTTATTGAAATATTTTAAAATTTTAGCTTACAATTAGTGAATTTAGGAATAAACCTATATGAAAAATGAGTAAAGTTAATAAAAAATTATTTCAGTAGTATAACAAAAAATCCTGGTGATAATACTCATTCACTTTAAAAATAATTTGCATGTGGGCCCGGGATTTAGCTCAGTGGTTTTGCCGCCTACTGCGCAAGCGCAAGAACCAGAGTTCAATCCCCAGTACAAAAAAAAAAAAATACTACTACTACTACTACTAATAATAATAATAATTTGCATTTAAAAATTAACAGTCCTGTAGATTCACATTTTAAATATTAAGTAAATGGCCTTTATCACTGGGAGTCATTAGAAATCAAATTATTTTATAACTAACAATATTTATACAACCATTTTGAAAATTTGGTAGGGCATATGTAAAACTTAAATATGTGCTGCTGTGTATTACCTCTGGGAAAAATAGTAGCATGGAACACCGAGGACCAACATGACCAAGCCACACATGTCAGCTTTCAGTAGCCACTCTGAAAGCAGGCCTTTGGAGATGTTAAACTCTGGAACTAGAGTACTATTTTCTATAATACCTAGTAGCTCTGAGATCCTGGCTCCCTAAGGGTCTCCAACAGTTGGGTTGCCCTGGGGTTTACTACAGAGAGCAGCCTAAGCCCTCGGAAGAATCAACAACCACAGCAAAGAAATCCGGAAAGCCACAGGACAGACGACTGCTTCAACAACAGTTTCTAGCACGAGTCCCACTGGCCCCTACCCTTCAGCCTGTTAGTGTCTAAAGGCCACATTCTGGGCTGTTTCTATAACACTCAGTCTCTAAACCATTCCTCCAACTCTAAAAGTAGGCCAGACTCATGGACTACAAGAAAAATGACACCTTTCCTTATTACTAAGTAACCCAAACACTGAAAGTTTGAGTCCCAGTGGAACTAATATTTTTTGAGTTTCTCAGACTCTGCATACCATAAAAGCTGTAGACTTTGACATATTTTCATGTAGTAATCAAAAATAATATATTTACCACTCTGCTACCACCCTGTAGCTCCAATCTTTATAATTATATGCATAATGATTATACTGATTAAAAGGAATATGAGAAATGTATGGCTACAGTTTGGAGGTGGGGGTGAATTTTCCTCAGAAGGAACACAATGGTATGAGGATGCTCAGTTACCTGGAGAGAAATGCTAACTTTGTAGTACATTTCAACTCCCAGGTAACAGCAGCAATAGAGGATTTTGAGTCTGATGATGAATCTGATGCTCTCTCTAAAGCTGCCAAAATAGTGGCTGATGTTAATGAATTATCAAGGAAAAAAAATGTTGGTAAGTTTATCTTCACTGGCCCATCCTCTTCCTATTTCATTTCTGCCCATTGTATAAAAATTTGTCTACATTCTTCAGTCACTCAGTACTCTTATGCACCCTTGGCCTGGATTCCACTATCATGTCCAGTATCAAGAAAGGATCAAGTCTCAGGCATTTATTTTCCAGAGCAAAAGTAAAGCAAATCTCCACCAGCCCCACTGTCATTAAAAACATGGATCATCGAGTGAAGACTCTGCCAGGAACTCTCCTCAGTTCATTCTATTTATATCTTATTGAACTTCACAGCAACCACACAAAGGAAGTACCATTATTATCACCAATTTACATATGTGGAAACTAAATCATGGAGAGGCAAAGTAATCTGGTCAATGGATAATCAGCTATACAGCTGGGAATATAAACCCAGGTATTTGATCCCTAAACTGCAGAAGTTGATCTTGATAAATATTTTTCTGGGTCAGTGGTTCTCAAATGTGGGGTAGAATCAGAATCACTTGGGAATTTATTTAAAAATGAAAAGGCCAAAACTCTATCCTAGTTCAAAGATTCAACTTCATTCTCTCTATTGGCACTTTATCCAGAAGATTCTGATTCCTGTCAAAGTTTTGGCAACCTCTATCCTACAGTGCTAACATCCTCCAAGATATTGACAATGAAGTCTTTTCAGGGTTACAAAATTAAAGTATTTAATTTTGGACAATCATAAGGAAACTGAGAAACATTAGAAATGGACTCCCTTCTATTTTTCATGAGTTTTTTGTTTTGGTGGTGTCACTGTAACCTCCAATTTCCCCTCAAAAAAGAATCCCATTAGGGGCGGGGATTTAGCTCAGTGGTTCCATCACCTGCTTTGCAAGCACAAGGTCCTGAGTTCGATCACTGGTACCAAAAAAAATTTAAAAATTAAAAAAAAAAAGAGAAAGCATCCCATTCAATAAATTGAAAGGCTTCAGATGCATGAGCCTATTCCACCAAAACTCATTATGATTTCAAAGGCTTTTCAATACTGAGGATATTTATGATTGAAAGGAATATCAAAGTCACTCACATGTTTTCATGAATGGCTTTCATTGCTTTTGCTGCAAGGCCCATGTTTCGTAACACCTCAGTGTTGGTGTGGGAATTCTCCAGGGCTTCTCTCTGGAACTCAATGGTAGAAAGGGTGCCATCGATCTGAGTAAGCTGCTTCTCAAACCTCTTCTTCCTTTTTAGTGCCTGCAATGCAGCTGCAGAAGGAAGAGTCCACATTTGTAAGGGAAGAGATTGAGACACTCAAGGGACATTGGCTTCGAACAACCACAGACTCAGAACTGCTGTTACCTAATAACAGAGAGCATACCAAATAGTCCCGAGACACTTACAAGCAACATCTGTCCTCCCAATCACTATACTAACTACCACTCCCTCAAACAGTTTTTATTCTTTTAACTATCTAGCAAGTGTAAAAGGATAAAAAGTGTCTTTGCTCATTCCAAAAATATGTTAGAGAAATGTTTCTGTTCATACTAGATTTTATAAAAAGGATAGGTAAAATATGAGTAAAAGTCATGAAATAAAAAAATAAGCCCGTAGGGCCGGGGTTTTACCTCAGTGGCTCTGCTGCCTGCCTCGCAAGCGCAAGGTCCCAAGTTCAAGCCCCAGAACCGAAAAAAAGAAAAGAAAAAAGAAAAGAAAAAGAAGCTTGTAGAGAAGGAAAAGATCTTCACAGATGTTGATTTCACTCACTTATTGAAAGGCAAGTCTCTGGGCTGAGCCTCCCAGGGAGAATCTGGGAGGGGTCCATGCATTTGTTGTGAGTTCCCCAGATGCAAAGCCAAGATCCATGAAAGCAGCAGCAGCAGAGCCAGAGCCCAAAAAGTGCCTGTCTTTATTTCTTTAGCCCTTATATAGTCACTATCAGACATAACGATATATACTGAAATTCAAGAGCTGTGTGTCCTGGCAGGACCATATTGCATACGCACAGTGGTCTATGCTAAGTCATGCATAACTATGTCCCATTATGCACATGGGCCTGACAGTGAGGTCATGTCCTTAAGTATCCCTTCAGTTCCCTCAGACTTTGAGTTCATTAATAGCAAGTTTATTAAGAAAGAGAAAGGAAGTGACTTGCTTGCTGGGTGGTGACTGGAACCAGAACCTAAATTGCTGAGCTCCATGTCTTGATCTAAAATGATTATGAGGAGGCTATTAAGGTCTAACCACGAGTGTTCATGAAATCTATGCAGATAGAATCACATTCAGGATTAAACGGCATACAGTGAGAGAAAACTATTGCCTTTAGAGAAACGTTATCTATCTAAGCCTCCCATTTACCCTTTACCTGCTTCATTCTGGAACTACAAAACTGAGTCCTCCTGACTGTAGTTCCTTTGAAGACACATACAAATAAAGCTTTAATGTCCATCTCTATATATACAACATTTAGGAAAAATGTAGGAAAAAAACAGCAAAAGAATGTTCATACACAGATAAGTGATCATAAAGGTCAAAAGATTCCAAAACTGAAAGATGAAACCCCTCAAAGCCAAGCCCCCAGCTGTATAAGCTCTTCTCACTAGCCCACCCCCACCCTGTGGAGTTCATCTTGTCTTTTCTCTTTCAAATAAATCAATCCTGCTGCTACCCTTGGGAATTCTGATCAATAGTTTATTTAGGACACCAAGAACCCAGACAAGACTCCCAACCTGGTAACATTATCACAAGAGAGATTTCTCAAGGTGCATTTATTTCCCTACAAATAACTCATTTACCATTCTTTATAGCAGAGTAGTAGTCCATTGTTTATAATGAATGCCATGCCTTCTTTATTCATTCACCTGTTGATGGACATAGAGGCTGATTCCAAGATTTAGTTATTATAAATTGTGCTGCTATAAACATAAGTATGCATGTGTCACTGAAATATGATGACTTTACCTCTTTTGAGAAGATGCCTAGAAAGAGAATAGCTGGGTCAAATGGAATTTCTATTTTAGTTTCTTGAAGAATCTCCATACTGATCTCCAAAGTCCTTGTACTAGTTTATGTTCCCACCAACAATATAGAAGGGTTCCTTTTTTTCTCACAGCCTCACCAGCATTTGTTATTATTTGATTTCTTGATGATAGCCATTCTTTATAGAGTAAGGTGGTATCTCAGTGCTGTGAAATAAATCAATACACAAGCTTAAATATTGTATGGTTTCTTATATGAGAAACCCCAAATATAAATAAAATAAAAGATAAATAATAGGAATAATAAGAAGTAGGGAGATTTTTCCCAAATGTGAAGGGGAACAAGATGGAAGGGAGATGGGGAGGGAAACAGAATGGGAAAAAAAGGGAAAAGAATGAAAAATAGGGGCCAGGGATTTAGCTTAGTGGTGTTACCGCCTGCCTCACAAGCACAAGGTCCTGAGTTTGGTTCCCGGTACAAAAAAAAAAAGAATGAAAATAGACCTTTTGCCAATAGGAAAGGGACCAAGAAGTGGAAGGAGCAAGGAGGAATAGGAAGGGTAGGGGATGAAAAAAAGAATTAACTTGTGTTATGTATATGTACCAACTCCACATGTTAAATGTAATCAATATGTACTGCAAAAATGTACTAACAAAAAAAATCCAACTCTATTCCAAAAAATAATAACAAAACAAGAGAGATCTCTGAGAAAAGTCTTCTACCTCTGTTTTGGTCAATTTCTTGTAACCCCAACAGAACATCATTGAGACGGGAGGTTATTAATTCCAGTGTTTTTTTATTGGTGTGGGAAGACTCACAGCCATTACATTTTCTTGGTGAACTTTATTAGTAACCAGTATAGAATTTTTTTTCTCCCTCTCTGGTTATGAGGACCAGCAACCATCATGAATGGCACAATAACTATCCAGACCAGCAAGTTCATGAGCAACTGACTATTTCAAAGGAAACACCCAAGAAGGCAACAGAAATTTTGGGGAAATTAGCCTACATATTAAATACCACACAAGATATTATCTTGTGTTTTGCTTCTGGACCCATTTGGGTGGTAGCAAAACAATTGGCTTTAGCACAATTTATGAATCATTGAATTCTACAAAGAAAAATGAACTCAAACATAGACTAGCAAGACATGGCCTACATGAGTGGGAAAATATCTCAAAGAAACAGTGAAAGGAACAGAACGGAATGAAGAAAGTCAGGCTGGCTGCAAAGAGCAGTGTTGGTGCTGGCAAAAAAAGAAGGAATGAAGATTCTGCAACAACTTTACCTGTGGTGATTATGTGAATTTTTCATAAGAAGATTAACTAAAACCTTTTTTAAAGTCAGTATATAATTTTACCCTGTCTCATTTTATCCTTTTCACCTTAAATTTTATTTGTTTTTATTAACTAATGTTTTGATCTTCTTTTGGTTACAATTTGCCTGTGACAATTTTTACCTAGACCTTGAATTAAAAATTCTTCTTCATTTTCATTTTTAAGATGCCTACTACAAATAGCATATACTTGGATATTTAGTTTGGGACAAAATTTGTAGCCTACTTAGATAATCTCGGTGTTTTAAGGTAAACTTTAACTCAGTTTCAATTATTGTACAGATACATTATCCAATGTGGTCTTTTTACTGTCATCTTCTGTGTGCTTTGTTTATTATACTTTTTGTCCTCTTTGTTTTCATGTCTTAATGTAAATTCATCAAATATCTGTTTATCATTTTATATACTTAATTTATTCTCCTCACATACTTGTATTTAAAATATACACAAGTAATATGACAAGTTTTCTAATGTGTTGAAAATTATTTTTTATCTATTATTTATTCTTCCCAAACAAGATTCCCTTCTTCCCAAACCCCACAATGTTTGATTAAAACAATCTGTAATTTGACTAGTTTCAGATGATAAGCAATCTTTTTGCTCTCCTTTTAATCTTTAAGGGAGCATTTCTCAGCAATTGGCTCACAGTCATAATTTCAATATTTACTCTAAGGTATAGTGTTTACTGGCTTATTTTCATACTATGGCTTCTTGAATTTTACACTGTTCTCTTTCTTAAATTGTTTTGCTTTTATAATTACTGGAGTGAATCTATTATTTTTTCAAGAAAGTATTTTCAGTACACAGATAAAATTCAGTACACAGATAGAAGTGCACAGATATTATTCTCTGAATACCTCTGAAAATGTCTTCATTTTGTTCCAAATTTGAGTGATGGTTTAGATTTTTACAGAATTTTAGGTTCAAAATATTTTGAAGTTTTTAAAAACACTTCCATTGTCTTGGCATAGTCAACATTTCAAACATTTGATAAAAATATGCTTGTTTCTTTAGAGATAAAATGCTCTTCTGGGGGCCGGGGACTGAGTGCAGTGGCACCATACCTGCCTCACAAGCACAAGGTCCTGTTCAATCCCTGGTACACACAAAAAAAAAAAAAAAAAAAAAAAACCTCTTCTGTTTCTCTGAAAATATTTAAGACTTTAGTTTTTATCCTGGCATTATAAAATGTCATCAATATATTTATAATCTTGTATCTTTTACTTTTTGTTTCTTTCCAACTAAGCATTCAGTATTTTTATTCTGAAGAAATAAATCTTTCCTTGCCTTTGGTAAATCATTATCTATTATCTATTTCTTCCATTACTTCTGTCTACTCTTGTTCTGAAGCCCCTATTCTGGTTTTATTTAATCATCCATTTCATTACCCTTCTCTTTACCACTTTTTCTGTTTTGAAATCCCTATACGATGGATTTGAATTCTTTGGCTCTATCCTCTAATCTATTAATTTATGCTTCCATCTTTTCAATCTAGGTCCTGGGAGAATTTCTTGACTTTATCTTCCAGATCATTAACTTAGACTCCAGCCAAATTTATTCTACTCTTCTTACCCTTTAATTGATTTTTTAAATTAGGTTGTTAATTTCTAAGTACTTTCTTGTTATCTAGTTGCTGGTTTTCATGGCTGCTCATTCATGTTTCAAAGATGCAATAACTTCTTGAATCCCCCTGAAGATAATATGTTTTATTCTTACCACCTTCCATACTGATATTCTCTCTTGTCTTGAATTCCATTTTTACTTTGCTCATTTAATCGTTTGATATAAATGATTTTCTTTAAAATTCTTCTGAACTTCCATTATAGGTTCATACTGTCAATGAAAGACTAGAATAGATAATGCAAGTACGGGAGCTGTGTGTCTTGTCCTTACGTGACAGTGGTTCCCTGAGGCCTCTGTATTTAAAAGAAAAGCTGCCCAGGGTTCTGTGAGAAGTGGGTGTGATATCTCCAGCAGCAAGGCTCCTTCCATAGGAGGGGGAAAATACACAGCCAGGAATTCCTAGATTGCCAAAGCCCTTGTGAGAGATGTGGTTTTCGTCCCACCCTCTCTGCCCACTGTGGAGGCCCAGGGTTAACAAAGGCTCACCTCTATTTCCTCTTCAGCTGCACCACCAGAGTTTAAGTGCTTGCTGAACAGTATGTACACTTTAATTGTAGAACAGCTTTTATTTATTTAACCTGTCCTTTAGGAAAGAAATCAAAAAATTTTTAAAAGTCAAGTGGTTTAATGATCTTCTTACAAATCATATTCAAGAGGCTTATCACTTAATGGCCAAGCTGTGTGAGAGTTTTCTACACTATGCAGGAAGAATGGCCAGCTGTCCTGTACTGTGCTGTACTCTGACTACTCTGCCTGTGATCCACAGCTGTTGTTATAGCTATCATACTGTAATTATTTTTAAAGACTCTTCTGCCCCACTTCTCTTACAACAAATATAAATGTAGGAAAGACGGAGCATCTTATATCTTTGTTTCCCAGTACCTGATCCACTTCCTGACACATACTCAACAAGATATGTGATAAAAACTAACATTTATTGAGCATTTTTATATGCCAACTTAATCTAAGTACTTTACATGTATTATATGATTTATGCCATTTAACTCTCACAAAAACCCTGAGTAGATACTATTAACATTTTACAGATGATGAAATAAGCAAATGAGTAAATTTCATAATTTTGTGCCCAGAGTATAATAATAGCATGGCTCAATGGAAAGATCATGGCCTGTAAGACCACTATGTGAACCCCTCTTCCATGAATAGTTGCACTCATGGGCAAGTCATTTCACTCCTTTTAGTTTCAGTTTGCTGTTCTAGGAATGGGGCTTATATCAGGCTGGAAGACTGCAACTATTACTGATAATTTATGGAAAACATCTTGTGCAGACCCTGTGAATGGCAGCTATATAGCAAGTAAATATTATCATTAACATTCTATATTAACATTACACGACATTCTTAATGAAATTTACAACTTATTTCTAATTTGAACAACAAATTACAACAAATTACCCAGTTTTCAGCATAATGCACCATAACAAGAACGTAATAGTACAAAACATCTCCATAATCCATGGATACAGCAAACAGTGGTATACATCCTCAGAAGCTAAATCCCAAATAACCATCTCCACCCAATATACCCAAAGTGGAAATGTCAGAGCATGTCTCCTCCCCAATCTTGTCAATCTAGTCAGGCTATTTGGAGCCTATTAGTGGTACCCACAGACCTAAAAGTATTTTTCATTTTTATCTTCAAAAATTGCTTAAAATTCTCCATTATGGGGCTGGGGATTTAGCTCAGTTGTTCTGTTCCCTGCCTCGCAAATGCAAGGACCCAGGTTTGATCCCCAGTACAAAAAAAAAAAAAAATCTCCATTATGAAATGTCATATTTCCTAGTGAAAATTAATTATACATCTTTTAGAAAATCAAGAAATACAATTTGGTATTAAAAGCCTTGTAGTCTCTACACCTATGCTTTAATCCTACCTCTACCACTTAATAACTGTGTATGGTAACCTGGATATGTGACCTCAATTCTTCTTGCTAATGGTCTGTCACTTGAATAACAGCACCACCTAGAAGACAACAATAGAACATTGTGCTCTGGAGTTGCCTATGTTCAAATCAAGGCTCCCTCTTTTATGGCTTTTTATGCTTTACATGCATTGTTTAGATTCCTAGCAAATGGGAATATAACTCATTCAGCTGTTAAAAATTTAAATGAAATAATACAAGTAAAATGTTTAGTACAATGCCTGGAACATACTGAGTGATTGCTAAATATCAGGGATCTTCATAAGTCAGAAACCAATGGAGGGAGCTATACAATATAACACTCAGCCTTGCAAACTAAAAACATAGTTTTTAGTAAGTTCTGACTTGAACCCAGTTTTAAATACCTGTGTTAACATATGGTTGCTGTCATTCAAAATATTTGGGAGAAATAAATTCATAAAGTGTTGGGATCTCAACTTAGGCTATAATCCCATACTGCTAACCACAGATTGGTCTGCTCTAGAGTCTCAAACTCAGATAGAGCTAGGTGGATATGAAAGTAAGTGAAGCAGAAAAAGGGTCAGAGAAAAGGTCTTTTTTGTTTTCTCTCCTGTGAGAAAGAAAAATGTTTCTCTACTATAACAATAAAAAAATACTGCCAGGGTGACAAGAAATGGCATTGGGTACTGGCCTCAGTATCAGTCAAGAGAAAGATGTGAGGGCCCAGGAACCCACAAGCATAAGCCTGATCAAATGGAAGCAGCACTGCTGGGCTCCAGCTCACAGCCACCTTGAGACCTGCAGGCCCAGCCTTCCACGCATGTGTTCAAAAGAAGCAAGAAATCGGGGTTTACATGCAGCATCCCTCATTTTTAAATGGTAATTCATTAATTTTTACATCCTGTATGATTAACACCAGTAACTTCTGTGTGGCTAGATCTGGCCCCAGGACACTTGACGTTTACTGTGACTTCTACCTGGCATGTTAAGTGCCTCCCAGATATTAAGTTGAGAAGCTTTGGTTCCAAACAGCCAAGAAGTGCCTGTGAGCCTCTAAGCTGTTGAGGCCCCTGCTACATCCTGAGTTGAACCAGTCCTTGAGTGTTTCCTAGCAAACAATTTAGGAAAAAAAGGAGCTGTATTTTTTCAAAGGCTCACAACAAGTGCTGCAAATCAAGCATTGCTCCTGATTTGGCAAAGAAGAACATTTTTAGAACCATGCAATTTAACCTTTTTAGAAGGTATAATTCAATCCAATTTAATCCTCCAAATTCCTGCATGTGCTTTTAAGCAGCTGGTGAGAAATGGACAACATTCCTTCTAATACAAAGAAAGCTATTGTTTTCATTTGTGGTGGAGAAATAGCCAGGGGTTTTGTCTGCTGGCCTAACAGGGATGTTTCTTCAGCAACACTTAGAGAACAATGTGTTTAATGTGCACCTGCTGACAGATACAAGGCAAGTCCTTCCTGTGCTCCACTGAGGAGATTGAGATTGAAATGTAAGAATTATCCTCTAGAGCCAAAAGTAGAGCAGTCCTGTGCAACTCTCTTATGCTGCCCAAAGAAGAAGGCTTTTGGTCATCTCTGCCAAATGACTTAAAAAAGCAGAAATGGGTTGCAGTTCCACTCCTCATATAATGTGTAGAACATCTTGGTTTTCAAGGTCAGTCTGTTATTCTTCACTCATCCAGGGTATACAGCTGGGCACTATTAACCAAGTAGTGAGCAAACAGAAAGCACTTTTTTAAAACTATCCTCTCCAGGGGCCAGGGATTTAGCTCAGTGGTTCTGCCACCTGCCTCGCAAGCGCAAGGTCCCAAGTTTGATGCCTGGTACCAAAAAAAAAAAACAAAACTAGCCTCTCAAGTGAATGCAGACAAACTGTTTTTGAGCTGTGAAGCTGAATATGATAGCTCTTCTTATACCCATGAATGGGTGGCCTATAAAGAACAACTAAAAACTGTGGCTGTGAAGGGTAAGCTCATTTATGAGACTGCTTAAGAGACAGGTGTCATGTATGATTGGTTACATCATCTTTGGCCTGTAGCCAGGAAATCTATAATCGTGTTTTATTCCAGGAACTTCAATGTGTTTCTGTTCTTACTCATTTTAATCACCTCACTAAGCACTACCTTCCATTTGTAGCACATGGTTTTAGTTCTCAAAAAACACAATCTGAATAAACATTATCATAAGCATTTCCTACATTACAAGTTTCTGCCCAAAGTCACAGATTATACTGAAACAGATGGGGAAATATTAGAAAATTTCAACAGCCATTTCGCCAGGGACATTCCATAATGAATTTCTCTAGGCATGTTGACTTTTTAAAAAGATTCTTCATTCATTTCAGTCACTTAACAAGTATGTACTGAAGATCTACCACTTTTTTGACAATATGTAAGAAACTGAAGGGACAAAGTGTTGTGGAGATCTCGGAAAGAAATACACAGAGACACAGAATTCGGATGAAATAATAAAATTTCTTCTCGCAAGCGGACGGGAATGCCAGAAACCAGTCTGGTCAATATCTGTGCCCCCTTCGTTCAGCATTTCCCTTTTTATATATATATATTTTATATTTTTATTTTATATATTTATTTTATATATATATTTTATATCCTTTTTAGCCATTATGTCATCCCTAGTGGTCTTTGATATGTAAATACAATTTCAGTTCCTATTTACAAGTCACAGACACAAGATAGGCCATATACATTGTAAATTCACCCTGGCCTGGTAACTTTGTTAGGTTAATGAAGTTACTGGTTAGAGTCAGATAATCTTCACCTTAAACAAGGAGTTATGGGAAAAGCAAGTCTTAACACATTACTTATTTTGCTTCTACAACTACCTTAATATTCAATCTATTAAGTTATCTAAACCTTTTCCATATCAAAAGAAATAAGGGAACAATCTCAGAGTGGCAAAATATGAAGTAGGGATTCACTTATACATCACTCAACAACCATTTATTAAGCACCTACTATGATATAGCACTGTGCCCAGACATACCAACATGCACAAGTCATAATCTGCACCTCAAGTACTAGAGAAGATACTGAGAACTGTAAGAAACATGTAAATGGTATAATGAATACACAGAGAAATTTATAAGCTCTCTCTGAAGGGTAAGACTTCCCAGAGGAGGCGATGCAGATGAAGCCCAGTGACTGTCTATACATATAAACAACGCAGAGATCAACAAAAAACACGACCTCTTCCTACTGCAAATCTCATACCAATGTGAACTTGCTGGCTAAGATATATTAGAAACCAGGAACTATAAACCTCAGAAATAGACCAAATCATACCTGCTGCCACACTAGCTGGATCTTATATACGACCTCCACATTTTCAGAGGTCTCACCAGTATTAAATGTCCTAAGGAGGGTAAATAGTGAGCTAAAGGAAGACTAGCACACAACAATGATATATAGGATTATACAATGTCAAGACATGAGAAAACAGTAAAAGGGAATGAGATAGGAGAAAATAAATAAGAGAAATAGTTAAGAAAGAGCATATAGAAGTGGAATATTGCTGTAAGCAAGCCAGTAACTTTGAACCAAATTTTGTGTTTAAAAATATGGTGATTGAGCAACATTACAAAATGTACAAGAAAGGAAAGACCAGCTCTCTCTTCTCCAGGAAGATACAAAAAAACCAAAATATTCTTTAATGGAAATGATCCTCTTCTCCTTGTTCTAAAAAGCTCACAGTGGCTTCTGAAGATGAGGATGTTCGTGCCTCCAGGGTATCATTCAAAAAAATATTAAAGGAGGTAAATCTGAGAAAGGAAGTTCATGATCAACAATGCTATCAACCTTGAGTTGTCCAAAAAGGAAGAAATGTTAGCATAAAGACTTATTTTAAATACCCACTGAAATTCTTATCCTTTATAATTAATTCCTTCAGAGGTCACTTGCCAGGTAAGTGGAAATAATCTGTTACTGGAAAAAAAAAAAACAATCCGTTCATTAAAATCTACTTGATATTCTTTGTAAAAAAGAAAAAACTCAATTGTTTGGTATCAGGCAGAATACATAACTGATTGCATGAATGAGTTTTTATTGCTACTAGTTTATTCATAACCTCACAATTCCTAAGCTTTGTGGGCCTGTTATTACTTATGAATATGAAACCAGAAAATATTAACAGAAAAACAAAGAAATAGCTTATTATACTTAATTTTACAAGGCAGACTATACCTGTGGGTATAATTTATTCTACATTTTATATAAATATTATTTAAATAAATATTATATACATATTTAATATGGTTCTATTTTCCCATTTTAAAAATCCCTTGTTCCTCTGAAACTACAATATTCTGTAGTATTATGCCTGTGAGATGCAGGTGTGTCACCATCTTTAATTTAGGAACCAACAAAGTACATCCATACAATCCCTTTCAGCTTTCACTCTCTAGGATTCTATGACCATTCCTTTGAGAACTTAAGTCAGTAAGTCTTGGAATGACTCAAGATGACTTAATATTTGAAATTCCTCAGGAATAAATTCCACCTTGAAATTGATAATACAAAGCTAAGGTGTAGTGCAGTAGTACAGTACTTGCTTAGGTTTAATCCCCAGCACCACAAAACAAAAGAAAAAAAAATGATGATACACTACACTACTCTAATTTTTCAAGAAGACAAGCAACACTCAACAAATTAAGACAGTTTTCATCAATAAAAAATTTTTGAACTGTTTACAAAATGATAAGACAAAGCCTTTGAGGCTGGGGATTTAGCTCAGTGGTTTCGCCGCCTGCTGCACAAGCACAAGGACCCAAGTTCGATCCCTGGTACCAAAAGAAAAAAAAAAAAAAGACAAAGGCTTTTTATGTGTTCTTTGAAACATGCATAAGTAGTTCAACATAATAAGGTTTTTTCTTTTTGGTACAGTTAATACAATAGAACTTTTGAGTTAGGATAATATCTCTGATCATATTCCAACTTATATTTACTTTCATTTATATGTATTAAGTATATGGAAGGAAACAGTAATGTAAATAGCAAGGCCTGTTGGAAATGTTACGCCTACAGCAAATAATACACACCCTTTATGACTATATAGCACATAACCCGATGGGAAAGAGCCAAAATGACCCACTAGGAATTATTTAAATAAAGAATAAAATGTTCAAAGTGCTTGTCAAAATTTAGCTGCATATATGCACATCCATGTTTACAGCAACACAGTTTGTACTACCTAAATCTTGGAAGCAGCACAAATGCCCATCAACTGACAAGTGGATAAAGAAAATGTGGTTTATTTATACAATGGAATACTACTATGCCACGAAGAAGGATGAGCTTCAGACATATATAGCTAAATGGATGAACCTTGAGACTATACTCTTCAGTGAAATAAATCAGACACACATGTTTAAATACTACACTGTTTCTCTGGTGTGAGAAACCAAAAGTGGAAATAAGGACTGAAATGTATAATGGATTTTGCAAAATGGGAAGAAAGTGTTCAAATGGAAAGGGGAACAAGGGAGGAGGCAAGGAGAAAGGAAGAGACAAGAAGA
The DNA here is from genome assembly GCF_053883595.1 of Heterocephalus glaber. Classification (NCBI taxonomy): domain Eukaryota; kingdom Metazoa; phylum Chordata; class Mammalia; order Rodentia; family Bathyergidae; genus Heterocephalus; species Heterocephalus glaber. The sequence continues at coordinate 25,598,954 of NW_028258344.1, read as the reverse complement.
AAAGTGAAAATAGAAGGAAAAAATGAAAGCAAAGCTTTTGTACACAGGAGGGGAGGAGGCTTGAGGGGGGACTGGGATAAAACAAAATTTATTCATAAATAAATAAAACAATAATACTTTTTAAAAAGGACTTCATCACATAAACAGAAGCAAGGACAAAAATTACACGATCATCTCAATAGACACTGGAAAACATTTGACAAAGCCAACATCTACTCATGACTCATCTACTTATGACTAACCTTAAAGAAAATATTTATAAAAGGACTTTATCTCAGTGTGAAAGAAGCCATTTATGACAAACCACCAACATCAGATTAAGTGGGGAAAAACTGAAACTTTTCCCTCTAAAAGTGTGAACACGACAAGGATTCCACTGTCAACACTCCTGTTTAACACAATCCTTGAAACATTAGCCATAGTGGTCTGGCAAGAGAAAGAAATAAAAGGGATATGTACAGGAAAGGAAGCAGTCAAAGTATCATTACTTGCAGAAGACATGATCCTCTACTTACAGGACACAAAAAATTCCACTAAAAGACTCTTAGATTTAATGACCAAATTTAGCAAGGTAACAGGATGCAAAATGGACACACAAAAAAATCAATGTTCCTATACACTAATAATGAACTCACTGAGAAATAGATTAGAAAAATAATACTATTCCCTGAAGCATCAAGAAAAATTAAATATATCTAACCTAACCAATGAAATAAAAGACCTCTAAAACAATTAGATCACTCTGAAAAAGGAGATAGAAGGGAACATCAGAAAATGGAAAGATAGCTCATGTTCCTGTATAGGCACAACCAATATAATCAAAGTGGCTATACTATCAAAACTGATATATTGACAACACAATCCTAATCAAAATACCAACAGCATTCCTCACAAATCTAAAGAAAACAATCCAAAAATTCACATGGAGCCAGAATTACAAAAGCAGTTCTGGGTACCAATAGCAAAGCAAAAGGTATCACAATCCCTTGAAGTTATATTATAAAGTTATATTGAAGTTATATTACAAAACCTTGACGTTATATTATAAAGCTACAGGTATTAAAAAAAAAAACCAGCATGGTACTGGCACAAAAAGAGAAATGTGAATCAATGGAACAGAATAGAGGATGCAGAAACAACCTCAGGCACTTCCAACTTTTTGATCTTAGACAAAGGGCCCAAAAACATACACTGGAGGAAAGATAGCCTGTTCAACAAATGGTGCTAGGAAAATTGGCAGATTGAATCTAGACCCATATACCTCAGCATGTACTAAAATCAAAATGGATCAAAGATGTAAATATTGAAATGGAAACAATCTGCTGAAAGGTAAAAAAGATAAAACTCTTGAGGACATAGGCACGGCAAAGACATTCTGAACAGAACCCCAATGGCACAAGAAATAATAATGAGAATCAACAAATGGGATCATATCAAATTAAAAACCATCTGCACATCAAAAGAAACAACCGACAGTGAAGAGACAATGTACAGGATGGGAAAAGATTTTTGCCACCTATTCTTCAGACAGAAGACTGACATCTAGAATATAAAAAAAAAAACCTCAAAAAAATTAGATCCCCTCAAATAAAAGACCCAATAAAAAAAATGGGCAACTGAAACAAACAGACACTTCTCAAAAGAAGAAATACAGGTGGACAATAAACACATGAAAAAATATTCAACATTGCTGCTCATTCAAGAAATGCAAATTAAAACAAAGTACTGGGGCCGGGGATTTAGCTCAGTGGTGCTGCCGCCTGCCTTGCAAACACAAGGTCCGGAGTTCGATCCCCGGTACCCAGAAAAAAAAAAAGAAGGTATTACCTTACTCCAGAAAGAATGGGTACCATCAAGAAATCAATCAATAACAAGGCTGGCAAGGTTGTGGAAAAAAAGGAACGCTTCTACACTGTTGGTGGGAATATAAACTAGTACAACCACAATGGAAATCAGTATGGAGATTCCTCACAAAATTAAAAATAGAAATTCCATCCGACCCAGCTATTCGTCTTCTAGATGTCTTCCCAAAAGAGTTAAAAACATCGTATTTCAATGACACATCATACCCACATTTATAGCAGCACAATTCATAATAGCTACATCTTGGAAACAGCCTATATGCCCAACAACAGGTGACTGAGTAAAGCAGGTGGTATTTAATACAATGGAGTACTACTCTTTCATAAAGATGGATAATCCTGAGGCGTTTGTGGGTAAATGGATGCACCTTAAGACCATAATGTTAAGTGAAATAAATCGGACATACGAGTTAAAATATCACATGCTTTCTCTTGTGAGAAACCCAAAATATAAATAAGGAGGAAAATAAAAGACAGATAATAGGAAATATCTTTTTCAAATGGGAAGGGTAACAAGAGATGGGGAGGGGAAGGGAAGGAAGGAAAAAAAGGATTTGAAAAAAAAGAAAGAACGGAAAAAATGGAAATAGAGCTTTTACAAGTGGGAAGGGGAGCGAGAGTTGGAGGAAGCAGGGAGGAACGGGAAAGGAAGGGGCCAAAAAAAGAATTGAGATGGGTTATGCACCAGCTCCCCGCGATAAATGTGATCATCCTGTGCTCCAAACATGCACTAGTGAAAAATAATTTTAAAAAGGCCTTGTCATTTGAAAAGATAGTTAAAAGTATCCAGAGAAAAACTAAAAAATAGTACAGTGAACTTAATGATATTGTTAAATCATATTTTCGGCTGTATGATGTTTGTGAAAAATATTCTTGAAAATATATTAATTCATTATGATTTTGTTCTCATATTAAATATTTAGTTTCATATCTAAAAAAAAAAGAATTCAACTTCTAATGCAAGATTCTCAAGTCTTCACAGAGAACGATCTCCTTTATTTAGTTTCATATCTAAAAAAAAAAAGAATTCAACTTCTAATGCAAGATTCTCAAGTCTTCACAGAGAACGATCTCCTTTTCCTTGCCTGGAATTTTAAAATCCCACTCTACCCTACTTGCTCTTTTTCTTTTGCATGTGGGTAGGTAGTGATTACCATGCTGGTATTTTAAGTTTCTAAATTACTAGATTGAGGAAGAGATGCTGGAGTGTGTCATGGTAGAAGGGCTTCTCCCTTCCTAAAGAGCCCATCCTCCATCTGCTCCTTGGAAGCCCTACAAGTTAGAATGCTGGAGCAAGCCGTTAAGGTGGCTGAAAGTCACTGGTCCAGGTTTAGGAGCTGCTACTGTTTTTATTCATAATCATACAAGCTTTGGAATAGATCCTAAATATTTCCAAGCAATTCCCTCTATCTGCACCAGTTGCTTGAGGAAAGAATCAAAAATCTCTGGCATCAGAAAGCCAACTATTCAGGAAATGCCTTGCCATGTTATATTCAAGACTCTTGCTGTTTTGTTTTTTCTCCTGCAAACTTTTAAACCAATCATGTGTTTGTAAGAACCTGTACCAAATGAAACAGAGGAGACATTAAAATTATCAGTGTGCACTAAAATCACTGAAATGGTGAAATTTAGTAAGCCAGAAAATTGAGAATATGATTTTAGAAAACAAATCCTCAATATTATCTGTATATTTTAAGTGTCCATGGTAACTTTGTCCCTTAAAAATATGTTAGATTCACACTCAATTAAGTACATTAACAAAAAAGATCATGTATGTCCATTCCAAAATTTACCTCCAAAGCAAAATATTTAAAAATTTAAAAACTAAGTATTAGACAATTTGCATTATATCTCGATATAGTATCATATATTTTTATTATCCATTATTTTGAAAATCATCTGAAATAAACTAAGAAACACACTAAGAACACTATCCTTGCAAGTAGGCTCAGAATATCTTCTGCCATAATTTCTCAAAACTATGTATATAAATTCTGAGTTCAGTCTAATCACAGTGCTAGTAAAAAATTTTCCATCTTACTATCTCTCAATAACCTACAAAAATGTGTAGGTCAAAGAAAGATTTATTCTTCTATTAATGTAAATATTTCCCAAAATATAGTGATTTCTACTCCTGTAGAATTTAAATGAACGACAATAATAAATGCTTCAATGTATCTAATACTACTCCAAATTCATGAAGGTTAAAAGAAAGCAAATATAGTGTTAAGCAACATAAGAAACAATCCAGTTACTCTCTTAGAAGTAGTCAGAACACATCAGCAAACTGTCAAAAATCATGCCACACATACTTGAATGATACCTACCAAAGCAAAGAAGGGAATGATTAGAAGCCACTGTCATTTCACAAAGATGAAAATACTAAACTAATCTCATAGATATATTTTCTTAGGATGCTGACTCAAGGAAAACTCACGGACTACCTACTGTCCTTCTAGCCTAATGCACAACAAAACTATCTGGAAAGTTTTGAGGACAATAATCCTAAAACCTATCCCTGATCCTTTGAAACAGAATTCCCTAATGTGACATTTTAAAAAGCTCTCTAGGGGCCAGGGATTTAGCTTAGTGGTTCTGCTGCCTGCCTCGAAAGCACAAGGTCCCAAGTTCGATCCCCGGTACCAAAAAGAAAAAAAAAAAAACCTCTCTAGTGAGCTGATGAGAACAGTGCACTATCAGTTCACACCATTTGTGAACCCCAGGCATGTGAAGATAAGTTGGAATTAGGAATATTATCCACAAAGTATTTGGGGAATGATGAGAAAAAGTTGGAGAAACAAGATAAGATGGGGTCTTAGAAATGTGGGTCGGGTGTATTCATTGTTAGAGGAATAACTGAGCTTACTGAGGGCTGATCTGTCAAAATGACAATCATACCCTGGGAGAATCTAAGAGACACGTTGTTGATGTCACCCAGAGGCTGTCTTGGAATGAAGTTTCTAGTGTCAGCCATAAGGGTCTGTCCCTGCTTCTTTCACATTCAGAATTTTAACAAATATTTCTGCAACAACTAAAAAGGCTGTTGTAGCTGATTCAACTAAAAGAAATAGCTCCTATGAAACACGATGAATTGGGGATTTAAAAATCTTAATTCCAAGACAAGAATAAAATGATGCTTAGTAGAAATAAATGTAAAATGCTCAATGGAAGCTTAACATATTGATTTCAATAAGGAGGTGGGGTGTTAACATGTCTGGGAATTTTAACTCTTTCCAAATCCAACGAAGAAAAAGTAAGTGATAAGGGCATGTGGAAAAGCACATCCAAACTGGTGCTGTATTGACAGAGCAAAGGTGCTAACAAACGCAGGCCACTCTGTGCTGGCCAACAGCTATGTGTGTGAAGGTGACGGTGTAAGTCTGTACAGGATTCTTGCAGGGATCAGAGGGAAGAGGGAGGCGGTGGAAAGTCAGAAGTTTTAAAATAACAGGTTAACTGAATGGGGACCCCAGGGCCAGTGCAGATGCTTCAGGCCACTCTATTAGGGGGTGAATGCCAAGCAGTGTCTGAGCTGAGGGAGGGAAACTGGAGTGGAGGTTGTGCAGGGGATCACTTTTCCAGTGATTAATTATTAATTCTCCAGTTATAAACCTATCAGGGCTTTTTTGTTGTTGTTTCTGTTCTTGTTTCCAAGTGTATGGTGCACTCGTGTAATCCCAGCATTCAAGAGGCTGAAGCAGGAGGACTGCCGTGATTTGAAGGCCAGCCTGAATTACATAGTAAGTTCAAGGCCAGCCTGAACTACACAGTGAGACCCTGTCTAAAATAAAATAGTTTTTCTCTTTCCAAGTGCAAGAATACTGAGTATCATACAAAATAATCATAACCAAACGGAAACCAAACTATATACGATAAATTCTGGGTAAGTGTGAAGCCCTCCATAACCTGTGTGAGGTACAGGACCACAAGATACATTAGAAATGCCTTGTAAAAACAAGTTCAGGCTAATGAGGGCCTGTCACAGCTCCTGACATGTATCTTCAGGGGCAAACAGACAGGAAGATAAGTAGATGTTTCTCATTCAAGATCTGAGCAATGATGGAGATGGGAAGAAACAACAGAAATGGGAAGGGAAGAAAACAAAGCAGAGATTAGTCCCTTCCAGTTCAACATTTCATTGAAAAATACATCATATGCTCTCAAGTGTCATGGAGATCAGAATCAATGAGCTACTTGTTCAAAGTTCAAATTTCTGGAACTTACCCTCAACCTACTACATTAGGATATTTCGTGGGTACCTGTGAATGTACATTTTAATAAGCATCCAAAGGGAATTTGAATGCAGGTGATCTGAGACCCACATTCTGAGATACTGTGAGGAAGGAGGTTGCCAGCTAAGCTATCTCCCAAGTGACTTCCATCAGACCCTGCAGTCCATGCCCTGCTCAAGTTACCTGAGCCATTTTGGTCCTTGCTGGCTTGGTAGTCAAGGAGCTGACTCCTCAGGTTCTCTTTTCACAGATGTGGCTCTAGTGCCCAGTATCTGAGAGTGGAAGAATTCAGCTCTGTGACAACTACAGTAAAGCCCATAATATAGAGTCCACAGAGGTTCCTTGCACTGAGATAAGAGAGCACACACATCCCCACTCCATGCAAACGGAGTCTGCACTATGATTCTGAAAGCAAACCTACTCTTCTCAGTTGACACCCCAGGTTTCAAAGCAAGATGGCTTATTCAAGTAGAAAGCACCCACCTTGGAGCCCCACTTCCCCCAAGAGACACAAAGGAAATGACCTCACACCAGATATTCATGGGAATCTGGGAACCTAGTTGTCTATGGAGAAGGGCTCTTAAGCAAAACTGCTTCCTTTCTGTCTCAGGCTCTTTCCTCTCTCAGCCCAAATGTCCAGCAGGCTGAGACCTACAACCACCCCCTTTCACATAATTGCATGTTTGCACTTCCTGCTCCACCCTGGACAAGGTAAGAAACAGGGCCAGGATTAGGGTGAGGGGAGAAAGAGGTATGTAGGTCAGGAAGCATAAGGAACCACTCTTGTGTTCTAGGCAACTCATCTGCCTCACTCTGGACCTAGACCCAGGTGCATACTTTAGCACAGGAAGGGTTACCCAGGGGGTGTAAAAGGGCAGGCTGGAGAAAGGGCAATTTGGAGACCTGGTAGCTGTCCTCAGATATGTGAAAGGCTTCACAGGGGAGATAGAATAGATTTACTCCATGCTACTCCCGAAAACCAAATTGGGGCCAATAAGTAGGCCGATTTCAGCCTTGAAAGAATACAATTTTTATGTAGCAAGGGCCGGCATTTATAGAACAGTGTGCTAAGAGCTTCGCACAATAATCACTCATCCTCACAACTCTGAGGGACTCAAGTGTATCCCTGCCATTGAACAGAGGAGGAAACTGAGAATTAGACAGGCCAAGTGATTGGTGCAAGGTCACAGAGCTGCTTACGTTACAGTCAGGGTTAGAAATCAAACCCAGTACTGACTGGTCTGGACCCCAGGCTCTTAACTACAACACCAAGTTACTTTGGACCTAATTATAAAAATTGTAGTAGGAAATTATGTGAGCAAAATCTCTATGGTCATCTATCAGGATATTATAAAAAAGAGACCTCAGAAAGGAATTAGAACAGTGACTTTTAAAGCATGTTGCTGAACCAAAGTGGCAGGAGAGATTGGCAGTGAGCTAAGATAAAGACACTCTTCAGCTCCTGAAGCCACCAGCCTAGAGCACTAAGAGCTCAGGTCTACTCAGCCCATCCCAGCAAAGCGTACAAATATCCATGTCCCATGAGTGCACTGATAAGAAAGGGGCAGCAAGCATTTAGAGAATGAGAGACCTGGCTTTTCTACTTTATTAGGATTACTACAGATTGGAGTCTGTGATCAGAGCTCAGGAACAAGGCCAAATCTGCTAGAAGCACTTTTCAGAAACCTAGAGACTGAGCCCCATTTCAAGCAGTGCTAGCAGACTATAAGGAAGGCCCCAGACAAGCAGGTGATTTTAATGATCAGCCAGGACCAGGAACTGTTCTAGGTGACAGTGCTCAGAAAAAGAAAAACTATGTAAGTGGTGTTATTATACATTGATATAAATGCATTATAATTTGCTTTTACACAAATCAGACTACTAGCTATAAAGTTATAAAGTTATATCATAGTAACCTGAATAAATTTTTTAAATTTCTGGCCTCCTACATTTCTTAACTAAATTATAAATTTTGCTCCAACTCTACTATTTTTAGATCAAAAGGGCCTTGGATATGCTATCATGGCTATTGCAAAGCCAGTGTGATTGTGCACACTTAGATTCTTTTTCATAGATGATGATGGTAACCACTACAGAAGTCTGAAGCTGGGGAAAGTGGAGCACATCTGTAATCCCAGCACTGTAGGGGGCTGAGGCAGGAGGATTGCAAGTTCAAGTCCAGCCTAGGTTACCTTAGCAACTTAGTGAGACCATGTATCGAACTAAAAAATAAAAAAGAAGGCTATGGATGTAGCTAAGTGTGAAGGTACTATGTTCTATCCCCACTAGCACCAAAAAAAAAAAAAAAAAAAAGGAAGATGTGAAGAATTAGCAACTTCTACACTAACTTGCTACAAATTATAATGCAATCAAGTTTCAGACTAAATTTTGCATATGCATTATTAACCAAATAGACACAAGCAAGTGGGGAAAACTGTCAACCTGTTTCATGGGATCAGTAATTTCCAAGTCTACGTCTTTCCAGGTATTCCAATGCACCTTGCTTGAAAGGCTAAGGGAGACAGACAGTGACATTCTGGGGTATGTGCTGTGTTCTGTATGAGGCGCGCTCAATCAGAAATCCATTAAATTGATAACCAGACACAGCACTAGTTTTAGATCAAGCCTCAGGTACCATCCTAATGCAAGGTTAGTATTCTTCTAATATATTCTATAATGTATTCTATACATCTAATGTATTCTTCTCACCTGTTCATACATGGGGAAGGGGATCTCTGAACTATTTCAGTCATTCAAATATTTAGAGTACTTATAATTTCACCAAAGAGATTGCTTTTGTAACATTTACTATGCTAATTTAAAAGCATATGTGTTATGTCACTGTAATGTAAATCATAGCCATTCTAGCAATGGCCTTGTGTAGCAAGGGGATGGCTTAGTACTGAATATAGTGGGCATTATTTTACTTTGTGTGTGAAAATATTCTTGGTGACTAAGTACAGTAACTGTGCATATGTTTATCTGGTTTATCTGGAAGAGATTGATATTGACAGTGCTTCGAATGCACAAAGCTGTGACTGCATTCTTTCCATAGTTTATATTACAGACAACCTCGAGCTATTCAGCTTCTGCTTACTTACTCCCAAGGCCACGATAGCAGGAGGTTTGGGCTGACATTAGTGAAGCCCCAAGGATAAATGACAAAGAATGAGTGAATTTTATATCACCAATCGGTTATTTGTTCTTGATACTTGCACCCGTAACAACCCTGACTTAAGGAAGTTTAACTGATTACTTAGCATAGTCTTTAAATTTTTTGTCTTTATAAATTCACCTTGTGGTAGACTTTAGGACACTGCCAATAAAAGAATATTTCTGAAAAAACTTAATAAGACTCAAAGTATTCTTTTTTCTGAGACAGTCTCACTGTATAGTTTAGGTTGGACTTGAACTCACTACGTAGCCCAGCCTGGCCTCAAACTCACAGCGATCCTACTCCCACGGCTTCCTGAGTACTGTGATTACAGGCATACACCACCATGCCCAGCCTTAAAACCCATAGTATTTATATATTATTCTATGAAAGCAAATCTACATTTTTACCAGTTCCCAGAAGAAGATTATTCAAGGTTCCAGGTTTTTTAAGCCTATAGACAGAGCTGTGAAATATGATCAAAAAGTACGATGAATGTTTAAATCTTTTTAAAATGTTACAGTAAAAGGCACATTGCCATAACCTCCCTCCCCTCGGGAGATTCTCCCTAGCTTCTAACACACTTATTCCATAGTTCTGGTTACTTTCTGGAGCAGTTCTGTCTTTTTTTGTGTGAATATCTTTAGTTGTGCTGTCATGGCTGCCTGAATGTCCTGAATCAAATCTAAATGTTTAGCTTTCATGATCACTGTGACTTTGGGGAAGAGCCAGAAGTCCACACAGTGTCAGATACAGTGGATGAGAACACACTGCAATGTTTTCATAAGCCTATCTTTCCGTTAAATGACACTCAACATCTGTCTCCAGCCCTCCACCGTGGTTTAGATCACACCTGGTAAAGACACTCCCAGAAGAGGGCTTCCCAAACTGCTTCAGAAAGTTGCAAGAATAATGGCATAACTGTGTTCAAAGTGAGGAGAAGTAATGGGGGAGGATTAACATTCACCATATATTTTGATCACACCTTACATATACAGATTCAAATAGATGGTCAGGTGGGGAAAATGCCTTGACAGACACTAGGCAAATGTCAGAATACATACTGAAGGGAAAGGGTGGAGTCACAGAATGACCAATGACATTTTATTCAGCCATAATGGCATGGTCTCTGTTTAGAAACTGCCATTTAATAACTTCCCAAAATATTTTCTGATATAAAGTAAAAATAGAAACCATTACTTAGCTCTAAAACCGGCTATCAGCCAAAAGTTACATGCAAGAGGAAGGAAAGGGAAACTCGACCTTTTCGTTGTTAGAAGAGGCAGTGCTTTCAAGATGAACTCCAGGAGACAATATCCCTTTCCTACATTAAAGAACAGCAGTATCGTTTAGGGTGAGCTAACCCTTCCCAAGGCTTCCTCAGGACTAAGGAAGCTGACTTGAGCAGGCTATTTCCGGGTGTGCCATGGACCCAGTATGATACGAACAAATCACTTCATCTTATCGCTGGGCTTTATGTGTGACACAGGTGCTGTTCAGAGCCGTTCCCATAGGAAGCGCAGTATACCGATGAAACCAATTAACTCTGGGCAAGAACAAAAAGGTCAAGGTACAAGGAGTGGACCAAGGATCATTACTGACTCAAAGTCCTGTGCATGTTAAAAGCCAGTGGTCGAAAATTTAATATTTACTTCCCTGATTTTTTTTTCTTAAGATCTCAACTGCATAACAGGTAACTTAACGTTTTCAACAGCTGAAGAGAAAAATGAACCAGAACATACTATAACCTGCTTCACTGGAGAGTCCCATGTAAGCTAAAATGTGTGATTTGCTATACAAACATACAGCAGAAAACTAGATGTTTCATACTGGAGTCAATAGAGCTGGATATGGAGATGGAGAGCAGGAACAAAATGGTAAAGGGTGCCAGAAAACTCAGTAACCCAGAGAAGTAACATTTTAAGGCAACACTTTCAAAACTCAAAATGAGAAAGGTATCACACTTAAAAAGTAATTTTAGGGCTGGGGATTTAGCTCAGTGGTTCTGGTGCCTGCCTCGCAAGTGTAAGGTCCCGAGTTCGATGCCCGGTACCATAAAAAAAAAAAAAAAATAGTATTTTTAAACAAAGAAATACTACACAGAACAATATATAAGCCAGAAACATGAGAAAAAGAATCAGTAATACTGATCTTGTCTTTATTTAAATATTTGATTTGGGGTTCATCATGGAATTTTTGTATGAATTTTGAGCTCCAAATACTACATAAAAATATCGCTCAAGATTTCTGGGGCCCCCTTACATTTCGCCGACCCGGCAGGTGACCAGCCACTTGGACCCGGGGTTCGGTACCAGGTCCTAGAAAGGCCACAAGGCCCAGCGGGTCGCTGTGGGAGCCCCGGGCACCGCGGGCCGGGTGGTCCCCAAGGCAGGGCAGGAGCGGAGGGCCGAGCGCCCCGCCTGACTGCGGGTGCCCCAGCCTACCTCTCTTGTTCTGCGAGCCGTGCTTCCTGGCCAGGGCGAGCTCCCTCTGGATCCGACTCTCCAGGTACTCCTGTTTCTTGCCCAGCATCTCCTCGGTCTCCCGAAGTCGGACCAGGGCCTCCTGGGCGCTGGGAGCAGCTTGCCCCTTGGAGGTGCGGCCCCCTTTGAAGAACTTGCCTAACTTGCTCATGGCTGTGGAGTTGGTTGCCAGCGGCCCGGGGCTGGGGCGCCTGTCCCCCGGTCCACTCGGGGTCCCACACCGAAGAGCCGGCGCTCCTGGGAATCAACAAGTCTTGGGGCAGGTGACACACACCCCTGGGCATTTCCTGGCCGCCTGCTCGGCCCCGCCCCTCGCCGCGGCGACCCGGCGGGGAGGGCCCGGATCCCCGGCCGGCCGGCGCCGCCGGGCCCCCTGGGAGCTGCGGAGAACAGAGAAAAGTTGAAAGATTGCCCTAAAGTTGCTGCTTTGTCCACGTTGGGGACCCATCCAGGGATGAAGAACTGGTTTGTGAGTGTCTCAGGGAAAAGAAAACCAGTGTGCCAGGCAGGGGTCTTGTGCCAGGCCTGAAAGGTGTGTGTGTGAGTGTGCTTTGTCTACCTGGATATGCAACATGCTTTTTTCTGTGTGTGTGTGTGTGTGTGTGGTGTTCTCACATTCAGGTCTCTGTTCTTCTGAATAAGAACATTCAGGTATTTTCCTCTACGTGTTACATAGGTGAGTATGTATGGCTTCTGGACATTTGCCTGACCCCGTGGTGGTGTGTGTAAGTCAGGAGCAGCTGGGCTGGCTGAGCTTGTCTGCGTTTGTACAGTCCGGGTAGTTGATATGTGCTCGGATGTCCTTGGCCTGAGTGCATCTAGATCATCTGTACAGAGCTTCAAGTGGATTAAAGATGGTGGCCATCTCTTTTGCTAAAGTCAGGACGTATGAGTGTGCTTGGTTGTTGCATTTACTTCTATAGCTAGAATGTGAAGCTTTTGGTGCAGTGGCCATTGTACCAAAAAACTATATGGGGCTATCCTATGTGTTTAGATCTTTGTCAAATGCTTTTCATAAACATCTAAGTAACGAAACATAAAGAATGACCTAGAGAAAAGAAATGTTTTACTCATGCTCATTGTCTCTGTCCCATCTATTAAAGCTACAAGCAAAAGACCTTAATGAAATGACAGGACAGTAGTATGTGATGATTGTGGCTGATGTGCCACAACTAGAAACCTGTGTTGAGCATACTACAAAGAAGTAGCATGTGGAATTGTCGTGTTCTAGTTTTCAAAGACAAGCATAGTACACTGCATAATATAGCCTCATTTAAGCAACATTATTCAACATTATCAAAACCTATTTGTGATCATTAGCCAACCTCTGCTAAAGGGAAAACGGCATCCATTACTATGACAAATTCACCTTAATATCCAAGATCAATAACACAATTTTATCTGCCATTATATTAACACAGAACAGCAAATTAATCCATGTTAGCTAGCATTGTACAGAGAGCACCAAATTTTGCCAAGGAAACTAAACATTTTCACAGAAAGCTTACCAGTCTGCCTGGCTGGCTGGCTGTCGGTCTGTCTGTCTGTCTGTCTCTCTCTCTCTCTCTCTCTCTCTCTCTCTCTCTCTCTCCCCTCTGTCTCTCTCATATTTTCTGTGTAACCCCAGCCAGCCACCTCTTATTATTTTCTTATACCTAATCCATATTTTGCTGTAATTTGGGATGATCATAAACTATAACAAGTATTATATTTTTTTATATCTAAAAATGTCATGAACATGTTTTGGAACTTGTTTTCTTGATTAGATTTTTAAGCCCTTTGGAGTTAAGAAGTAGCAAATATCCTGCTATGGTCCCATTGCTGGTCTGTTGACCCAACCTTCACTGAGTGTTTTCTATGTAAAAAGTAATCAGGATGCAAGCATAGTCTCTCTTCAGGAACTCGCTTTCTTTCCAGGGAATAGTAACATCTTTTGAACTGCTGTGTGGCCAGCATGCTACGCTGCATTATCAATAATCTCTACATAAATCCTGCAAAATAGGCATTGCTATTTCTATCTGGTAGAGAAAATACTTAGGTTCATTTGGTTACTTGACCACATTCAAACAGGCAGTAAAGGTGAAAGATTTTAAAACCTGTGATCTTTTCACTATTTATGTGACCTTCTTTCCCCCTGAGTTGGTCCAGAGGATAAGTTAATTAATATGTTTTTAATTGAAAATTTTGGGGGGCTGGGATTTAGCTCAGTGGGTCCGCCACGTGTCGCCTGTCGCAGACACAAAGACCCAAGTTCGATCCTGGTACTCAAAAAATAAAAATAAAAATTTTGGGGAAAAAGTTTGTTATGAGTTTACTATATGTAAGAGATCCTACAAGCATTACTGAATTCATGGCAGGGTACATTTAAATAGGATACTAAAACATTGCTTCATGCTTCACTAACTATACTTTTTATTGAAAGAATAATGAACGAATGGAAAAGGACTGAAAGTTACAGCAAGGAGGTGTGTACCTATCCATATTTTCATATCATATACTTGCCAAGTATCTATATGTTGCAGGCATTGTGCTAGTAACTCATGTTGGAGGATATAATTAAGAACAAGATAAAAAGTACCTTTTCTGTTCCAACAGATCTTAAACCTTAAGGAAGAGGCCAGAAGTTAAATAAATTATCTCACAAATAATAGACTTTATAGGCTAAACTTCTAATAAGTTCTATGGAAAAGTATGGTAACTATGAGAATAAGTAATAAAGGAACTTGATCTTGTCTTGAGGTCAAAGAGTGGCCTGAAAAAGTGCCATTTAAATGGAAGTCCGAATGAAGAATAGAAGTTACTTAAATTTGCAGAAGGGAAACTAGTGTTCTAACATAAGAAATCACTCATTTCCTTCTTCTTTCATTCATTCATTTCATTATTCAGGCATGTTTTCTGAATGCATTATATATAGCCAATGCAGCTCTAAATGCTGAAATTCAGTAGTAAATAGGTAGACAAAACCCCATGGATTTTTGTAGCCTACTTTCTAATTAAGAGAAGACAAATAATTAATGAAGTAATGTATTAAATGTGCTACATGGAAAAAATGGAGAATATTAGAAAATTAAGATAAAATCAGTATGTGCAAATATCGAGTCTGTAGTAGTAGGGATTGAAAGAGAGACAATGCCACTGGGGCTTGGAGATAGGACAATACAGTGAGACCATCTTCAGATGTAGGTAAAGTCCAGATCATGTAGGGTCTGCACCATGTGCTAAGGATCCCATACTTTAGCTAAAGAAAAAATAAAAATTATTTGTAAATTAAAATAAAAAATCTAGTCATTAATTTATAATTCAATGAAAAAAATAATTACCTAATTTATTATGTACTACTTTCAGCAGCACATATCATATCCAAAGCAAGATACATTTAAATTAAAAATCATTCCCTTCCATTAATATATAAATTCAATGGGGAAAAGATAATACTTGCAAGCAAGTAAACCATCCAAATATATATTAGTGTTTAATCCATCGGTGGGGTGTAGAAAATAAATTTTTAAATCAATGATTTAAAAGCTGAAAATAATACATTAATCTTCATTCAATGCTCATCCTATAAATGTGGTTTCATAAAGAGTTCTCAGTGTCTAGTGTATTTTTCATTTTCTAATCTCAATTGATCTCAGCTAATAAGGAGGCTGTTGTTCAAAAAGAATGATCTTGTTCTGGATGATTTACCATGGTTAAGATGGCAAAGGAAATTGGAAATTTATAGATCTGTTAAAAAGACCTGGACGTCAGGCTAATTGATACATTTTGGCCACCCCTTGAAATTGCATCCATTTTTAGAACGCCAAATGAGCTCACTAAAGCAACACAAGAAGAATTACCCTTTAAACATACTGCAGAATAAACATCAAATACATATTTATTAACCAGCTCAACAAGCATGTACACATTCTTTCCATCAGCAGTTCTTTTGTTTCTTAGAACCGAATACTGATGGTCTGTAATACTCAATTACAATAATGAGGACAAAAGTAGAAATTATAAAAGTAATAATTTTGCAAAAATAAAAATTGGATTGCCCTAACTCATAATGAAAATATATAGTGCCTTTGGCTGAGTTTTCCCTGTGTTGCTCTTTATCCATGTTCATCCCTGATCAGAAAGAAGTTTAAAAATCTAAAGTTTATCACAGCAGACTGTGAAATGTTTCCTACACCAACCATTTAATGGATTTAAAATGAGATGTAGTCCCTACCTCAATGTCACTCTTACTGTACAACCTACTCAAAGCTGAGTTTTATACCTTCCATTACCACTAGAATTTCATTATACTTGAGTATAATCACATGAGATTTATACCTAATCAAGAAACACACAACTTCTCCCAGTCCTGTTCCTGTCTTTCTCAGTTGATAGCTTCTGGCTTCCTTTTACTCAAACCAAAAACTTCCATGACCCACTTCCAATCCATCATCAAATTCCGGGGCTATGACTGATACAGAAAGCTGACTACTGCTTGTTACCATTTCTAAACTGTTAACACCATGCCTTGAGCCACAGTCACCTCTTACTAGATTATCCCAGTAGACTTTTAAATGAACTTCATATAAATGTCTTTACCTTGCCACAGTCTCCCTACATAGCAGCTAGAGTGGGTCCAGATCAAAATATTCTGATGACTTCCCATTTCACTCTTGTTAAAACCATGGGCTTCACAAGTGTCCTCTACCTCCACATGAAGTAATTCCTACCCCCACCTCAGTTCAGGGATACCTTCCTGTTCACTCCCCATCCACTCCCTGCTAGCCACTGTGACCTCCTCACTGTGGCTGGAATACACCAGGTACACTCTCAAGGTAGTCTTTGCCCAGCGTGCTTCTCTGCCTAGAAACCGGCCTGTAGACATCCGTTTCATTCATGCTGTCACCTTTTGTAGATCTTTACTTAATCTCCTTATCCCACCATATTTAAAATCACAACCTTACCCTCTCGCACCCTAATACCTACAAAACTGCCATCTCCTTTCCGGAGTTATTTTTCTTCATAGTGCTTTCCACCTTCTATTTTATGCTGGTTTTCTTTTCCTTTTTCTGTCCTGTTCTCACGTAGGACACTACCCATAAAAGCAGAAATTGTTCTTTGTTTTGCTCACCAGTGTGTTCTCAGTTCCCGGAGCAGAGCCTGGCGTATTGTAGGCACTCTATCAATATTTTTGAATGGATAAATGAATACAACAGATGATAAAATATCCAAATTATGGCACAGTACATAAACATATTTGAAATTTCCTAGATCCAACAATCTGTCATCATTCTGACAATGAGACAGAAGATACACCTAGCTACAGTTCTGATCATTCAAACTTTGAGACCAGGTTTCCGCTGCCTGCCTCGCAACCGCAAGGTCCCAAGTTTGATCCCCGGTACCATAAAAAAGCAAAGAAAACTTTGAGACCAGTAGGCAAAAGTTCTCACAAAATCTCTGGTCTATCTTACTTGGGGCAAAGGAAAAATCTTGCAACAGATATTATACTCAGCATTAGGGAGGGCAGTAAACATTTCTCCTATGAAAATGTTCTCTAGGAATAGTTCATATGTTTTAATACTTTATTCCTTTTCATTGGTGAGAATTTCAAGGAGTAAACTCAATAGTAGTTTAATAGTAGCTGTTAGTGCATCATCCAAAAAATATCTATAGTTAGATTAATTATGCTTGAATATTAAGTTGTGCCAAAATGCAATTTAAGCTGTCATTTCAAAATAATTTTATGTATGTTTAATCAAGACTACTAAAATTATATCTCTAAAGAATAATTACCTGAGAAATGTTACAAACTTACCTGCTGGGGAAAATGACTGCTTAAAAAGATGATACTTTTCAACACACACACAGCATGTATGCACACACAAATATATGCACACACACACACACACACACACACACACAAAGCTGTGTCCATGACAATGATGAGCATGGTGGTACGATGATAGCTTTTTCTCTGCATCACACCCTTCCTCATCCCTACTGACTAAGCTCTAAAGGCTGAACAATATAAACACTCTTGGGCCAGGTATGTTGGTACACACCTTTTACTCTAGGAGGCTGAGGGAAGAGGATCACAAGTTCAAGCCTAACCTGGACAATTTAGCAAGACTGTCCCAAAATAAAAAAATTAAAAAGGAACCAGGGATGTCACTTATTGTGAAGATCCAGGGTTCAATCCCTAATATGCAATCAAACAGTCAATCGAATGAATCAAAAATAAAATACACTCTCTTAAATTTTACACAACACTATTTTTAGTTCCTTTACCACTTTTTTGCTTTCATTTCAACGTGTCCCAGTTTGCATGCTTCACGCTTAAAGTATCTACCCAGATCCAAGCAAACTGCCATGCAAGGGTGGCATGTGAGAGGCTGGCACCTTGGATAGTAAATTTAAAAAGAAATTTACCACTAGTCAAGGAATATAGGAAGTCTTGATACACTGCAAGAGAGGAACGGGCAGATTCCAAGAGAGGAATGTGCTATCAGTGTGAAAGGCAAGGTTTTTATATTTGATTTTAAAGTGAGGAGAATCTGGAAATGTCATCCCAGGAGAGTGATTTCTTCAGGTCATGGTGGTTCTGTCATCTCTCTGTCTTAAATCTAAGGATAGCAGCCATTGTTTGAAGGCTAACAGAATGTTTTTGTTCAACAGGGTCCTGGGCCCTTACCATCGCTAGAAATAGTCTTTCTGGATAAAATAATTAACAAATATATAGAGTGACTAATGTTAGTGGTCAAGGGGATCAGAATAAAATATATACATTTGTACTTGAAAGGGACTTTTGACATTATATTCAGACAGGGGAAGCAATGGTATTCTTTAAGATGAGTGGTTACATCATCTAGTGATATATGCGTAGTTCTTGTCACAGCTTACAGGTGGAATGTTAATGTTATACTACCGACTCATCATGTGGCTGCAGTGTGGCCTTTAAAGAAACAATAGTAAAATATCCATGATTCCCCAAACAAACTATACTGGGCATTTTTTGTCAGTCAAGCAAGGGAAAATAAACTACTATATTCATATTCCTTGTTCTGAAGATTATATTTTTATTAATCTGGATTAACATTGTAATGGCTTTGGGGACAGCTATAGGTCAACACTGACTTAGTCATTCATTTTTTCATTGGACAGATATTTTTTGAGGCCTTACTATAAGGCAAGCACTAAGTGATGAGTCATGAGTCAGTGATATAACAAATAAGACGTAGTCTTTGTCTTATGACAAAGTGACAAAGAGCAACCTACATTAATCAATAATCACGGAAATATAAACTTGGAAATTGTGACAAATATTATAAAGAAACATATGGAAATATGAGAAATCATAGGAATAATTAAAACAATTGCCCCGCAAATTATCCACCTCCTAATTTCTGAAGCCTGTAACTATTTTACCTTTCATGCAAAAGACTTTGTGGGTGTGAATCAGTTAAGGCTCTTGAAATGGGGAGACTATCCTCATATATGCAGGTAGGCCCAATGTGATCATAAATGTCCTTAGAAGAGGAAAGCAGAAGGGTTGGACCAAAGAAGGAGATGTGGCCGGAGAGATGGTAGGGACTTGGGAGGAAGAGAGAGAAGTTTGAGGGTACCACTATGCTAACCTTGAAGACAAAAGACAGGATCATGAACCAAGGAATATAGAAATCATTTAGAAGCTGGTAAAGACAAGGAATTGGGTTTACCCGTAGAACCTTCAGAAAGATCGCAGCCCTGTCCATAGAATTTAGAATTTTAGAATTTCTGACTTCTAGAACTTTAAAATAATTTAATTTGCATTAAGTCACTACATTTGTGCAATTTGTTAGACCAATAGGAAACCAGTACATATAAAAAAGAACCTGATTCAAACTAGGGCAGATCCTAAGAGCCTCTGTAGAGAGCCGAAAGATGAGGTGGAGATAACCAAGGACATTTAGGGAAAAGAGAATGCCTTCCAGACTAAAGGAATGGGTCTGTGAGGCAGGGCAGAAAAATATCTGGTAGGTCCAATGACTCAGAGGCCAGTGTGAGGACATAAGGAATAGAATAGTTTTAGATGCTGAAGAGAAGGAGGCAGGAGTTAAGTCATTTTTATCAACCAGTCTATAACATTAGGAAAACAACATTTATTTTAGAGTGTTATTTTGAAGATTAAATGGAATAAACCATGTAAGTACTTGGCACATAGTAAGTAATCAAGAGTGTGGACTGTTTTATTAAAGTTTGAATTTAGAATGTTCAGGAACTGATTTTGAACATGATATATGAGATAAACTGATATTCAGAAGGGAAAAATAATTTTAGTCACATAAATTTTGGAATATTACACTATTCGTTTGTTTTATTATTCAGCTATTGATTTGATGTTGTGCAACAAAACACCCCAAAACTTTAGGACCTGAGCAATAGGCATTTATATTCATGATTACAGATCTAGAAGGTATGATTGAAAAATACAGTAAATAGAATTTTTAGAAGATTTTATTATAGTAAAAGACACACTGCCATTAAACTTCCTCAAAATACTCCTCTTTGCTTCAAACACACTTATCCCATAGTTTTTACCACTTTCTGAAGCAACTCCAGAAGTCCTCTTTCATGAGTATCTTTAGTTATGCTGTTCTTGTTGCCTCAATGTCCTGAATTGATTCAAAACGATTACCTTTAATGATCATTTTGACTTTGGGGAGGAGGCAGAAGTCACATGGTGCTAGATTTGTTGAATAAGATGAGGACACACTTCAGTGGTTTTAATTTTTATTTTTATTAGTACATGTTTGTAGTACATAATGATTACATTCATCATGGGGAATTGGTACAGGTGTATAACATATCTTAATTCTTTCTTCATACACTTGACCTTCCCTCCTTCTTTCTCCCTCCATTTCTTGGTCCTCTTTTCTTTTGCAAAAGATCTATCTTCCTGTATCCTATTAACTATCTTTTATTTTGCTCTTTAATTTAAGGACACATCATAATATTATTATGATCCTTTCCATTGGATGGCCCTCATCAGCAGCATTTATTAAACTTTTGATCACACCTTGTAAAACACTGGTGAAAGAAAATTTCAATAACAGTCTCAGAAAGTAGTAAGAACTATGGCAGAATGGGGAAAAAAGTTCCTAGCTACTCCTCGGACAGAGGACTAATACCTATATTATATAAAGAACTCAAAAAAATTAGACCCTCCCCCAAATTTAAAGAATCAATCAAAACATGGGCACTTGAAATGAATAAATGTTTCTCAGATGAAGAAGTACAAATGGTCAACAAATACGTGAAAAAATGTTCAACATCACTGGCCATTTGAGAAAGACAAATTAAAACAATACTCACTCCAGAAAGAATGGCTGCAGGTAAGAAATCAACCAATAGCAAATGCTAGTGAGGCTGCAGTGGCAAGGAGGGGAGGCTTCCTCATTGTTGGTGAGAGTGTAAATTGGTACAACCATGGGGAAATCAGTATGGAGATTCCTCAAAAAACTAAAAATAGAAATTCCATTTGACCTAGCTATTCTTCTTCTAGATATCTTCCTGAAACGAGTTAAAGATGCCATATTCCATGACTGCAGGACAAGTTACTGAAGAGTTGTACAGAGAATATCAACATAACTACAATCTCAATCTCGAAACAGGGCACTGCCGACATCACAGAAGTCTCCCTACCACACCATGCATGCCTTCTTGACCGAAAGTCCCTTCCTCACCGCCACGGGTATCATTCCAGCTACTCACCTTTCTCTGTTGCACACTAGCTCTTTTCCTGGAGTTCCTTATAGGCACACCACCACTCACTGATCCCTAAACAATTTAGCAATGCCTTTTTGAACTTTATATAACTGAATTACATACAGTGCATTCTTTGGGTTTGGTTTTCTATACAGTACTACATTTTTAAGTTTCATCAATGTTCTTATGTGCAGTTGTAACTGGTTAAAGATGACAGTTTGACTATTCTATGATTTGTTTATCTTTTTTGTTATTGGTGAGCATTTGGCCGATTTTGAGTTTGTGCTATAAGAAATAGTGCTGTTCTGAGAATTCTTGTGTATCTCTCCTGTGTTCATATTTCTCCAGTGTATAGCCATATTACTCTTCCAGATGGTTACATTGAGATCACTTTTTCATTCTAAAACGTGGGGGAAATGATACTTCAGGTATAGAGCAAAAATCTAAATATCAGTTACTGATTTCATAGAGTTATAGCAAATATTTCTTATGATACGTTAAAAAAATTCAACAATGAATAAAAGATCAGCTCAATTATCAGGGTATGAACATATAGCCTAGTAAGGGAGAAGATGTGCATAAGAATAACTGTAATAGGCTGGGGATTTAGCTCAGTGGCACCGCGCCTGCCTCGCAAGTGCAAGGTCCTGAGTTTGATCCCCTGTACCAGGAAAAAAAAAAAGAATAACTGTAGTAAAATTTGGAGATAACTAAATTTAATAAGGAGGTTCAAATAAAACAAATAGAGTCCAAAAGAAAGAGTGATTTCACTATATTAAGAGGAATAAAGGAAAGCCTTGAAAAAGTGGTAACTTCTGAAGTTGACTGTCAAGGATAAGTAGAAATTCAATTTGTATAAAGGGGTGAAATGATATTCCAAAGCAGAGGGAACAGCTCAAAGACACAGAGGTAAGGCAGCTGGAACAGAATTTGAAACCTGCAATAATTCAAAAGCCCAGTGAATAAAAGAATTAATAATATTTTTTGCTGAAATACAGGCTCGGGGTAATTATATTACAATGGACAGGAAAAACAAGCACTGTTTCTATCTTCTTTAGGCTAACAGCTTAGAGAGGGAACAGACATTAAATAATCACACAAACAAAAGCAAAATCAAATCTGAGACAAATGCTTTGAAAAAGATACAAAGCGAAAGTACTAAGAGCAGGAGTGGAGGAAATAAAGAATTTCTTTAGCAAAAGATGCTTGAGGTGACAACCAGAGGAAAAGAAGAAATGGATGAGTTGAAGTAGGAAAGAGAAGAGCCTTCCAGGTAGCAGAAACAGCAGGTTGAAAGGGCCTGAAGCTGTGGGGAACAGAGTATAAAGAGGCCTTTGAGAGATAGTGAGTAAGAAAAGAGCAGGTTGGGCCAAGATTTGAAAGATTTTAAATGCTAACCAAAACAATCCCTTTTAGCCTAAGTGAGCTCCTTGAAGCCAGGAACTGTGTTATTTAATTCTGTAACAGACATAGAATAATATCTGCTATCTAGTAGGTTTCTATTGCTGAATTGACCTTAGGGCAGATTTTATTTTGTAGCTAATAAAAGCCACTGGGGAAAAAATTGAGGAGCGAAGCAGGTAAATTATAATACAACCTGGCTAGTGGTAAAAAGAAAAGTAGTACGTGCTACTAGAGCAGAGATCCGCTATCCTGGAGGCCTGAATTTTGCCTGTGCCTTCTGAAAAAGCCTTCCCAGATGAAGGAGCAAGAGAATTACATCGGAAGGCGGAGTAAGAGACAAAAGTCTTTCCTAAACTTAACTGATAAGAATAAGTGTGAGAGTGTTTGTTAAAAATACAGGGCCGAGGATTTAGCTCAGTTGCACTGTGGCTGCCTTGCAAGTGCAAGGTACTGAGTTCTATCCCTTGTACCAGAAAAAAAAAATCAGCTTCCCAGTACCATTCCAGACCCCCTAAATTAGACTCAGGGAGGAGTATAGGCAGCTGTATTCATTAACAAGCACTTCACTTGATTCTTATTTTCAAGAAAGTCTGGGAAATCTGGGTATAGAGAACATTCTAGGGAAAAATAAAGGCATGTGTAAAAGCATGTTACTGAGATAGAGGTATAGTTAGGAAGCAGAGTAGGGAGTTTGTGGGGAAAGTGGTTATTACTGAGACTGGAGAACAGGATGGAGGCGAGATTGCAAAAATCTTTGGAATGAGCAAGAATTCTGTGACTAATGGGAAATTGTGGGAAGATAATAGATGAGAAAGTGAGGGTTTTTTAGGGGATGACCAGAGAAATTCAAGAGACAGCTCCGAGGCAGAATAGATAATGTTTAATGGCTATGCCCATGAGAGAAGTAAGAAAGGAGAAGTGGAAAATGAATCCAGCCTTTCTAATGTGGTAGTCTGCCTTTAGTAGGGAGGCAGTGATAAGGTGAAGAAAACATTTCATTTTGGACTAAAGTTTTACATGACAAATAACTCTAAATGGATACTTATAAGGACCCTTGGAAATACAGACTTCCGTTTCAAATAAAGTTCTCAGAACTGAGTACATAGGTATTAGAGTCTTTATATTGAAGTCATGGAATTTCACTTCTATGGGGATGTAAATTGATGAATTAATCAAAGATAAATTATGGAGAAATAGATGTGTTTAAGTAGCACCAGAGGAGAAATACACAAAAGGACTAGAAATGGGAGAGCTAGCAACTACAATCTTGACAACTTTAACCACCCAATGTTCTATGAGGTCTCCAAGAACTGACAAAATAAAAATATTTCCATTATGATTCAACTGATAAAATATATATTTGCCACCTATCTACAATATTCAAATACCTATCTAGAAAACCTGCTATTGATTGACTGGATTATTCCGGTAGGTCCTTAGTTTCAAAAAGTCTTGGCACAATACTTGGACTTTAGTCTTAGCTCTTCTGCCAATTTGCACAAATCATATAGCTCCCATGAACGAGTTTTCTCAGCTTTAAAAAAAATAATAAAGCTAAGCGTGAAAAATTTAGTTTCTCCAGAGATTCAAGCAACTCTGAGACAAAAATATATATATTATATATATCTTAAATAGATTTTTTTCAAGAGCATATTCTGAAATATTGTTTCCCAGTTCCACCCTTCTACCTTCCACAATGGATATTAATTTGGGAATCCTCGGTTATACAGGATGAATCGAATAGTTCTCTAGTTCCTGTCACGAGTATAGTTCTCACTCATCTACTCTGTGTCTGATGTCACGCTGGTGGAATGGCATCCTTTTTACACAGAAGCCTCTCCTTCCTCACTACCTATGCAGTGCCTCATCTGGCACATTCCTTAATGGAATCTCCAGTTTCCTCCAGGTCATTTAAACTAGTCTGGGCAAACTGAGGAATCCTATGTGCTCTATATACACACTAGAGACCTCCAGGGTTATATTTTTTTTCTATGAAAAAAATTTTAAGGCGAGAAAAAGAAACTTTTTTAAAAAAAGCATTAATGACTTCATTGCACGGGCATTTACTTCAAACTAATCATAGTAAATTAGTGCAGCATGAATCAGGGACTGAATAAGCAGTGTCCATCTCTTTTACTTGATTCTTGCAATTCTTTGTGCCAGGTACTGTGCTGATTCCTGAGATTATGCTGTTAATTGTTTTTTAATTCGTTTAAGTTCATTCCTGCTTCTTGCGGCGGCACGCAATACTCCAGAAGGGCTGTTTTTCCTAAGAACTGGACCAGAACTCCGAGAAAGACACTCAGAAACCACCGCCCCTGTGCTGGGGCCTTAGCACAGGATAGGGGATCCCGCCTAGGAGTCTCCCCTTGGCAACTTCAGGTCCTCGCCCCGCCCCTACTTCAGACCCCGCCCCCGGTGATCCACGCTCCCAGCAGGCACCTCGCGTGCAAACGCTGCCCCGTCCCCCCCGCGGTTACGCCCCCCTGTTTGCGTCTCTTGAACAATGGCGGAGTTGGATGTCGGGCAGCACTGCCAGGTGGAGCACTGCAGGCAGCGAGGTGATGCAGCAGTGCCCATCCCGGCCGCGGAAGACCAAGGCCTTGCTTTTGGCCCTTGGATGGTGGCCCGGGTGAGGGGAGGCCGCAGGGCGGAGCGTAGTCCGAGGAGCGGGGCGGGTGCGTCCTTCCGGACTCAGCAGGCAGTGTGTTGGTACTTTCTGGGTTGTTGCTGCACCTGAGCCTTTGGAAGGAACTCGTGGTCTTCCTGGTCTCTACGCAGTTTTTGCAAACGAACCTTGCGGAGTTCACTATGGCTAGTGCGCCTTGCCCGAGGAGGCCACAGAGCACACACTGCTGGGTCATGGAACCCGCAAGTCCTTTCTGAGGAGCTCCAGCCGAGTGAGGTTTAGGTCCCAGAGACCCAGATTCCCCTCTGGCCTGCCTCTGCTGCTGTCGACGAGCCACTTTCCAAGACTTTTTGTTTACTTATCTTTTGCCTATGTCAGACGAAGGAGTTAGGTATTCAGGCTTGATGTACACAGATGAGAATCTGTAGAAGCCCCTGTATCAGATTGTCAAATGGGGTGATCACCCTCAAACTTTTTATTATCCTCTGATGATAATTATCCTCTTCTTGCTCATTCTCTGATCGTGATTATCATTATTTGAACAAATATTTATAAAGCATTGATTTTGGTACTGGACTCACATAAGGCTAAAACTACTACATTCTTTCACGCAGAAGAGTTTAAGACTGCTAAGCTGCATTCTAGAGAGCGTTGACAATATGATGATGGTCTCTCCATTGAACAGAGAGATCTTGTAATATGCATAGCCCCTGGTAGAGTGACACAGGACTCAGCATGTGATACTCCTAAAACAGGCAGGTTCTTGAAGCATCAGAATCACACAGACTACTTCGTCTTTGGTACTGGGTTTCACTCCAGATGTGTGCATGAAGTGACAAATAGGTTTCATCAGCCCCTGCAATTTCGGGAATTAGTAGTAAGCTCCGGAATCAGTGTATTGAAAAGGCTTTGAAGTTTAGTCCAGATTCAGTGTGAGGGTCATAATTTATTAGATACTGTGGGCAAGACCAAAATTTCAGGTGCCATAATCTTTGCTAGGTTCTTGTTACTTATAACATTCTGTAGATGTATCTTTCACTATTACCTGTAATCACCAGCCACTCAGCAGGTAAAAGCTTTTTTTTCTTGCAGTCCTTTCTTTGAAGCTTAGCCATTTGGATTTTGACTGTAGATTTTTTATACCTGATGTCCCTGGTTTTCTGTAGTGGATCTAAAAATATTATCTGTCATCTATGATATAATTTGTCTTCCTTTCCAACTTCACGTACCTTTAGTGTAACTATCTGACATGAGGCAAGGTCTGTCTCTTTCGGACCAGTGTAAAAGTTAAAATGTAGAGTAAATTGAATATCTAAATTTCATCTAGCTTCTGGCTGAATGGAAAAATGATGTTAGGTGATAATAAATTATCTTGATTTTAGCTCTTGCCCCTGGGCCCTCCAGGTTTTCATCTAGTATTTACTTAGTTACCAAGAGTCTCAAGACAGCAAGTATGTACAGTTTTGCATATTGAAAATAACGTAAGTTTTGCAAAATAGTACATGCTTCAGTTTCTTTCAATGAAATCATTCTTATTTTTTTATCTCATTGATTATACAGATTAATTCGTTTCATTTTGGCGGGTTTGTACATGGATATAACTTTTATCATTTTCACCAACCCCCCTTCATCACCCTTACCTCCCCCTCCCCCTAGTTTCCCATATTTTTGAGGATTTCAGTAAGTTTGTTTTGCTCATAGCCATCCCATTACCCCTATTACATCCCCCTTATACCCCTTTCCCTTCCTCTTACTCCCTTCATTTTATTTAATAACAGATTCCTTGCTACTTTCTTATCTTTTTTAGACTCTACATATTAGAGAGAATTTCATTCTTCCTTATTATGGCTGAGAAATAATACTTATATGTATTACATACTATATAATGTATATCACATTTTCTTCACCTGTTGATGGGCACTTAGGCTGGCTCCATATCTTTGTTATTGTGAACTGTGCCACAATAAAAATATTGTCTTTATAGTATGCTGACTTTATAGTTTCAGATATATATCTAGAAGTGATATGGCTGGATCGTATGGTAGCTCTAATTTTATTGAGGAACCTCCATACTAACTTCCATAGAGGCTGAACTAATTTACATTCCCACCAGCAGTGTAGCACTCCCACCCCCATCCTCATCATTTATTGTATTTTGTATTCTTCATGTAGCCATTCTGACTGGGTTGAAATGAAATCACAGTGTCTTTTTTTTTTTGGTACCAGGGATCGAACTCTTAATGTCTTTTTTTGTTGTTCTTGTTGTTGGTTGGTTAGTTGGTTGGTTGGTTTTGAAACAGGGTCTCACTCAAGGCAGTCCTGGTTCAGCTCCGGAGTGCTGGGATTGCAGGTGTGTGCCACCACACCCAACTTCAATGTAGTTTTGATTCGCACATCCTTAATAACTAAAAATGTTGAACATTTTTTCATATACTTGCTGGCTGTTTGAACTTCTTTTGAGAAGTGTCTGATCAGTTCATTTGCCTGTTTATCAATGTACTATTTGATTTTTTTGGTGTTGTTTTTGAGTTCTTTATATGTTCTACGTATTGATCCTCTCTTGGAAGTGTAGTTGGTAAAGATTTTCTCTCATACATAGGCTGTCTCTTCACTCTCCGTTGTTTTTCCTTGCTGTGTAGAAACTTTTTAATTTGGTGTAGTGCGTTTCTTGATTTTATCTATTATTTTCTGTGCTGTTGAAGTCCTCTTCAGGAAGTCTTTGCTGTGGCTATGGCTTGAAGGGTTTCTCTTGTGTTTTCATTTAGCACTTTCAAAGTTTCAGGTCTTACGCCTAGATTTTTTATTCATTTCTAATTGATTTTTTTACCAGGTGAGAGATAGGGATATAGTTTCAATCATCTAGTTTTTCCAGCACTGTTTGTTAAAGAGGCTGTCTTCTCTCCAACATACTCTTTTGGTTCCTTTGTCCAGAATCAGCTGGCTGTTAAAAAAAAAAAATCAGTTGGCTATAGTTGCCATTCTGTTTGATGTCCTCTGTTCTAGTCTATTGGTGTATGTGTCTATTTTGTGCCAATACCAAGCTACTTTTGTCACTATGGCTTTGTAGTATGATGAAATCAAGTATTGTGTTGCTTCCAACCTTGTTTTTTTTGCTTAGCATTGCCTTGGCTATTCTGCATCTTTTGTATTTCCACACAAATTTTAGTATTTTTTCTCTATTTTTGTGAAGAATGCCATTGTTATTTTGAGGGGACTGCATTGAATCTATAGATTTCTCTTGGTAATATAGCCACTTTAACAATATTAATTTTGCCAGTCTATGAACACTGGCTGTCTTTCCATCTTCTAGTGTCTTTAATTTCTTGTGTTCTGAAATTTTCATTGTAGTAGTTTTTTACCTCATTGAATAGATTAATCCCTAGGTATTTTATTTGAAACTATTGTGAATGAAATTGATTTCCTGACTTGTTTCCAACTAGGCCATTATTGGGCTAAATTTACTAAAGTTACTGAGTTTTAATGTTGATTGTTATCCTGCTATATGGCTGGATTCATTTATCATCTCTAAAAGTCTTTTGGTAGAGTCCTTAGGATTTTCTGTTGGATCATATCACCTGCAAACTAGGATAATTCAACTTCTTCTTTTCCAATTTGTATCCCTTTAGTTTTTTCTCTTGTCTAATTGTTCCAGCTAAAATTTTAAGAAATATACCGAATAATGGAAATGATGTCTATGTGAATAAAAGTGGAGAGTAGATATCCTTGCCTTGTTCCTGATGTATACTTAATTTCTTGATGTGGAGCTGAAGTTCAGAGTCATGGTTTAAAAAGCCACATTGACCGTTTATCAAACTCACTTCTATGTAAAGGAAGAATTACTTAGACCTTCTTATTCTACAAGCATAATTACCTGGGGGCCCCTTTTGGGTACATTACTATCTTTTTCTATTTTGGCTTAAGATACCCTGGAAAATAAGATCTTTTCAACACAATTGTAGCTTTCTCTAAAGAGGGACTAAACAGGGCCAGGGATTTAGCTCAGTGGTTCTGTAGCCTGCCTCAAAGGCGCAAGGACCCTGTTCGATCCCCAGTACCACAAAAAAAAAAAAAGAGAGAGAGAAACTAAACAGTACCTTCTTGTGTTTACTTTGTAAAAGTGATGCACAATTAGATATGTCCAGCCTGCCTTAGCACTACAGTGTAATTTAATATTAGGTATGTTGAACAATTTAGAAAGTGATTGATTGTATCTAGTAGTTAATGGTTAGTTGCCACATCTGAGAATGGATACTTTTACTTGCTTTCCAAAAATTTAGTTTCTAACTTTGATGCTTGGTCCTAAAGTAGTTGTTTATCAACTGGAAGGAAACAATTCAACAGTTAACTTTAAAGTATCAGTCCATTTATTGAATTTCTGGAATCTCTTTAAAAGCATATCCACCCAGTGTATTCTGGAGCTGAACATATTCAAAAGAAATTAATTGTTGTAATTATTCTTACTAATTATAGTTACTATATTGTTATTCTGATATTTTACACATATCTCATTTGGATTTTATAATTACTTGCTGAGGTAGGTGTGGCCTACAGCATAGATACAGATACAGATCTATAGATACGTGTGCATACTCATATATATACATATATACACATACTCTGTGCTTTGTGTGTGTGTATATATTTGCCTCTCTATACCCATTTATATTAGTTAATAGTACTTTGGTTTGGGGGTATGTATATATTAACATGGCATGGAGAGAAAGATACGTGAACTATATACAATTATCTCACAAGGACACATATACTATATGCTTTATCTTACTATTTATACTGTATATATCTCTCCAGAAGTTTACTATTAAGTAACCTACTTAATAGAGCTATATTAGTAAGCAGTGGAATGAAAAACCCCTAGGTTTTTGGTTCTGTGTTTTTCCTCCAATTGCAGAGTTTTTACAAATATAAGGTCTTCAGAAAGAACACCTAGTAAATCTTGGAAATACAGGGAAAAGAACGAAAAAAGAAAAGAGAAAAATACCACCAAAACTTCTTTTCTCATCTAAGAAAGCTACTACAATATCTATCTCCTATTAGTTTAGTCACTTCTTTCCAGAGTTAATGAAGTTGTGATGACTTTTGTTTAATAATGATTATGTGGTGATATTCTAGAAAATTATTCAAAAAGAGTTCTCCTCCAAAGGAAGGGCAATCCTCTAAGATAAATATACTCTACTGTATCTCCTTAAGATTCCTTTTCTGTAAGAAAACTAAAAAGCAGATACTGACCAGTACCTACCATATTTCCTCCAATTTTAGATTTTCTTCCCTTTGTATGTGATGGTTGTTCAGGAATATTTTGGTAAGTTAAATTTTTATGTAGGATTTGGGAGTAATTTCATTGTTTATAATACAGGGTTAATTTCCAAAAAGTATAATCCTTTGAAATAACTTTAGCCATTAATATATAATAATTACTTGGGGAAAAAAAGAAACTGACTCGTCTAGGCTCCACTTGTGTATATATGTGACTCATCTTTAAACTTGCAGAAATGGGGTGATACATGTGAATTAAAGAATATGGTAAAAAATCTTTATTTTAATAAATGAAAAGAGCCAAGTTTGTAAATTGCTTAAAGTAATATCACATGTTATTTGAACATATCACATGCACAGTAAAACCTGGGTACTAACCAAGGATTTAGGGAAACATAATTAAAGTTTCAAACATCAGGCATTTAATTTACTAAACAGAACACTAAAAGAACAAATCTATTTCAGAATATAATTCACAAGGATTTGTTGGAAGTAAATAAAAGTAATGCATGTTTTTAAATTATTCAACATTGGAGCACTCTGATAGTTTATCTCTGATGATCTTTACTGATTCCTTCAAGAATAAAAGAAATTGAAAGGTCTATTTGTGTTTGTGTTTTCATGCACTTTAAAGCACTCACAGTGAAGGTAATTTAGAGTAATAAGTTGTTTTACCCATATTGAGAACATTTATGCTTTAAAACTTTAGAAACTATAGATGTTCCATCTTTAATTTATCTGGGATTTGTTTTATTTTTACATGAAAAGTTACTAATGTAGTATGAGTGTAATGTATCTTATGGATACTATATTAAAATAGCTTGGCATTGTTTGCATTTAAATAACCCTTTTTTTTTTTTTTGCATTTTTAAAGCCTTGAACACAGAAGCAGGGAATCTCATGGTTGTCCTGAGGTATGTTAATTTTCTCTAATCTGATAATGTTTGTTAGTATTCATGTATTTTCATTCAGAATTTGATTAGATTAAAAGCTAGTCAGGGACTAGAGATTAAAGTTTGATGTCCTAAACTGATTAGGTAAAGAAGATTTTGCTTAATTTAGTATTATTTTTCTCTTTCTTAGAAAAAATGTATCTATTTTGTATTTGCAAGTTTTTATCCTCATAACTCTTATTCCTTAACATTTCTCTTTTAGTAGCCCACTTAGCCTTACACCGTATATTTATGAATACATGTTAGAATTAATGCCATCATATAGTTCTTCTATTTCATTGTTAATTTCACTGCTATGTTTATTTTCATTCGTATCTGGTGATAGGATTCCTTCTTAGTAAGTTTTTCTGGCTCAGTCAGCCCCGGACCACCAGAAACAAATTTATAATCCAGCAAAATCCCTATCCTAATTCCAAACAAATTGATAAATTTGAAAGAGACTGGCAGATAGAAGTCAAAATAACGCTCTTATTACTGATAATGAGCAAACTGAATGGTGAAGCTTAGTGTAGAAACAAAGAGGTCTGCAGAGGAAACTTAAAATTAGGCTTAGTCACAGCAATACTGGACCAGGTTAGCCTTCCCGAAAGCAGTTCAGTTTCAAAAGGAAAAAGAAAGCTGTTTCCACCATGCCTAATGTAAGAATTTTCTTAAACTTGGCAGTTAATTACATTGCATCACTTATCTTTTAGGCAGAGAGAGACAGGAAGTTAAACTGAATCACCACATAGTAAGCAGCATTTGTCTCTCACACTATATAGTTTATACTTACTCTTGCTTACCATTTATCAAGCATTTTATTAGGTATTTTCACATCTGTTCTCTCAGTTATAGAAAATTGAGGATACATGGATTGAGTCAGAATGTGAACCTTTGAAGAGATTTATCTGAGGAAAATAAAAACTCCCTAACATGGTAGCAGGAAATATTCATATTTTGTAAAATTTATTGATGTTTCTTATATCGCTTATAAATCTTTCATGTTTTCTTTTTTCTTATATCATTTTATTTCTACGAATTAACTCTGAAATTATTAGCTCTCATTAATTAAATAATGAAATAAAAATAATTTTAACAGTGGGTCATTGCAACAAATTTGGAAGGATATTCAAGTTAATTCCTACAAATGTAACTATCATAATCCAAAGTAATTTCCTCTGGTTACAAGTTTTAAGCAATTATTTCCCTAATTTATTTAACTCAAGAAATAATATGTAATGCTGAATAGTCTAGCTGATACAAATTTTTTAAAAAAATTATTTTAGCATTACAAAATCTTGTCTTCCTCTGATCTAATTTGTAGCATAGAAAATAATTTATGATTATGAAAATTATCTTTAACTCTGCCTCAATATAATTTTAAAGTGTTCTATCCACTAATTAAGGTGTGCAGTCCCCTACAACTGGTATAGAAAGTAGTTATGACTTGCCATTTGGAATTGATGAGATGGATTACTCGAGCATAATTTCTGTAATCCCAGCACTCGGGAGGCCGAGGCAGAAGGATCACCGTGAGTTTGAAGCCAGCCTGAACTACCTAGAGACCCTATCTCAAACAAAAAAAGCATATTTTATTATGAGGGCATCTTTGTATGAGTCTATTGCAATGTAGAAGATTAAGAGAAGTCATTTCACCTTAGCATAGAAAATAAAGATGCCACAGTATGAAAGTTTAAAACAGCACACTATCACAACATTATCATTTTTATGTAAGAGTATATAGCTTGATCTAATAAGGCTAAAAAAAATGATATGAATGCTGCATTCTGAAATAGATTTGTAAATTTGCTTTAAATGTGAACTATAATGCCATTTTTTCCTTTTTTACATTTTCAGGTGACTGTAATCAGTGAGAAAACAAAGATAGATACAAATGAACCTTACCCATGCTCATTCAAGGACTGTGCTCAAAGAGAGCTTATGGCAGTTATATGTCCTTATTGTGAGAAGAATTTTTGCCTAAGGTGCATCACTTAGACTATTCAAGTTTTATATATCTGTTTAAGTTATATACAAATATATGAAGTGGTATCACTCTTCTGTTGCTCATAGTCACCGTCATCAGTCAGATCATGAGTGTGAAAAACTAGAGATCCCAAAGCCTCGAATGACTGCCACACAGGCACTTGTTAAAGACATTATTAGTAAGTATCTAGAAAGCTTGTTTTGGTGCTTTCCTTATTGCTATAGAGACTATTCCAGAGCTCCTGCCTCTTAAAGCTACTTACCAGTTATGGAATGTATTACTAAATAGGCCCATTGGCAGTAACCTGTAATTTAATGACGTTCTTGTGATGGTGTCTTCAACAAGGCCTACCTGACCATTGACAATTGGTATACTGTGAATACCCCACCAGATGGTCTCTTTTGCTGGGCTGCTTAGATCAGCTTGTTAGCCATTATGGCTAGTTATGGTACTCATAAAATTGGCATAGTGGATTGCTTTCTCTCTAGAATAAAGTCTTATAAGCCTATTTGGGTGTGGTATGAAAACTCTTTGATAATGTGAGGTACCACAAAAAAATTGTCTTAATTACACAGTAAGAAATTTGTCTTAATTACACAAGAAAGTCACTGAGACACAGTATCTGACACTCACAACTTTAAAGAAGAAAGATTTATTTTGGCTTACAGTTTATAGAGGTTTAAGTCCATAGTTGGCTAGCTCCAAGGCAGGGCAGTCTGGCAGAGGAGCATGGCAGAGAAGAAAAAGCTCATGGTATGGTGGCAGGAAGCAGAAGAGTGATCAATGGAGCAGGAGGGAGATACACCCTCCCGGCCACGCCCACAGTGACCCACCTCCTCTTATCAGGCTTCATCTCCCAACCTCACATTTAGCTGTAAACTATGATCCCCATGATCCAATCACCTCTCTAAAGCCCCACCTATGAGCACATGAGCCTTTGGGGCAACATGGAGATATAAACCATAGCCATAACCTTGAGTTAGTCTCTCTGCCAGTATGTTTGTTCAGCAGAATTTTTCATTCTGGATTAAGGACAGTACTAAATCCAAATTTTTTTTTATAGAAGCATTAGTGGCTACATCAGATCAAATAGCCTCATGTTGGAAAGAAACCCAGAGCGGTGAATTTTTTGATATGAAGATTACCCTGATCAGTGGTGACAAACCTATGCTACACATGCCTCAGCAAACTGATCATGGAAAGCTCTGAAAAGTACACCATGAAAGGTTTGCCATCACTGGTTTAGATCAACCTCAATGAAATTTTTCCATTAGCCATATAAATAAAATATTTGCAAAGTGAATGTGGTTTCTGTGCATTGCTGTTGTGTGTAATTTATGGATGGTGCAGGATTATAATTAACAAATGTTTTACTATAATAAAACTGGAAAAGGCAAGTTCCTAATATATTTATATGCCTGTATTTATTTCTTAGATTCCAAGACGGGAGAGACAGGAAATAAACGACGGAAAGGTGCAAAAAACAGCGAAACAGCTGCAAAGGTTGCACTGATGAAATTAAAGCTGCATGCTGATGGGGATAAGTCATTGCCACAGGTTGGTCTCGGAGACTGAAAATCAAAAACATTTCAAATATTCTTGAAATCCCCCTTGTATCAAGTAGGTATTAACTTGAACCTGATATGTATTATTTCTAATATTACATGGCTTACGGTTTGTATAAATGATACTTTTTTTTTTTTAGTTTTTTCACATTACAGAACTCTGTATCCTTTTTCAACTTTTTTCCCCATTCCACCATGTTTTTATTTATCGATGATAATACTTTTAATCTAGTTCATTTATTCCATGTGACTATATCGAGTTCATCTAGACTTGTAATAAAATTCAAATTTTTCCTCTCTTTTTTCTATTATAAACTATTTTACAGTGAAGATTCTTGTGTATCTGTGGAAGAGTTCCTCCAGGATAATCCTTTTAAAACTGCACGATAGAAATTATTTTATCTAGCAACTCAATATATACACCCATACGTATTGAGATTCCTTGACACACTTTTATTAAATGATACTTAGGTTTAGTATGTGTTATGTGCTGTAATATTTTTATTCTTTTTTGTATTATTTTAAAGATTAATGACAAGAACTTACTAGGTTGATTTTCCAACTCATAATGGCTTGAAACCATCAGATTAAAAATGCTACTCTGAGGAATATATATTTAGAAATAGAAAACCTGGGTTATGATGTTGACTCATCCTCAGCTTTACTAGATATTGCCAGCTTCCTATTGTTTGTGTTTGTTCTGCTTTATCTCCTTTTAGGAATGCTTCCAACTGTGTCCATTCTTGGCCATTCATTCTTTCATAAAAATTTTAGGATCACCTTGTCCTGAGAAATTGCAATTTTCATAGGAATTATACTGAATTTTAAAGACAGTTAACGTCCTTAGAGCTTTGATTTATTCTGTCCAAGCCCATGGTTTATATTTTCAACTTTTCTTGAGGTCTTTTATGTGTGTAAGGTTATAATGCTTACCATATACAGTCTTTTGCTTAGATTTATTCTTAGGCTTTTTATAAGTTTTGCAGGCATTGTCAAAATTTTGCTGCTTTTTTCTTTTTAAAAAATCACATTTTTCTATTTGTTATTAGTGGTTGCTGTGTGTTGTTGACCTTTTATCCAACACATAAATTTGGAATGGTTTTCATACTTTGTAGATTTTCTGTGATTGTATCTTCTGCAAATTCCAATTTTGCTGGGGTTTTCCCCAAAATTATCTTTTCTCTTAATCCTCCTTTTATTATTATTGCCTAACTGCTGAGATCTCCACAACATGTTGACTAATATGTTAAATAATATGAGAGGTAGGCATCTTCATCTTTTTTTTGGTGGTAGTGGTGCTAGAGATTGAACTCAGGGCCTTGAGCAAGCTAGACAATACTGTACTTGAATCCTGAGCCGCATCCCCATCCCTTCACCATATTTCTAACTACACTATAAATGTTTCTAAAGATTCATCAACTGTTTTGTTTGCTGTAGTCTCTGTCACGCTAACAACACTTCTTTCTATTCCTAGTTTCCTAGCAATTTATATAATAAATGGGTGTTAGGATTTACTATAAGTTTTTCTCTTACATCTAGTAAGATGATCATTTTTCCGCTTACCAAAGTGATAAATTATGTTGATTGGTTTTTGTGTTGTTAAATCAGCCACATAATTCCAGGGTAAACCACCTGACTTATAGATAAATATTTTAAAATGCAATGCTAAATTTATTTGCTAATTTTTTAAAATTTAGTATTACATGACTTTATGTGTACCAACATTATACTCTTTTCTTTGGGTTAGTTGTAAAGATCAGGATTATAACGCTCAGGTGTTATAACCTTTAAGTATGTTATTTTTTTTTAGGGGAGAACTTCGAATACTATTCCAGTGTGTTAAATAGTTTTTGGCTTAGATGATCTGTTTCTTTTGAAGTCAATTTTGGTAAATAATATTTTTCTAAAAAAGTTCTTAGATATAGATTTTCCAGTTTGTTATTATGAAGTTGTTCATGTTATTCTCTTATAAGCCAGACTCTCTATTGTGTCTTTAATCATTCCACTTCAGTCTTAATATTTATCATTTTACTTTTTTGTCTCTTAAATAGTCTTGCTAGAGATGTCTATTTTTTGTTAGTCTTTTCAAAGGACCATGTTTTATTTGTATTCATCTATAGTGTTTGTTTTGTGATTCAGTATTTTCTGCTCAGAATTTCCTTCTTTCTGCTGTCTAGATTTTATGTCATGTTCATTTTCCGACTTCTCACATAGAATGGTGAATGTATTTTCAGTGTAGATACTTGGGTATCGTTTTTTTTGGTAATCTTTTTTTGATACAGTTTCAAACGCAGAAGAGTTGCAAGAATAGTACAAAGAACTTTAGCATATTTTTATACTCAAATGTGCGAATTGTTTACATTATTCCCTATTTCCTTTATTTCCAGTCTCTGTGTGTTTGTGTATGAGAGAGAAGGTGTGTTGCTAATTTTTGGTGTTTCTAAGACAGATGTGATATTAAAATCTCCAACACTGGATGTGTTGTTGTCAATTTTCTCTTGTAATTCTAAAGGTTTGTTAGGTTGTGTATTATTAGGCATTTATAGTTTCTTCAATTAGTGGATCTCTGTGATTGCACCTCAAATCCTGTTTTGAATTATAATATTGTTTTACTAGCTTTCTTTTGGTGAATATGTAACTATTATCTCTTCATTCTTTTATATTCAACTTTCCTGTGTTGTTTTGTTTTAGGGGTGTCTCTTGTAAGCAGCATATAGCTGGAGTTTTTTTAATCCAGTTTGATAGTATCTCTTTTATAGGTGAGTTAAATCGATTTATATTTATTGTGACCACTGATATGTTTGAATATATTTCTTCCATTTTATATTTTATGCTCATTATCTTTATTTTTTTCTTTACTATCACCTTTTTTCTGGTTTGAATTCTCTATATCTCCTCTTATTTTACTGGTTTGGAAACCATTGATTAGTTTTCTATTTTTAATGATTATCCATAGTCACTTTTCCACTTTTAAAACATTTTATTAGCTGTTTTTAAAATTGTGAAAGTAGTGCATTTAACAAATGTAACTATTAGATATGTGTAAAAAAGAAAAAAGCCAAAGACATATTCCTTGTCCATCATCCATTTCTATCCCCTTCAAGTAGTAATTCTCAACGCAGGATGATCTTGGCAGTGTCTGAAGATGTTTTGGTTGTCACAAGTAAGGACACGATGCTATTGGTGTCTAATGGATAGAGAGCATGGCTTCTACTAAGCGTCCTATTGTGCACAGGAAAGTGCAGCAGAATTTTCTCTTCCAAAATGTTCCTACTAAAGTATGGTTCAGTAATAGAACACTTGACTAGCATGTGCAAGGCTCTGAGTTGAGTACCTAGCACTGCAAAAAACAAAGAACAAAAAAATGTTAGCACTGATAAAGTTGAGAAGACCTACCCCAAATTATCCAATAATATTACTTTAGTTCTTTTTGTTCCTTAAAACATGAGAGTAAAAACTTTCGAAGCACTTGACTTTGTTCTAGGTGCTGTTTTGACGTTTCGTCCTTCTAACAAGCTAATGACATATGTATTATTACAGATGAGAAAACTGAGGTACAAAAACAGATTAAGTTACTTGCCAGTAACATAAATTATAGAGATAACTACAAATTGAAGCAAGGCTTCAGAGACTATTTTCTTAGCAGGCTTAGCAGTATCTTATGGAACATTCCCCAGGTTTGTACATAGCTTATCCTCCTTAGCACTAATGTTTCTGTATGTGTGTGTAAATATAGATAACTAAGAGATATATGGGTACGAATTTATTTTATATATATATATATATACACACACACACATATACACACACATCCATAGGTCTAATATATATGTATACATACATACTGTGAGTCCCATGTGTTAGAAATTATTCATCCATCTCAATTTTATGATTATTATATCCAATTTTTTTTTTAAACTCAGTATTTTCATATTATCACTCTGGGTCAAGTATCAGAACAAATGCCAGACTCCAACAGATAATGTTAAAGAGTATGAAAAATAAGAGATAACACAATATGGTGTTAGGCAGAAAGTGCTTTTTACCTCCCTCCCTGAGCACAGGATGTAAGCTGAGAATAATATAAAATGAGAATTTGGCTGATTTTTTAAAGCCCTCTTTGCCTTTTTCATAAGGATTTTTAATCCTGTTTGCCTTTTCCACCTAGAAATTCTGTTTACTCCCTGCTCATGAGATGCCAGTAGCAAGCACATAACTTCTTCAATATATTCTGGAGTGATTTCTATGAAGTTAGATGAAGTAAAGTTTAATTTCTAATCAACATCTAACAAGACCAGATTTTAAGCTTGACTCTGAATAGTTCCTAAACAATTTACTTTGGCTTTGTATTATATGACGTGTATGAATTTGGAGTGAAATATTTTTATGATATTATCTTCCTAATAATCTTTATATGTCTTTTCATTTATTCAGGTCATGTTTTATTACATTCTTATTTTTTTCTTTTGTACCCGGGGTTAATCTCGGAGATTTATACCCCAAGTCCTTTTTTATTTTTAATTTTGAGACATGGTCTCCCTGAGTTGCCCAGGCTGGGCTCAAACCTGGAGTCTTTCCTCCCTAGCCTCTCAGAGTGCTGCATTTACAAACCTGCGGGGCCGGGGATTTAGCTCAGTGGTTCCGAAGGACCCGAGTTCGATCCCTGGTACAAAACAAAAAACAAAAAAAAAAACCTGCGGCATCACACTCAGCTTTCTTCCTTATTTTTATCACTAATTATTTTATGGTTTTTGTTTTCACTTTGAATAGAATATTTCCCCCTTCCTCTATATACAAAATACCTCTAATATACAGAAGAAAAAGTCTTGCTTTCTGTGTACGTCTTATTCAGCCATTTTATCAAATTTTAAAATTAATTTTAGGGTTCTTTTATTATTGCTATCTTCAATTTCCTAGGTATACAGTTACATGCCATTAACAAATAAGGATCTTCTTTTCTTGTTCAATTTTATGTGGTATTCTATCCTGACTAAAACAAGAAGCTTGACTTGCTTTATCTAATTAAACATCTCCTGTCGCATTTTCTTCAGTAACATATACAAATTTTTAATTCTAGCTGTTTATACCAACTTTTTTTATTTTTAACTTTCTCCTTCCCTTTGGGCTCATTTTTATTTTTGTTAAAGTACATCCTTCACTAGTTAATTCGATGAAGCTCTTTGGTGGTAAACTGTTGCTCTTTTTTTAATCTGAAAAAGCTCTTATTTTTGCCCTCACTTTTAGGTGATCATTTGTTACACTTTCTCAGCCCGTTTCATTTGCTGCTTATTAGCCTCTGTCCTCTGTTAAAGAACCATCTCCTGGTGGCCTCATTCCCACTTTATGAATGATCTGTCTTTTTTGGTAACTTTTAAGATTTTAATCTATGATTTTTTTTTTTTTTTAGTTTCAGTGCAGTGCTTTTAGGTATAGATTTATTTTAAGTATTCAGCTTGACTTTTAAAGTTACACTTTTATGTTTTCATTTTGAGAAATTTGTAGTAATTTTCTCCCTAAATATTGCATCTTAGACATATTGTAGAGCTCTATGATTTGTATCTTTGTGTCTCTTTATGCTGTATTCTAGATGATCCTTAAATCCATCTTATAATTACTTATGCCTTTTTATTGAGAATTACAGAAATTTATCCTGTGTGAGTTTCTTTTTTCAGTTACTTTATTGAGCTGTTTGCATTGTGTTGAGTACCCTTGTAGATGCTAGGAATGAAAAAAAAAAAGACAAAAATCTCTGCCTGCAGGCGCATTACAATCTAGGGAAGATAAATCAGCAAACAAAAAAAGTTAGCAAATAACAATTTCAAACCCAGGAAAGCATGTAAATAGGTAATGAGAATACCTCTTTTTTTTAACCAGAACATGTTTACAATACATAATGATTACATTTATCATGACGATTTAGTATTTTTTTTTTTTTGGTACTAGGGATCGAACTCGGGACCTTGTGCTTGCGAGGCAGGTGGCGGAACCACTGAGCTAAATCCCTGGCCCCTATCTTAATTCTTTTTACATCCTCTTTTACTCCCTTCCTTCCCAGCTGCATTTTTTTCTACCTTACCTTCTACCTTCCTTTTTTCCCCTTTCCTACCTATTATCTTTTATTTTGCTCTTTATTTACATTTTGGGCTTATTATGTAAGAGAAGCCATGGAATGTTTAAGTATGTGTGTCTGGCTTATTTTACTTGATATTAAGGTCTCAAGCTACATCCATTTTTGTACAAATGACTCAAGTTTATCTTTATGGCAGAATAGTACTCTACTGTGTATAAATACCACAATTTTTTTAATCCATTCATATGTTGATGGACAGATAGGCCACTTCCAAATGTACCTGTTGTGAATTGTTCTGTGAAAAGCATAGGTATGTACCATTATAATACGACGTCTTTAACTCTTTTGAGAAGACACCTAGGAAAGGAATGGCTGAGTTGAATGTAATTTCTTATTTTAGTTTTTTGAGGAATCTCCATATTGACTTCTATAATGACTGTACTAGTTTATATTCCCACCAGCAGTGAAGAAGGGTTCCTTTCCCCTCTACCAGTCTTACCATCATTTGTTATTATCTGATTTCTTTTTTTTTTTTTTTTGGTACTGAGGATTGAACTCGGGTCCTCGCGCTTGCACAGCAGGCAGCAAAACCACTGAGCTAAATCCTCGGCCCATTATCTGATTTCTTGATTACAGTCATTCTTTCTGGAGTAAAATGGTATCTCAATCTTATTTTAATTTGCATTTTTCTAATGACCAGAGATGTTGAACATTTTTCAATCATGTATCTATTGGTCATTTGTATTTCTTCAAAGAACTATCTATTCATTTCAGTTCTCATTTTTGATTGGGTTCTTTTTTGGAGGAAGTTTAATTTTTTTGAGTTCTTTATATATTTTAGATATTAGTCCCTTGTCCAAGGAAGAGCTAGCAAGTTTTTTCCCATCCTGTAGGTTGTCTCTTCACTCTGATGGTTATTTCTTTTGCTGTGCAGAAGTTTTTCAGTTTGATAGGGTCCCATTTGTTGATTCCTGGTGTTATCTCTTATGCAATTGGAATTCCACTCAGAAAGTCCTTGCCTATGCCTATGTCTTTAATATTTTTACCTCTTTTATCTTACAGCAAATTAAGTGTTTCTGGTTAATTTTTAGATTTTTGATCATTTTTTATTTGTTTAGTGCATGGTGAGAGTTATGGGTCTAGATTCTTTCTTCTGTATGTGTATAACCAGTTTTCCCAACACTATTTTTTAAAGAGGCTATCTTTCCTCCAATGTAAATTTTTGGTCCTGTTGTCAAAGATCAGGGAGCTGAATGTGCTTGGAGTTGTGTCTGCAGCTAGTATTTTGTTGAGGATTTTTGTGTCAGTGTTCATTAAAGAGATTGTTCTCTTTTTTGTTGTTATCTTTTGGAATCTTGTTTTCTTTTTTGGAATCAAGGTAATGCTAGCTTCTAGGAATGACTTTCAGAGTACTCCTTCCCTTTTGATTTCATGAAAGAATTTGAGGAATAGTGATATTAGATCTTCCATAAAGTTCTTGTAGAATTTATGTGTGAATCTTTTGGGACCTGGGCTTTTTTAGTTGCTAGTGTTTCATATTACTTCTTTAATCTCATTGTCTGATATTGGGTAATTCTTGGTTCAGCTTTGGTAGTTCATATGTATCTAGGTATCTATTAATTTCTTCTGAATTCTCCATTTTACTAGAGTACAGGTTCTCAGTGTAGTTACTAATCTGGATTTTGACAGAGTCCATTCTAATTTAACCTTTTACATTTGTAATTGCATTGATTAGGATCTTTTCTTTCCTTATTTTGGTAAGATTACCTAGGGGTTTGTCTATTTTGTTTACCCTTTCAAAGAACCAGCTCTTTGATTGATTAAAATTCTTTGTATTTTTTTTTTAGTCTCCATTTCATTAATTTTTGCTCTAACCTTATAATTTCCTTCCTTGTAATAGCCTTGGCTTTGGTTTGTTCTTACTTTTCTAGGACCTTGAGATGTATCAAGTTATTTGAGCTCACTCTGCTGATGTGGGCCTTCACAGCTATAAACTTCCCTCTTAGGACCGCCTTCATTGTGTCCCATAGGTTGGGGTATGTTGTACTGACATTGTTTGATTCTTGGATCCAATTTCTTCTTTGATTTTTCTGTGTTTAATTTATGATTTCTAATTTCATTGCAGTTTGATTTGATAATATACATGGGATAATTTCAGTTCTTTTGCATTTAATTAAGCATGTTTTATGGGCTAGCATGTGGTCTGTTTTGGAGAAAGTTCCATGTACTACTGAGAAGAATGTGTATTCTGTTGTTGTTGGATTGAACACTCTGTAAATAGCTATTAAGTCCATTTGTTTGAAGGTTTGGTTTAACTCTGATTTTTTTTTTGTCTTGCTGATCTGTTTGTGACAATTAGGTATTGAGGTTCCCCCATTATAATTGTGCTGTTGTCTGTCTGATTTTTATATGTCTAATAGTGTCTATGAAGTTGGATGTGCTGGCATTTGATCTATATATGTTTATAATTGTTATATCTTCCTGTTGAATTGTTTGCTAAATAAATACATAGTGATCTACTTTGCCTCTTCTGATCAGTTTTGGCTTAAAATCTACTTTGTCTGAAATTAGGATAGCTATGCCTGCTGTTTTCCAGGTTCTGGTGCATAGGATACTGTTTTCCATCCTTTGATTTTTAATTTGTGCATTTCTTTTTTTATTAAACATGTTTCCAGTATACTGCATATCATTGGGTTTTGTTTCTTGATCAATTCTGCCAATCTGTGTCTCTTGATTAGGGAAATGAGACCCTTCACATTTACAGTTATTATTGAAAGTTATATACTTATTCCTGTCCTTGCATTTTCTGTTGCCCCACTCCACCCTTCTGCTTAACTGTTCACCTTGCCTAGTGTATTCATTCTATTAGATTTTTTGGCATTGTTGGCTTCATTATCTCTTTCTAGGATATCCCTGAGAATTTTTTGTGGTGCTGGTTTGGTGGTCATGAGTTTTTTGTTGTTCTTTGTCAAGGAAATACTTATTTATCCATCAATTTTTTTTTGTACCAGGGATCGAACTCCAGGCCTTGCGCTTAT
Organism: Heterocephalus glaber; assembly: GCF_053883595.1. NCBI lineage: Eukaryota > Metazoa > Chordata > Mammalia > Rodentia > Bathyergidae > Heterocephalus > Heterocephalus glaber. The sequence goes on along the minus strand of NW_028258344.1, from coordinate 25,554,598 downwards.
GAGGCAGGTGGCAGAACCACTGAGCTAAATCCCCGGCCCTATCCATCAGTTTTGAAAGAACATTTTGCAGGATATCTAGGTCTAGGTGAGAGGTTATTTTCTTTTAGGGCTTGAAATATTTCATTCCAAGCTCTCCAGGCCTTGAAGGTTTGGGTTGAGAGGTCTGCTGTAATTCTAATGGATTTATCTTTGTAAGTGATCCGTTGCATTTCTCTAACTGCTTTCAAAAGTCTGTCCCTATGTTGAATTTCTGGCATTTTGACTGTGATGTGACATGGAGAGGTTCTCTATTGATCATGGCTATTTTGGGTTCTCTGCATGTTTAAATCTTTCTCAATATTTGGAAATTTTTCTGCTATTATTTCTCTAAACAGGTTTTTTTATACCCTTTGTGCTGTCTTCTGATTTTCCACATATTCTAGTTAATTTTAGATTAGTCTTTGTGTCATCTAGCAGCTGCTGGATCCTTTTCTCATGTTCTCTTGTTGTTTCTAAGATATCTTTGAGTAACCAGTCTTTGCAAGCATTCCTATCTTCTGTTTTTTATTTTCTGTCCTTACTTTGGTCACTTCTGCTGCCCATACTTTCAATGTAATTTTTAATCTCCTGGATTTTTGTTTGTAACCTTCTCATAGACTCTAGTTCTTTGATAAACCAGTAGAGTAGAATTGGCCCAGCACCCAGTTCTCTGGGAATGGAATACTACAATACTGTAGTATTGTTGATGTCAAAATGGTTATCCGGGTATTGGCATACAGAGAAAAACCTATTAATAGCAACAACTATGCAACCCCGGCTATATCAAGTAAATTAGCAATAATGATATTATCTAACACAAAGTGGATATTAACATACTATAAGAACTAATAATGTACCACCTCTAGCCTTAGAGAAGTGATCTACAATTATTGCATAAACCCTAAGATAAACCAACTATTGACATACAGCAAATGTCTACTAAATACAATGAACTATCCTCCACTGATGATAGAATTCAATACTAGTAACATAGATTTAATTATCTAACAATAAAGCTTAGTGATTATACTATTAAAGATAAAGAGGGTTGGAAATGGGAGAATGCCAAAAAGAAAAATGGAAAAATTAAACATTGGGAGATGAGGAGAGAAAAGTGAGACAAAGGATCCTTCTATAGAGTAGAAGGATATTTATAGAATTAGATAAAGGTAACAGCAAAAAAAAAAAACACAGCAAGAAATTGAACAAAAAGAAAGAGAGTATGGAGAACAGAAAATAGGCAAAAAAAGGAAAAAGAAAACAGGAGTAAGGGAAAAAAAAGTCCACAAATAGAGAAAAACTTTTTTTTTCTCAGTACTGGGGATCGAACTCAGGACCTTTGGCTTTCGAGGCAGGCGCAGTGCCATTGACCTAAATCCTTGGTCCTTTTTTCTGTATTTTTGAGTGAGTGGTTTCCTTTTCAGATCTGCAGTTTAGGAGTCCAGCAAGTCTAGCTTTTTCTACCTAATCTTACGGCCTGCGGGTTTGAGATGTACCCCCTATTCCCTCTGTTTATCCGAGGCTGTGGCAGTATCCACACCAAGATGTATTCTTGCTCACATAGGTGGATAGAAAAAGCAATCAGACCTCAGATCTGTGCTAGATGTAGGCAGCAGGGCAAGGGTTCAAAGTGCCCAGCAGGCACTTTCAGAACTTGCTGTTTTTGAGCACAACTCAAGCAGGGCCTGACTTCTCACCGTGGTGAGGGGTGGGGCCCATGTCCTTCCCCACCTGCATTTAAACTTCTCAGAGGATCTCTTTCTAGCATTCTCCCTTTCCAAGTCTGTCTCCATGGCACTGTCTCACCAAGTCACTGGCAAAGTAATACTGGAGTGCTGAAGTGAAGTTGTTTTTAAGTTGTTCTGAGTCTTAGATTTAAATAATCAAGCCCCTTCCCAAAATAGCACCTGATCAAGGCATTCTTTGGTTATTTGGCAGGCACCTATGCTTGAATCCCTCTCTGGCTGTTTCCTGCTGTTTGGAAGGAATCCCCTCAGAGCAAACTCTTGTGCTGTTTTAAGTTCAGTTTTCATTTTCCCATGATAAGTTAATCTTCAGTTTGTGTTAAATTTTAGTTTATTGAGTCCATATGTTCATGTTGAATAAGAAGTTCTTTCTGTATTTCTCTCCCTACCCTTACATACCAGTCCCAGTGTACCAATTTCGTGTTTTTTCCCCCAGCTTACCTACCCAGAACTTCATTGAAATACAGATTTGAGATTGGAAGTTTGTATTTCTGATCAACAGAAATTTTTAGATTATTACAGATGTACTTACTGAGCTGAAGTCCTGGGCTTTGTTCACCATCACAAGGTTTTACCTACGGTTTTCTGCTCCCCTAAATACTGACTTGTATAAGTGGTGGCCCAAGTCAACACTGAGCAGTCACTCTCCTTTCCTAGAGCCTAGGTTGCACATCATCCTCTGCCTCCCAGCAGTGAGCTGACCTGGGAACTGATCTTCATCTCAATCCAACATTCCCATTCACCCCTAGTCTGAGCTTTGGACTACCTCCTTCCCTTGTGGAGCCCTGACAGCTAGTGCTTCATTTTTTATTTCAGACATATTTATCTTTTTTAAAAAATATGAGATTATTATATCTTTTTAATTTTCTCTTTTAATATTTTTGCTCTTATTTGTTTTTGTAACAGAGTGTGTTTCATTACAGAATTGGCCCAAAGCTTGAAATTTCCAGTGATTTTTTTTTGTTTTTTCTTCAAGTACTTGCTATTTGTAATACCACTGATCTTCTAAGATGGGAATTTTTGATCTGCTTTTTTCTTAAAGTAATTGTGATCTTTCCTTAAAAACTTAGAGATGCCTGAGTTATTATCACAATTTTTATTGAAGCAGGAATTGATCTGTAAAGCCAGCACTAAAGCAGTTTTTAGGAATGAGGAAAGAGCCTTTTCTTCCCATTATTTCTTTCCAGCATTCACTTTGTTTTGTTTTTGAGACAGGGTCTTGCTGTGTTGGCCAGCCTCACCTCGAACTCTCAATCCTTTGCCAGCCTCCCAAATGTAGCTGGGATTATGGGAGTATGACAATCCTATATTTCCCTCATTTGTTAATCAAAAAAATACAGTATGAGGAGGCAGGATATAGAATACTAGATAAACCATTTCTGAATTCCTATTTTGTTGATGAAGTATTTATCTGAGGTTTTATTGGCTTTTTAAAAAATTCTGCTGTCTAAATATGTAGTAAAGTCATTCTCATGGAAAGAAATGAATGTATCAAGAATCTTGCAAGTGACGGAAACTTGATTCCAAATAGTAGCATTAAAATAAATTTGTTAGCTGGGCACGGTGGTATGGGTCTATAATTCCAGCTCTTCTGGAGGCTGACGAGAATTCCAGGTTTGAGACCAACCTCAGTAATTTAGGGAGATCCTGTCTCAAAACAAAAAATAAATAAATACAGAGGAATGGGATTCATCATGCTAAAAGTGTCCATCCATTTTCTTAAATTCTCACTTTATATGTTGAACTCATTTTTTCCAATTTGAGGCTACTTTTTCCATACTGATTCAACAGTGGCTAAGGGATGTAAGTGATAATGATAGACAACTTCAGATTAACAGGACTTTTAAAACTCAGAAAAAGCCAGGTGTGGTGGTGTCATCTGTAATCCCACCACTCAAGAGGTTGAGGCAGGAGTCTCAAAAGTTTGAGGCCAGCCTGGGCTATATAAGGAGACCCTGTCAAACAAACTCAGAAAAAAGGAGAGCTCCCTCCAGTTTTTGAACATAAAATCTTAGGAAAAGACCTTCATTAGCCCAAGTTAAGTCACGTATGTACCTATCTTTAAACAGTTTACCCTTGCCAGGGTCGGGGGTCTTATGCCCATGCATTTAGGTGGATGCTGATATACTACGTGACTGGTCCTCCCACTGAAACTTACATCGCTAGATGGTAATCCTTCTCTAACCGGAAGAAAAGAAGGGATATCATCAGACAAAAATGGATGTCTTACTTCTTATATAATCTGTATTTTAACTTTTTGTTTTTATAGGCAGAAAGAATTTACTTTCAGGTTTTCTTACCTAAGGGGAGCAAAGACAAGAGCAAACCTATGTTCTTTTGCCACCGATGGAGCATTGGAAAGGCCATAGACTTTGCAGCTTCACTTGCCAGTCTTAAAAATGACAATAACAAATTAACAGCTAAGGTAACATCTAGTCATAATAATTTTCCCCTAAAAGTTTTAGGATATTCTGTGCAAGCAGCATGTTTGTTTATTATGGTGTGATTTTATTACTCTCTCAACAGAAGTTAAGGCTATGTCATATTTCTTCAGGAGAAGCCTTACCCTTGGATCATACTTTGGAAACCTGGATTGCTAAGGAGGACTGTCCTTTATATAATGGTGGAAATATTATTTTGGAATATTTAAATGATGATGAGCAGTCTTTAAAAAATGTTGATTCTTACTTGTAAAAGTCATTCAAAGTTAAGCCAGAAGTCACAAGGAAAATACTATGTACCTGTTTAGTCAGTTTCTTTTACCACAGATACTATTCATTTTTTAAAGGTTGCTTTTTAATTTTTTTCCACTGTGTCATAATTTACATTATCAATTTTCTGTTAACTTTTGAGTTTTTGTGTTTTAAAGTTTATACTAATAATTGTTAGCAAATAGTTATATTTAATTAGTTTTTTTATTAGGTTATGCTTTAGAAATATCAGTATAGATATACTGATATATACATATACATACAGTTGGTTAATGCCAGCTATTGCTTGGCTGTGACAGTGCTCCATGTCATCTTCCCTTCAGGATATAAACTGCAAAACAAACCCCTTTTAGGGACTTTCCCATTCTTTTGACAGAGAAAGAAGATGGCAGATGTGTTTTAGTTGAATCTCAAATGTCACATGGTCAAGCCTAGTATAATAGGGCCAGAATGTATAACCTTAGTATTGACCTACACCATGATATATAAATTTATGTTGTTTATATGAATTATTGAGCCTTGGAGATTATATCATTCACTTTTCTAAATTTTTGAGTGAAGACTCTCAAGCATTGGATAGGAAAATTATGTTCTTGGTTTCACCTAACTGCACTGGGGCAGATTTCTGATCAATGACTTCCTTGAGTTGGAGTCATCTTTTATGTTTGTATGAATGTCACAAATGAGAAGAAAGATGGAATAGTTCACCCTCATTATAGTTTCTCTATGTATCAAAGCAAGGCATATGTTGAAAGCAAGCACATTTTACCAATGAATTGAAATAAATGCTCCTGACTGGTGGTTTTTGTTTATACCCAATAAAGATCTCTATAGAAGGAAGAGAAATTATTTCTATTTGTTCTTTGTCCCTTTTCTGTTCTAATTATCATGGACATGTACAGTGACTTTGGGTTTAATTACAGGAATAAACTCAGAATGTTCATTTGGTCTATTTCATCTCTTATTCTTCATATTATTCTCATGTGAAGAGCGTAATGACTTCCAGGTTTTATCGGGGTATTTGTATATTCACCCATCAACATAATTGTTTGAGTACCTACTAAATGTAAGGATTGGTTTTTAATTGGGATGATAGATACAGTGATATACATACATATTTGTAGATAGAGTACAAAGTACTGTAGCAAGTTACAAAAGAGTGGATGAACAGTATAGCTGTGTTCCAATAATGTAGCTCTTTTGTCAGAAATTATAAAAACAACAACACCAAAAAAAAACGGGGGGCCGGGGATTTAGTTCAGTGGTCCTGCCACCTGCCTTGCAAGCGCAAGGTCCCAAGTTCGATCCACGGTACCAAAAAATCCAACTGAAAATCAGAAGCAGAAATAATCTTTAAATATAAACTTAGATTTGAGAACATTTTAATACAAACCAATACCTTAGTGTCTATCACAGTTACTTGCACATAGTAGCTGATCACCCATATATCATAACTGAACTGAAATGTGCTGGGAAAACAATAACTATTAAGGTGCGGAGTATGCCCGTCAGGGATTAATTTAAACCTATGCAGAATGAAGAGTTCCTGTTAATAATGAAACAGCAAGGAAAGAGACTGCATGGAGGAAAGGACACCTGTTGGGCATTCTTCAGTGAGAAAGGAGAGGTCCCAGAGGCTGGAGGGTACACAGGGCCTACCTAGGCCTGGTGGTTTCAGCATGAGCAGTCGAGTGCAGAGAACAAGGTATGGGAGGGAAAATCTCAGTCCCTCTCTCTATTTTTAAATTATTCTGAAATCAGTATTCTCTGGTTTTCTTTTTTGCACTTCCCATTACATATGCCTAATGAAATTTTAGGATTTCATTGTCCCCATTTTGCCCCAGTGTCTTTCCACTTGCTTACAGACACTATGATTATAAGTAGAAACCCACAAAGTGGGGGAGGTGTTAAATTTAGATATACAGTTGAAACAACACTATGATACAAATGAATTTCCCTTTAACCACACAGCAAGTACATGTGAAAGATTGCCAGATTTTTTCTAGATTTATTATGTTTTATTGCCTGCAGTTTTCAGATAAGGAAATGACTTGGGAGAACCTCAAGAAGGAAAAGATTCAGGCATCTGAGGTGGAAGAGTGGGAGACAATATACTTAATATCTTGAATCCAGGCAATAAAAACTGTGAGTTAAGATATTTATAACATACTGGGCATGATGGTGCATGCCTATAATCCCAGCACCTAGGAGGGTAAAGCGGGAGGATCTTGAATTTGAGTTCAGCCTGGGCTACATGGTTAGAATTTGACTCAAAAAATAAAGACATTTGGTCACAAAACTGTAACAATAGCTTTGTTTTATGTTTCTTTTAAATTTGTTATTTTAAACTAAGGAAGTTCCCAGGAAATTTAACTGAAATATCACTGAAACATTAGTTCCATTCCCTAGTCTCAGCATTGGTACAAATTTATCTTGTTTTTAGTGTCTCACATGGAAATAAAAATTATGACATCCAAAGGCTATTGTGTTGGAAAGATGAATCTATATAAAAAATACAATTCCAAAATTTCTGATAACACTTGCTTTGACAGTTCTTGAGGAACAAAAGCCACCCTCACTGCACTTAACAGGTTGCATCAGGATTGCATAAAGGATCTTCTGAAATGGTGATGTTAAGAGACTACCAGATCTGCAGGCTCGATTGTGGACAGTTACGGTGTTAAAGTTTTTATCTTTTATTTCTTGCAGCTTGCCATCAGAACTACCTCCCCTGTGCAGGAAATACAGTTTTCAGTCTTAAATTGAAGCCTAAAATTCCTTATGTTTGTCTTTATCCCTGGCAACTGAGGCTGAACAGGTTCAGTTTATGGCCTAAGTTGGGTCCATGCCCTAGTGAACAAGTATTGTTAACAGAGAATAACTAAGACAGTATTTATGCCATCCCCCACTGTGTCAGGTTCTAAGTGTCCACTGGCAGCAACCTCTGAGCAAGGCTGTACTTTTGCCATAGTACAAAGCTGCCTACTTTCTCCATGTTCCTAAGTTATCTGGTAATTTATTTTCCTAGTTAAGGATACCAAACACAGGTTCATGTTTGCCTGCCAATCTCTAAAGTTGTAGAACCATCAGTAGCCCAAGTGTATGGGCTCTGGAGTTTTCTTAATGCTGCTGGCCACCAAACTAAGCCCGAGGAAAACAGAGACTGATCACAGTCGAACAACCAGCTCCGATCACAATGCCCAAACAGGCAGACCTCAGTAAACACTTACCTGATTTTAACTTAAAATACTAACACTGGTCCCAAGCCTCCTGAATATCTATTGTAGAATTTTTTAAAATCTTAACTGCTTTTAGTGTAAATTTTTCACTGGTATGTATGAGATGGATATGCAGAGCTAAGGAACTTTGGAATCACACCCAAAAATCCCCTAACATAGTGGTTAGAGATTAAAAGTTAGCCTACAGGGTCACAAGTCCAAATAGGATCAAAGCATTGCCTTTAGGGATGAATGCTCTGGCCCTCATCCTCCCCGTATTCCGATTTATTACTTAGATTGACCCTAAGGTGACCTTACCCTGTCTTTCCCCCTTGAATCCCTGCACAGACGTTTTTCCTTTTCCTTTATTCTTTCTTCCTGGTTCTATCAATAAAAAGCCACAGAAGTTTCAGTTCACGGCTATCTTTATGAGACTCACACTGAGGGGTCTCAGTTAAGGGCAGTCCCTCTGGGCCTTCTTGGAATTTGAATTGGACATTGAGTAATCCCTCATGCTTTGCACTGTGCCATGGTCATGAACTGAGACAAACGTGTACGAGAACTTAAACGTGGTGCAATCAAGATTTTAGCTTCAGGTAAACGGGGCTGATTTTCATTAGCAGAAATGAAATAAGGAAGAATCAGATTAGGTTTCTGTTTGCAATAAATTGAACCTATTAAATGTCATGGCTTTTCAGTTTTTCTTACCTACAAGTTAAACAGGTTGTATCATTCACTAGACAGCTCTATATTAGTTCAAAAAGTACAATAAAGTCCCTCCTACTGGACTTTGATCCAGCAACTGTTAACCTCACACTGGCACTGAATGCCAGTACAAAGAATGCTCTCTCATTTTAAAAAAATGGCTTGGGATATCTGATTTGTTTAAGTTTTCAAAATGATTAGCAAACTTTTTATGATCCTACTTCTGTTGTTTGTGACACTGGGAGAAGCAAGGAAACCATTTCTTAGTTTTCTGAATATAGAGAAGACTGCAATACTATTTTTCACAAGGACTGAAGAAACCATCATTATCAGGTCAAGTTACAAAGATAAACGGCCTAACTCCAGCTACCTCTTTGTGCAAACAGAAGATCCTAAAATTCTGCAGGTGATGAATGTGACCAAAACCTCATCAAATGTTACAAACTTTACTATCAATCTAATGACAGATCAAGAAGGAGAGACAAATTTGACCATTCAACTCTGGGATTCTGAAGGTAAGCAAGAAAGACTCATTGAAGAAATAAAGAAAGTTAAAGTCAAAGTTAGCAAACAAACAAAAGACAGTCTTTCCCAGGCATTGATGCATATTGACGGAAGAATCCTAATGCTTGTTGTATCTATGATATTATTAAATAAATGTGCCTTTGGCTGCAAGATTGAATTTCAGGTTCTTCAAACAGTATGGAAGAGACCTTTGCCAATACTTCTTGGGGCAGTCACACAGTTTTTTCTGATGCCATTTTGTGGTTTCCTTTTGTCTCAGATTTTGGCATTGCCCAAAGCACAAGCTTTTGGATTTGTCCTGACTTGCACATGCCCAGGAGGGGGTGGAGGTTATCTCTTTGCTCTGCTTCTAAAAGGAGATGTTACTTTGTCCATTTTGATGACTTGCACATCAACATTATTGGCCCTGATAATGATGCCTGTCAATTCATATATATATATAGTAGGATGTTAGGATTATCAGGCATATTTCATATTCCTGTTTCTAGAATTGTGTCAACACTCCTTTTTATACTTATACCAATATCAGTTGGGATAGTCATCAAACATAGAATACCTGAAAAAGCAAACTTGTTAGAGAGAATAATTAGACCTCTTAGTTTTGTTTTAATGTTTATTGGCAGTTATTTGACTTTCAGAATGGGATCAATGTTTCTAAAATTAGCTAACCTGGAAGTGCTTCTTTTGGGTCTCTTAGTTCCTGCTTTGGGTTTGTTGTTTGGATATTCCTTTGCTAAAGTTTGTATGCTGCCTCTACCTGTTTGTAAAACTGTTGCTATTGAAAGTGGGATATTAAATAGTTTCTTAGCCTTAGCCATTATTCAGCTGTCTTTTTCACAGTCCAAGGCACACCTAGCTTCTGTGGTTCCTTTTACAGTAGCCATGTGTTCTGTATGTGAAATGTTACTGATTCTTCTGATCCATGAGGTTAAGAAAGGATGTGTCTTAAATTTTTTTTCCTACTCTAAAAGTTAAAGGATGACTCCACTACTATTCTGAGTAAGGTATTGTGAGAAGTTTAAAAATTATGTAAAATAATGCCTGCTTTCAAGCCACTATTGATCTGGTTAAAAATTTAATTTGAGTGGGGGTTATGGAAAGTGTATATGTCATCTACATGCTAAGCACTTGATGAGTGTTACAGACAGTAAAATACACAGGAGTTCAGAGGAAAGTGACAATTTTCCACTGTGCTAGTGTGGGAATGTTTTATAGAATGAGATATGAATAAGCTTTTATCATGATCTCTCAAATGAGAAAAAGCCATAGAAATCTCTTTTTGTAGTGAAATTGATATATCTTAAGTATTTAAGGAAAGGATGTCCATGTAATAGACATTCAGCAAAAGCTCACTCAGTAAATTAATATGTAAATTGAATTCTTATTTATCAGAATCAACATACCTTACACTGTAAGTAGCATCTCTGCTTCTATAGCTGCACATACTCCTGTCTTACACACCTCCCACTAAAACCTTTACCTCAAAACACAGAGTCATCAATTCTCCCTTCCCCTCCCTCCCTCCTTCTTTCTCTTTCTGGTACTGGGGATCAAACCCAGGGTATTCGTGTGTGTGTGTGTGTGTGTGTGTGTGTGTGTGTGTGTGTATCTGTATATAGATTTTTTTTTTGAGACAGGGTTTTGCTAAACTGTCCAGATGGGACTTTAACTTGTGATCTTCTGCCTCTCCCTAATATTATTTTATACTCAACCTAATTACTACAAAAATTTTTCCTATCTTTTTATCAGATTCTTCTCTATTCCCAAATGCTACTTTTTTCCACCCTATATTTCTTCTTCCCTAAACCTACTCTAAATTGGCTCTTGACCTGTCTACCTGTCAGGTGAATCTTCTCAAATTCTAACTTTGGTCATGTGATTTTTCCTGCAAGGAACCTTTTGTGCCTGTCAGTAAAGTCCGCATTCCTTAGTGAAGCACTGATCATACTCTGCTCTCTGACCTTATTTGAGCTTTCCAGTTTGTCCTCCTCTCCCACTTCTTTGGACAGAAGCTGTTAATGTAATCAAGCAGAATTACTTAGAAGTTTATGAATATGCCTTTGTTTGTGCAAACAATTCTTTAAACAGCTATTTCTGTCTTGTTTTATTTCTTCTTTTTGGTGTAAATCTTTGGGGGTGAGAATTCTGTTTATTCATTTTGATATTCCTTGGAATTTCTAGCACAACATTTTCTATGTGCTTATTCAAATAAAATGTTAGAGCATGGAGTAGGACCCAAGTGAAGAGTATACTTAAAAAATATATCACTTGGTTGTGTAACTCAGTGGCATAGCACTTGCCTAGCATGCTTGAGACACATTTTGATATTCCTTGAAATTTCTAGCACATTTTCTATGTGCTTATTCAAATAAAATGTTAGAGCATGGAGTAGGATCCAAATGAAGAGTATACATAAAAAAATATATCTCTTAGAGGCTGGGGATTTAGCTCAGTGCAGCGTGCCTGCCTCGCAAGTGCAAGGTCCTGAGTTCAATGCCCTGTGCCAAAAAAAAACAAAACAATCTCTTATGTGTGTAACTCAGTGGCATAGCACTTGCCTAGAATGCTTGAGACCCTGGACTCAATCCCCAACTCCACCAAAAAACAAAATCATTCTTAAATTTTCAATAGAAATTTTTAGTATCAAAGGCCAATCTATATTTTTTTTCCAAGTACGGGCCTCGAGAATAGGATTACTACTCTTAAGGACCCTAATTTCCCTATTTCCTAGCCTTATGGCTACTCATCCAAAACAAATGGAGATAATGCTGTCATCTCTATCAACTGTCCTAGGAATTAAGCGACAGCATACATGTAAGCTGCTTAGAAGAGTGGCACAGTGAGTACACAGGGTTAGCTACTATTATTTTATCAGCTTAAACTTTAACCCTGGATGTGTCTACTGCTAGCTCTAAATATCAACCTATTAACTACGTATAGAGCCTAAACTTCTAACTTTTTAAAATCAATGTTATTCACTATCTTGTCCATAGTATTAGAGGAATTTTATTTTGCCAGTTTTTTTCTTATGTCACCAGAGTACCAAGATTTATCATAGATTTGGTGGTATGATGGTGAATGATTATCCCAATTTATAAAATAATAAATTACATACATGAAATGTTTTACTCCTTGAAACAGAAATTCCATTTAGAAATTTACTAAGTAAATTTACACAACTTTAACTCGTATTTTAATGAACACATTTTAGAAACAGAAGGCCTACTTTCCTACTTGTACTTTGTCATAACCTTGTAATACTTCTTTACATGTCAATTTTCAAAGCTATAAAGTATAGATTCAGTTGAAGTTTATGAGCTTGCTCAGCTCTGTTGTGTGATTCTGGCATAAAACTAGTACCTAATTGTATATAGGGCATAGCACAATGGGCAGGACGATGGGTTAAAGTGAAGAAAGTTCAAGACGATAAGAGTATACATTGCTGCTGCTTTCTAATTAAGGCAACAACCAAAATCCGAGCTTGTGAGAGTAGGGACCGTGTGGTGCCTTGCTTCATGAACTTGATTTTTTCCACCATTCTGGGCACAAAGCAAGTTGGATAAGAACGGAATTAAATTCAATGGTTAGGTTCAATGTTAACCCTATGGGGAAATTTGATTCAGCTCTCATCCTGTTCAATTTGCAACCAGAATCGTGGAGAGAATCAACTTTGTGAACCAAAGTACTACTGTATTATGCAATGTTTGCACAGGGCAAACACTGAACAGAGTAGAACATAGTAGAATTATTAGTAGCTTATCAGTAATGTCTATAAAGGTCAGGATCATATGTTGCAGAGCCAGACTATAACTAGGTCTACAATTCTAGCTTTGTCAATTTACCAAATGACATTTGCTTGGTCCTTAATCCTTCCATGCCTAAAGTCATGTGGGAAATAGAGATAATAGTAGTACCTACCTTATGGTATTGTGATGATTAAATAAGTTAATATAAGCAAGATTCTCAGAACAATGCCTAACATGTAGCAACTATTATTACAGTTACTTTGCTTATTTGAATAAAAAATACTTCATAAAGCAGCTGAAAGTATCGATAAAATTTTATATATTTTTTAATATGTTTCATGTAAGATAGATTTTTGCATAAAAATATGCCTGAAATTTTAGATTGTAATAAAATTACCCAGGTTGTTTGTTATTGTTGTTTTCAGGAATGAGAGGCATAATGTTGAGCTAGTTGTTTAACTTTCTTTCCAGGCTTTTAGAGGATGATTTTATGAAATACTGTTCCAAGAATAACAATTCTATGACAGATATTCTTATAAATGGAAAAGTTGTTAGCATGCATGTTAGAAAGTCTTAAAAAATGTTTGCAACTCCAACTTATGTTGTATCAAAATATGAGATCTTAGACAATATGGAGACTTCACCCCTGAGCAGTAGCACATTGTGTAAATTTGAACATTCCAAATTAAAGTCCACTAAAGAATTAACTATTAACTAAGAAAGTCTTGATGTGAAGAACATGAAATTTTTTTAGTGAAGGAAATTGCCTAAATGGCAAATTTAGAATTCAATCCTAGAAACATGTAGAGCTGTCAAGATGCCCACAATTTCTGAGGAAGGAATCTCAGCAGATACCCTCTTTATTTTTGCAAACACAAGGCATTTAGGTACCTGTTGTTCATGGGGAAGGATGACTGATCAGATCAACTCCTGGCTTGCCAATGGCCATCCTTCCCCAAATTCCCTTGTGTTTGGGCACTGAATTTCAACTCTATGCCATTTTGAGGTTTTGCATAATTAGAACCTCTCTCACAGATGGAAGTCAGGTGGCAGGAAAGGATGTTGCAGGCCTACAAGAGAGAACTTACCATTAGGGAAGAAAGAAACCATGATGTCCTGGATGCCATCTCAGGTGTTAGATTTTGTTCTGGGACAGTGTGTAGCAGAGGCTGGAATCTGTCTCCTCCTTTACCCCTTCCAACTACCTTGGCAAGGCAGTTGTTCCTTAGGACTGAAAACACTGGCTGCAGAGGTGATTGTAACTTGAAAAACTGCTTCTTTGGGAACTCAAAAGACATGCAATATTAATAATTAAATCAAAATTCTTGGGACCAAAAGAGCATGAAAGAAAAAGATTTCCTGAGCCATTCATTATAGCTGTTAAAAAGAAAACACTAGTGCTGGGACATGTTCTCTAAGCTACTACCAGCAAGGTTAAAGAGCAGTTGGAAGAATGTCCACCAGATTTTAAAAGCTAGAGTATTTTATAATGAAAATTTGGGGGAAAGAAAGCATAAAAGCTTACACTGAAACTGCCTTGGCAATAGGCAAGAGGGCAAGACAATGCAAAGCAGAAGTTTGGGGCTAGGAGGCGGATAATGCTTGAGAAGATGTACTTGTTGTTCTTGGACTGTTTGGGCTGTAAGCAGAATGTGACCGTGCCTTAACTGCAGACCTCAAGGGTTTCAGCATTTGTTCAGGAATATGAAATCGTTTTAGGGTTTCGTTTGTTTGTTTTGTTTCTATCTCAGAGTTTTTCTTACATCATGTACTGTCTCTGCTAGATATATGAACTCTTTTCATAGCACTCTTTTGGACTGTGTAGAACCTGTTTGCAACGCTGTTGCAATGGAGTCTGAACACTAGACTCCCCTGTGCACTGGCAGATTTACCACTTCACTTTCCAAAGGCATTTGCAAGCAGAATGGCCTTTTTGGCCAGAAAAAAACCAAACCAAATCAAACCAAACCACTGAGTTACATGAAAAGAACTGTCCAGTGGTAGCTGAGGCCTCTACAAAAAAACAACTTTACATCGGATGTGGGAAGCTTGAAATGGTTTTAATTTGGAGGAATAAGATATTTATCTCTCTAAAATTGCTTACACTGATTTTAGCAGCTTTGCCAAATCAGTGGGACTGTCTTCACTTAGAAAAGATTTAAAGGTGACTGATATTTCTGGCAATGTCTGGAAATTTTCATTTGGTTATATGTTGGTACTTTTGAGGATGTATTTGGGAAGATTTTTCATTTTGACATGATTCATAATGAGAAACCACAAAGTTTCTACAATCTTTTTTTAAAATCAAGAAACTAAGGGCCAAGGATTTAGCTCAGTGGTGCTGGGCCTGCCTGGCAAGTACAAGTTCTTGAGTTCAATCCCTGGGACCAAAAAATAAAATCAAGAAGCCAAAAGTATCATTTGATATGCAAACAGAAGTATCCAAATCAGAGTCTCTATTTTTTTGTTTTTTATTTTTTTCCCCTTTTACTGAAGATTGAATTTGGGATGCTCTACTACTGCGCTACATGCCCATCTTTTAAAATATTTTTTTATTTTGAGACAGCATCTAAGTGCGATCCTCCTACTTCAGCCTCCTAAGCAGCTGTGATTACAAGTGTGTGCTACCATGCCCAGCTCAAATCAGATTCTTATGATATCATGCTCCAGAGAAATGTAGACAAGTTTCTAGCTCTTTTTTGAGTATCCACCGTTCACATCATTTGTCCTAGAGATGTGTTTCACACTGGTGACAGCCCCTTGTCTTCCGATTAAACAAAAGGAAACTATTACTTCAGAAGCAAGGAGCCAAATAACCCACTTTTCTGGTCTTGTTGTGGATAGGACATCTTATATTTGTGCAACGCTTTGGACATTATGGTAATATATATGCCATGGTGCCAGATCTGTTATTTCATGACGAGGAAACATTTTAAGGGCTATCGAGTAGTCCTGTATTTTATCCAATGCAGCCTCTTGCACCATGTGCATTCTGGGAAGGTGGACTTTGGAGACAGCATGTCTGTTCCATTCTGTGCTTTTGCAAAGGATAAATCACCTAACTTCACTGAGCTCTCAGTCTCATACTTCTGAGGAAGCGAATCATAACTTCTTCATGGAACTGTTGCAACGTTTAAATTAAACAATGCACATGAAACAATTGCCTGAAGCACCTAAGTCAGTACAAGAGAACTAACTGAATTATGGAGAATAGGAGCAGTTGTCTGGTTGTCATTTTACTATAGGTTTACCTCGTAAGGGTTTAGCAAACCAGCGCCACATAACTGGAGTCATCAGTTCAATTTATGTTTTGTCAAGTAGTACGGAATAAATGAAAGAAAGGGAAATGGAAAAAGTACACAAATGGAAGATAGATGTGAGCAAATTAAAATAAGAGGCATCCTTAGAGAAGAAAGGACAAGCATGAGAAAGGAAATTAGAAGAACCAGAGATTTAAAAATGAGAAGCGTGGTCTGGCCGGCCAAATCTAGAAAAGACCCAGACGCAGCCTACCTTGGAGGTAGCCCCGGGGCCCCAGGACTGGGCGGGGCCTCGGGCAGGCACGCCCCTCCGGAAGGCTTCCTGGAGGCGGGACTTCCTCTCCGTCCGGAAGCATTGATCCTCGGGTGACACTGGGCTGAGCGAGCGGAACGTCCTCCAACCCGAGGTGAGACCGGCTTTATTCCGTCCCTCCCTCACCGCCCTCCGGCGGGATCGGCGGGCGCGGGGGTGCGGGGCGGCGTCTCTCCGCCGGGCGGGTGCGGGGGGCGCAGGGTATGCGGGCTGGGCAGAGGCCCCGCCCTCTGTGCCTCGAGTGCCCGGGGCCGCGCTCGTGACGCGGGAGACAGCCTGGGCGTTCCAGCAGCGGTTTCACCGACGCGATTTTACTTAATCCCTGAGGCAGTTTATTTAGTAATTGCCTAGTTTGCATTGTACCGACCGGAGGAAGCTCAGAGAGACCTGGCAGATGCTCGGGTTCAGAAAGTCACGGTGTAGGTGATGGGACAGGGCCCAGGTCCCGTGCTGTCCCCAGTCGGGGGGAGATGACAGAGAGAGTGGCTTGGCTCCCACCATGGGAAGGCTGGCCAGGACAGAAACATTTGGAAACGTTAAAGGATTTATAGCTTCAGGATTTATAGCTTTGGAAAAATGCAGTATCTTAAGATATGGTCCTTATTATACCAGAGTTCTTGAGACCAAAACAATCTCTGAAATCAGAGGATTTACTAAGCATTTACAGATGCTAAACATAAAAAGAACCAGGACCCGGGGACAAGTTTTCCAAAACTGCCAGCAGCAAGGCTAGGTAACATGTGGACAAAAGTACCTGGGACCTAAAGCTGAAAGAATTTTTAGGTTTCAATATAAACAGTCTTTTTGTTGATTTCACACCCTCACTTCGAAACTGCTACTAATGAACTTCCTTGACCTCTCTCTGGCCCTTGTGATTCATCTTAGGGCATCACATAATTTCTATTATTAGCACCCTTCCTCAAGAAATGTGTTCAAAACTGGTTGAGAACATACAGCATGACCACAGATGGCTAAAATGTAGGAAGACACAGTTCTAAGAGTGATGTACAAGTTTTATGGGTTCTTCCAGGTTAAAGCTCCAGCAACGTCATTCAGACTCATTTGCCTGTGCAAATGAATTACCTATTTATATCTGTGGCCCTTAGCTCTTCTCTGAACTCAAGACCCATCTACATTCTGCTTCCTAATTGGCATTGCCTTTTGTTTTTACACAGTGCTCCCATCCAGTAATGAAAGTTTTGATCTTCCTATCTCCTACCCAAATATGAAACGACTTCATTTGCTTCCTTTTTCAGTAGATGCCATTATTCATTCAGTTGCCAGTGCAGAAATGTGGGCATCATTCATCCTTCCTCACCCTCATATCTATGTGCACCCTGTTTCCAAGTCCTCCTAGTTTTAGCCTCCAAAAAAGATACCTCAACTGTCACAGTATCTCTACCTACAAAACCCCCTTTCCAGTTTTAAGTCAACCTTTGGGTGCCCTCTGGAGTATTGCATTCTGAATGTAAATCTCCTAAACTGTCTGCCCACACCCATTCTTTACCCTTCCCTCCACCTTCCACTCCATTATGTTCAGTTAAGGCCTTGTAAAGGGTGATTCTTATTGTCTCCCCCAGCTGTGCCCTCTCTATTTCCACTGATCTCTGAATCATCATGCTTGGGTCTTTTAGGTACCAAGAGCCCTACAGTTGAGAATTCACTTTTCCTTCATGTTTTGGTTCAATCATGACCTCAGGGAAACCTTACCTGATACCTGAGTCCAGTCAAAGCTCCCGGGCTACATCCTCACTGCACTGCTCCTATGTAAACTTTTAACATTTATGATTTTTCATGTAGTCTGTGATTTTTTTTTTCTCTTATCATCTGCCTCCTCACCAGAAAGTAAGTGTGAATGGGACCTGATTTTCCTCACCATGGTGCTGTGTATAGCGTATAAGTACTCAGCAACTCTCTGTTGAATAATTAAACAGTCTCTGGTTGGAGAATCCCAAAAGAGGTGGTAACTTTTGAAATAGGCCTTGAAGAATTTCTGGGAGTGATACAGTGCTATCAGCAGGTGGGATGTGAATGGCTCGAGCAGAATATCTGAGGACAAGGTACACACAGCCCAAGAACTTCAAGTTCTGATAAGAGGAAGAGTGGAATAGGAACATGAATGGAGAAAGGTTGGGAAACCATTCTTAAAGAGGTGGAAATTGCTACTTCTGTAGCTCAAAAAGTGGCTTCCTTTTAAAAATTACTTAAATGCTTGCATAAGGAAGAGCAACCAGCAGAAATTTACGGTGTCTTTTGCCTTCCCCTGCTCTTCTGTCCCCTTTCCTATAATGTGAACAACACCATAGAGATTTCTGGACAGTCTTCAAGATAAACACTGTCAGTTATTCTCAGTTGAAAAGGAGACGACATGAGGGTTGCATTGTGAAGAATGTCACATTTGTGGATGTAACAGTTGAAATGTTTCTGCATGCTAGGTACAAATTTAGAGTGTGGTCAGACCAGTAGTGAGTCATCAGAAGTGAGTGGAAAGCTGGACAGGTCTGAATACAAAACTAAGTTGTTTTTTTCCCCTCTCTGAAATTCAGGGAAGTTCTCAGAATGTTGTAGTAGAAAGAGCAATGGACCTTAAGTCAGAATAGACTTCAAAAATCTGTTATTTCTCCATATCACATTGGTCAAATTATTTTTCATGCTTGAGCCTTAAAGTCTTCATCTTTAAAGCCTTACTTTAAAAAGGCCCATATGTGGTGCATCTAGCTGCCTGGCACTCAGTCAGTACTTGAGCCTTTTGCTCCTTTCCTTCACAGCTTCTCTTGCAGTAGTCCCAGTGGCTTTTCTCTTATTTTCACTTTATTTGCCACCCAACCATGTACGGCAACTGTCTTGTAAATGTTTCTTGTCCTTTTTTCCACATTCTCCAAACCAGCATTTTTGTTTGTTTTTTATGTGATGTGGGATGAGAACAAAATATTCGCAGAATATTTTTTACTATGAGAACAAAAATATTTGCAGAATATTTTTTACTATGATACAAGTGTTACATTTTATTTTGATACAAGTGATGTATTAGGTTAAGTGATTTTTTTACTGCATCTATGAATAAATCCTGGGAAAAAAAGATCAAACACTAAAATGGGAGAGGGTGAATCCTGAAATAAAAAGTCTATTGCTAATTGAGATGTTTTTGTGAATTAAGTACTGTATAATTAAGACTCTCAGAGATTTTAACTGCCTTGCGCTTGTGTATGTTAAATATATTCAGAAGATGCCTGATCCTTGGCAAGAATGCATGGATTACGCAGTTACGCTAGCAGGACAAGCTGGAGAGGTAAGAACCAAAATGTTTCCAACTAGGATGTGATGAGTATAGAGTGTGCGGTTAAGTGAACACATATTTTGATTAATCTACATTTGTTTTCACTTCAGCAGACATTTTAACTAGAGTGAATATTTCAATTTTATATCACTAAAGATTTTATGGTCATAGTTGTGAATCCAAAATAGGGTATAAGATTACGTGATTTTTGTATCTAGAAGGTCATAACTGTTAAAGACTTATTTTATAACACATTTTGTAAGAAGTTTTTGAGACTAGCATTTAAGACAGATTGAATGTTTTAAACTGTTTGTATATTTTATCTTTTTGTTTGCTGTAAAATTACTTATACCGTTTCTATTTGCTTACCAAAAAAAATCATCTTAGGTGATCTGTGAAGCTCTAAAAAAAGAAATGAATGTTATGATTAAAAGTTCTCCAGCTGATTTGGTAACTGCTACTGACCAAAAAGTTGAAAAAATGCTTATCTCTGCCATAAAGGAGAAGTATCCATCCCACAGGTATTTCTTACATCAATTTTTTTTTCTTTTTCTTTTTTTTGGGGGGGCTACCGGGAATCGAATTTGGGTCCTTGCACTTGCGAGGCAGGTGGCACAACCACTGAGCTAAATCCCCGGCCCTCTTACATCAATTTCAAATGGTAAAATTAAGCCTATGTTGGGCTAAAATCTTGATTCCAGATACAGAACTTTACTTTAGTTAACTTAAGCTGAGAGGAAATTTGTTTTGAGGTTGTCGGATAGCTTAGGCCCCTTCAAGGGAAGAAGTCATACCTAGAGGTTACACAGGAGCCATTGCTTAGGATGGCTCTGGTGGCCTTGCTCTTGACTGATGGTTTTAAATACTTTCTAACCAACCTATATCTTTATTTCAAATCCTGGGAAGGAACATGTTGCTGAGCTCAGTGGTTTGCCTGTGCTCACAGTGCCAGGGATCAGGGAAGAGGAAATGTTTGGATTCCTCCATCATAAGAAGAATATTCGGATGCTGGCAAGCAAACACCTGCCACAGGCATTATTTAAAAGTTTAGTTATATTCACTGTGTTGTGGGCTTATGTGGCAGAGTAGAAGTAGTTTTAAGGAGTTGGGAAGAAAATACTAAAATTAGGGCTCTCTCACGAGCATAGACATACTGCCATCATTTTGAAGTTCTAGCATTGCCATTCTACTTTTTCCTAGTCATGCCACTGCCCATTCCTGGTCTTTTAGCCATTGAGAAGAAAAAGCTGTGGCTAAATATACTTCTTCCCAATAAGAAGGTCTATAGCTAAGAGAAAAAGATTAGAAAAGATCATCCAGTTCAGTGTTGAATAATGGAAAATAAACAAAGTAGAAAATTAAAACCAGTGAACTCAGACAACATTGTTGAGATTTATGTAAAATTCATAGCATGTTTTAGGAAGATATCTACACAGTAATTTTGGTGAGTGATTTGCTTTCTCATTTATTTATTTGGTGTTCTCTGTATTAGTTATATTTTACTGCAAAGCAAATTACCCTAAAAATCTAGAGCTCCAGACTACAAACCTTTATTTTCTCATGGTTTCACTGGAGGTAGAAATATGAAAGTAATTCAGCTGCATGGTTGTGGCCAGCCTCTCTCCTAGGAGTTGCAGTCAGACTGTCAGTCACGGCTGCAGTCATCTCAAGGCTTGACTAGGGCTGAAGGAATCCGTTCACTTTTGTGATTGTTGACAACTTCATTTCCTTGTGGGTTGCCTGCTGGCAGCTTCCTGCAGCTCCTCACAGCATGGGAGCGGTCTTCTCTTGGGCCAGGGAAGGAGAAAGAGAACAAGATGGAAACCATGGGGCATTTTTTGTGAACTAGTTTCCACAACTACACACTGTCACTTCCACTTCCTGTTGTTGGTTAGAAATGAGTCACTATGTCCAGCACACACTCAAAACAAGGGGTGTTAGGCTCTGTATTTTGCAAAGGAGTGTCCAAAGAGCTTGTGGACTTACTGCATTTCCTTAATGACTTCTCATCTGTGGTAAATGTTCTTTTCAGGTGCACATGTGTGTACATTCACACGTGCCATTAGTTGCCCTGGTATTGTAACTTCATATGCCTTTGCTCTGTGAGAAATAAACCTTTGTCACTTTTCTCGGTTTCTACAAGAAGGAAAAAGGAGAAAAATAGTGTACTTACTGGTTATGTTTTATAGTAGATTCTATAGCTAAGGAAATGTTATGGTTTGAAGTGGTTGAAAGCAATGTAGAGATTAATTTGTCTTTCTTGCTTTTAGTTTCATCGGTGAGGAATCTGTGGCAGCTGGGGAAAAAAGTGTCTTAACTGACAACCCCACATGGATCATTGACCCAATTGATGGGACAACTAACTTTGTACATAGGTATGTTTTTGAAGTTTTAATATAATTACTGTTTACTAACTGAATAGACCTTTAGAGGACTCTGCCTGGGAACATTTACACTTAAGGGAATTGCATAATTTATGTTTCTTTAAGTCTCAGAAAATGCATATAAAATGTTAATAGTAGAGCAAAACGCATTATGCTGAAGACCTTATGTCACATGAGGAGGTGAAGGAAGAGTAATGTTTTGAGCATGTCCTGTGTTGTAAAGTGCGCCATTCTTTTTCTTGCTACAGTAGAAAAATGTAAGGAAGCAAAATGGATGCTTTGAGATGAATAGGAACCTGATGAGATCACTAGAGGAGTGTTGTCTATATAAAATGAATTTCATCTGGGAGATAAAAGTGTTAAAGAGTGCTTAGGTTTTAGAATCAACAGTCTTGGATTTGAATATTGGTGTTTCTTTATTGGCTTTGTGACCCTGGGCAAATTAGTGAGTCTTTGAAACCTCAGTTTTTAGAATGTATATGAAATGGCTATAATAGAGGTGCCTCATAATTATTTATTGTTGGGACTCCCCAAGTAGCACATTTCTATAAGAAGTAGTGCCTTAATGTAGTGCCTGGCACAGAGAAAATATAACTCAGTTTATTATCACTAGAAGAAAGCCTGATGAAATTGCCAGTGAGAGTTAAAGTTTGTACCTAGTTTGATGGGATTGAATACAGATGTTATATTTGAACTTGAGATGTAACTGTGTATATCTATGCTGCATATGGAATCATTAAAGTTATAAAGCTAAGGTCTAGAATCTGTATATGGTAGTATGTTTTATCTTTTAAATGTGGGAAGTAGCTCAGGATATATTGTAATATTAAAAGTTAAGACAGTATTGCAGTGCACGTACTGTTTTGTTAAATTAAAAATTGAAATATTAAATGTTTAAGAGTTTTTCTTTTAAATAGTTAATGTTGAACTTAGTTACTTTCTTCAGACTAATGTCCTTGAGTCAGAAATTAAAACTGTTCAAACTGTCAAGCAGCCATAGAAATCACGGTGGCTGCCCATTTCCTTTAAAACTTGTGAAGCACCAAGTATTTTTGTTTTTTGGTTTTTTTTTTTGGTTCCAGGATCGAACTCGGGACCTTGTGCTCATGAGGCAGGCGGTGGCACCACTGAGCTAAATCCCCAGCCCTGTGAAGCACCAAGTTTGGTGTTGGAGTGGAGACAAGCAACAGTTTTTTCTGTTCCTAGGTTTACCACAGGACCAAGTCATGAGGAAATAAACAGAAAGGAGTACTTTCTTTTTAAGAATCCATGATCAGTTTAAAACATTTTTTCAGTTTATTTGATTTATTTTTTGTTTGTTTTGTTGTTTTGCAGTACTGGAGATGAACCCAGGCCTTTTGCTCTGATCTATATCCCCACTTCTTTTTTACTTTTTACTTTGAGACAGTGTCTCCCTAAGTCATTAAGGTACCCAGGCCAAGCTTGAACTTGTGATCTTCCTGCCTCAATCTCCTAGAGTGCACCACCACAGCTAGCTCAATTTACTTTTGTTTAAACAGTTTTTTTACGTAATTACTATATTCATAACACTTGGCATTCAGCAGATATAAAAGAACATGCAGTATAAAATGGAAGTGGCCATTGTCAATCAGTTTCCTGAGAATCCTTTCAGACATGTTTCATTGCTATAGAAGCATCCTGCACATAAGAATGTATTTGTAGTATATATATATACTACTTCCTCCTTCCCTTCCATTTACACATGCTATAAACACTGCTGCGTTTTACTTTGTTGGGGGTGGAGGGGTGAGACTGTATATGAAAATTTTGGGAAGCACTTATGAAAAGATGAATTTTGTTGAAATTAAGTTCTGTCTTGGTAAATTTGTGGGTTTTGTCTCTTTTTTAAAGATTTCCTTTTGTAGCTGTTTCGATTGGCTTTGTTGTAAATAAAAAGGTATGTTGTTTTAAATGTATGATTCATAAAGTGCCTTGCTTTCATTTTCTGAGAAAGAGTAAATGTGTTTGTAATAGGTTTAGATTGGTCTGTATATTCAAATTCATATACATTATTTTGAATCCAATGTTTTTTGAGAAGCAGGAGTTGTAAGGAGAAAATACAAGAAATGAAATACAACTCAGTATCTAATCACTACTATTTATGTGATAGAGTCAGCTATGATAGGAATTGATGTGATCTAAAATACATCTTGAAAGAGGTAGATTTGAGCTAAGAATGCTTTAATTGTTTTTTGTTTTTGTTTTTGTTTTTTGGTACCAGGGATCCAACTCAGGACCTTGTGCTTGCGAGGCAGGTGCAGCAACCACTGAGCTAAATCTCCAGCCCAAGAATACTTTAATTATGTCAGTGAAAAAAGACATTCAAAGAGCACAAAGTGGCAGGAACCAAAGTATGGTTGGAAAATGCAGAGTATCTTTAGGAACCTAAACATAATTGAATACTTACATCTAAAGCACAGTAGGGTAAAATCTACCTATTGCATTTCCTTGCTGTTTGGCTGTTTGGCTAGCAAAACAGTGAGGGTTGTTTAACTAATGTCTTACACTCCTGTCTTCAAGGAGCTTGTGATGTCTTTGACCAGCATGTAAGCAGAACAATTAAGAAATATCTGAAAGGACAAAATTAGTACAAATGAAGACTTCACCACATCACTGTATTAATCAGTGAGCACATCCAAAAGGAGTTAAGTGAGCATTAGCATCTAATCAACCTGGGCTATATCCTGTGCTTTCCATCAGTCTCATAGATGAGTGCAAAGTCAGTTGTGTGAACAAGTAAACATAGCATGTGGTAGAACCATGAAAAAAATACTGTGGAATACATAAGAGGGTATAAACAATTCTGCCAGTAGTAAGTTGGGAAAATCTTCATAGTAGAAGAAGTTATATGAGTTGGCACTTAGAAAATTAGGGATTTGCCCAATAAACAAAAGGAAAGCATTTTAATAAGTAAGAACAGTTGGGAGAAGTTGAAGAAGTAATTTTGATTTTGATCACTTTCTTGATCATCTGCAAGACTAGGGTCCAAAGCATAGGTTCTTAGCTGTGATGATGGGATAGATGGGAGCCAGAATTATTCGTGGTTGTTGAATTTGGAGACTGGAAAGGAATAACCTGTAAGAATATAGAAAGAAAAAGGGAACTGAAGAAGGGGAAAAATCCCAAGATAGGCAACTTTTAAGCACTAGGCAGAGAAGAAGTTTCAAAAATAGTGATACTGAGATGGACTTGTGAGTGAAGTACAACAAAGAGAGGACAACCAGGAACATGGATATATATTAAATGAAGTATGTAGTCAGTAAGATTTAATTGATGTTCTTTGCCTTAGAGAGTCAGAAGAATGATCAGAGCAGAATCCAAATTCAACATAACAGATTAGGAGATAGAAAATGTAGATTACTCTTTGACAGTGAAGAGGAAAAGGGTTTGACAGTGTCTGTGTGCTGCAATAACAATAGCTGAGACTGGGTAATTTGTAATGAACAAGAAATGTGTTCCTCACAGTTCCGGACACTGGAAAATTTAAAGTGAAGGCACCAGTAGGTTTGGCCTAGTGAGCCCATTATCTTCCAAGATGGCTTCTTATGTGCTGCATTCTCCAAAGGAGAGAAAAGCTGAAAGAGCACGATTCTGAAAACCCTAAAGGCAATAAACCTGTCCGTCACCTCCAAAAGACCCCACCTCCCAATGCCAATACATTGTCAGTTAAATTTCAACATGTGTTGGAAGGGAAAGGCTTTCGAACCATACCAGTAAGAGAGGGAGAAACTTGGTGAGAAGGTTCCAGAAGAGAAATCTAAGAGAAGAGGAATCTGTTGAAGAGGTTTTTCAGGGAATGGGTTGAGAGTAGGAATCTTAACAGTCTGTCTCCATGTGAAGTTAGGGTACAGAGGGTGCTGTAAGTCTAGACATGGGTGGGAGGAAAGTTAAGGATTGTAGTCTGATGAACCCTCTCTCTGTTTAGGCTGGAAATAAACATTTATGTATCCCACAGTTTAGCCTTTGAATACGCTATTGGTCAGTATACTATATTTTCTTGTGCTTTGTTAGAAAAAAATGTTGATTTAATGAAGAACAATACTCAGGTCTGGTAAAGGAAACTTGTTTTTTCTCTGCAGATGGAATTTGGAGTTGTGTACAGTTGCCTGGAAGATAAGATGTACACTGGCAGGAAAGGAAAGGGTGCCTTTTGTAATGGCCAAAAATTACAAGTTTCAAAGCAAGAAGGTAGGTCTGTCCTCCAAGTTTTGGTGGAATTGGTATTGTGGACTCATATTTTATAGCTTCTTATTGTTAACATATGGCATTCTCCACATATCAACCCATTCATAAATTGTGCTTATTTTCTTTCCACTTTGGTATTTTGACTTCAGTTTTGAGTGTGGTAGTGGAAGTAGGGAAGAGAAATGAAACTGAGCAAATGCATTTCTGGCTCAACAGTATACTAGGTGATGGAGCTAGGAAGATGAGTAAGACTGGCTTCTTACCTTCATGAAATCCATGGTTTATTTTAGCTATAGCATCTCAAATTTTTGATAGAATTCCTCTGATCTGGTGCCATATTAGACCAACTCTTAGACAATAAATTAAAATTCAAGTGTGTTAAGAAAAGAATAGAATCATTAAAAATGATAGATACACAGTCATCTCTCCGAATCCAGAGAGGATTGGTTCCAAGACCCCCTGCTGATACCAAAACCCATGTATGTTCAAGTACCTTACATAAAATAATATCATATTTGGATATAACCTGCCCACATCCCATATAGTACTCTAAAATACCTCTAGATTATTTGTAATCCTTAATACAATATACATGCCATGTAAGTAGTTGTCAGACCGTATTGCTTAGGAAATAATGGCAAGGAAAAAAGACTATACTCGTTCAGTACAGATACAGTTATGGGGAGGAACACTTTCAATTTGAGATTGGATGAGTCTGTGGATGTAGAACATTCAGATTCAAAAACTGATCACTTTTTTGTGAGCTAGATAATTGGCATCTAATGTGGGGCAGCTGTTGAGGTTTTGTTACCTTTCTTTCATAAACCATCCAACATTTTCCATAGTTTATACTTTCAGATATTTTTAAGTATAGCAAGAATTTAAAAATACTTGCAGTCCGAGGTCAGAATTCTTCTAGCCTTTTATAATTTTTCTCCTCACCTAATTTGAGAGCAGACTTTTAGTTTTTATTTTTACTGAGCTCTAAGATCCCACAAATTGGACAGTACATCCTATTTTGAGATAATAACGTGAAAAAAAAGTATATCTTTGAACTGAAGGAATGCGGTAGCTTTTCATAGAAACAGCTCTTTTCCTTTGTCTAATTATTTTTCACTTTTTTTGTTTATTTTGTGGTGCTAGGAATTGAACACAGGGCCTCATGTGTGCTAGGCAGGTGCCCTGTCACAGAGCTACAGCCCCAACCCTTAGTTATTTTTCACTTAATTATGTTGTGTATTACAACAGTTATAAACACACTGGGAACAACGAGCTGGTAAGTGTGCATCTTACCTGGTGGAAGGAGATGAAGAGTAGAGGGTGTTGAATTGTGGGAGATTCAGCCTTGACAATTCTGAAGGGGAATGGAAAGTATGGGATAATCTGTCACCTTAGTAAAATGAAGGTCAGATAAGAAAGATACCACTTTCACTTTTATTTAAAATTTGTACATAAATTTCTTATAGAGCTTAACTTCTAATTTCTACTTTTAGTATTTTTGAGACTTACTTGTTTCTCACTAAAGGTATGCACACAGGCAAACTGGTTATATTCTGCACATTTTGAGTAATGGTCTTAGACATAACTTTTTGATAATGAAATTATTACCTAAGGATAATAATATTTTAAGGTTTAGAAAAAAATTGATAAAATTAGAAAGAGGGATAAAAATGTTCTATTCTGAATTATATGTATCAGATTTTTTTCTAGAATTCCGATTAAAATCTAGTGTCTACTTAAAACATTTCTTTTCCAGATATTACCAAGTCACTCTTGGTGACTGAGTTGGGATCTTCCAGAACACCAGAGACTGTAAGAGTCATTCTTTCTAATATGGAAAAGCTTTTTGCTATTCCCATTCATGGGTAAGCTTTTTTCTTTTCCCACCTAAAGTTGCAGATAATTTATCTTTTTGAAGAAGTGAATCTTTTTCTACAAATTAAATTTTTATTAACAGACATAGGATCTGTTAGTACCATAGTACTAATTTTGTGATGTATTTTTAATTTGAAAATTTAAAAATCCAAACAACAAATTTGTCAAAATAAAAATAGTACAAAGAATAATAATATACTTTTTGTGTATGTGTGTGTTGGAGATTGAACCAGGACCTTTCCTACATTCTCAGACACTTTTTTTTAGATACAGGTACTCAGTAGCCCAGGTTGGGCTTGAACTTGAATAATCTTCCTGGTTTAGCCTCCCAAAGTGCTAGGATAATAGTATACTTTTTAATCCAGACTTATCTGTTAACATTTTACCTTAATTTTATCATTGTATGAGTCTGTGTGTGTGTGTTTCCCTGTATCATTTCAGAGTAAATTATATACATCATTGTTTTTCACTTCTGCTCCTTCAGTTTATTTTCTAAAATAGTCATATTCTCTTCCATAGTCCATATACAGTTACTAAATTCATATGTATATTTTTATCTAACTTATCATCTATATCCAGTTTTTGGTCATTTGATCTAATAATACCACTTATGCCATTTTTCTTCTTCTAGTGCAAGATTCAGTTTAGGTTTGGTATTGCATTTAGGAGGGAGTTTTAGGGATGCTGGGGATTGAACCCAGAGCCTCACAATGTGCCGTACCATTGAGCTGTATCCCAGCCCTGGCATTACATTTTCCTGTCATGTCTCAGCATTCTAAGTGTTTCTCTTGTATACAGCATACAGCGTAGTTCTGCTTTATCAGTCAGTTTGAATATTGACTTGTTTTAACACACAAGTTAAGACTAGCGATGTATTGATAGGGTTATTTCATTCAGCCTTAATTCTCTTGTGTCATTTTATATTGTAAGTTGTTGTATATATTGTTTACAGTTACTGTACTTATATGGTAAGCTATTTCTGCTTTGGTTTTGTTGGTTTGTTGTTGTTTTTGTCTGTTTTGTGGTGCTAGGGACTGACTCCAGGGCCTACAGCATGCTGGGCAAGCTCTCTACCAAGTAGCTGCGTTTTGATGCCCTCTGCTTTGTTTTTAAAATTTTATTTATTTATTTTTTTGTATTTTATATTGGTTTTCTTTTGTTGGTTTTTCGAGGCAGGGTTGAACTATGCAGTTTAGGGTGGCTTTGAACTTGCTGTGAGCTCAGGATAGCCTCCAGTTTTTGGCCTATCTGCCTCAGCCTCACAATTGCTAGGATTGTAGGCATGCATCAACACACGTTGGCTGAAATTATTTTTTTGCCATTTGTGAAAGGTTAAATTTTAATCCAGTGGGTTTCTTTTGCATTAAAACTTTCTATACTTCTATAGTCTTTAATACTGTCCTGAGGTAACCATTTACTACCTGTAAGAATTCTAGAAATCTTTGGCTCCTGCTTACTGCCTATATAATGGTAATTTCATTCTTTTTTTTACCCTCTTTTTGGCCCACTTTGAGAGTTATGTTCTCTCCTTGTCAGAACATGCCAGTTTTACACATCCTTTGAACCCATGATCCCACCTTTGATTTTAGTCCTTTACTTGGCTTTATAAAATGCTCATAGTCCATTTCTAAAGGTTTCTGTTACCTTTTAATTGGATGAAGCCCATCCTACAGTGGATTCCTTGGAGAGAGCATGTGTGCACGGTATTCCTTGAAGTTTGGTACATGTATTTCACTGGTTTTCTATGGCCTTGAAACATGAAGGGCAGATAAGCTGGATATGGTAGCCCTAATATAAGAAAACATGGAGTAAACAATTTCTTGAAAATGCTTTCATCTGGCTGGGGATTTAGCTCAGTGGTTCCGCTGTCTGCCTTGCAAGCGCAGGGTCCTGAGTTCAATCCCTGGTACCAAAAAAAAAAGGAAATGCTTTCATCATTGCCTTGCTTTTTGTGTTGTTTTGAGAAATAAGATGCCAGTCTAATTTTCTTTGCTTTTCAGTTATTTTATCTTTTACCTGGGAGCTCTGAGAATTTTTTTTCCTTAATCTTAAATTCTAATACTTTTATAATTTTTAAAAAAATATTGTGCATTGTGGATCAGTTTTGTATTGCAATGTATAGATTCATGCCTTTTTTATTTTTGGAAAGTTCTCTTGAGTTATAGTTTTAAATATTCACTTCTGCAATCTTCAAGTATTTTGGGTCCATTTCTGCTTAGTTTCTTTGTTTTGATCTAACATTTTCTTCCATTTACACAAATATTTTTGGGGGGTAGTTAATCAGATTAAGTTGGTTTTAGTTTTCTTCTGTTTCATTGTTGGTTTTTGTTTTTGTTTTTTGGTACCGGGGATCGAACTCAGGTCCTTGTGCTTGTGAGGCAGGCACTGGAACCACTGAGCTAAATCCCTGGGCCTCATTGTTGGTTTTTATGGGAGACTTTATCAGCAAAAAATCTAGAACATTTTTATGAGTAATGTCTGGTTTGCATGTGTGGGTGTCTGACTTTTTTCTCTTTTTCTATTTTGTCTTTTTTAAAATCATTTTTGTTAGTACATGTTTGCAGTACATAATATTTCCGTTCTTTGTTGGTTCATGTATATAACACATCTTAATTCCTTTTATTCATTCCCCTTTTTCCCTCCCTTTTCCCTCCCTTCATCTCTTGTTCACCATCTTCTGTCTCCCTCCTTCCTATTATCTATCTTTTAATTTGCTCTCTGTTTATTGAGATAAAATAGACAATCTTTTCTGGACAAGAGCTCAAAATGTTAATTGTATTTAGCCCCCTCCACTGACGGGTAGCTCTTTTCCAATATCAAAAGCTGTGTGCCTGGGACTCCAGTGATGGACACCACTCTCTCACAGAAGTTGGTGACTGCTTGCTGCCAACTGGGTGAGCTGGGCTGGGTCCTGGTCGGCCTTGCTCTGTGCCCAGAGCTACCCTTGCAGCTCTTCCTCTCATCACAAACTGATGCTGGGGCCCAGGAAGGACCTGGGTCCTGGACTCTACCTCCTCGTCCTCCCTTTCTTCCCTCCTGCTTTTCCCTTGGTGCCTCCATCCTCTTCCCAGTTTGTGGAGGTTTCAGCCCATGGTTGGCTGGCTCCAGAGTGGGACAGCATGGCACTGAGGCCTGGTGGAGGAGAGCTGCTTTTACAGAATGGTGGACAGGAAGCAGAGAGAGCTCCTTTTTTTTCCAGTGGTGCTGGGGATTGAACCCAGGTCCTCACATGTGCCAGGCAAGTGCTCTACCACTGAGCTACATCCCCAGTCACTTGAGTTGTAAGACTTTTAAGACTGATCAAAGATAATTTTAATAATCCAGCTTTATTTTGTAGATGAGTTAACCGAAGTTCAAAAAGGTGAAGTAGCTGGCTGAGGTCACCTGACCGGGGGCGGGGGGGGGGGGGAGATACTCTACAACTCTAGCTTCCAGATCCTTTCTTTCTCCAATATTTGACTTCTCTTTCAGTAGTCAAGATGTTTAAAGTATAGTTTGAGGATGGTAAAATTCTGACTATGGGCTGTACATCTGTGGTCGGTATCATAAAGAGTAAATTAAAAGAGGGAATCAATGTCATGTAGCTATGGAACCTCCTAGGATGATGTCTTTGAGGCAAGAAGGCCATGACTTAAAAACTCCTGCTCCTGCAGTTTGCTGTTTTGAAGCAAGGACTTTCACCATGGGTAATAAAATGGTTACTGTAGCCATAAAAGAGCAGCAAGTTTACAACTTTCACCTTTTATATTGCCATTGGCTGGAGTAAAATGATTTTTACTGTAGGTTGTTTTCAATAGTTTAACCAGGAAAATGTTACCAAGGATAAGTACTAATTTATTGATTTCTTTTTCTCATCTGTTGCTTTCAGCTGATTCTTCAATTTTTCCTTGTGATTTCAGAATTATATGTGCAAAACAAAATGAGAACAAAGAGAACCTTAATCTGGATAAATGCCTTAAATAAGTAGAAACAGTCTAATAGGTTCCTAAGAAATGTTTATGAGACAAAGTAAATTTGAGGAAGGTCAATGTCCTTTTTTTAATTTTGGAGAATTAGATGAATTGGTATATAATGTTTCTGATATTATGCAGTATTTTCCAACCTGCAACATGCCCTTTTCTTACCTTCTTTTTTAAAATGTCATAGTAAAAGTTAAAAGAAATTTTGTTATTTGTTATACATTAACTATATTATATATTTTATATGCAGCCCAAGCCAATTCCTCTTTTAAAAAAATGAGGACAAGGAAAAGGTGGGCCAAAGGTTGGACACAGGCAAATAGTTTTCATTATTAACAAAAATACTTTTTATTGAGGACCTTTTATATGTGAGGCACTCAGCTCGGTGCTTCACATATATTATTTGAAATCATTACAGTAGTAGCCTATGGTAAATTGGTATCCCCTTGTTGGTAACATAGAAGCTAAAACTGAAAAAGACTTTTCCACGAGTATGAGTTTTAAGTAGCCAAAGAGCAAATTCAAATCTTTATGATGCCAAGATAATACTTTTTACTCTCTACCATACTAGGTCTGTAGGAGGATCGGACTAAGCTAGGATTCAGAACACATAGTGAAGATATAGTCTGCAGCTTTATTACTTGATAATTGAGTAATATTTTTTGGTGATCTTGTGGTAATGTTTTCCATAGAGAAATGTGCTCTTGCTGACTGCCATTCCTCCCCCTTGCCTGAGGGCCTATAATGTTCACTAGAAGTACACAGAAGCATCACTAGCAGCTAATGCTGTTGTTCTTCTAGCCTAGGATTCTTCTACCCCTGACTAAAATACTAAGGAATTACTTGTAAGAGGTCGAGATTTTTCTAGAACATGAGCTATGAACTATCATTATATCCCATGTGAGAAGGAAGGAAATACACCTGTCTTTCTAAACAATAGTAACAAAGCCACTAAAGTTAGATTTTATTTATTGGGGAAACAGTTATCTGAAAATTTATTGTACTTGCTAGTTCTTTCTTAAATATGATGTGTAACAAACACAGGCTAAAAAACTTACTACAAAGACATCACATCTTTCTAATTTTTAAAAAATTGCTTTGGCAGGAAGGATTTTACTTTTTAGCTGCAGAAAAAATACCATGTTAATTACTAATGTGCTATTATTTTTTTAAAAAATGAACTGTGAAACATCTTGGTGAACATAACTCCACTGCCTTATTTCCAGAGGTTTAGTTACAAAAAAAGTTTGAGTAAACACCACTTGAAAGTAACTTCCAGATATTATGACTCCTTTCTCCTGAATAAAAACATTTTTTTTTTTTTTTTTTTGGTACCAGGGATCAAACTCAGGACCTTGTGCTTGCAAGGCAGCAGAGTGGAACCACTGAGCTAAATCCCTGCCCCAGAATAAAAACATTCTTTAACATAACCTCCGTACAATTATAAAAACGTCTAAGCTAATATTGACACTTTATTTGAATTTTGAAAAATATTCTAATCTAAAGCCCAGTCATGTATTGCATTTAATTGTTGTTTTTATTAGTTTCCTTTAACCTAGAACAGTTGGATCTTTCTTTGTCTTTTGTGATCTTGAAGTTTTTGAAGAATGTAAGCCAGTTGTTTTATAAGGCGTCTCTTCAGTTGAGTTTGTTTCATTTTATTTTGATTGTTTGGGTTATGCAGTTTTGATAGGAATGCCACAGAAGCTCCTTCCTTCTCAGCACATCAGATCAAGAGGCACACAGTACCTATTTGTTCCATTATGAGTGATATTAACTTTGGTCACTGCAAACTGTGGACCATTCTAAAGATGCTGCTTTACCCATTGTAATTATTATATGTCCTATTGGGGAGGTACTTTGACATTATATAAATATTAAACTTTCACCCACTAATTTTAGCATTTGTTAATGATTCTTTCCTGACTCCCTTGTTGTTGTAATGGCTACCCACTATTGCACATGCTTATTTTAACTTGGAACATTTCCAAAGAATAGGTGCTATAAGAAGCAAAACTGAAGTAATCTTCCAAGGTAGAGGTAGGTTTATGAAGAACACAGGGAAGCCATTACCCTTTCCAGCACGTGTATGATGCACTGTCAGTATGGAATGACCAATAATAGCATAAGATTTTACCTCTTAGAGACTGCGCACAGTTGTGTGTGTGTGTGTGTGTGTAAAACAGTCTAGGCTATTGTGCCAAGATTTAGACAAGTATGAACATATATAAATACTATTATAGAATTTTAGCATTTTCCATGTTCTTCAGTGGTTCTTTTTCTGAAAATTTGTTGTAATGTTTACCTTATTACATGATTGTTTTGTGGGGATTAGTTTTGTTATTTATATAGTATACCATATTAGATTTTACAAACTTTATTTTAAAATTAGAAACCACTTTTTTTTTTTTTTACATTTATCCTCTTAATTGGTTTAAATTATCGCAGTCAACACTTAAACTGAAGTTAAGGAGGAATATACCTTATTGTAAAGGATTATTTTTTCCAATCTTACTTTTAAATGTTAGAATCCGGAGTGTTGGGACAGCAGCTGTTAACATGTGCCTTGTGGCAGCTGGAGGAGCAGATGCCTATTATGAAATGGGAATTCACTGCTGGGATATGGCAGGAGCTGGCATTATTGTTACTGAAGCTGGTGGAGTACTAATGGATGTAACAGGTAAAATGGGACAAGAAAGCACTTTTTTCTCCACATCGATTAGATTTTCCTCTGTAGGTTATTAAAAGTGATTGATAAATACGATGCTTTAGCCTTTAGGGAAACAAGCTGTATAATTGTCTACAAAATCAGAATGAACATTAGGAGATAGGGCAGGGATATGAGTTAATAGTAACGTGGGACTGATAATGGGAAAAGGTCTGAGTTCCTTCCCAAGTACCAGGAGTTCCTGAGAGACCGTGGAGGACAGCCACTGATTCTGAGGGTTGTGTCAAGAGCTCTCCGAATGGTGACCATGGTGATAGGCGACAGTGGACTTCCTCCACCACCTCTTTCTGCTTTGGTCCTAGAAGGGTTTAAATACTTGTTTGAGCAGATGGTAAAAATGTTAAAGCATAACTGAGTTAAAAGAACTTACCAGTTACCTGGGACAAAGCAACTAGGAAATGGGAAGGAAGAGTGGTATGAAAATGTGTTAAAGTCAGATTTCCTATCTGTAGATTCCAAATAATAAAGAGGTGATAGGAATGCATAGCAGAAGAGACAGAAAGGGAAAAGATGACATTTTTCAGAGTGGTATGAGTTGAGCAAATACACTGGTATTTACTAAAAAACCCAAAGAACTTAGAAACTTAGAAACTTTAGAAACTCAGTTATGTACTGCCAAAGCTTAAGCACTATAGTTATGTGACAGAGTAGATTTTTAAAAAGAGAACTGAGTTTACTAAAATACTATTAGGGTTGACCATAATACGTACTGTACTTGGTTTTTTTCTAAATTATTTTTGTTCAGGATATAACCATTTTCCATGTTCTATTTGATCTTAGGTGGACCATTTGATTTGATGTCACGAAGAATAATTGCTGCAAATAGTAGAGCATTAGCACAAAGGATAGCCAAAGAAATTCAGATAATAGCTTTACAAAGAGATGATGAAGATTAATTTCAACAGCCTCATTATTCACAGTTTTTTCCCAGATTTACTGCAGCACTGTTGGATATGTTTCACATGTATGCTACGATTTAGATTATCTTTGATGTTCTAATTTTAAAATGAAAACTTTTCTATAGGTTGTATGCAAAAATAGGTGTAATGTTTGTTTTGTGGCTTTAAAAAATTTTGTGTTTAAGAGTATACTTTGGGAAAAATATACTGAAGTGTAGTTTGTGAGTTATACATTGAAATAATTAATTAGCAATTTTGTGTTTCTGTGTATGATCCTCTGAACTGTTGAGTTACTATTTGTTTTGGTTTTTTTTTTGGTACTGGGGATTGTACTTGGGACCTTGTGCTTGTGAGGCAGGCAGCGGAACCACTGAGCTAAATCCCTGGCCCGAGTTACTATTTATATACATAAGCACTCAATTAGAAAGTGACCTTTTTTTGGAAAAAATTTTCTCTTTGTTCCAAAGGCTATATTTAAAGTTTGTAAGGATATAATAAGTGCTTTTTAGATTAAGGTTTTATTTTTTAGCAGAAAACAGTGTATCTGCATCACTATATATACGTATAGCACCTAGCAAAATACCTGTCAAATAGGAGGCACCTTGAAAACGAACATTTTAAGAATGAGTATTTTTAACCAACAGTTCCTATTTATGATAAATACATAAAGTAATGAGCTCACTATTCTGTAGTTTTGCTTTTTTTTTTTTTTTATAGTACTAGGGATTGAACATGGGGCCTTTTTACTGAGCTAATCCTTAGCCCCCTTTTTTAAAATTTTGAGATAGGTTCTTGCTAAATTGCCTAGGCTAGCTCAAATTTACCATCTTCCTGCCTCAGCCTCCCAGAGTCTCATTCTTTTTATATTTCCTGTTACTGTACCATTTCATATGACCACACTGCCATACAGTGTTGCTCTCAGTATAGGCATTTCTGCAATTAATATGTTATCCAGTGCACATGTGATGGTTTATATTTAGATTGCCTTTACTCCGTGTAAGAGGAAAAACTTCTCAAAAGCACTACTGTCAGGTTTCTGATATAGTTAGATAAAATAAACATTTTCTAAATTATTGGTTTTTGTTTATTTTTGAGATGAAGTTTCTTTGTGTTTTCCAGACTAAGCTCAAAGTCAAAATCCTCTCCTTAGCCTCCCAAGTAGCTGGAATTAAAGGCATGCACCACCACATCTAACTTTCTAAACTGTTTTGGTTGTGCTGACAAATATAGTGTTGTTAATATTGAACTATTTGATTTCTCCCCCAAACTTTATTTAATTTCATTGCTGCTGTCTTTATATATTCTTTAATTGACTTTAGCCTATCAGATTCAAAAAGAAAATTGCACTGCTTCACACACATTTTTAAAGGATTAATTTATTGTTTAGCCTTGACTGTTGGCATGTGAACAAACTGTTAAGTTTTATTATAGGTGCATGTGAACCTTGTATTTGATAAAATGAAAAGTGCTTAGATAAAGTTCTTAAACTGAAAAGTGCTTATAGAAAGACACAAAGATTTGGGTATCAGTTATGGCAATTGTACTGTTAATCACATGTACTTAAAATATTTCATATTATGTAATTCTAAGGTAGGTTATTTTACAATTTTAAATAAAAGTTTATCATGAATAAAATTTTAAATAAGTATAATTGATATTTATATTATTAAAATATAGTTTAAACTACTTTTAAGAATTTTATGTTGAGTTTCAAATATTTGAAACTTGGAGTTGTGAATATATATTCTTATTGTTTACCTGTAGATTTCACAGCTTTTCTAAGAACTTTAAAAATTTTTCCCCTATAGATAGCTTTTACATTTTCCTTTGAGTGAAACTGGGTATTTTATGGCTCAATCTTCATTATAAACTATATTGAAAAAGGATGATTGACAAGTAAAACTTCCAAGAATGTATTTTTGTTCTGTCCCCTGATGGGCCCTTTTCAGGTTCCTCAGTTTTCCAGGTGTTTGTTTGTTTTTCTTGCATTCTCTCACTTTTGACATCTATACCTATCTGTTGTTCCTTTGATTTGAAAATATATTAAAATACGTAAGGTGCAGGTAAGGCTTTGTTTATAAGATGGCTTATTTAAAGTAGCCTTGGGCCGGGGATTTAACTCAGTGGTTCTGGAGCCTGCCTCACAAGCTTAAGGTCCAGAGTTTGATCCCTGGTACCAGAAAGCAACAACAATAAAGTAGCCTTAAATGCAAGACAACAAAACAAAGTAAAAGAATTAATTAGTAGAAATAAAACTAATTTATAGTCTGTGTGACTAGAAAATTCAAAAGATTCTGCAGACACAACATTAGAATTAGACTGTCATTGAAGATAAGGTTAGTGTAACTGCATTTGTATACCCTAACATTACATAAATTTAATGAATATACCATTTACAGTGGTATAAAAAAATCATCTAACTAGTTACTTAGAAATTATTCTAATGGAAGATTTGGAGCTGCACATGTAGCTCAGTGGTAGAGCATTTGCTTAACATGCATGAGGCCCTGAGTTTGATCCCCGTACTCACACAAGAGACAGACAAAGAGGGAGCTGGATGGAGAGAGAACACACGAGTTCTGCACTGAAAAACTACAAAACATTGCTGAAAAAGATTTAAAATATCTTAAATTTGATTTGTGGTTTAGGAAACTCAGTATTGGTCAGATGTCAATTCTTGCCAGATTGATCTGTAGACTCACCACATTCCCAGTTACACTCCCAATAATGTTGAAGGGAGGGAGGGAGGGAGGGAGGTTGAAAAGCTTTCTGTCATTATAACAAAATACCTGAGATAATTAACTTATAAAAAGAAAAGTTTATTTAGGCTCACAGTTTTGGAGGTTCCAATCTATAATTGGTTGGCCCCATTGCTTTGGGCCTGGGAGGAGACAGCTCATCATAGTGGGTATGTGTGGAAGAGCAAAACTTTCCATCTGGTGGCCAAGAAGGGAAAGAGGAAGGAGGAGGGAACTGGTCCCACAGTCCCCTTTGAGGGCATTCCCCCAGTGGCATAAAGACCTCCCATTAGGCCCTTCTTAAAGGTTCCAGCATGTCCCTCTCCTGCCACCCTGGTGACCAAGTCTTTAGCATTCAAGCTTCTGAGGGATAGTCAACATCCAAAGGATGGGGAGTGAGAGGGTTGGTAACTTACACGGAAATGTAGAGGGCTAACAATAGCTAAAGTCATCTGAAGAGCAGTTAGACTGTTCCTTCAAGACTTGTTATAGAACTCTGAAATGAAAGAAGTGATACTAGCTCAAGGCTAGACATGTTGGCCAATGAAATAGTCCAAAAATAGACTCAAAAATATGCTAGAGTTATCTAGTTTATGGAAGATGCTAGTGCAATGCAATGCAATTGGTCTTTTCAGTAAGTGGTGTGTGTAATCAATTGGATATCCATATTAAGGGAGAAAAATACTGATCCCAGCACACCATGTCAATTCCAAGTATGTCTGAGATTTAAATATAAAAGGGAAAAC
The DNA here is from genome assembly GCF_053883595.1 of Heterocephalus glaber. Lineage (NCBI taxonomy): Eukaryota > Metazoa > Chordata > Mammalia > Rodentia > Bathyergidae > Heterocephalus > Heterocephalus glaber. Next base: position 25,515,545 of record NW_028258344.1, on the reverse strand, counting down.
AGCTTCTAGAAGGTAGCATATCTTCCTAACATTGGTGAAAAAGACTTGGTAACCACATAAATAGTACTAACCCTAAAGAATCTATCATCAAAATAAATTTACTAAGCTGGGCATGGTAATACATGCCAGTCATCCCAGTACTGGGAAGGCTGAGGCCAGATTGCAAGTTTGAAGCCATCCTGAATAGTGACCTATATAGTAAGATGTATCAAAAAACAAAAACTTATTAAGATATTAAGAATGGCAACGCCATATAGGCAAATACATATACACATAATAAATATGTAAAAAATTCCTACATATCAAAGATAATGCAATTGCCAAGTAAGCAAATAATTTCAATATGTACTCTACAGAATAGACATTGAAACAATAAGCAAATGTAAAAGATTCCTTATCCAGCAAATGCAATCCACATAATAATATGTCACACTATATATACCAGAATGGCTAAAGCAAAACAAAAATTCAGCAACAGTGAACAGGCCAGACACCTCTCAGATTGACACCCAGGGTTGGGAAGCACATAAAGTGCCTTGATTTTATGTACACTGTTGGCAGAGTGTACATGGGTATAACTACTTTGGAAGATCTGGAAATAACTAACAAAGGTTAGTTCCATCCAGCATCTCCACTACTTGGTATGTACCTCACAAATGCGTATGTACACCTGCAAAATATGTTCATAGCAGCATTATTTGTAATACCCCTAGCAGAAAGCAGTCTCAAAGTCTACCAACCACAGAATGGATTTAAGAAGGTGTGTAACAGACACAGTGCTAGTACTGCATTGAAAAAAAATAGGTGATAGCAACATACAATGTGTGGATTTCTAGTCTGGCTCAACCTCTACTTTTTCAGTGGTTCTGCCCATTTTGAAGTGATGTCCTGATTTACAGAAGAGAAATCTCTTCTGCCTTTGACTTCCTTGACCTTCTGCAATTCTTCCTTGCTTGTTCTGTTTTTAAAATCACACTTCGAAATTGTCCCCTTTGTCCACTTCTCAGTCTCCTTTGCTAACTTCTCTTCCTCTGATGATAAAATTGTTCCAGATTATGCATCCCGGTCCTCATATCCCTGGCTAGCCAGTCACTTGGGAAACTGATGCATCCCTGACTTTGACCAGCACATCCTTTCTACTGCCTCTCAGATTTTGACCTGCAGCCCATATTTCCTTTCTGAACTCTCACCTTGAATCTCCAGCTCCTTTCTCCAGGATGTGTTTTACCAGATGACATGTCTCAAACCAAACTACTTAGTTTTCTACTCAGAATTTTCAGCTATTCTGTATATATTCCCTCCCCACTTTCTACTTGGAGACTGTTATATTTGATGTTTACCTTTCCGTTGTCTTCCACATCCAAATTGTTGTAGCCAAATTTTGTATAATACAGTCCCACCTAACATTCCCTTTGAATGCTACAGCCAAACTAAAAGACTAGTTTTTCACAGAACTCCTTGGAACCTTTTCAGCTGGTATTGCATCTGCCCAGAAACTGGTATAGTAAAAGATGTTTTTTTAAAAATGAGTCACAATGAGCCCCCACTCTACACAGGCTTTATCTTCTGTCACTACATTTATAGATGGTGTGCTTCTACCCCCAACTAATTCAGGAGGAGAAATCAGATACAAGCAGGAAGAACAAAGTTTGCTAGGAAATTGGGAATATTGAATCTAACAGACTTGTAAATGATTGGAAATAACTTACGGTGCCATGGATTAAAAAAAAAAAATCCTTCTTAGGAGTCATGGCCCTCACGTTGAATTGGGTACAAGCATTCAATCCCTCAAGCCTATTTTTAGAGGAACAGAAATATTCCTTGTTACATTTCTAATTTCTAAGATGTTAAATGTAACATGCTTATGTCCCTTAAGTAGTTTATTCTTTTAAATAGCTCATAAGATATTTTCCTTGGAATAAGTATTGTTATTAATAATTTTCCCACTCATTGAGCACAGTGTACCATGCATTTTGCTAAGCACTTGATATTCGTGATCGTATTTAATTCTCATAATAACCCCCAGGAGAAGTTATTATCCTCATCTTACTGAGGCAGATAGATGTTATTTAATTAGCCCAGCTTTTCTGCACAAAGCAACACAGCTGAGCAGTGAACTCCTATAGAGACACAGTTGGGGTCCACAGTCCTGACCCACAACCCAGCAGCCCTCATCCTGACTGCACATTAGAACCACCAGGGAGATTTAAAAACATGCCATTGATGGGGTGCCTCTGAGTCTCTAGGTCTGGAGTGTCGCAGATCATCTGTACTTTTAGTTTCCTGGGTAATATTATCATGTAGCCAGAATTGAGAAGAACTTTGTTGATCAGAAGCAATCAATTTCTTAGTACCAACTTACCCGTCCACTTGCCCACCTTCACAAACCCCAGAGTTTTATGGCACAGTTTGCTACCTTAAAATGAAAATGTTGTTTTGAGTCAGCCCTTTGTCACCTGGTGAGCTTGCTTGCCAAATTACGTATTAGCCTTTTTTTTTTAGTTCCAAAAATCAACACTAGATGGCAAACAACACACAGGGAATCATTTTATGTAAGCATTTTCACTTTCAAAGCATTTTATTTTCCTTCAAATAACCTCATTGGCCAATATTTAAGTTTAATAATATGGTATTATACACGAGGTGGGGGCTGGGGATGTAGCTCAGTGCTAGTACACTTGCCTAGCAAGTGCAATGCCCTGGGTTCAATACCTAATATTACAAAATATAAAATATTAAAAATAGAACAAGAGAAACTCATCATAAATTGTATTGTGGGTTAACTCACATCCCCTTAAGCAGAGCCACAGATACCCTCTACATGTTTAAAAAAGTTTTTATTAGTATATATTTGCAGTACTTAATATTTACATTTCTTGTGTATGTTACGGTCTGAAGGTTAGTCCTCTCGCTGCTTCAGCTTTTCAAGTGCTTTGCTAATCATAAACAAATAAAATGAAATACCGTATTTTGCTATCATACTTGAGAATTCTTTTCCACTAATACATTGCAAACTCGTTGTTAAATAATTGACCCACTAGTAAAAACAGTTGTAAATATACTGCTTATCTTACTTAGGGAGCGGGTGGCACTTCCAGCAGCACAAAGCAGGGGGCGCTAGGACACCACTCTATGCTCATTTTCCCTGAGAAATTGCTGGGATGGAGATACAGAAGTGGGACATGGGAACAACAATGAAAGAGAAGTATACTATATAATATTGGTATTATACTGAAGAACACCATAGTAACATTGTCATCGATTTAGTCTCAGTGCCGAGGTGCCTACATAGCCTGGACTTCCCAACAGTGGCAGCTTGTCCAGACCCCGCACACTAGACATCCCCTCTTTTTCTGAGTCCTGCTCAGGGCAAACAGGACTGGGTGCACCTGCAGAGCTTGGGTTTTTCCAATCAACAACAGGGCTCTCTGTTCTAAATTTCTTTTACTACCTTAAGTTTTAAACCCTTCCCATTACTTGTCTGAACTTATATACAATGCCAGGTAAAGTCTGAAAGATTTAGAGGTTGGAGTAATTTCTCTAAATACGGAGCTTACTGGCTCCTCCATTCTCTTGGGATCCAGTCTTAATTCCTCAATATGAATTACAAGGCGTTCAAGGTTTGGTCCCCTCTCCCTTGTCTTTCCACCCCTTCACCTCCAGCCTCACATACACAAGGTCGCAGTCAGGCAGATTTTGGTGAGTATCAGCAACATCTTATGAATGTTTCCATCAGGCTGAGATTGTTTTTAGTCTTCGTTGTCGTCGTTGTTAATACTCTCTCACCTTCCATTTTGAACCTCATTTGAGCTCATGAACAACTCACTTCCACATCCATTTCTATACAATCTACATATTTGGTCTGAGCTTACATGTGCCTTCCTCCAAGAAGCCTCTCCTGACTGTTCCCTTAAGGGTTCTGCATTTCTTCATTGATACTACAGTACTTGGCTGGGGCCCTGGGTTCAATCCCCAGCACCAAAAAGAACAAAACCAAAATTTTGGGACTTAGCGCAGTATACTACATAGTTGCTTCTGGACTGTAAATACCATGGGGGCAATCTTGCTCATTCTTGCCTTTCCATTGCCTTGTATAGTGCTTGCCAAATACCAAATCTTCTATAAATACTTGTTGAATTAATGAATTAATGAGGTCTCAATATCTCACGGAACTTCTCTCATGCCCTTTGGTACCTAGGTTTGGAACCAGAAACTTTGTGCATGCCTGCAAATAATAAATTGTTTAGAGCCATCCAAAATTATTCTTTTCCTTGAAAAACAAAGGACCAGCCCCTCTAGTACCTGATTTGTGAAACAATAACACCCTAGAAAACACAGTAAATCTTGTAGATTTACTTCAAATTCAAAGTGAAAAAACATGAGACATAAAAAGTATGACATTTGTCTCTTTTGCTACAAAATTGAAATGAGTGAAACCATGTGTGCGTGCAAAGTTCATGTATATCGAGAACTTCGGATGATTTGGACTCATTAAAAACAGACTTGGGTCTCCCCAGGGAGCAAAGGTGAGGATGAGTTCACTTCCTGCCCTTCCCGCCCCTCTGCCTCCTCCCTCCCTCACAGTTCAAGCCTGGAGGAAGAATAAACTTGATAGATAAGATTAGCCCGATTGCATTCCTCCAAAACCACACTAGAGTTGGCAGATAACCCTCAGTGCTGGTATGCTATCCTGATTATTTACGAAGGGGTTCTTATTTATTTGCTTGATATAAAGATAGGGGGTCAAACAAGGACCATTTTTATTCTATGTCTAGTGAAACTCTCAGAAGTCAGTCTCGTGGAGACCATTACAGTTTGTGCCTTGCTCCCATTTTCACCAAATCTCAATGTAACACAAACCCTGTAAAAGCCTATTTTGAAGGTTATTAGAAGCAACAATCTGCAGACTTTGAAGCTTATGTTGCATCTTTGTAAAAATGTTTCTTGTGTCTCAGGAATTTCTCTTTGTGACTCCAAAATGTCCTCTCTGTTTTTTGTGGGGTTTTTTTTGGTAGGGGGGATTGAACTCAGGTCCCTAACGCTTGTGAGGCAGAGGGCGGAACCACTAAGCTAAATCCCCTGCACTATCCTCTGTGGTTTTGTTGTTGTTGTTGTTTTGTTTTGCTTTTGTTTTTGGCACCAGAGATCAAACTCGGGTCCTTGGGCTTGCACAGCAGGTGATGAAACCACTGAGCTAAATCCCCAGCCCTTCCTCTCTGTTTCTTAACATGGGGAATAACTGTTCTTGTTTTTTTTGTTTTCTTTTCTTTTTGTCTGACAGATGAATGGGAACTTGCTAATATCAAAAACTCCAGGATCTTCTTAGATTTATAAAATTTGAGTGTGTGTGCGTGCGTGCGTGTGTGTGTGTGTGTGTGTGTGTGCACTTGCTTTCTCTTGCTGGAAGTGATAGAAAAGGAGATCATGCATGTGGATTGAAGAACTATTGTACTTATTCATCAGTGAATTACTTTTTATTTTTCTCTCTACAAGCAGCAGTAATTACTGAATTACACTCAAGGCACATGAAGATCAACCTAGAAAACTCACCTGAAGCAGGGATGTGGATTTTTGTTTTTTTGGTACCGGGAAATCGAACTCGGGCCCTTGCGCTTGCACAGCAGGCAGCAAAGCCTCTGAGCTAAATCCCCGGCCCTGATGTGGCTGTTTTGATGGAAGTACTCCTTTTCCTCTTTTGGGTCCTTTCTTGTTTGGTCTCAGACATTTCCACTTTAATCATTGTCCACTGCTTGCAATCCATTACCTGCTAGCTAACACCAATGAAGGCATTTATTTATTTGTACCTGCGATCGAACTCAGGACCTTGCACTTTCGAGGCAGGTGGTAGAACCACTGAGCTAAATCCCCCGCCTGAAGGCATTAATTTATAGGAGCTTTAGAGAGGGATTCCCAGAATTACTGAGAGTGTAGGGGACACCTAGATTGCTATTTTATGTTTCCATAAGGGGCGATTCAGTCTGCCTGTGGAAATCCCTATGAATGGAGTTATGCCAGAGAATATACCACATGGGAATGTCTGCTTTATTTATTTGAAGACTGTTTTCTGTTGTCTGGGAGAATCACATTTTCCTTTTTTTACTTTCTGCAGTCATTCCCATGAGGAAGCTCCGCTAAGACCACAGTTTGGGATTTCTCAGCTAAATGACCCCAGGGAGCCAAGGGATGCACCCTGAAGCTACTTTTTAAAAACATGAAACTAGGATAGAAGCTGTTGGGTATCACCTCATTTTCTGGGCTTTTCCTTTTTGGATATTTACTTGTCACATGGCTCTACCTGTTCTGAAACATAAGTGATGGCTGGACTTCACCCTACAAGAACAGCTTTGTAATGATTGGGTAAGAACTGGGCCATTTTAGTCCAGCTGAGAACCCTAGAGCCTGACAAATCTGGGCAGCATGCTTCAGTGCTCTAGTTCAACACAGTCTTTGTCCAACTGTTACTAAATTTGAGATAAGTACTAACCAGAGACAAGGAAGGTCTCAGTTCATCCAAATTCCAAGTGTCTATTCTCTGTAAGGCTGGGCTGGGCACTGCAGGGATCTGGAGATGGGAACACTCAGTACTCTCCCACCTGATAGCTATAGTTCTTAAGAGTTAGCATCTGTTGAACACCTGGTAGTTAATGTCCATGTTTTAATTTAATCTGAAAAGGATAAGCATTACCCTCTGGGGGAACTAAGTCTAGAGTGGATAGGGAACTTGCCCAGAGCTGTGCACCTAGCTGCAAGAGGCGGGATCCAAAGCAGCTATTTCTTTTTTCCTGATTACTGTGCCATCTCTAGCAGGCAATACTCTGTGTGTGTGTGTGTGTGTGTGTGTGTGTGTGTGTGTGTAGGAGAATAAGACACACAGATCAATAACTATTCCACCAAGAATAAGAAAAGGAAAGTATGTTGAGAGTACAACCCACAGTGTACTGTAAATATTTGGAGGGAAGACTCTCAGGAGAAATCGGAAAGACACTGTGAAACACACTCGAGACCAAGGGCTCTCTTAAATAAGAGGGTTTATTACAGATGGAAGCCAGAAGGAAAGGACTGATCTTGGGATAAGTTTCCACAAACTACCAGGGGCAAATCTAGGTAACAGTTGGAAAAATGTCCACCAGACATGGAGTTAGAAGCATTTTAATAAAATTTGGGAATTGTGGAGGTTTACATCTATTCCCCCAAAGTCTCATGTGTTCAGGGATGGGGCTTTTAGAAGGTGATGATGGGGTCATGAGGGCTCTAACTTTATCAATGGATCAATCCACTGATTAGTCCATACTTGAATGGGCTATTAGAAAAGGGACCCGGGGTGGGGATTTACCTCTCTGGTGCCACTGCCTGCCTTGAAAGTGCAAGGTCCTGAGTTCAATTCCCAGTACAAAAAAAAAAGGAAGAAAGAAGGAAGGAAGGAAAGAAAGAAAGGAAGAGAGGAAGAGAGAAAGAGAGAAAGAAAGAGAAAAGGGAGCCAATTGGAGGAGGCAGGTCACTGGGGACAGGCCTTTGGAGTGCATCGTTTCTGCTCTGTCTCTCTTCCTGCTCTCTGCTTCCAGCCACCAGGAGGAGAACACACTTTCTTCTCTCACACCTCGCCAGGATGGTATTTTTGCCTTGGAACCAGCTAACCTGGGACCAAAATCTCTGAAACTGTGAGGCAAGATAAATTCTCCCTTCTTTAAGTTGTATATATCAGTCATCCCAACAATGAAAAGCTGACTAATGTAGGTATGGAAAGCATAAGTAGTCTACATTGGCTGTAGGTAATTGAGAGTGAGTGAGAAAACAGGAAAGAGGGGAACTTTGGGACTGTCAATTTAAAAAATAGTTTTTACTCCTGATTGATGGGATTAATAGTGCAGGAAGATGACACATAAACAGCGCGTACTGGCCCTGGTGGAGGATCCTCCTCAGAGGATTTTTTTAAGTGTAGGTCTGTCCTCTTAAAATAGGCTTACCAAAAAAAGTTGGTTTGTATAAAATAAAAATAATGACTAAGAACATTCTAGCCACATCAAAAACTGATATCTTGATCTCTCAAAGTAGGATGTTCACTACCAATTGTACTTAAAATCTGACTATGGGGAAAAGAATTAGGGTGCAGCAAAGGGCTACATAAAATCAAGTAGACAACTTAGCTACAGAACTCCTCAGATACAAAAGATTTAGTAAGAAGGTTGCTGGACAAGGGTGATGATAAACAAGCAGACCCAGTCTCTGACCACAGAGCATCCATTTCAGTTGGAGGAGACAGACAGTTGGAAAAACTACCACAATGAAAATCAAAACACCCCCATGAGGCTCAGAGTTACTGTATACTCTGATCCCTGTGATTTTAACAAAGTTTGGATGAGGGATTAGTACTATTGATTTGCAACATTCAGGATCCCCATTGGCTTTTTAAAAGACTTTTGTCCTGAAGTAACCTCTTTTCAATTTCTCCTTTTGCTTTGTTTTACTATATCTGATGTGATAGGAGCCAATGCCGGGAATTTCCCTTTAAAATACAAACGAAGAACATGGGTTGAGAGAGATCCACTGTAAAAGCCATTCCTGCACCTAGTAATTTTTTCTGCCCGTCCCAGCACTGGAAAGTGATCTTGCCTCCTTACCTAGTAATTACCTGGGCAGTGCTGCAACTTGAACAAACATTTATTCCAGCCAGAAGCACTAGAAATGGCAAGATTACTCTTTCAATATTTACTATTCTGCAATTGGCAGCTTAGGCCAGAATACTGCTAATGACTTTCAAATACACACAGAAAGGTTAATAGATGTGAATGATAGCTACCATACTCTTAAGCTACTTGGTAGGTGGTAAATAATGGTACAGGGCATATAATGATTGAGGAAATAACTACTATAAAATAAATAATGATACTGTGTAAATGGACCCCTTCATAGTGGCATTAGATACTACTTACAGCAGGCTCTGCAGCACAAAGGGTAACCACTCCATCCACCCGTCCTTCACCCCCACAGCATGGATGGCCTTTTAAGGAGAATCCGCACAATGGGGAGAAGGTGGCTTTGAGTTCTTCCTGTGTACTGTAGTGGCAAAATTTAGGAGCAATGGCAAATGAGAATCTGTTGATTTTGCATTTTTTAAAGAACAAAAATTTGCTCATTTTTTTCACCTATTTTTTCTTTTTCCTCACCTATTCTTTAAGAAAATGGAGAAGACCTATGCCTCTAAAATACCTCAGTTGAGCCATCCACTAAGGGGATGCTTCCTATTTTCCAGACTATTCATGGAGGGAGTAGAGTACATAGATAAGGACTTTGGAGTCAAATGGTCCTGAGTTCAGTCTTCTGCTCATTTGGCCCAATATTTCTAGAGAACCAAGAGTGGTAGGCTTTGGCTACTGGGGTTATGGTGATGAACAAGCAGAATCCAGTCCCCAGTCATAGAGGATCCATTTGAGGTAGAAGAGACAGGCCATTGAAAAAGCTACCATAATGTAAATCAAAACAGGACCAAGAGTCCAAGATTTACTTCAAAGTCTAACAGCCCATGAGGTTGGGAAGTTGTATGAGGTGCTCTCATCTCTCACTCTCTATTATCATGGCAAGTTTCTTAGCTTCTTGGTTTCCACGTAGAGTTGTTGGGATGATTCAGTTAAGTAATAATTTTGTATCACTAAATGCATAGTACAGCATGCAGGGAGCAGGCAATGAATATTATCTGGTAATATTTCAAGTTTCCCAATGACAGGATTTTGAGTTGTTGTGTTCACTTACTGCTATATCTCTGATACTTACAGCCATGCTAGTCACATGGTGAACCCTCGATAAATATTTGTTGACTGAAAGACTTTAATGATGAAGAAAGTCATCATAGGAAAACTGCACCGATGAAGATAAAAATTAAACTATAAAAAATTCATAGACTGATAGAGCCTCAATTTATTATGCATAACAAAGGGCCCTTGTTATAGTTGGAATCTAAAATGCCCCCCAAAAGGCTCATTGTGTTAAAGGCTTCATTTCCAACTAATGGGCTTTGGGAAGTAATTCGAGGCATAATTTGATGGTATTTTTGGGAGGTTATGAAAACTGTGGAGGTGGGCCTAATTGAAGGGAGTGAGTTATGGAGACAAGTCCTTGGGGACCATATCTTGTCCCTAGCCCCTTCCTCTATGTCTCTCTTGCTCTGTCTCTGCATCCTAGTTACCATGAGATCAGTAGCTGTCCTCTTCCAGTCCCTTCTCCCTTACCACGTGCCTAAAACAATGGAGCCAGCTGACCATGGACTGAAACCTCTGGAACCACATGTCCAAATACTTTTCTCTCTTAAGTTGTTTTTCTTAGGCATTTTGTCACAGCAACAAAAAGCTGACTAACACAGTAACACAGTAACTTTTTCTTTTTTTTCTTTTTTCTTTTTGAGTTGGTCTTGTTATGTTGTCCAGATTGGCATAGAACCCTCAGTCTTCCTGCCTCAACTCCCCAAATGGCTGGAATTATAGTCTTGTATCAACATGCCTGGCTGTCGGTAGCTTTTTAGGGGGAATCCAAGCCAAAAAAATAGTCAATGCTCAGAAACTAATCCTCAAATGAAGGAATCAAACACTTTGTCTTCATCCACTAGAGGGAGTACATTACTTAACATATCAACCTTTCCAAATACCCATGACTCTAAGCCCCTTTAAAATGATAATGAATTAAACAACTAGAGTTAATGCTGTATATCTCTACTTAATTGAATAGTTTAAAAGTGATCTCAGATCAAATCCAGTGGTAAGCAAAGGAAATGATTGAAATGTGATTCTTAGAGTTTTTCAAGCTTTGTAATAGAAGAATAAAAACCAAAAGAATTAAATTTTTTACGAACAGCAAAAAAACAGAATCTACAAACAACAGGAATATCTGTTCAGTTTTCAATCTTTTCACTCAAGTTACATGCTGTATAATCATTTTGGAACTGTTAACACTTGTCTATATTTACTTTTAACATTTTCTTGCATGCTTGCTCCAGGCAGTTTGAGAATCATAGTATTTCACTTTTCATTAAAACTTACTTCTTTTGCTTTCATATTCTTGGATGTAGTTTGTAAAGTATAAATGGTCACAATAAAATGTGGGTGGACCATATGTTCAAATGATAAGACAGGAGGCATAAATAGAGCAGTAATCCTCTGAGAGCCCAGAAATCCTTTAACCTTGGGGGATTCCTAGCTAAGTGCTGCCTCTGCGTAATGTGCAGGTACAAGTCCCACACGCCTCTTTCAGGTGACCTTTGTGTGACTTCCTGGAAGTCTCAGGTATGACACACTTGATTAAATGCAGATTATTTTATCATAATAAGAGCAATTTTAGAAATGACTTGACTTATTATACAGAAATAATATAATACCATGTGGATTTTTTCATGTTGTTTGGAATTTCAGAGGCTCAACATTACCAACAAACATCTTGCTCTGTTTCAAATAATAAATGTAGGAAGGCACCTGTGTTTAGAGTCAGTGATGTCTAACCAGAGAGAGACCAGTTAGACCTGGCTGTCTCCTTGGGAGACAGGATCACTGCCTGCGTAGAGGAGAGAACACAGCCTGTATTAGAAAGTGCAGTTTGCAAGACGAAAGAAATGCTTTGCTCCCAGCCACCCAAAAAGGTGAAGGTACCAAGAAAATCTTCATAAAACTTGGTGCTGCAAGAAAAGAAAATGAGCACCTTTTCTTTTAGACATCTGATCAATCAGGGGCTTGTTGATTATCCTGCTCTCCTTAGCAGGAAGACAGCTAACTGAGTAACCTCGAAACTCAGGGACTGCCAGGAAAGTAGGAATTGGTATGGCTGTTTTTGGTTTCTGGGAGGTGAGGACAATAGATCCCATGTCCTTGGCAACCCAAGAGGTTGCTACAGAGGACAGATGAGACTGAGAGCTGCCAGTTTGCTGGGGACACCACAGGAAGGGAGGCAGAGAAGTGTAGGTGTTAGATGAAGGCCATGTGAACATGCCAGCTGGCGACTGGCAGTGGAGGTGACCTTACCTCACCTCAAAGTAGAAGCCAAGATGCAAAGAAGATACAGGCTCAAATATGAAAAGGAGAGGATTAGACCATGTCTCCTCCTTCATAGACTAAATGAGCCTGGGTTGAGGGGAAGGAAGCAGAGAAGCCCATAGGAGAGAAAGGTAGGAACAGAGCAGGAAGAAGCATCTTCTATGGGAAGAAAAGAGGGGAGTAAAAGGTCTTGGAGAGGGGATGGGCTTTTCCTGAGTTGAATCCCCATTGCTCATGGACAGGCAGTTGCAAGCTTTTGTTAGCCTTTTCACCCCAAATAGACAGTGCAGTCCAGCATGCCCCAAATGAAGATTAGGGGTGCAGGAAACGGTCAGTTCCCTAGACGAGGCGGAACCCAACAGGCTCTACTGGGAACTTATGAATGATCTGGGACAGAGGCAGACCTTTTCCGTAGCCACACAAATAAATGCAAACTTAATTCTGAGATATCTGTTTAAAAGAGGCATAAAAGACCAGGACCCATGTGAGATGCCACTAGATGCTGAGAGTGTCAGTACAGCAGTGGTCATAGCTTCTCTGCTTGGCCAGGACGTTATTTTCTCATTTTCCAGACTGAGCTCCTCTGTGACCACATTATGCTTAGCCCACAAATCATCTCATGTCTCTAGATTTCTCTTGCCACTGTTGTGATTACACCACATAATTTTTCTCTTCAGTAACTTCAGGTGCATTATTTATAACATGCCACTCAGGGCAGAAGCTTCAACTTATTGACTTTTTAATTTTTTTCTCTATTTTCTATGATCTTTACCAGTACTACTCTCATGCTGTCTGCTCAGTCAATGCTCCTCATTGATTATACTTGTTATCTGATGTTCACTGACAACTTCTGCATAAAGACCATTTTGATAATGGAAGTAGAACCAGGTTATTAATATGAATTCCTGGTTCTTTAAGGTCAGGCTTATGCAAGTAAATGCTGATATCTAATGGCCTTGTAAAGGTTCCTACACCTCCATAAATGTCTGCTTTATTCTTTGAGAATGACTAAGACATGTCAGAAGAGCCAACTCAGTCCTTGTGTCCTGTTAATCATAATTGTCAACTTGACTGGGTTAAGACTTTTGGGGGGAATGATTGGATCACAAGGATTAATTAACCCATCAGGGGATTAATGGACTGTTAGGAAGTGGGGCTTAATTGGAGGGTGTTCTTTTGGAGGGTACATCCCATGCTGGTGCTCTCCTTCCTGGCACCATGAAATGTGTAGCTTTGCTCCATTACACCCTTCCACTATGATATTTCTGTCATGGTGCCAGCTGACCATGGACTGAAATCTCTGAAACTATGAGCCAAATTAAACTTCTTCTTCATTAAGTTGCAGATGTTGGGGATTTTGTACCAGCAATGGGAAATTGGACTATTACAGTGGTCATGATTATTGACAGCAATTTCTAATTGTATCTGGACATAGCATCAATTTTATATGATGGAGTGGTTGTTATGGTTAAGAGCACTAGGGAAGGCTAATAAATAAGGCTTCATGGAGGACTGCTTTTTAAAAAATTAATAAATAGAAGGGTAAGGAATATGGTAGATAGAAAGAGATAGGAGGCACATACTAAACTCTGGTGTGGAGACCAAGCCAGTGTTAGGACAGTTTGTTGACTGATATGTAATAAAATGAAGGGAAGGAAGACAGCAGGTCATGGATGGCTAAGGACTTCGCAATCTGGGATTTCATTATTTTGAAACTGATTCCTTTGGGATCTGAAAAGAGAAAGCATGTATGGAAACTTAGGGAAGAGAGAAACAGTTTACAAATTTAGGGAACTAAGCTAAAATGAGGTTGAAAGTTTGGGAAGTGTGTTAGTTAGATTTCCATCACTCTGACAAAATACTGGAGATAAGCCAACTTAAGGGAGGAAAGGTTTACTTTGGTTTGGGCTTTCAAAGGTTTTATTCTGTGATCCATTGACTCCATTGATTTTGGGCCTGTGGCAAGGCAGAACCTCATGCATGGAGAACATGGCAGAACAAAGCTGCTCACCTCATGGCAGCTGGGAAGAAAAGCGAAAGGGAGAGAGGAAGACTAAGGTTCAATATCCCCTTCAAAAGCATGGCCCTAAAACCTAATTTTCTTACACAAGGCTCTGTCTCCTGAAGGTTCCACCACCTCCCGATTGTGCCAGAGGCTGGAAAGCAAGCCTTGAATACATAGGCTCTTAGGGTCATTCAAGATCTAAATTATAGCAAGGGGGTGCAGAATTCACTTAGAATTACAGTGGGCTATTCAAATGGAGAGTCTCCTAAAAACATCCAAAACACATGAAAACTATTGCTCTTTTCAATTGAGAGATTACAAACCTTTCTACTGTGGTTCCTAAACTTGGAGCAAACAAGTCAACCAGACATGAAAATGTGAACTCAAAGTCAATGACCAGGGTTAAGAACAAGTCTTGGAAACTTGGTTCATCTGTTCAATTAAAAGGATGCAAAAACAGATCAGCTAAGAGTGGCAAAACTCTCAATTTTCCTTCCATCTGGTCAAACTCCTAGTAATTTTAAATCCAGTACACATAACAAGAAGAAATAATTAAAAACAGACAACTCAGCCCAGCAATTTAGCTCATTGGTGCCACCGCCTACCTTGCAAGCTCAAGGTTCTGAGTTTGATTCCTGGTACCCAAAAGAAAACAAAACAAACAAAAAAACCCAGATAACTCACATACAAACCCAAGTGCTATACTAGTAGAAAGCACTAATTGTTTAAAAGTTATTACTAGGAAACCTCCAAAAACAATTTTCTGGAGGTTGGGAGAACAAAAATAATAAGCTAATAACAGACAAAAATGCTTTTATTCATTTTAAAAGGGCAATTTTAGTAGCATTTTTATGGCATCGCTAACTCACTTTAAAACATCCATCTCTATTTCAGACACCAAGGAACACGTATTTCAGGTGTTACTCTTAGGCATTGCTCTCAACCCACCTTTGTCAACACTTATGGCTTGTTGGTCCAATTCTTCCTAAATCCTGAGGGAGTGTGTGTGTGTGTGTGTGTGTATACATGGGCGTGTTTGTGAGTATATTTTTGCATGTGTAATATATTTGTATTAAGTAATAGTCTGTATTAATTTCCTGTGACTGTTAAGAGCAAATTGCCACAAATTTGTAAATTAAGCAATAGAAGTTGACTCATACATAGATGTGGAGGCCAGAAATTGGAACTCAGTTATCACTGGGCCTAAACCAAAATGTCAAATGGGGGTGCCCTCCCTGCTGAAGTTCTAGGGAAAGCTCTTCCCTTGCTTTGTTTTGCTTCTGCTGGGTTCTGCCAGCATTCCTTGGCTGTGGGCACATCATTCCAATCCTGCTTCTATCTCCACATGGTCTTCTCTGTTCTGTGAAAATCTCCCTCTGCCACTTTCTTACAAGGAGGTGTGGCCAGGGATGTAGCTCAGTTGCGCAGCACCGGCCTGGCAAACACAAGGTCCCGAATTTGATCCTCAGTACAAAAAAAAAAAAAAAAGGAGGCTTGTGATGGCCTTCAGCAGCACTCAGAAAACTCAGGACACTCCCCCCACTCAAACTCATTAATTAATCCCATCCACAAAGCCCCTTCTTCTGAATGGTGTGCGCACACATAAGCACACATATGTGTATAGATAAATATTTCTGCCCTTCAGATAATGTCCAGTTGACCGAGTCTCCTTAATGAGATCCTTGTCCTGGAGGTAGAGAACACCCCCAGTGATCACACTGTGAGTGCTGACCACCTGTGTCCCTCAGGCCATCCCTCTAGCTTGTGGATCTTTCCCTCATGTCTCTTGCCCTGTGTTGCTATCACCTATTTGATGACCCTGAAGTTGTAATCTCAGTGCTTACTTTCTAATCAGCCACTGAATCAAAAACTGTCAGCTGAGCAAATTTCAAAGTCCAACAGACTCTTGATATTGAGCAGATTTCTCTGGTTGCTTTGAGCTTCCCTAGCACCCAAAAGCCTGTGGTGTCAGGATTTTAGGACCCTCCCCTGGGAGCTGAGCCTCCTGCTTTGGTAAAGAATTGCTTTGATCAAGTAGAACTTTCACCAAGCTCCCTCAGAGGAAATGGCCATTCAGCTGCCAGAGACTGTGAACTGTATTACAATTGCAAAAATCAGTAGCTAAAAACTCCACAGATTGGCCTTGAGTTGTGGATTGAGTTTCATCACAAACATATTTGGCCTCAGAGTTTAAGTAAGAAAAAGGCTGATGTACACATAACATGACTTTTTGTGGTAAGCCTAGACACACCCAGCTTCTAAAGCTCCAAAGAGAGCAAATCTATCCAAGTCAGAGTCCATAAGATTGAACTCCCAGTGGGAGAAAGAGAGGATGACTAAGAGGTAAAGGGGTGCAGCTGGGTCAGGAGAATGACTTCTACTGTTCCATCACATGATAGAATAACTATGGTTGACAATAATTATATATTTCAAAATAGCTAGTAGAAAGGATTTGTGTGTGTTATTGAGGATTGAACCCAGGGCCTTCAGATTGAGCCACACCCCCAGTTCTTTTTTAATTTTTATTTTTGAGACAGGGTCTGGCTAAGTCATGAAGTTGCCCAGGCTGGACTTGAAGTTGTGATCCTTCTGCCTCAGGCTCCTACGGTGCTGCTGGCATTACAGGCATTTCACCACCACATCTGGTGTAGAGATGATTTCCTCAACACAGAGAAATGATAAATGTCTCAGGTAATGGGTATGCCCAATTTCCTGATCCAGTCATTACATTCTGTGGACATGTATTGAAATGTCACAGGATACCCCATAAATATGTACGATTACTATGGGCTTATGTGTTGATTGAAAAGTCTAAAAAAATTTAACTGGACATGGTGGCACATGCCTGTCCTCCCAGACTCTGGGAAGCTGAAGAAAGAGGATGGCAAGTTTGAAGTCAGTGTGGGTAATTTAGCAAGGCTCTGTCTCAAAATTAAAAACCAAAACAAAGCTGTGGCATTAGTAAAGAAATATACGCTTCATAGTGACAAATACCTCTAAAGTGGCTACTTTGCATATGAATAATATTCACAAAATGACAGATGTTTCAGGGATAATTTTTTAAGGAGACTATATTATTTTTGTTGGCTTGCTTATATAGTTTCCATTATATTTCATTAACCCAAACTCATGGTATGGTATGTTAAGGTATGGTACATAGCTCTAGATTAGAAGTAAAGTCTCATGTTTTATTTCAAACTCCTTTAGAGGGTAATTTATAAACCAGGAAATTCTCAAATTTTTTTTTTTACTTAATTCCTTCTACTAAATACATGTGACAGTAAATTAATGACAAAGACCTGCAAATGGGAAAAATCATAGCCACATGAAGGGCATAAAATTCCTTAAAAGAAAACAGCAACACTGATCTAAGATATTAGTATTATTCTCCATAGACAACCTGTTAGTTGTAGATATAAAACTTGACAAATGAAATTACATTATTTAAAATAAAACACAGTGAGAACAGCATTATATTTTTACTGCACAGATAAGGAAAATGCCTATCTATGGGAGAAAACATATGAAATACATCATTTTCTCCAAAATAATTAAACAATACTTTTCTTCCCCTTTGAAGTTCTCCTAAATCTAATGTTTTGGCTTGTATTTTAAAAATAAGTAAAAAAAATGAGTTTGCTTTTAAAAGTGAAATTTGTAGTTTTAGTCTGTTTATGTTTCTTCTTCTAATAAGAGAAAGGATCAAAAAGTATTTCTTGGTTCCTGGTGCCATCCCACCACCTCTACATACAACTTCTCCTTTGTCCTTCATTTAATCTCACACATTATTTGTATTTCACAATAAAGTTTAAGAGCTCGAGTTTTGGGTTCAGTGTCTCTGTGTTCAAATTCTGGATTTACATCTCTTAGTTATAGGATCCTAGGAAAGTTTTTTTCCTCTGGATTTATTTTTCCTCACCTGCAAAGTGGAGAATAACTACATCTCTCTCTCTCTCTCTCTCTCTCTCTCTCTCTCTCTCTCTCTCTCTCTCTCTATTTATATGTCACAGGGTTATAGTGCAGATTAGTGTTTGATTAGTAGTAAGCTCTCAATAAACGTTAGTAATACTATTTTCTTTTAATGTATGACAGTTTTCTTGGATTAACCTTATTTATGTTTTATCTCCTTCTTCCCATTAAATTGTGAAATGTTGAAATTCATATTTCCTTTTACATAATGCTCTCCCATATGTCTGGCATAGTGCACTGTACATGGTAGATATTTGATAAGAATTTGTAGAAATCAAATTATTCCATGCACTTGAAATATCTATGAATAAAATTCTATGAGGTTGTTAAATAAAAGTTACAGGAAGCTATTGTTTTCTAGACTAAGCCCTTGCTAGGCTCCAACAGATCAGACAAACATCAAATGGAGTCACTCATGCTGAAGTTTCTAGTCCTAGAGTTGAAAACTGAAGTATTAATCTGAGTTCTCAAACAATCAGGATTAGAGAGATAACAGCCAGATTTCCTAAACAGGCCAGTTTCAGTGAACCTGATAATAAAGTTCTTTCTACTTTAATTCTTACACAAAAGTAGCCCATTGTTAACCAATCAGTTACTTTTCTATTGTTCTGTCTCCCTGTCTTCATTTTACAAGGAAAATAACTGAGTGACAAATCTGCTTTTGTCCTTTTGTTTCTGCTTTCTTCTGCCTGTCTGTAAAACCAACCCTTACTCTACTTTATGGAATGAAATGTTACCTGATTCTAGTATTGAAAATAAAGCTAATTAAATCTTTAAACCAAATTGTAATTTTTCTCTTTGGCAGAGATTTCAAAATTCCAATGAGAAGTTCAGTATATGCCAGAAGGCTGGGGAAAATATAACCTTAAAAAGCAGATGTGAACAATTTCCTCCCTCCTGCTGCTTACAGGCTCCACAGTAATCCAGGTTCAAGCTTAGTTACACATTTAGTGTCTAAGTTTTGGTGTCCAGGCACAGTCCTGGGCTCATTTGCCCTGCCAGTCCCACTGAGAGCAGAGCTAATGTCCCCTTGGGGCTTAGAGCAGCTCCTGTCTTCTTGTGCATTCCATACATTAATGGACTATTCCAAAACAGCCTTCTACTTTGATGCAATTCTGTTCTTTAGTTTTGCAGTGCTGGAGACCGAATGATTCATCAAAACAACTATAACCTCCCATTTTTAAGGTCTATCTCCCTTCAATGTGCAGTGGCACTTGCAAGGTTGTAATCTCATGGGTCCCATTTTACATATTATGTAAGTAAATAATAAATTATATAATGCTGTTAAATCTGGAAGTCCTCTCAGCTTACCATTTTCCACAGTAAGCTTCTCTTTAAATAAGACTACCTCACCCCCCTTTAATGTCTCCTCTGGATGAGGTTGGACTTGTGTAGTGACTGCAAAACACTTGAGTCTAAAACAGCACCTTGCCTAATTTGTTCAAAATTAACTTAAATCCAATTCTGAGCCCCCTCCCCTCAGTATGCTAATAAATTCCATTTCAGTCAAGCTGCAAGGAATTCCTTTCTTTTCTGTGGCTCAGACCAGACTTTTGAAAACAGAAAGGTATTTTCACAGTTAAGGATATTAAGGGATAGACAGTTTTGATCATAGCCAAAGTCCTTCCTGTCCAAGTTTTGTGAGTGGCCAGCTATGGCCTCACTGGACTGAGTGAAGACATATCAGCCTTTCAACACTAGCTCCAACTTCCTGCCTGGTATTCAATCTTCATTGTGTCCTTGTTGATGCTCCCCTATTCACATTCAGAATTTCCACTACCAAGACTTTGGGGCTCTACCACTTTAGAAAAGCAGCTCCTATGGGGTGCAATAGGGACCACCGGTGTTTTCCAGGTTCTTATTGTCCTGTTCAACAAATTAGTGAGGACAATTGGTAAATATGAAAGATTACCATTCATTGTAGGGTAGAAATAAGGGGAGAAGGAAAAGAAGTGCAAAAGAAATGTTCAAGGAGAAAATGTTTCTTGGAAGGAAAAAGAGAAGATACATCCTGCAAGCAGAATAGACCACTGCAAGAACAAGAGGGCAAGGGTGCAAAGTCAACTGCTGCCATCTTTCTATATCTTCTTTGATAGCTGATCCAGTTGGTCCCGCTTGATCTTGTACTAGAAGACCTGTATTAAGTGTGAGGTTTGGTGTGTTTTTGTGTCAGGAGATTGGTAGCAGGGGCAGGGCTTGGCCTGATCTCGTGTCAGGGTCTCAAGCTGCTGCCCTACCTGATGATTAACAAGTCACTTCAACTGGCAAGTGGTGCCCAACTGCTCCACCCATGTTGCCATGCTCTAATCTCCGACTTCACGTCCCTGCCCTCTCCTGTCCATTTCCTCTTCCCCTAGTCCTAGAGGTTTGCTCTATGATGTCTTCCAGGGTAAGCTGTCAAAAAACAAAATCCTGGAATCTCCCTGAGAGTGAAAGAAGGTTCCACAATGAAACCACTGGGATCACAAATATTACAGAATGCCCAAAACAAAAACAAAACACCAATCTGTCCGAATCTTAAACACAGAAAGAGTAGATAGAATTTAACGTCTCTATGAATTATCCCAGCTTCACCACAGATTCCCTTCCTGGACAAACTGAGAAATATGGGCAGAAAAGCCTGTCACAAGGAGATAACTTGGCAGGGTGGGCATGAGCCAGGCTTGCTGTGTGTGTCTATCTGAGAAAAGCAGTCAGAAGTTTGCCTTTCTGAGGAAGATGGAAACCTCCAAAGGGCTGTGACTAATACTTGGGCTCTCATACAGAATGTATAAGCTTCATCCGTGGAGTGTGCTGAAAACAACCCAGGAAGACTAGGTACTGGGCCTTCTCATGTTTTTGTGTAAGTCTATATTTTAACCGATACAATTAAATGTTTATTTGTATTTTGTGTAGGGAACAATAATGTATAGACCCCTGGCATTCTGAACCAAAGGAAGAGTTTTCTTGAATGCATTTATTATATTGATGACATATTCAGAAAAAAGATTTTATGTCTTAGAGTACAATGACATTATTTCATCTAATGCTCAGAAATCACTATGAATTATAAAAAGTAAGCCAGGAATTATCTAAAAATATATAATTATATGAGTTTCAATTTCAATTAATAGCAATAAACTGGACAAAGCAACACCAAATTCAGGTTCTTAAAATTTTTTTTCTTTACAAAATTAAGTATATTTGTAAGAGCCTGAAATTTTGCAAACATATTAATGTTTCATCTTAAGTATCCCCAAGGATTTGGATCAATCCAGTTATGACAAGGAAAGTTGCATAAGGTTACTGGGAGGGGGGCTGTTTGTTCAGGTACTTAAAAGTACCCTATGGAAGCCGACAGGTGTCTGTGGGGTAAAAATGTATCGATATAGGAGCAACAGTGAGGCCTTCCCTCTCAGAAGTACCAGGTGGGAAATAAGTTTACTCATTATTTTTTATAAATTTTAACTCATTTCTTAGACTTGTCTCAGAAAAGCACCTAATTTGCTTTTGTAAAATAGCGTCTATGAACCAACTGTTACTTTGGCAATTTTATTAGATTACAGAAGAGGTTGTAAATGGAAATAGTAAGTATTTCTAGATTTTTCTTTAATAAATGAAACCTATCTTCAGATTCTTGCTGAAGCGAATATGTTTAAAACCTTAACTTCACATCCTCAAAGAAACTTCTCAAGAAGTTTCTCAAACTTTTGTCAGTCATTCCAGTTATTTCAAACTCAAGACAGTTCATTCATAATGTACTTATGAACACAACCATTAATAATTGTCATGTTTAAAGACATTTCAGTAGCAAAATGAGAGCAAGAGTATTTTATTCTCTGAAAGAAGTTTAGCAAGTGCCAAAGACGAATCAAAGAGGACTCCACTGCATCAAATGATACTTGCTTCTTTAAAATCTTTTCATTGATACTAATATTTGTACATATTTATATCTTAAGAAAATTTTTATTTCACATTCTTTTCCTCAGAGCACATTTGACAATATAAACACTTGTGTCAGGACTGAACAAATTAGGAGATTAAAAATCTAAGACATTTTTAATTGGAAAGAGATTGCCCCCCATTTTGTAAGTGAATCTTCAAGCATTTAAACAATAGGATGTATTCTATGTAGCCAGGCAATTATTTTATTTGCTGCTGATGGAGGGATCTGGAAACAGTAAAATTAAAGCCATGAATCTTTGAGTTAACATCTGTTTGTTTAGAGTTTCACTGAGGAACAGGAAGAGTGTAAGCCAGAGAGTTTTTCTCTTGCACTGAATATTTTATTTTGTTACAAATGAAATGGTAATTAGACACCAAAACAAAGGCTTGAACTAAATAAAAATCTCAGACTCTATACTGAAAAAATAAAAATAAAATAAAATGAAAAAATAAATCTTGTGTCTCAGGAAATGTTTATTTGTATTTTATATACATTTTTGTTACTATTCTGTTTTTTGTGTTATTTCCTAAGAGTCTGGACCTGCAGACTACTTAAAACAAGGACTTTAGCTTAATTTTTTTGAGACAGGGTCTTGCTGGGTAGTTCAGGCAGGTCTTGAACTTACTCTGCAGCCCAAGCTGGCCTAGAACTCACTGTGAACCTCCTGCCTCAGCCTCCTTAGTGCTGGCATTACAGGCATGTGTCACCATACCCGGTTTAACTTATTTTTCTATAATCACAAAGTGATTAACATTGGACTAGCATGGAAGACATGCCCAGTGATTATTTGTTGAATTACACTTTTAATACCATAAACCAGTATTTCTCTAAATATATTCTGTTGAGAATTATGCTCTCTAATAAGGTATTATCTCCATCGTCCAATAAATTAGAGAAATGACCTAGTATATTCTTTTGTTGGAAATTTATAGTTTCAGCACCAGTATTAAATTAGGTCATGAAAAGTCTTATGGTTGAAAGGTTAGCTTTGTTTTCCCTGATGTTTCCAAAACTAATTTGACAATAAAATTATATTCTAATGTAATACAAATCAACCTCCTATGGACTATTGGGAAATCTTATAAAAAATAATTAGGAGATCCCATCTTCTAATCTCAGGTGTTGGTACAACCTCCAGGACTGATTCTGACTGGGTTGAAATCTAAAAGTAATTCATATAAATATTGGGACTAAACACCAAATATTGCAGTCATTCCTCTTTCCTATTCTAGCTCAGAGAATGTAGCTATAATCAACTGTATTCTTGGAAGAATTTTAAGAGAAAAATATTATAAACAAATATATTAAGTGGCTCAAGACCAATAATATATTCTTTACTCAATGCATTAATTAAATCTAAATTATTCAACATTTCTTGAGATAGTGAAAGAAACATCCCCTTGAAATATCTCTTTGTTTTCACTTCTCTGTCCAATAATGAAATCATTCCTCTGTTCATTAATATCAGAGTTTCTAGATGATTCACCTCCTTTTTGGACCATGTGAAGATTTGTGGGTCAGGGCACAATTGATCAGTTTTTTTTTTTATCATTCTTTATCAAATATTTCCTGCTCCTTTTCCTATTGGTTCAACAGGAAAATTTTAGAATGTGTGTTTATGCGTTCATTTTTCTTTAACTTCTCAGATAGAATGAAGCTGACTAGAACTGATACTTCTACAATCTAATTTGGGTCATCTAATGTTTTATAAACACCACCCCAAGCACATTCAACTTTAAAACATGGCAGAATTTGAATTATTAGCAAACATTAGGTGCATCTGGGAGTGAGGGCTTCCCACTGGTATTCCAGTGCTCTGGACACCTAAGCTGGGCAGACCAGATCTCAAACCAACATTACCCCACCACTGCCTTTCTGCCTCATTTTCCCCTCCCCCACCTTCCCCTCAGCATGGCCTATCATTTCCCCTCCAACACAGCCCTATGCTTCAAAGCTTTGCTTTATGTTCCAAGAGGCACAATATACACAAGTTAATTTTTGGCGTTTAAAAAGTAATATTAGGCAGGGGAAGGGGTTAATTAAAAAAAGAATTAAGAACTGTCATGTACATGTACCAACTCCTCACCACGAATGCAGTTATTATGTACTACAAACATGAACCAATAAACACAATTTAAAAAAAATTAAAGTATAAAAACATTAGAATCACTTCAAAAAATTTTTTCTTTTTCATTCAGTCTTTACAGCAAAGTACTTAATATGTGGTCATTTTTTGTAACTATTAACAATAAAGGTAAATCAATAAAGAGAGGAAGAGCAAGCATCTTAGAGGGAAAGAAAAACCCAAGTCTATTTACCATTCACCTCATTCCCAAGGCAGCACTGGGTGGGCACTCACTACTGCTGTAAGTGACAGAGAGGTGGTCTGTAATGCCTGCCGACCACTTGCACCTAGGACAAGAGGCAGAAGACGAAAGGGACTTTAGACTCCACGTGCCTCCCAGCCATGCCTTTCCCAACCTGGTTTTGTCTGGTACCCTGAATGTTTCCCCCTTTCCACTCCAAAAAAAGTGTCAAGGGCCAGGGTGGTGACTAGGTCCAGGGGGCCCTCCCTAGAAGCACTGACCATGCCCAGGACCAGGCCCAGCCTGCCTACAACAAGCCCACTCCTTGGTGCTGAGATCCTTAATGGACACACAGACCATGCATGGAGAACATCACCCTGCAAGACGCTACTTCCCTCCAATGGTCTTGGGTGCTGGCATGGGTCAGGGTTGCTGAACGAAGGAAGCTACAGGAGGGCAGAAGGGAGCAGAATACAACCAACCAGGATCAGGTCTCCCTACTTTCCAACTTCTCGAGGATCACACAAACCTCTCGCCTGACTCAGTGGCTTCCAGAAACTGGCACTTTCTCCAAGTGTGATGTCAAGGATCCAGTTCTTTGTGCCCATGCATGGGACACTCCTCCCCTTCCCTCTTCCCTGACCACTTCTGCACTCCCTACCCCATCCACTCTAAAGGAAATGGAAGTCACAATGTTTGCACCCTCCTCAGACAGATTCTTTGTGCATTTGCTCATTCTCCTACAGCACAGGTGACAAATGTCATGGCTTCTGGTCTAATCATTTTACCCTTGCCTCTCTAGCGGCATCTGTGATCCAGAGACTCAGAGCACAATCTGTCCTAGAGAAAACTGAAGTGCAGGTGCACAATTGGCTAAATGTTGGGTTGCCACAGAGGGGCAGAGTGCCCCATCTTGTCCCTTCCCCAGAAGCAGTGTGGCAGTGCCCAGCTAAGGCACCAAGAACTGGTGATCATTCACAGGAGGCAGGGATAAGACTGCCCCAGAGCTGTGTCCCAAGCTAGGACTGGGCCGCTCAGAAATCCTGGGGCTTGGTCTCAACCCTACTGGTGCATAAATGAAGAAGTGGGTAAGTAAGTAAAGGCTCAGAGATTAGAAGAATCCCTCTTTCAAAGCAGTGGGACCTAAAGCAATGCACTAAATAGTTTGGCACCCGGAGCTTCAAGTAAAGCTAAACATGCAACCCACTGAAGGCCAAGGAGCTCCTCTTTCATCTCAGAATTGTGCATGGAATGACCAGGAAGAACATAGAGACTGACCAATCACAGCAAGCACTGGCCTATCCTCCCTGCAGGCACCACGGGGGCCTTCCTCTCTATAGATTAGGGACCCATACTTTTTTTGGGGGGGGGGACCCAGGCTTTTAAACACTTTCTAAGAAAGCTTTTCTTTTTCCCCAGGCCCTTGCCTGAGGGCAGTCACCTATTCACCTGGTGATGTTGTGATTAAATCAATCACCTGCCCTGCAGTGACCTAAGAATCCCTAGTGAAAGGTACACACCACTGTAAATCTTCAGGTCTCGGGGAACAAGAGTGAATGTCCCTCACATGGGCACAGACCCTTTGCCACCTATGAACAGATGCCAGTGGTCAGTTGCCAGATGTTCCCAATCAAAGCCCAGACTGCAAGGGTCTGCTCTGTGTTCCTTAAGACAGGAGAACGCCAAGGAATCTGATCAGTTAGTTCCCTGGGAGAGGAGAGGACCCTGAGCAGATCCGGTTCTGCACCCTCCTCTCCCAGTTCTTCCCTAAAAGCCCAGGGAGGGAAGGAGAGGCAGAGAGGTGGCAGGGAGCAGGCAGTCATGGCACTATCCAAGAAGCCAGAGCAGGGCAGGAAGGAACACAGAAGACTACCCCTCCTCCGTGGGCCTCTTCCCTGAGTTTGATTTTTGAGTTGAGCTCTTACCTAATTTCAACTTTAAACAGACCAGAGTATCCTGAACCAACATATCAGGAAACGGCCACTTCAAGGAAGGGACATGTGACAGAGGAGGCAAGTGAAGGTTTCCAACCCATCATCATCATCAGCTCCAGGTGCTGGGAACCAGGGGACATCAGTCGCCATCTTCTGCAAGCCCAGTGCTTCATCAGGCCCCTTCAGTGTCACCCCAGCACCAGGTCCAGCTAAGCCCAGACCCTGCAAAATACTCATGGCAAACAGCTTGACAGTGTTTGTGCACTGACACAAAATAGGTCCACGCATACATTATAATATGTACTCGTGTCCCAGTACTGGTTACACACTGGCTTCATAATTAGGCGTCACCAGTAGTAGCTGGCACAGTTGGTCGCTTAAGCTCAAGGTCGAGTCGTTTGATTTCACTGTTCCAAAGTACAAGAGGGGATAAAGGGAAAACCAAAGGCATGTCATCCCACACGGAAGAGGAAACAGATTGAAGGGAAGTTGGTATGAACTCCTGTGAGCCAAACCAGGTGGCTGTGATGTTTCCAGCCAAGCATTTAGCAAGGGCTTCCTGGCTTCGCACTTTCAATACACGGGGACCTTCGAGGAGGAATCATGAAAGGATAGAGAACGGAGTGGGCCTCCCTCAGAGGCCCTTCTATCCGAAGGCCTGCCCAATCACCAACAGTCTTTTCACTGGAACTGACAAAATAATTGGCTGGGATGATGAACGTGGGACCACAAAGTCCATGTTCTGCAAAGTCAGGGTGGCACCGTGAAGTGGAAACCGTCCCAAGTCACCGAGCCTGTGCCAATTTTGATGCGGCTGCTGAGCCCGGCCAAGGCGGTTCACCTCCTTTAGGCCGTTTCTTCGTCGGAGAGGTGGTCGGGCAGGGGACACCTTCTTACTGTGGGTCAAGCTTCGCACATTTCAGGCCCTCCGTGCAGACTCTCCTATCCCGCCGTTAGTCTTCGCAGTTCCTAGGGTGCTCCCTCTGGCGGTGCCCGGCCGACCCGTCAGGGAAGGCTCCACCTGGGGCTGCTGGTGGTTCCGCCGGGTCTGTTCGCGCCCTTTCTTCTCGCTTCCCAGCCACCCGACGACGCCCAGTCCCTGCCCTCACCGGGCTCCTCCCGCAGCCGCCCCTGGGCACTGCAGAGATGTAGGCCACTGCTCCAGCCCGGGATGGGCTGGCTTTCCCGGAGCGGGAGCAGCCGAGAGACTTTCTCTGCCCGCAGGGGGCCGCAGGGTTTACCCCATCAATTTTTTTTTAATTATGGTAATGAGCAGTCTTTTGAAAATATGTGCCAGGTGTGGTGGTGTAATCCTCCCACTCCGGAGGCTGAGGAAGGAGGATCCCAGTGAATCCAAGGCCAGCCAGAACTACATAACAAGCCCAAGACCCTATTTCAAAAAAAAAAAAAAGTTCTAACAGGTTTAAGAATTCTTGGAAAACAGTAAGAAGAAAACCTTCGATTGAAATTATCCAATAATATCTAGAATTGTCTGTAAATTAACCGTGTTAGTTATTTCACGGAATGGAAAGTAGGGCTTCAAATGACCCTGCCATTACGCTGCCACGTAGAAAAGCATTTATGGTATTTTGAAAAAGAAGGTGTGGGTTCAAGTTTAGCCTCTGCCGGTTCCTAGCTATGTGACTTTGTGTCTCTGAAATTAAATTTCTTCATCTCTAAAATGAGAAAAATCGTTCTCACAAAGAGTAAGGTAGTATATTGAAAAGCACTTTGCAGCAGTAAAAACTGGTTATTAACTAGAGGGAATGTTTCAAAGACTACGGAGGTTTTTGCTTTCTTTTTCTCTTAATTTTAAATCAAGGGTGAAAAGAATCTGTCTAATTCCGAACACTCCTCAAAATAAGGCCGTCGCTCGAGTGAGCTGTGGAGGAGGCTCAGAACTGCTTGCTCTGTCTTCAGCAGAGCTGCCCGTGTTCCCTCCTCGCCGCGCCGATCAAGGGGGCAGAAGGCCTTGGCTCCTTTCATGCTGGCTTTACCCCAAAGAGGAAGTGGGGCGGAGTTGCCAAGTCACCTGCTTTCTTCAGAAGCCAGGAATGAGGCTGTTCTTGCTCCGTGCCAGCTCCAGCCCCAGGGCTCCATGCTGTGCATCTCCTTTTATTGAATCTGGCCGTGCTTCAGAGCCCCACAAGAAACTGCAAGATGAAAAACCTGTTTGACAGCCATCTTAGTTTCTACCAAAAGCCTTTCCCTAGATCAGCATTTTAGACACCAGTAAGTTTTGGAATCTTATCTCCAGCACATACCAGCAGAGGGAAAAAATTAGTTTATGCAACCTCACTTTTTTTTTTTTTTACCAGTAAATTAACTGTAACTCACACATCAAGCCAACTTTTGAAACTTAAAGTTGGGCCAGTATAGCACATGGAGTAGTTTTTCATTTAAGAAGTATTTTCACATATGTGACTGTCTTTTAATCATTTCTGGAAGAGTGGGAAATAATTACCCTATGTTAGAGATTTGGAAGTGGGAGCAATTATGAGTTGCCTGAGACTTCACAATGATTGAAAGTAGACTGGAACCAGGAAGAAACGCTACTGTGTTTTGGCAAATCTCTACCAAAGGTCCTTGCCCGCAGGGGCTGGGAAGGTTTGTGAAACTTTCTCAGAAAAGACTTATGGACCAAGCTGGAATGGGAGAAGACGTGTATGCTGGGAAGGTTGTCCAGAACTCCTTCTCTACCTCACTCAGCCAAGTGACACCCTGCAGCAGCTTGGCCCCCTCAGACCTCGGTGACACCCAGGAGTGTCAGTTTGACAAAGAGGCCCACTGCTTTCCTCACACAACATGAGGACTTTATCATCACAGTGTCCTTGTCTTAGCCCCACCACACCTCCTAACTGTGTGCTCCTGGGAGAAGTCACCTAATCACAGCCCATGTTTCTGTAAAATGCAAATAATATTTCTTTTGTTAGATAATGAGAAAAGGAACATAAAACCTAGGACAGGGTTTTCCCATGGAGTTCCTGAGGATCATGGAAAATGGGGTGGCAGAAATCTGCACTGCATTGCGCATGTGATTTGAACTTGCTAAGTTTGTGTTCCTCAGGCTCATTAGAGTCCACCTGTGTGTTTTATTCGGCTGACAAAGGGGTGGCCTGTCCGCTATAGAGGGTGTAAAATAACTCTTCTGAGGCAAATAAAACAAGACCGGGAATGCCTTAACTAGGATTTAAAAGAGCTGTTGTACTTAATAGTTTTCTTTCATTTTGTAAGGGTGGGGCATTGTTCCAGCGTCTTTTTGTCAGTTTGAAGGTGGAATGGTCTCTTCAAACCCTCAGCCCTCAGCATAGGTAAGGTACTGGGACCCTAAATACAAGTGACTGGCTGTCTGCCGAAGGGGGAGACAGGGAGGCCAATTATGTCCAGCACACTATTTCTTTCAGTTGGCATTTCTGTAAGTCTTTGTTTCATTGTACAAGGTGACCGTTGCTGCAGTCACATACAAATACAGCCGGGGGTGTGGTGAGAAATCATTTTGTTGGGGAAATATTTTTCCTGAATCTTTTTTCTCAAAATGAATTTGAGGGGAAAAAAAAGATTGTGGCTTAGCTGGGGATGAGGGTAGAGGGAGGGCAGAATCAAATAAATAAACAGAGTATATAATTTTCCCATATAGTGATGTCTGAACCTTACATTCCAACAAAGAATTGTTTGAACTGTGTGGGAGTGCTTTCTGTGTGTGAATTTATGGTTCAATAGTTCAGAATTTAAATGCTTCCTCTTGGAGTGGACCGTAGAGGTTGATCACTCATTCATTCTGCTGATAAATTATAACCTTTTAGACTTATAAATGGTGGCTTGAGTCTGTCCCCAGGCTAGAGAGCAGAAGTGTTGACGTGCACACCCAGGCTTTCCTGGACATCCCAAAATAGTCACAGAAATGTCTGTCTATAAGGAGTATATCCTCTGTTACCAGGGAAGACCTGTCTTCTGCGGTCTCAGAAAAGTGTGGGTGTAGGGTTCCCAATCCCACATTTATTCTGGCAAGGCCCTTGTTTTCTTTTGTTTTTGGTCTCCTCTTATGAGACAGGCGCCGGAACCGCTGAGCTAAATCCCCTGGCCCTTGAGCTAAATCACCAGCCCACAAGGCCCCTGTTGATGGAGAGAAACTCTATGGTATGGCAGGTGAGTAAAGCTGCATTTCATCAGATTCCCCCCTTTCTTTCTTGGAACCAGACTCCTTATTATACTGGCCTAAGAAAGGAAGTGGGGCCTAGATCCATAAATAAAAAGACACAAGGTCTACCCTTTACTGATCCCATATTTACTAGCAGGCCAGCAGGGAGTTTGCTAAGACACCATGCTGCAGGGACGTACACCACCACTGAGAGTTAGAGGATGGAGAAAATGCCGCCACTGGAATGTCTTCCATAGGGGAGAATTAGGTGCTAGCAAGAATATTTTGATAAACTGCCTGGGATAAATGGAATTTGGGGTAAGATTTTAAAAGGGAATGCTCAAGGAACAAGACGTGGTTGTTAACCTGCCTTCTAGGGAGAAAGTACACATATCTGGAGTCAGAGCAGAATCATCACGTTAGAGGTTCCCCTGCCATCAGCAGTCTTCCTGCTCTGCCTTCCTGCCTTCCCTTTGTAAGCACTGTCTCAACTCGCATCCACTTACAAGCAGAAGTACATTGGCCAAGTCATGGCTGAGGGCCAGTGAGTCTTGGTTGGCTGTCATTGCCTTCATCGGAGCAGGCTCCTGGCACTGAATTAGAAGGGAGATGGGACAGACCTCGATCTTGAATGGTGCCTGCAAGGCAGACTGAATCCTCCTAATGCCTACCGTCACCTTCCCAAAGTTGCAACTAGCACTCCTCCAAGTTACCAAGGGATGAATTGACAGACTTCTTATTGTAATCGTTGTGCAGCTTCTATGGTATCTACAGGAGACTCCTTCTGGCTTATTCTCCATCCAGTCAGTGTGTGAGGAGAGCTGCGAGAGATACATCCTTATGCGCCTTTATGGCTTTTTGTTTTCCTTCTCCCTCTGGGGAAGAATCCTAGTGTTCTCCTTCCTTGCAGAGGACAGGGTAGAATAGGAAAGGGCATGCCAGGGAAATGGGTTCCCTTTGCCAATAATAATGTTTCTGCAATCCTCATGTCCATTGGCCTCAGTGGAAGCTTGGGCAACTCATTCTACCATGCTCCACTGGCTTCTTACCTAACTGGCTTTCCAGACTCCCTTGCCAAGTGCCCTGTGCTGACCTGGGGCCTCTGCAGGCTTCCTGCCCAGGGGAGTCAAGGCTGTGAATACCAGTGTGTGCTTTCAGGCCTCAGCACTGAGCACACAGGACAACAGGTGTTTATCTAATTAGGCCTGGATAGGATTTTAAAGCCAAATTTAGAAAACAAAATGAAAAATATAATCTTATTTTTGAAAAAATTAACATATTTAATCCGGATGTCAACTAGGACCTCCCTGTGATTTGAGAAAATACTTAAGGATTTGAATTTATTTCAGACTGAATAAAACTATTGCTACTTAAATACCTGCCTTTCTAAAAGCTAATGCAACCTTACAATAATGATGTATGGCATTCAGACCTACTTCTGTCTGGAGAGTTGCTTAGACATACTTTATTTTTATTTTTATTTTTTTGGTGGTACTGGGATTTGAATCTAGGCTTTTCACATTGAGCTATGTCCCCTGCCTTTTTAGTTTTTTATTCTGAGACAGGATCTGGCTAAGTCAGTAGGTTGCCCAGGATGAAACTGAACCTGTGATTTTTTTGCCTCAGCCTCTCACTGTGTTGGGATTACAGGCATGCAATCCTGACCTGGCTAGAGAGCCACATTTTACAAATAGCTTTGAAAATGTGAGACATATTCAGAGAAGAATGACTAAGGGAATAGGAAACCAAGTAATATGAAGAAGATTCAGATGTTAATTATCTTCTACCTGGAAAAAACCCAAATACTTGAGGGGAGATACTGTATTAGCCATGTTGAAATATTTGGAAGAAGCTAGATTTGTTTTGTCCCAATCAGGAAAGCATAAATCTATCTAATTCTTAGGAAGTTATGGAAAAATGGGTTTGACTCAGAATAAGAAAGACCATCCAGAAAGTCATATTTTCCAGAAATGAAGCACAGTGTCTAATGAAGAAATGAAACAGGACTGAGATAGAGCCAAGAATAAACTTGAGAAAAGGATTAATAGCCAAACACTTTGGATCTTATAGGAGAGTCTTGTATCTGAAGAAAAAATTTAATTTAAAAAAAAATACTAAGATTTTATATTTTTACTCATTTGAAGAAAATAACAATAAAAGCCTATCAGCTATTAATAAAATTATTATCTTGTTATTTCTCTTAATGCTAATAATAAATTCCTGTATACTCTATAAAAATAGGTGCTCAGTTAGTTCTGGATTCTGATTGTGGAAAATCCAAGAAAAAAAAATATTTTTAGAAAAGGTCTTGCCATGTAGTTCAGGCTGAGCTCACTGTGTAGCCCAGGCTGGCCTTGGACTCATGGTAACACTCCTCCCTTAGCCTCCCGAGTGCTGGGATTACAGGCCTGCTATATTTTAAGTATGGTATATGAGGTTGCTTTCATTGAATTGAATTGAGGTAAAGTAGTAAAGAGTACTGACAAAGATGAAAAGTATAATAAACACTCTAAGCATATTAAAGACTTTAAATCATTATTAAAAGATGGAGACCTATACTACGTGACTACATTCTTTCCACTATTCCATGGAGGTTTTATCAATCATTGAAAAATTTTCTTTTTAGAACCAGGTTTTCATTTTCAAAGTATTATATTGTTAGTTTTAAAAAGAAAAAAATCTGAACCATTTGTCTGGCATTTGGATTTCGGATTAAAAAAATTTCCAAAAATTATTGAAATTAGTTTTCATCAATTTTAGGACAATGCCTAACTTTCATGTTTATTGTCTCTGGTTCCCCTCCATGGGTACGCCAACTTTCTGAGGGTATGAGGCTTCATCTTATCCTCTTGTGCACAGCTAAGGCCTAAAACAATGTCTGACTCAGAATGAGAGGCAAATGAATATATTTTTATTTTAATATTATCTTCTGGCAACTTAAAAGTTAACATCATGTGGTTGGTTTTGTTTTTTTGTTTTTTCCCGCCAAGGAATGTGTGACTTTCTCTTTACCCTGAGATTTCCCCCTCTTAGTAAAAATTAACCCTGAAGTAACAGTTTTGGTCTTCATATTTTTAATATTTTGAAAGAAAAACTTGTTACTGAGGGAATTCATAGAAAGAAAATATGAAACACGTTTGTCCTGAGCTTGTTCCCTTCAAACTTCTGGGAGAGGAATTTAGGCTGTGGGTCACTTTATTTGAGATTGGGACCCAAGATAGGCCTTTCTCCTCAGCCCGGTGATTCAGCTGACCTTAGCACCCAAAATTGGTAACGGGCGAGGAAGGCAGGGATGATAGGTGAACAAGGAGGAAATGGCCGCTTGGAAAAAAGTGATGTTTCACCCTATAACTGAGAGATCAACATTAGGTTGAATTCAGTGATTTTAGTTTCTCACAAAGGAATTTAAACGAGTTTTGAAATCAGACAAGCCTGAGTTCAGATCTTCATCCTGCCATTTATAGACTATACCCTTAGGGAAATTACCCCAAATTTCTGCTTCTTGGTTTCTCTACCTCAGCGTTGAAATCAAATTGTGTATGCAAGGCATCTTGTGCAGTTGCCAGATGTCTAAGGGTCTTCAAATATGGAGTCTGTTGTTATCTTAATATCCAGTCAGAGAATATAGTCAGTGCTATTTGGAAAATCCCACATTCCCCTGTGGTGCCTTTGGAGTCTTAGGTGCCCTGCGCAATAGAGTGAAGAGAGTGGTGCCCTCACAGTTGCACCCGGTGAGAGAGAACCAACCAGAGACCGATATTAAGTCCACACAGGAGTTTATTACTAGCCGGGACCCGAGCCGAGCATCGGACTCAAGCCCCAACTTGGGGAAGATTAACATGTTTTATACACCTTTGAGGCCAACGGTTTCTAGGCCCCCCTATGGGATAGAACTAGTAAAGCAAGCAAAAGGTACAGAAGTGGAACGTCGTGCTGTTAGAACATTTGTAAAGCAATAGTTGATTAATTGTTACTTCTAAAGGGATCTTTTAAGGGGAGGAGGTTTCTAAGCTTCCTCCTTCTGAGTTCATCTAAAGGGCAGGTAGGTGGGTCAAGCAGCAATATGGAGTCTGTCTTGCTAACCAGGGTCCTTCATTCCCCACTGGTTCTTGTAACTTAATCAAATCTTTGATTTCTGTATTTACTCTTTGAATTTTTTTTAAACGTCTTTTAAAATCTCATAATTTTGTCTCAACACCATCAGTTTAACTGCATCAACCCTCTGTCTAACATATTTAGTCAGAGCATTTATAATGTAAGGTCTCACGAGCAAAAGCATAAGTAAGATAACTAAGGGGCCTGCTACAGCAGAAACTAGGGTAGTTAACCATTAGCATAGAAGCAACAGGGGTTTTTTTTAGGGCTACACATAACCTTCCTTGTTTTATGAACAGGAGGTCAAGTCTCCTTTGATTTTGCAGGACCATTTCAGCTAGGGAATCAACCTGGTTTTTTTAATCTGAAGATCTAGTCTTTCGGGTGACCCAAATCTCTGGCTACTTGGTGGGTTAGGGCTTTAAAATTTGTGTCCTGAAGGATCAGGGAGGAAGTTCCAATAGCCGCTGACCTGGCTATTCCCAATCCCACCAGGATGGACACTAAAATGGGGGCAGCCCGTTTACTCCTGTAGTGTTCAGTGGTTAATCCCAGATGTTTGTGACCCCCTTTTTTATTATAATAAAAGACTTGTGGAACAACAAACACGGTGACACAAAATAAAGTGGCAGATTGAGTAGCCAAGACTGATTTGGTAATGTATTTAGTCAAGTCCTCAGTGCAAGCAAACCAAGCATATCAGGACCAGGTCTCCTGGCTTGAAACTGTGGGGCTGGAATGTCTCAAAGGGTTTTTCTCGAGCCTGTTGTATTGTAGCCTGGATCTCACTCTGAAGGATCTATAAGCCTTGAAGAGACTGAAGTAAAGAGACACAAGAACTCCCTGTTATCTGTTCAAGGTTTAACTTAGGAGTGGCAGTGGCCTCCCATACAAGATTTTAAAAGGGGTAAACTTGTCACATATGGGGTACATCTAACTCTTAACAAGGCTAGAGGAAGCAGATTGGGCCATCCACCACCAGTTTTTAAAACATATTTAGTCAGGGTTTTATTTTTAGGGTCCTATTTATCTTTTTCACTTGCCCTGAACTTTGTGGGCGATAGGCACAGTGTAACTTCTAATTGATATGTAGTGCCCTCGTCAACAATTTGGATTTCTGTGCCATGAAGGCAGGCCCATTGTTGAACCCCAGGTAATGAGGGATGCCAAATCAGGGAACTATCTCCTGTAGCAAAACCTTAGTTACTATGTTGGCTGATTTTCCAAGAGTGGGGAAAGCTTTTACCCAACCTGAGTAGGTGTCAACCAATACCAGTAAATATTCAAGCCTATTGTTGGATTTTATTTCAGTGAAATCAAGTTCCCAATGTTCCCCTGGCTCTCTTCCCCATAGTCGATTACCTTCGTTCCTTGGTCTTGCCTTGGAGTTTACCTGTGCACACACTTGACACCTGGAACTGATGTCCTGGACCGTAGAGGTCAGTCCTGGGATTGAAAACTTAGAGCTCATTAGTCTTTTTAACTTTGATTCTCCCGGGTGAGTTAAGTGATGTAACTGATGAACAAGTTGTCACCCCAGGGATTGGGGGAGACAAATTTGTTTATTTGTCCCTTTTTACCAGCCTGAGTCCAGTTTTGTACCCGCCTTGCTTTTGGTTTTCCTCTTTCTCTTCCGGGGTATATGTGGGTCTTTCTGGAAGGAACCCAAGGGTCAGATGGGCAGAATGTCTATTGGCCCCACTGCTTCTCTGGCCACTCGTCGGGCTGCATCATCAGCCTCTTGGTTACCGCGGGCCTTGAAGCTGTCTCTTTTTTGGTGGCTTTTGTAATGAATAATGGCCAATGCCCTGGGTTTCCAAATTGCCTCCAATAAGGCCAAAAAAATTTTTTTTGATAGTTTTCCCTTCTGATGTCAGTAGCGCTCTCTGTCTATAGATGTCACTATGCACATGGGCAGTGGGGAATACATACCGGCTGTCAGTGTAGACGTTTATAGCCTTGTCTCAACCTAACAGGGCTTGAGTTAAGACTATTAGTTCAGCCCTCTGCTTTGAAGCCCCCTGACTTAATGTCTGTGTCCAGTGCGCCTGTCCTCCTGGACTGACTATGGCCACCCCCACATACCTTACTCCATCTTCCACAAAGCTGTTTTCTTTGGTGAAGGTCTCATCAGTCAGGTCTGGGCAGTTGGTGGTAGAAGTTGTCAAAGTGTCCAGACAGTCATGGAGGGGCATGTGTATGAGTCGGAGTCTGGGAGTAAGGTGGCCAGATTGAGGGTCATTTCTCAGGTGAATGTGATGTGTGGAGCATCCAGCAACAGGGCCTGGTACTGAGTCAGACAGGCATTGGACAGCCATTGTTCTGGGGCTCCTCTCAGCAACGTCTCCACTGCATGGGGTGCAGTGATGACCAGGTCCTGTCCCAGGCTGATCTTATCTGCCTCCTGGACCAGGGAGGGTGGTGGCTGCAACTGTCCTCAAACAGGTAGGCCATCCACTTGCCACAGGCTAAAGTCTTTTAGACAGGTAGGACACAGGTCTGTTTCAAGGCCCTAATGCCTGAGCAAGCACTTCTTTGGCTATGCCCCTTTGTTCAGCCACAAACAACTGAAAGGGCTTGGTAACATCAGGTAGGGCCAGGGCTGGTGCTGACACTAATGCTTTCTTTAAAGCCAAAAAGGCACTTTCTCCTTTTCTGTCTGGAGGGACTGTCTCTTGTGCCTAGAGTGCAGCAATAGTGACTCTCCCCAGTTTTTTGGCTAGGACTTCCTCAGGGGCATCACAGTTATAAACTTTCTGGGCTATTTTCAGGAGTTTAGTCCTATTTTTTCTCTCAAATCCCTCCAATTCCTGTAATTTTTTTTTTCTAATATCTGAGGCCAACTGGGAAACAAAGGGCAAATTTAAAGCTGCTGCATTTTTGGGAGCCTCTGGGTCAATAGGAGTGAAAACTCTACAGGCTTCCAAGAGTCTCTCTAAAAACACAGCCGGAGACTCTGTTTTTCCCTAGTGAACTTCACTTACCTTACTCAAATTAGTGGGCTTTCTGGCCTCTGCCCGGAGTCCCCCTAATAAGTGCTGGTGGTAGGTCCCCAGCCTCCTCTTACCATCATCATCATTGGGTTCCCATTCGGGAATGTCACGACAGAACTACTGTTTCAGCCTTGGCCGAATGCCCAGAGTTCCGGGAGTGACGCCGGGGTTTGGGCCCAGGGCCTCTTTGACTGCCTGTTGATAAATGGGGTCCCACTCCTCCGTGGTGAACAGGATCTGCAAAAGCTGCTGGCAGTCATCCCAGGTTGGCTGATGGGTATGAAGAAGAGACTCAAGAAGAGATTGATGCCTGAGGTTTTTCAGAGAAGGGGGCATTTTGATGTTTCCAATTGTAAAGATCACTAGTTGTAAAAGGGACACAAATCAATCTTCCCCCAGGCTCTGTTTTAAAGGGAAAAGGGAAGAGGAAGACCCATAGTTCTGTCCTAATCAAGTGCCAAAGTTCGATCGGAACCTGTGGGGCCCTGACTCCTGTGACCACATTCCAAACCTTGGGAGCAATGTGCACAGCACAGAATAAGTTCCCACCAGGGGCCAAATGCCTCTGAAACTTGGCCATTCAGATTGACACAGAGTTTGCAATTTGCCTTTAGAAAATTTCATGCCATATTCATCTTCTCTGTCTGTGGAATAAATTTTTTTGAAGTTATTCAAAACACAATCAAGTGGAGTTCCTTCTGTGGACTGTGAGGAATCCATAACTTTAGCCTGTGAAAAAGCAAAAGGCACACAAAGCAAGCAGACAGACAGACAACAATAAACAGACAAAAAACAAACTTTGGCCACATAAACCTCTGGGGCCGAATGGATTTGGACCCCACCCAGGGAGTCACTCTTCTGAGGACTCCGACCCAGTTGAGTCTGCTTGCCGTCAAGAAGAGATTCTAGATAGGGGAACCTGTGCCACGTCCGGCTTCCTCCTACCTACCCACAGTGCACTAAGAATCATTCGATTCTTACCTCTAGAGGCTTTCCCAATAAACTCCTGTGGGTCGGTTGATTGGTGAGAGGGCCCGGCTGGGACCAGTCTACTTGGAGCCCCAGAATACCATCAGGGTGGCCTCTCCTTCCGCAGACCAGTATCCAGAGGGGCTAAACACTGCCGATGTCCAATCCTGGTCTCTCCTAAAAAGAAACAATGGCTCCAAGATAATAAGCTCCAGAGCAGTGGGCTATCTCTCTGGGGCCTCCAAGAATGTTGCACCCAGTGAGAGAGAACCAACCAGAGACCAATATTAAATCCACACAGGACTTTATTACTGGCCGGGACCTGAGCCGAGCATCGGACACGAGCCCTGACTTGTGGAGATTAACATGTTTTATACACCTTTGAGGCCAACAGTCTAGGCCCCCCATGGGATAGAACTAACAAAGCAAGCAAAAGGTACAGAAGCAGAATGTTCTGCTGTTAGAACATTTGTAAAACAATAGTTGATTAATTGTTACTTCTAAAGGGACCTTTTAAGGGAAGGAGCTTTCTGAGCTTCCTCCTTCTGAGTTCATCTAAAGGGCAGGCAGGTGGGTCAAGCAGCAGTATGGAGTCTATCTTGCTAACTAGGGTCCTTCACTCACAATAGCTGTATTACAAAGTAACATGTATATGTGTGCTTGTCACTAAGTTTTGAAATACTGAATTTTGATACACTCTGTGGTTGCAAGTGAAAAAAGTTAGTGTAGCCCACAGGTTAGGTCATTTAGGTCTTCCAGAACTAAAGAAACGTGACACCTTACTGAAATATTTAGACTGATTGTCACCTGTATCTATGGCATCAAAGTTATTCAAGTGGGGAGAGAATGTTGTGCTATGTTGCAAGAGAATTGTTCATTTCTGTTGAACAATTACCTGTGGCTTCCAGTACAGTAGCTCCAGGATTCCCTGTCCTCTTCTCTACATCCTGGGCACTGTATGAGGCACAGTAAGGGTCAGGAAATAATAATTGTGTTCTCTGTGTTTAAGGGATTTCAATCTAAACAAACACAGAACTGAAAAACATAAAAGTATAAGACATGGGTAGCACAATGGAAAAATGACTAGTGGGAAGTAGAAAATCTGTGATTTTAACTTCATTCTGCTACTTCATTGTCATGGGGTAACTCACAAAGTCCCTTTGTAAAAATATTTGGATGCTTTCTGTGGGTTTTTCTCTTTCTAAATTTGATAATGCCACACTATAGAAAAACAAGACAAAATTACAAAATAGTTGACTAAAATGATGATTGTAAAAACATAAAATATGAGATATCATTATTCTATTAGATGACAATGTATAAATTTTTTAAAAATTAATCTTATTGGTACATTTTAGGTATACAATATAATGACATTCATCATTGGAAATTTGCACCTTTACATAATCCATCTTGTTTCTTATTTTTTTCCCCATTCCCCTGCCCTCCCTTCAACCCCTCCACCCCTCCCTATCTACAAAGACTTTGTTTCCATTTTCCTTTTTCTCATATTAATTTCATTCCTTTCTTCCTTTTTCCTTAACTATCCCACTTCCCCTTCCCCCTTTGCACCTTTTCTTTCTATTTCACATTATCTATTATACCTTTTAGTCCTTATTTACACTTTCACTTTCTCACACTAGAGAAACTATTCGGTATTTACACATGTGTGTCCTATTTATTTCACTTAAGAGTATCGCCTCAATGTCCATCCATTTAGCTATAAATGTCTCTAGTTTCTCATTCTTTATGGCTGAGTAATACTCCATTTTATAAAAAAAAAAAAACCCACATTTTCTTATTTCAGTCTCCAGTTGATGGGCAATTGGGTTGCTTCCAAGCTTTAGCTATCACCAATTGTGCTGCTGTGAACATGGGTGCACATATATCACTGTGGTATGATTCTTTTAATTCTTTGGGGAAGATACCCAGCAGAGGAATAGCTGGATCAAATGGGACTTCCAGTCCTAGTTCTTTGAGGTATCTCCATACTGATTTCCACAGTGGTTACACCAGTCTACACTCCCACCAGCACTGGAGCAGGATTCCTCTTACCCCACAGACCTGCCAGCATTTGTTATTGGTTAATTTCTTGATATCAGCCATTCTTTCTGGGGTGAGGTGGAATCTCAGTGTTGTTTTCATTTGCATCTCTCGAATGACCAGTGATGTTGAACATTTTTCATATATTTATTTGCTATTTCTTCTTTGTCTGAGAAATGTCTGTTTATTTTAGATGCCCATTTTTGGGTTAGGTCTTTAAATTTGGGAAGACTGATTTTTTTAAGTTCTTTATAGATTCTAGATAGTAGATTGTCTGAGGGACAGGTGGTGAAAATTTTTTCCCACATTGTAGGTTGTCTCTTCATACTGTTGGTGGTTTCTCTTGCTGTGCAGAAGCTTTTCAGTAAGAAGAGATCCCACTTGTTGATTGTTTGTGCTAGTTCATGTGCAACTGAGGTTTTATTCATAAAATGTTTTCCTACACCAACATCTTCAAGAGTTCTTCCTAATCTCTCTTGCAGCTGGTTTAGTGTTTCAGTTTTAATATTTAGATCTTTAATCCATTTTGATTTTGGTTGAGTGCATGATGAGAGATATAGGTATAGTTTTAATCTTTGGAAAGTTGAAACCCAATTTTTCTAGCACCAATTTTATTTTATTAGTTTTTTTTGGTACCAGGGATTGAACTCGGGTCCTTGCACTTGCACAGCAGGTGATGAAACCACTGAGCTAAATCCCCAGCCCTCCAACACCATTTATTAAAGAGGCTATCTTTCCTCCAGTGAGGGTCCTTTGTCAAAGATGAGGTGGCTGAGTGTATCTGGGGTTGTTTCTGCATCTTCTAAT
The DNA here is from genome assembly GCF_053883595.1 of Heterocephalus glaber. Classification (NCBI taxonomy): domain Eukaryota; kingdom Metazoa; phylum Chordata; class Mammalia; order Rodentia; family Bathyergidae; genus Heterocephalus; species Heterocephalus glaber. Next base: position 25,474,350 of record NW_028258344.1, on the reverse strand, counting down.
CTGTTCCACTAGTCCTCAGGTCTGTTTCTTCACCAGTACCATGCTGTTTTTATCATAGTAGCTTTGTACTATAGTTTGAAGTTGGGGATTGCGATACCCCCTGCCATGTCTCTGTTGCTTGGAATTGCTTTTGCTATTTTAGGTCTCTTCTTGTTCCAAATGAATTTTTGGATTCTTTTCTCCAGGTCTATGAAGTATGCTGCTGGGATTTCAATTGACATCGCATTGACTCTATAAAGGAGTTTTGGAAGTATGGCCATTTTCACTGTTGATTCTTCCTACCCAGGAGCAAGGGATATCTTTCCATTTTCTGATATCCTCTTCAATCTCTTTCTGCACAGTGCTCTACTTTTCAGAGAAGAGGTCTTTGATATCTTTTGTTAGGTTGATTCCTAGGTATTTCAATTTTTTGAAAGGTATTGTGAAAGGAATTGATTGCTGAATTTCTCTCTCAGTGAGTCTGTTTTTGTGTACAGAAAAGCTGCTCATTTTTGCGTGTTGACCTTGTATCTAGCTACTCTACTGAATTTGGTTATTAAGTCTAGAAGACTTTTGTGGAGTTCTTGGGGTCTTCTATATAGAGTATCATGTCATCTGCAAATAATGACAATTTGACTTCTTCATTTCCTATCTTTATTCCTTTTATTTCTTTCTCTTGTCTGATTGCTGTGGCTAATGTTTCCAAAACTATATTGAACAGGAGTGGTGATAGTGGAGATCCTTGTCTTGTTCCTGATTTTAGTGTGAAGGATTTCAGTTTTTGACCATTGAGTATGATATTGGCTGTTGGTTTTTCATAGATGGCTTTTATCAAATTGAGGTAGAGACCATCTATTCTAATTTTTTGTAGGGTTTTTATCATAAATGCATGTTGGATTTTGTCAAAAGCTTTTTCTGCATCTATTGAGATGATCATATGTTTTTTGTCTTGGCTCTGTTGAAATAATGTATTACATTTCTTTTTAAAAATGTTATTTTATTGGTACATTTTAGGTATACGATCTAATGACAATCTTCATTGGAAATTTGCACCTTTACATAATAGCTCTTGGTTCTTATTTTTTTCTTCTTCCCCTAATAGTGCATTACACTTATTGATTTGCATATATTGAACTATCCCTGCATCCCTGGGATGAATCCCACTTGGTCAGTGTGTATGATCTTCTCGATGATCTTCTGTATTCTATTTGCCAGTATCTTATTAAGGATTTTTACATCTGTGTTCATTAGTGAGATTGGCCTATAGTTGTCTTTTTCGGTTGGGTCTTTCTCTGCTTTGGAGATCAAGGTGATGCTTGTTTCCAGGAATGAATTTGGGAGTATTGCTTCCCTTTCAATTTCATTGAAGAGTTTAAACAGTAGTGGCAGTAGTTCCTCTCTAAATGTCTTGTAGAATTCAGCAGTGAAGCCATCAGGACCCAGGCTTTTCTTAGTTGGTAAGTTTTTAATTACATTTTCAGTTTCATCTATTGATATTGGGTCGTTTAGAATTTTTAGGTCACCTTTGTTCAACTTTGGTAATTCATATGTATCTAGGAATCTGTCCATTTCTTCTGTGTTTTCCATCTTATTGGTGTATAGGTTCTGGAAGTAGGTATTGATGATCCTCCAAATTTCTGTTGGGGCTGTTGTAATTTCATCCTTTTTATTCCTAATAGCATGCATTTGGGCTTTTTCTTTCCTTTTTTGATAATGTTGGCTAAGGGTGTGTCAATTTTGTTTATTATTTTGAAGAACCAACTCTTGGCTTCATTTTTTTTTGTATCACTCTCTTAGTCTCCATTGCATTGATTTCTCCTGTGATCTTTATAATTTCCTCCCTTGTGTGAGATTTGGGTTTGTCTTGCTCTTCTTTATCTAGAAACTTGAGGTTCAGCAACAGGTTGCATAATTGAGCTCACTCTGCTTTCCTAATGTGAGTATTCACTGCTATGAATTTCCCTCATAAGACTGCTTTCATTGTGTCCCATAGGTTCTGACATATTGAACTGTCATTGTCATTTAATTGAAGGAACTGTCTGATTTCTTCTTTAATTTCCTCTGTGACCCATTGGTTATTCAGAAGTGTGTTGTTCAATTTCCATGTGTTTATGAAATTTTTGCAGTTTCTTTTGCTGTTAATCTCCAATTTCATTGCACTATGGTCTGGCAATATACAAGGGATAACTTCAATTCCTTTGCACTTACTTAAATATGTTCTATGAGCAGGTATGTGGTCTATTTTAGAGAACGACTGATGTGCAGTTGAAAAGAATGTGTATTCTGATTTTGTGGGGTGGAACACTCTGTAAACATCTGTTAAGTTCATTTGTTTAAGAGTTTTATTGAGTTCTAGTATTTTGTTGCTTATTTTTTGTCTAGTTGATCTATCTATTTGTGACAGTGGGGTATTGAGGCCCCCCACTACTATTGTATTAGTGCTTATTTGATTTTTCATGTCTGTTAATATTTGTTTTTTATAGCTGAGTGCACTAGTTTTTGGTCCATATATGTTTATGATTGTCATCTCTCCCTCTTGGGTTTTTCCCTTTATAAGGGTATTGTCCTCCATTGTCTCTCTTTATCATGTTGCTTTGAAATTTATTTCATCTGCAAATAGGATAGCGACTCCTGTTTTTTGGTGTGTTCCTGTTACAGGAAGTATTGTTTTTATCCTTTAACTTTCAGTGTATGAGTTTCTTTTTGAATTAAGTGTGTTTCTTGTATGCAGCATATTGTTGGGTCTTGCTTCTTGACCCATTCTACCAGTCTATTTCTTTTTTTTTGGTGAATTGAGACCATTAACATCGATGGTTATAATTGATATGTATTGACTTATCCTTGTCATGACTTTTTCTTTTTGTTGGATTCTCCCCCTTTACATTTAATTTCTTGTCACACCTGATGGATTCGTTCTGCTGGGCTTCCTGGGGTTGTGAACCTCATTGTCTTTTTCTAGGATATTGTTTAGATGTTTTTTGGAGTGCTGGTTTGGTATTCATGATGTTCCTAAGGTGCTCTTTGAAATGAAAGCATCTTATTTCTCCATCAATTTTGAAAGATAGTTTCGCAGGGTACATCAATGTGGTTCAGAGGTTGTTTTCCTTTAGGGCTTGAAATACTTCACTCTAGTTTCTTCTTGCCTTGAGGGCTTGTGTTGAGAAGTCTGCTGTGATTCTGATGGGCTTTCCTTTGTATGTGATTTGTTTCTTTTCTCTTAACTGGTTGTAGAATTTTGTTCTTCTGCTGGGTTTCTGGAATCTTAACCATTATATACCTAGGTGTAGATTTTTTTTAGCATGGTAGCTGGAGTCACATATGCCTCACTTATCTGTATGTCAAGTTCTTTTGCCCCACTTGGGAAGTTTTCTGTCATTACTTTGGTGAACAGTTTTTTTATGTCATCTACACTCTCTCCTGTTTGTTCACTGACTCTGATCAGCCTTATGTTATTCTTCTTTGTATCGTCTAGTGGCTGTTCTGTTGATTTTTCATGGTCCCTTACTATTTTTAAGAAAATTTTCTTTTCCTGGTCTCTAATTGGAATCCTATCTTTTATATCTGAAATTCTATCCTTGCATTGGCTCATTCTGCTGTGTAGACTTTCAATGGAGTTTTTAATCTCCTGGAAATCTATTTGCATCTGTTTTATGGATTCCATTTGTTTCCTATATTGGGATTCCATCATGTTCCTCAGCTCCTCCATTTTTTTTCTGTGTCTACTCTAGATTTATTAATCATGTCTTGTATTATGGGCACAGTCCTGCTATCTGAGAAATTATTTCTGATTTCATTTTTTCCAGGTCTTCTTTCATTGCCAGTTCAGGGAGTCCAGCTGGTTGAGTATCAGCTTGTTACATCTTGTTTCCCTTTGTGGTTGCCTTAGTTGATCTGGAAGTCTGGTTTTGAGACTTGTTCACAAGTCTTCTCATTTCTACAGATGCAGCCTGCTGGGCCTTTGTTGAGGTGACTTTTTGTTTTCCAAGTGGTCTTCAATTCTCAACAAGCCTCAGAGAGGCCTTCTGTCTGTTACTTACCACTGCACCAATTCCAATTGTATCTGGGCAGTGGCTGGGATCTGTGCCCCCTCCTTCCTGTGAAGCTCTGGTTCATGTAAGCTTCTCACTGGGATCTGTGTGCACTTCTGCAATGCAAATTTTGATCTTGGACTTCCATCCTTCAGAATTGTGAGAAAATATGCTTTTGTTGTTTAAGCCACCTTGTCTGTTGTATTTCATTATGTCCCCTTAGCAAGCTAATGCAGTGGCTTTTAGATTTTTGTTTGAAGAATCCTCTAACTTTTAATTGTCCAAATTGAATGTGGTGTGGGACCATCACTGTATTCTTGTCATGAGCTATTCCTTGAAAAAATATTTGCAGTGTTAGTTCCAAGGAAGTGTAGAAAAACACATTCTGAGACAGATGAAATGCATAGATAAGTATGTATAGAGTCTTCCCCAGGAGTGACTGTCAGAATTTGTTATTATGCTCATGTTATAACATGGGCCCCAGATCCTAATATCTTCACAAAGTTTCTCAAGGTTTCACATTTGGTACATCCCTGAGGCTTAAAACCTGTCAATGGTTTTGACTCATCTTCTTTGTCTTTACCACCTACATATATAGCTATGGGCAAATTTTTATATTTTCAATTTCAAAATACCTCTCTCATACATGCATTCTATAGTTTTCCTTTTCACAGTCCCAGGAAGCTCAAAGTTCTCATAAACTTACAGGTAAGTTATTGTCAGGTCTTCCTACCAAGTCCTCCCACCTCCTGTCTTCCTCTTCTATTCTGCAACAGGCAACCAGTTAGCATTCACAAGCGCTGCCTTTCAGAAACCCTGAGAAGGAGCTTTGGGGTGTCCTCACTCTCTAGAAGTTAAAAGTATAAACTCTTTCTCCTGGAATAAAAAATACTTTCTAATCTGAGGACACTAATCTAATTTTGTCTTTTGAATGGATGAATAGTGTCCGTGAAGAAAATGGATCTCTCTGTAAAAATGCATTAACTCAGCTTTCTCCCTCAGGACTCCATACTGTCACACCTAGAGGTTGCTGTCCAGTTTCCTCATTTCTTGGTTCTCCCTCCTAACTCTGCTCCATTTCTGCATGCTCTTCTTTCTTTTTGTCATATTGCTTACCTTTCCTGCTCCTTCTCTCTATTGGACTAAATTCTGTGACCTTGATAAGGCCAACCCTAACCTCCGCCACCCCCAGGATGCTATTCTGATCAAAGTATTCCTGTCTCTCTCAGATCAACTCCCATGGCTTATATAACTTGACCTGTTTGTTTTCACATCTTCACAGATAGTGCTATTATGTATGTGTGTAGTTCTAAGGTAGAGACACCTTTCTTTGTTTTTATTTCCTTAAGCCATAATGATTTTTGAGGACTCTTGAGTTTTAGGTATACGTTTGAGGATTAAAGCTATAATTAAAACATGATTGGATTTGGATAGAAACTTTAGTTCTCAGCATTCTAGTCCAAAATGTATGGTTATTGTACTACAAATTTTTGTTTTGTTCTAAGTATTTGTTGAGCTAAATATCCCCTGCACTGTGTCAGAGGTCCAGGCTTTAAATACATTTCAAATCCAAGCACAGAGTTTCATAATGTAACTTAAACTCTCTCCCTTAAGACTTTTCATGAGTTTTCAGTGTCTGAAATGTACTAGCCAACCATGATCAACATTAAATTGAATTCTGAGAAAGTAGGGAACCTCTCTGAATGGAGTCCAATACTCATAGAGTGTAAAAAATTCAAGGCTAACAGGAAAGACCAGTCAAACATCAAAGAATATGTGTCAGAAGTGGAGTAACAGTGACCCTAGCAATGAGATTACTATTGCATGGTGGTTCTAAATTATAGTTTCACACTGGGATCACCCAGAGCATTTTTAAAGCTTCACTTAAACCAGACTCTCTCTGGATGGGATGTATGGGGCTGGGACTCAGGCTTGGTATTTAAGCTCTCCAGGTGATCTCAAAGAGAGCCACTTTTGTAGTCCATACATCCAATAGTTAAGTAGCAGCAATTTAGATGTCTGCATCCAGCGGGACCTTTAATGTTATTATGGCAGAGAGTGTCTTGGTTGTCTGTATTTTTTCTCTGTGTGGGATCCATTTTCAATCCAGCCACTATTTACCTACTCAAAGGGAAGATTATCCATCCTCATTATCAAGTAAGAGTACCCAGGCCACACAAATAAGAAAAGTAGCCTCTTCTAGGGCATTTAAGGACAAACATTCTCTAAAGTATTTTACAGAAGGAATCACATTCCTAATATTGATGGAGACTAAGTGAACAAATGCATATCTAGAACTCACTGATTTTCTGTAAATAAGTAAGGGTACTTATGTTTGGTGTCTTCTCTCCATCTCTAGACTAAGTAAGCTCCTTCTGTCATTTCCATATGTGGCTTTTAATCATTGCACTTAGGGTTTCCAAGGATTTGTGTGATTATTTTTTATTCCTTTTTTACTCCTGTACTATTCAGTAAGCTTAAGGAATCCAAAGACTGTGTTTTCACTCATTGTATCCTCACTCAAGCTTGTCTGCAGTAGGGAATCAAACATTATTGGTAAATGAAAGATATGTGAAGGAGGAAAGCTGTGAACTACTGTACACTTCATGTTTCCTGGAAAAATATTTTATATCTATAACAATATCCATACAAAAAATTCTGCTCCATGAAATTTCTAGAAATCAAGCACCAACAGAGAAAACTCTCCAAAACATTTGCAAAGGCAAGGCAATCCCATCAGGTATGTGATTTGATATCCTTTGGAACATTTTTTCCTGATGTATCTTTTCATTTGGAGACCTCATTTCAAGATGAGAACAATGCTTTTTGTTTTTTTTTTTCTAGCTCACCACTATATTCTCTGTATCTTCCAAAGTGCAGGACTTAGGGGAGGCAGTCAACACATACTTATTTAATAAATGCTAAATGGAAATAATGAATATAGGAATGAATGAAGTGGCATCTCATGAAGGGTAGTACAGAATACCAGAAAGAAGCCACAGGTTTGAGATTAATTAAGATGAAAATCTAGACTTCCCTGGAACATGGAAAATTTGCCATTTAACTACATAGCTACAAAATAGTATAAAAATTACAGATTATTTCAAAAACAATTTTTAAACAAATTCATCTTTTTCTGTGCTTCTGGTAACATTAGAGATACAAGATGTATGTGAACAGAAATCTTTGAAAATCAAGTTAGGACTGTAGGTTATAAAATTTCTAGTGTTCTTTGTTTAAATCCTGAAGTCTACTTTCATTTATTTTTTAAACTCCAGGCTATGTTTCATGGTTACTACATCAAAAGAGTACAGATTCAACATGTCATAAAATAAAAGAAGAACATGAAGTTGGTGCCTCTGCCAAGGATTTGAAGTTGACAGCCTCATTATTCAATATCATATTTTACCTTGTCATGTTCTTTATTCCCATGATAAACTGGTGGTTCTTTGATACAACAATGAAGAAAACTCATAGTTTTATAAACATTCCAATTCGATTCTACTGAATTGAATGTTTCTGAATGAATGTTTCTCTTCCATGGTGCCAATTAAAGAACAAAGGACCTCAGGGATTAACTCATATGACTACTGGTGTTTCAGCAAGTATCAAAGACAAAGCCTGTGCTCTAAAGATTTTCTTGAGAACTTCTACAGGCCCAGTCAGAAGAAGAGCCAACTCTTTAGCTTGCCCATTGAGGCCTTCTTCCAAGATATTCTGTCATCTTTCTAATTTCTTTTTCTGTATTAGCCAGAGTTGTCCAGAGAAATAGAACTAGCAGGTTCTATGTGAGCAGAAGAGTGAGGGAGAGATGAGTTGGTCACACAATTGTGGAGACGAAAGTCAAAAATGAAGGCTAGACCTGCAGACTGAAGACCCAAGGAAGACCTGCAGTCTAAGTGCCAAAGGCAGTCCACTGACAGAATTCCTTTTGACTTGTAGAAGGTCAGGTTATTGTTTTAAGACCTTCAGCTGTTTGGATGAGGTCCACCCCATTATGGAGGTTAATCCAGTTTACTCAGGTCCACCAATTTAAACCTTAGCATCATCCAAAAATTTCCATGATTATCTCTAAAATGTGTGCAGTTGTTTGGAGAATAGTCTCTTTGCATACAGTATAACCTAATAAATGAAAAAACTCAATCCTGGATGCACTTAAGAATGATTTTATGACCTTATAAAAAAGTCCTTAAGATTGAGTTTCACTTCCAGAGGTGATTTAATTACCAGGGGTGGACCTTGGGCACTGGAGTTCTTTAGAAGTTCTGTAGGGGATTCTGGTGTGCTTCCACCTGGGCAGAGAACCACAGCTAAAGGAGAAAGAGATGCTAGGGGAGCATCTCTGTCCTTTTCTATATGATGATATTTCTCAGGTTCCCAGTGTAATGCTGGCCATGTAATAGGTGGTCAAGAATTAAGTATTTGATTGAGTAGATCAAATATTTTACCATTTTCTAACTGTATGAATTTGTGAAAGTTCTTTTACTTCTCTAAATCTCTGTTCTCTGTATTTACAAAATGGGGATAACAATACATCTATCAATCAGGGTAGATGATAATACAATTAATTTGACACATAGAACTCATGAAAAGTGAACATATTCTCCTTTATAAGTTTGTGTTTTGATTCTATTTCTGACACTTGCAGAAATGCTCTTAATGCAAAACTCAACGTACATGTGTTTGGAGTGAATGAATGAGTTATGGGAAATTAGTAGATACTGTGAGTGATTTAAACTGGTACTAAAACATAATAATGTCTGATTTTACTTGTTGGCTTTTTGGGATCCCTTGTCCCACTCTGGGCCAGAGATAAGAGAGTAAATAGTAATTGCAGGATATGTTGCAATTATTCCTATTAAAATACTTTTGCCAGTACCTGCAAAATGAAAAAGAGCATTTATAATTTATGTGCAATCTCTCATTAAAATGAACGCATAGTAATTAAGAAACTGGAATGTGATCAAATGAACTTGTTTGGTCTCAAATGTTACTTGCAATGACTTGTTGGATTTTCACTGACTCTCAAAGACCTTCAAGGTCATTGTGTTGTGCTAGGACTAAAAGTAGAATAGACAGATCCACTTTTAATTGTCCCCGTGTGTGTGTATGGTGTGTGTGAACCTCACATTTGTCTATGGTGTGTGCACGCATGTAGGTACACACACACACACACACACACACACACACTCAAGCTTTGGAAACATGCTCTTTGACATTCACAAAGTTAAAGTGTACCTGGTCCGTGTGTCAGGACTCTGTTACCCAGTGAAGGACTGCATACTTGCTATGAAGAATGGGAAATTCTTTTTCCTCATTATTTAGAAAATAAACATAATGAGAAGAAGGGAGTTTTTTTCAAAGAGTCTTACAAATTTGTTTGAACAAGTAATAGCCTGTGGGAAAAAGGCTGTACTCCAAGAGTCTGGCTTCAGAAAAAAAAGCTGAGTGTTTGTGATTCAAGGAAGGTGTAGGTTCATGTTGGGCTCATTTAATCCAACAACTAAGACGTGGAAACATAAATCACAGGTAACAGAACATGTAAGGTTAACTGGTGACATTTTCTCACAGAACTCTGCTTGGATGGAAATGATGTGGGCAAATCTCTGTGCAGAGCTGTTAATGTGCTTAAATGTTAGCCTTACTGGGCAAACCGTTGCAAAGTTAACTGAGAACTCTCCCTGTTTGTTTCTAGATTATTCTTACAATTTGTTTAAATCACTACACTCTGGAAGTTTTCTAGTTCACTGGAAAATGTCCTTTTCACACCTCTAGTCTATGTCCAAGGCCTTTTCATCCTGAACATCTCACATGCAACTTTCTAACTGAAATCATTACTTCAAAAACCATAGATGTTAAAGTCAGAAACACCTTATTGTAGACATTTTCCATGCCGGAGTAAGGTAACATGGGGCATCTACCACATTTTATGGGGCAACATCTTGTTATCAGAGAGTACACATAGTGATCAAAAAGTACAGTGAATATTTAAATTTAAAAAGAAACTACTATAAGACACATTGCCATTAATCCCCTTCAAAACAGTCCCCCTCACTTTGAACACACTAGCCCATCATTCTTGCCAGTTTCTGAAGCAATTCTATAAGTCCTCTTCTGTGAATGTCTTTACTTGCGCTCTCATGGTTGCCTTGGTATCCTGAGTCTGTTCCAAAAGTTTATCTTTTATGGTCATTTTGATTTTTGCGGTAGAGCCAGACATTTCACGGTGTCAGATTCAGTGAATAACAGCAAACTGTTTTTATTTGACAGAAATTTCCATAAACCTTTTGAATGCATATAGGACATCAAGGCAGCCATGACATGACACTCACAAAAGATGACAATGTGTCTTTTACTGTAATAAATTTTAAAAATTTTTATTTAAATATTCACCAGATCACATCTTGTATTTTCTCAGCAAAATGTAAGACTGTTGACTCTGAAGAGAAAAAATAAAGATAATAAATACCCCCACATTCATTCAAATTAGGCTGTCCCCAAGTAAGCTGTGCAAAGTGTATTTTTTAAAAGTCAGCTTTTTAGGGCTGAGATTAAAAATTATGGATAGGAGGTTGTGAAGCTGACCTCTGCTTTTCCCTTCTTGTTTGCCACTAGCCTTGTCCCTCCTGTTCATTATCCCTGATTGACAAGCCTGATGATCATCCTTGTCTCTTGAGGACCCTTTCCTGTGTCTCGTGTCCTGTGTTGTCCATTTCCTGGGCTTCCCACTGCCCCTTGGCACTTCCTCCATGATTTCCTGCAACATCACTCCATTTTACTGCTCTCTCTGTTTCTGGTCTCCACCTGTTCAAAATTCTCCTTCTTTCCCATACCTTTTGAAAGCCTGTGGTTTGCAGTTTATCAATCTCCACTCACAGGGGCCCAAATGATTCCTTAATTTTTATAGCAATGAACAGTATTGTTTATTCCCCTATATCCTTTCTCTTTGCTTGTTTTGTGAACCTTTAGTGATGTTTGGGCTTCTCCGTAACTGAAATGCTGTCATTTCGCTGGCAGCCTATCCAAAGGATAGTCCTTTCTCCACAGGAAGATCAGTTTCTATTTATTCTGGGAATGCAGGTTTCTTTTAATCCCTGCTAACATCTCTCTTCCTCTCTATTACACCTTTTAAAAAGCAATTATGATGAGTGCTTTATAGTTTAGCACTAATTATTCTGTTGTTTAATGTGGATAATTTAAATTTTTTCTTAAACAGAGTAGAAGTACCTTAGGGATTAGGTCCATTTTGGGGGGGGTGCGTACTGGGGATCGAACTCAGGACCTTATACTTGCAAGACAGGTGCAGTACCACTGAGCTAAATCCCCAGCCCTAGGTCCATTTTTATAATTTTATTTTCTTAAATCTATAGAATACAGCCAAGTGAATAATTGAAGTTCAATGAGTCTGATTCGTTTCACTCTCTGAAGAAATGAATAACTTTATATCCTTATAATAGTAAGCCACACTTATTTATTTACTTATTTTTGAGTCTGACTTTGTCCTGCAGTTTCAAGGTCATTTTGGTTATTTTGTGATTTCCATATAAATTTTATGGTCAATTTATCAATTTCTATAAAGAAGCACATCTGTGATTTTGAAGGGTTTGTGTTGAATTTCTTTTAACAATGTTTTGCATTTTTCAGAATGCAAATTTTGCACTTTGTTAAATATATTTATTTTTTAAAGGAGTGCAACAGTTATCAAATGAGTTTCTTCATTGCAGGGACTGAATGATGCATCTTTATTTCTCTAGACCTAGCCTGTTGCCAATACTCTATATGTGTTCCACAAATATTATTGAACTGAGATGGGACTTAAAAACATGAAAACTGTCTTCAAAAAATTCAAAGGAACAAATAATAAGATTGATTAGACTTTTAATCTGAATATTTTATAACACTACAGGCAAAAACCAAAGAGGAGAAAGTTCAAGTAGACAAATTCCAATTTTAATAAGGAAGAGTTATTTAACAATGAGAACCATCCCAAGGACCATATTCTGTTGTAGGAGGTGGAAGTTGAAACTAGATTTTGACCATGTAGAGAAGTCTGTTCAACAAATAATTCTGGAGCACCTATGATGTGTCAGAGGGGAATCTAGGTTCCCATGATATTCAGTAAAGTAGACAACAGCGTGTATCTTTTCATAGAGCTGATGTTCTCTGTGGTGATGAGGGGATGCTGATAAGGAAGTTAATGAATAATATGACAACTTTAGTGATGAGTGCTAAGAAGAAAGTAAAATCCTGTGATGTTTTAGAAAGTTACCAGCAGTTGGGACCATTTCAGCCAGAAGGTCAGAGAGCGCTTCTACAGGCATGCAGCACTGGAGCTAGCATCTCCACAACAGGAAGGAGCTAGGCCTCTGATGATGCAGGGAAGAGGGTTCTAGGCAGATTGACCAGTAAATGTAAAGGCCCTGCTGCTTTGATATAGAATATCAAGGATATAATGAAAAGGAATGTAAGGGACAGCTTTACAGGGTTGTTGCCCAGTGCAGGTAAGACTCTGGGACTCTGAGTTTTGTTTTATTTTTTTTTAAAGAATTTTACTTTTAAGATTTCTGAAGTATTAGTTGAATATATCTAAAAGATTAAACAGCAAATTATTAAAAAATTTATAAGGCTGTTATGGCTTGTGTCTAGATGTCCCCCCAAAGCCTCATGCAGTCGTAAGTGGGGCTTTTTCTGAAGTGGTTGAATCTAGAGTGTGTGATGCTGGGATTCAAGGACATGTGATTACTAAACCACGTGAGTGATTGGTTTGGCACTGCCCTAATCCCAGTAGTCTGGATGAGATAAAAGGAACAGAAAGACCCTGTTAAGGCCCCTTCTTGTTGTGCTACCTTGGGTCCACCATGAACTGTCACTTCTCTGCAAAGTGCCACCCTGCCTTGGAGCCAGCCAGTTATGGACTGAAACCTCTGCATACTGTGAACTAAATAATCCTTTTCTCTTTTAACTTTGGAGGTTAAGTATTTTGTCTCAGCAACAAGAAAAGTAACTAAGACAAATGTCACAGCTAATATTTCTGTAAAACCAATGTAGAAATGAAACTAATGCTACATTTACTACTTTGCATATAAAAATCAGTTATTAAAATATTTTCAGGTTTTCTTCTCTTTCTTCATAAACCAACTTGGGTATGACTTTAGTGGAATAGTAGTATTCAAAGAAAAATTCAAAAGCATTAAGGTTGCTTATAAGTATCAATGTTGTTCCAATAAATCACAAGTGCACACTCCCACTAACTTGTCTACAGGGAAGATAGTGTGATCCAGGCATCAGTTGATGGAGCTGGAAAGCAAGATCCCAGGGATACTCAGGCCATTTAAATCTTATCCTACAGCATGAGGTCTCAGTGCCTTGACTGAGCATTGAGACCAAAGGAACAAATCCAGAGATGAGAATGGTTTGTATTCGTTGAGAGAGTGGACCTACAGCTTTCTTTCTAGAGAAGATTTCCAATGCATAGAGGTTGCCCGTGGACTTTAAGATAGAGATAAAGAATTTGGGGGAAGAATGAGTGTCCTGAATGAATCTCTTGATTAATAAAACCACTATTATAATATCATTTTTTTGTTTAAGTCTAAAAACCATAGTTTGGAATCTTGGGAAATAGGATACCAGTTCTCAAAGTAATTGGAAACAATCTTCCAACATTTAAAATGAAAAGGGTACTAATTGAAGGTTGTTCTTTAATGCTTTAAGAGGTGTCAAATGGATTTTCAGAAATGCATGTTACATGAAATCAGTGACCTCTTATTTTAAAAAGGCAAGACTTGTTGATTTCATCAATTTTCCACTTTTTTGACTACAGAGTGTTTTATAAAGCATTTCACAGAACTAGTTAATGACTTTAGGTTTGAAAACTGCTACATTACATTAATTTATACTGATTGACATCTTAGACTCTAGCTTCCATTTTAGTCAATCCTCCCCATAAGGCAATTTTTCTAAAAACAAAAAACCCCCAAATCACAAGGTTTTATTTTCTCCTTTGCACTCATCATTAAAGTTGCTTCATTGTTTATTAACTTCTTTATCAGCATTCCCTTCATCAGCACAAAGAATACCAGCTCCATGAAAGGACACACACTGTTGTCTACTTTACCAAAAACTTTTTTAATCCCCTTGATGGCCAGGGACACCCCTAATTTTCCAGATCTAGAGCTGAGTGGAGCAGAGTGTGCTTTATGCTCTGTGAAGAGTTCCAGCCTCAGTCACAGCCTCTTATTTACTTAGATCTGGGGCCTTCCTTACCCTCTGGGTTACCCAGCATCTCACTCTTCCTATCTACCCCCTGAGCACTTCCTGGCCTCTACAGCCATTGGCTATGAAACCTCTTCCTAAAATTGCTCTTTCCACTTCTAAACCAGAGTATACACAGCAAATTCTACTTTGATCTCACAGAAAATTACCTTTACCTCTGGCTGGGCTTCTGTAATACTTTGGACATTTTCTATTTTGACACTTAAACAGTGCTTGGTAGTCTTTTAATTACACACTTCTCTCTCTCTCACACTAGACTCTGTAAGAGCTGAAATTGGGTCTTACTCATCTTCATATTTACAATGAGAGAAAAAAGTGCCAAATGCATGTGGAGAAAAGTATGTAACACAAAATTAATCAGGACTTCTGTTGCTGTTTTAAATGGCAGGACTTCCCACTGTCTGGTTCATACAAAGAGGCCCTGTATGCTCCCCAGAGTGAACACAATTTTCTTGCCCTGCCCCTAGAATGTATTGTGTGGTTGCACCCAAAAAGGACACATCTATACTGGAATCTATGGAACTTGGGAATGTGATATCATTTGGGAAAAGGTTCTTTGCAGATGTAGTCAAGGGTGTCAAGGTGAGATTGTCTTAGGTTCTCCAGATGGGCCCTGATTCAATGACAAGTTTTCTTACAAAAGACAGAAGAGAAGACACACACAGAGGAGGCCACTGAAGAAGGGGTTTGCGGCCACACATCAGGGCACACGTGGGGCCACCAGGAGCTGAAACAGGAAGGAAAGATTCTTCCCAGATCCTTTGGAAATGGCACTGCTGGCAAATTGTATTCAGACTTCTGGCCTCTAGCACAGTGAGAGAATACTGTGATGTCATAAGCCACTCAGTTTGCGGTAATTTGTTACAGCAATCCTAGGAATCTAACATTCTCCACTTCTGAGTTACTCACAAGCTGCTATTCTGATTCTTCCATCTATATTAATTTCTCTGTATCTCTGCACCTGCTCCTCTTACTTTAATCTCTGCCCTAGATTCATCTCTCCTTGTCCAGTCCACTGGATTTCCTTCTATGTCTAGACCTTTATTTCCTGTGCTCCAGATATGTTTATTCAACTTTCTACCAGACACTTTAAACTGGCTATTCAAATAGCACTCATATTTCCTTTTTTCTATAAAACTGCCTTTTGTTTTGTTTTGGTTTGGTTTGGTTTTTTGAGATGGGGTTTTGCTATGTAGTTTAGGCTTCCCATGAACTCAATACGTAGCCCAGGCTGGCCTTGAACTCCATCTCCTGCCTCAGCCGCCCAAGTGCTGGTATTACAAGCATGGGCCACCATAGCCAGTTAAAACTGCTTTCATAATGTGGTTTTCTGCTTGGTACCATCATCAGCAGGGCACTTTCCTGTAATTTCTGAACTCCCATATCTTATCAGCCTCACAAGACCTTGTTGAATATCCCTTTTTAAAATAATAGAATTTATTACTCTAACTATAGAGCAATTTTAGATAAAATGAAATTATTGAAAAAAAGAAAAACTTAGCCTTCGTTCCACCATCTGAGACAGTAACCATTAACATCATTAACATTGATGTAGTTTATTCCAACCATTTTATTTATTTTTTTAATATTTATGATCAAAATGTATATAATTTTGCATGCCCATAGATGAATGAGTGACCAAGTCTCAGTGTTTTTCAAAACCGTTAATGTTTGCTTTTAGGCACCCTGAAACCTAGTTCCTTATCAGTTACTAACAGTTTCCTAAATTGAGTTCAAAATAGTACTTGCTTCTCATCTTCACTTTGACTTGAAGCAGAGCCCAGCCGCTAAACTAGTTTTCCACCTTGTATTCCTTTCCAGTGGAGTCATCATCATTAAAATTGTGTGAGATGACGTATTCCTGTATGACAGCCACTCCACATTGCCCAGACATGTGGAGGAATTGTCATATTCAATTGTTCCTGGAATATCATCATTCACCTTGAATTTCACAGTTGGTGTTAATATAGGAGGAACAATGACTCATGCACTGCCTAGCTTGAAGCTATTTAGTTTCAGAAAGCACATGGATGATTAGAAAGCCAAAGATGGAAGTGTTCTGCCTGCTATGACAGTATCTTCTACTACTGGATATTTCATTGCAATTTTTAGACTATAAATTGGCAAAATGTTAAGATCAATTGTCTTAAGTTGCAGATAATGTCAAAATATTCTACAAGTCTACCGATAGAGCCGTGGACTTTCTTCTTGCAGGGTGACACTAAAGTCAACTCTGCATTTGGGCACAGATTGCTTCTTCATGCAGCTAGAGGTCAGTGCCTTCAGTAGCATTTACTCCCTTACTCCTAAGCTCTTCTGTCTTCCAGGTTTTGCAACTGTTTTAGTCACTGATGCTGTGAAAGATATTAAGATCCCATCTAGTCTGCACAAAATGTGGGAAAATCCTTTCCCTTCTGATTTCATCAGCAAGAAGATTAGAGTTTTTCAAAAGAGATTAAAAGAAATAAGACACCCACAGGTTAGAAATAGGCACATTGATGACATAAAGATTGTTGATCCAAATACGCGTCTCCAGGTTGATGCAACTTGAGCACACTCAGCAAGACTAGAGAGTTGCACTACAATGGTGCATATAGAAAAAGGTCTGGCCATAGAGGAAATTGTTTATCTGTTTAGTTTCATACCCAGACCAGAGTGGCTTTTAGCCATGACCACTAATCTTGATCCTATTGAATACTTTTTTTGGAAACAATGGGGCCCCTGATTTTTGCCCCCTGATTGTTGCCTTACTGATGGAAAAGCAAGTTATCTACATGCTGTGCTGCCTCTGAATACTTCTAAGTGTGGAGGTTACAATGGAAATAGATGGAAATCCTAGTGCTAATCAACAGGGAGGATTCATGGAACAATGTGACAGTGGACTTTTAGGAAGCAGCATTTAAAACATGAGATAGGTTGGCTTTCAGCAAAAGGGAGGTCTGTGAGGTACTGGGGCCTCAAGCACACAGTTCAAGATCAAAGGCAAGACTCCAGTGTTTTAAGGAAGAAAATGTCTTGCAAACACAAGATACGGTGCAAACCTCATCAGGTGTTACCAAGCAATGACCAAGGACAAAGAAGCAGTGCAGAAACTTAGTGGTCAGAATGACTTTGAAAACTCAATGTATCTCAAAAGTAGACACATATTCAATAATCAAAACTGTCACATATCTCTGGCCTGCAAAAGGTTGAGCTGATGCTAAATTCCAGGCCTATTGCAAAAAGAAAGGCTTCTCAACTTGTATTTTATGTTTCAGTAACTCAGTTTTATTTGAAAAATGCATATCCTCCTTCAGCAGATCTGGAGTTGGTCTTGATAATAGATACTGCTGATGTGTGTAACACACTTTTTTGTCTTATTTTTATTTTTGTTTTTTCATATTTTAAAAAATTTTGGGCTATTTTAAGTGTATAAGGAAATTGCAGCTTTAGCACATCCTCCATAGAGCTGTCATCCAGCTTCTCTTAATGTTAACAGACTTATTATAGTTTACATTTGTCAAAGCTAAGAAATGAACATTGGTATAATACTAGCAATGAAACTATAGACCTATTCAGATTTCTCTCCAGCTTCCCCACTAACATCCTGTCCTGTTTCAAGATCCAATTCAGGATCCCATATTGCCTTTAACCATTGAAACTGAGGGAAGACATGAGTAAGTCCTCCAGTTTCACTTGCTTTTATCCCCAATTTTAGAGGTCATGTAGCTAAGCAACATACTCCTATTAGCTTTGTTATATATAACACTTCTGATGTATTGGTTGCAATAGTAGTAGTTGCCTAAGTGTTTTGCAGGCATTTGGAGGTAACCCAAACTGGTTGAAACCATTGACCCTTTACTTGGGTTTATGTTAGTGTCAGAAGGGTGACTTTTTGATGTCAAATGGACAAAACCTTCATCCTCAGAGCATTTAAACACCATCATATTCTGAACATGCATACCATGAAGACCCATACAATTTGACTATGCACAAGCAGACTGCTAACTACTTCACTTATCCTGACTTTCAATCACCTTTCCTACACTTCAGCCCACTTTGCTCCTTTCCACCTTAAATGCCCCTGAACCACTTGGAACTCCTTCTTCCTCAGATTTGCTGCATCAGTTGCTAACATCATCATATTTCTTCAGTTTTGCCAATCTGTGACAGTTTTTCAGGCTTTGTTACTCACGACCTTGACATTTTGAAGAGTATTTTGTAGATCATCCCTCAGTTTTTTCTTCCCATGTCTGATACAAGGCTTGAGTTATGGGTATACAGGAAAAGCCCACAGAGGTAAAATGCCTTTTCGTCGTACCTTATCAAGGGTAAATGACACCCGTGTGATTTAACGCTGGTGATGTTCAACTCAATCACTTGAGGTTTCTAATGTTACTATTTTCCCCTTCCATACTCCGCTCTTTAGAAATGAGTCTAAATGTGGGAAATGGTTGTGAAATTTGAGCATGCATCAGAGTCACCCGAAGGGTTTGCTAAAACACAAATTTCTAGGCCCATTTCCCAGAGTTTCAGATTCAACAGGCCTGGGATGCTGCCCAAGAATTTGCATTTCTAGCACATTTTCAGGTAATAGTGAGGCTAAATGGTAAGGCCCCCACTTTGAGAACCACTGATCTATAGAATTTGTCTTTAATTACTGGGCCTTAGATTTGAGTCAAAATCACCCAGGAGAAATTTTTGAAAGTATATATTCCCAGCACAGTCCCTGGAAATTCTGATTAAGAAGATTTAGAGAGCCTCACAGGAGCTGGGATTTTTATAAACACAAGTTAGGCTTGTGAACCACTGGGTTTAATCATCTGCTGCAAGCATATTGGGTCGAGGGCTTGGGTCAGAGCTCAGGCAGCAGGTGGGGTTCTAGCAGCTCCAGCTGTAGGAAGCAAGGGCAGGAGAGCATGGGAACCCAGCAAATCTGAATCACAAGCCTTCAGGATGCCTAGCTCTAACGTTTCAGTCTTTCTATTCATCC
This sequence comes from Heterocephalus glaber, assembly GCF_053883595.1. Lineage (NCBI taxonomy): Eukaryota > Metazoa > Chordata > Mammalia > Rodentia > Bathyergidae > Heterocephalus > Heterocephalus glaber. Next base: position 25,455,099 of record NW_028258344.1, on the reverse strand, counting down.
CTCCAGGAAGTCTCTCTATTATTTTGATTTATCTGAACCATGTGATTTCTTAGAAGCGGACAGTGCTGGCAAGCCAGCATCTAATACCAACACCAGCCTGCCGTGAGCCTTCTGAAATTTTGAAACAGAGAAAGCACAGCAGAGTACAGTACTGTTTACCAACATCAGCATATTTATTTTATTGTCTAAATCTGTTTTTTTTTCTCATGGTCCAAGCATATGGTGATTTTTATTAGGAATAACTTTGGTTCTAAGAATTCCACCCTGAATTCTGTAATACTTTCCATTAAAAACAATTATATAAGAGCAAATACAAAAAATATTAAATTATGAAAACAAATCCATTAAGGCTCCCCTTATATATATATTATATACACTCAGACAAGGCAAGATTTTCCATAGTAGAAGAATAAAGTTGACTGTTATAGCTTATAAAGCAACACTACTCTACTATCAGACTATAAAACAGTCAACTATTTTAAGAAAACCACAGAGTAGAAAAATGGAGCCATTTTTGTCCCCAAAAAAGTGGCTCAAAGCACAGGACTGTGCAGATGTTCCTGAGTCCACAGGTCTGGACAGGACAGAGCTGAAGAGAGACTGGCTACCTTCTGAGCTCCAGCCCATGATCCAGCCAATTTCAAGAGACTCGCTACTAGCACCTCTGCTGGTTAGCACAGTCCCCTACTTCATGCTGTTTACAAGTCATCTTCTGGCTGGATCTTGTAGTAGTAACCACAGATAACTGCAGATTTGTCTGTGATCGGGAGAGAATGCTTATTTAAATTAACTTTTTCTTGGTGATGAATGAATTCTACAGAAGTTCTAGGAACAGAATTCATCCTTGTCAGGAAGCCTGGTTGGGCCCTTGAGAATTTGGTCAAGTGGCAGAATTGCTCCAAAGACACAGATCTGCATCCAGTTAGATAAAATGATTTGAGCCAGGCCAAATTTCTACTTTACTAACCACACCATCAATCTACATACACAAAGAAAGAGCTCTGAATGAACATGCAATCAGACATGTTCTTTCAAGATTGTCAGTTACCGCACTTTCTTCTCTCAAAGGAATGGTAAAAAAGAGAGTCACCACTCCAATCTTTGAAAGCAAAGTATTATAGAGCAGTATTTTATTTTAAGCATCCTGTATTTTATTCAAATAATATTTGCTGATGAGACAAATAATCCATTTCAGATATAATCAACTAACACATTTCTCTAGCTGTGTACCAGCTTCCACTTAGTCTTATGGTGTTCACACTAGGGTTGAATACGGACGGGCCTGTCAACTGCTAAAATACTAAAGCACTCGCACAGAAAGCTAATGTCCACTGTGCTAACGAAGGGCTCCAAAGCCCTTGTCCAGCTCACTATCATCACAAGAGGAAGTATAAGCAGAGTCTTCAATATAAAAGTCACTGGCCGAGCCACCTCTATGAAGAACATACTAAATCCACAAACATTATACCAGCAGTATAAAATGACTTTCACATGAGAACTGGGCGCCCTTGTAACTTGGATGTCTCTCTGAGGAGCACATTAGCGAGTGTGAGGAAGACCACCCAGCCTGCTCTACTCCTTGGCTTTCCTGAGAGGTGCAAAATATAGTAGTCATCAACATCACCTCTCTCAACAGCACTGGGCCGAGAGAGTGGCAGAAGTCTTTCTGCACAAGGAAAAATAGTAAAGAAATATGTGACCATTAATCAGAAATTATCAAAGTTTGGATTCTAATGATATCAAAATGTTCAAACACTGTAAAATCTTGCCATAAAACTCCCCATGAATGTCCCCCTATACCACTCCCTGGAGAGAGTAAAAGCTTCTGGGCCTCTACTTGTGAAACTGCAGACTATATCCACTTTCCAAAGGACCGTGGAATCATTTCATCTAGAAGGACAGCTCAGCACAGTCTAAGAGTGAAACTGCAGAGAAGCCCTACTGGCTGTCAAAGAACACCCAAGTCTGCATGCTGAGCCTTCCTGGGTGTGGAGCAAACACCACTACACCCGCAGTGCCTCACAGAGGACCAAGACAGATGAAGACAAGGCACACATATCCCTAAACCTTCTTGCCCTATTTCTGGAGTTTAGTGCCAACAAAGGTAACAGCTGTGCTCAACATCAATGGTAACATTCCCTGTTGCTAATTCTAACATGGAAGAAAGTATAAACTCAGCAAGAAAAATTTGGACTCTCAAAATAAAATTTACAAATATTGGATGTAACAGATTAAATGCATTTCTATGCAATCTAAATTATCTAACAACCACGAGAATTAAACATCTTTTCTTTAGCTTTTCAAAGAAAAAGTCTGAGAAATTTGGATTGGAAGAAAAATTGAGTAGTGGAACTCTCAAGAATTTATTTCAGTATCCTCTTCCTTTTTCTTGCTTGTTTTGCTCTACCTAAATCTCTGAATACAAGTCCATTACTCCAACTTAAATGCTGGTCAATGTCCTTCATTTGGCAAATGGGAACTGGAATAATAATAGACAATTTATTCACCCAGACTGTAGGAAAACCAAACCAAATCCTTTCTCTAGACAAGCTTCTTAGCTGGCTGGAATTCTTTTCAGGGCTCTGGCCCTGAGACCAGCACCAAAAAGCACCCAGACATAGCTCTCATGGTGACAGCGGGACGTGCTGGGCCTCGGGGCAGCCTTGGCCTAGGACTCCGGGCTTGGGCAGCCTCCTGACCTGTTCTGAGATTGCCTTTCACTTTCACAAACTCTCTGCTTCTCAAGTTCAAGCTGCTCCAACTTCTACTGCCTATTTAGTAGTTCGATTTTCAAGTCAGATTTCTTCTTTTGTGCTTCCTCTTCCTTCTGGTTTATTACTTGGTCCCATTTTCTCTTTTCCATCACTTTTTGCAATTCGGGTTTATTCTGAGGAGCAAGACCCCTTTTCAGATTCATAAGGAACTCCCTGCGAAGATCCTGGTGGTTCCGGGATGTCTTGACAGGGTTGACCAGTTTCCGGGGCGGAATCAGCTCAGGGTTGTTATCGTCTATGTAGCTTCGCTTGGTCATGATGTGTCTTGGTATGAGGAATGAGTCCTTGGGGTCACTGTCCTCGAGAGGTCTGTCCAAGAACGCTGGCATTAGAGGGTTGTTGCAGAGCTCAGTGGTTCTGGGAGAGACCTGGGCTCTCCCCAGTGTCCCACCCTGTGCACACAGGAGAAAGGGAAAGCAGAGAAGGCTCTCACTGGCTCTCCCACCTGGAGGCAAGGCACTCTATTGTCCAAATCTTAAGTTTTTCAATATACACCTAAAGGAAGTTGTATGTTGCTGAAAAGTACCAAAAATAAAATTAATGGGAGAAGACAACAGGGGAGGGCACGATTAAAAAACTAGATAAATAAGGAAGATGTTCTTCCTATATGAGCTTCAGAAAAAGGTTTTGAAATTTTATCATATAGCTGTAATATTGACTACTATTATTTAGTTTTTATTCTATCACCATTACTGTTACTCATAAAGTTACCTCTCTCTGGTGAATGATGACTGGTAGTATTATTACTTTTTTTCACTTTTCAACACAAATGTTTAAGTAATACTTAGGGATAATTAAAATATAATTCCACCTATTTCTTATCTTTTTAACAAGAATATCAAAAAATTAAAAAATCACAGATGTGAGTTATATTATTTCCATTTGACAGCATGGCTCTTAACTGACCAAAATTTTTTAAAATCCAGTAAATAAAGATTGTTCCAAATAAGTTTAAGTGATATTTTTCATAGTGAAATAAACTCCTTATTTAACAATAAGAAGACCTAAGATTTTAAAAAACAAGTTTTTCCCTGTGTTACTTCCCTAATGTTACCACAACAAATTGCTATATATTTGATGGTTTAAAACAACAGAAAGAGGTGGGAGTGTAGTTCTGTGGTAGAGTATGTGCTTAGCATGCTTGAGGCCTTGGGTTTGATCTCCAGCTCTAGGTGTGGGAGTGGGGTAGGAATTTATTCTCCTACACTTGTGGAGGCCAAGGGTATGAAATCAAGCAGCCTTCAGGAGGCTGTAGACGAGAATCCACTCTGTATATCTCCCTTCACTGCTGGTGGCTGTTGGGAGTCCTTGGTACTCCTTGGGTTGTGGCTCCCCTTCAATATCTGTGTAAGTTTCAATGGGACTTTTTCCTCTGTCTCAGTGTGTCTTAAATCTCCTCCTCCTCCTCCTCCTTCTTCTTTTTAAATTAGGACACCTGTTATTTAGGTTTAGTGTGTGCCTAAATCCAAAAGAATCTCATCTCATCAAGATCCTTAATATATCTGCAAAGATCCCATTTCTAAATAAGCTCATATTTACAAGTACTGGAGGTTAGGACTTGAATAGGGCATATGGGGGACACTATTCAGCCTATCACAATTCTCAACCTACCCAAAAAATTGTTAAGCAAGTATGTGAAGAATATTGGCGTAGACAGGGCCATGTTGTTGCTGGGCTGGACTCCATTATGCCTGGTTCCTAGCCTTCTGTCTTAGCTCCACGTCTGCTTGCCTGCAGCTGCTCATCTGGGTGGTGAGAAGCACCCTGAGGCTTCTGAGGAGTCCAGCTGCCAGCCCTTTCTCCTGTCCTTAACAAGCAAACACTTTAGGATGAAAGGGCTGCACACTTCCCAAGTTCTACTAACACTCTTCCTACAAAGCCAACCAGTATAGAGAGCCAGATATTTAGCTTGCTTTTTTGTTTGTTTGTTTGTCACAGTACTTAATTTCTTTTTTGGTACCAGGAATGAAACTCAGGGCCTCGAGCTTGCCAGTCAGGTGCTGTGCCCCTGAGCTACATCCCCGGCCCAACAGTACTTAATTTCATAGTAGTTTATTTTTTTAAGTCACAATAAAGATTTTCTCTCATAGCGTGGTTTAAATCTAAGCAAATCAGAACTGCATGAATTACTTTAAGCCTTAACATTGCTAAAGGTGACTAAGAAAGTGGGAAAACTTTGTAGCTACTCAGAGCTGTTTCTAGAGAAACCCTTACAATTTAATGTGCTCGTTACCCGGGGTCAGTCTCAGGAAGAGGCAGATAGCAAGGCAACATTTTTACCCTGTGTTTTTTCCTAGTCAATTGTCTTCTCATTCTCATGTCTTTCTGCCTTATGGCACTCAAGACTATTTTTAAAATATCCTGTCTATATTTTACTGATAGCCATCTCTTCTGTGACTTTTAAAAATTCCAGACTTTGGTTCTTCCTACTACATTTTTATTGCCCTTATCCATAACATAGTTATAAAAATGTCTTTTATTAATGAAAAAGTTAAGAAACAAAAAAAGTCACCCACTACTTTTATATCTTAATTCAAGAAAGCCTATAAACCCACTAGTTGTTAAATTCTAATCCCTAGTTTTAGATAATAAAACTTGGGATTCTACAACAGGAATTGAGAAACTTTTTTCATAAACAGCTACATAATAAATATGTTAAATTTTGTGGTTCATGTTGTTTTTTTGGAACTACCCAATATTGCTATTGTAGTGTGAGACAAGCCAGAGATAATACATACAGGAGTTAGTGTGGCTCTGTTCTAATAAAACTATCTACACATGATTGCTGGATTTGGTATAGAGGTCATAGTTTGTCAATCCCTGCTCTAAAATAACTTGTTCTCCCATTGCCTACTTCACTTCTAGGTATTCCTGTGGAAATCTTAGGAAATTTAGCATATCCCAGATTCTCCTTCATAATGTTAGAAAAGTTTTGCATGTCTCTCAATCCCCATTATATACTCAGTGGTGGGAGAGACCCAGTATGAGGATCTTTCACTTAGGTGCTAAAATGTTTACTGAACGAATAGCAAACAAGTATATCCTGAGTTTTCCTTTCATGCCAATATCTGCAAAAAGTGCACTGTACCTTGTCCAGCTGCAAAGCACATCAAAGTGCTTAGTTAAAATAACTCAAGTTCAGTACAGTAAATCCCTGACTTATGAATGAGTTCCATTCTGGGAGAACATTCATAAGTTGGATTCATTTGTGAGTCCAACAAAGTGAGTCTTCTACACCTTTGACACAAATATACAATGTATATTGCTTTGCACTTCCTAGCAGTATCCTCCAATCACCACAGGTTTTCCTCTTGCTTCCGCATATCCTGGGTTCTAACTGAGCACTGTATCATTGTACATTATCATACTGTACAATAAGCACACAGCAGGACAACTGTGACAATGTCCAGCAGACACGTGAGATACTTCCCCAATTTGTGTGAATCTATTAATGTAGGTAATGTGAGGTCCATTCATATCTGTGAAAGTTGAATGTTTGTAAGTTGGGGACTTACTGTATACCAAAAGGCTAGAAACATGTATAGTGGTCCTCTCCTCTCCTTTGTAAAAAAATTATGAATCTGTACTTTTGTTATCAGTCAATATAGTCATCATTCTGTAGAAAGAGAATTTGTGTGTGTGTGTGTGTGTGTGTGTGTGTGTGTTCAGAAAAGCAATCAGATAATTAAGTTCCGTAAGAGTCCTGAAAATAGACCATTTACCAGACCATCAGGAATGCACCAATGAGAGGGCCACAGTACCACCAAAAGTTTCAGTGGTTACTCTCCTTTGGTTGCCATAGAGCTTGGCTCATTGACATCAATGAGGAAGAACAGGATTACAGGTATTATGGTCCAGAGGGTAGCACTTTATTGCCAGTTATGGGACTGCAATTACCATAACAAGGGGCAAGATTGAAGGCAAGCTGAGGGGAGTTGATCTGGAAATATTTATGAAAATATTTAAGAGGACATTGGATACAAAGAAGCAAAATAGATAGCTTGCCAACAAGGATGATTCCTAATATATATTACCAAAAGCTATCAAGAATGAAGAAGCAACAGGCTAAAGTCACCTCACTAGAAAGTCGTGACCATTTACTCAGATCCCAAACTTTAGCCAATTTCAGATCCAGAAACAATTGACCATAGAAGTAGCAAGCTAATAGAGGAAGAATACTGAAATACCATGACGATGATGTACTGTGCTGGTTTCCTCACTCTCCTCAAAAGAGGCCTATGATAATTTACTTGAGAAAATATGTAATGAGGAAAGAATATCCAGACATTTTGAGGTTATTTGGTCTGATTTAATACTGATTCATGGTATCCCTAAGTATTATGCTAGAATGTTATGGTTTGCATCTACAATGGCTCCAAAGTCTCATGTGTTTGGAAGGTGATTGGATTATGAGGGCACCAGAGATGACTTGCTGCTAAGAGGTGGAGTGTATTTGGAAGAAGAGGATCACTGGCCTATGACCTGGAAGAGTACACCTTTCCCCCCAACTCCTCCCCACTCTTTCTGCTTCCTTGTCACCATGATATGAGCAGCTTTTCTCTGCCTGAACTTTCCACTATGCTTTTTTTTTTGCCTTGGAGACAGTCAACTATTGACTGAAACTCCTGAAACTGTAAGCTAAAATAAGCCTCTTCTACTTTAAGTCATGAGTGTTGGATATTTTGTCCCAGCAATGAGAAAATGATTAGATGGAGAACAAAGGCATCCAGACAGGGACAGGTGACAAATAAGCACTATACAAGAGTGAAGGCATGCATGGTATCCTGGCCAAAGTCTAGCACTCAAAGGGCCCAGCAGGTGTGTGGACTCATCTAATGGTTATTCCCAAGTCCCTGACTGTATAATGGAGACTGGCATTCTTGGGTGTTGGAATAACTTCTGCATTGAATTCTTCTTCTAACCACATAAGAACTATTATAATTATAATGGGGAAGACAACGTGGAAGCTGCTGAAACTATACCCCCACAATCCTACTTTCTCAAATCTCACCCCCATATTCAACCCTGGTTAAGATAGTGAATCAAAAAATATCACATTTGGTGGTGGTGGTGGTGGTGGGGTGGTGTGTGTGTGGAGAGGAGGCAGAAATCAGTGGTACTCTGAAGAATCTAAGAAGGTAATGAGTAGAGGCCCATTCTGTAGTCCCATTTAGCCCACCAGTCTAACTACTGCAGAAACCAAATGAAACTTGAAGAATGACAGCGTGCTCATGCAAGCTCAACTAATGACTCCTATTGTGGTTAACTGTGTTAGATAGGTTTGGTATTTTACCTAGTGCATATTAGAAAGTCTTTAGGTACACAATATGCAGGCATTGATCTGACATTCATTTCTATCTGAATCAAGAAAGGTCAGAAAACAGGATCAGAAACTGTTTGCATTTACATGGAATAGACAGCAATATCGATTTGCAGTTTTGTCCCAGGAATGTGTTAGTAGCTCCTGCTCTCTGTCATAATCAGTTGTTATCAGGACTGTCTGGACACCTGGAACAACACTGTGTGGATCAGGAAGGAAAATCAAGAAGTAGCTAACACCCTAGAGGTCTTGGTAAGACATATGCAATAGAGGATGGAAATTAAAGTGGATGAAGGGACTTATGTTTTACTCTTGAAAATGTTTTAGGGGTCCAGCTTAGTGAATGGCATATAAGGTCATCTCTTCCAAGTCACAAATTGCTGTATTTTCCCTCCTATACCAAAGTTTCTGTAGGACCCTTTAGCTTATGGTGGTGACATATTGTTCATCTACAGATGGGCTCCAGGTTATATACCAGATGAGACGAAAGGCTCTTGTTTTGAATGGGGTCTGAAGCAGGAGAGGGGTACACAGGAAGTTAGAGATAAAGTGTGAGATTGATGATTAGCAAAAGTTATGCTGTGAAGGTGTTAGTGTTAAGAAAAGATGCATATTCCCATAGGAACATGACAACACAGACCTCTGGGGTTTCAGAGCAAAGCCACGCCACCAGCAACATAGACTTATATGCCTTGTGAAAAAGAGTTTCTAATGTGTTACCTGAGCCCAATAGAGACAGAATCCCTGATTATAGGATGCTAAGGAAGAATGTGTCAGAAACTATCCATTATGAGCTGGGTTCTATCAGACCCACAGAGTCAGAAACTCAGGCAGGCATAGTAGCAGTCCATCATAAAATTGAATTGTGCATCTGGGATCAATCCTGAGCAAGACTAGAAGCCATAAGGTAATCCCATGAGCAGATTGCTCAACCTCATGTCATCTACTATGGTAGCATCAGGACCCCTCCTTCAGATCATGCCTATGAAAATATAAGGTTCCATGTAACCAACTGAAGGAGGAAAAGTTTAAACCTGTTTGTGGGTCAGCCAGCTCAGTGTTGAAGGGAAGCTAAAAATGGGCAGTGATTTTATCATATTTGGGATGGGAGAGGGCTTGAGAAACTGGAAAGGAAAATTATCCAAATGGACACAGCTCAGAGTTATGCATCCATTCTCATTTTGTGTGGAGGGAGCAGTGGCTTGAGTCAAGAATATATACACAGTCATCGATGAAGTCAAATAGTCTGATAGGCTGGCTGTTCAGGAGTCTGGAAGGAAGAACTGAAAACTTTTCAATGAGAGATATTTGGTATAGAAGAATGTGGATGGACAAATAGGAGTTAGCATTAATGTGTGAAGATTTTGACCACATATTCATGGACAACAGAAGCATCTATCACTTGAACAACCAAGATGACAAAATGCCTTGGTCAATGGGCAGTAGGTCCAGACTTAGAATCTCATGGGGTGGAAATAGAAATGAAGGAGCCCTACATGGGCTCCATCTCATGATTCAGCTACTGATGCTGCTGCAAGTTGAAACTGTCAGCAACAGAGTGTGACACCACTCCCAATATGACATCTTTTAAAAGGTGACCTTCAATTAGTGATTTTCTTTGACGTGATTTTCTTCAATGTACATCTAACATTTGTAGTGATATGTTCATCATTTTCTTGAAAAATCCTAGGAATTTTATTACCTGAAATGCTTTGCTTTATTACCTATAGTACCCTCAATGGTGGGTTATTTCCCACCCTTACCCTCATCCTGATTAAATTGAGAGGCAAAAATTTATAATCTGTAAACTTTGATGTTAAAAAAAGTAGTAATGTTAAATGGCCTATCTCAGGAAAGGAAAACGAAGCAGCAAATTGTGATATCTTTACCAATCATAACTGGGACATTCAGTCAATAGTATATGTAAAATTTCATATAATATGGTCCATAAATGCTTGTTGAATAAATATTAATAAAAGTATTGCCCTGTATAAATTGTCTTCACAGATATTGGTGTTTGGACACTTCACATTTTAATGGAAATTATAAAATGTTGTACCCCTTTTCTGTCTTAAAATTTTTTTATAACTTCAGTGTTTCTTAATAACTGTGTCAACATATAAATTAGCAGGGGTGTCCTCAGGGGTTGATGACGTGTATTAGGAGGAGTTTGTCACTCAACTTACTGTTTGTAGTCTCTTCTTCTCTAGCCGATGTGTTTGCTTTAATACTTCTTATTTCCTGCTCTGATTTCCTGCAGGTATTAACAGACATCAGAGCGCTACATTGAAGGTTGAAAGGAAAGAAACCAACCTACATTAAGGAGATTTTACTAAGAAGGTATCTGGTCCTCACGGCAATGATGACTCTGAGCTTATGAGAAATTGAATCAGCACCTGGCAAAACAGTAGCACGAGTCTCTCCTTCTCCTTCTTCTCCTCCTCCTTCTCCCTCTCCTTCTCCTTCCCCTTCCCTTCACCTTCCCCTTTCCCTCCTCCTTCTCCTCCTCTCCTCCTCCTGCTCCTTCTTCTTCTCATTTTCTCTCTTTTCTTCCTCTTTTTCTTCTTCTTCTTCTTCTTCTTCTTCTTCTTCTTCTTCTTCTTCTTCTTCTTCTTCTTCTTCTTCTTCTTCTTCTCCTCCTTCTTCTTCTCCTCCTTCTCCTCCTTCTCCCCCCTCTCCCTCTCCCCTCCCCCTCTCCCCTCCCCTCCCCTCCCCCTCCCCTCCCCCTCCTCCTCCTTCTTCCTCTACTTCTCTCCGTCTCTGTCTCTGTATGCAAACCACAATCTCTTCCTCTTTCTTTCTCTATTTCAAAGTCAGTAGAATTTGGCTCAAAATGTTTTTTCTACCTCTAATGAAAATTTTACTTCAAATGTCAAATATCATCTATGTAGACTCACATTTTTAGCACAAATTATGGAGGAGAATATAAAATGCCTGGACAGCTAATAAATTGGCCTTTTCTGAGTCACTTTTGGTCAGAGAAAGACAGAGACCTGGGGCTTAGGAGTCCTATGGTGTAAAAGAGCTGCTCAGGGCCACCCATACAGGCGTGGCAGGTCCTGGAGAAGGGAATGGCATCTATATTTGATCTTTAATCAATGCTCAGAAAGTTATATTTAGTCCCACTAAAAACTACCATGTTTCCATTTTGAACCTGACTTATTTACATGTAAGAGATTTTCTCCTTTAGATGGTAGTAAAGGAAAATCATAAAGATTAGAGTTCGTCCTCTTTTCTCCTGATTTTTCTTATTGCTTTCTCCACTCAAAATTATATTAAAAACATGTTCCAATAACATTTCAGGAAACATCAACACACATCCATGTGAACCTATTTTTGTTTTGAAATCAACTTATCTCAACAGAATGGTGGATCAACTCCAAGGAACATGGAAATCCATTTCTTGTGAAAATTTTGAAAAATATATGAAAGAGCTAGGTAAGCCACGTTTGTCTGCATATCATATGCAGTATTAATGGGAGTTCTGAAGGCACATAACTTACTTTGTATAAAATAAGATATGAATTTTTGATTCCCTAGTTTTTCACATAGAAAAACATAAATATTCATTTACCACCCAAGGTTAGTTCTGTACAAAACTAGGTTGAAATTGACATAATCTTTTGTGCAATTTACAGTGGATTTATATAAACAAAATATGCATATATCATTTACTAAACAGCAATTTGAATAAATGAAACAAAGAGACACGATTGTTTTAAAATGATTATTTTATAAATATTTTCTCTAATCTCTACAAAATATTCAAAATACATCTTCTTTCCTAGCTTCTGGTAGCTGCTGGTTTTCCTTGGTGTGTGGCCATAATGCTTCAGTCTTGGCTCCCATTCTTATTGTCTTCTTTTCTTCTGTTATCTAACATACCATTTCCCTTCTTTTATAAGGAAACTTGTGATTACATACAGTAGGCTTCAGTCCAATAATTTAGGGTAATCTCTTCCTTTCAAGATCCTTAGATTAACTGCATTTGCCAAGTTCCCTTTGGCATAATGAGTAACATTCATAGGTTCCAAGGACACTTCACATCTTGTGATCAGGTTTTACATCATGAATTCCATGAACCACATTATAGTATTTCTCCAGTGCTATATCTTCTCTTAGAAATTTATCTTAGGCATTGCCATGTATGGGATGCTATTTCTATTGAAAACATTTCTACATATATTGCACAAAGCTGTATGTGGAAGGATGTTCACTACAAAATTAATTGTAAAAACAAAACTAGAAACAAATTTATTATCAGTGGGGGCAAGAAAATAAATTTATATACATATATAATATATATTCAACTATGAAAAATACCTATCTGTGAGCTGACATGGAAAGTTTCCAAGACATACAAATTAAGAGAAAAAGAAAGTTAGAAAATAATAATGCAATATAATACTTATATTTTTGAAAACCTTATATATGGAGGGGATGGTTGCACAACACTATAAAGTACTTAATGCCACTGAGTTATACACTTAAAATGTGAAACTGGCAAATTGGTGGTAGGTGTATTTTATCACAATAAAAAGTACACAATAGGTAAAACAAATCACACACACACACACACACACACACACACATATATATATATATGATTACATACAAGAATGTAAATGAAAAGCTAAATATCTGGAAGAATCTATACCAAATATTTTATTTGCATGTGAAAAGGGTATACTTTCAAAATAGAGAAACGATTTATAGCTTTAATCAAGTTTTTAAAGGAGTCTACAAATCTATAAGATTAATAACTACTAGACTAGAGAAAAAAGACAGCCACTGGACACTTTTTCTATCAAAAATAATCAATTTTACTATGTAATGGTTCAACTACTAGCTTTAGATATTTGAATTCATGCAGCATTAAATCTGTGTAACAAATCTCCTCCATAGCAAATAATTATACAAAGCACAAAAGTTCTTCTCTTTGTCCATTCATCTGGTTTGTAGGAATAAGAAGAGCCAGTAGGAAACTGGGCTGCCTGGCAAAACCCACTGTGACCATTAGTACAGATGGAGATATGATCACCGTAAAAACCAAGAGCATCTTTAAAAATAATGAGATTTCATTTAAACTTGGTGAAGAGTTTGAAGAAGCCACACCAGGTGGCCATAAAACCAAGGTGAGGTATACAACTGTCTTTCGGGTAACTTTGATAAGGGCGAATTAGAAATTATACCAAGTTAGCAACAGTACTAAACACTTCTGGCTCAAATGTAAATCTGAAGATATTGAGCATTAACATACAGTGAAATCTCCTGGGAGGCCTGTGGAAAGTGCTTACTGCTCAGTCCCATACCCAGGGGCACTGAAGTCGGGTGGGCACCTGAAAATTGCATTTTTAAAAATTTTGATTCTCATACTTAGCAGGCCACATTTTGAGAATAACTTAGAATCATTAGATTAATATTTAGTCCGCTCAGAAACAAAAGCTCTCTCTTCCAACACCCAGAAACACAATGGATAAAATCTGTGTCAGCTGGTATAGGCAATGTTATGCCTCTGTAACAGATGAGTCACAAGCTCTCAGTGGCTTAAGACAATGGGGAATTATTTCTAACTCAGTACATGGGCAATGTTGGGGGTGGAGTGGAGCGAGTCTCTGTGCTTATAGGAGGATGGATAGGATTTCTGTCCCTCTTAATCTCTCAGGGACCAGGCCAAAGAAGTTTTAGCTACCTTGTAACTGTATCACCTAGAATTTGCAGTCTCCGGGGGACAACAAGACAGAATGGGGGAGGCAGAGACAGAGAGACAGAGACAGAGATAGAGAGATGGGGGAGAGACTGAACTTTTTATTCTCAGCTTGAAAGTGACACATACAGTTTTCATTCCCATCTCGTGGGCTCCAATTCCAATATATTGATTTACTTATAGTAGCATTTTATTTCTGATTTGTTTATTATTTATCACTTGTTTCCTTACCTCAGAATGTAAATACCTCAAAGACAATATTTCTTCTTTGTTCCACAGAATCCAGTGCTTATAAAATACCTAATAGGTGTTCTATAAACACCCAGTGTTTGAATGAATGAAATAAATAGGGGATTGTTGATCTCAATGGCGGGCAAAATCCTAAAAATGGAACTATTACAGTATATCACGTGAAAAGATCGTTACTAAATAAACATGAGACCTCAAATTCATGTACAAAGTAAGATGAAAGAATTCTGACCAAAGGTGTTTTAAAAAGATGTCTGTGCCAGGTTTAAAAAATATCTTACTGTAACAAAAAATATGATTCGAGTAAGAAGACAAGAGGGGACATTTCTTCTTAGGCTTTAACAAGAGTTTGAATTGGCCTCATGTATATTTTTAAAGTTGAAATTTACTTGTGGTTCTTTAGCAAAAACATAATACCTTCCCTATTTGACAAAATATAAAAAAGAAAGTTTCACTTACCTTCAAGTTATTATGTTTTTACTGTTGTAAAACTCATTTTCCTGGAAGAACTTGCCAACAAATTGTCTGCTGAAAAAGTCTTAAAATAAACAGGATATAAATACCATCCCGGAACTACCTGAGAGCATCATTATAGCTGAAAAGAATTTGGCACCTGATGAAATATTAGTGTTCGAATGTGGTGACCCGATCTGAATGAGGTCCTGTCTGTTTTCCAGAGCACCATAACCTTAGACAATGACTCCTTGGTTCAAGTTCAGGACTGGGATGGCAAAGAAGCCACCATCCAAAGAAAGCTGGTGGATGGGAAGATGGTGGTGGTTAGTGAGCCGTTTCTCAATATTTTCTCAGCTATTGCAAAACCCTAATATAAAAATCACATCAGCAATTTATTTCAAAACCATAAATATAAATGCCATTGTTCTCTTACCTAATAGGCCTTGAGGGTAAACATTGACAGATAAATGAATCATCGTAAAAATTGTAAAATGTGTGTGAACTGAGGAACTAAAAAACTAAAGAGAATAAATAATTCTTTAACTCATGCATGAACCAAAACAAACATGTATTTGTGCAATAAAAGTTTCAACTTGACTGAGGGTTGTTGCCAATCCTCCACTGTCTACCAGAATTAACCTCTCACTGTTTCACTAAATCAACACCAAACAAGAGCATGAGAAAGAAGTTTGAACTAGGGATAAGAAACAGAAAGGCTGTCTTTTTGGTGTGTGGATGAGTTAACATAAGTAAGAAATGACACTTGAATTGTCACCACATTCCCATATTTTCTTGTATTATTTACCCAACCCTCAATAAACCTGTGAGGTAAGATTTATTAGTTCATTTAACTGATGAGCAAACTGAGATTCAGACATTGACTTTTCTAGGAATAGAAAATTAGAAAAATGTAGTAATGTTGAGATTAAAATCTAATTGACTTAATTTCAGAATGTATACATATTTGAGTCCCTTCTGCTGTCCTTCAGGGAAAAGTAGAGCAAAGAGTGTCAGTGATTCTCCTCTTCCCAAATCCAATCTGCACCAAAATTAATAAGATGGTAATTTTGGACATAATATAAAATAAGTCAAAGGAAATATGCAAGATTTATATGGAAGTAAACATGGAATATCTTGGCCCCCTTTTTCTCCCAATCCCCATCCCTCCTTTTAACCTTCCTTCCCCCTTGTTTACAAAAGTTTTGTTTCTATTTTTTTCCTTCTTTTCTCATTTTTTCTTTTCCTTTCCTTTCCTCCCTCCCTCCTTCACAGTTTCCCTTTCCTTTTGAATAGGAAATTTCTTCCTATTTCCTATTATCTATTATACATTTTGGTCCTTATTTATCCTTTCAGTTTCCCACACCAGAGAGACAATGCAATATTTGCTCATGTGTCCAATTTATTTCACTTAAGAGTATAGTATCAAGTTGCATCCATTTAGCTATAAATGTCCCAGGTTTATTTTTCTTTATGGCTGAGAAGTACTTCATTGTATAGAAAGACCACATCTTTTTTATCCATTCATCGGTTGATGGGCATTTGGGTTGTTTCCAAAATTCACCAATTACAAACTATGTCACTATAAACATGGGTGCACATACATGGCTGTGGTACAATGCCTTTAATTCTTTCAGGAAGATACCCAGCAGGGGAGTGGCTGGGTCAAATGAGACCTCTAATTCTAATTTTTTAAGGAATCTCCACACTGATTTCCACAGTAGTTGCACCAGTCTGCACTCCCACCAACAGTGGAGAAAGGTTCCTTTCTCCCCACAGCCTTGCCAGCACTTGCTGTTGGCTGATTTCTTGATAGCAGCCATTCTTTCTGGGGTGAGATATTCTTTCTTCAATGAAGAGTACATTTTGTTCCTTGAAACATTAGAAGAGAGGATTAAGAATGATTTTATTCTTTCTTATAATGACAATAGACAATACAATGACAGATAAATAAATAGTTCAATGAATGGCCAATAAATAAACCGTTCATTAGGAAGAACACTACATGCAGCATCCGCGGATGTGGCTTTCTAACCCTGCCATTTGGTTGGTATGTGGCTTTGGACATGTCATTTATCCTCTCCAAGATTCAGATTCCTTGCCAAAGCATCTAGATAGCACCTTCATAGAAGGCTTTCTGAGAGAATTAAATACCATAATGTTCACATATCAGTGCTCTGAAAACTATAAGATATTATATTAATTTAACAGTATTATTTGAAAAGGTAGAGTATATAAAATAGCAAAAATGCTTCAATGTAGGCATTTAAAATACTTCAATAAAAACTTCAGATTACAAATTGTAGGCCTTGATTTATATATATAAACTGTATGTGTCATATATATCATAAATCATATTTATCGATATTATCTTTTCAAGATTTTCAAAAAAATGTTATGCATGGATATCACATAATTTATGTTTTCCTACATGTTGGTGTCATCAGCAGTACTGAAGTGCCTCATCCTTCTTTTGTTTCCCAGGAAAGTTCTGTGAACAATGTTATCTGCACCCAGACGTGTGAGAGAGTGTAAACAACCTTTGTCTCAAGGTCTTGGCACTGTCAAACTGTGATCCAAAATGCTGAGGCTGTTGGAATCAAACTCCAAAGTAAAGTACTACGATTGTTAACACGAGAGAACCATATCAACAATTTTGGTTGCCCTGTTAATTAAGTTCACCTACCTGATACAGTAAGCACCTTGATATTGACAGTGATGAGAAGCCAGGAGACAGATGCATTCAGGGCAGGCCCAAGAGTGTATATTCAGACAGATACTTCATACTGATTTTGTTCTTGCCAGGGATATTGTGTTCATTCTTCAAATTCAACACTACTTGAGAAAATAATATATATATATATATATTTGGTACCAGGGATCAAACTCGGGACTTGCACTTGTGAAGCAGGCACCACTGAGCTAAATCTCCGGTCCAAGAAAATAACAATTTTTAACAAACTGCCTAAGACTTAGTGTTCCTCACAGGCTACACTAGAGTTGTATATGAAAGGAACAGGTTTAGAAATAGGGCGATAACAGATGCTCTAAATATAGTGCCACATGTTATTACAGAGAAAACCAAAACCTCTGCCACCATCACTAAAAGCCACCATAGTAGAGAGTGCTCTGTTGATTTGCACCAAACCTCATGCAGTATTAGGCCAAGGAGGCATTTTAGAAACTGAGTGGATTGATTACCTTATTTTATAGATGGGAAACAGGCCCTAATCAGTTAACTGTATACTTCAAGGTCAATGATCTAAGGAGGAACTGGAACCAGAATTCATTTCTCAATTACTAACCTCATAACCATAACAAAGTGAATTTAGGTTGAACAGTTAGGAAGAACCAGGTTCAGAGTGTATGTCTGTGAATCAAAGGTATCACTGCATCAGCTAATGAATAAAGCAAGCTTCCTGTTGTCTTCACATGAATGGAAGGATGCCAGTTAGGTCCCGGGGAGGACATAGTGTTTGGCTACTGGAATTTATAGCTTTTTAGCAGTTATTTGCCCGAAATGATATACAGTGGATTTTGGTATTTGTGTAGAAGTGAAAGACATGCTTGCTTATTTTTGGTGTGCTAAGTAATGAAGATGACAATGAAAAACATAGAAAGACATTTGTCCCCAAGCTGCACAGGCAGGACAGAGAGGATTCCACACAGAGGCTGACAGAGCTGTTTTGCTGAGGCCCTGTCTTCCTGAGGCCCTGTGGTGCTGGACATGAGCAGCTGTGATATAGGATATGAGTGACAGCTTGCTGCACATTATCTCCATCAGAATTAAGCTCAGATTTGCTTTGACATCCCCAAGGTCAAAGGCTATGGGAGTTTCTGGAATCAGTCCTTTATTTTTGGCATTAAGGTGGCTTGCCTGCTGTGGTAATAAAAATACTCACAGGCAGCAGGGACCCAGCGTGAGAAAGTTTGTAGTAAGGGATAGTTCTTGGATTCTGTGGGAACTCAAAAGGAACATCTTGATCATTCTCAGGAACACTGGGTAGGCAGGGGCTGGGAGTAGGGTGGACTTTGAAAAGCTCCAGTTCTGCATGAGCAAAAGCAAGCAAGAGTGGACATTTGGATATTGATAAAATACAATATTATTTGTCAGTAACCTGGTAAGGTCTAGAGATATTATGGATATTCAAAACACACACAACACAACAGCACCCAAAGACTTTCAGTAGAGCTAAGCAGCATGTCTACCTTCTTTCCACTTCCTTTATTGAGTTGAGAATAATTAAAATAGAAAGTCATTCACTGTGGCTAATGGAACTGCATATGTATGTACCTCAGGTATGGCTGGGAAACTGAACAAGATACACCATTGCTCCAAAATGACACTGTAATTCAGGATTTGCTGCACTGTCTCCATGTACCAGTCCCTAAGTAAGACCTGGTGGTAGAATATTTAATTAATGTTCAGTGTTCTTGCTGGACTCTGTAGAGAAGTGCTGTGCTGGAAAGTGTGCTAGTCAGCTTTCTATCATTTAACAAACACCTAAAATAATTGATTTTAAAAGGGAAAAAGTTTAATTTGGCTCACAGTTTTGGATGTACCAGCCATGATTGCTTGGCCCCATTGCTTTGGAAGCACATAAAGGAGCAAAACTGCTCATTTCACGAGCAGGAAACAACACAGAGTGAAAAAAGAAGCTGGGTTACACAGAACCCTGTAAGGGCACACCACCAAAGGCATAAAGAGCTCCGTTACACCCTATGGCTTTTTTTTTTAATTCTTAAGTTCTTTTATTGGTGCATTTTAGGCATACAATGCATTTACATTTGTCATTGGGTGTTTGTACCTGAACATGATTCTTATTTTTTCCCCATTACCTGTGCGCCCTTCACCCCCTCCACCCTTCCCTATTTACATAGACTTCATTTCTATTTTTTTTCTTTTCTTATAATTTTTCCTTTCTCTTCTTTCCTTTCCCCTTCCCCTCCCACCACCGCAACACCTTTGGACTTTTCTTCCTATTTCAAATTATCAATTATTCATTTTAATCATTTTGACCCTTATTTTTACTTTGAGTTTCTCACACTAAAACTATTCAGTATTTACACATGTGTGTCCTATTTATTTCACTCAAGAGTATGGTCTCTATATGCATCCACTTAGCTATATTTATATGACTCTAGTTTCTCATTCTTTATGGCTGAGTAGTACTCCATTTTATAAAAAAAACTACATCTTCTTCATCCAGTTTCCAGTTGATGGGCCCTTGGGCTGTTTCCAAGCTTTAGCTATTACAAACCGTGCCACTATAAACATGGGTGGACATATATTGCTGTGGTATGATTCTTTTAATTCTTTTGGGAAGATACCCAGCAGGGGAATACCTGGGTCAAATGGGACCTCTAGTCCTAGTTCTTTGAGGAACCTCAATACTGATTTTCACAGTGGTCGTACCAGCCTGCACTCCCACCAGCAATGGAGAAGTATTCCTTTCTCCCCACACCCCTGCCAGCATTTGTTATTGGTTGATTTCTTGATAGCAGCTATTCTTTCTGGGGTGAGGTGGAATCTCAGTGATGTTTTCATCTGCATCTCTTTAATGACCAGTGATGTTGAACATTTTTTCATATATTT